>NC_082713.1:68176639-69518623 GCF_030144855.1 Hypanus sabinus | reverse complement strand
CTTTCGCTGTCCTCACTCGGTCGGTCACTCTGTCCAAACTGTGACCGCTGCGGCCCCGGCATGGGGACCTCCGGCCCTGACCTTGTCCTCTCACCCCACCCACGACCACCCACACCTGGCCAGGGCATCTGGCAGCAGGTGAGCAGAGGCTGGAGTTTGGGCTCGGAGGCTGTCTAATGAGGTAATGAAGCCCTCAAACCTGCTTTGGAACCTTGAGTCCAAGCACCCTGCACTTAAAGATGAACCCGCTGAGGAAAAAACTTGAGCAGTGCGGGACAGCAGCTAGGTGCCAAGAGTCGAGAAAACTAAATTGCAGAATAGACTGGACATAAGGAACCTGCTTCATTCCTGTCGTGTTTAACACCCCCCCCCCCCCACCCCCCTATCGGCCGGTCTGCAAGTATATTGTCAATATTAAACTGCTCTGCGGTGCAAAAAAGGGTGGGTGCTCCTGGTGTTCATGCATTTTTCTACTTCCGATTGCAGGGTTTTACTTCGGGTCTTTCTGCCCTGGTGTGCATCTGTGTAACTCATCAATTTGGAGTCGATCTTGCCTTTCACTAAGGCCAAGGTAGGAGATCTTTGGCTTAAAAAGGTTGGTGACCACTACTCTACAAATCGTCTGGAAAAGTGGCTGCTGACGTCTCTTGGAGAAAGCACGATGACTTCAAGGCTGCAGTTGTTCTGGATTATTGTCACAATTCTACATTTTGGCATCAGTCCCTATGTTCCAGCCAGACTCAAAGCTCTACCATGGTCTCCACACAACAACAGGCTCTCCTTCCATCCCATGGGAATGGTTCTCCTGTTCTTCATCACTACCATATAATGTACTGTATATTGTACTGCATACAAAAATCAAAAACCCTCTAAAATTTCTTGGAATTACCCTACTCCTAGAACCAAATTTTGTAGCCAGGGAAAAATACACACTCAGGACAACAACTACATTCTCAGTCCTTAAATCCTTTATCTGTTTGAGATGCTTTAATGCAGTAAGTGGACCCCAAAATAAAAACAACAAAATGAATTAAAAATAACACTCTTTGCTGTTAAAATCTCAGTTTAATTTTGATCCACACACTTGTGATTCAACTGGTTACATGCAAAACCAATACAGTAGTGGCAGTTCTAAAAAATATATAAACAGCATTAGAATCCCACCAACCCTGTACCTTATACACAACATCAAAAATATGAGTAAATACATCTCATCTTAACTAAAAGGTATAATCACTTTGGCACACACATCCTTAAGTTCCATCACATTTAGGATAGACCCTGAAACAAATTCTCCTTGCTCACACTACATGAACAGAGATTAACACATTCACATTACTCCATTACATTATAATTGGGTCAAGTATAAACAGATTTATATGGATTTTATGAAATATTATTCACCTTTCCTCACCACACCCGGGAAAAGCAACTCCCAGTCTTGATGATCGTCTTTCTAGAACGTTGGAAATCTTTTTTCAAATATGGTTTTGCTACCTTTGGAGCCTGGGTTCCACATTTTGGTGGTGTGTTTTTGGGCTGATTGAGTGATCTGGCCCTTTAATGTCTCTGTGGGTATTTGGCAAGGTTTTGATTCAAGGATGCGGCCTGGAGGTCAAGAAGCCTGGAAACAGGGCACGAGCCTGTGATTGACTCCATTTCTTGCTGATGTCATCAATCAAAAAGTCAAGGAAGATGGAAATCATCAAGACGAGAATGCAGGGCAAGTGCATGTTCAGCACTGTAAGCAGCCCCTCACACGCTGCTGCCAGGGAAAAGTGTCTACGTGTTCTCTCTCCCTCATGTTCACTGGTCGGGGAGGAAGGACCCTGTGTTCTCTCTCTCCCTTGGTGCTGTCAGAGGATAGTGCCACATCCTGGATCCTGGGCAGGGATTGATCGGAGCAGTTTGTGGATTGGATTCTGTGGCTCACATTGTCATGTGATTCTGGTTTCTGGTCACTCTTTGTTTTTTTTGCTGTTTTGTGCAATTTTGTTTGGGGAGCCTGCAGATAACAGATGAATTGGCGCTGGACTGAACAGAACTTAGCTGATCATAGCTGGACTCCTTCATCAAATGGATTTATGGGTTGGTGTTTAGTACTCTGTGGTGTTCGCTTTTCATTTGTTGCCTTTTGCATGATTTTTTTTGCATGAGGGCAGAAGAAATTGATGTTTTTCTTTGAATGGGATCCATGGTTTTCTTTGTTTTGTGATAGTCTGTGGAAAGATGTTGTATACGACATCCATATTCTGATGTATTTTGAACCTTAGAATCTTTAAATACAAAATCACTCAAGAATAAATGAAGCAATACACAATCACTTTGTATTTACATTATTGAGAAATTGCCATCTTTTTGTAGATTGTTATATGGATGAAAGTTAAAAAAAAATGACAAAGTGAGAGTGCATAGAATACAAAGATCACTGACAGAGACATGTTGGGACAGATAAGGTGTCAAATGTAAAAAGGAAAAAAAATGACAGTAGCACCAGAAAAGATTGACAGAGAATGTAAAACATGTTAACAGGAATAACTGAGGTGGGGGAGAAGGCAGGAATAATAGGAAATATGAAATGCTGAAAAGACAAATGGAAAGGAGGCAATCTGAATGTGATGAGATTGCATCACAAATGTACCATTCATGCTTCCTGAAGTTGAAAAGAATTTGAGATACAGTTGCCAGGAAACAAAACAGCTCAGAAAGATAAATAAATGTGAAGCATGCAATTGTAGGAGTGATCTTACTCACAGAAAATTAATACTATGCAAGAATTGTAAAATACTGACTGGCAGGTTACTGGTCTATCATTCATGAGCAAGCAAATCCTGTCCCAGCCAGAGTTGGAAGGCAAGGAGCATTCATAATTTAAATAAACGCCATTGTCAAGTGAATTATTTCAGCTACCATTATGAAAAATATTGGCCAGTTCCATTAAATTTTGCAAGATACTTGCCATAATATGAGGTACTGTTTTAAAAAAAGAATTAAAGTAAAGTACTGCCCGCTACATTGCCAATCATTAATCGGGAATAAAATGCCAGTAGCTGCAGTTAAGGCAGATAAGAAATGTTGTTGCTCCTTTTTTGGGAATCCCTTTGGAAGGATTGTGTTCTACATTCAGTCACATGACACCTTCACTAAAAGTCTTTCAGTGGACATAGGACATAACTGAGTAGGTAACAGTTCTAAAATAAATAATTGCATTTGGTCACAGATGTCATGTTGAACTATTTCTTAGTGCTAAGCATCAGTGACACATCATATTGCAATATATGTACAATTACATTTTTAATTGAGTTTGCTAAATGGGTAATCAGGAGCAGTATTTGATGAAAAGCCCATGAACTGATACTGTATTTGAAGAAAGAGCCACCCACTTCATTTAAGAGGAAGGTTATAAATTGAAGAGCAGAGGGTGATTGCACTTTCCTTACAAGTCCTCTTAACATTTCACAAAAGAGACAGTTGTGGAAACTTGCCAGCCAATTTAACTGGAGCATATGGCAAATTTTGTGGAAAAGGTTGCACCATCAATTCTGTTGTCGAAATACACAGCACAAAAACAGGCCACTTATCAAGTCGGTTTCTTCTCCAAATGACTAAGGTGACCACCTGAGTCCATTTACCGTATCCTTCAAAGAAGCAGGACAAGATGCAGGACATTGTACAGCAACGCATCAAGTATGCAGCAAGCTTACAGTAGCTAACACAATGAATCATTTCCCTGAAGAATATTGGGTAAACATTGGATTTCTCCATAGCTATCCTCCAGTTTTCTAAGATATATTGTCTAAAAATGGCATTATATCAAATATGAGCATTTGTAAGCTAGCCCCATGAGGTCCAATCATTTTGTTTGGCAGTTGAAGGATTATTCATCCTCTCTCTCTAGTGAGTCATTGTACATATCCCCAACACTCAGGAAAGAATAGCATTGTTGAATTGCACCAATGTTCTGTACAGCTGACATAATTTTCATCTGAAAAAGGAGTATTATTTACAACTTGACATGAAGCAATAATATGCTTTCAATAATTTATATTTATGTTTGAACCCGACTCCTCATTATGCTAAATATTTAACAATGAACATTTTGTTAATCATTAGTCATTAGCATTTTGAATCAGATTTATCCAATTTGCTTATTCTATAAAGGAGGGTTTAACAGAATTTGGCAGGGGTGTTGGATCCAAAGCAGCAGGGAGGCAGCTGGAAACCTGAAATATGATACAGAATTGAATGGGAACCAGAGTGCCAGGTCAGAAACTAGAAGGTGAAGGATAAAATTATGGGCAGAGTTCTGTAGGAAAATTAGGCAGGAGCAAAATAATATGCTTAAAAGGGCAAAAGTGTTAAAGTATACTTATTTTGGTATTAAAGGTAAGGCAGATAATCTTAGAGCATGAATAAGTACATGCTCCTGTAAGGACCTTGTATGACCTTGCTGTGAACGCATGGGTTTCCACCTGGTGCTCCAGTTTCCTCCCACGTTCCAACGGCTTGCCTGTTAGTAAGTTATTTGGTCATTGTAAGTTGTCCTGTGTTTAGGCTAGGTTTAAATAAGTGGGTTGCTGGGTGGTGAGGCTTGTCGAGCCAGAAGGGCTTTTTCTGCCCTGTATTTCTAAATAAAATGAAATTTTGAAATAATGACGTATTTTGTGGTCATTGCATAGATTTGGTTGAGAAGGAATGGACTGGCTGCTTAACGTTCCATGGTTTCACTGGTTTTGTAGAGATAGAGAGAGAAATAAAAGATGGGGAGAAAGTTATCAGCTGTATTTTCTGCATAAAAACATTGAAACAAAGTGAAATTTGTCGCTTGTGGCGAGGATGTGCTGGGGGGTTGACTGCAAGTGTTATCACACTTCTGGCACCAACACAGCATGCCCACAATTTACTAATCCTCAATCTTTGGAATGTGGGTGGAAACTAGAGCACCAGGAGAAAGCCACGCGATCAAAAGGAGAACACACAAACTCCTTTCAGATGGCAGTGAGGATTGAACCCTGTTCTTACAGTGGGTGCATGGTAAAACATTGCACTAACTTCTATGCACCGTGCTGCTCTATTTGCACAGCTAATCTGGGACAATATCAGAGCTGCACTCAGAGAGAACGTTATGGAGGGCTCATACATGGAGTCTAAATGGACCAAAAGACATGGAAGCAAAATTAGGCTATTCGTCCCATTGAGTCTGCTGTACCATTCCATCACGGGTGATTTATTACTCCTGTTGACCCCATTTTCCTGCTTTCTCTCCATCGCCTTTGACATCCTTACTAGTCAAGCACATATCAGCCTTTACCTTAAATATACCCAATGACTTGGCATTGAATTTCACAGATTCATCACCCTTTGGCTAAGGAAATTATTTTAAAGGGATGTCCTTCTATTCTGAGGCTGTGCTCTCTGGTCCTAGACTGCTCACCATGGAAAACTTCTTCATGTCCATGCTGTCCAGGACTTCAATATTTGTTAGGTTAAATAAGAGCCTCCACTCCCACCGCCCATTCACTTTCTTCTAAAGTCCAGTGAGCACAGGCCCAGAGCCAGCAAACGCTCCTCATGCATTAACCTTGTCACTCCCAGAACCATTCTCATGAACGTCCTCTGGACTCTCTTCAATGCCCACACATCCTTTCTTAGATAAGGAAGTCTCTTCGCACGTCTGGTTTCTGGAATTTCCATACTGTTTAGAAAATTGTCTACACAAGTTCAAGTTTAGATTTAATGTCATTCAACCCATAAACGAAGCAATGTTCCACTGGACCAAAGTGCATAACACAGTACATATACCTCACACACACACACACACACACACACACACACAATGTAAACTTCAGAATTAAATTAGCAAGTAATAAGCAGCATTTACAACACAATTCAAAAAGTAAGCAGTACAATCTTACAGGCTCATCGTACTGGCCTAACTAAAGTTTTATGATGCTGCAACATTACTTCCTGACTTTTGAATTCAATGGCTCGATTAATAAAGACTAACATGCTATATGCCATCTACACCAACCTATCAACCTATGTAGCCACTTTCAGGGACTAAGAATTTGGACTCCAAGATCCCTCTGCTCATCGACACTATTAAGAGTCTTGCCCTTAACGTGGTACTGACTCTTTACATTTGACCTACCAAGGTACAACACTTCACATTTGTCTGGATTAAACTTTATCTGCCATTTCTCTGCCCATATCTGCAACTGATCTATATTATTGTGTATTCTTTGCCAGCCTTCTATACTATCCAGAACACCACCAATCTTTGTATCATCTGCAATCTTACTAACCCACCCATCTACTTTTACATCCAGGTGATTTATATACATCAGAAAAGCAGAGGTCCCAGCCCAGATCTCTGTGGAACACCATTAATCACAGGCCTCCATCTAAGCTAACCCACTCATTTACTAAACTAATGCAGTTTGTTTAAAGGCCAGCTACGCAAACTACGGGAAAGGTATATTGCAGCAAAAAGGAATTCCAGTTAAGAGAATTTTTGAAAGTAACTCAAGAAGGAAAAAAGCATTGGTAGGGTTTAAAAAACTAAAACTGAACAAGGATCTTAAGGAATATAAAGAATCTTGAAAAGAATTCCTTGAAGAGTCAGCAGGGGCTGTGCAAAAAAAGACCTTGGCAAGTAGGATTAAAGAGAATCCCAAGGCATTTTTTAGAAGAGCAAGAGGATAATTGGGGAGAGATTTAACCTGTTTGGCATGGGTAAAGAAAGGGTCATGTGCTTGGAGGCGGAGGATGTGGTTAAGATCCTCAATGAGTACAATGCATTGGTATTCAATAGGGAAAAAATATGAACAACAATGTGAAGCATGCTAATATGCAATGACACTTTACAATAAAAAAGAAGTGGTGTTGAATCTCATGAAGAACATTATGGTGGGCAAGTTCCCAGGGGTTGGTAGTATATACTTCAGATTATTGAAAGGCAAGAGATGAGATTGCAAAAATCTTGATCAAGTTATTTGTGCCGTCTCTAGCCACAGATGAACTTCTGGAGGATTGGTGAATAGCTAATGTTGTCCCTTCATTCAAAAAGGGAAATAAGGATAATCCTGAAAGTTATAGCCCAGTGAATCTCTTGGCTGTGGCAGGAAAACTACTGGAGAAGAAACTTAGGGACAGGATTTATAATCATTTGCAAAAGCATGGCCTTGTGTGAGTTAGGTTATGTCCTTCTTACTTAATTGAAAATATCCAGGTGGTTAAAAAGCTAGTCAATGAAGATAGAATGATGATGTTGTCTACATGCATATTAGTAAGGTGTTTGATGGGGTCCATCTTGGTAGGCTTATACAGAAGATTAAGATGCATGAGATCCATAGTGATTTGGGGGGTGGAGTTTCAAGATGGCGACGTAAACATCTGCCTTTAGGAGCTCTTCATTTTTTCAACTATAATCACCCCTTAATTAAATCTTTTTGAATTTAATCACATGGGTTGATACTTTTGATTAATTTTTTCTTCCTAAAATAATATTTGATCTAATCTCGACAAACTTAAAATGGCTACAAGCAAGAAATCGTCTAAGGAACCTGTATCCATCGACGCAATCTCTACTCTTTTGGACGCTAAACTGGATATTAAACTTTCGAGTCTGGAAGGCAGATTGGATGGTAGATTGGGAAGCAGACTGACAAGTTTGGAAAATAAACTTACCAGGAAAATATCCGAACTTGAAGAAGCTGATAGATCGCTTGAAATTAAACTTCAATAGCAGGCATCGGACATTCAGCGGCATGAAGATAAGATCACGACTCTTGAAAAATCCATTTGTGCAAAAGTACGTACAATTGAAGCGTTGGAGAAGAAGGTAGAGTCGAATGCTAAAACTATGGATCAGTATAAGTTTAAAATTACTGATCTCGAAAATCGATCTCGTAGACAGAATTTGCGTATCATCGGGTTTCCCGAAAAAGTTGAGTCCAGTGATTTAACTGAATTTTTCTCTAAATTACTATGGGAAACTTTCAGTGCTGAAGGTTTGCAAGCTAAACCTGTTATCGATCGTGTTCACAGAGTTGCGAGATTTTCGGCTCTGTCTGATAAACCACGAGCGGTGATTGTTCGCCTTCATTATCCTCAGGAGAAAGAGCTTTTAATTCGATTAGCTCGTAAAAAAGGCATGATTTCTTATAACACCAATTCATTTCGAATTGTTGAAGATTATTCTTATGATGTAATGAAATCAAGAATCGCTTTTAAACCAGTGATGGCAGAGATTTATTCGATTGGCCTTAAACAAGCTTTAATGTATCCAGCGAAGTTCAGAATTACGTTAAACGACAACAGTCAGCAATTTTTCAAAACACCGGAAGAAGCGAAGAAATTTGTTGAAGAATATAGATCTTCTAGTGCAACTTGAACTATGTGTCATGTTGAAGATTCCTCGGAGAGAGGGTGCCATCTCATTTTAAGTAACCTACGAAGTTGGGTTATAACTTTCTATCCCGTTCTACGGGTCTGGCTCTTATTTTTCACTATTATCACTGTTTTATGGATGCTTTCTTAACTTTTATAATATTTTTTTTATTCTTTTTTCTGTTTCAGATATATACATCTATATCTTGTAATAATGATTTATTTTTTTCAAGATGTCGTTTCTTCTTCCCATAAGACTCTGCTTTTTATAAACATTTATTTGTTTGCCTGTACTTAGAAATGGGACGAATGTTTTGAATTTTTTTTAGTTTTTTTTATATATATTGTAGTGATTATTGAATCTTTTTTGATCCTATTTTGGTATTTTTTTTATTATTAAACGTTTTTAATAGATTGTTGAATCTACATTTATATTTTGTAAGATGGCTTTTTCAAAATGTCGTTTCTTCTTCCCATAAGTCTTTGCTTTTGAAACATCATCTTTCTTGCATTTATATATGAAATTTTTTTAAAGGTATATTACACTCTTAAATTTTGATGTTTATTTTTTTTGTTAAAGATTGTTTGTTTTATTATATTAGTTTTCTCATTCTGATTGACATATATTTTCTTTTTGCAACCCTATATTTAAATATGGGTGTTACATAGTTTTTTTAAAAAAACTTTTTATGGAGCTGCCATCTTGAAATGGGGGTAAGGTTAGTGTTAGATTATGCGCTTGCCGCTTGGCTTTTCTTCGAAGGGTGGGGGGAGGGGGTGGGGATCTTTTTCACGCTTTTGCATTTTATTCTGCTTTTAGTTTATGGGCCAACTTTAAATTATTAATATTGTTGAGGTGTCATGTTCTCCGGTTGCTCCTGAATCTATTTTCCTTTTTCCTAAATTATGGGTTATGTGTCTTTTTAACCTATTATGATATACACAACTAATATTGGCATGATGGATAAATCTATTAATTTTATCTCTTGGAATACTAATGGTTTAAATCATCCGATTAAACGTAAAAAAATATTTAAGGTATTCCATAGATTGAATGCTAATATTATTTTTGCACAGGAAACCCATATTAGGAGGGAGGATAATCAATGTTTTTTTAGGTTCTGGAAGGCTCAACAATTTCATTCGAATTGTGCTGTCTTTACGACAGTTATTTAGTTTATAATATTTTCGCTTAGTAATTCATTCAATAGTATTTTCTAGTTAGAATTAGAAGTGTTTAAAGTGTATTCATTGCATGTAAAATATATCGGCATGCGATGACGTCACATCCGGTTTCGCCGCGTCTTGTGGGAAAACACCGGTTTGAAATTAGCGCGAGGGTGGGGGCTTTCCACGAGGCTCACCTGAGCAGAAGCAGTTTTGCAGGCATGAGAAATCACAGTGAGAGCAACGCTGTAAGTTAATAGATAATCGATATATTGAACTAAGATGTTAATGCCGATCCTGTTAGAAGTAACGACGGTAGATAATGTTTATGCTTTCGTTAGTTAAGAGTCGCGGATAGTTTGCATGGAAGTGTATTTAAAGTAGTCAATGGAGCAGGTAAACTCTCCCTGTATACTGCACCTTAGTGTAATGTAGTTATAGTCACCTTTGCAAGTATTTACACTTGAAATGTGATATTAAGGAAGGAACAAATACTGTATCAATCTTGTATTGTTTTACCAACAGTTTTCACCATATGTTAATGTGAAGAGTGAACAGTAAATGGTTAATCTTACTGCGATCTGGTTTGCATTGGCTGTGGTTTATCCGGACGTTAAATTCGGCGTTTCGTTACACCCGAAGGAGAACGTTACATGAATTGTACCGCTAAAATTAGGGGTGTGTCTATTTTTATAGACCCCTCAATTTTGTTTACACATCACGAAATTATTTCTGATCCACAGGGCAGATTTTTGTTGATAACTGGTTCACTTTTCAATCGGAAAGTGGTTCTAGTTAATATTTATGCTCCAAATTTTGACTGCCCTGAATTTTTTAAACGTTTATTTACTTCCCTTCCTAATCTGAATGAATATATGTTGATAATGGGTGGAGATTTTAATTGTTGTTTGAATCCTTTGATGGATAGATCTAAACCTATTCGAACTCTTCCGAATAGATCAGCCTTACTTATTAATTCTTTTATGGTTGATTCGGGAATTACAGAAATATGGCGGTTTTTGAACCCTAAAGATAAAGAATTTTCATTTTTTTCACATGTATATCATAGTTATTCTAGAATTGATTACTTTCTTATTGATCATCGGTTATTAACGGATGTTATTGATTGTAAATATGATTCTATTACTATTTCGGATCATGCACCTTTGAAGTTATCTATTAAGATTCCGGACTTTTCCAATAATGTTAGATCTTGGAGACTTAATGCTACTCTGTTTCAAGACCCAGAATTTGTCACCTATATAAAACAGCAAATTGATTTGTTTTTCTCAACAAACTATACTGAAGAAATTGACAGAGGAATACTTTGGGACTCTTTTAAGGCTTTTATCCGTGGACAAATTATTTCGTATTCCGCTGGTAAAAGGAAACAAAGATATTTAGATATTGCTTTATTAGTGGATAAAATTAAGGAAATTGATAAGATTTATTCTGTGACTCCTACCATAGAACTTTATAAGAAGAGAGTTGAGCTTCAAATGGAACATAGTTTATTATTATCTTCTTCGATTGAAAATCAATTAATTAGGACTAGAGCTCAATTCTATATTCACAGTGATCAAACTGGTAAACTGTTAGCTAATCAATTAAAAGCTATTTCGACCAGGCGACAAATTATTAAAATTCGTAAACAAGATGGTAATTTAACCACTGATCATAAAGAAATCAATAATACTTTTCAAGATTTTTATAAATCTTTATATCAATCAGAATTTGATGGTGATCTGTCCATGATGGATAATTTTTTTAACAATTTGAATATTCCTAAACTGATTGGTGAAGATCGTAGCTTGTTTGATGCTCCTATCTCTGTGGCCGAAATAGGTGAGGCTGTCTCATCAATGAATTCAGGGAAAGCTCCTGGCCCTGATGGTTATATTGTAGAATTTTTCAAAACTTTTTCTTCTTTGCTTTCCCCTTGGTTATGTGAAATCTTTAACGATGCATTTGCTAAGAAGAGATTACCTCAGTCTTTTTATGAAGCTACTATCTCTCTAATTCTTAAAAAAGATAAAGATCCTACTTTATGTACATCTTATCGCCCTATATCATTATTAAATGTAGATTCTAAGATTCTTTTTTTTTAATAATTTTTTATATTCTAAGATTCTTACAAAAATTTTAGCCACTAGATTAGAAAAGGTACTACCACAGATTATTTCAGAAGATCAAACTGATTTCATTAAGAATCAGTATTCTTTTTTTAATGTTAGAAAATTGATTAATATAATTCATACTTCATCACCCACAGTCCCAGAATGTGTTATCTCATTAGATGCTGAAAAAGCCTTTGATAGAGTTGAATGGACATATTTATTTAATGCATTGAGAAATTTTAATTTTAGTCCTAATTTTATATCATGGATTAAACTAATATACTATAAACCTGTTGCTTCTGTTCT
Organism: Hypanus sabinus; assembly: GCF_030144855.1. Classification (NCBI taxonomy): domain Eukaryota; kingdom Metazoa; phylum Chordata; class Chondrichthyes; order Myliobatiformes; family Dasyatidae; genus Hypanus; species Hypanus sabinus. The sequence continues at coordinate 69,506,642 of NC_082713.1, read as the reverse complement.
TACAAATAATTATAGATCCTCCTTTTTTCAATTATCTCGTGGTACGAGACAAGGTTGTCCTTTAAGTCCTATGTTATTTAATATTGCGTTAGAACCTTTAGCCATTGCTATTCGTGAATCTCCTAATATTTTTGGTATTACTCGTAATGAGAAATTATATAAATTATCACTCTATGCTGATGATTTGCTGTTATATATTTCTGATCTTGATAGATCTATTCCCACTATTTTATCCTTGTTGGCTCAATTTGGTAGTTTTTCTGGCTATAAATTAAACTTAGATAAGAGTGAATTATTCCCTTTAAATGTGCAAACTTTATTGAATGACAGGATTCCATTTAAAGTTGTTACTGATAATTTTACCTATTTAGGTATAAAAATTACCAAGAAATATAAAGATTTATTTAGACTGAATTTTTTACCTATGCTTCTTCAAATACAACATCTTACTACAAGATGGTCTCCCTTATTCCTATCATTAGTTGGTCGGATTAATGCTATTAAAATGATGATTTTACCGAAATTTTTATATTTATTTCAAGCCTTACCAATTTTTATTCCTAAATCCTTTTTTGACAACATTGATTCAAAAATTTCCTCATTTGTGTGGCAAAACAAAAACCCCAGGTTAAGTAAAAGGCAATTACAAAAATCTAAAAAAGATGGTGGTTTAGCTTTGCCTAACTTTAGATTTTATTATTGGGCAAATAATATTCGTAACCTAACGTATTGGAAATTAGATTTGGACTCATTATTGTGTCCGCAGTGGGTAAATTTGGAATGCAATGAAGTAAAGGGATATTCTTTATTCTCTGTTCTTGGTTCTTCTCTTCCTGCTGATTTAGTTAAATTTAATAAACAGATATCTAATCCTGTTATTAAACACACATTACGAATTTGGTTTCAATTTCGGAAATTTTTTACTTTGAAAAACTTTGTGCTTGATAGCCCTATTTTATTTAATTTTTTCTTTAAACCTTCCTTGACAGATCAAGCCTTTAGCATATGGAAAAGGAAAGGTATAAAATGTTTTAGTGACCTTTTTTTGAAGGTACTTTGATGTCTTTTGACCAACTTTCCAATAAATTTAAATTACCTAAATCTAATTTCTTCAGATATTTACAAATCAGAAATTTTTTACATAAAGTTTTACCATCTTTTCCCAACTCAACTTCAACGGATTTCTCAGATTTGATTTTTACCTTAAATCCTTGTCAGAAGGGATTAGTTGCTTTTATTTACAACATGATTATGAAGATACAACCAGAGATGTCTGATAGAATTAAACAACAATGGGAAAAAGAACTTCGATACAATATACCAACAGATAAATGGGAAAAAAAAATTACAAATGGTTAATTCTTCTTCTATATGTGCTAAACATGCTTTAATACAATTTAAAATTGTACATAGAGCTTATATGTCTAAAGATAAACTTGTTCGATTTTATTCTCATATTAACCCTCAATGTGATAGATGTCATTCAGAAGTGGCTTCACTGACCCATATGTTTTGGTCATGTCCTACTTTACATAACTATTGGAAGGACATATTCGTTACCATTTCCTCAATTTGGAACATCGATTTACAACCTAACTTTATTACTGCAATCTTTGGTATACCAAATGAGGATGGTAATCAGTTTTCTCCTTCAATCAGACGAATGATTGCTTTTGTAACATTAATGGCCAGAAAGTCTATATTACAAAATTGGAAAGAAGTAAACCCTCCTACCACGTCTCAGTGGCTTTTTCAAACTATTTCTTATCTGAGTTTGGAAAAAATTAGGAGCACTATTTTTGACTCGTTAATTAAATTTGAAGAAACTTGGGGACCGTTCATCCGACATTTTCATATGAATTAATTTGGCCTTTCCCAGACCTTCTGTTTGTTTATTCTTGTTCAGGTATGGAGTTCCGGAGTTCTTTGACACTATCATATACTTATAAACTGTTATTATTGCCCATGTTAGTTTTAGTTTAGTGTTTGTTTCATATATATATTTTCTTTCACACATTTCTAATTTTTTTTTCTTTTTCTTTTGATGATCAGTTTTGTTTTTTTTTCATATATAATTATATAGACTTGATTGATTAATGTACTTTTTTGTTGTTGATGTTTAATAGGATATCATTATCCTATTATTAATGTAATCTTAAGTCTATTGTATTCATAACCTATTCATTATTATGTTATGTTTTTTTATATTTATATGAAACTCAATAAAAGGATTGAAAAAGAAAGAGATCCATAGTGATTTGGCCATTTGGATTTAGAATTGGCTCAATCATAAAGGACAGGGTAGTGCTCAATATGGTCTTAATCTGTTTGATGGACAAGGACTGATGGTGTTCTGCAACGATCCATTTTTGGAACTCTGCTGTAGAAGATAATATTTATAAATGACTTGAATAAAAATATGGATGAGTGGGTTAGTAAGTCTGCAGGTGATGTAAAGATTGTCAGTGTGGTGAATAATATAAAAGTTTGTCAAAGGGTACAGCAGGATACTGATCAAATGCAGATCTGGGCAGAGAAATGGCAGATGGAGTTTAATCTGGACAAGTGTGAGTATTGCACTCTAGAAGATTAAATGCAAAGGAAAATTACTCAGTTAATAGCAAGACTCTTCAGCACTGAAGCACAAAGGGATCTTGGAGAATAAAGCAATAACTTTCTAAAGGTGGCCACTCAAGTTGATAGGGTAGTAAATAAGACATATGGCATGCTTACCTTTATTAGTTGAGGAATTGAGTTCAAGAAGTTGTGCTGCAGCTTTATGCAACTCTGATTATGGTGCATCAGGAGCTCTGGTTGCCCTAATAGAGGAAGGATGTAGAAGCTTTGGAAATGGTGCTGAAGAAAATTACAAGGATACTGCCTGGATTACAGCCTGTTTAGACCAGCAATAATCATCAGTGTTCAAGACTTCCTTCATCATGCCAGTAGCTTCCTCTCAGTTTTCACTGCTGTCAGCCATGCACGTCCTGGGTGGAAACTCAGGATTACCGTTGCACACAGATGTAGAAGGATTCTTCATTGCTGTTTCTGTAACAGTTTTGTTTGACCAGTTAGGATCATTAGCCCTGAACTGAACCCCTGAAATTGAAGGACTGGTGGACCTCTCCTAGTCTGGCCTCTACCTTTGACATGTTTGACATGGGTGACCCTACCAAGTGCCAAAGCATAAGGCCCTGACTCCAGCTAGGATAGCTCTCTGGGTCATTGATGCCTGCAAGCCTCCAAGCCATAACAAGGTTGTGGAACTCTTGGAGGATGAATTATCAGGCAGATGTTACAAAGAGAGCTTGGACAAACATGGGTTATTTTCTCTGGAGCAGTGGAAGCTGAGAAGAGACCAATTTAACACAGAAACATAGAAAACCTACAGCAAATACAGGCCCTTCGGCCCACAATGCTGTGCCGAACATGCACTTACTTTAGAAATTACCTAGGGTTGCCTATACCCCTCTATTTTTCTAAGCTCCATGTACCTGTCCAGGACTCACTTAAAACACCCTATCATATCCACCTTCACCACCGTTGCCGGCAACCCATTCCACACGCTCACCACTCTGCGTGAAAAACTTAACCCTGACATCGCTGCTTCAAAAAACCTTAAAACTATGCCCTCTCATGCTAGCCATTTCAGCCCTGGGAAAAAGCCTCTGACTATCTACACAATCACTGCTGGAAGATTATAAATGTTATGACAGGCATAGAGGAAACAGTTCATTATTTTTTACTGTATCGAAAGATCTAACGCTAAAGGACATGCATATAAGGTGAGTAAAGGTAAGTACAAAGGAAACATGTGGGGCAGATTTTTTCAACAGCGTGGTGAGTCCCTGGAATGCAGTGCCAGCAGTCGGGCTGGACGCAGATATAACAGGGATGGTAAGACACAAAAATATGCAGAGAACAGAGGAATTTGCACTCAGCGGCCACTTAATTAGGTACACCTGTATACTAGCTCGTTAATACAAATATCTTATCAGCCGATTATGTGGCAGCAATAAAAGCATACAGACATGTTCAAAAGGTTCAATTGTTGTTCAGATCAAACATCAGAATGGGGAAGAAATATGATCTAAGTGATTTGATGTGGAATGATTGTTGGGGCCAGATATGGTGATTTGAATATCTCAGAAACTACTTATCTCCAGGGATTTTCACACACAGCATTCTCTAGAGTTTACAGAGGATAGTCCGAGAAACAAAAAAAATCTTGTTAATGAGGGAGATCAGAAGATAATGGCCAAACTGGCTCATAGTGACAGGAAGGTGACAGTAACTCAAATAACAGGCTTTCCAACTGTGGTGTGCAGAGGGGCCTCTTAGAATGCACAACATGTTGAGCCTTGAAGTGGATGGGTTACAACAGCAAAAACCCATGAACAAGGAGGTTCCTCACAAAATGGTCACAATGCAGACCTTGTGCAGACAGAAAGGTTTAGTGTATTTAGCCATTATTAGGTTACTTATTTCAAGACAACCTTATTGGCTGGTTGCTGTGCTGTACTGTTCTATGTTTTGTGTTCTATGAATCAGTCAGCCATGCGGGATTGGAAAGGTGATTGTCACTGCAATATCTTAAAAGAACAGAGGTGGGTATTATTCTTTAAAAATCCAAGACATACCATTGCAATAGTACATTGAATTGTCTCCTTAGGTGACATGATTTTCTCAGAATGATGAGATGCTGAGCATGAAATTGGGCTCTGTGGCAATGAATACAGGCTGGCTTTGCTGAATAATCACAGAACATCCCTCAATCTTCCAACAGGAAAGTTCTTCAATTTCACAATGAACTCATGCTGGTACAGAAAGCTACAATGCAAATATTCTTATTTACATTTCCAAATATAAAGGCAATAATGCCTCTCCTCCAGTTATGTGCCCAGTAATACATCTTACTGCTAAAGTGCTCATACCTTCTTTTGACCGTTCTTAATATTTCTGATGTTATAACTTCCGCTTCTAATCACATTTCCTTCCTTAAAAGCAGAGTTAATAGCATGTGATGAAATGAAACTGGTATTACCAGTTAAAATAAGACCAATCTCTGATACTGTTTATCTGTGGATCCATCTGATTATGCACAACATTGCCACAAATTTGCATTTGCTTTAACTTGCTGACTACCTTTCTTTTATTTTGCTTTTGCGTTTATGTTAATGCAAAGGAATTGATTCTATTCTCCACAGGTAATCTCTCTTTGCCTTAAGCAAACATTTCTTTTTGTCTGTTGACTTCCTTCCTGAGGAAATCTATTAATTCTTCAAAAGAAAATTTCTATATCAAACATCAGTGGCTTCAGTCACTCTGCAGCCTTGATCCTAGCATGTCATTACTTCAGAGCAATGCTCTCCTTTTCCATTTCTTCAAAAATGTCTTGCACATGGAGTACACACCATACCAACGCATGTAAATTGCCAAATTATACTGAGCCTGGAGACAAGCTTCACATTTAATAGAATTACGAGGATGAATTATACCTTAAGCAGCATCAAAAGCTTTCTGTAAAATGAATGGCAAATTCACCCTCACTGGTTGGTTGGCAATCAGCTGGCAGAAGGTCAGACTTAGTTATTTGTTCTTTCAACAATAAGCAAAAGGAACAGCCATGGCATAGTTCTGCACTTCATCAAGGAACAGGGTGCATTGTTAAATTGGGGGAAGTTACATCCAGAGGAAGGTGCGGTATAGGTGGTCCCCTACTCTACTGACTTTACACTTATGATTGTATGATTAACATAGAACATAGAATAATACAGCACAGTACAGGCCCTTCCACCCACAATGTTGTGCTGACCCTTAAACCCTGCCTCCCATATAACACCCCCCCACACCTTAAATTTCTCCATATACCTGTCTAGTAGTCTCTTAAATTTCACTAGTGTATCTGCCTCCACCTCTGACTCAGGCAATGCATTCCATGCACCAACCACTCTCTGAGTAAAAAACCTTCCTCTAATATCCCCCTTGAACTTCTCACCCCTCACCTTAAAGCCATGTCCTCTTGTACTGAGCAGTGGTGCCCTGGGGAAGAGGCGCTGGCTGTCCACTCTATCTATTCTTCTTAATATCTTGTATACCTCTATCATGTCTCCTCTCATCCTCCTTCTCTCCAAAGAGTAAAGCTCTAGCTCCCTTAATCTCCAATCATAATCCATACTCTCTAAACCAGGCAGCATCCTGGTAATTCTCCTCTGTACCTTTTCTAATGCTTCCATATCCTTCTATAGTGAGGCAACCAGAACTGGACACAGTACTCCAAGTGTGGCCTAACCAGAGTTTTATAGAGCTGCATCATTACCTCGCGACTCTTAAACTCTATCCCTCGACTTATGAAAGCTAACACCCCATAAGCTTTCTTAACTACCCTATTTACCTGTGAGGCAACTTTCAGGGATCTGTGGACATGTACCCCCGATCCCTCTGCTCCTCCACACTACCAAATATCCTGCCATTTACTTTGTACTCTGCTTTGGAGTTTGTCCTTCCAAAGTGTACCACCTCACGCTTCTCCAGATTGAACTCCATCTGCCACTTCTCAGCCCACTCCTGCATCCTATCAATGTCTCTCTGCAATCTTCAACAATCCTCTACACTATCCACAACACCACCAACCTTTGAGTCATCTGAAAACTTGCCAATCCACCCTTCTACCCCCACATCCAGGTGGTTAATAAAAATCACAAAAATCCCAGAACCGATCCTTGTGGGACACCACCAGTCACAACCCTCCAAGCTGAATGTATTCCCTCCACCAGGACCCTCTGCTTTCTGCAGGCAAGCTAATTCTGAATCCACCTGGCCAAACTTCCCTGGATCCCATGCTTTCTGACTTTCTGAATAAGCCTACCATGTAGAACTTTGTCAAATGCCTTACTAAATTCCATGTAGATCACATCCACTGCACTACCCTCATCTATGTGCCTGGTCACCTCCTCAAAGAACTCAATCAGGCTTGTTAGACACGATCTGCCCTTCACAAAGCCATGCTGACTGTCCCTGATCAGACCATGATTCTCTAAATGCCCATAGATCCTATCTCTAAATTTTTTTTCCAACAGCTTTCCCACCACAGACTTAATGCTGTATAGTAAGGTCTATGTAAGGTCTATAATTACCTAGACTATCCCTACTACCTTTTTTGAACAAGGGGACAACATTCACGTCCCTCCAATCCTCCAGTACCATTCCCGTGGACAACGAGGACATGAGGATCCTAGCCAGAGGCTCAGCAATCTTTTCCTTCGCCTTGTGGAGCAGCCTGGGGAATATTCCATCAGGGCCCCGGGGACTTACCCGTCCTAATGTATTTTAACAACTCCAACACCTCCTCTCCCTTAATATCAACATGCTCCAGAACATCATCCTCACTAATATTGTCCTCACATTCATCAAGTTCCTTCTCATTGGTGAATACTGAAGAGAAGTATTCATTGTGGACCTCGCTGACTTCCACAGCCTCAGGCACATCTTCCCACCTTTATCTCTAATCGGTGGAAAGTGGCCAGTGAGTGAGTGGGCCAGTGAAGGAGTGAAGCTTTGAGGCTTTGAGTCAAGAGGCTTCGACCAGATGAGGCGGAGGCCGAGCTTGCTCCCAGTTAAGTTTCACAATGCCTCCTGAAACGGTGATGTGCCTCTCATGTGAGATGTGGCAATCTTGGGGGAACTCGCCTCTCCCGCAGAGCCACATCTGCCAGAAGTGCTTGCGGCTGGGCGATCTGAAAGACCGTGTGAGGAATCTGGAGCAGCAGCTGGATGACCTTCAACTCATAAGGGAGAATGAGACAGTCATAGATGAGAGCTATATGGAGGTAGTCACACCTAGGCTACCGGAAGCAGGTTGTGGGTGACAGTCAGAGGGGGGAAAGCAAAAGTGAATAGACAGGTAGTGCAAAGCACCCCTGTAGACATTCCCCTGAATAATTGCAAGGGGGATAGGACCCAGAGCGATAGAGCAGTGGAAGAGGTACATGAAGTAAAGCCAGATCTAACATATAGAGAGGCTTTGAGGAAAGAGAAGCAGAATAAACAGTGTAAAGGTAGTAGGGCTAAAGTGTGTGTGTACATGAATGCAAGAAGCATCAGGAACAAAGTTGATGAACTGAGAGCTTGGATACATACATGGAATTATGATGTCGTGGCCATTACAGAGACTTGGCTGGCACCAGGGCAGGAATGAATTTTCAATATTCCTGGATTTCAGTGCTTTAAGAGGGATGGGGAGGGGGGAAGGTGAGGAGGGGTGGCATTACTGGTCAGGGATACTATTACAGCTACAGAAGGGGTGGGTAATATAGCAGGATCCTCTTTTGAGTCAGTATGGGTGGAAGTCAGGAACAAGAAGGGAGCAGTTACTCTATTGGGAGTATTCTATGGGCCCCCTGGTAACAGCAGAGATACCAAGGAGCAGTTTGGGAGGCAGATTTTGGAAAGGTGCAAAAATAACAGGGCTGTTATCATGGGTGACTTTAACTTCCCTAATATTGATTGGCATCTGATTAGTTCCAATGGTTTAGATGGAGCAGAGTTTGTTAAGTGTCTGCAGGACAGATTTCTGTCACAATATTTTGACAGGCCATCTAGGGAGAATGCCATACTAGATCTAGTATCAGGTAACAAACCAGGTCAGGTCACAGATCTCTCAGTGGGTGAGCATCTGGGTGACAGTGACCACCACTCCCTGGCCTTCAGCATTATCATGGAAAAGGATACAATCAGAGAGGTCAGGAATATTTTTAATTGGGGAAGGGCAAATTATGAGGCTATTAGGCTAGAACTTGCAGGTGTGAACTGGGATGATGTTTTTGCAGAGAAATGTACTATGGACATGTGGTCAATGTTTAGAGATTGTTTGCAGGATGTTTGGGATAAATTTGTCCTGGTGAGGAAGATAAAGAATGGTAGGGTGAAGGAACCATGGGTGACAAGTGAGGTGGTAAATCTAGTCAGGCCGCAGCATATGTGAGGTTTAGGAAGCAAGGATCAGATGGGTCTATTGAGGAATATAAGGTAGCAAGAAAGGAGCTTAAGAAGGGGTTGAGGAAAGCAAGAAGGGGGCATGAGAAGGCCTTTGCGAGTAGGGTAATGGAAAACCACAAGGCATTCTTCAATTATGTGAAGAACAAAAAGATGATAGGAGTGAATGTCCTATTATTATACGTCCTATAATTAAATATAGAAGTCCCGGGTTTTCGAGATTCAGGTGCAAATGTTTTGACATGTGTGCCGGCCAATTTATGGTGTGCTGATCAACTTGGATGACCATTACACTATAAGACCATATACATAAGAGCAAAACTAGGCCATACAGAGCATTGGGTTTTCACTACTATTTGATCAAGGCTGACTCATTATCCCTCTCAACCCCCATTCTCCTGTCTTATCCCCATAAGTTTGATGCTCTAACTAACTAAGAACCTATAAACTTCCACCAATGGATTTGCCTTCACAAACATTGCCTTCTGTGGCAATGAATTCCATGGATTCTTCACCCTCTGACTAAAGAAATTCCTTCTAATCTACATGGGATGACCTTCTATTCTGAGGCTGTGCCCTCTGGTCCTACACTCTGCCATTATTGGAAACATCCTCTCCATGTCCATGCTATCTACACCAGGGTTTTCCCAATTGGGATTCTGCGAGAGATCTTGATTTTTTAAAAAATAAACGTTTTTTAAACTTTGCATAATGTGCAATGCTAGTGCTCGCAGTAGTGGGGATTGACCAAGCAGCGCAGTTAGCAATCTCGTTAGAGGTCTCTCAACCCAGTATGACAGTGTGCATTAGGACTGTGTTCATTTGGTTGAGTCCATTCTCAGCTTTTGACATGAGATAGGGGAGGCCGTTGATAATTGGTGAGCACTGTATTGCACAGAGGGGAGGACGGTAAGCTGATGAGGATCGTGAACTGTGTTTTCCGAACGTTGAACAGACTTGCCCAACTTGGACAGTGACATTAGCCTCTCCCTCACAAATGACCTCCCTCAATGTCCACTTATGAAAATAGTAAGGCCATATTTGCTGAGTGTTTTTAAGATGAGGAATGGCTGCAGAAACTAGCCTACTTAGCAGGCATTTTTCGTCATAGGAAACAGTTTGAACAAGTCTCTGCAAGGCCCTGGAGAAAATGTTTTGACTTCAAGTGATAAGATTCTTGGATTTAAAAGGAAATTGGAAAAATTTGGAAAAATCATGTTGCAAAATGAAATCTTGAAATGTTTACAGTGCTGCTTGGGCTTGAGAGTGAGGAAGGATATTGGAAAGTCTTGAGTCTTATTGAAAACCACCTGGAAGAACTGCAGAACAAAATTGAACATTATTTTTCCTCCCGTTCAACACAAGTATATAACTGGGTGAGGGACCCTTTTTCCGAATATCCCGTTCAGCCTGAGAGCTTCATTTTGAGAGAAGAGGAAGATCTTTGTGAGCTATACTCTGACCATACACTCAAGATGAGATTTACTGACCTGCCCCTGGACAAGTTCTGGATTTCTGTATCCTGCCATTCATAGGAAAGCAATGAACATTTTGCAGCAGTTTTCAACTTCTTAGTTGTGCGAGCAAGTTTTTTCTTGTTTAAGAAGCATCAAGAGCAAGGATAGAAATCATCTCATTTCAGCTGAAGGTGAAATGGTCAAGTCCAGCCTAGAATTGAGAATTTGTGCGGCGAAAAACAAACACGCTTCACAAACTAGGCCTATATTTAAGCCTATTCATGTCAATTAGTAAGAAAATTATTTTCCAAATTCTTGTATAAAATTGTGTCATAGGCTATATTTTTATTCATATATCTTTGGCTTATGGTTTTTTGTTACTTTATTACTCAACATTGTCAATTAATTTTCATGTTGTAAATAGCATTAATTAAAATCAATTTACAACCTTTATTTAAATTAAATCTACCAAGCCTACCTTTAGAAAAATTAAATCCCATTTTGGCTTAAGCCAGTTATTTAACAGAAATTTATTATGTTTACCTTGTGGGTTTTAAAAATTTATGAACAAGAAAGAAAGATTAATTTTAAGAAAGATAAGCTAAGTTTAACTACCTGATTTTTTTTCCAAGAAAGGGTTGGCTAAAATTTCACTCCGTACTCAAAAGAGCATTGACAATTATTTTTGGATTATTATATCTACAACTTACTGATCATGCTAACGCACTCTGTAGATATAATAATTTTTATACAGGGATTGTTTGAGACTTAAAAATTATTCCGAAGTTCCTCCAGGGCAAAAAGGTTGAGAAAGGCTGATCTATACCTTTCAATATTTTGTAGGTTTCAATGAGATCCACCTTGTTCTGCTAAACTCCAGTGAGTACAGGCCAGAGCTACCAAACACTCCTCGTACACCCTTTCAACACAGGATCATTCTTGAAAACCTTCCCTGAACCTTCTTGAATGCTAGTACACACTTCCATAGACATACAGTCAGAAAGTCATAAAAAATCTACAGCACAAAAAGAGGCCCTTCAGTCCATCTAGTCCATGCTGAACCATTTAGGCTGCCTACTCCCATCAACTTCTATAGCACTCAATACCATTACCATCCACGTACCTATCCAAACCTCTTTTAAATGTTGAAATGGAGCATGCATGCACCATGGGCTGGCAGATTGTTTCACACTCCCACGACCCTCTGAGTGAAGTGTAGGTAGGTGACTGCCCCTGCATACAATACTCCAAATTAGGCCTCACCGAAGTTATATATAACTTCAACATAACAGCCCATTTCCTATACGCAATACTTTGATTTATGAAGGCCAAAGTGCCAAAAGCTTTATTTGCAGCCCTATCTGCCAGCGACATCATCTTCAATGAATTATGTACCTGCATTCTCAGATCCCTTTGTTCTACTATGCTATTCAGTGCCATACTGTTCACTGTGTCAGACCTACACTGGTTGGTCCTACTGAAATGCAACACCTCACAGTTGTTTGCATTAAGTTAATCTGGAAACTAGAATCTAATTTTTTTTTCCTTGAAAGATCACCTCTGTAATGTCTTTCAGTACCCTGACATGTAGTCAATCTGATCCAGTTGACATCTATTTAAGACCTTTCAGCTTCCAAATTACCTTCTAATTAGTAATTGTGACAACACTCACTTCAGGTCCCTGATGCTCTCAAATTCTGGCATACCACTAGAGTCTTTCACAATGAAAATTAACATAAGATTCAGTTCACCTGCCATTTCTTTGTTCCCCATTACTATCTCTCCAGCTGCTTTGACTTGGATGATGCTAAGATTGTTTCTGGAGCAGCATTCTTCCGGTTAGGTGAAAAATACTACATCATATTCCAGATTTGTCTTAGACAAATGGCAGGAAAGCCTTAAGAGCCTTGAAGTTAAATCTCCTGTCTCTGACTTCTTCTCATGGCTCTGGTTTTTATGCATTTGTAAATAGTGATCCTCATGTTGAAGGATTCGGCAAGGTTAATGTGCACAGATGATCACGGAAACCTTTTATATTTCATTTTGTTGAACATGGCTATTGAATTACGTGGAGTAGGTTTTATTTCTCACTTATCAGACAATTTCTGAATCATGTCAATGTCCTGCTGAATGGGACACAGAAGAGTACCTCACCTGTTTTTTGAAAGAGATAGAAATTCCATTCAGTCTTAACCTCACTGCTCTTTTGGAGTTGTACAGCTCAGAAACAGACTTTGCAGCCCATCATGTCCATGCTGAGTAACCCATCTATGTTAATCTCACATCCTGGTGTTTGATCCTTAGCCTTCACTGCCATGCTTCAAATGCTAATGTACATGCCATTTAAGTGTTGTCAGAGTTTCTGCAACCACCAGTGCTTAGGGAGTGCTTTCCTGATTCCAACTTCACATGCTTCATCTGATGTTCTCTAAAAATTCCACCTTAAATCTAGTTTAATGGACTCTGTTACAGGGAAAAACACTTTACTATTTACCCCATTTATGCCCCTGATAATTTTCTATGTTTCAGTCAGGTCCCCCCTTAGTCTCTTCCTGTCCAAGGGAAACAAACTCAGTCTATTTAAACTTTCCTCATAGCTGAAATATTCCATTCCAGTTCACTACCTTGTGAAATTCTTCTGGATCATCTCCAGTGCAAACACATCCTTCCTACAAAATGCACACTGCACAAACTGCACCTGATACTAAAGCTGTAGCCCAACTATAAACTCTCTGCTCTTATATTTTATGCTCTAACTAAACAAATCAAGTATCTGTTATGCCTTCTTCATCATTTTATCTACCTATGATACAAGCTTCAAGAAGCCTGACTTATATACCAAGGTCCCTTTGTTCTTCCATACTTCCTAGGGTGATAACATTCATCATTTATGTCCTAATGTTATTAAGCCTCCTGGAATTCATCTCCTCCCACTTTTCAGGGTTGAATTTCACCTGCATTTCTCTGCCTATCTATCTAGCTTGTCAATATTGTCTGGTAGCCATATGCAAACCCCCTCACTATCAACAACATCATCAATTTTGATGCCATCTCAAATGTACCCATCATACTTCCTACTTTCACATCCAACATGATATGGGCATTACAAACAGCAAGTTCTCTAGACCAAGTTGTCATGCACATCACTGGTAAAAGGATTCCAATTACAAAATCAACATTCCATCATCAGCCTCTGCCTCCTATAGCAAAGCTAATTTTGGGAACAGTATTCCAGCTTGCCATGGTCTCAGGGACTCCAATCATTTTGACCAGTCTACCATAAGGGATCTTTCTAAATATCATACTGAAGTTAATGTAAGTGATATTAGCAGCATTGGACTCTATGTTATCATTTTGAAATATTCAATCAGATTGATTTGATATGACAACAAACTTGATCAAACTTGATCCTTGATTTCCCAAGCATACAGTAGATGGATCATGTCCCTCATATTTATTTTCCAATAGCATCCTTTCCATTGTTATTAGACTCTATGGCCTGTAATTTTCTTGCTGTGGTATGCTTTTCTTGCTTTCCCGACTAAAAGCATAACATTTACTGTCCTCCAGTTACTTCGCAACTCAACTGTGGCCAGTGAAAATCTAGATATCTCTGCCAGCAGCCTAGCATTCTCTTGCTTTTCAGAGCAGCCTGACAAACGTTTCATTAGGGCCTGATTATTTGTCAATGCTTAAGCTTGCTAAGATGCCTAACTCCTCCTTCTTTTTAGCGATAACATACCCTAGAACAGGGGTGGGCAAACTTTTTGACTTGTGGGCCACAAAAGGTTCTAAAATTTGACAGGGGGGCCGGACTAGGAGCAGATGGACGGAGTGTTTTGGTAATACACCTCATAAGAGAAAATAAAATATCATGGGATATGTAGAAAACATGTGCTTTAATTTCAATTGAAAATGAACAAATGCATTACAACAAAATATCTGTCTTTGAAGTCCCATGGTATTTAGCTATTTATTGAAATGACTTTTAAAACACTGAAAATTAAATGAATAAAATACAGCTTTTTTTAATAGTAACAGTTATTATTTTAAAGTACTGAAAATTCCGTTATCCTTCAAGATATTATCATCATCCCTCTCCTCCTGACTGTCTTTATTTCAAAGATGGTAGGAGATGCAGGTCTACTTGTCCTGCTCCTTCTAATTCAATTGTCCCCTGTGCCAAAACTCAACAACGACCAGCCAGTATGCGGAGCGCGTTATTTGATCTGGAGCGCATTTTTTATTTTGAGAACGTACGTGCACCTGTGCACTACTCATGTCCATCACTTAACAGAAATGACATGTAACATGTAAGGCTTATTGAAAAAAATATTTTCAAATGCATTTTTTACATAACACAACGAAGAAACTTATTTTTAATTTCAGTGGGAACAGTGTTGTTGGTCTCCTTTTTTAGCCAGTGCATCAAAGTCTGGATTTAGTTCTGTTGTGGTGATTCTCAGGATGGATCTGAGGTGTTGGTCAGTTAACTTGGATCTGTGGCTGGCTTTGTTGATGTTCATGACGCTGAACGCCTGTTCACACAAATAGGTCGAGCCGAACAAAGAGTAAAGCGCAAATGTGGAGTAATACGCTGCACCTCAACAAAGGTCAATGTGTAGCGGTGTGCTACATGCAGCGCTAAAATTATGACATGGACTCGGTAACTGCAGTCGAAGAAAAAAACTTTATTCGAAATCCCCAGCCTCACTTTTAAGCCTCCCTCAACCTGCCCCCCCTGTGCAGAGGCTCCAAAGCTCTGTGCTCGCAAATCCCCGCAGGCTATCTCCCTTAGCCGGAACGCTGGCTAATTGTGAGCCGGTTCGGATGTGCCAGGAAATGGGTCGCCACAAATGTATATACAGTGCGTCATTTATTGGGAAAACGCCAGAATTGCGAGGAAAAAACGCTAACAAGGTTTATTAATATAATTTTATCAAGTTCTGCGGGCCAGATTAAAAAGCTTAACGGGCCGCATATGGCCTGCGGGCCGTAGTTTGCCCATGCCTGCCCTAGAATTTAACTCTTGATGAATTCTTTAACTAAAATCCCTGTCTCCTTGGGGAATACAGATAAAAAGTATTCACTTATATTCACTTAAGACTTTAGGTGTGCCCATCTTCTGGTTTCGTGAATGGATTGCCATTTGTTCCTTAATGTGCTTTACCCTTTCTCTGTTTACTCCCTTGACCTTAGTATATTTATAAATTGCATTGGAATCTTCCCTATTCTTTTTCATCAGTGATATTTTATACCCCTTCTTTTTTGTAATTTATTTTTTTATTGAAGTTCATCAAACAAACATTTCCATAAGATGTATTTCAGACATTGTACATATATATCATATAATCATATATATCACAAAATCTCCAAGAAGTATTTATCTGGGCTATACAATTATAGAAAAGAGTGGAAAGAAAAAACAAGCAAAAGGAAAGAACTATGTACAAGTAGGGAGTGATTTTTTTTTACAACAGATTAATTGATTTGTGAGAATAAAATCAGGCCTATGAGGCATTATGTAGTTAAACCATTTTTCCCAGTATGAATCAAATTGTTCCAGCTTATGATTAACAGATGCTGTTATCTTCTCCATTTTATAAATGTGCATTGTAATTTCCATCCATGTATTTAATGTTGGACTCTCCTGTGATAACCATTTCCTAGTAAGAGTCTTTTTGCCAGCCACCAACAGTATGTTCATTAAATATTTATCTCTTTTCAACCATTCTTGAGGTATATATGCAAAATATATGGTCTTACTCTCTCAGGGTATTTCACATTTAAAGATGTCTTGTAGGGCATTGTGTATCCCCCTCCAATAGTTTTTGATAACAGGGCAGTCCCAAAAAATATGATAATGATTTGCATTTTGATTTCCACAATTCCTCCAGCAAACAGGGTTACCATAATAATGGGATTTCTGAGAGGGTGTAATAAAATATCTTATCAAGTTTTTCCATCCATACTCCCTCCATTTCTGTGAATTGGTAACTTCTATTGATATCATATTGTTATCCATTCTTCCTCAGATATAATTTTCCCTCCTTCCTTCTGTACTTCTTCTACTTCTAACCGTGCCCTCACCTCTGGGTGTATCCTTGATCTTCTGGTCAATGTCAATGCATGGGATTACTAATGCTGTTAAAATGATACTGGGCAACTATTGATGCTCTTGAAGTCATGTAATTGTTCTCATATTCTCAAAATGTTTTGAGTATTTAACAATACTTCAGTAATCAGCCAAAATGGTTTGCTTAAGGGGAAAATTCGCCTGACAGATCTGTTGGAATTCTTTGAGGAAATAACAGGCAAGATGGACAAAGGAGAGTCAGTTTATGTTGTTTCCTTGGATTTTCAGAAGGCCTTTGACAAGGTAATGAAGTTTCACAGAATGACTTGGATAACAGAATTGATACATTTGTGGCCCTATCTGTGGGTGATAAAAAGATAGGTGAAGGGATAGGTCATTTTAATGAAGCAGGGAGTTTGCAGAAGGATTTGGACAGATTAGGAGAAAGGGCAACGAAGTGGCAGATGGAATATGATATAGGGAAGTGTATGGGTATGCTCTTGGTAGAAGGGAAAAAGGCATAAACTACATTTGAAATGGGGAGTATATTTAAAAATCAGAAGTGCAAAGGGACTTGGGAGTCCTCAGGTTGAGCAGGTGGTAAAGAAAACAAATGCAATGCTAACATTCACCTTGAGAGTGCTAGAATATAAAATCAACAATATAATGCTGATTCTTGATAAAGCATTGGTAAGACCACACTTAGAATGTTGTCAGCAGTTTTGGCTCCTTATTGAAGAAAGGATGTGCTCACATTGGAGAGGGTCCAGAGGAGAATTAGGACAAAGATTCAAGGAATGAAATGGTTAATAAAAAAAGGAGTGTTTGTTGGGTCTGGGCCTGTAGTGGATCTCCCCCACTACAGCAAACATCCTCTCCACATCTACTTTATCAAGTCCTTTCAACATTCATTAGGTTTCAATGAGATACCCCCTCATTCATCTGAATCCCAGTGAGTACATGCCCAGAGCTGTCAAACACTCCTCATGCAATAACCCTCAAAATGAATGCTAACCTTACATGTGCCATCCTCACTACAGACTCAAACTATAAATTAACCTTTGGGGAATCCTACGCAACGACTCCCCAAGTCCCTTTGCAACCCAGATTTTTTAAATTTTCTTTCCATTCAGAAAATAGTCTATGCTTATATTTCTTCTGACAAAGTGCATAACCGTACACTTCCTGGCACTGTAATCCATCTGCCACTACTTTGTACATTTTCCTAATGTGTCTAAATCCTTCTGTAGCCTCCCTGCTTCCTCAACACTATCTGCCCTTCCATTTATCTTTGTATCATCTGCAAACCTGGCCACAATGCCATCAATTCCTTCATCCAAATCATTGACATATAATATAAAAGAAAGCTGTCCCAACACAGACACCCGTGGAACACCACTGTTACTGGCAGCCAATCAGAAATGGGTCCCTTTATTCCCAGTCTTTGCCTCCTGCCAGTCAATCAATCTTCTATCCATGCTAGTATCTTTCTTATAATACATGGGTTCTTGACTTGTTAAGCAGACTCGTGTGTGGCGCCTTGTCAAAGGCTTTCTGAAAGTCCAATTAGACAACATCAACATTGTCCTTTGTTAATTCTGTTTGTTACTTCTTCAATGAATTCCAACAGATTTGTCAGGCAAGATTTTCCTTTAAGGAAACCATGGCTGGGTTTGGTTGATTTATCATGTGCCTCCAGGTACCCCAAAACTGCATTCTTAACAATCGACTCCAACACCTTCTGACTAACTCACCTGTAATTTCCTTTCTTTTGGCTCTCTCCCTCTTGAAGAGTGGAGTGAAATCTACAATTTTCCAGTCCTCCGGAACAATGCTAGAATCCATTGATTCATGAAAAGTCATTGGTAATACCTCCACAATCTCTTCAGCCACATCTTTCAGAACCCCGGAGTATATACCATCTGTTCCAGATGACTTCTGTACCTTCAGACCTTTCAGTTTTCCGAACACCTTTTCCCTATTAATGGCAACTTCACTCACTTCTGCCCCCTGACACTCTTGAACTTCTGCTATACTACTAGTGACTTTCTCAGTGAAGACTGTTGCAAAATACTTACTCAGTTTATCCTCCCTTTCCCCCATTACTACATCTCCAGCATTATTTTACAGCGGTCTAGTATCTAATCTCACATCTCTTTTACACTTTATATATCTGAAAAAAGCTTTTTGTGTCCTCTAATATTATTAGCTAGCTTATCTTCGTATTCCATCTTTTCTTTCTTTGTGACTTTTTAGTTACCTTCTTTTGGTTCTTAAAAGCTTCCCAATCCTCTCACTTCCCACTAATTTGTGCACTATTATATGCCGTCTCTTAGGTTTTTATGTTGGCTTTGACTTCTCTTGTCAGACATGGTTGTATCATGCTGTCTTTAGAATACTTATGCTTCTTTGGGATAGTTCTATTTTGCACCTTCAAAATTGCTCCCAGAAATTCCACCTGTTGCTGCTCCACTGTCATCCCTGGTAGAACTCCCTATGAATAAGTTTTGGCCAGTTCCTCTCTCATGACTTTGCAATTCCCATTACTCCACTGTAGTACAGAAACATCTGACTTTAGCTACTCCTTCTGAAATTGCAGGGCAACAAATCAGGAGAAAGATGTGACATAGGGTTGGAAGATGTTGAATCCTTCTGAGTTGAGGTAAGAAACTGCAAGGGTAAAAGGACCCTGGTGACAATTACATACAGGCCTCCAAACAGTGGCTGGGATGTGCACTACAGGTGACAACGGGAAATAGAAAAGGTGTGTTAAAAGGGCAATGTTATAATAGTCATGAGAGATTTTAACATGCAGGTAGATTGGGAAAATCAGGTTGGTAATGGATCTAAAAGGAGTGAATTTCTTGACTGCCTACAAATTGGCTTTTTAGAGTAGTATTCATTGAGTCTACTAGGGGATCAGGTAATCTGGATTGGGAATTATGCGACTGAAGGTGATTGGGGAACTTAAGGTAAAACCACCATTAGGAAGCAGTGATTGCAATATGATTAAAATTAATTTGAAATTTGATAGGGAGAAAGTAAAGTTTAATGTAGCAATATTTCAGTGGAGTAAAGGAAATTACAGTGGGATGAGAGAGGAGTTGGCCAAAGTAAATCGGAACAAGATGATGGCAGGGATGACAGGAGAGCAGCAATGGTGTGAGTTACTGGGAAAAATGAGGAAGGGGCAAGATAGATGTATTCCAAAAACAAAGAAATACTCAAATGACAAAATAGTACAACCGTGGCTGACCAGGGAAGTCAAACCTAATGTAAAAGCTAAAGAGAGGGCATAAAACAAAGCAAATAAATATTATGAACGGTTTTTTGCTGCTCATCTAAGAACAAACTGTCCTGTCATTGGAGAGTGTTCAGAGGAGGTTCACAAGTATGATTCAAGGAATGAAAGGGTTATCGTATGAGGAACATTTGATTGCTCTGGGTCTTTACGCTGGAATTCAGAAGAATGAGAGGCTGGCCTTGGAGGGGGGATCTCATTGATTATTTTCAAATGTTGAAAACTAAATTCCTTTAGCTAGAGGGTGGTGAAATTGTAGACTTTTTTTTACCACAGGCAGCTGTGGAGACCAGTTTGTTGGGTATTTCAGGTGGAGACTGATTGGTTCTTGATTGGCCATGGCATCAAAGGTTACGGGTAAAGGCTGGAGAGTGGGGCTGAGGAGAGGGAAAATAGGATCATCAATGACTGAATTCTACTCCATTGTCTTATGGTCTAATGGTCTTGAAAGGAGTTGTTGATATTTTGGGTTGAAAAGCTGATTTCACCTCAAAATGTTGACAATTCCTTTCCTGCTACTGATGCTGCTTGATATGTTGAGTTCCTCCAGCAGGTCATGCTGAGTTCAGGTTGCTTTTTAACACACTATCTATATACTATGTCAGGAAAGACTACTGTATGAGAAGAATTGGGTGTGACAATAGCAATTAAATTTTAATATACTGTCATTTTTCAATAACTTCTGTGCTTTCTTACCTTGGATTTGAGAGATGCCACCTCCTGTGGTAGGCAGCAGCGGACAGCATTGTTTACTCGGCATTACAGAGTCAACTCACATGATTTTCATGTTTCCCTGTGCCGTAGAAGAAGACCAACTGGCTATTGAGTCTGCTTTGACTCAGAATGATTTCATTTCCAAATAACTTCACAAGCCCAGTAACTCCACTGTCACTTTCCTACTACCTGCCCAGGCTAGGCGTTGTTTCCATGCCACTAGTTAAAGTACCTGATGCACCATCCATAACTCACTCTGAGACGTAAGGAGAGATATCGGCTTTTATTGACTGAAGAAGGAACCAGCAGTGAGTGACCATCATATTACATCCTGGAGAATGAGGTAGAGGATCAGACCTCGATCGCCTTTATACAGGGGCCTTTGGGAGGAGCCACAGAAGCAGTCAGAAGGGGGCGTGTCCAGACAGGCACATAGTTCACCACATTCACCCCCCCCCCCCCCGTTGTTTGAAAGAGTCCCCATGTGGCGAAGTTTCTTACAGGTCAAGTCTATCAGGTGGTCGAATCTGTCGCTGCGATCTACGTAGCACCGGCTGTGATTGCACAGATGCCGGCGACATTGGTGATTGCTCAGGAGACGGAGGTTGTGCTGGTTCCAGCTCATGCATGTGCGAGGCACCTGGTATATAAGTGTCATAAGGAGTCCATGTAGGGCCTGGTGAGCGCAGTGTCACCTCTGGTACAGGGTTCATAGTTACCGGAGAGTGTTCAGGGTGGTGGTCTGCTGCACCTGCGGGTGCCAGGTCACGGATGGAGACCGTGTCCTCCCGCCCATCGGGTAAGACCACGTAAGCATACTGGGGGTTCGCATGCAGAAGGTGAACCCTCTCGACCAGCGGGAAGTATTTATTGCTCCTCACATGTTTCCGGAGCAGCACTGGCCCCGGGGACATCAGCCAAACTGGTAGAGTGACAGACTTCCTGGGAAAAGAGAATAGGAGTTTGTGAGGGGGGGGGTGGGGCCACCATCCGACCACCTGGGCCCTCCAAGGGCTTGTGCTTGGCTCAATGATCCCCTCCCTGAGCAGCCGCTGCACCTCTGACTGAATGAAGGCCCTGTCCCCCGCACTGTACCTCCTGCTTTTAGTCGCCACCGGTTTACAGTCGGGGTCAGGTTGGCGAACAGCGGCAGGGGAGGGACCTCGAGAGTGGAGAGACTGCAAGTGGTGTCGGTAGTGCAGCTGTCGTGTTGGATGGGATGTGTCGCTGTGTGTGTGTAGTCAATAGTGATGAAGTCCCACAGAACTGAGGATTCCGGACAGTGAGTGGTGGGAGGGGCCCATCATATACCATAGTCACACTTTCGAGATGGCTCTGGAAATCCAGCCCCAATAGCACAGGTGCGCACAGTTTAGGCATGACCAGTAGTGCAAAGTTCCGATATTCTGTGCCTTGCACCACCGAAGTCGCTACACAACCCACCCGGATGTCTGTGGAATGCGACCCAGAAACCAAATGGATCTTCTGACTTACTGGCCGTGTTGCGAGTCCGCAGCGTTGCACTGTGTCCGGGTGAATGAAACTCTTAGTGCTGCCTGTGTCAAACAGGCATCTAGTCCTGTGCCCCTCCACCCGGATGTCCATCATGGACCTTGCAAGCGGGTGTGGGGTGCTTTGGTCGAGAGTCACAGTGGCCAGAATTGAATCGCCGTTGGGGTACCCGGTAAGCATCGGAGGGTTGGGGGCGGGGCATGCTGACGTCGACAAAGATGGCCGCCCACATCCGGGGTACCCGGTAAACATCGGAGGGTCGGGGGCGGGGCGTGCTGACGCCGACAAAGGTGGCCGCCCACATCCGGGGTACCCGGTAAGCATCGGAGGGTCAGGGGCGGGGCGTGCTGATGCCGACAAAGGTGGCCGCCCACATCCGGGGTACTCCGTAAGCATCGGAGTTCGGAGGGTCGGGGGCGGGGCGTGCTGATGCCGACAAAGATAGCCGCCCACATCCGGGCACGCAAGATGGCGGCCCCCACGTTTCACCCGCAGCGCTGCACTCCGCTCGCAGTTTAGACTTACAGACCTTAGCGAAATGGCCCCGCTTTCCACAGCTGGAGCAGGTCGTTTCTCACACTGGGCAGCATTTTCAAGAGTGCTTTTTGTAGCCACAGAAATGACAAAGCACAGGCTTCTGACGGGCCACCGCCGTGGTCGGGTTCCGGGAGCTCGTGGAATCGCGACTGGCAGCGGTGATTTTGCTCATGGGAGCCGGCGGTGGCGGGGTCTTAGGTGTCCACGGAACCGGCGGGGAATCGCGCGACTGGACAGCGTCGGCAGAGTGCAGCGCAGCTTCCAGAGCGTTGGCCATCTCGATCGCCGAGCGTAAGGTAAGATCGGAGTTTTCCAGCAGTCGCTGGTGCATGTACACTGACCTCAGTCCCGTCACAAAGGCGTCTCGCACCAGCCGCTCCGCATGCTGTTCTGCCGTTAGCGTCTTGCAGTCACAAGCTCGGACGAGTGTCTGTAGTGCTCAGAGAAACTCGGCACTCAATTCTCCAGGCCGCTGTCGCCGGGTAGCTAAACGATGTCTTGCGTAGACGCTGTTCACCGGCCGCAGGTACTGTCTTTTGAGGGCGTCCAGTGCCCCTTCGTAGGTCGGCAGGTCCCGGATAATGGAATAAACTTTGGGGGTGACCCTCGAGAGGAGAATTCTGTACATAACAGCAGGGTCAGTCACACGAAGCTCTGTCAAGTATGATTGGAAGCATGCAAGCCAGTGTTCAAAAGCAAGAGCTGCTTCAGGGTCTTGAGGGTCCAAATCCAACCTTTCTGGACGTAAAACGGTTTCCATGTTTTAAAACTTTCAGTCAATAAAATTGATACGCCATCAATAACTCACTCTGAGATGTAAGGCAAGATATCGGCTTTTATTGACTGAAGAAGGAACCAGCAGTGAGTGACCATCATATTACATCCTGGAGAATGAGGCAGAGGATCAGACCTCGATTGCCTTTATACAGGGGCCTGTGGGAGGAGCCACAGGAGCAGTCAGAATGGGGCGTGTCCAGACAGGCACACAGTTCACCAGAGTACCATCAAATCCTTGTGATGTGGCTGTAAGCCTTCACAAATTGTTAGTGTCAACAGGAGGAGAAAGACTTGATTCAGCATCCCATATAAGAGAACATTGACAATGCAGCACTTCTCAACACACAGCACCTTGTGTTATATCCAATTATGCTGAAATGGAGATCAAATATGTGTTGTAGGCTTTTGATTTTGTCCTTTTCACCATCAATGAACTTACCTGCTCTGGAAGTACATCTCAGTTCCCGAATAGCTGTGATTTTGCTGCAAGGCCAAATCAACAAGGAAAGCTGAGGCAGAGACAGTCTATACTGGATTCAGAGTGTGACTTAGAATCTGGCAAACAGGCTTCTATCAGTTGCTTCCAGTATTCATTTTTTCTTCCTAACACACAAGATTGAGTGACAAAATACTAAATGGTTCTGAAAATATATTCTCATTTCCAAACTTTATTTTTCAAGATCTGCTTCTCTGAAGTAGACTTCTTTCTTCAGACCTTTTCAACTTTTTTGAACTCATTTCAAAATATTAATCAGGACTAATTCTAGATTCCCTATTTGACTAACTGAATGACATTTATTTCACCTTCACAGTGATTAGATTTGCTGTAACTGGATTTGACACAATATTCAAAGCAAAGCATCTTGTCTTAGCACTTCGGTTGACAGCATTTCTAGATTTTCAACAAAATTACTGTCAGTGGAGAGAAATGGTTAAAAATAGAATCAAGCCCCTGAGCTTTTAACAATATTTTAAAATGAACTCTGTGGATTGTGAAAGCCATGTCCACAGTTATATATGTACTTAACCTTTCTGCTGGAACAAATCATGGATTTAGATACGAATAATAAACCTCAGGGATATTTTAAACCTATATTTGGCTAAAAATTCCCTTTTATTGTGGATCTAATAAATAGAAAATACACAGTTGGGAGCTGCTGAAAGCCCAATTTATTTCACAGAGAAAGGATACTAGCTAAAAAAGTGTACAGTTTACTAATTACTTGAATAATTTGTGCTTTGCACTATGTCCCACTGTTTATGCTATTTATGTTAAAAATGTGAGGTCCACAAAATAAACCCTTCAACGAAGATTATCCTGAGCAGAAGACAGCTTTTATAAAAAGCGCCCCATGATATTGCATGACCTACTTCTTGCGGCCTCCTGACTTGATTGGCTATTTTCAAAATCCCCTTAGTGGGATTAACTACAAAATTCTGGGATTGTCACAGATCCAAATAACATAAGTGATTCAGGGAGTTAATTTAAATATTTCTGTGTGGCTCAATGAAGACAAGAAATATGTTAATAGCTTTTCAATATTCATCTTTACCTACCCTAAGGCTGCTGTTAATAATGTAATTGTCAGATCTATACAGGTAGGCACCTCCCTGTCTCCACCCAGCTAACAAGAATCACTAGCCCAAACATGAGAAAATCTGCATATGCTGGAAATCCATGCAACACGCATAAAATGCTGGAGGAACTCAACGGGCCGGGCAGCATTTATGGAAAAAAGTAAACAGTCAACATTTCAAGCCGAGACCCTTCTGAAGACCCTTCCTGATGAAGGGTTTCAGCCCAGAACGTTGACTGTTTACTCTTTTCCATGGATGCTGCCTGGCCTGCAGAATTTCTCCAAGAATTACCAGGCACTGGTTTCCAATGCATTACCTACAGTCTATTTAAATCCTGCTCTCATCCACGTTAATTTTTCACTCATACAAACCAGCCAGCCTCGACCAGTTGCTCCTGGCCTTCAGTTACCTTTGGTCCAAGCCTTCAGTCCTGAAAAAGGGTCTCAGCCCAAAATGGTGACTGTTTATTCATCTCCGTAGATGCTGCCAGACCTGCTGAGTTCCTCCAGCATTTTGTGTGTGTTGCTTCAGTTACCTTGTTGCCTTTTCATGTTATGTGTCCGTTTTCTCTGTTTAGTGGCCCCCTTGTAGCTTGTAATTTTACAGTTTATTGTTAAAGTAGTCACTCACTGCTAAATCGACTCCACTGCTCTGTGTTTGGGTCAGGGAGGGTGAGTGAACCAGCGATTGACCGAGCAGAGTTTTCTCGCCTAAAGGACATCACTCGCCTTAACAAGTATGCGATCAAACTGCAACAGATAATTATTAGCCTCTGCTTGCCACTCTCAACCAACTCTCTGTCTTGTTACAGCAACCCTGCAACAGTTATCCTCCTCTGTCAGAGCCCTAAGTTCTGGTGCCCAAACTGTTCAATGAATTTCCAATCTGATGCTGTAACTTTCAGTCTTGTTGCATCTTGCACTACAAGCTGCAACCATCTGTGTATTCTACCAAGCTTGCCCTCATCATCTTTCTCTTGACTGGGTGAGCTTTGACCTGGGCCGCTGCTGACTGGAATAATAAAACCATCATCTGCAATAAATATAAGGAAATCACCGCTGAGATGCGCTGTGTTTTTGACCATCCGGGAAGCTGAAAGCAGGGAGTGTATCAAAAACATCGCCTCCATCAAGGCTTACACTCAGTGCTGGGTTACACCGTGGAATTCAGAACCCTCTCAGCGGAGTGCAGCTCAAATGCAGAAGTAGCATCACAGCTTCTTGGAGATGTCTACCAGGAGATGCCTAATGATTTCAAAAGCCTTACCACCCTGGCCCTCTGCATTGACAAGCGTCTCATAGAACAGACTTCCAGATCATCAGCCAGGGCAACAGTTCCTTTCCCAGAACCATTTCATGCTTCAGGACCTTCATTAGCTATGCCTCCAAAGAGCAGACATTTAGGGAGATCTCCCTTAAACCACTTAGGAGTATGAGCATTGGTGGAGAAACAACTTGTGTCCTTACCGCAGAGCTGCCAATTACCCACACACCAAATGTCCTCTGCACCCAGGAATCAGCGCCACCAGGTAGAGTTGAGGAGCTCTCCTCACATACCATCTTCCTCCCCCCGGTCCCTCATTCCAGCACCATGGCCCAAAGCACTCTCTCTGTTCTCCTCCACACTTTAAAGGTTCTGGTAGATTCTAGAGCAGCAGAGAACCCCCTAGAAAGGACTCTGTGTGTGCAGCTTGGACTCTCTATGGAGCTTATCCTGCACCCCTTCTACAAACAATATCTCCATCGACAGGCGTCCCCTGGGGTCTGCAATGGTTAGTGCATGCAAAGGGCCTGTACACATGACCATCGGAGAACAGTGCAAGTCCATCAGATTCCTCCATCAAAGATTCAAAGTAAATATATTAACAAAGTGCATATATGTCACCAGATATAACTCTGAGATTTATTTTCCTGTGGGCATACTCATTAAATCTAATAACCATAATAGAGACATTGGAAGGACACACCAGCTGGGTGTACAGCCAGTGTTCAGAAGATGACAAACAAGGTAAACACAAAATCAAAGAAGAAATAATAATAATAAAAAATAAACAATAAATATCAAGAATATGAGAAGAAGAGCCTATGAAAGTGAGCCCATAAGTTATGGAACATTTCACTGATGGGGCAAATGAAATTGTGTGAAGTTATCCCCTTTCGTTCACACGCCTGATGGTTGAGGGGTAAATAACTGTCCCTGAAGCTGCTGCATCTTCTTCCTGATGGCGGCAGCGAGAAGAGTGTATGTCCTGGGTGGTGAGAGCATGTCCTGCAACAACATCTTGTGTAGTTGTGCTCATTAATTGACAGGATTTTACCCGTGATGGACTGGGCCGTAGCCACTACTTTTTGGAGGATTTTATGTTCAAGGTCATTGTTGTTTCCATACCAGGCTGTGATGCAGCCAGTCAATATAATCTCCACCACACATCTATAGAAGTTTGTCACAGTTTTCAATGTCATGCTGAATTGCTGAGCCCTTCCTGATCTGGACTGGCCACCAGAACCCCATATTCATAAAACAGACCTGACAACTCAACCCATGTCAGGTTCACTGACCCCTCTTCTTCGAGCAATTCAACTTCACCATCTCCTAGCAACCCAGCTCCAAGGATCCTAAGGAGGATGATCTATCACAACAGTTTGATCCAGCCGAAATGGAGATTGACCCTCAGGCCAGGATTCCATCCTCCTAGATCCTTGCCCCAAACATCTGGACATTGAGAACCAGACCCACCAGGCCGACACCCTTAATAACCATATGTATGTGCCAGCAGTCATGCACCGTGAGGCATTCAGGTGGGTTTCCTACTCATCCTTCTCCAGCCATCCAGGTGCGTGATGGACAGTGGGTTTTCTGCAACACTGGTTGGGGTGGCCCACCGTGATCATAGATATACACCAGTTCATTGCTGTTTACCCTCAATGTGCCCAATCCAATTTCTTCAATCACTACAGGATTGGCTCCTGTAGCCCCGGGCAATACCTCGATGCTCATAGAACAACATTGCCATGGATTTGCCACCTTCCTCTGGGTGATTTTGACAGTGGCAGACTGGTTCTCCAGGGCAGCCCACTTTATTGACCTCCTCAAATTTCCATCAGCTGCTGAGCCAGCAGGCCTGGTTCTCCAACAAGCGATTCATCTCCACGGCTTTGTGTCAGACCTGGGCCCACAATTCATCTCTCTCTTCTGGTGAGACTTCTGTTTCCTCCACCTCCCTCAATGAATTTGATCTCTGGGGAACATTCCTAGACTAATTGGCAGTCAGAAATAGCTTATCAGCAAATAGAGAAGTTCCTTTGATGCTCTGATAACTCTAACCTTTCCACGTGAAAGAAAACTCTGCTCTGGGCTGAACTGTCCCACAGCCTATGCACCTCCTCTTCCATGTGTATCTCACCCATTGAAGCCTTTCATAACTAGTAACCACCCTTGTTCCCCATGGAAGAGCCAACTGTGGAAGTCCCATCTGCCTGGGCCGTAGCTCACCACTGTTACTTGTTTCCAACCCATCACCTGCAGCCTATTTAAACCCAACTGTCATTCACCATCCTTGTTCACTCATATGAAACAACCTAACCTCATCAAGTTGCTTCCAGCTTTCAGTTATTTTGTTGCCTTGTTGTGTTAAGTATCCGTCCTCTCTTGTTTTGTGGCCTCTCATGGCTTGTTGTTTTGCAGTGTATTACTAAAGTGATCACTCACCGCTAAATCATCTCCACTGTTCTGCATTTGGGTCAAGCCTCCTTTACATCTCCTGACAGTAATTTTATGCAGCAGGCTGTTAGAGGAGTCAAAGGTTCTATTATGTGAAGTGCCTTCAACACAAAAGGTGAAAGAAACAAGGCTAGAATAGCTCCTCTCATGCCATGAGGTAAGATTTTCTCTGCATTCTGAGTGTAAAACTTGAATTTAAGCAAAGGCTTCACACTGTACTACAGTTAGCTTGGGAGAGGGAATCTCTAACTTGCTTGATCGTTGTTGTTCATAATTGTGTTGTTTGTCAGAACATCTTTAAAATGTGAACTATGCAGAATATGGGGATGAGTACCCAGGTAGCGTATGTGATACATGAGGGAATCACAGAAACATAAAAGCACAGAAGGAGTTCTTTGTTCCCATTGTGTTGTTGATACTTCTGTGAAAGAGCTATTCAGTTAGCTGTATTCTTTGGATCTTCACCTCAGAATGCCAATTTTATCCTTTTAAATACGAGTCCAATCAATTTTTCAAAAATCACTTCTGCATCTGCTCTCACCATCATGTCAGGCAGTACATTACAGAAAATAGCAAATATATTTTCAAAAAATCTCCCCAGCTGCTCTCTAGCTCTTTTCCCATTACCTTTAAAGTCCCAGGCTTTGTTTACACTGGACAAAAACAATTTTGCTTCCTGACTACTTTTCAGTGTATCTTATGGTTTGAGGGCTGCTGCTCCTGAAAATCACCATGAAATATTACTGTTGGGTACCATTTTTTTTTAAATCACCTTTATTTGTTCTCAATTCATAATTCAAATCAGGACAACTGATGCCAAGATAAAGGAAGACATTTTTGTTGGTCATCAATGACAGGCAATTCAGAGAACTTCTAGTGGAACCAGCAAAAACTGCTTGAAAGGCATGGAAGGATGTTGTTGAAAATTTTCTTGGCAAATATAGAACACCAAACTACGTGCAGCTGCTTTAAGTATACAAAACCATGAAGTGCAAAATGTCACTAATGGTTCATTTTCTGCATTCCCATTTAGACTTCTTCTCCTCAAATCTTTGTACTGTCGACGATGAGCATGGTGAAAAATTTCACCTGGAAATTGTGGCCATGGAGAAATGGTGTCAGGGTAACTGGAATCCATCAATACTGGTTATGGTTAGACACTTAAGCGAGAAGTCTCAGACACTGAGTACAAATGAAAATCATCAACAAACACTCTTAGTTTAATTGATTTGTTGAAAGCATCAGCACCATTTTGCAATTAAACACATTATATTCAATTAAAGTTAATGTCTTGTTTCTCCAAATTCCTATGTAGTCTGAAATTATATTTTTGTTCAGCCTCAAGTGGTCTATCAGAAATAAAGAAAGCAACATTTTTCAAAAATACTTTTGTCCAGTGTTATTGAAAATCTTACTGGTGAGCAATTTTCCACAAGATTTACATTTCCAAATATCTCCAGTAATGCAGCACAATTCAACCTGTCAGGTGACCATTCGACTTACCTGTTCTCAGTATTAGCAGAAAAATTGCAAATTCCTTTTTTTTGTATTCATTTGGAGCACATTGTTAGCACTTACTGCAGGTTCAATAACAGCTTCTTCACTTCAACCATTTTGTTCTTAAACCAACCTACACGACCTTAATCACAACATCAATATTGCAACACTATGACCACTTAGAGTATTCTGCACTATAATTGCATTTTTATTGTTCTGTGTTCATTTTTGTAAAAATAATTTATAATTTATGTATGTATTTTTAGTATGTGTGCTGTATATGATGCCAGAACCCTGCAATGCAGCTCCAAGCAATTAAGTTTTTTTGGTGCACCTGTGCTTACATGTACCATAAGACCAAAAGACCATAAGACATAGAAGCAGAATTAGGGCATTTGGCCCATCGTGTCTGTTCTCCCATTCAATCATGGCTGATCCTTTCTTTACCCCTCCTCAATCCCATTTCCCAGAATTATCCCCATAACTAACTTTTGATGCCATGCCAATCACGAACCTATTAACCTCTGCCTTAGATATACCCAATGACTTGGCTTCCACATCTGCATGTGGCAACGTATTCCATGAATTCACCACTCCCTGGCTGAAGAAATTTCTGTTTTGAATGGACACCCCTCTATACTGAGGCTGTGCCCTCTTGTCCTGGACTCTCCCACCATGGGAAGTATCCTTTTCACATCTACTCTGACTAGTCCTTTCATTATTCAAAAGATTTCAATGAGATCCCCCTCCATCCAAATTCCAGCAAGTACAGACCCAAAGCCATCGAAAATTCCTTGTATGATAACCCTCTCATTCTTGGAATCATCCTTGTGAACCATTCTCTGGGCCTCTCCAATGCCAGCACATCTCTTCAAAGAAGAGGGGGACAAAATTGTTCATAATACTCAAGGAGAGACCTCACCAGTGCCTTATAAAGCCTCAGCATTACATACCTGCTCTTGTATTCCAGACCTCTTGAAATGAATGCTTGCCTTCCTCACCAACGACTCAACCTGCAAGTTAACCTTTAGGGTGTTCTGCACAAGGACTCTCGAGTCCCCAGCGTCTCAGACTTTTTGGATTTTCTATCTGTTTAGAAAACAATCTGCACATTTATTTCTACTATCAAACTGCATGACCATGCATTTTCCAACACTGTATTTCATTTGCCACTTTCTTGCCTATTCTACTAATCTCAGTTCTGCTGCATCCTACCTGTTTCCTCAACACTTCCTCCACCAATCTTCCTATCATCTGCAAACTTTGCATGAAAGCCAACTACTTCATCAATGATCAAGGACTACAGAACAGAAGCAGGCCCTTCAACCCATCTAGTCCATGCTGAACTATTGAAATTCAGGCTCATTCTTAGAAGTATATAAATACATGCTTTCAGTCATAATTGTCTAGTGTTCAGAAAAGAATGACAAAGTCTGAAAGAGGTTGCAAAGACAATTTGAATGTGATAACAGAGATAAGGGACTAGAGGAAAGACTAGGGAAAGTGGAAATGTTCTCTATGGAATAATGAAGGGCAAGATAAAATGTATAGAAGGCAACTAAAAATATGGGGAGTTTTGGTTATGTGATAAAGGAGGAACACTTTCCATTTTGGGTAACTGGATGATAGAGATTTAAGTTAAAAGACAAAATAATCAGAGAAGAAATTAGGCACATTTTGTTTGTTGTCTTTGTTATTATCCAAGATGATGGTGTCAATGGGAATTATAAACACTAGAGATTCTGCAGAAAGAGCAACACTTATAAAATGTTGGAGGTCAGCAGGTCAGGACTTCTTTGGAGAGGAATAAGTAGCCAACTTTTCAGGCTGAGACCCATCAATAGGACTGGAAAGCAAGGGGAAGAAGCCAGAATATGAAGATGGGGAGACAGGGAATGAAGTGAGAAGTGGGAGATGATAGGTGAAAGAGGGAAAGGGTTGAACAAGGAGGAATCTGATAGTAGAGTGGACCATGGGGGAAAAGAAAGAGGAGGGGGGAACACAGAGAGAGGTGACAGCAGTTGAGGAGAAGAGAAAGGTATGAGGGGGATCCAGAATGGGGAATGGAAAAAGAGAGAAAAGGGAAAAGGGAAGAAATAACCAGAAGCTGGAGAAATGAGGCTGCTTAATAAGATAAAATCCTGTGATGTTACAGGAGACTTACAGGCATGGATAGAGGAATGGTTGACAGGCAAGAGGCAGTGAGTGGGAATAAAGGGGGTTGACTGCCAGTGACTAGTGAAGTTCCTCAGGGGTTGTTACTGGGACTGCTACTTTCACATTGTTTGTCAATGATTTGGATAATGCAATTGATGGTTTTGTGGCAAAGTCTGCAAATGATACGTGGAGGGTTAGGTGGTGCTGAGAAAGCAATTATGGTAGGACAGACAAATTGAAAGAATGGGTAAACAAAGTGACGGATGGAATACGGTGTTGGGAAATATATGATGAAGTATCTTGGTAAAAGGAACAATAATGCGGACTATTGTTCCACACTATAGTTCAAACATCATAGATGCCGAGAGACTTAGCAGCCCCCAAGCAAGACTCCCAGAAGGTAAATTTACAGGTTTAGTCTGTGGTAAAGAAGGCAAGTGCAATGTTGGCACTTATTTCAAGCAGAATAGAATATAAAAACAAGGAGATAATGCTATAACTTTATAAGACAATAGTCAGGCTGCACTTGGAGTATTGCCAACAGTTTTGGGCCACATATCTCAGAAAGGATGTGCTATCATCAGAGACAGTCCAGAGGAGGTTCACGAGGATGATTCCAGGAATGAAGGGGTTAACATATGAGGAACATTTGGCAGCCTTAGGCCTGTACTCACTGGAATTTAGAAGAATGCGGAATCTCATTGAAATCTACCGAATGTTGAAAGGACTAGATATGGTGGATGTGAAGAGGATGTTTCCTATGGTGGGGGTATCAAGAACTAGAGAGCACAGCCTCACAACTGAGGGGTGACCTTTCAGAACAGAGGTAAAGAGGAATTTATTTAACCAGAGAGTAGGGAAACTGGAATGCTCTGCCATAGACAGCGGTGGAGGCCAAGTCTGTGGGTATATTCAAGGCGGACATTGATAGTGTCCTGAACGGTCAGAGCAGCAAAGGATATGGTGAGAAAACAGGTGTATGGGGTCATGTGGGATCCGGAATCATCCATGATAGAATGGAGGAGCAGATGCGATGGGCTAAATGGCCTAATTCTGCACATATATCTTTTGATCATCTAAATCATTTATATACAGCATAAAAAGAAGTGGTCCCAACACCGACCCCTGTGGAACACCACTAGTTATTGGCAGCCAACTAGACAAGGATCCTTTTCATCCCACTCGCAGTCTCCTTTGGATCAACCAAAGCTCTAACTATGTTAGTAACTTTACAGTAATACACAGGCTCTTAACTGGGTAAGCAGCCTCATGTGTGTCAAAGGTCTTCTGAAAGTCCAAACATACTACATTTACTGCATCCCCTTTATCCATCCTACTTATAGTCTCCTCAAAGAATTCCAACAGGTTTGTCAGGCAAGATATTCCCTTAAGGAAACCATGCTGACGTTATCTTACGTTATCTCCTATGTCACCAAGTACTCCATCACTTCATCAACACTGAGGCCAGGCTAACTGGTTTATAATTTCCTTTCTGCTGCCTTCTGTACTTGTGCATATGACAAGAAGCCCAACTTGATTTTGATTGTCTTTGTGAACATCCTGGTGATCTGTTTTCATCAATTTCTTAAGTCCTTCAGGTAAAGTTATTGCCACAGTACTGATGGGCAAAAAAATTCCTTAAGTCCTGGCAGTGAAGAAGTAAAGGTGATATATTTGAAAGGTGGGATAGTGCATCACTTTGAGACAAAACTGCAGGAAGAGTTTGAATAGGCAAGAAAAATGCCTGAGATCTGAAATAAAATTCGAGGATGCTGGAAATATTCAGGAGGGCAGGCAGCATCTGCAAAGAGTGGAACAGAAGTAAGTATTATTTAATTAGAATTTGAAGTTATTAATCAAATATAGTTTTGGTTACTTTAAGTAAGAGCATTTAAGTTAAACTGAAAACATGCTGTATTTCAAATTTCCAAGTTCTTGATGACAATTAAAAATGTTAAAATATTAACTCTGTTACTCTCCCTCAAATGCTGCATACAACAAACTTGCTTTTTGCCATATGCCTCTTGCCTTTGTAATTGTTGTGCTGGAGGTTATGAGTCTGGCTGGTGGTACTGGAGTAGGCTGGGTTGATCACCAATGCAGTGCGGATTTCAGTACATAGTAGTTGAGGGAGTGAGATGCTGAATGGGGTTCCAATTCAGCGAGCTACTTTTTCCCAGATGGTGAGAGGTTTTTCACGTGCTATTGGAAGAACACAGGTCTAGGCAAGTGAAAAATGTCTTATCATTCTTGAAAATGGTAGAAAGACTTTGAAGAAGTTCAGTTGAGTTTATGAAGAGTTCCTCTCCCTGCAGCACATGTATGTTGCTGTCACCAAGGCTCTTTTCCACCCTCCTGCTCATACCCCAATGTCACTGATGCTAGAAGCACAATCATTGGATTATTGATATGTACTAGTTGACTTGTCTCTTTCCTGTCAGAGATAATCATTGCTAGGGATCTGTGCTGTGTAGTATTAAGTTGCTGTTTGTTGGAATGTCCAGTGTTATATTGTCTAGTGTTGCTGCAACCGGACATGTACTGTTGCATTTCAGGAGTTAAAAATTGAGTTAAACATTATGCAATCGTAGCTGAATATCCTTGCTCCTGATCACACGATGAAGGCCATTGATGGAGTAGCTGAAAGTGGTTGGGCATGGAACATTGCCTTGAAGAATTCTTGTAACATTCTCTGAGAGCAGAGATAATTGACTTCAAACAGCCACAGATATCTCCCTATGTGTGAAGTATGATCTCAACCAGAAGTGACTTTAACCCATTTTCCACTTACTGAAGCAGTCAGTACTTGCATATAGTAAGACTCAATAATGCTCAGGCTTGGACTCGAGCCGCAAGTAGAATTTTCTCAAAAAAAGAAGTAGCAAGCTGCTATGGTGTTAGGTTATGGCTATCTCGAGCAAGAGGGGATCTTAATCTTCAAAGATACTATCCGCAGCTGTAAGACTCTATTGACTTTCAATTGCATCTGTTGGCTAAACCATGTTATTTGAATCTACAACAGCAAATTCATGAAACACACTCTCTGCTTCATGTTCTCTCATAGTATCATGTATCCTTAGGACCAGCTGGATAGCGGACTCTGAGACGGGTAAGCAGGATTCATGTTCCCCAGTGATGAACTCTGGTTTCGAGCATTCACCTATGTGTCCTGCTATGTGTTTCTAGAACTACCGTGGAGAGTCAATTAACCTGGCAGCCCTGGAACAGTATAGTGGGGACCCTGAGTCTTCTTAGCCCCTAATTTGTGAATTACAAAAATTACAACCTCCAACAGGAGTAAGGTGGCCTATATAATTTTCCTCCTCTCAGACAAGGCCCTATCATGAGCAATAGTTTTATGGGAGAAGGATGCTCCCATGCGTTTGGATATAAATTTATTTCTAAAAATGAAGAGGATTGTAGTCTCTCATCCGGCCGGGAGCTCAGAGGCAGCCAGCAGACTCCTGCAGCTGTGTCAGGGAGTACGATCCATGGCCAACTATTCCACTGATTTCCATACCTGGCCGCAGAGAGTAGGTGGAACACTGAGGTTTTGGTTGCTCTGTGCAGACAGAGATTAAATGACCTGTTTAAAGACATTCTACTGACCTGGGACAAGGTGGAGGATTTGGTGGAACTTTCATATATTATCCATATGGCCTTAAGAATTGACAACCATATTTCTGAAAGAAGGAGGGAGAGACATGGCAAGTTTGCCCATAGGGCTGATTCTCAAAACTACCCAATGCCTACACTGGTTCCTCAATCTGATAACTAATGCAGATCCCTGCAGTCATATCCAGAAGAACCCATGCAACTTGGAAAAACCCCAGATCTCCCTGACAAGGTGAGAGGGACATTTGAAGCTGAGGTGTTGCTTAAACTGTGATAAGGGCAGCCACTTCAGTGTCACCTGCCCTGAGTTGTGAGGAAAACTTCCTGAACCCTCTGTAACTGTCTTCAGTCCCTCTCACATTTCCTCAAGTGCTAAAGTGGCTTTACCCACCCTATTATCGTAAGGAAATCTCCAACATTCTGTGAGAGCCTTTGTAGTCTCTGTGAGAGTCTTTGTGGGTTCAGAGGAGAATTTTTTTGGATATCAACCTGTCAGAGAGAATCCAAGTTCCTAAGGTATTCCTCAACCAGCCTATCTCTGCTTTGGCCCTGGATGGTAGACCTTTGGAACCTGGCAAATCTTTCATCTTTCTATCTCTCTCAATTTGACTTTTGGAAGACACAAGAAAACAATTTGTTTCATCTTATTCATTCTACAGACACTCCCTTAATCCTTGGTTATATCTTCATTATCCTTGGATTATGGTCTTCTGGCACCATTCCTGGTTGGCTGACCCTATGCCTAGATAGCTGCCTTCCTGGAGGTTCTGAGAGGCCTTCCTGGGTTTTCAGAATGTCTGCCTAAGTTTCCATGCAACTTACTGTAAACCATGTCAAGTTCTCAGTCGAGTTGCTTCCTCACGTCTCACGAGTGGACTTGAACTAAACAGAGTTGTCAAGAGTTCCTTCAGAATATTTACATTTTTGGAGGTGTTACATTTCCCCCACATGGGGACAACCATTGTGTCAACAATTTACTACCTGGTATGTGTCCTCTGTGGGGAGGGCTTTTTGCCTTGTCCACTCCCAAGAAGCAAGCTGTGGAGGAATATTCTGGTAGTTGTGGAGTTACTAACTTGTGGCTGCTGGCAGGGATCTTTTTGTTTACTGTTTTCAACCTCTGTGTCTGTCAGATAACTGTTTGAAGGATAATCTCAACTTGTAGTTTTCCATGGAAGGCATATAGAAAATTGAATATTTGCTTTATAGGAACCTTGGTGTGATAAAGGACATTGTTTGAAGAAAACAAGATTTAAAAGACATGGACATGATTTTGTAAGCTATGATGTTGTTTTGCCATCCAAACTCTGTGAAGCATCTTCTTGTAAGTCACATTTTAAATGCGGTAAAAGAACCTCTCAACAGTGAAGTGTCACCATGTACTCTGGCAGGACTGGACCCAGGTGAGGAGGAATGGCAGACTCTGTCATAATGAATGCCAGCAACAGCTCCTCCCAGGAGTGGAGGAACAGCAGACTCTGTCATGGTGAGCACTGGCAATGACTCAACCCAGGAGTGGAGGAATAGCAGGAATAAAGAGATGGAAACAGAAATACATAGGAACAGTAACAGAGCATCAGATGCATAACTGAGTGACACTGCAAGACAAAATATTCTCCATAAACACACAAGTACTCTGTTGGAAACACGAAATGAGAGTTCCCTTTAAATAATTATAACATGCAGGAAATCTGTCCAGTCACAGTTAATTGAAAAGATTAAACAGAAAGTACAAGGACTTAATGACTCTAGTTAAGACAACAATTATTAGAAACAGACCCTCAAGAAACCTAGAAGCCCAGTGCTCTATGGCTTGCTACAGAGCCCACAGGTCTCATGACAGTAAACAGTGCATAGCCATGCATGAGCTGTCTACAAAGTTCATTCCAATGAGTAATACACATTTTGAAATGGATGTGGATGTACTTGATGGGCCATCAAAAGCATTGGCCATTATGGTCCAGTATGAGCCATTGCAAATCATGGATGAGGTCATTCAAAACTTGACGAATGATCATTGCAACATTGATGTAGAGATGATGACTGCTTTGACCAATCTGATTGATTGGGTTTCATGGCCATGAGCCAATTAAGTGGATTATTGGCTTACTGAAATGTTTGACAGCTGTGTAAATGTTCAATGTTTTGACTGAAGCCACACTTCCAAAAATTGAACAGATGCTCTCAAGGCTCTTTTCCCTAGTTGTAAGAGGAGGAGCATTTTCTGTGCTGAAATGTATCCTTTTAAGTTTCCAACATTCATCGGAAGCATTCCATATGCTTCTTCTTCACATT
This sequence comes from Hypanus sabinus, assembly GCF_030144855.1. Taxonomy (NCBI): domain Eukaryota; kingdom Metazoa; phylum Chordata; class Chondrichthyes; order Myliobatiformes; family Dasyatidae; genus Hypanus; species Hypanus sabinus. Next base: position 69,468,412 of record NC_082713.1, on the reverse strand, counting down.
CCCAAATTAATGATGTTGCTCTCTGAAGAAGAGCAACATCAACATCATCTGTCTGAATTGGTATTCTGCATGATTTTCTGGTTTTCAGACTTCCTTGGGCTAAATGAATCTCATACAAGCACAGAAGGATTCTCCAGTTCCAAATGATGGAAAAATAAGTGGCTCAGTTAGAATGTTTGGATGTTATAAAGAAATGCGTTGGAACGTTTGTACTCAAGACTTGCTGCGAAATCAGATACAGGAAAAGTAGGACTGGCAGATCTTGGTAATACTTGCTACAGGAACAATGACATCAGGTCCTTTTCATGGCTTCTGAATTCAGTCATAATGTTACGCTAGAGCATAGCCAGAGATCTGCCATCTCTCCCAGTAGCTTCTCGAGAGCTTCATCACCTCAATTAAGAGGCATAACAGAACCGTTCAGAGTATTTAAGATATCTATTGGGTAAACTAAATGAAGAAGAGAAGACTAGTAAAAGAATTTCAGGCAGTGAACCTTGATATAAGTTCAAGATCCACAAAAAAGGTTAATAGAAAGAATGTTTGATGGGAAGATGGGAACTAGGGTCCTTTGTCATTGTTGTGGTAAGGGTTCCTGCTGAGAGGGATCTTTTACTATCCCTAGTAACAAGGTTCTACAAAGGTGTGATCATTCAAGTGACCCTAATATTTCAGTGAAGATTACCAGTGCAGATAATTTAGCATCACAAGCTGAGCAACAACACCCAACTGCCAAGTCTCCAAATAAACAGACACAAACAAAATTCAGTGTGAGTGGTACCATTTGAAATAATTGGTTCCCATGAAAAAGCAAAAGAGGAGACTGCAGCATCCGGAATTAGTTCTTTGCCACAGAAAGATTTTGCAATCACATCTGAACAAGGATATGTGACTCAGCAAATTGTAGGCTAGTTACTGGTCTCTCTGCTTTCTTTCACCAGAAATCTGGTCAGGGTAATAACAGATATTAATGCAATAAATGTACTTCATTACTAGGAATTGAAGATGTGGTAGAATTAACTGGATGATCTTATCTTGACTTTGCTATGATTCTCCTTTGATCTTGCAACTATGAAGTGTAGAAAGATTCTGGATAATTTATCCATTTCTTTAGTCCTTAAACTACCCATTAGGATTAATCCAAAAGATGAACACAAAATTTGTGGCAAAAATCAATTATGTAAACTAGGAGAATGGAATGTCATTTATTTGTGTTTATTAGAGTTGTTTAATGACTACTTTTATCATTAAGCTGACACTGAGTTTTTTGTGATGCTCATTATAAAAATACAGTTTTCTTATGCTTCTTGTTCTTCAGTGATTAGATTTTAATTTTGACCTGCTCAGGTTTTTCGTGTTTTTTGCTCTATTTAAGGTTATTCTGGACCAGCATTCATCGCCAAGTCCTGGATTTGAGTTCTGTGTGAACTATCGTTTTGTATGCTCAACTTCCAAGTAAGTGAGATCTTAGTTTGATTATTCCTTGTATTATTCTCAGAATAAATCACCATCGTTAATTACTAATTTTGAGTTCCGAGTTTACACCATACCTGGGTATGCCTGTCTGAAGATCATTACAAAAAGTTTAAAAAGCAAATTAGAAAAGATTCAAAAATATTTTATGGCTCATGAAATGATAATAGATCCCCTCTAATACTTGAAAATCTCTTGCTTATGGGGAAGAAACACTAGGACCACATCAAGGTCATCCAACAGAATCCCAGGGTAAATACCAGAAGGAGTACGCCACGTGACAGGCTACCAATATGACCATCCCATCAGGAAGCTCATGCCCTTTCTGTGGAAGAGTCCATGTTTCCCTTACTGACTTTGTTATCTGATCTCATACACCACAGGTGAGTAGAAACAAGTCATCCACTATCCCAAGAAACTGGCTATGAAAGGAGGAGAGATTTTCCTTCAGCAGCATTGCTGAAAGATATTATGCAAGACCACTTAATATATTATCTGAATGAATATTGATGGAAATTCAACACGTTCCTGTTAATCTCTTTCCTGAAAAGTATTTAAGGCTAAATCAACTGAGAATTATGATGCTAATAATAATAGATTCTTTTTGATGAACGTTAGTTAAGATTATAAAATCAGGAAAGGTAGACTGTGATAGCATACAGAAAATGCCAGAAGAACTAATGATGCAGTATTTTTTATTCAAATTAGCAAAGAAAATAAGGCTAGCTAATATTAGTTAATAAGGGGATTCAGATGTTGATGTAATCCTTGCAAAGTTTAACTGCCTCATTGGAAGTGAAGTGTATTCTGGAAAATATTTGAGGTATAAAACTATTTACAAATGTCAAAACGGAATTGCCAAATGATACTGGATCTTCTCCAAGGCCTTTGTCAAACATGGCAATGAACAACAATTTATTTCTGTATTTGGTGCAGCTGACATACTGAAAGTACCAGCAATTTATTTGCCAATTAATGATCTATTCAAATTGAATAAGCAATGCATGTGAAAAAATGTGTCAGAATGGCACTTTTCTTATCATAGCTATGTTTTAAATGTACCTCATATCTTAAAGCAGTGATAACAAAAGATTACAAATGATTCTCCTTCAGAAAATAAGAATATTCTGTATAATTATGTATATGGACTGATAAAAGATTATAGTGGTTCCCAATTTTTAGATGCTCTATACTGTATCATTATTAAATAAAGAGTGAATTCTGATGATACTGAAATCAGGATTTTATCAGATCTGTGTAAGTGAACATTTGTGATTGGAAATGGCACTTAAGATTTAGCATTATTTTACAATTAGGTTCAAAGTATATTTATTATTGAAGTATGTATATTATATACAACCTTGAGATTGGTCTCCTTATAGGCAGCCACAAATCAAAGAAACTTAACAGAACCCATTAAAAAAGACTGTCAAACAGCCAACATGCTGAAAAAAAAATTGTGCAAACAATACAAGTAAACAATTAGCATTAGCAAAAAGTTCACAAAATTAAGTCCACAGCCACAAAGTCAGTTGCAACTGCTGCTGATCCAGGAGCCCATGAGATAAAGGCCATAGCCTCAGTTCAGCGCAGAGATGAGTGAACCTTGCTGAGCAGTGAGTCAAAAACACCAGCCTGCCCCTCTCCTCCGGTCCAGACACTCTGACCATTTCATCCTGGCAATTTAACTAAGTTTAAGTTCAATTGTCTACCAACCTTAACTTAATACCCATGAATGCAGCCAAATGAACCAGTGTTATTCCGGGCCCAGGGTGCAAAACACAGTACCATCAGTCACATGCAAAACAAGGCACATATAGCTGATATAAGATAGCAAGCACATACAGTATAACAGTAAAATGTAGTCCAAGTACCTGAGTACATGAATGTTTCAGTTTCCTGCGGTCAAACTGATTTAATGTGAACAACTCTCAATTCAAGATTATTATAATCTTCAATTATTATAGCTAGACAAAAAGTCATTGTGAAATATGGCCTATACTTTATTAATAAATTATACATGGATTCAACACAGTTTTATGGTATAATTTTGCTAATTATGATTATGGTTTTTGATTTTAAGATGGTGCTGCACTGCTGTCTCTCGAGATCATGGCTCAGAGTTACAGTTATTTTTTAAGTTAGTTGGGATGGTTTTGAGGACAGGGGTGAAGTTAGAGGTCAAGTTACAGTTTCAGGACAGTGATGTGGGGAGGGTTGAGGTTAGACTAGGGTTCAGGGACAGGGGTCTGGAGGTTAGGCCTCCACCTTACACTTTGTGTTCCATGTTTAAAGTCCAGCGACAGGTGCTGAAGAATATCTGCAGTCCAGGCCCTTGCTCAGCTCTCAAAAGCCAGCAGCAGGGATAGATGATGAAGAACATCCATGGACGTTGGACTATCCCAGTCTGTGGCTCCTGGGTTCAGGTGTTCATGTGAGCAGGAGCCACAAGGGCCATTTGGTCAGTGTGCCTGGAGTCTTGGGTTCCGTCATCAGCTAGTATAGGGCTCAATATTAATTATCAGAGCCCAAAGGTCGACTGAACGTCTGAAAGTAGAAGACCAGTGGCCAAATCCTGGAATCTGGAGCTGGAGATGAGTCCTAGAGTAGGAAGACTGTCTCTGTACAAGGGTGGTAGGGCAGGAGAAAAGTGGCTTGTTTTGCTGTTGTTATTTTGTTGCTTGTTGTGTTGTGTTGTTCTACCAAGCACTGTGGACATGCTATGTTGGTACTGGAATGCATGGTGACACTTACGGACTGCCCCTTGCAACCCTAGATTTTATTGGTTGTTACCACAAACAACGTATTTCCCTATATCTTGATATACATGTGATAAATAAATCTGAATCTGAAATTCAAATCTAACTAGGTCAGTACAAAAGTGCTGCAATTCATGGTGAAAATAACTTCAGTGGAAATGCTACTTCACCACTGTCACTGATCTTACTTCAACATTTGTAAGCTCAGTTAGTACCTAGAAATGAACAAAAGGATTATGTTAAAAGTTGCTTGTCAAGAAATCTCAATGATTCTTCTCAATTGTTAACATCTGCATTACTGAGCAAGCAGGAGTATTATTAGGCAGTTCCAAAGGCCTGTGAAAAACTTTAAAAGAATATCCTGCACAATTTCCCTCCCTTGACTTTCCAACAAAACAGAGCAATCCATTAACAGATTCCTTTAAGGCAAGACAATTCTCAGTGCAGAAATGGAAAGACATTTTTAGAAGCAATTTATGTTTTCTTTTCCTAATGCTTAAGGCAGTATAAAGTAAATGGAATGTGCAAGCAAACAAGAAGTGTAAAATTAAGTCCATAAATGTTTGAATTATGTCCATCAAAACTTTAAAACTAAACAAAAATTTGAAGTTGGATTCAAACAGTGTATTTGCATTCTGAAATTCTAAGTGCTAACTATACCATAATGCTTTTCTTTATCAGGTGTTCAGAGTATGGTTACCATAGAAGTATATATCTGTTACCATATACTACCTGGAGATTCATTTTCTTGCAGGCATTTACAGGAAAAGAAAGAAATACAATAGAATTTATGAAAAACTATTTATAAACAGAAAAAGACTGACAAATCACTAATGTACAAAAGAAGACGAACAATGCAAACAAAAAAAAATCCTGAGAAGATGAGTTGTAAGATGTCCTTGAAAGTGAGAACGCCAGTCATTGATTCAGTTCAGAGAAATGATAATTGAAATCATCCATGCCAGTTCAAGAGCTTGATGATTGGGTAATAACTGTTCCTGAACCTGGTGGTGTGGGACCTATGGATTCTATACTTCCTGCCCAATATTAAGAGTGAGAAGGGGGCATGGTCTGGATGGTGATGGACTTTGATGATGGCTGCTGTTTTTTTGTGGTAGCACTCCATGTAAATATATTCACTGGTGGGAATGGCATTGCACATGATGTCTGGGCTGTGTCCATCACTTCCTATATCCCCTTCTGTTCCTTGGCATTGAATTTTCCATATCAGAGTGTGATGCAATCAGTTAGGATATACTCCGCACTGCAACTCTAGAAGTTTGTCAAGGTTTTAGGTGACATGCTGAACCTGTGCAAATTTCTAAGAAAGTAAAGGAATTATTGTGCATTGTTTTGTAATTATACCTATCTGCTGGTCCCAGGACAGATCCCCTGATATGTCAATACCAAAGAATTCAAAGCCACTGACTGTCTCCACCGCCAACTCTCCAATAAGGACAGGCTCATGAACGTCCAGCTTCTTCCTCTTATAGTCATCAATCTTTGGTTTTACTGATACTGAGTGAGAGCTTGTTGTTGTGGTACCTCTCTACCAGATTTTCAATCAATCTCCTATATGCTAGGGTTAATTTAGGGGACTCTGGGTGGCATGACTTGATGGGCCAAAAGGGCCTCCGCTATGTTGTATCTCAATAAATAAATAAACTAAATGGATAGGCTGATTTGTTACGATCTTTGCATATCAAAGGACAAAGACAAAGCATACCAATATGAATTTAGCTCATGGAAAAAAGCTGTACATGTACTTTTTTTGTATTTATCATCTCTTCTAAAGCTGGGAAATGATTAGTGGAGAATAACTCTTTAAGCAATAAAGAACAGAGCTATAAACATGCCAAGGGAAGTAAATGCACGAAGAAGGTTAAAGGCTGAGAATATCTGGTTAAGCTTTTCAACCAGATGCAAAGTGCATATTCCTCTCATATTTTATGTAGGGAATTATTTTGTTGCTTTTCAATCAAGTTCAATTTACATTCAGTCACAGCATGTGCAGTCAAAAAGAGATGTTCACAATTTATGCAGATCCCAAGGAATTAGTAACCTTTCAGGTAAGAAGAGAACAGGAGTGCCGTTTTCTCTTGGTTTTGTGCTTTGGTTCAGCACTCATGCAGATGAAAGCTAACTGCAGATAGCTGGTAAGTCCAAAGCTATAAGTAAGTCATTTTGCATTAATGAATAAATTTGGGGAAATTAGAGTACATATCTTCCATTATATTCATAGGCAATATTTAATTGGTCAATATATGAAAATTGAAAATCATGAGTTTCATGTTATTGTTACAATGTCTAAGATGTTTCTTTTCTGTTTTATGGCCTGATCTCAGCTATAGAGATGACCCTCCTTTAATGTAGTATCTTACTTGTCTCTTCTTTGGGCCCTGACTCTCTTACTTGTCTCTTGATTCTCTCTCAATCCTGCCTTGAGCTTAAAGTGAATTTGCATCATTAATACCCTGATAAATGACACAAACAACATCCTTTTTCTTTCTCTTAATCCTGTACTAACTTCAGGTAGAAATGGCAGCCAATGGAGTGGTCTGCTGGTCCTGGGAATTGTGGGAGTGCAGGGTGAAGACAAGCGTACATTCTTCCTGCAACTGGCTCTATTTGGAGGAAATATTTACAGCTGCTCCTCCACTAGCATCACATGGATCAGATATAAGGGCAGCTGAATTCACCAGAAAACATACCGCAAGCACAGAATCATGAATGGGAGCTGGTCACACCCAAGGTTCAGCCAGATAAATATGTTATTGCCAGGATCCCTGTGGCTATTCCCCTCACTAACAAGTATACTGTTTGGGGAATGGCCTCTCAGGGAAAAATGATAGCACCAATGGCCACGCCAATAGCACCTTGACTGGCTGTGTTGTGCATGAGAGAACTTGAAAATGCAGGCAAGCTAAGGAACCTTTAGTCAGGGCTAGAGAATGGTAATTCTGTTTCCGTGAGTGAAACTGCAGGATGGTGTGTTGTCTCCTTGCAGCCAGGGTCAAGGATGTCTCTGAACAGGTGCTGAACATTCTGAAAGGGAAGGATGAGTATCCAAAGGTCATGGTTGGTATTGGTACCGTCAACAATGAAAAGAAGAATTGCAAAGTGAATATAGAAAATTAGATGGAAGATTAATAGGAAGAATCTTTAGTCTGGTATCTTCAGGAGTCTCCCTGTGCCATGCACAAGTGAGGGTAGGAAAAGGATGAGGAAAATAACTGTGTGGCTGAAGAGAAGGTGCAGGTGAGAAGACATCAGCTTATTGAATCATGAAAATTTCTTCAAAGGCAGAGGTGACCTGCACCAGAGAAATAGTCTACATTTGTACTGGAGTGGATCTGATATCTTACAGAGGAGATTTGCTAATACTACTTAAGAGAGTTTCAACTCATCTGACAGGTGGTAGCACCTACAGTATTAGTATGGCAGATGAGGAGATTGAACCGAATATCCAGATTAAAATACGTAACTCCAGGCAAAAGCAGTACAGGAAGAATAGAAGGCATGGTAGTCTAAGCTGAATTTACTTATATGTAGTAAAGCTCATAGTTAAGGATGTACTCAGAGCAGCGATCACCACATGGGATTGTGATACTATACTTATTCTGGAAACATGGTGGAGGGATGAATAAGACTGGCAGCTCAACATTTTGGATTACTGATGGAGATAAGTAAGTCAGAGGTGATGCGACCAGAGGTGGAGGTAAGAGGAGAAAAATTTGCACTATTGCTTCAGGGGAACACCAGGACTGCACTTAGAAAAGATATTCCAGCAGCATTGACCAGCAAAGCTGTATGGGAACATCATAGAAATAAGAAAGGAATGATCACTTTAATTAGATTAGGCAGGATCATTCATGTAGGGAAATCATATTGAGGTATAGGAATAACAGGGTTGTAATAAATGGTGATTATAACTTTCCTAAAGTTGACTGCAACTGCATTAGAGCTAAGACAATAGATGAGCATAATTTGTGTAAGGTTTCCTGGAAAGTTTCAGAAGCATTATGATTCTGAAGCAAAGCATGGCCCTACTAGAGTTGGGGCAACACTTGACCACTTCTTAGGAAATGAGACTGGTCAAGAGGTTTATAGAGCACCTTGGCACAAGTTACCACAATTCCAATAGTTTGAAGATCATGACTGAAAAATCAGGACTGGCCCTTAAATTGAAATCCTAAATTGGGAAAGGTTAATTTTAATGACAACAGACAGGAACTCTTAAAAGCTGATTGGGAGAACCAGTTTGCAGGTGAAAGGACATCTGACAATAGGGAGACTTTTAAAAATGAGATGGGGAGAATTCAGGGCCAGCATGCTCCTTCTAGAGTGAAAGGCAAGGTTTACCAGATTCGAGAACTCTGGCTAATGAGGGGTCTCGGGAGTCTCATCAGGAAAAAGGCAATTCAATGAGGTTTCAATGAGGTCACTCCCTGATTCTTCTGAATTCCAGTAAGTACAGGCTCAGAGCCATCAAATGCTCTTCATCTTACAAACCATTCAATCATGGAACCATTTTCGTGAACCCTCTTTGAAATCACTCCAATTTCTTCACACCCTTTCTAAGTTAAGGTGCCGAAATCTGCTCACAATATTGCTCACAATTGAGGCCTCTCAAGTGCTCTATAAAGTTTCAACGTCACATCCTTGCTTTTATATTCTACTCCATCAAAAAGAAGACTAAAATCACATTTGCCTTCCTCACCTCAGTTTTTTGTACTTTTTCTCCATTTAGAAAATAGTCAACCATTTCATTTCTTATAACAAAGTGCATGACAATACACTTCCTGACACGATATTCCATTTGTCATTTCTTTGCCTATTCTCTTAATCTGTCTAGGCCATTCTGTAGCCCCTGTACTTCCTTAGAACTACCTACCCCTCCACCTTTCTTCATACTGTCTGCAAACTTTGCAACAAAACACGTAATAGCAAGAAGAGAGGGTGGCAGGTCAAGCAGGCGGACGGGGCAAGCTCAGGTGAGGGATCTTGGGTGACACGGAGTAGTGGGGTTGAAGACCAGTTTGTTTTCCACTCTGGGTCCTTGATGCTTTAATCTGGCATAACACATTAATTGGCATGCTCTCTTTTGTTGATGGCTGACATTTGTATGCTTAAACATGCCGTCCATGTGTTCCTGAGAGTCAATTTTGCTGAATCATTCAGGTGATCATTCAATCACAAGATAGTTTAAACAGTTCAAAAGTATGTTTGTGAAAGCAAAATTACATAGTCCAGAAAAAGGATATCTCATAGAACAGGGGTCGGCAACCCTCGGCTCTGGAGTCACATGCGTCGCACTCATCTCTGTGCTGCGGCTCCCTGTGGCTTTGGAAAATAAATGATGAGTATTTAATTAAAATGTATGTTATGTTAGTTTGTTAGTTTTTGAAATGTATTTCTAAATTTGAAGATTATGGTGATCTTGTACAATCTAAATGTGCTTTTTGTCGCTATTAATATATGTCACCACTGCCAATGCCTGACACCTGCCAGTGCGCGATTTCTTTAATTTTTCGATCCAAGGTAGGCCAACTATGGAGAATTCTAAAAAAAGAATAGTGACTGAAGAAAACAGAACGTTTAATGATATGTGGACAGATTCATTTGCTTTCACTGCTGATGAGACTGGTTTAACTGTATGCTTAATATGCAATGAGAAACTAGCAAACAACAAAAAGCCAAATGTCGCAAGACTTTTCCAGAACAAACACGCAGCCTTTGCTCAAAAATATCCGGATGGAGATGAGAGAAAAAAAGATGTTTCGGAACTTATGCGGAAGGTTGATCTGAGCAAAAATCATTTCAAGAAGTGGATGGGGGACGTCACGTGATGACGTAGGATCGAGACGCTGGAACTCAGCCCTCCCGTAAAAAAGTTAATAAATTAATGTTTAAGTGAAGGAAAGTCAATCAATACTTTTTTAAGGTTACTCATAAATTACTCTGGATTGTTTTAAGCTATGCCTCATAAACAGAGGATGAAGAAAACTACCACCGCGAAGACCGCTCAAGTTGGAACAGAATCAAGGCCTACTTCTACCAAAGAACCGCGGACTCAGGTACAACACACCACCGGTGAAACAGAACAGGAGACCGCGGCAGCATCGGCCATTTCTAAAGGAAAGGATCAACGAGAACTGCGCATGCGTAAAGGAACAAGCATGCGCAAATGAGTGCAACCAGAACTACAAAACCCAGCAACGACTGAAACTGACAGTGAAAGTGAGTCTGAGAGAGAGACGGACTCTCTGGAAAAATCAGACGAAGATGGAGATGAAAGTTCCTCTGAAAATACAAAAAAGACTTTGAGGCAAATAATGCATAAATTAGAAAAATTAAATGCATTAAAAGTAATTAAAGAAAAAAATAACAAAAATGGAGGCTATTTTTGATAAAATGACAAAGAAACAGGAATAAATGGAAAAGAAAATTACAGATTTGGAAGTCAAAGTGGAAGAAATGGATGGAAGAATGAAGAAGATGGAAGATGATAATGATGCCTGGACATCAGAAAGAAAACAACTCGTGGGAAAAATTGATAAGCTCAAAAATTTTAGTAGATGCAACAATATTAAAATTGTTGGACTTAAAGAAGGTACCGAAGGAGAAGACACTATAATTTTTTTTCAAAAATGGATTCCTGAAAAATTGGAAATGGGAGAAGAAACTTCAATTGAGATTGAAAGGGTGCACAGAGCCTTAAGACCAAGATCTCAAGATGATCAAAATCCGCGATCAATTTTGATAAGATGTTTAAGATACCAGGATAAAGTAAAGATTTTGAGGGCGGCTGCCCAAGGTGTTAAAAGAAGAAAAGGTCCATTGATGATAGCAGAGAAACCAGTTCTTTTTTATCCTGATATAAGTTATAACCTTTTGAAGAGAAGGAAAGAATTCAATCCAGCTAAAAATGTTTTATGGAAAAAAGGTTATAAGTTTTTAATGCATCACCCAGCAACACTGATAATTTTTTTGGAGGAGGGAAAAAGATTTTTTCCTGATTATCGAGAAGCGGAGGTGTTTGCACAAAAACTCCCATCTCTTCGCTAATTAAACGTAGAGACTTCTAAATGTGATGGTTAAAGACGAAGAAAGAGATAGCGAATGGAACTGATGGACATTTAAGGATGATATAAGGGAGAAAAGTAAAATTTTAGAAATAATAACTGAGAATAGTAAGTTTTTATATATATACTTTTTATGTTGCCGGGGGGCTGGGGAGCTTTGAATCGGTTACTACGGGATTCACGTGTGTAATCATGGCGATTGCCATGACCCGTACAATAGAGGGGGGTAATGTTGTGTTTTTTTTTTCTTTCACAACATTAGTAGGGGAGTATTTTGTTTTTTTCTTTATTTTCTATTTTTCTTCTATTCTTTTGCCTGGATGATTGGTGGGGACACACATAGCAACATGGAGACCTCTAAAAAGATTTCCCAGGATACAATGAAAGTTGAAAGATTAGGTATTATTATAGATTGGAGTAACAAAATTAAAAATAATGACTAATCTATTGAATTTTTTTAAGTTTTAATGTTAATGGGCTTAATGGACCAATAAAATGAAAAAGAATTTTAACATATATTAAAAAAATGAAAATAGATATAGCTTTCTTACAAGAAACTCATTTAACGGATATAGAACATCAGAAATTAAAAAGAGACTGGGTTGGAAATGTTATTGCAGCTTCATTTAACTCAAAGGTGAGAGGAGTTGCAATTTTGGTTAATAAAAATTTACCAATTAAAATACAAAATGTATTAACTGATTCGGCAGGAAGATATTTAATTATACATTGTCAAATTTTTTCAGAACTATGGACTCTTATGAATATTTATGCACCAAATGAAAAAAATGTAAAATTTATACAGGAGGTCTTTTTGAATTTGGCTAACGCACATGATAAAATATTAATAGGTGGAGATTTTAATTTTTGTTTAGATCCAGTTTTAGATAGATCAACAAAGGCTATTACAAAATCAAAAGTAGCAGAATTAACTCTATCATTGATGAAAGATTTAAATTTGATTCATATATGGAGAAGAATCAATCCAAAAGAAAGGGATTATTCATTTTATTCAAATAGAATTAAAACATACTCAAGGATAGATTTTTTCCTATTATCAACAAATACTCAAGATAGAGTGAAAAATGTGGAATATAAAGCAAGAATATTGTCTGATCACTCTCCTTTAATAATGACAATGATAATGATAGATAAAGAGGAATCAATTTATAGATGGAGATTTAATTTAATTCTACTAAAACATATTTTTGTGATTTTATGAAAAAGCAGATTCAGTTCTTTTTAGATACAAATTTACATTCAGTTGATGATAAATTTATATTGTGGGACGCAATGAAAGCATATTTGAGAGGCCAGATAATAAGTTATACTTCTAAAATTAAGAAGGAATATATGATAGAAATAGATCAATTGGAAAAAGAGATTATAAAATTAGAAAAAGAATCTCAAAGAAATACGACAGAAGAAAAATGAAGACAACTTATTAATAAGAAGTTAAAATATAATACACTCCAGACATATCGAACAGAAAAAGCAATTATGAGAACTAACCAGAGATATTATGAACTAGGTGAAAGATCACATAAAGTTCTTGCATGGCAGTTAAAAACAGATCAGATTTCCAAAACAATAAATGCAATTCGAACAAAAGTGAATGAAATTACTTATAAGCCTCTAGAAATTAATGAGGTTTTTAAGAATTTTTATTCTGAGTTATATAAATCAGAATCAAAGAATGATGATGTTAAAATAGATGAATTTTTATCACAAATAACTCTTCCAAAATTAAATACAAAAGAACAAAAGGGATTAGATACGCCTTTTACATTGAAGGAAGTTGAAGAAGCTTTGGGATCACTTCAAAGTAATAAATCTCCAGGAGAAGATGGTTTTCCACCTGAATTTTATAAAAAGTTTAAAGATTTATTAATTCCTCCTTTTATGGAGTTAATATATCAAGCGGAAAGAACGCATAAACTTCCAGAATCTTTTTCAACAGCTATTTTAATAGTATTGCCAAAAAAAGATAGAGACCTTTTAAAACCAGCATCATATAGACCTATTTCTTTATTAAACACCGATTATAAAATAATAGCAAAAATCTTATCTAATAGATTATCTAAATGCTTACCAAAATTAGTGCATATGGATCAAACAGGATTTATCAAAAATAGACAATTGGCAGATATTGTAACCCGGTTATTTAGTATAATCCATTCAGCGCAAAAGAGGGAGGAAATGAGTGTGGCTTTAGATGCAGAGAAAGCATTTGATGGATTGGAATGGGATTTTTTATTTAAGGTATTGGAAAAATATGGATTAGGAACATCTTTTATAAAATGGATTAAAACCTTAAATACTAATCCCAAAGCTAAAGTAGTGACAAATGGTCAAATTTCAACATCATTTCAGTTAACAAGATCACCTAGGCAAGGTTGCCCATTATCACCTGCTTTGTTTGTGTTGGCAATAGAACCATTAGCTGAATTAAGTAGAATGGACCCAGATATTAAGGGTTTCAGAGTTAATCAGGAAGAATACAAGATTAACTTATTTGCTGATGATGTTCTACTTTATTTAACAGATCCATTACATTCACTACGCAAATTATCTTATAGATTAGAAGAATATGGGAAAATATCGGGTTATAAAATAAATTGGGATAAAAGTGAAATTTTACCTCTTACTAAAGGAGATTATAATCAATGTCGATTAATAACTCAATTTAGATGGCCAGCAAATGGTATAAAATATTTAGGTATAAGAGTTGATAATGACATAAAAAACTTATACAAATTAAATTATTTACCACTTTTGAAAAAAATTCAGGAAGATCTTGATAAATGGATGGCATTACCAATAACATTAGTAGGTAGAGTAAATACTATAAAAATGAATATATTCCCTAGACTACAATATTTATTTCAATCATTACCAATACAATTACCCCAGAAGTTTTTTCAAGAGTTAAACAAATATGTGAGGAAATTTCTCTGGAAAGGTAAGATGTCAAGAATATTGTTGGAAAAATCGACATGGAAATTTGATCTAGGAGAATTACAACTTCCAAATTTTAAGAATTATTATAAAGCAAATCAACTTAGATTTATTGCATCTTTTTTCGAGAAAGATAAACCGTCATGGGTTAGGATAGAACTAGATAAAATAGGAGAAAACGTACCAGAAGATTTTATATACAAATGGGAATCTAAATGGATATGGGAAAAGAAAGAATCTCCTATATTAAAACATTTGATTGACTTATGGAATAAGATAAATGTTGATGATGAGACAAAAAAATCTTTATTAGCAAAGAGATCTTTAATTCAAAATAGACTTATTCCTTCCACAATGGACAATCAACTTTTATACAATTGGATTCAAAATGGGATTAGATATATTGGGAATTGTTTTGAAGGAGGTATATTAATGTCATTTGATCAATTAAAGAATAAATATAAAGTATCAAATAACACTTTATTTTGTACTTTCAATTAAGGGCTTATTTAAGAGAAAAATTAGGTCAAACAATGTTATTACCGAAACCTAATGAAATAGAAATTTTAATTCAAAAAGGAAATATTAAAAAATTTATATCTTGTATGTATAATTTGATTCAAAAACAGGCAATTAAACAAGGAGTCCATAAGTCAAGACAAAAATGGGAAAGTGATTTGAATATTAAAATTGAAGAAACAAATTGGTCAAGACTATGTCTTGATAGTATGACAAATACAATAAATGTTCGGTTAAGATTAGTGCGGTATAATTTTCTACATCAATTATATATTACACCACAAAAAATAAATGAATTAAATCCAAACTTATCGGATCAGTGTTTCCGATGTAACCAGGAAACTGGTACTTTTTTACACTCTACATGGTCTTGTTCTAAAATTCAACCTTTTTGGACAAATTTAAGACTTTTACTGGAACAAATTACAGGAACACAATTTCCTCATAATCCAATATTACTCTTATTAGGTGATATTGAAGGGATAAAACTGAAACTCAAATTAAATAAATACCAGAAAGAATTTATAAAAATTGCACTGGCAGTAGCCAAAAAAGCTATTGCAGTTACTTGGAAATCGGATACATATGTAAGCATAGACTCTTGGAAGAAAGAAATCTATGGTTGTATTCCATTAGAAAAAATTACTTATAATTTAAGAGATAAATATGAAACATTTCTGAAAATTTGGAGCCCTTATTTACAAAAGACAGAATTAAATCTATAGATGCTCTGAAGATGAAACAATTGGTTATTTGGGGAAAGAAATAAATATACATATTAAAGTTATTACGAATTCCATGGAGCATGTGGAGATCTTCCAACAACCAGGCAATCTTTCTTTCTTTTTTTTTCTCTTTCTCTTTTTTTTCTGTAGGGCAGTTAAGGGGGAGGGGTTAAGGGGAGGGGGGAAGGGTTATATACATTTTTTTCATACTTCATTTTGTAACTACTTAAAAATGCAATAAAAAAAAGTTTTCAAAAAAAAAGAAGTGGATGAAGTCTGGAAAATCAACTACATACGCTAGTTTTGTTGCCGCTCCGGAAATAGTCAGGCACGGGAAGCAGTTTACAGATGGTGAATATATAAAAGAATCTTTCATTAAGATTTCAGAACATCTACTCACGGACTTTAAAAACAAGTGTGAAATTGTGCAGAAAATCAGGGATATGCCCCTCTCGGCAAAGACAGAACCATAAAAATGGCAGAAGACATCACAAGACAGCAAATTAAAGACATCAATTCAGCTGTGGCCTACTCGATTGCCTGTGACGAGTCTAAAGACAAAGGTGATATTGAACAAATAGCGCTGTTCTGCCGGTATGTAAACTCTGCCGGGCCACAGGAAGAAATGATTGAGTTGATTCTTCTAAAAGGCCAAACACAGGGGGAGGACATCTGTAAGGCTGTCTTGAATTGTTTAAGAGCCAAAGGAATAAAGACCACCCACCTGGTGTCAGTAGCTACTGATGGGGCACCAAGTATGACAGGAGCGCACAAGGGATTTGTGGCTTTACTGCAGAAGTCGCTGGACAGAAAGCTGCTGGCTTTTCACTGCATCTTGCACCAAGAGGCACTGTGTGCTCAAACATTTCCTCTGAAATGCACAGAAGTAATGGATGTTGTCATTCAGATTGTCAATAAAATAATGGCAAAAAGTTTAAATCACTGTCAATTCCGTTTGTTACTGGACGAGCTGGAAAGCGCATATTCTGATCTCCTGCTGCACAACAAAGTCCAGTGGCTGTCCAGAGGGGAGGTGCTGAAACGCTTTGTCGTGTGTCTGGAAGAAGTGAAAACCTTCCTGGGCAGCAAAGGGCTCACCTTTCAGAGTGGCTGGAAAAGCTACACTTCATGGTAGACATTGAGTATTTTACTTAAAAGTAACCTTCAACCCAACGTCTTTTTTTCGGAGTTCAAAATGTTTTTGTTGCATGCAGAAATGTAATTTCATTTTCTCTGCAGGAATTCATCGATTTCATAAATGCAACACATTATAGTTTGTTTATACATAGCATAAAGTAAAAAAAAAATGTTGTATGCAGTGTTATTTCATTTTAAATGTCAAACGGGTTTTGTGACTCCCAGTGTTTTCTTTTCTGTGGGAAACGGGTCCAAATGGCTCTTTTAGTGGTAAAGGTTGCCGACCCCTGTCATAGAATATCAGGTACTTTTACAAATTGTCTGTAAAGGGTCATTGTATTTTGCCAGGTCCATAATGGAGAACAATGGTACTTGAATGAGCAGGCTATAGAGGGCTACAGAATTAATGCAGTTAAGTGGGATTAGTATAGGTTAACAATATAGTTGGCATGGATATGGTGAGCCAAATAGCCTTTTTGTCCTCTGTAACTCTACATGTGTCTGTTCCCCATCACACTCTTTATTTCCTGCCAACTAGTCTAACATTAGGAATTTGTTTCTCCTCCTAATAAGTCCCATCATCCTCATCTCTCCCTCTGCCTTGGGGAGCTCCCAAGCTCTGCTTCATAGTAGATGCTCACTTATGGCTTATATCAACAGAAGTTCTTTGCAGCCACACAGTTGCTAGGCTGCTGCAAGTGTCACAACCTTCATTGTTCCACAAGGTGCAGCGAGCAGTAACAAGGCCACAGGCAGGGCAGAAGTAAGTTCCCACCTATAGAGTCCCTAAGTAAGATTCTACCTTTGATCAAATGCTGGAGTACTCTTTCCAAATGATTCTGAGCACATCTACATGAGTATCTGATGGTTCACATGGGTATCTGATCTCCAGCACATTCACAACTTATTATAGTTTAGAACATGTTGCTGCACGCACACCAGCAAACCATCCTTGAGATTTGGCCAAATATCAGATTGGCCATCTTGTGCAACTCTCACTGTACTCAAAGTCAATAGACATAAAAGTTAAGGAAGCGAAAAAGCACATGGTCAGATTTTAAACCAACACTCTAAGCCACAATTCTTCCTTCTCTGTGCCTCTCTCCAATTCCCTATTAATCTTTTCCTTTCAAACATTAACTGATTAACATCACGATGAAAGTAGGAGAGAATTCTGCATGAATTCATTAAAATTTCATAGAGTAATATTGCTCCAATTTTCAAGATGCAGTTTTGCTTTAATTTCAGCCTAATCAAAGAAATATTCCATCTTTCTTTTTTGGGACTGACCACTCAAGGGAGCTATCTTCATTTTCTTTTAGAACTATTGACTTCTGGAGCAGAACTACTGCATCTATCTGATGCACCATCAATAACTCTTGGGGACTGGAAGTGAACGATAGGTTTTTATTAACAGCAAAAAGGGAGCACGACATCTCTGAGACTGAGGGAGGAGCAGTGCCTCAATCGCCTTTATGCAGGGGTCTGTGGGAGGAGCCACAGGAGCAGTCAGCAGAGGGGTGTGTCCAGACAGGTATACATAGTTTACCACACTATCAAAATATTTTGAACTGGAAATTGGCAGTTCTGAAAATAGCATCAATGGTATGCAATGGTATGCCACAAGAAGGCAGCTCTATCTAAGGATCACAACATCAGATCATGCCTTCTTCTTGCTATTACCATCAGACAAGAGGTGTGGGAGCCTGAAGTCCTACACCAACAGGTTCAGGGACAAATACTTCTTTGCAACCATCAGGTTCCTGAACTCCCTTGCATTATACTAATCCTACAAAAGAACATTATAGACCTCTGTAGGACTTAATTATTTTTCCCTCTAGTATCTTATTTTGAACAGCCCTTTTTTATGCACTGCCTTGTATCAGTTACTGTTCGTATAGCCTATATTCTGTGAATTGTCTGAATCTACATGCCTGTGCTGCTGTTATAAGTACATTTTTCATTGCACCTGTCCTCACTGTACTCATGCAAATAACAATAAACTCAACTTGAAGTACAAAGTACTAGAAATAGGCAGTTACCAAGTGGATGCCAGGTTGCTAGCAAATTTAGCATCCATTGTTAAGATCCTCTTTAAGTTCTTATGTATTGACCAGTGGAAAAGAAGTATCCACACGAATTCAGCCAAGCTGCTAATTCATCAACGCTAATTTGCACCTCCACCTAAAGTCAATAACAAGACTGTAAAATGAGGATGGGAATGATTTAATTAGAACAGACCTTTTATTTATATATCATGTTGGTGTACAGTTTCCATGCTGTCTCACAAAATAATTGACATTGAGACATGATATTAGGGCAGCATGGAGCAAAGTGATGATGACTCTAAAGGGTGACTCTTTTGCTTGCATCTTCGGAAACAGCTCTATTTCCATCTTTAGTATCTCTACTTTTCCCTTTCAGGGTTATTTTGAAGGCCCTGACCTGGAGTTACATTCTGACTATGGTTCTCTGCAGGAATGGGACCTGCTCTCTGGGTTTCACAGCTGGCTGTTGTTCGGCATGCCAATTGCTCAGCCTAAGAGTTTGGCTCAGCTTTGGAGGCCTAGGATCTCAGGTCTCTGAAGCCAGGCAGCTCGAAGGTCGGTGTCCCAGACAAGTGCATCATGGGAGCTGGAACTTTGGTTGTGTGCCCAGAGACCTGAGATCTTTGGGCACAGAGTTAAAAAAAAAGCGACACAACGGACTTTTAACACCATAAACCAGTGAGTAGTTTGTTATGTTCCCTCTCGCTGTGAAATGGAGACACCTCTTTCTCTCTTATTAGGGAGAGAGAGCCTGTAGTATGACGAATTCCGAGTGAATGATGTAGTCTTTGGTTTGGAGTACTGCAAGTCTGTGCTGTTACTGTTGCTTTTGCTGCACGCTTAAGTGCTCGGTGACAGGTGCCGATTTTTTTTGCCGGTGGGGGGGGGGGGGGAGGAGGGCTCGTGCTTGCTGCCACTTACGTGCGGGAGGAGGGGGAGACTTTGGGTTTCTGACATTTAACTGATATTCATTCTTTGGGGCACTCCTCTGTTTTCATGGGTGGTTGCAAAGAAAAATTATTTCAGGATTATATTGTATACATTTCTCTGACATTACATGTACCTTTGAAACCTTTGAATGGTTAATCCTACAAAAGGTCAGGAGTTCAGCTCAGTGCACCATGGGTAAACCCCTCCCAACTTTGAGCACACCTACATAAAAGACTGCAGTAGAAAGCAGCATCATCATCAGAGAACTCCACCACCCAGGTCACACACCTCACAGCTGCCATCAGGTACAAGAGCCTCAGGACTCACACCACCAGGTTCAAGAACAGTTACTACCGCTGAACCATCAGGCTCTTGAATAGGATAACCACACTCATTTGTCCTATCATTGAAATGTTCCTACAGACAATGGTCTCACCTTAAGGACACTTTATCTCATTATCTTATGTTCTCTTCATTTATTTATATTTGCATTTTCACGGTTTGTTGTCTTTTGCACTCTGCTTGATATTGCATTGATCCTGTTATAGTTACTTTTAGATTTGCTGAACATGCCCATTGGAAAATGAATTTCAGAGTTGTATATGGTGCCATCGATGTATTTTGATAATAATAATTTATTTTTGAACTTTGAATTGTTCACAGTTCACAGACCTAAACGCTGATGTGGAGACAGTACATTCTTGCTATGATTACATAGGATTTCACATGTGCTTTGGTTTACTCCCTTGTGCCAGATTAGTAGGTTACTCAGTTATTCTTAATTGCTCCTAGTTGATTTGTCTGTATGAAATTCAGAGGGGATGTTAATGGAATGAAAGAGAGAAAAATGGGATAGGTTTAGGATTAGTTTAAGTGAGTGCTCAGTGCTTGGTTTAGAAGTTGTGGTCTGTTTAGTTCCATATTAAGGCAGATAAGCATCTTAATGAGGAAATATAGGTAGTGAGGCAGAGAAGATATTAAGCTCTTAGTAAGCAATTGGCAATCAAGAGATCAGAACTGAATGAGCCCAGAAATTTCTTAGGGCTTTATGGCTGAAGAATAAGATTATAAAGAAAGGAAATGGGCAGGACCATGAAGGAATTTGAACATCTTAAACCAGAGATGTTAATTAACTGTATGCAATGCCAAATTGTGAGCTTTGTAATTCCACAATCACTGGGGTGATAATGAATAGAATTAAGTGCAAATTGGACATGGCCAGCAGGGTTTTAGGAAACATCAAGCCTACAGAATCTAGAAGGTAGCAGTAACTAAAAGATATCAGTAGTAACAAAAAGAGGGATAATCATTCTTTGTGTTTTATTTCAGAGCAGGAAGATAGTGTAGTTTACATTGTGACAACCTGTAGTCAGTTGAACCAGAATTAGCTTTATTGTCACTGACAGAAGTCATGAAATTTATTGCATTGTAGCAGCTGTACAATACAGACATAACAAATTATTCTAAGTTACTATATATATATATAGTGCAAAAGAGCATAAAAAGGTTAAGGAGGGGCAAATATTCACAAGGTATCTATGTTGGCACTGATGTAGGGATGGGAAAGTTGTGAATTGTGAGGGCTATGACATGTTCATGGACTTAGAAAAGTAAGGGGAGTTTTGAGCTAGATTGATAGTTTTCAAGTGTAACATTTCTTTGTAGAGAGGAGTAATTGTGAAGAAATTTGTAGAAGAGGTCATGCATGACCTGCAGAAGAAACCTGAACAATAACACTCTTACTCAGCAAAAGGGTCAGCAAGGGAAGAGAAATAAAGAAAGAAGTAAATTTAGGAGTAAAGTTTAGATGAATTCTTATATAAAATAAACTTCAAAAAGATGCTTGTGGTTGAGGAGCTTAGCTCATACAAGGTATTAATGAATTGACACACCAAACAAAAAACTAGTATTTGCTTTAATAATAGACAATGCCCTTCTAGATGAGGATTAGAATGAACATAAGTTACAGAAGCAAGTTAGGTAGATAAGAAAAGGTACTTTTCAAATGCTTCATAGCCGAAAGCCAAACTAGACTTCAGAGTCTAATATCAATCCTGTATTTCTATTTACCAAAGGTTCAGATACAAAGGCTTTTATGCCTTTCATAGACAATGCTGATGTAAAGTCAGAACTATTTTGTTAACACTAATAATTTTGCATAGTTAACTTAAAGTCGTTTATGTTGGTACTGATGCATGATGGGAAAATGGAGAGAGCAGCTTTCACATCTATCCCAATAAATCCACAAACATCGTAAATAATATCAACCAAAAGGCTGTAAACTAGAGCATGAAGGTATACAGATACAGAAGCTTACATTTTGACAAGTAGAAGAATGATACTATTGGAAAGCAAAGTTATATGTGTCCCTTAAGCAATCCAATATGTGAGCAGAACTACTCCATCTCTGATTGAATAGGACATTGATTTATTTTTTCCTGACTCACCTGTTGGTTAATAAAATATATTAATCAGCATATTCTTTTCACCTCCATTTGCTGCGTGTTCATCCATTGCAGCAAAGATATGAAGCAACAAGTAAAGAGAAATCTGTTATTTTGTTTTTGTAGGTTTTTTTTTACCTACAATACTTTGTGTCATTAATTGCAAGAACATGGAGACAAGGGGCTGGCATTTAATCTGATGATCAAGCCACTAAATGCCCAATTGTGATGATATTATAACTGATGATTCAAAATGAAACATCTTTCAGGTGAATTAGTACATGATATTTTCATCTCCGTTGTCATTTATAACAGCAAAGGATATGGGGAAAATGGTGCATAAAGGTACAGGTGAATGGGTTTCTATAAATAGGTACTTGCTGGTTCCAAGGATAAGACAGGCCAAAGTGCCTGTTTCTGTGTTCTGATATGTGACTCTATTTTTTGGCTTCCCACCAACATTTCCTAATGATGAATATGTCTCATAATTGTTGACAATGTTGTGCTCTGGCATATGCATTGGGTAATAGATCGCACTCTGAAGGAATGTTACGATAGACTCTGCTGTTGATGTATCAGCCTTTCAGAACAGTAGGGTGTCTCAGTAATGTAGAGGTTAGCACAATGCTATTCCAGCTTGGGACACCAGAGTTCGAAGTTCATTTCCAATGCTGTCTGTAAGAGGTTTATACGTCCTTCCTGTGAGCGCTTGTTTTGCCTCCAGGTGCTATGGTTTCTTCCCACATTCAAAAGATGTAACAGTTCGAAGGTTAATTGGTCATTGTAAATTATCCTGTGATCAGGCTAGTGTTATTAGGTGGGTTGCTGGGCTGGAAGGGGATGTTCAGCATTGTATCACTAAATATATATATATATATATTTTTAATGTTACTGCCAACATATGTGGATTGATGTCCAGATTGTTGATCTCTGATTAAATGTTGAAAATTATAACTCAGCTCAAGTTAATTGGCTGTGTGCAGTTTGTAATATGTAGTTCCTATATATTGGTATATTGCACATGAAATGCCTCTCTTTTTTGACTGCTATCAAACTGTGTAGATAACTGAGAAGTGGTTATCCCCTCCTAGCCTAGGAACATACTTACACTTAGTTTCAAGGCTGTATATTAAGAATCTACAGTGAACTTATAAAGATAAGAAATAAAAGCAGGAGTAGACTATCAGTTTCTGCCCGAGTTTTCGTAAAGATTTTTGCTAAGCTTTTACCTCAGCGTTCCAGTACAATACCCATACTTCCTGACACCCAATTTTGCAAAAATCTACTACCCTTAGAAAACTGCTCAACCAGGTCTGGGTGAGACTTAAAAAGAATTGAGCACCCAGCAGCCTGGAAACTTATCGCAGAAAAATAATATTCCACAGAAATTCCTATCTACAGCACAATGTTAGCTACATTTGGGAAATTGACCTCTAAAACAAATAACTGGTTTGAAGCCAAATCTATTGAGATGACCCTATCATTGAAGACAGATCTGCTGCCCAGGTTGAGTAGAAGCATTTTCCAATGAATGGAACATATAGATCCTTCAAAGCTGTTGGAAGTAAAATTCAGCAGACTACCAGGCTCTGTGCAGATGAGTACTGGATGCAGTTCAGTGAAGACATCTGGACCACAAACTGACAGTCAATACCAGGGGTATGAACGATGGTATCGAGAAAGCCCTCAGCCCATCTCAGAGCAAGATGGCTCCTCAAATCCTTTAATGGGGAAGAAATCACAGACAGGGGCAAATAGGTAGAGAGATGGGAAAAACATTACTCTGACCTCCACTCCAAAGTGAACACTGTCACCACCTAGGCCAGGGGTCAGCAACCTTTACCACTGAAAGAGCCATTTGGACCCGTTTCCCACAGAAAAGAAAACATTGGGAGCCACAAAACCCGTTTGACATTTAAAATGAAATAACACTGCATACAACATTTTTTTTTACTTTATGCTATGTATAAACAAACTATAATGTGTTGCATTTATGAAATCGATGAACTCCTGCAGAGAAAACGAAATTACATTTCTGCATGCAACAAAAACATTTTGAGCTCCGAAGAAAAGACGTTGGGTTGAAGGTTACTTTTAAGTAAAATACTCAATGTCTATTTGAGTCCTTTGTGTATTTATGAAAAACACTGAACTTAAATTGTCCACCAGCAGCAAACCAAAAATAATGTCAGCCAGATGTCAACCTGAAAAATAAAAGGAATATTTCACTGAACAATGAAAAAATACAAATATACGTAAAATAATAGGCAACTAAAATATTTATCATACTTGGTTAATGGGATTTCTGCGCCTGGACCTCAGCGCACTGCATCTGCACATCAGGGCTGTATGACGTCACCTTCATCTTTACACAGGATCGCAAGCTGTCATCTGTGAGGCGTGCGCGATGTTTGTTTTTAATAAAGTTCATGTTGGAGAACACCTGCTCACATACATATGTGGATCCAAAGATCGACAGGACTCCAAACGCATACTTTTTAATGTTTACATAAATGTCGGGGATAGCATTCCATGTTTCGAACACAAGTTTGTCCGGTTGGGGGAGGTTTTCAATATCACTCCATTTGTGATTCTGAGCAAGAACGGCCTTCTGACAGGCAACTTCTTCAAGGTCTGCTGTCAAGCGTCTAAACTTGGACACCCATATGTCTTTGTCGGCTATGTCGGCCAGTTCCATCTCAAGATCAGGTTGACTCACATCTGCCAATGCAGTCATATTCAGTAGGGATGGATCGATGCTTAGGGGAGTGACCAGGAAGGATAATGTGTTTTTTTCCTCTCTGAACTCACAGAAGCGTTTCCCAAATGATGTTTGCATTGCGATGATTGCTGAATGTAAATACTCCAAATTTATCATGTTGTGAGCTTGTTTGAACTCTCTCAAATTGGGGAAGTGAGACAATGTGCCTTTCTGTAAATCTCTGGCAAGCACTGTCAAGTTGCGCTCGAATGCCAAAACATCCTCCAACATGTGCAGGGCTGTGCGTCCTTTCCCCTGAAGAGCCGTGTTCAGCGTGTTCAGGTGCGCTGTCATGTCCACCATGAAGTGTAGCTTTTCCAGCCACTCTGGCTGTTCCAGCTCAGGAAAGGTGAGCCCTTTGCTGCCCAGGAAAGTTTTCACTTCTTCCAGACACGCGACAAAGCGTTTCAGCACCTCCCTTCTTGACAGCCACCGGACTTGCAGCAGGAGATCAGAATATGTGCTTTCCACCTCGTCCAGTAACAAACGGAATTGACGGTGATTTAAACTTTTTGCCATTATTTTATTGACAATCTGAATGACAACATCCATTACTTCTGTGCATTCCAGAGGAAATGTTTGAGCACACAGTGCCTCTTGGTGCAAGATGCAGTGAAAAGTCAGCAGCTTTCTGTCCAGCGACTTCTGCAGTAAAGCCACAAATCCCTTGTGCGCTCCTGTCATACATGGTGCCCCATCAGTAGCTACTGACACCAGGTGGGTGGTCTTTATTCCTTTGGCTCTTAAACAATTCAAGACAGCCTCACAGATGTCCTCCCCCCATGTTTGGCCTTTTAGAGATATCAACTCAATCATTTCTTCCTGTGGCCCGGCAGAGTTTACATACCGGCAGAACAGCGCTATTTGTTCAATATCACCTTTGTCTTTAGACTCGTCACAGGCAATCGAGTAGGCCACAGCTGAATTGATGTCTTTAATTTGCTGTCTTGTGATGTCTTCTGCCATTTTTATGGTTCTGTCTTTGCCGAGAGGGTCATATCCCTGATTTTCTGCACAATTTCACACTTGTTTTTAAAGTCCGTGAGTAGATGTTCTGAAATCTTAATGAAAGATTCTTTTACATATTCACCATCTGTAAACTGCTTCCCGTGCCTGACTATTTCCTGAGCGGCAACAAAATTAGCATATGTAGTTGATTTTCCAGACTTCATCCATTTCTTGAAATGATTTTTGCTCAGATCAACCTTCCGCATCAGTTCCGAAACGGCTTTTTTTCTCTCATCTCCATCTGGATATTTTTGAGCAAAGGCTGCGTGTTTGCTGGAAATGTCTTGCAACTTTTGACTTTTTGTTGTTTGCTAGTTTCTCATTGCATATTAAGCATACCGGTAAACCAGTCTCATCAGCACTGAAAGCAAATGAATCTGCCCACGTATCATTAAACGTTCTGGTTTCTTCAGTCACTTTTCTATTTTTAGAATTCTCCATAGTTAGCCTACCTTGGATTGAAAAATTAAAGAAATCGCGCACTGGCGGGTGTCAGGCATTGGCAGTGGTGACTGTAGTGTTCTCGCTCGGGTGTAACAGAACGCCGAGTTAAACACCGAGTTAAACCTTTGTCAATAACGACAGGATCACAGTAAGATTAACCGTTTACTGTTCACTCTTCCACATTAACGTATGGTGAAAACTGTTGATAAAACAATACAAGATTTGTACAGTGTTTGTTTCCTTCTTGATATTACAATTACATCGTAAATACTTGCAAAAGTAAAACTACAACAACTACATTACATTAAAGTGCAGCATACAGTCAGAATCTACGTACGCCATTGACTGCTTTAAATACACTTCAAGGCAAACTATCCGCAACTCTTTAACTAACGAAAACATAAACATTATTGACCATCGTTACTTTTAACGGGATCGGCGTAAAAATTTTAATTCAACATATCGATTATCTCATAACTCACAGCGTTGCTTTCACAATGTTTCTGGTGCGTAAAGAGAAAACTTTGCTGCTGCTTGCTCGCACATGTCAACCCCCACCTTTCCGGTTTTCCAAACCGGTATTTTCCCACAGGACGCGGCGAAACCGGATGTGACATCATCGCATGCCGCGATCTCTCACAGACAACTTAAACAATCCTAACCTTAACTAGAATGCTAACAAATGAATTACTAAGCGAAAATATTATAAACTAAATAACTGCCATAAAGGCAGCACACTCCCCACTTGACCATCGTAAGGTCACAATGAACATAATACAAAACTTTAGTTTCTAACCAGTCCTTAGGCAGAAGTAGAATGACTTCTATAACAGCCCTTTGGTATATTTTCACATCACCTTGGTCAGTAGTTTTCAACTCAACCTTCCTGACATGTCTGTCCCTGCTAGGGAATGTAGTGAGACCAGGACCAATTTGCCAGAGCCTGGACCTGTCTGCACTGCTTTAAGTACAAATCCTTATCAGAGAAGTCCTCTGGTGGAGTGGGAGCTCCTGCCTCTACGTAGGGAGTATTGATGGCGAGAGTATGAAAGGGTTTTCCAGGTCAGAAGACCTGTGACCTCTGCCATTAGTGTGCGCAGTACCTCGTGGGTCAATCGGGTGCGTTGCTGCATCTCAGGTTTCCTTTTCAGGGTTTTTTGCAAGGACATGAACCGCTTGACTGCCGGCTGTTTGTTGTTTGGCAAGCAATGGCGTGGTTCTCTGAAAGGCAGCGGGGCGACCCCATTATTTGCTTCATCTCTGAAGACCTTGGTGTCCTTTGTTTTTAAGAAAATGGCATCTTGAGCTGATTGACCAAGTTTATTATCATGCTCAGTTTGAACGAAGACTGACTGACCCAGCGTCTCGTCAGTTACTTTACTTTTGTTAAAGCCTTGTCGTGCTTCCTTAATACACGTGACACTTGTGCGGGGTTAAAAAATTGAATGGCTGCCACTCTCTAGCACATTGGTCTTGAGTGTGCTAACCGTCGCTTTGTGTACATTGCCAAGGCACACCCCTCCTATCACCACCCAGCCTAGATCCAGGCGTTGCGCAAAGGGGGCGTCGTGTGGTCCATTGACCTGCTGCCTAACCTTGCGCACCCGAAGAACATCTCTTCCTAATAGCAGGAGTATTTCTGCTGTTGGATCCAGTTCTGGGATGTGTTTGGCGATGTGGTGGAGATGCGGCTGGTGTAGCACCGCAATTGGCGTCGGGATCTCAGTGTGGTTATTCAAAATTTCAGTGCACTCCAAGAGTGGAGGGAGACAGATGACGACTTTACCATCCAGGGACTCGAGCTGGAAGCCTTCTGCCTTCCTTCCATGAGTTTCCGCGTTGCCTGAGCAAGTTCTAAGGTAGTATGGGAACTGCTCACTCTCAATGTTGAACAAGTCACAGAACTCTGGACTGACTAGTGAGCGATTGCTTTGATCGTCCAGAATCACATAGGCTTTGATGGCCTTGTCTTTGGCTCCTTTAGGGAACACCTTATTGAGGCAGATCTTTGAACAAGAACGGCTCGTCTGAGCTTGACCGCAAACTTCTGTACAGCTCGAGCTGACAACAGTTGTCCTGGAGTGAGCTTCTCCCTCCCCGCCGTCCTGTTGTGGGGGTGAAGAAGCGTTGTCGGTTTGCGGTAAAGGGCCGGGATGCATGGCCCCATTGTGATTAGTGCTATCACATTCTGGACACTTCACGGTGATCGTACACTCTCTAGCAAGGTGAGAGGTCGAAGAACAGCATTTAAAACATATTCTTTTCTCTTTGAGAAGGGCTATCCTCTCTTCAAAGGATTTTTCCTGAAACGTTCAGCATTTTCTGAGGGGGTGGGGTTTGTTATGCAATGGGCAATTCTTGCTAGGGTCGTGGTTAGTTGTAAAGGCTTCAGTCTTAAGCACTGAGACGGGTTTATTAATGTTGAAATTATTCGAAGTGTATTTATCTGACTTGGTGTAAACTGTACTACTTCCTTGACCCATGAGGCTAGGGTCGTTTCGCTTCTTCGCCTCCCTGCACACAAACCTAGTGAAATACTCAAAGGAAGGAAATCGACCATTGTTGTCTTCTTTGTACTCTGAGGCAACAGACATCTGTCCTGCAGCCCAAATGGAAGTTTGTCAACGATTTGTCTAATCCCGAATGGAGTATCCAGGTATACTAGCCCAGTTGAGTAGCCATCTTCTTTGGCGCCTTGAATCTCCATGAGTAAATCTCCGAGCTCCCTTAACTTAATGTGATCTTTGGCTGACACCTTAGGAAAGTTTTCCAGACATCGGTATAGCGCCACTTCAATAATTTTGGGGGCCGTATAGCCCTCCCGAAGTCTCTCTCATGCTTTGCTTAAGGCTATCTCGGGGTTGTTGATGTACACTGAACGTATGCGTCTCACCTGTTCGCATGATTCTTTTCTCAGCCATTTCGCCATAAGATCCAACTCTTGGGTTGCTCTGAGCTGGATTCCGTTGATAGCGTTGGAGAATGTGAAGTACCATGCACGGTAATTTTCAGGTTTGTTGTCGAACTGGTACAGTCCTGAAGTGGCAAGATCTCGTCGTGCTAAATACTGTGCCAGGGGTTCAATTGCAAGTGGCCTGCGGCCTGGGCAAGTATGTTGGCGGGTATATGACCGAGGGTGTACCTCTGTTATGGACTTTGCTGCTCTGAATTCAGCCATTGCCTCTCATTTCGCCAAATCTTGTAAGTTTGGTGTCGAGAAGTATTTGTCGTCAGCTCTTTCATTCTTGACTTCATCGCGGAATTGCGAGGGTAAATTGTCTTCCTCAGATGGATGTGGTATGATTGGGTCTCTCTGAGACTCCTCATGACGTGGGGCGTTATCGTATAACTATGGAGTGGAAGAACGAATCTTCCAGACTGTTTGAGATTGGACATAGTCGCTTGTGCGTTCCAATCTGGTCTTTTCTGAAGTAGATTTTACGTCAACCAGATCTTGCATTTCTTCAGCATCTTCTATGAACTCTGCTTCCACCCTGGCAGCTTCTGCTTCTCGTTCCAGTGTCAGCATTTCTAACTCTGACACTATCCTTGCCCTTTCCAACTGGTTTTCAGCTTGTCTGGCAGCCTTTTCCATCTGGTTTTTGGCTTCTCTGGCGGCCGCTTCTATTTCCAAATCTGCTTCTTGTTCGGCGTACGATGCTCGCACCTTGGCGGCTTCTGCCTTAGCTCTTGCATGGGTGGACTTACTTGATGATGTCCTACTACCCCCCTCGCTGGGTGGCAACGACTTGACGCTGGATCGAGTTGTCATTGCAGCACTTGAAACACCTGATATTACGCGCTTTTTCACTGTAGTGTTCTCGCTTGGGTGTAACAGAACGCCGAGTTAAACCTTTGTCAATAACGACAGGATCACAGTAAGATTAACCATTTACTGTTCACTCTTCCACATTAACGTATGGTGAAAACTGTTGATAAAACAATACAAGATTTGCACAGTGTTTGTTTCCTTCTTGATATTACAATTACATCATAAATACTTGCAAAAGTAAAACTACAACAACTACATTACATTAAAGTGCAGCATACAGTCAGAATCTACGTACGCCATTGACTGCTTTAAATACACTTCAAGGCAAACTATCCGCAACTCTTTAACTAATGAAAACATAAACATTATCGACCGTCGTTACTTTTAATGGGATCGGCGTTAAAATTTTAATTCAACATATCGATTATCTCATAACTCACAACGTTGCTTTCACAATGCTTCTGGTGCATAGAGAGAAAACTTTGCTGCTGCTTGCTCGCACATGTCGGCCCCCATCTTTCCGTTTTCCGAACCGGTATTTTCCCACAGGACGCGGCAAATCTGGATGTGATGTCATCGCATGCCGCGATATTTCACAGACAACTTAAACAATCCTAACTTTAACTAGAATGCTAACAAATGAATTACTAAGCGAAAATACTATAAACTAAATAACTGACATAAAGGCAGCATAGTGACGTATATTAATAGCGACAAAAAACACGCTTTATTTAGATTGTTCAAGATCACCATACTCTTCAAATTTAGAATTACATTTCAAAAACTAACAAACTAACATAAAATACATTTTAATTAAATACTCATCATTTATTTTCCAAAGCCACAGGGAGCCGCAGCACAGAGATGAAAGAGTCGCATGCGGCTCCGGCGCTGTGGGTTGCCGACCCCTGACCTAGGCTATGGACACCTCCGACTTCCTGCAGGGAATGGATGCACAGCCTGGAAGAGCTCAGCAAGGCAGCCTGGCCTCAGGGAAGGCAACAGACCATGACGAGATTGCCCAAGACCTGCATGACTACCCCACTATACCCACTGCATGAAGTACTCTGTCAGTGCAGGCATGAAGAAGCTTTACAACAGAATATAAGGGACACCAAGATCATTACCCTCTACAAAAGCAAAGGGAAGAGAAGCAACTGTAACAATTACAGGGACATCTCCCTCTTAAGTGTTGTTGGCAAAGTCTTCACCCGAGTCTTTTTGATTCTCCTTCAGAAGTTGGCTGAATGTGTCTACCTAGAGTCACAGAGTTGTTTCTGTGCTAGAAGATCAACTGTGGACATAATTTTCTCTCTTTGCCAACTTCAGGAGAAGTACGGAGAACAATATAAGCCCCTCTACCTTGTGTTTATTGATCTCAGCAAGGCATTTGACTTGGTCAGTAGAGATGGGCTCTTTCAGATCCTCTCTAAGGTAGGCTGCCCACTATGACCAGAGCCCGATCAGATCCCTCCACAACAACGTGAAGAGGTCTGTGAAGTACAATGGCATTTCCTCAGAGCCCTTTGACATTAGCAGTGGCGTTAAGCAAGCTGGAGTTCTTTCCCAACATTCTTCAGGATTTTCTTTGCTCTTCTCCTGAGGCATGAATTTGGCAATGCAACAGAGGGGATCTACCTCCACACCAGGTCAGAAAGCAGGCTTTTTAACCTTGTCTGCCTAAACGACAAAGACCAACGCGCACGAGGCTATGATCAGAAACATGTTATTTGCTGATGATGCAACAGTCACAACCCACACTCTGCAGAACCTCCAGAACTTAGAAACATAGAAAATAGGTGCAGGAGTGGGCCATTCGGCCCTTCAAGCCTGCACTGCCATTCAGTATGATCATGGCTGATCATCCAACTCAGAACCCTGTACCTGCTTTCTCTCCATACCCCCGATCCCATTAGCCACAAGGGTCATATCTAACTTCCTCTTAAATATAGCCAATGAACTGGCCTCAACTCTTTCCTGTGGCAGAGAATTCCACAGATTCACCACTCTCTGTGAAGAAGTTTTTCCTCATCTCAGTCCTAAAAGGCTTCCCCTTTATCCTTAAACTGTGACCCCTCGTTCTGGACTTCCCCAACAATGGAAACAATCTTCCTGCATCTAGCCTGTCCAATCCCTTTAGAATTTTATACGTTTCAATAAGATCCCCCCACAATCTTCTAAATTCCAGTGAGTATAAGCCTAGTCGATCCAGTCTTTCTCTTTATGAAAGTCCTGCCATCCCTGGAATCAATCTGGTGAACCTTCTCTGTACTCCCTCTATGGCAAGAATGGCTAATTCCTCAGATTAGGGGACAAAAACTGCACTCAATACTCTAGGTGCGGTCTCACCAAGGCCTTGTACAACAGCAGTAGAGCCTCCCTGCTCCTGTACTCAAAGCCTTTTGCTATGAATGCCAACATACCATTTGCCTTTTTCACCGCCTGCTGTACCTACATGCCCACCTTCAATGACTGGTGTACAATGACACCCAGGTTTCATTGCACCTCCCCTTTTCCTAATCGGCCACCGTTCAGATAATAATCTGTTTTCCTGTTCTTGCAACCAAAATGGATAACCTCACATTTATCCACACAAAATTGCATCTGCCATGAAATTCCCCACTCACCTAACCTATCCAAGTCACCCTGCATCCTCTTAGCATCCTCCTCACAGCTAACACCGCCGCCCAGCTTCATG
This sequence comes from Hypanus sabinus, assembly GCF_030144855.1. Taxonomy (NCBI): domain Eukaryota; kingdom Metazoa; phylum Chordata; class Chondrichthyes; order Myliobatiformes; family Dasyatidae; genus Hypanus; species Hypanus sabinus. Next base: position 69,435,651 of record NC_082713.1, on the reverse strand, counting down.
TCATCCACAAACTTGATGCTGCATTTAATTCCCTCGTCTAAATCATTAATATATATTGTAAATAACTGGGGTCCCAGCACTGAGCCTTGCGGTACACCACTAGTCACTGCCTGCCATTCTGAAATGGTCCTGTTTACTCCCACTCTTGGTTTCCTGTCTGCCAACCAATTCTCTATCCACATCAATACCATACCCCCAATACTGTGTGCTTTAAGTTTGCACATTAATCTCCTGTGTGGGACCTTGTCAAAAGCTTTTTGAAAATCTAAATACACCACATCCACTGGCTCTCTCCTATCCACTCTTCTAGTTACATCTTCAAAAAATTCCATAAGATTCGGCAGACATGATTTTCCTTTCACAAATCCATGCTGACTCTGTCCAATGATTTCACCTCTTTCCAAATGTGCTGTTATCACAACTTTGATAACCGACTCTAGCATCTTTCCCACGACCGATGTCAGACTAACTGGTCTATAATTCCCTGGTTTCTCTCTCCCTCCTTTTTTAAAAAGTGGGGTTACATTAGCCACCCTCCAATCCTCAGGAACTAATCCTGAATCTAAGGAGTTTTGAAAAATTATCACTAATGCATCCACTATTTCTTGGGCTACTTCCTTAAGCACTCTGGGATGTAGACCTTCTGGCCCTGGGGATTTATCTGCCTTTAATCCCTTCAATTTACCTAGCACCACTTCCCTACAAACATGTATTTCCCTCAGTTCCTCCATCTCACTAGACCCTCAGTCCCTTACTATTTCCGGAAGATTATTTATGCTCTCCTTAGTGAAGACAGAACCAAAGTAGTTATTCAATTGGTCTGCCATGTCTTTGTTTCCTATAATCAATTCACCTGTTTCTGACTGTAAAAGACCTATATTTGTCTTGACCAGCCCTTTTCTTTTCACATATCTATAAAAGCTTTTACAGTCAGTTTTTATGTTCCCTGCCAGCTTTCTCTCATAATCTTTTTTCTCTTTCCTAATTAAGCCCTTTGTTCTCCTCTGCTGGTCTCTGAATTTCTCCCAGACCTCAGGTGTGCTGCTCTTTTTTTGCTAATTTATATGTTTCTTCTTTGGACTTGATACTATCCCTAATTTCCCTTGTCAGCCATGGGTGCACTACCTTCCCTGGTTTATTCTTTTGCCAATCTGGGATGAACAGTTGTTGTAGTTCATCCATGAGATCTTTAAATGCTTGCAATTGCATATCCATCATCAACCCTTGAAGTATTATTTGCCAGTCTATCTTAGCTAATTCACGTCTCATACCTTTATGGTTACCCTTCTTTAAATTCAGAACCTTTGTTTCTGAATTAACTATATCACTCTCCATCTTAATGAAGAATTCCACCATATTATGGTCACTCTTACCCAAGGGGCCTCGCACGACAAGATTGCTAACTAACCCTTCCTCATTGCTCAATACCCAATCTAGAATGGCCTGCTCTCTAGTTGGTTCCTCGACATGTTGGTTCAGAAAACCATCCCGCATACATTTCAAGAAATCCTCTTCCTCAGTACCCTTACCAATTTGGTTCACCCAATCTATATGTAGATTGAAGTCACCCATTACAACTACTGTTCCCTTATTGTACGCATTTCTAATTTCCTGTTTAATGCCATCCCCAACCTCACTACTACTGTTAGGTGGCCTGTACACAACTCCCACCAGCATTTTCTGCCCCTTAGTGTTACACAGCTCTACCCATATTGATTCCACATCCTCCAGGCTAATGTCCCTCCTTTCTATTGCGTTAATCTCCTCTCTAACCAGCAATGCTACCCCACTTCCTTTTCTTTCCTGCCTATCCCTCCTGAATATTGAATATCCCTGGATGTTGAGCTCCCATCCTTGGTCACCCTGGAGCCATGTCTCTGTGATCCCAACTATATCATATTCATTAATAAGCATCTGCACACTTGATGGATCACTTCTCCTCAGTCAGCGAAGAATTTGGTCTGACTATCAGCCTGAAGCAGATAAACATCTTTGAACAAGATGTGGATGCACCACCAGTCTTTACAGTGGATACCTATGAATTGGATGTTGTTCATCAGTTCACATACCTGGGCTCCATCATCAGTGACAACCTCTCCTTGGACTCAGAAATCAACAAGTGCAACAGGACAGCTGAAACAGCTCTTGCCTGCCTCACCTCACAGGTATGGTAGAACTCCAAACTCCCAGTCAAAACAAACCTAGCAGTTTATAACGCTTGTGTCACCAGTACATTGCTATATAGCAGTGAGACCTGGACAACATATGCTAAGCAAGAGAGAAGGCTCAACACCTCCCATTTCAGATGTTTTTGTCACATCGTGGACATCTCCTGGACAGACAGTGTACCCAATGTACCCAATTATATCTGTTTCAAGAAAGGAAAGAGATGACACCAAGATACCTAACAATTTTTTATCATTGTGGTATCAGAGCGAGCAAGGTAGATAACTGAGGAGGCGGCATTCCATAAACTCAAGAGGTTCTGCAGATGCTGGAAATCCAAAGTAACACACACAAAATGCTGGAGGAACTCAACAGGCCAAGCAACATCCATGGACATGAACATACTGTTGAAATTTTGGGCCAAGATCCTTCTTCAGGGGAAAGGAAGGGGGAAGATGCCAGGATAAAAGAGTGGGGGGAGGGGAAAAGGATAGCTTGCAAATGATAGGTGAAGCCAGGTTGATGGAAAAAGTAAAGGGCTGGGGAAGAAGGAATGTGATAGGAGAGTAGAATTGACCATAGAGAAAGGGAAAGAGGAGGTGCACCAGGGAGATGTAATCAGCAGATAAAAATAGGTAAGGGGCCAGAGTGGGGAATAGAAGAAGAGGGGAGGGGAAAAGAATTTTTTTTCAACCAGAAGGAGAAATCTGTATATATGCCATCAGGTTACAGGCTACCCAGACGAAATGTAACATGTTGCTCCTCCACCCTGAGCAAGGCACAAGAGAAAGCCATGGACCAACATGTCAGAACGGGAAAGGGAATCAGAAATCAAATGCTGGGCCACCGCGAAATTCCGTTTTGGTGAATGGAATGGAGGTACTCGTTGAAGCAGTCTCCACATTTACATACAACATGTCTCACCAATGTGGAGGAGACGCTATTGGAACCAGCAGATACAATAGATGATCTCAACATTTTTGCAAGTGTTGCCCCACCTGGAAGGACTGTTTGGGATGCTGAATGGAGGTGAGGGAGGAGGTGAAAGGGCAGGTATACCACTTTGGCTGCTTGCAGGGATAATTGCTGGAAGATTACTAGGGAGGGATAAATGCACAAGGAAACACCATGGAGGGAGCAATTCTTGCAGAAAGCAAAGAGTGAGGAGGTAATGATGTGTTTAGTGATAGAAACCATCAATATTGATGAAGCATCAATAGCCTGCTTTACATCACACCTCATTATTATTTTCAGTGATGTTAAAGGATAATAAATGTTAAAGGAAAATAAAGAGAAAAATGTAACATGAACTATCAATTAGCTGTCTCCATTTTGTACAACAGGTCAAAATCAAAATCCAGCCCATGAAAAGAAGTGCAGATGCACGTCTTGATCCAGAAACAAGAATTAATGAGTGCAAAGCTCAGATCTGATTCTTTCCAATTTTCAAAATTTCTTTCTTTTTCATAAATAATCAAAACCTAATCCTCAAACAGTACATATTTTATGGACAGTTTCACATTCTCCTCAGATATTTTGCCTTTGTCTTGCCATTGCACATAGCCATTCAGCTTTCCATCACATCGCTGTTGCATAATTCAGTCAAATTGACCCTAAAGTTCATCAGATTTTGCATAGTGCAATGCAGTCATCTAATGAGCGATTTTTTTTCAAATTGCCTGAGTCCAAAGACAGGCTTTAAGGCCAGCTTTTCGACTCTACTGCACCTTCAGACACAGAACTTGGAACAGACGACCCTGAAAGAGCTTCATTTAAAGTCACTTTGCGGGTTTGACAAGACTGCCATGATTCAATCAGGGAAATTAACAGAAGACTTTTGTTTTCAGAAAATACCAAAGACTTACAGTACAAGCTAAAAATGCTGGAAACATACAACTTCTGTATAGAAAACAATATGTACTGTAGGTTGACATTGCTGAAGCATGATCTTGGTAAATATTCATGAAGGCTGCACATCCGAACTGTAAACTTATTTGCCTTTTTGCTGACACTCTTTGGCCTGCTGTGCATTGTCAGCATGTTCTTTTTCTGTTTTTAATTTACATATAGAGCTCAACTATGTTGCTTATAATTTCTTTAGATTGGCTTTGAATTGCATTTGTATTCATTCTCAGCTGAAGTTTGAAAAAGAGTTGAAAAAGTGTCAAAATAATAAGAAGTGGCAGATGGATTTCAATGGGGAAAGGTGTGAAGTGACACACTTTTGAACTGAAATCAGAAAACAGCATGGAGGACCAGAGTGATTTTGGGGTCCATATCCACAGATCCTTCAAAGCTGCTGCACAAGTTGACAGGGTTGTTAAGAAGGCATATGGTGAGGTGTAAACACAAGAGATTCTGCAGATGCTTGAAATCCTGATGAAGTATTTCAGCCCAAAACATTGACCACTTATTCATCTCACTAGATGTTACCTGGCCTGCTGAGTTCCCTCAACATTTTGTATAGTGAACTTGCCTTCATTAGTTCAGGAATTGAGTTGAAAAGCCACAAGGTAACATTGACGCCCTATAAAACTCTGGTTAGACCGCGTTTGGAATATTGTGTTCAGTTCTGGTTGCCTCATTATAAGAAAGATGTAAAAGTTTTAGAAAAGGTGCAGAGAATATTTACCATGATGCTCTCCAGATTAGAAAGCATGTCTTATGAGGCTAAGCAAATTAGGGTTTTTCTCCTTGGAATGTCCTACCAGGGGTGGTGGTAGAGGAAGATACATTAGGGAAGAAAATCATTGATAATTACATAGGTGATAGAAAAATTGAGTCTATATATGAAACAACACACATAAAATGCTGGAGGAATTCAGCAGGCCCGGCAGCATCTATGGAAAAAGTGCAGTTAATGTTTCGGGCTGAAACTCCTCAGCTTTTTTCTCTCCAGTCCTGCCAAAGGGTTTCGGCCCAAAACATTGACTGTACTTTTTCCATTGATGCTGCCTAGCCTGCTGAGTTCCTCCTGCATTTTGTGTGTGTTGCTTGGGTTTCCAGCATCTGTAGTTTTTCTCTTCTCTATGTATGGAGGAAGACTTAGATTAATCTTAGAGTAGGCTAAAAGGTTAGCACAATATCATGAAGGATCTGTATTGTGCTGTGGTATTCTATGTTCTATAATTAAATCAAACAACTGCTACATCTCACCAATATTGAATTAATATATATCATTGAAGCAGGAAACAATAACACCTTGCCCCCTTTAGTCATGAATTAACACATTGTTAATACTGAGAGGACTTAATCTAAATTGTGTGTTTAGCCAGAAAATTATTAGATTTGAAACCTGAGTCAATACGTCCTGGATCTAATAAAGCGGCCACTGAGTGTATGTTCATGCCTTCTGCTGCTGTAGCCCATCCACTTCAAGGTTTGTCTTGCTGAGTGTTACAGCATGCACTTCTGCACACAACTGTCGAAACATGGAGTTATTTGCTATCCTGTTAACTTGAAGCAGTCTGGCCTTTCTCTCTGATCTCTGTCAACAACACATCTTCACTTGAAGAACTGCCATTCATTGGATGGCTTTTGATTTTTGGACCATTCTTTGTAAACTCTAGTGATTTTGTGCATGTGAATTCCAGAAGATTGACAGTTTCTGAGATATTGAAACTGTGGTCTAGCACCAACAATCATCTCATGATCAAAGTCACTTAGATCCCAGTTCTTCTCCATTCTGAAGTTTAGTCATTGTGTTGCTGCACTTGATTGGTTGATCAGATACAGTATTTGCATTAACGTACATGAGTACCAGTGTGCCTAATAAGGTGGTCAATGAATATATTGTGGTGGGTACTTGGTCCATGATGAAAGACGAGGAAGCTTGTTTAACTCAACTAGTTTTATTGTGATAAACATAAAAACAGACTGGGTGCTATGACCCTGGGGCAGAACAGCTCAGTCTTATACAGAGAAGGGAGGTGATTATCACACACTCCAGTTACGTCGGTGTGATCCACAAACACACTTGCGAATAACTGTATAACCCAAGGTAAAATGTAACAATAAATGAACTTGAACATCCCATCATAATCCCATGAAAGCATTTTAACACAAGAACAATAAACAGCACTGGTCATTAGGAATGCTGGGGCAGGCTGTCAACTATGGCCACCCCCCCCCCCCCAGAATGTCACACTGCCCCCATATAAGGGTTCAGCTGTCACCAACAACCCTGATTCCACAACAAAGTCCAAAAGTCTCAAAGGTGATCAGCCCTGCCACCTGGGGTGCTGGGATGTATCTGGACCCCTCCGAGGGGAGGCGCGGTTTGGATAGGCAAGGGGCAGGGGCTCCTCCTCGACAGTTTCTTCCTCCACCTTGGTGACACAAGAATGGGCTCGCAGTGTGCAGGGTGATGACAGAATGCCCTGGGGGGATAAAATTGCTTCTGCCCTCTCTGCCTTGGCCAGCGAGGATGTTGATGTCAGCTGAACACATCGCTGAACGCGCTCCGGCATTAGCGCCTCTTCAAAGGCATGGAGAGCAAGCTCTTCCTGGGCCGTGGGATGAAATGGGGTGTAGTCATGCCAAGCAGAGTGGCGGAGATCTGCTGCAAACGTCATCAGGTTTTCTCCCGAATGGCGTCGCCTGCTGCCCAGTTCTCCCCTCATTGCTCTGCTCAAAATGCCACTCCAGCACCACTACGAGGGCCCTGTAGTCACGTTGCTCAGCCAGTGTTAGGTCATAGAAGGCCCGTGGGTCACCCCCACCAGGGCCAGGGCAAGGTGCACCTCCATCTTGTGGGGCTCCACCCATTGTGCCATGCAGTAAGTTTGACTTGCAACAGGTGAAGCTCCAGGCAGTTGGTACCATTGTATCTGGGGAGCTTCAGGATTGACCTTCTGATGTGAATTGCTGAGGCCCATCAGTCTTCCTCTTGCTCTCTTGACTTTCGTGGAGCCTGCCATGTTGCCCATCATCCCATGGCTGCAGCATCTTGGGTTCCCTGGTGCAGGCCGTGAGGGGGGAGCAGGTGATGTACTCCACCATGTCCCTGGGTTGGGGAGTCTGGGTATGCCTTCACCATATGGTTTCCCTGGGAAGGCACGAAGCTCAGCTCCCAGGTTCTCCCTCCAGGTGGGTGTACCCTCTTTGGGAGCTCAGCCTGGGAGTGCAGGGGTGGAATACAGCTCAGTCCCCTGACTTACGCCTGGGTATTAAGGCACTCCATCTGACATCGTTGCTCTTCAATGTCACTGTCAATTTCTAATCTACTTCTGACATCACTGTGGTGACCATTTGGTCCACGATGACAGATGAGGAAGCTTGTTTTACTCAACAACCATTTTTATTGTGATAAATCCAAAAACAGACCAAGTGCTATCACCATGGGGGTAAAACTGCTCAGTCACTTACAGATGGGGGAGATGATAATTACACAACCCGGTTACAGTCAGGGTGACCCACAAACACACAAGTGAATAATTTACCTAAGGTAAAACGGAACAATAAAATGAACTTGAACATCCCACCATAATCCCACAAAAGCATTTTAACACAGGATCAATAAATAGCACTGGTCATTAGGAATGCTGGGGCTGGCAGTTGACCACGACCCCCTGGAGTGCCGCAGTATATTGCGCAAGGCAGCAATTATTCACCGGACTTGGACTAACTGCCCATGAAAGATATCATTAACACTATTTCTATAATAAGCACCAAAACTGCAAGAGCAATGAAGCAATGCCAGTGCTTCTCCCAGGCTGAAGTTCCAAGCATGGGAGCTCCAACCTCTGTCAGTCAGTGTTATTCAGCAGCCCGTATTGTTCACGTGCCAAACATTAGGCTCATGAAAAAAATTCTCTGTTCCAAGCCCTTTCATTATTTACTGGAAAATAAGGTTCAAGGATGTGCAGAAAGAAGCCTTGATAAAATGGAGCATGGTAAATTATTACTGGGAACTTCTAGCCCCTCTTGGTAGGTTAGTCAATAAGGTCAACAGATAGTGTCCAGGATGAGGTAGCCAATTGGATATAAAATTGGGGTTTGTGGAAGGAATCAGAGGATGATAGTAGAGTATTGCTTTTGCAATAGAGCACTATGACCAGTCATGTGCCTCAGGAATCGCTGCTGGGCCCCTTTTGATTGCCAAGTATTCTAGTGACTTGAAAAAGAATGTAATTGGTATAATAAGTAGGCTTATGGAAGACAACGAAACCGGCTGTGTAGTGGACAGTGAAGAGAGTTGTCTAAGATTACCGGGGGATCCAGATCAGCTAGGAAAGTAGGAAGGAAATGGCTGATGGAATTTAGATCAGCAAATTACAAAGTGATGCATTCTGGGAAGTTAAATTAGGGCACGATTTACACAATAAATGACAGGCCCTGAGAATTTTGTAGAATAAGGAGACCTAGGGATACAACTACATAGTTAACTAAAAGTGGCAACACAAGTAGACTATATTGTGAAGATAGTTTATGGCACTCTTGACTTTATCAGGTGTAGCACCAAGTACAAGAGTTGGGATATCATGTTACAACGGTACAAGATATTGATGAGACAATACCTGGAACACTGTGTGCTGTTCTGGCCTAAAAGTGGATGTGATGAGGATATATGTACAGCAGGACATAGCATAGCGGCAACTTTACAGCACCAGCAGCAAGATTAAGGTTCAATTCTTGCCCCTGTCTGAAAAAAGTATTCTCCTCATGACTGAATAGGTTTCCTCCCAGTGCTCTGGTTTCCTCCCACATTCCAAAGACATACAGTTAGTGTTAGTGATTTGTGGGCATGCTATGTTGGTGTCAGAAGCGTGGTGATACTTGTGGGCTGCCCAACACAAATCTAGCTGATTTGATTTGATACAAATGATATATATCACTGTATATTTCTATATACAGCACACATGACAAAAAAGCTCATGTTATATTATAAGCTAGAAAAGGTACAGAAAAGATTCACAAGAATGTTGCCAGGACTTGAGAGCATCAATTATGAGGAGAGACTAGATAGGCTAAGTCTATTTTCCCTGGAGGGAAGGAGACTAAGATAAAGATTATAAAATTATGAGGGACATCAATAGTTGGATAGTTAAAGTTCTTATCCCAGGGCAGAGGTACCTAAAATGAGAGGATATGGGTTTGTTGGTCAGAATGAGCTACAGTCTACTAGTCAATGAATTTGAATAATGAAGGGCAGTGGAAATAGACAAGCCAGTTGCCTTTGTTCTTACCATGAGAAGAAAGATGGAGGCTGCCATTTTATGAAGAGAATCTGTTCTTCATTTTGTGAGATGAAGTTGCATGGCTTGATCAATGTTTTAAGGTCAGCACAATAATGCTGCAGGTAATCTGCTGTACGAGGGATCATTTCCAGTTAAGAAGTTATTTGTGAGGTGCTCCTCGGTTGGATGTAACATGCAGGTTTTTTACTCTTGGGGTTTGCTTGTACTTGTCCTGTGTGATTTGAGCTGGTTGCTGATTGAGAACAAAGAGCCATAAACTACAGACTGTCACATGCTGGGAAGAGGGCAATAAATGGATGCTGGCCTGGAGCAGAGCCAGTCAAAAGTTGTTAAAGGTCAGACACACAACCTGTAGCCAATGATACTGGAATGTAATATATGAATTTGTAAAAAAATGAATATAAAAGTAGAAATTTTGAGTGTGCTGAAAGTTCATCATCATGGATGTGAGGTGCCCTCAAACGTGGAGATTCGAAAGGGGGTTATGAGGAACATGTAGCCAGCAACAAACACTCCTTTTACTGGTATTACTTTTTCTATTCTTTGACTGTTCATTGAAAGTCAGGAAAACTTAGTCGGTGTGCACATGGGTAGGTTCACGTGTTCTTCCATTGAGACAATAAAGATATTTGTAAGTAATTACAGATACTCTTTTTGCCTCCCTGTTTGTTATTACAAGGATGATTCTTTTAACAGGTTTAAGGTGAGCAGTGACAAATTTTAAGGGGATTTGAGAGGTATTTTTTTTTTACATAGGCAGCTATGATGAAGAAGCTGCCACAGGAAGTGGCAGAAGCAGGTATAATTGCAGTGTTTAAAAGTCATTTTGACCCATCCATACACATAAAAAGTTCAGCATGATGTGGCCAAATGCATGCAGATAGTATTAGCTCAGGAAGGCACCATAGTTGGCATGAATGGGTTGAGCTGAAAGGCTTGTTTCTGTACTGTAGAACTCTTTGAGTGGTCAAAGTGGAGAAGGAAAATTCGGATGGTATTGAGAACTTTCAATCCATATACCAGGTTGGGATGCATCACCTCACAAACTATCAGGATTGACTTATTCTGTGCTGTATGTCAATAAATAAATTAGCCTGATCAGTCACTGCAGATCTATAAGAATCAGTATGGAAGTAGCTCATTCTTGAACTCAAAAGACAAAAATTTAAATGACAACAAAATATGGAAATGAAAGGAATATGGAGATGCCTGAATAAGGGCATATTTTGAAAAGACTGTACACCTGAGAATGTTCCAAGTTCACTAACTTATTAAAATATTCATGTGTTTCCGATACTAGGCAATAGTAATTTTTAACCTTCAAAGAGTTTCTATTATATAGGCTTATACTGTATAAGGAAAAAGTTGTTCATTATATAATCCTTCAAAAAGATTGGTTGTGTATTGACCATGTAATCAGACTGTGTTAGCAATAAAGCTAAGACATTAGATTGCAGAAAAACTTCTATGGAATACAAACCATTGGTGAGATTGTATCAAATGCTTCATCCCCAAAAGAAGAAAACCCAAACAGTAAATCAGTCTCAGTGATCTTAAAGGTAAAATGAAAGTGAAACTCTCTCCTGTTCCATAAATTTAAGCATGCTCAAGTATTTCTGCAGATTGCATTTCCACTATTGCAACTATTCCTCAGGAGATCAACTTATTCTGAGAACCTGTCACAATGTTTGCAAGCTCATAAGATCAACTTAAAACCCTCTTCCCACTGGTCTCAGACACTCACCTCACTCATGATAGCAAGAGCCACTTCCTCATAATACCTGTGCAATTTACAATGTATTACAATAGATTGTGATAACTGCTTGGCTGAATATTTGAACACTAAGCAGAGTCTGAAAGCATAGCCCATTAATTCCAGTTATCTAGCCAAAGTACAGTTACAAATACAGGACTTTATTTCTGATGTTCCTTTTTTTGACAATGTTAAAGAAGGAATACCTATGCGCCCTATACTTTTTAGCCAACACTTCCACTCAAGATGTGTCTCTTCTCAATCACTTTTAACCTTCAAAACTGCTTATTGTCCTTGATTTCCTTATTCTAATAATTTCTCTCAAGAACATCTTCTCAAGATAGATACATGAGAACCAATGTAATTCTTGGAATTGTTATGTATATTTTGACAGAAAATGATAAGGAAAATCAAATGTATTATTGGTTTGAGATTGGGGCAAGCATTGATTAGTCATTTAATACAAAATTCACTTTACAACAGTGTGCATTTTGTATATTTGTAAGACTGCAGTGTACTGATCTAAAACTCTAATAAGGTATATAGAGCATTGCTTTATCATGCCAACTTCACAGGTTGTTTCTATAAAGATTCATAGTATAAGAACAAAGGACAAGTTCTACCATTGATTAACATAGGAAAAATTCAAATTCCCCTCAATTCCCTTAAACATCTCCCCAAATTTCTATTGCTTCCTCAAGCACTTAAAAACAGCACTGATTTCAACTATTTCACCTTCCTAACAATCTAATTTCCATGTACCCGTAAAACTCACTTATTGTAAATTCTCAAAATATATTTGCATAAGTATCAATGGGAGAAATCCATTTCACCTGTTCACTTGTCTGCAGGCCCCAGCATCAGATGTTGGAAGATTGTTTAATTATAGAGACATTGTATATCTGAAATAATAACTAACTACTGACATATACAGTAACTCCATGAGTGACTGTGAAACAATGTCTTTCCCCCCCAATCCCCCATGACCGCTTTCTGCAGCAATCAACATCTATGTGATTTCCTGATCCGTTGGTCCCTCCCCACCAATCTTCCTCCTGGAACTAATCCTTGGAAGTGGGGCAAGTGCCACACCAACCCCTACATCTCCCCCTTACCAGCATTCAAGACCCCAAAGAGTCCTTTCAGGTGAGGTGACACGATACCTATGAGCCTGTCATCAGGGTCACCTACTATATCTGGATCTCTTAGTGTGGTCTCCCCTATCTATATCAGCGAGACCCGATGTAGATTGGGGGTCAGCTTTGCTTCATCCTCTACAAAAGGCAGGATTTCCTGATGGTCATCCATTTCATTTCATCCTCTTGTTCCCATTCATACATGTCAGAATATGGCTTCCTCTGCTGCCAAGATGAGGCCACGTCAGGATGGACTAGCAGCACCTTAAATCCCTTCTGGTGAGCCTTGAACAAAATACAGACAGACAGACAAACATACTTTATTGATCCCTAGGGAAATTGGGTTTTGTTACAGTTGCACCAACCAAGAATAGTGTAGAAATATAGCAATATAAAACCATAAATAATTAAATAATAATAAGTAAATAATGCCAAGTGGAAATTAGTCCAGGACCAGCCTATTGGCTCAGGGTGTTTGACACTCCGAGAGGGGAGTTGTAAAGTTTGATGGCCACAGGCAGGAATGACTTCCTATGACGCTCAGTGTTGCAGCTCAGTGGAATGAGTCTTTGGCTGAATGTACTCCTGTGCTGAACCAGTACATTATGGAGTGAATTGGAGACATTGTCCAAGATGGCATGGGCATCACTTTTTCTAGTTTCTGGTAATTTCTCCAACCCCCTCTTCTCTATTATTCTACCATTTCCCAATCTAGCTCTCCTCTCATCCCTTCTCTTCTCCCCACCTGCCCTTCATCTGTACCCTCCTCCATCCTTTTCTCCCATGGTCCACTGTTCTTTTCTCTCATATTCCTTCTTCCTCAGCCCTTTACTATTTCCACCAATCGCCTCCCAGCTTCCTACTTCTTCCCACTGCCCCACCGGCCTACTTTCCCTCTGGCATTGTTTTAGCGATCACCTGCTAGCTTGTACTCCCTCCCCTCCCCCAACATTCTTACTCTTGCTTCTTTTCCCTTCCTTTCCAGTCCCGATGAAGGGTCTTGGCATGAAATGTCGGTTATTTATTCCCCTCCATAGACACTGCCTGTTGCTGAGTTGTCGCAACACTTTATGTGCGTTCTTCTTTAGCCAGATAACTGCACACAATTATAACCTGAGATGCAACTTCTACTATATTTGTTTTTATTTTATTTATTGAGATACAATGTAGAACAGGCCCCTCCAGCACTTTGAGCTGTGATGCCTAGCAATCCCTCAATTTAATCCTACCTAATTACAAGACGATTTACAATGATTAATTAATCTACCAACTGGTAGGTCTCTGGTCTGTGGGAGAAAACCCATACAGTTGTGATGGGAACATAGAACCTCCTTACAAACAGCCGTGGGAATTGACCCTGGTCTCCTGTAATGCAAAGTCTTGTACTAATCAGTACATTATCTTCCAAAGTATATTGTATTTCATCAACAATGATGACCTCCACCAAGAAATCTGCTTCCAGGGGAATGCACATGGAAAACCAGGATAATACAACCGATGTTTCCCAGACATGCTGGTAGGAGAATTGGAACCTTGAAAAAGCCCTCACTTTTTAATGCAATCCTTACATCTTGATAGATTAGGCAAGAGTTTATCATAGAGCTATCCATATTCATATTCAGCTTTCAATAATATGCATATAAAATATTCACAATTAGATGTATTAATGAAATGCCCTAAATATCAAAATGCGAATGAGGGCAAATCTTCTAAAACGAAAAAGGAGGGCTGGAAATGGTTAACACTAGTTTAGAATACTAAACTGACCTTGCTCAGAGATAGGAACTTGAGCTGATTTACAGAATGTCTCTCTGAGATGATTGGGTGTATCTTGGATGAGGTCAAGAGGTTCAGACCAGAGTTAAGAAGGAATAGGGACTCAGACAAGAGTTAACAAAGTCTTAGGAACAAGCATCCAAAACTGCACGTACATTAAGATGATATAATCTCAGACAGGAGTTGACAGGTAAGAGGTAATTGCTGCTTGTGATGTAACAAGTTGTGACTGAAGATGAACAAACAGAATCTGCGTAGCACTCCCAAGTGTTTGTTGTTTATATTGCGAGAAGATGCTAAATAAAAACACTTGGGACTTTTACATTGGGGAACTGGCCTCTCAGAGAATCTGACAGATTAAATATAAATTTAAAGCCTGCCCTAGGTTTGACCAAAAGACCTTATCACGGAGACATAAAATCATAGAAACCTACAGTACAGAAGTCACTATTTATGGCCCATCTCATCCATGCCGATCTGTGTTAATCCCTTTTGTTGGGATAGGTCATCATCCCTCTGATCCTTTCATATCCAAATACCAGTCCATAAGACCATAAGATATAGGAGCAGAAGTAGGCTATTTGGCCCATCAGTCTGCTCCGCCATTCAAACATGGGCCGACCCAATTCTTCCAGTCATCCCCACTACCTTGCCTTCGTCCCATATCCTTTGATGCTCTGGTTAAACAAGAACCTATCTATCTCTGCCTTAAATACACTCAATGTCTTGGCCTCCACAGCCACTCATGGCAACAAATTCAACAGTCCAAAACTCTTTTAATGTTGCAATAAGATCTTCCCCCATTAGTCCTCTGGCAGTTTGTTCCAAATATTTGCCAACTCCTACATGAAAAACTTAACCCTAAACTGTCCTTTAAATTTCTCCCTTCCTACCATAAACCTCTATCCTCCAGTTTTAGACTCTCCTGTTCTGGGAAAAACAAGTTTGAGTATTGATGTAAACTTCTTCCATAAGAATTAAATAGACTTCACAATTCAGGAGTAGTTTAAAGAAGTCACAGCATGTTGTACAATGACAACCATATTTTAATGATGAATCGATGAAAGGGGCTGTTATTCACTCATATTTCACAGAATCAGAATCAGGTTTATTATCATTGGCTTGTGTTGTGAAACCTGTTAACTTAGCACCAGTCAGTGGTTCAATGCAATATGTAATAAGGAAGAAAAAATAAAATAAAATAATATATAAATAAATCAATTGCAGTATACATATATTGAATAGATTAAAAATCATGCAAACAACAGAAGTAATATATATTTAAAAAGTTCTCCACATGGCGTCATTCAGCATTTTCTGAACTGTGGTTTCTAGCCAAAATTGAAGTAAAGACGGAGGCTCCAGATGGAAAAATTCAAATTCAAGTTCCAATTTAATTGTTATTCAACCATACATGATTACCATGAATATAGCCAAAGAAAACATATTTCCTCTGGAGCCAAAATACAAAACACTGTACCAACAGTCAAACATAGCACAGAGCACTTAACACATATAAGATAGCAGTAAATATAGAGTCACACAAAAAAGATAATATAACTGGTCTCTGAGTGTCACATACTGTAGATTGATGGTGCATGGATGTTGTTGGCAAGATTAAGCCTATAGCTGTCAGGCCTGTGCAGGCAGGCACATCCCAGTCTTCACCCAGCAAACAGGAATCACCTGCCACTTGTTTCCAACTCATCACCTGCAGACTATTTAAACCCAGCTTGCATCCATAGTCCTTATTCACCCATCCTCAACCAGTTGCTCCTGGCTTTCAGTTACTTTGTTGTGTTAAGTATTTCTTCTCTCTTGTTTTGTGACCCTTGGTGGCCTGTTAATTTGTAGTGTATTAGTAAAATATCACTTACTGTTATATTGACTCTGCTTCTCTGCTTTTGGGTCAAATTTCCTCTGCACGTCCTGACAGGAAAACCAACAATTGACCCAGAAGAGCATGCTCACCTGCAGGAAGTCATCTGTTGACAGGAGCACATGATCCTAAAGCAGCAGGAAACCATTTGGCTCATTACTTTCAACCAATTTTCCATCTTGATACAGCAGTTCATGCCAGCCAACCTATTCCCTTGAAGCCCCAGAATCTGTTGCCCAAATTTTTCAATGGATACCCAACCTGATGCCACAATTTCCTGTCCTATTGTATCTTACATGAAGCCACTCTTTACTGGACTTCTCTGGAGATGCGGCTAATTAGCCCCTTGCTAATAGCCACCAGTGACGAGAAAACCACCTTTCTCCATATATCTAGGGTTGTTTTGACTTGGGTCCCACCAAACCCAGGAAGTTGGGAAGTCTCTCCCACCTGAACCTGATGTACTTATGGTGCAAATTCCTATTTACCAATCATCGGTAGAATATGTTTTTCTTGGACTCCATCAAATTGCGCATTCCCATTGGATCAAATCCTGAGGCCAGTTCCCTCAAGCTTCTTCTCTTTCCATCTCCCACCAAAGAAACCTCAACCCACCCCAGACTTCACACAAATCACTCCACCCAGCATTCTCTAGAACTTCCTCTCAATTCCACCATCCTGATTGGATGACACTACATTCCTAAGCATGCATGAACATCGCAACCCCTTATCTCTAACAGTAATCCAAACACACTACTACTACTACTACAGAAACCCATTGAATGAAATACCCTACAACATTAGTAGTAAAATCTTAATCAGGATGTTCCATAAACTTTGAGTTTATCCATTTATGAAGTTATGAACTGAGCCAAAATTGCTTTCATGACTTCTCTCTTGACTGGGAAAGTATTGACCTGGGACAGTACTACTGGGGTCAATGAAGCCCTAATTTGCAACCAAGAGGATTTTACTACCGAGGTGCGTGAGTTTTTCAACAAACTGGGAAGTAGATGGGAGGCAGTGGATCGGTTACTTTGCCTTTATCAAGGCTCATGCTCAGTGCTGCCTTATACCAGGGAATTCAGGACCCTCATGGCTGAATGTGGCTGGAATGGGGAAATGCCATGGCCCACTATCACTAGGCCTTCTTGGAGCATTTGAAAGATGAGCTGTCTACCTGGGAGATGGCCACTGACCATGAAATCTCATCACTCTGACCATTCGAGTTGACAAACAACTTATGGAGGAACCCACCAGATGATCAGCTGGAACCTTCCCAAAACCGTTTCAGGCTCCAAGATCTTCATCATTAAAGCCTCCAGGAGCCATGCAGTTAGAAAGAGATCCCTTAAACCTCCCAGAGCATGTGGTGGTGGAGAAACAACTGATGGTTACTGCAGAGCTGCCAATCACCCTTGCATCTAATGTACACTGCGGCTGGGAAAGCTATACCACCGGGTAAAGACTAGAAGCCTTCCATCTGGTACATTTCCCTGGCCCCTTGTTCTGCGGTGTCTTTATAAAAATAGGGTCAAAGGTGACATGCCAAATTTATTTCACCTCATGAGGAAACAGGGGCATGAGTGAGCTTTCTTGGCTGTGACATCTCTGTGGTTGGATAGGACAGGCAATTGGTTATCTTCACTCCAAGGAACTTGACGCTCTCAACCTCATCACAGTTGACGTAGACAGGAGTATGTGGACTGCCCTCTTCCTGAAATCAATGGTCAGCTCTTCTGTTTTGCTGATGTTAAGGGAAAGGTTGTTACTATACCATTAAACTCTCTACCTCCTCCCTGTACACATTTTTTGAGATTCAGCCAACTAACATGTTATCTGCGAACTTGTAGATGTAATTAAGGCAGAATCTGAACACACGGTCATGAGTGTATATGAGATAGAGTAGGGGACTAAGGATGTAGCCTTGTGGCATGGAAGTTAAGATAATCACAGAGTAACTGTTGCTGCTTATCTTTCAGCTCTCTTCCAAGAATATGTTCTTAGTGGGAAAAAAAACAGTAAAGAATTTGCATCATCCTGAACTCCTCCACAAGCAAATAAAGTATAACTGAATTTTAACTGCTGTATCAGTTTTGCCTGTATACTCTTTCCCAAGATGCTCTAAAAATGCCATTTGACTTAAAAAGTTTGGAAGCAGGTCTTTCAAAGCACATAACAAAGAGAAAAGTTTGTTTATGTTCTATGCTGAGTTCTAAGATGCTGCAATAAGTGAAACTAACTTCAAAGTACAGATGCTTGATTAATATGGTGGTGGAGAAATATAAATTTCTAACTACTGTGTTTAGATAATCATTGTTGTTAATAAGTGGAGCAAATTACACTGCCCATTGTGGATTATCTTTTGCATACCTGGCATAAAATATTAATGTTCTTTACTGTCTAATTTACATATTGTGAATAATGAGCCATGTAAATCTCATTTAGGAAAACCTACTGGTTGGTATTAAATTAAACATCATACAGTTGTTCATTGATAATGTCTCAAATCAATACTTGACACGGGAGGGCATTTTCAGCAATTTTCATTGCACCACAGATTAAACTGAAACGTACTTCAATGTAATTTAAATGGCCTCACAGTCAACAGCATGAATGAGAAGAATAAAGAATGTGCATTTAGTTTTTTTCTCAACCTCAGTATACCCTAAAATCAGCATTACCCTTAATATTTTCAACACATTTATGGTAATGTAGCATTTTCTCCTGAATTCTCCCTCACTAAACTATCTAAGCTTATCTTCTAGATGATAATACCCCACTTCTTGTATTCACAATATCCTTTGCCATTGTCTAATCATTTTTCTCTTACCATCCTCCTATCTTCCCTCTAAAGCAGGGGTTCCTGATCTTTTTTTATGCCAAGGAGCTCTACCAATTAACCAAGGGGTCTGTGGACCCCAGTTTGGGAACCTCTGCTCTAAAGGAGCCTTTTAGCAGCATTAAGCTAAAACAGAACATCAATTCCCTCATGAATGCTGATATCGCTCAGCTGCCCTTCGTCACTCTACACTTTGATCTTGTTACTGTATCTACATACGCTTTAATAGTATCCAAAACTGCAGTTATTATCAACATTACTTTTATATTGAAAAAAGGTGCTGAATGACTTTGAATGTTAAAAGATATTCATAAGTATCCAACATACGGAAAGGGCAATTTGGACAACAGTAAATCAAGGACAAGTGGCCACTGGGTGTCAAAACTGTTTTGTAGCGTTATAACCAACTTCCATTGGGAGAGGCCTCACACTGCCCTGCAATATTCTCAGCCTCACTAATTAACTCGTCTCAGGGCATGGTCATACCAAGGCCAAAATCTTCCCATGTCTTGTTTAAAGGCACATTGTAAATACAGCTTGATGAATGTTGAAGAAGAAAAGGAGTTGCTTGTATCCATATTTTGTAGATAACTCTGAAATAAAATCACTGCGTGCTATTCCTGAGCAAAGTTTATTCAGAGTATGGAGAGAAATCTCTTCATATTTTTGAACAAATTAATGGATTTTTTTTCCATCCTGTCATGCCTAGGGATGGTGCCACAGTTCAACAAATGATGCAAAAGTTAAGACCTTTGACAGTGTACAGTTTTCATAACTTCATCAGCGCTGCACTGACTGGCAGCCCAGACCTTTGACTTGATAAATGAAAATGCTATCACTGATCCAAGACTAAAAATTTTAGTCATATGGTTTAGACACTCTTCCTTGATTAAGCAGTGCAAATAAGGGAATTTAAATAAGAGCAGTTCAATCTTATGATGTTTCAAAGTTTATTCTTGAAGTGTAAACATTGTTCTTAGGCCAGGATATGTGCCAGCTAATTTGTGTACTACAAAAGCCTCACATAAAGAAATGTGACAGCAACCTGGATATTATTTTACTGAAATTAATGGGAGAATAAATATTAGTCAAAACACAAGGGAGAACTGATCAAGGTGATGATTGATTATTTTGGAGCAGAAGTAATTTTTTTTTTACTATGGTTTTGATTGATGAAACAGAGACGAAGTATAAGATATGGGATTCTAGCCAAGCTCTTCCAATACTTTTCAAAATTGGCATCTAGCCAGCAATATGGAAAATTGCCCAGGTACAGTTGACCAGTTCAAAACAGCAAAACAAATCCTATCAAGAAAATTACACCCAATGAATTTCCTCTCAATGATCAGCAATTGATAGAAGGTATCACTGACAATGCTATCAAGTTGCATTTACACACAGATAACTTACGCATTGATACTCAGTTCGGATTTCATCAGGATTGCTTGGTTTCAGTCTAATCATAGCCTTAGCCCAGACAGGGACCTAAGAAACAAATACCAGAAGTGAAATTGACAGCCCTTATCATCAAAGCAGCACAAACAGCAATTATCATATTCTTAAAATTCATTTGAGAATCCTGAATATGGTTAAGGGTATGGGTACGTATTGCCGAAGACATGAGCTGCAGAACCAACTGCACCTTGAACCAAGTTCTTTCAGTTCAACATTATTGTCAATTTAAATTTTTTCCCAAGTCTGTCCTGTTCCTCAAAGGCTGGGTCAATCTAACCAAGTTAGTTGCTGCCGTATTATTAAATTCTTAGCTGTCGGCAATAAAAAGGATAATGTGGTTTACCGTGCTATCAGACTGCAGTCCACCACCAATAACTTCTCAGAGGTACCTAATTTGGTTGTGCCAGGCCTACGTGGCTCCAGACTTTATCATAATCTTGATCCAAACATGATCCAAGATTCTTAATTCCTGAAATTAACAGCTCTTGGATTGAAAACAATACTTGATTTAGTATGGTATCAAGGGGACCTGGAAGAATAGTCATCTGCAGCATCGAGGGAAAAAAGTGGTGGGAAGGCTAGTGCACATATAAGTTGGCTGAATTTGCACTGGACCCTCCATACCAGGTGGTGATGCAACCAGTCAGAATGTTCTCTGGTTATAGAAATTATAGATAAAGGAATTTGATAGCATCTATGGTGACTCAACTCCAAATGAAGAATATCCGTTGGTATTCTTCTTGATGATTGCAACCATATGTTGAGCCCAGGATAGATCTTCTGAGATGTAGATTTGCAGCAGCCTGAAGCTGCTTGTACTCTCCACTGCTGACCCCTCTATGAGGGCTAGAGAGTAAGAGAGTTGATTCAAAGGTGGGAGTCCATGTAGGATTTATGATGGATGTGCATTGACAAATTTTAAGGAAAACTAATTGAACTATAACAATTGACCATTTCAAGTTGACAGGAAAAATGGGTCAACTGTAGTTAACAATGGAAAGTCAGGATAGAATTTGATACCTGAGGGACACATATAAATTAGCCTGAAATGCAGCAAACCCGAGAACTGAAAGCTCATGAAAAGAGGGCCAAGGGGGTTAATTAAAATGGGAGAATAGAGAATGAGAATATACTAGCAGTGATTATGAAAACTGTCAATAGAAGCCTTTATTGATCTGTAAAGTAAGATTAATGAAGACAAATATATGCCCTTTCATTCAGAAAAATATGATAGGGAGTAGGGAAGAAAGAAATGATGGAGCACCAATTAACCATATATTTGGGTCCACTTTCACAAAGAACACAAGTAATCTCCAAGAAACATTTAGGGAACCTGTAGGGTTTAGTAACACATACAAAATGCTGGACGAACTCAGCAGGCCAGGAAGCATCTATAAGTTCAAGTTCAGGTTCAATTCATCGTCATTCAAGCATACACATGTATGCCACCAAATGACGCACAGTTCCTCCAGATCAAGGTGCACACCATAGTAAGTATAAACCACACGCATAACGCAAAGTAATATTACCACAAATAAATCAACAAATAATAAGGTGCATATATGACACAAATTAAAAAGTAAACTACTGGTGTTTCGTACTTGATGAGAACTGAGTGATTGCAAAGAATTCAGTAGTCTTATGGCCTAAGGGAAGAACCTGTTTCCCATCCTAATAGCTCTTGTCCTTATTCTACAGTGCCTCCTACCCTATAGTAAGGAGTAAGAAATTGTTGACAGGGAATATTAACAATGCTGAGGGTCCTGTGTATGCAGCGCTCCTAATAAATATCTCAAATGGGTAGAAGAGACACCCTGATCATCCTCAGAATCAGAATCAGGTTTATCATCACAGGCATGTGACATGAAATTTGTTAACTTAGTAACAGCAGTTCAATGCAATACATAATATATTAAAAACTGTACTGTATCTGCTCTATAATATGCTGTGCTGCTTTGTAAAATAAGAATAAATAATAATAAAAATTTGAATTACAAAAGAAAAGTGAGGTAGTGTCCAAAGATTCAATGTCCATTTAGGAATCGGATGGCAGAGGGGAAGAAGCTGTTCCTGAATCACTCAGAGTGTGCCTTTAGGCTTCTGTAACTCCTACCTGATGGCAACGGTGAGAAAAGGGCATACCCTGGATGCTGAGGTCCTAAATAATGGATGCTGCCTTTCAGAAACATCACTCCCTAAAGATATCCAGGGTACTTTGTAGGCTAGTACCCAAGATGCCTCCCATTAGTCTTTGCAATCATTTGTAGGGACCTGCAGTCAGATGCCTTGCAATTCCTGCGCAGATGGTGATGCAATTCGTCAGAACACTCGTGATGGTGCTTCTGTAAATATTGGTTAAAATGGAGGGGACTGCCTAACTTACTTCATTCTCCTCAGGAAGTGGAGATGTTGTTGTGCTTTCTTAGACCATAAACCCATAAGACATAAGAGTAGAGTTAGGCCATTCCACTCATCAAGTCCACTCTGCCATTTCATCATCTTATGTTTTTTTCACCATTTCAAAATCTTTTTGAATTTTTTGAAGAGGTTACTAGGAAAGTTGACGAGGGTAAAGCAGTGGATGTTGTCTATATGGGCTTCAGTAAGGCCTTTGACAAGGTTCCGCATGGGAAGTTAGTTAGGAAGGTTCAAACGTTAGGTATTAATATGGAAATAGTAAAATGGATTCAACAGTGGCTGGATGGGAGATGCCAGAGAGTAGTGGTGGATAACTGTTCGTCAGGTTGGAGGCCGGTGACAAGTGGTGTGCCTCAGGAATCTGTACTGGGTCCAATGTTGTTTGTCATATACATTAATGATCTGGATGATGGGGTGATAAATTGGATTAGTAAGTATGCAGATGATACAAATGTAGGTGGTGTTGTGGATAATGAAGTAGGTTTTAAAAGCTTGCAGAGAGTTTTAGGCCAGTTAGAAGAGTGGGCTGAACGATGGCAGATGGAGTTTAATTCTGATAAGTGTGAGGTGCTACATTTTGGTAGGAATAATCCAAATAGGAATACATGGTAAATGGTAGGGCATTGAAGAATGCAGTAGAACAGAGTGATCTGGGAATAATGGTGCATAGTTCCCTGAAGGTGGAATCTCATGTGGATAGGGTGATGAAGAAAGCTTTTGGTATGTTGGCCTTTATAAATCAGAACATTGAGTATAGGAGTTGGGATGTAATGTTAAAATTGTACAAGGCATTAGTAAGGCCGAATTTGGAGTTTTGTGTACAGTTCTGGTCACCAAATTATAAGAAAGATGTCAACAAAATAGAGAAGATTTACTAGAACGTTACCTAGGTTTCAGCACCTAAGTTACAGGGAAAGGTTGAACAAGTTATGTCTTTATTCTTTGGAGTATAGAATGTTGAGGGAACACTTGATGGAGGTATTTAAATTTATGCGGGGGATAGACAGAGTTGACGTGGATAGGCTTTTTCCATTGAGAGTAGGGGAGATTCAAACAAGAGGACATAAGTTGAGAGTTGGGGGCAAAAGTTTAAGTGTAACCTGAGGGGGAATTTCTTTACTCAGAGAGTGGTAGCTGTGTGGACCGAGCTTCCAGTAGAAGTGGTAGAGGCAGGTTCAGTATTGTCATTTAAAGTAAAATTGGATAGGTATATGAACAGGAAGGGAACGGAGGGTTATGGGCTGAGTGTGGGTCAGTGGGACTAGGTGAGAGTAAGCGTTCGGCATGGACTAGAAGGGCCGAGATGGCCTGTTTCCATGCTGTAATTGTTATATGGTTATATGATTATATCATGGATGATCCTGGATCCCATTCAACCCCAAACACCTGCCCTTTCAACTTTACCCTTGATGCTCCGACCAATCAAGAAACTATCACCTGCCGCTTTGAATATACCATGTACTTGACCTCTTCACAGTATTCAGCAAAGCATTCCACAGATTCACCAGTCTTTGACTAAGAAATTTTCTCCTTACTTATGTTCTAAAGGGCCACCTTTGGCCAATTTTGGCCAACATATCCAATTTTGTGGCTGTGCCCTCTAGTTCTGGATACCCCCACCAGAGGAAACCTTCTCTCCACATCCACCTTAACTCGGCCTTTCAAGATTTGGTAGGTTCGAGTGAGATCCCCTCACATTCTTCTAAATTCTAGTAACTGCAGGCCAAAACTGTCAAACTCTCTTCTTATGTTAACCCGTTCATTTCTGGAGTCATCCTTGTAAGTCTCCTCTGGACTCTTGCCAATGACAACACATCCTTTCTGAGATAAGGGGCCCTAAACTGTTAACAATACTCCAAGTGCGGCCTGACTTCTTTGAATGAGGTTGAAGGTGCTATCAGATGCACAGCAACTCTTGCAGAGTCTGCAAGACATTACTTCCTACAAAGCGAAACCCAATAGCATGAATGGCAGTGATGCTTCACTACCAGATGAACTCAATGCCTTCTATGCCCACTTTGAAAGGGAGAACACAACTACAGCTGTGAAGTTCCCTGCTGCATCTGATGACTCTGTGATCTCCGTATCAGAGGCTGATGTTAGGCTGTCTTTAAAGAGAGTGAACCCGCACAAGGCAGATGGACCCAATGGACCACCTGGTAAGGTTCTGAAAACCTGTCCAGCCAACTAGTACGAGTATTCAAGGACATTATCAACCTCTCGCTGCTATGGGCAGAAGTTCCCACTTACTTCAAAAAGGCAACAATTGTATCAGTGCCTCAGAAGGATAATGTGGGCTGCCTTAACGCCTATCACCCGGTAGCACTCACATCGACAGTGATGAAATGCTTTGAGAGGTTGGTCATGACTAGACTGAACTCCTGCCTCAGCAGGGAACTGACCCACTGCAATTTGCCTATCGCCACAATGGGTCAACAGCAGTGGCTCTCCACAAGGTTTCAGACCACCTGGACAACACGAACACCTACGTCAGGATGCTGTTCATCGACTCTAGCTCAGCATTTAATACCATCATTTCCACAATCCTGATTGAGAAGTTGTAGAAACTGGGCCTCTGTATCTCCCTCTACAAATGGATCCTAGACTTCCTAACTGGAAGATCACAATCTGTACAGATTGGTGACAACATATCCTCCTTGCTGATGATCAACACTGTTGCACCTCAGGGGTGTGTGCTTAACCCACTGTTCTACTCTATTTGTACACATGACTGTGTGGCCAGGCATAACTCAAATACCATCTATAAATTTGCTGATGATACAACCATTGTTGGTAGAATCTCAGGTGGTGACAAGAGAGTGTAAGGAGTGAGATATGCCAACTAGTGGAATGGTGCCGCAGCAACAACCTGTCACTCAGCATCAGTAAGACAAAAGAACTGATTGTGAACTTCAGGAAGGGTAAGGTGAAGGAACACATACCAATCCTCATATAGAGATCAGAAGTGGAGAGAGTGAGCTGCTTCAAGTTCCTGGGTGTCAAGATCTCTGAGGATCTAACCTGGTCACAACATATCGATGTAGTTATAAAGAATGGAAGACAGCGGCTATACTTTATTAGGAATTTGAAGAGATTTGGCATGTCAACAAATACACTTAAAATCTTCTACAGTTGTACTGTGGAGAGCATTCTGACAGGCTGCATCACTGTCTGGTATGCAGGAGCTACTGCCCAGGAACAAAAGAAGCTGTAGAAGGCTGTAAATCCAGTGATCTTCATTTTGGGTACTGGCCTACAAAGTACCCAGGACATCTTTAGGGAGCAGTGTCTCAGAAAGGTAACGTCCATTATTGAGGACATCCAGCACCCTCTCTCACTGGTAGGAGGTACAGAAGCCTAAAGGCACACACTCAGCGATTCAGGAACAGCTTCTTACCCTCTGCCATCCAATTCCTAAATGGACATTATATCTTTGGATACTACCTCACTTTTTATTAATATACAGTATTTCTGTTTTTGCACATTTTTTAATGTATTCAATATACGTAATTGACTTTCTTGTTTATTTATTTTTATTATTTTTATTTAATTTTTTTTTCTCTCTGCTAGATCATGCATTGCATTGAACTGCTGCTGCTAAGTTAACAAATTTCATGTCACATGTCGTGGATAATAAGTCTGATTCTAATTCTGATTCTGACTAGTGTCTTATAAATCTTTAGCATTATCTCCTTGCTTTTCTTTTCTCTATTCCCCAATGAAAGCCAACATTGCATTTGCCTTCAATCTGTGAACTAACATTCTATGAGTTTTGCACAAGGACTCCTAAGTCCTTCTGCACCTCCAATGTTTGAATTTTCTCACTATTTAGATAATAGTCTGCACTATTGTTCCTTTTATCAAAATGTATTATCATACATTTCCCAACATTATATTTCAGCTGCCACTTTCTTCCCCATTTTGCAATATTTTTAGGTCCTGCTTCAATCGCATTGCTTCCTCAGCGCTACCTGCCTCGCCACCTATCTTTGTATTATCTGCAAACTTTGCCATTAAGCCATCAATCCCGCTATCTAAATCATTGCAAAACAATGTGAAAAATAGTGGTCCCAATACTGACCCATGAGAGACACCACTATTACCAGCATCCAACCTGATAAAGCCCACTTTATTCCCACTAGCTGCCTCCTGCCTGTCCGCCATTCCTCTATCCATGCAAGTATCTTTCCCATAACACCACAGGATTTTATCTTGTTAAGCA
Organism: Hypanus sabinus; assembly: GCF_030144855.1. Lineage (NCBI taxonomy): Eukaryota > Metazoa > Chordata > Chondrichthyes > Myliobatiformes > Dasyatidae > Hypanus > Hypanus sabinus. The sequence continues at coordinate 69,408,805 of NC_082713.1, read as the reverse complement.
GCTTCATGTGAGGCACCTTATCAAAAACCTTCTGAAAATCCAAGTGAATGATATCCACAGCCTCTCTTTTGTTCACCCTGCTTTTTACTCCCTTGAAGAATTCTAACAGACTTTTCAGGCAAGATTTCCCTTCACAGAAACCATGCTGACTTTGACTTATTTTTATCATTCGTCTACAAGTACTCCAAAACCTCATCCATAAAAATGGACTTCAACACTTTCCCAACTACTGAGGTTAGGCTAACTAGCATATAATTTCCTCTCTTTTCCCTTCTTAATAAAGAGTGGAGTGATTCTGCAATTTTCCAGAATCATGCCGGAATCTAATATTTCTTGAAAGATCATGACCAATGCTTTATCTTTTCAGCAGCTTTGTTATCTTTTCTGGATTCTGGGATGTAGTCTATCTGATCTAGGTGACTTATCCACCTTAAGATCTTTCCGCTTTCCTAGCACTTTTTCCTTTGTAATAGCAATGACACTATCTCCTGCTTCCTGACCCTCACAGACCTCTGGCATACAGCTAGTGTCTTCCACAGTAAAGACTGAAGCAAAGTACTTATTAAATTCATCTGCATTTCATTGTCCCCCATTACTACCTCACCAGCAATATTTTCCAGTGGTCCAATATCAACTCTGCTTCCCTTTTATTTCTCATAAAACTTTTAGTATCCTGCTTTATATTACCAACTAATTTGCCCTCATATTTCATCTTTCCCCGTTGAATAGCTTTTTTAGTTGTCTTTTATTGGATTTTAAAAGCTTCCCAATCATACAACTTCCCACTCACTTTTGGTATCTTATATGCCTTTTCCTTGGCTTTTATGCAGTCCTTAACATCCATTGTCAGCCATGGTTGCCTAGTCCTGCCATTTGAGAACTTCTTCTGTGGGATATATCTATCCTGCGCCTTGTGAGCTGTTCCCAGAAACTTCAGCCATGTTGTTTTGCCATCATCCCCACCAGTATCCCATTCCAGTTCCCCTGGGCAAGCTCTTCTCTCATGCCTCTGTAATTGCCTTTATTCAATTGACCAAGGAGAAGGTGTTGAGGGACTAGGTGAGATCATCTGTTATGTGCCTTCCCAGAAACTTGGTGTTCTAACTTTCTCCACAGAGGAGCCATATATGTGCATTGACAAGTGGTCAACCTGCACCTTCTTAAAATTCCCAAATACTTCTTTGATCTTGTCCACGTTGAGACTCAAGTGGTTGTGCTCGCACCATCCTACCAGCTGCTCTACCTCTGCTCTCTACGCCGTCTCACCATCGTTGTTGATAAGGCCAGCCACTGTTGTGTTATCAGTGAACTTAATGATTGGGTTTGAACCAGATCTAGCAGTGGAGGCATGCACTAGCAGTGTGAACAGCAATAGGCTAAGCAAACAGCTCTGGGGAGCAGGGTGCTCCGTATGATGGAGCTAGAGATGTTTCTGCCGATATCGAGAGATTGTGGCCTTTCTGTCAAGAAGTTCAGGAGCCAGTTGCCCAGAGGACAGTTTATCCACCAGCTTCTGAGAGATAATCAAATAAAATGTCAAGATGAGGTCAATGAACAGCATCCTGGCATATATGAGGCACCATTTTCCAGATGGGCCAGGACAGAGTGGAATGCAGAGGCTGTGACATCATCAGTGGACTGATTTAAACAATGAGCGTTCAATGTAGCAGGAAGCTGGGATTTAATGTGATCATAACCAGGCACTCAAAGCACTTCATTACTTTTGAGGTCAGTGCCACTGAGGCATAGCAGGGGTAGGCACCTGTCACCCTCTTGGGCACTAGAATGATGGTGGCAGCTTGTGAGGAGAGTGCACTGTTCCAGGGGGATGTTGAAGATGTCTGTTAGAACCTCTGTTAACTGGGCTGTTACATCACTCAGTACCCAACTAGGTATGTTAACAGGCCCTGCAGTTTTAAAAGGGTTGAACCTGGCTAGATTCTTCCTCACATCAGGAGCAGCAAGACAGAATGTTCCTCACTGGCACATTGTTCTGTGCACCAGTCTGAGAGTAAAGTCATGAGGAAGAGAAGCGTCACTCTCATCGATATGCAGGATGGATTTGTAGTCCAATTTGTTATGAATGCCCTGCCATACTACCCTAAGAAATGGATGTATATTCTCTGTGTGGATAGTCCTGTGTATATTCTCTGCGAATAATCCTGTTTTTCCTTACTGATGGCATGGCAAAGTGCAGCTCTTGTTGATCTGGGAGCTGTCTTCTCCCCCAAGCATCCTGATCTCTCAGCCATGCCCGGATCTCTGCTGTCAGCCATAGCTTCTGATTTCCCTCAGATAAATGTATTTAATAACAATGCCATCCTCAGTGCACTTCTCTATGTAGCCAGTCACACATTCATTGATATTAATGTAATGGTAATAGGTAGCTGCCTCCTTAAATCTGCTCCAGTCCATGTGTTCAAAATACTCCTGCAAAGCTGAGGTTGCTCCTTCTGGCCAGCTCTTGGAGCTGGTTTGATGGGTTTAATTAGTAATCAGTATGCAGATCACAAACAGATAAACAATCTGAGAAAACACTGGAGGTGAGGGTGTGGAGCAGCTTTGTATGCACCAGGGATGTTGATATAAACCAGGTCTAATGTGTTCACACCTCTGGTAGCGAAGTCAACATGATAATAGAATAGGAGTTTAGGAGGAGACAATGGTGCCTAACAGTGACTCCTTTATATGCATCTTCCGAAACTGCTCTATTTCCATCTTTAATAACTCTATTTTTTCCTTTCAAGGTTACAAGCTGACTTCAGTTCTTTGTGCGAATGGGACCTGCTTTTGGGGTTTCACGCCTGGCCATTATTTGATATGCCAAGGATGAGGCCTAGGAGCTTAGCTCGCCTTCAGAGTTCCAGGATCTCGTGGCTCTGGAGACAGGTGGATCGAAGATCGGTGTTTCTGCAGGAATTCAGTGTGTTGTGGGAGAAGGAAGTTCAAAGCTGGAGAGCTGGCTGCTGGCTGTGTGCCCAGAGACCCGAGTTCTTTGGGCACAGAGTTTGGAAAAAGTGATGCAGCGGACTTGTAACATCGTAAATCACCAAGTTGTTTGTTATGTCTCCCCTTTCACTGTGAAATGGGGACATCTCTTTTTCCCTTATTAGGGGGAGAGAGAGCCTGTGGTATGTTGAATATTGGGTAAATGAATAGTTTTGGGGGTAATGCAGGTCTGTGTCTTTACTGAGACTTAGTTGCATGCATGCCGATGTTTCTTTTGCTGGTGGGGGAGGGATGGTTGTTGCTTTGCTGCTGCTTACACTTGGGAGGGGGGAGCTGGAGGGAAGCTTCGGGGTTCTAACATGTAGCTGTTATTCATTCTTTGGGGCCCTCCTCTGTTTTTGTGGATGTTTGTGAAGAAAAAGTATTTCAGGATGAATATTATATACATTTCTCTGACATTAAATGTACTTTTGAAACCTTTGAATTTAGGCAGGATTGATTTTAAGCTGGAATGGTTGAAGTTACCATCAACAATAAAGAAACCATTGGGATGTGTGTTGTGCAAGTTACTGATGGCACTGGAGAAATTATGTAATGCTTCCCCAACATTATTAGCACAGTGGTAAGGTGGGAAAGAATGACTACAACCACAATTGCAATAGCAATGAACTCCCCTGATAAATAGAAGGGTCGTTCACAGTTAAGAACTCTACCAGAGGCAAATAATGGGTTGGTTGCCACAAACAAAGTGTTCACACACAGTTCTTATTAATCCTGAGAGTAGCACCTTGATAGTCCTTTACACTGTTTACAATCACACTAATGTTGCTATTACCTGCAAATCTGCTAATACACCATTTACATTTTTTTTGCAAATGAGATAAACAATATCATTTATAAACAATATAAACAATATCAACAATATCATGATACAAACATTTTCATGTATATGATATAAACAACAGAGGTCCCAGCATCAGTCCTTACAGAATACCAATGGTCCTGAATCTCCAGCAGGAATAACTTTTTTCTGTATGGTTCGGGTAAGCCAGTTCTGAATCCAAATTTACAATTGCTCTTTGATCCCATGCATGCTTATCTTCAGAATTGACCTACCATGAAGGACCTTATCAAAAACAGAGCATTTGAAAAAAATTACAGGATCAATCAATGTCAACATGAATTAACAAAAGAGGTATCATGCTTGATAAATTAACCGGATTTCTATGGCTATAACTCATAGAGTAAATGGAAGAGAAACCGTTTAACCGTTTTATGTTTAACCGGATTTTCAAAAGGTTTTCAGAAATACTGTAGGGCAGAGCTATGCAGCATGGCTATCTGCCCTTCAGACCAACCATTAAAGCATATGAAGTTTGTGGGTAAATTGTGAACATGATGTAAAACCATATGGAAGACAGGACAAAAAGCACAGAAATAAGCAGCAGGCTTTCAGCTGGGTTATTGCTTGGTGTGCCTCATAGCCAACAATACAGAGTTTATATTAATGATTCTGATGATGAAGTTAAATCTGAGCCCTCCAAGTTTACAGATGACACAAAGCACAGTGGAAGCAGAAGCTATAATCTATCTTATTGATGGTGACACCACCACCCAGGCCATGCCCTCTTCTCATTGTTACCATCAGGTAGAAGGTACAGAAGCCTAAAGGCAGACACTCAGTGATTCAGGAACAGCTTCTTCACCTCTGCCATCTGATTTTGAAATGGATGTTGAATCCATGAACACTACCTCACTACTTTATTATTATTGGGTTTTTTTGCACTACTTATTTTTAACTTAATTATTTAATAGACACGTATATACTTACCATAATTCAGTTTTTAACTATATTAACTTGTCATGTATTTCATTGTATGGCTGCCATAAAGTTAACAAATATCATGGCATGGTGATATTAAACCTGATTCTGATTCTGATTGATGGATACTTGTTGTCCAGGTCAACAGATCTCTTTTCCTCTTCAAAATATTGTGATTAGATGCTTTATACTCATTGAGGGGACAGAGAGGGACTTTTAGCCCCAGTTTCAAAGAGAGAACAGGGCCTGTCAGGACTTGCCTGTGGAGTGGGAGGTCATGGAGTGAGTTGGAGACAGTTTCTTGTGGAGTTCATGCACCAGTTTTAAAAAGCAAGCAAGGCCTCTTGGGACTTGTCTGCAGAGTAGAAGATTGCTTGGGTTAATTGTAACTAGGGTTACTTAGCAAGAGCCAATAAAAAGAAGCAGTGTTTAAGTGAAGCGGCCATTCTGTGAATTGTCAGGCATTGGCTCAAAAGGCTTGGGTGAGAACCAGTGTAGGCTAGAACTTAAATTTGAAAAGTTAGAGGCATAACAAGTGTAGGCAAGATGTTAGTTCAGGCAGTGGAATACTCCTCCTGTGAAATGTGGGATTTAAGGGTAACTAAAAGTCTCCCTAATGACTACATCTGCAGGAAATACACCCAACTTCAGCTCCTGATTGACAAGTTCAATGAGCTGAAGCTGGATGCACTGAGGATGATCCAGGAGGCTGTAAACTTCATAGACAAATGTCTTACTGAGGTGGTCACACCCAGAGTGCAGGATTCGGATAGTAACTGGGTGACCACCAGCAGAAGTAAGGGGAGTTATCAGTCAGAACAGGGTTCCCCTGTGGCCATTCCCCTTAGCAACAAGCACAACCCTTTCAAAAGTGCTGGGGGTTCATCTATCAGGGCACAGCAGCAGCAGCAGCCAGGCCAGTGGCACTGTGGCCATCTCAGAGGCTCAGAGGGAAGGGTAAAGTCAGGCAGAGCATTATTGATAGGAGACTCAATAGTTATGATCCCCTTACAGGCAGTGGTGGGAATTGAACCCCGGTGGCCTGTACTGTAAACTGTTGTGCTGACCAGTATGCAATCACGTATGGTCATGCACTTTGGTCGAAGGAATAAAAGCATAAACTATCTTCTAACTGGGGAGAATATACAAAAATCAGAGCTGCAAAGGGACCTTGGAGTCCTTGTGCAGGATTCTCTAAAGATTAACATGCAGGTTGAGTTGGTGGCAAGAAAGGCAAATACAATTTTAGTATTCATTTTAAGATGACTAGAATATAATTGGAAGAATGTAATGCTGTGGCTTTATAAGACATTGGCTAGACCACATCTGGAATATTGTGAGCAGTTTTGGGCCCCTTATCTAAGAAAAAACATGCTGACAATTGAGAGGGTCCAGAGGAAGTTTACGAGAATGATTCTGGGAATGGAAAGGTCCTGAGGAGCATTTGATGACTCTGTACCTGAACTCTCTGGTGTTTAGAAGAATGAGGGGGGATCTCTTTGAAACCTATAAAATATTGAAAGGCCTATATAGAATGTTACCTCTCGTGTGAGAGTCTAGGATCAGAGCACGGCCTCAGAACAGGCAGCCATCCATTTGGAACAGAGATGAAAAGAAATTTCTCCTGCCAGATGGTGGTGAATCTGTGGAATTCATTGCCATGAACTGATGTGGAGGCCAAGTCATTGAGTATATTTAAAGCAGAGGTTGATAGGCTCTTGGTTAGTCAGGGCAGCAAAGGCAGGAGAATGGGCTTGAGAGGGATAATCAGTCAGCCCTGATAGAATGGCAGAGGACACTCGATAGGCCAAGTGGCCCAATTCTACCCCTACGTCTTAAGGGCTTTTGGTTTTATAGTCTCAATTCCTATGATAGTGGCTAGTGTAATATTTATCTATGTCCAAGAACTAGTTAGTTTGAGAATACACTAAAAAGTAAATACCAACATGGTGGCTGACAGTCTTAATGGAATAAAAGTACTGCAGTTTGCCTCAACATCTCAAACTAAATGGTGAATCAACCAATCTCACTTTTGCTCGTGCTCAGCCACACTAGTTAAAGTCATAGTTTAGACAACACTGAACAACTTTTGACGAATTATTGTCTTTTCCAATTTCATTCCTTTTGCAATCAACAATCTGGCTATATTCTAAGTCCTGTAACCCCTAGCTAAAATTCCTTTGTTTCTTATGTCTCTTCCTTTAAGACTTCCCTTAAGTGCTACTTTTGGGACCTTTTTTTATATTTTGGCTGCATGTCCTAACATCTCATGAGAATTAATGTCAATTATCTCCTGAGAAGGTCCATGTATTGTTACCTTGTTAAAACAGCTTTTCATACAAAGGATGACTAAAGTATGGAACCTTATCCCATAAAAAAAATACATCCCAGTACAATAGTATTTTAAATTAGAAATCAAATGATTTTTGCTAACCAAGGAGATTGAGGGGATGCTAATAAGGCAGATAAATAGAATTCAGATTCAAATTAACTCTGATTTTATTACAAAACAGAGTAGGCTCCAAGGGTTGACTGGCCTATTCCAATCCCTGTGTCCCTGGTTTGCCATTGTTACTACTGTATCTTCACCACAACTGGTCAAGTGGGGACTGATACCTGGAAAGAATATTGACAGGAAAAGAAGGAACAGCAGCTTAATTCTCTAATGGTTGTGTACACAGATACATGGCAAATCCACATTCACTTTAGCTGCTGCACTGTTGACGTGTTTTTTTTTACGGCAGAACTGCAAGCAAGGACAATATATGTGCAAATTATGAAGAGAAGCCAGAAAGAATTGCTGAAAAAAAGATTAATATAAACAACTAGGACAGCTTAAAGGTTAACAGAATCATTAGATCTATTCAGCGGAGTATTAGGATTTGAGATTCATTATTCTTTTGGTTGACGTTGTTATCCTGTTGCTATGGATATTATTTTTAGCACATGTGCAGAATATCTTGTATGGTACTTCAAAATTCTGAATGTCAGTTTCATTATTCTTTAATGCAGGCTGTTCAGAATATAACCCTTGTTCGACTTATAAAATCATAAAATTGTACAAATTACAGCACTGAAGAAGGCTATTTTGCTTATTAAGTCTATGCCAATGCTGGATTATTATTTTAAATGTTCCGTTATCTATAAACACCAAAACAACAGTAAATAGGAAAAAAATCTATACGTACAAAAAGGATTGCTAGTGCACTGCTGAGACTTGCACTGACTAGGATGTATATAATGCCATTTATTATGATCCAGAATGACAACAGAAATCTGTGCATTAAGTTGCATCAGGTGCAGTGACACCTGATTCTCTGAAAATGCTCATAATCCCGTGGACTAACACAAGCTCCTGATCAGCACTCCAGCATCCAGCATCAGCAGCCACATAAAACAAGTCCTGCTTGGGAGGTGATGTTTAATCCTTTCTCTTAACATTCAGTATGGTACAAAAGTCGTGGGGACATATACATATCTATATGCCTAAAACTTTTGCACAGTACTTTAGTATTTTTATGTCTTGCACTATACTGCTGTCCTCCCCCGGAAAAAAAACAAATTTCATGAAACTGTGAGAGATGATAAACCTGATTCTGATGTGGATTTCTATTGTGGTCTGATAGTGGGAAGAGGACAGAGAGAGGGGAATTGTGGTTGGGAAAAGGGGGGACTGAGAGAGGAGGGCGCAGGAAGAACCAGAGATACATTCTGTAATAATCATTAAACCAATTGTTTGCAGTTAACTGATCAAATGAACTTGCCTGGTGTTTCATGGCTAGGTATACCTGTACCTCTCCCCTCACACTGCGCCAGCATTCCTTCTCTGCCACATGGCCTACACCCCTCTCACAGTGCTTCACTCTTGCCATTCCTTCACTCCTGCCAGATTTACAAACTCACTCTCTGCTCCATGTTGAAAAATACAGTACTATAGAAAAATCCTAGCCACTCTAGCAATATGTCTATGCCCAAGACCTTCACCCAGTACTGTACACATACTGTATATTTCACTTCTAGCAAGTGTCTGTTTTTTTCCACTAGTTTGAAAGCAATTTTACTGTTAAAATGTATTTCAAAATGTTAATGTACTAAGTATTTCTTAAAGCTTTCATTGTGCTTTCAGGTGAGGTGACACTTCACCTGTGAGTCGGCTGGTTTGGTATACTGCGTCCGGTTCTCCCAGTGTGGCCTTTTATATATTGGTGAGACCCGACACAGACTGGGAGAGAATTTCACTGAACATCTATGCTCTGTCTGCCAGAGAATACAGGATCTCCCAGTGGCCAGACATTTTAATTCCACGTCTCATTCCCATTCTGATATGTCTATCCATGGCCTCCTCTACTGTCAAGATGATGCCACACTCAGGTTGGAGGAACAACATCTTATATACCGGCCTGATGGCATGAACATTGACTTCTCTAACTTCTGTTAATGCCCCTCCTCCCCTTCTTACCCCATCTCTGATATATTTAATTTTCTCCCCCCTCTTCTTCTTTTCTCTCTTTCTGCCCATCAATCTGCCTGTTCTCCATCTTCCTCTGGTGCTCCCCTCCCGCTTTCTTTCTCCCTAGGCCTCTTGTCCCATGATCCTTTCCCTTCTCCAGCTCTGTATCCCTTTTGCCAATCACCTTTCCGGCTCTCAGCTTCACCCACCCCTTCTATCATTTCAAATTTCCCCCTCCCCCCATTTTCAAATCTCTTACTATCTTTCCTTTCAGTTAGTTCTGATGAAAGGTCTTGGCCCGAAATGCCGACAGTGATTCCCCCTATAGATGCTACCTGGCCTGTTGTGTTCCACCAGCATTTTGTGTGTGTTGCTTGGACTGCATCTGTAGATTTCCTCGTGATTGTGTTTAAACTGCCTCTTTTAAAAGAGCAATTTACTCACTTCCTTTTGTCCAAAGTATTACAGGTTTCCCCGTTTTTGAAATTTTCTGAATTCAGTTTTATGAGTTTATGACTGAACCCACAACCAACCACTTTTATGGGAACACTTTACAGATATATATGAAATTATGGGCATAGAGTAGACAGAAGGATTAGTTTATTTAGGCATGTAATTACTAGATGATAGTTCAGCATAACATCACGGGTTAAAACCCCTGTTCTTGTGATGTATAGTTCTGTGTTCTATGTCCTAAATTGCTCAATAGTGAACCTGATACCCACTGAATACAATACACAGAGAAAAATAAGAGACTTTTGATGTGATAACCCAGCATTAAAATATCAAAAAAGAGAGTTTAATTTCAGTCAGTTATTTTGAAGTTGCAAATAAGTACTTTCACATATGCTGTTATCATTTAGGCTAAATTGTTACAGCAATAAAATGTAAATTTAGGAAAATTACAACCAACAACTTACATAGCTGGAAAGACAGATTTATTCGAATCAACTTTTCAGTCTTAGCAAAACAATTGGTGGAAGGCACAAGAATCGCACAATAGCATCACACGGACTGAACTGCATCCAGTTTTACATATAACGTCGGAACCCAATACTCATTTACTTTGCATGGCACTTTCAATATTCTGAACAAGGTCACCCCATTGAATCATTGAAAGTTATGGGAGAGAAGTGATGATTGGCTCATCTTATCTCTTTTTTATTTCAAAAGATAAACTTTATGCATAATTAATCTTATATGCAAAGGAAGAAGCAGTACACAGAAATCTTTTATGATCATTAAATTCAGTACTGTCAACTCTTTCCTTTAAAATCAAACTCCACCATTGCTACATTTGGCAACCACTGGGATGTATGCCCTTTAACTTGTTCAAAGGGTTTCCACATCTGACTCTGCCCCTACATGTGTAGTAGCAGAAGGACCCTGAACTGTACTCCTTACCCACAGAGCTCTAGCATGGCCTGCCCTAAATTTGAGTGCATCGCCCAGTCAGAATACTGGACTGTACCAGTCTGCAGCACGCCCTTACAGATAGCTCACTGAGCTGGAAGATTAATAAGTTTCAGGCAGAACAAAGGGCATCTTCCACCAAGTTGATGAATTTTTAGCTAAACTTGATGTCTGCCTGTTTGTGTTGCCCTGACAACAGCCCATAGATTAGAGAGTCCATCGATACTCAGCTGCTGGGGATGAATTGAGACAAAGACCATCGCATCCATCTCCATACCTTCTTCCCAATCTGCAGTTTGCAAAAAGGTGGGTGACTGTCTCAAAATTCAAAGTAAATTTATTAACAAAGAACATACAAGTCACCACATACAAGTTTGAGATTAATTTCCTTGCAGATATACACAGTAAATCCAAGAAACATGATAGAATCAATGAAAGACCACACCCAACTGGATCGACAAACAACCAAAGTGCAATGTTCACAAAATTTGTGTGTGTTGCTTGAATTTCCAGCGTCTACAGATTTCCTCTTCAAAGTTCAATGTTCAATGTGTCTTTTTCTCACCATGGCTATTCCAAGAGTAGCATACTTTGGAGAGATATATATTATCTGTAGAGGAAGGCTCTGAATGTAAGGGCCCTTCTCACCACTAGTCAAGTGAGGTCATGATGTTTGTTGATTCATGCTGTAATGTTCTGCCTGGCGCTTTGGTATGTTTGGTATGTCCCAAGCAGACCACTGCCTGATGGAATTGGAGTCAAAAGTGTTTTCTTGTATCTATAAGTACAAAGAACAGAAAGTGGGGCAATATCCAGTTGGCTGGTAAATCCATGATAAATGGGCCAGGCCTATCTTCTGCAACATCAGAAACAGGCAGAACCTCATCACACGGTGACACTTGGATTCCACATACTTTGGGTCCACACAGTACCTGTTGCAGGCACACAGGAAGGTGGTTCATAACTGAGACACTTGTCTCTATCAGTCATAGGCAGATTTTTTTCTTTTCATCTTTTCTTCTGAAATCTTGGTAAATAATCCTGTGGGTCTCTGTGTGTCCAGTGACTTTTCAAATGTGGTGAGCATTTCTGACACCAACTCTCCTTATAGACAATGATATCCAAACTTTGGTTGCTTCAGAACTTCCTTATGTTATTTTTTTCTGCTAGTTCAAAACCTCCCTGTTGCAAGCTGTAATGTATCCTACAGTGGATCTTGGACCCTGTTAGCATACGTTCAATGAACAAGCTTGTCTGTTATGAACCCCCAGGTTTTGTTTATTGTGGACTGTCACTTTAAGTACCTAAGTGAGACAGGACTATGACATCAGTCACAGGCTGTCACGGTCTGTGAAGATTAAAATACAGAGACACACATGGAGAGAGAGAGAACAGCTACACTCACAGTATTCACAAGACTTGGAACTATGAACTGCAGGGGCAAGTTTGCTCCAGTATAGGTGTCTGTGACTCCATATAATCCATAGGAGTGGATTTTGGAATATCTTGTGGGACCACTTGTGTAGTCTTTGACAGGGTATGGTGTGTGGTAACCACTCGAAGATGATACTCCTGTGACAGTTCTTTTGGTGATAATTCATATGTGGATTTGGAATATGTTGGACAAGATCTATGGCAATTGTTATCTTGTTTCCAGCGTGGAACCTGTGGAATACTTTGTACTTACCTTTTCTCTCCATTAAAACCTGGATTACAAATATCACTCTCCCATTGTTTATTTTGTGGATTACTGAACTTTCCTACTTTACCATCTCGAGACTCTAAGTCTTGTTCCCCTCAAGCTCAATATTGTTTGGGAGCTACACTTACACACACACACACACACACACACACACACACACACACACACACACACACACACACACACACACCTGTTTACTTTTGTTTATCTTGGTTTAAGTTACTATATTATAAGTAGTTACTAATAAAGATAGTGGTTTTAACATCAAAACCAGACTCCAAGTGCAATTTATTGCTGGTGGTTCGTTTCTAAAATGTTACAGTTCATTTTAAAATGGGGGCTCATCCGGGATATGAACAAAAATTTGTAGCTTTTTGACTGATTGATTATCGATCCCATTGGCTGCTTCTCTTTTGATTTACTTGGTGCATAAATAATAAGCAATGGACTTTGAGGCATTTCTGGAAGTGCCAAGCCCTGAGGCATTAGAAAAAGCCAAAAAGGTTGAATTGTTGGCTATTGCTAATAAGCTGAACCTTACTGAGATAAAGCGGGCTATGAGAAAGACAGGGATTCAGAGGAAAATAGTGGAGGTGTATAGCTATGCAGGTGTTCGATGAGGCGGCGTTAAAGAGGTTTCCTGTGAGTAAAGAGGAGATCCAGTTATCACTGGAACAAATGAAGCTTGATATATTAAAATTAGAAGCTGAGGAAGAAGCGGCTGTTTGATGCCAGAGAAGCAGCCAAACAGAGGGAAGAGGCAGATAAACAAAGGGAGGAAGCAGAAAGACAAAGGAGGTTTGAGCTGGACAAGTTAGACAAGCTACAGCAAAGGGGTCTAGCACTTGACTCCGGTGAGAAGTTTGTGGCCAGTTGGGAAGTTAAATTGGTCACGCCATTTAATGAAGCTGAGGTTGATAAATACTTCCAGCATTTTCCGAAGGTTTCTCAGAACTGAAAGTGGCCAAAAGTTAGTTGGCCTCTTCTGTTACAGATTGTAATGAAAGGTAAGGCTCAACAGGCTTATTCTGCCCTGACAGTTGAAGATACAGCTGGTTATAAGATCATGAAATGGGCTGTACTTAAACCTTCTGAGTTAGTTCCAGTGGCCTAAGAGCAAAGGTTTAGAAATCTGTGAAAATCTGTGAACCAGACTTATGTGGAATTTGCTTAAGAGAAGTTTGTGTGTTTTGACTGCTGGCTCATATCTAAAAATGTGAGTGATGATTTTAACAGCTTGAAAGATTTGGCTTTAATTAAAGAATTTAAGAGGTGCATCCTAATGACATAAAGGCATATTTGCAGGAGTCTGCTGGATTAGTAAACGAGTTTGCTTTAACCCACAAAGTTAAGTTTACCCTGAATAAGGGCTTCCAAAAGAGTAGCATGGATAGTCAGGGTAAACCAAAAATTAAATCTGGTTCTAGTAACAAAGATAAGGATGAAGGGAAGCAGTTGAAGGAGAAACATTCTGGTCTTACCTGTCACTATTGTAAGGGAAATGGTCATATCATTGCTGATTGTTCCGAGAAGGAGAAGAAGGAGAAGAAGGAGAAGAAGGAGGAGGAGAAGAAGGAGAAGGAGAAGGAGAAGGAGAAGGAGAAGGAGAAGGAGAAGGAGAAGGAGAAGGAGAAGGAGAAGGAGAAGGAGAAGGAGAAGGAGAAGGAGAAGGAGAAGGAGAAGGAGAAGGAGAAGGAGAAGGAGAAGGAGAAGGAGAAGGAGAAGGAGAAGGAGAAGGAGAAGAAGAAGAAGAAGAAGAAGGAGAAGAAGAAGAAGAAGAAGAAGAAGAAGAAGAAGAAGAAGAAGAAGAAGAAGAAGAAGAAGAAGAAGATAAAGGAGGCAGATGCTTGTATTCAGTGTTGTGAAACAACTATAAACCCACAGGGGTCTTCACTTTCTGATAAGGCTCAGTTAAAGACTGAGAAGTCTGACCGGGTTAGGAAGGGTTTCAATCATTTCATGTCAGATGGGTTTGTGTCAGTGAATGAAGGATCAACACCGGTACCAGTGAAAATTCTTCAAGTTACTGGGGCTTCTCAGTCACTTATATTGGATAGTGCTCTTAAGATTAGTGATGAGACTGACACTGGTGAGGTAAATCTTGTTAAAGGCATCGGGGCCGTCATGGTTTCTGTGTTGCTGCACAATGTAACTTAACAGTCAGGGTTGGTTTTGGAACCTGTTAAGATAGTACTATGCTCCAGTTTACCAGTGGAAGATATTACTTTATTGTTATGGAATGACCTAGTTAATGGTAAAGTTGTTCCTGCAGTGCAGCTGACAACTAAGCCAACCACAGATGACCTACAGATGGATTCTACCATTTATCCCTCCTGCACAGTAACTCAAAGTATGGCTAGGAAGTCAGCCAATGCAGATAGTTCTGTGCAGCATGACTCTGATACCCATGATAGCCAAAATCAGGATTCAGGTTTTGATGACTTGTCATGGACTTTTCTTCCTTTATTGTTTCACCAGGATCCAGGCATTAAATCTGACAAGAAATATCTATCTCCAGGAAGGGAATTATAGCAGAACAGAACTAAAACCCTGAGATTGAAGCTTCAAAAGGAAAAGCTCTCTCAGATGATGAAATTGAGAAAGTGTCAGTTGGATATTATATCAAAGATGGAGTGTTAATGAAGAAGTGGAGACCACCTGAGATACCTACAAGTGAGAAGTGGGCAAATGTTCACCAAGTTGTAGTTCCTAAAGTCTATAGGAACGAGATTTTAACTTTGGCCCACAGTTTGTCCTTAGGTGGCCATCTTGGTGTAAATAAAACTGTGAACAAGATTTTGAAACAATTTTTCTGGCCTGGTCTGAGGAAAGATGTTGTGATCTTTTGTCGAACTTGTCACACTTGTTAGATTGTGGGTAAACCTAATCAAGTCACACCAGTGCTGCCTATACCTGCATTTGGTGAACCCTTTTCTAAAGTTATTGTGGATTGTGTTGGCCCATTGTCAAAAACTAACGCTGGCCATCAGTATTTACTAACTATCATGTGTACAGCATCTCGATTTCCAGAAGCCATACCTCTCAGAAATATCAAGGCTAAAACTGTGTTGAAGACTCTCATAAAGTTTTTTACTCTATTTGGTTTGCCTAAAGAAATCCAGTCTGATCAAGGACTGTTTTATTCTAAAACAAACATTGTCCCAGTGAGACTAATAAACTCGACTATTCTAGAAAACATTGATACAAGTTGGATCATTTACAGCCACAGCAACAACAATAAATGAAGGAATTAATTTTGAAGTTTAAAGACTTATTTCCCAATGTTCCAATGTCGCATCACATGACATAGAGGTCGGTCAAGCCAAGCCCATAAAGCAGCACAGCTATCTCATGAACATAGAAAAATGTAAACTGGCTAAACAAGAAGTTGAGTATATGTTAGAAAATGGTATTTTTAGGCCTTCAACTTCAGATTGGATCTCATCTTGTGTTATGGTACCTAAACCAGATGGTAATATTAGGTTTTGCACTGACTTTAGGAAGGAGAATGCTGTAACAAAAACAGATACTTATCCCATCCCTAGGGTGGATGATTGTATCAACATGGATAAGGAAACTGGTTAATCAGACCCCAATTCAACAACAAAAGTCTGATTTTGTAAGAATATGATCTTATGATAACTCATATAAAAGGCAAGGACAATATAACTGTCGATTGCCTTTCCAGATGTTAAGCTTGCAATGTATTTTTAATAGTAGAGTAGAATCTGGTATTTATACATGCTTTTGCAATATGTTATATGGTAATTGCAAATGTATTGTTTCACATACTGTAGTTTGCAGTTAAAATTTTGCTCTTTTATATCAAAATATTCCTCGCTGGGCGGAAGTGTTATGAACCCGCAGGTTTCATTTACTGCAGACTGTCATTTTAAGTGCCTAAGTGAGGCGTGACTGTGATGTCAGTCACAGGCTGTTAGGGTCTGTGCAGATTAAAATACAGAAAAATACATGGAGAGAGAGAACAGCTACACTCGCAGTCTTCACAAGATTTGGAACTACGTACAGCCACGGCAAGGTTCCTCCAGCATGGGTGTCTGTCACTTCATATAATCCATAGGAGTGGATTTTGGGATATCTTGTGGGACTGCATGTATAGCCCTTACCCAGGTATGCTGTGAGGTAACCACTTGAAGATGATACTCCTGTGACAGGTCATTTCCAGTGATAATTCGTATGTGGATTTGGAACGAGTATGTTGAACAAGATCTACGGCAACTGTTATCTCATTTCCAACATGGAACCTGTGGAATATTTCATATTTACCTTTTCTCTCCATTACAACCTGGATTACAAATTTCTCTGTCCCATCACTTATTTTGTGGATTACTGAACTTTCCTACTTTACTTTCTTGAGACTCTAAGTCTTGTTCCCCCCAAGCTCAATATAGTATGGAAGCTATATTTACACATATATACAAATAACACTGTTAACATTTGTTTATGTTGGTTTAAGTTACTATAAGTAGTTACTAATAAAGATAATGGCTTTAACATCAAAACCAGACTTCATGAGTAATCTATTGCTGCTAGTTCATTCTGAAACGTTACAGTTCGTAACATGTCATAAGACAGAAAGGTGTCTATTCTACTCTATTCATTTAAGAACTTCCTATACTTGGAATGTTTGCTCTATACATAAATATAATGCTGTTCTTACTGTATCTTATGACAAAAGTGAACTCCAGACACATGGGGACAATGATTTTTTTCAGCCCTCTTCCAACTCTGCTTATATTTAAATTAAGCAAATACTCCATAGTGAATGACTTTTTTGGAAAGGAAAATAGGTCCTTCTTGCTAACTCTATCTATCACCTTCATAACCTGATAAACTTCAGCTAAATTTACCTTCTGTCTCCTTTGGTCGTATGTTATATCAAATTATTTTGCAATTAATTCCCATAAAGGAGAAGGGATTATTTAGAAATATTCATGTATCTTCCAAAGCAATAAGAATGATTTAAAGTATTTTTTAGAAGATTGAAAAATAATTTAAAAATTTAGCAGGAAAATGAGCAGCCTGTAGTCTTGTAGTAAACATGAATAAGCCTTGAACTTCACGGCATGCATAATCAATTCCTGGCAGTTCTGCACCTAGAGTGAACAACCTTTCTGTCAAAATATTCCTGTCACTGGGCTCACCCTGGAGACTAGCACCAGAATTCAAGCTTTCTGAATCAGCTCCTGATCCAAAGTAAGCTGAGACGCTTGCGCATGATTCAAAACCTGATTCCTGAGCATCATTACTGTAGTATCTCAAAGATAACATTCTGCTGTAGCATTCCATAGCAATGTGGTACTGAAGACTGGAAGGAACCATTCTATTTATATTTTTTATTTTGTTTAATGTTTTAAAGTAAAATACAAGTTTTAAATGTAGTAGCTTCCAATGTTCTTATCTTCTTAAAATATTTTAAATAATATCCACTGACTTATTTTCACTGATTTTAAATGTGTCTTTGAACATCTGAGAAATTCTGTGATATTTAACAGCTAGCAAAACCGGGGGTTAAGTTTTGCCATTTATCATGCTCTGGAAGAGATTTGGCTTAGAACTGCCCTCGACATTCATTTGGAAGCCATGCTCCTGAATCAGCAGATTGGTTATCTATGCCCAGATCCGGCACGTTTGAAAGGAAGAGTAAACCAAGGCTGCAGATCTGCAGAGCAGCTCATGCCAGAAGGACCTGGACCAATTAAAAAAAAAATTAAAACTCCAAAGATCATTTAAAAGCATCAAACTTCACATTACAGCTAAAAGAAAATGTTGCTCTGGTTTCCTCCCACATTCCAAAGATAGGTTAATTGGTCACATGGGTATAATTGGACAGCGTGGGTTTGTTGAGCTGAAAGGGCCTGTCACTGCGCTGTATCTCAAAACCTAAACTTAAATCTAAGCTAAAAAAAAATCAACTTTTGCTTTCTGCTGTTCTCTGCATTAGCTTCTTTTGAAATCCAATGGATTAATAATAAAATTCTATTACATTTAATTCCGAAGACATTTCTGCAAGGAAAATAGTCTGACACCACAGGTGTACTATTTTCTGGGTTTGTCTCTAAGAAGTTCAAAGGCATTTTTAATGATCGATTTTTAAAATACACAGCTGATGCTGGCAACCAAAAACAAAACTGAGAAGTGCAGGAAACACTCAGCAGGTCAGACCACATCCATGGGAAGGGAAACGGTTGATGAAGGGACGCCTAACCCTGAAATTTGGACTTTGTTTCACTTTGCACAGATGCAACCTAACCTGCTTAATGTTTTCAGCATCTTCCATTTTAATGATACCCAGAACTTCAAGCTGCATCATTCTGCAGTTGCAAAAGGATGAGAGTAATTTCAGGCAAAATCCAGAAAACCATAATTGCTATTAGGATCAACCAAGTAAGCAGAAATGTCAAGTTTCTGGGCATAAATACTTTGGACAGGTTTGCTTGTTATTCCTGCAGCTAGGATTATGTTTTGTCAAGTTTTTTTTTAAGTGTCTCGGGAAAGTTGTTACCAATTGCAAAGTGCAATTAAACAGTACCCTCTGCTTCCAATGCAGGCAGCATACAGACTTCAATCTATCTCCCCATTTACACCACTTCTGCAGGTAGCTAGCACTTATTTGGAGGAGATCTGCAGGCACTCAGCAGGAGATCCAATTTCATGAGTAGCTAACAAGACTAAAAGCAAGCCTCTGCCACACCAAGCAGGCTGCACATCTTAAAGGGAAGGTGCAAAAACAAAATAATATAGAAAAAGGAATAGGCCATTGTCCTCTGCCCTTGCAGCTGCCTTTCAATAAGATCAGGGTTCACTACTTTCACTTATAATCCCATTTCCATTATCTTCTTAATATTTTGAATGTAAAAAAAATCTTCACATCTCTGTCCTGAATGCCAAACTCTTAGTTTCAGACACTGATTCTTGGTTATAGAAACTCTAACCAGGGCAAATATTAACACTGCACTGCCCCGAAGAGATCATAGTCATATTCTTCTGAATCTTTTCTCATGGAATATACCCCTCCACCCCCATCCCAGCGATCAATCTGTGAAACTTTGTTGTATACCTTCTTCACATCTTCTTTAGGTAGAAAGACTCGATTTGTACACAATATTCCAGCTGTGGTCTCTGTGACAATGTGACAATAGTTGGTAGGAATTCTGACCAACTTCAAATATTATATCCCAGCAGGTGTACAGTTAACAATGGACAATAGCTTAGAGTCATAAAGTCTTTGAACTCAAAAGCACAGAAACAGACCCTTCAGCCTACTTTGTCCATGTTGGCTTGGTTTTCTGCCCAGTACTATCTACCTGAACTTAGACCGTAGGCTTCCATACCTCATGTCTTCACATACCTATTCAAATCCCTCTTAAATGTTACAATTGTCCTCATCTATTCTGTCAAAGTTATGAATGACATTCATAATGACTTTTATCTGCTGCTGGCTACTTGAACATAAAACACATTTATACTTGAAACTCAATAACTCTTTTCCTTCACTCTTGCAGGACTAGTATATAATAATAGGCATTAGCAGCTAACAGGCAAGGTAGGCACATCATGCCTCCTTGCTTCCATGAGCAGTCTGTGGCCATTGGCAAGTGTGATCCCAATACGATTTCCCCTTCATTTTAAATTTTCTTCTGTTTTGCAATGCAGACTGAGTAAGTTCTAGTTGTTCGTTTTCCCCATCCCATTATACTTTCAACCACCAGTACAGATTCTAAAATTGGCTTGTCACCCTCAGGTGAGTACAGAGACAACATCTGCCTGTGGTAAGGAATTGATTACAGGTGTCCTGCATAAAGGTTCGATGGAAGTTATTATTTAGAGGACAGCTACTTGGAGAGTGAGGCCATATTTAGATTCTGCTGCACAGAACCTCCAAAAGGTGACTGGGGAGTCTTTATAGAGATAATGCCTCCTACACTGGTAGACTGACAGGAAAGTTTGAATTATGGTGGAGTGGAGTGCCATCCTATGCAAAAGGCCCTACACAGAGCTTTGGACCCTTATTTCCACTGTGGAACCAGAGGTTAATTTTATTATTTCACTTACAAACTCAAGCTTTACAGAAGCTTGATAACTGGTACGCAGCTTCTTCATAAGACGAGCAAATGCCTCCAGGTATCCGGATATTTCAGTGGAAACTCAATTGTCCATGTGAAACTTCAACCTACAGTCCAAGATTTCTGTCATGATGGTTAAGGAAACCAATTTTCAAAAGAGCTTCAAGAAGAGGAACTGATGACAATTTTATATTGATAAATGCTAGCAATGATCATTCTTAGAATACCACCCTATTTCACTCTTGAAACCCTCCATTACTTTAACCCTTAGACTTCTTTCAGAATACCCTAACACTTAGGCATCAGAACTTGATGGTGTAACTTGTAGGGCACTAAAACCTGCGCAAACCAACTGGCGGGAGTGGTCAAAGGCACCTTCAATATCACTACTGTAAGCAGAAGTTTCCACCTGCTTCAAAAAGGTGACAATTGCATCAGTGCCTAAGAAGAACAGCGTGAACTCTCTCAGTGACATTCACTCAGTTGTACTCACATCTATGGTGATGAAATGCTTTATGAGGTTGGTCAATGGTAGAATCAATTCCTGTCCAAGGACCTGGAACTACTGCAATTTAAGCAAAAGGTCTACAGTGGATGCATTCTCACTGGCTCTCCACTCGGCAACAGATATACCTACATCAGGCTGTTGTTTATTGATTACAGCTCAGTGAACCATGCAATCATACCCTCAGTTCTAATCAATAAGCTCCAAATTTTAGGCCTCAGTACCTCCCTCTGCAAATGGATCTTTGACTTCCTCACCAGGAGATCACAGTCAGTGCAGATAGGAAATAACATTTCCTCTTCATGAACGATCAACACTGGCGCACCTCAAGTGCTCTACACCCACTCTATTCCCTCTACACCCATGATAGAGTGTACTGAGTTCAAACGCAGCTCCAACTCCATCTATAAATTTGTTAATGATACAACTATTGTTGGCAGAATTATAGATGTTGACAAGGAAATGTACAAGAGCAAGAGAGATCAGCTGATTGAGTGGTGTCGCAACAGCAACCATGCACTCAACACCGATGACCAAGGAATTGATTGCGGACTTCAGAAAGGAGAAGTCAAGAGAAAACACACCAGTCTTCATTGAGGGATCAGGAGTGGAAAGGTTGAGCAGTTCCAGGTTCCTGCGTATCAACATCTCCGAAGATCTATCCTGGGCTAAGCATATTGATGCAATTACAAAAGCGCCACAATGGCTCTATTTCATTAAGAGTTTGACGAAACTTCATATGTCATCAAAAACTCTAAGAAATTGCTATAGATGTACCATAGGAAGCACTCCAACTGGTTGCACCACTGTCTGGTATGGAGGGTTCACTGCACAGAATTGGAAACATCGCCAGCTCTATCATGGGTACCAGCCTTCCCTGTAATGAGAACATGTTTGAAAGGTGACACCCGAAAAAGGCAGCATCCATCATTAAGAACCCCATAATCCAGGACATACCCTCTTCTCACTGCTACCATCAAGGAAGTGGGCTGAAGCCTCATAACACACTCTCAACATTTCAGAAACAACTTCTTCTCCTCTGCCATCAGTGGACAAGGAACCCATGAAAACAGACTCACTTGTTTTTTTTCTCTCTTTTGCACTACCTATTTAATTTATGTGTGTGTATATAAAATACTTCTTATTGTATTTTATAGCTTTTCATGGTCATTATGTAGTACAATGTACTGCTGCCGCAAAACAACACATTTCACAACATGTGACAATGATATTAAACCTGATTCGGATTCCATCTCTGATTTTGATTCCAATTCTTTTCTAAAGAGGGACCAGTGCAGTCTGGCTATGAAGCACAGACTATTCTGAAAGGCAGAGTGTACAAATCAGCAAATGTAAAGTTGATTTCTGTAGGATGTTTAGTGCCTTGGAGGAAGAAGTAAAAGTGATTGTTTTAAAATTGTCACCTTGGTACTAAAACTTATCCAGACCTTGAAACCAAAACTGTGATTTGGGAGCAGAATTTTAGTAAAAATAATCTCTGGCTGGTATAGACTAAATTTCCTGTGACTCCATTTTTATTATCACAGGTTGAGATGAAATTGACCAATTGGTGTTGAAATTAATCAGCCCTCCCACTTCAGCTGGAGGCTTGCAACTCTGCATTGACAGCAGTGTCTCACAGTGAGCTCATCAATGTTATTTCAGTTGTTTACCTGCGCCTACTATGTCAATTTTTATAGACCCAAGAGATTAGCAGTTAGTTGTTCTGTTCAAGCGCATTAGTGAGAGGAATTAGCCAGGTTTTTCCCACATTATGTAATGGTTCGGTGACTTCTATCATATATAAAAGAGAAGCTGAAAATGTAAGAACCAGTCACCAACCCCATAATTCAAAAATGCAGGTGTCTGTTTTAATAGGATGAAGTGGAACAAAAGAGAAGAGTCACAGTCAATTGTGATTTACAGTTTGAGTTATTTACCATTGTTCATTGCTTCCAAGCTGCTCTAATAACATAATCATTGGTATAAATATCCTTTAGCGCTTACTTGATGAACCAAAGAAAACAAAGATTTATTGAAAATAACTGACTTATTAGGCAAGAGAAAGTAAGTCCTTAGATTTAATGACAAAATCAGAATCATGTTGATGGACAAACCTAAGTAAGGTAGGGGGTTAAGGAAATCATAAACAACAGTTTCACAAAACTCCAGTGATCAAATTATCAGAACAGAAGGAACCCTTTAACACTATTTTTTTCTAAGAGTAGAATGGCAATTAATTAAAATAAAGTTTCAGACTGCGCCAACATGTTTTCTTCTCTAATATTGTTTGTTCTATTCACAAACCCATGCTCTCATTTTATGCTCTTTGTTATATTATGCTTGAAGTGAACTATCCAATTACATTTTGGAGGGATCAGTGGTTGCTGCTTCAGCAATGGTGAGTGGCAAAGAATTCTGTACTTAATACTCTGTTACTTGTTTGGAGAACTGCTTCTTGTTACCACCCACCGCCGTTCACCCATTATAATCTTGAATACAACCCACAAATTAGTGCCAGTGAACTAAGTCTGTACTTCTGAAATTTATGTTTAGTACTAAATCACCTCATGCCAATAAACTTACTTTCTACTCATTCCATACATTTTATGAACATTACATAATGGGAGCTCCTAAACAATCCAGTGAGGTCTGACACAAATTCAGCATTTTTTTAGCTCTGAAGTCAGTGCATCAATGCAAAATTAAGAGTTTTCTTTATGTATTCAGTTCATAATACTTCTGCTATATCTTTAATGACTTCTGTGTTGTCCACAAAGGCATTGTTTCTCTGTTCCCATTGGTACCTTAATGTTTAAAGCAAATTTCTGTTTCTAACTTGCATTCTAACTCATTTAAAGTAATTGATTTGCATCTGCCGTACATTTGCCCAAATGTTATATTACCTTTGCCTCCAGCAGTTTTCCACTTTCTTATCAGTATGCACAATTAGTTATCAACAAATTTCAATAATGGTCGACATTACTTTTTAGTAAGTGCCGCTAAGTCATCTTACTGGGGAGATTTTCCATTGCTTCATACATACTCAGAGGCCAGTTTATTAGGTACACCCGTAGACCGGCTCATTGGTGCAAATATCTAACCAGCCAATCATGTGGCAGCAACTCAACGCATAAGTGCATGCTGACATGCTCAAGAGGTTCAGCTGTTGTTCAGATTAAATATCAGAATGTGATCTCAGAGACTTCAATCATGGAATAATTGTTGGTAACAAACAATAGAGCATAGAACTTTGAAATATATAGCATGTTATGGGCCCTTCAGACCGCAACGTTGTGCCAACCATGTAACCTACTCTAAAAAATGCCTAGAATTTCCTTACCACATAGCCCTCTATTTTTCTAAGCTTCAAGTACCTATCTAAGAGCCTCTTATAAGACCTTTTTACATCCACCTCTAGCATCATTGCTGGCAGTGCATTCCACAGTCCCACCATTCTCTGTGTGAAAAAACTTACCCTTGACATCTCTCTATCTCAGAGTCTGTTTTTCTCCAGGGATTTTCACTCACACCAGCCTCTAGCGTTTACAGAGAATGGTGTAAAAAACAAAAAAAACTTTTAGTAAATGTCAGTGCTGTGATTGAAAACACTTTGTGAGAGGTCAGAGGAGGATGGCCAGACTGATTCAAGCTGACAGGAAGGCGACTGTAATTCAGATAATCATGCATTATTATAATGGTGTGCAAAACAGCATCTCTGAACACAGTACATCAGACGTGAAAATGGCTGGGCTACAACAG
This sequence comes from Hypanus sabinus, assembly GCF_030144855.1. Lineage (NCBI taxonomy): Eukaryota > Metazoa > Chordata > Chondrichthyes > Myliobatiformes > Dasyatidae > Hypanus > Hypanus sabinus. The sequence goes on along the minus strand of NC_082713.1, from coordinate 69,384,115 downwards.
CAGAAGACCACAAATGTATCAATGTATTTCCTTCTAAAATAGGAGGCCTTTCAAACTATTTGGTCTATCCTAGCTCACAGAGTATCCTCACTAATCCTATATAGTCAGTTATTTCCCTGTTATCTATCTTCTTTACATGCCTATTAATTCCCTCCTGATTCTACTTTCACCAACCTACGCTGCTGCAATTTGATATTTTCAAATTATTTTACTGATAGGCATGTTTTTTGGGAAGTGGAAGAAAGCTGGAGCACCTTGATGTAACAATGGACCTTACGTGCCTTGACAGACAGAAAACTCATAGCCTCACGCTGACAGGTTTATGAAGAGTGCTCATAGATTGGTCCACAATACCTGTCCAAATTGTATGCATGCTTCAGGAACAACAGACACCCTTTACATCTTTATCACATGAATAATGTCTTTTAGTATTAAGTCCTACAAAGCAGTGCGCTTACAGAAAAAGGAATGTGTCAAGCATTCAGATACCCACAGATATCCAGTGATGTTAATCTGTTTCTCAGACCTGAATGACATTGACATCTCCACGTGGAATGTCTAAACATTGGATTACCTTGAATATTCAAAAATGTCATAAAGTAGTTTTCAAGGAGAAATTAGACAATGGACATAATAAGGACTTCACATGCTGCATTGGGTTGAAAGATAAAAGATTTTCCTCAGATAATCAGTTCAAATTATCCCACTGCTGCTTGGCAAAAATTAGACATTATCTTAAATGAAATGGCAAAGAAAGGAATTAGTCAGAAATCACCCTGAGAATGTATTTCTCCGTTCTGGTTATTCAGAAGAAATTCACCAAGTATTTGCTTAGACACTGTGCACTCAACATTGAGGCATTCAAAGCCTATGCTAGTATCAGTATGAAAATAAAGCAGACATAATTTGCCTCAGATTTTTGTACCATGTCCTCCACAAGGAAGTCAAAATAATTTATAGCAGAGTGCTATCGTGGAGGATGCTCACACTAAATTCACTGGTTCTTTGATAATTACAATTTTGAATGAATAACCTCTTCTTGGGCTTCCAGCCAGATACAGGTATTGGCTTTAACCAACATTAAAATCACTAAATCCTTCCTTTACAATTGTAGTTATCATAATTTCATCAATTATTTTACGCTCCAATAGAAAATGTGTGTAGGGAAATCACAGCTAGGTGTGCAAATAATCGGGTTGCAAGAATAAGTAATTTTATCTTCCTTAATGTTGGTGTAAAGGCATCAGCAATGGACTTCGAGGCAGATGGACCCGAGTACAAATCTAGTAGCAGCAGCAGTACCTACATGGAAGAAAGGCCTGGCAGTCTGCTTCCATATCTTGCCACAAAAACCCTATGCACACCTACATAGGGTTGCCATGAAACATTGACGGCTCAAGGGCACTCAACAACAACAACAACGTCGACTGAGGCTGCCTTTAGTGTTAAGAGATTAGATAAGGCAGGATTTGTTAATTGTGTCCGGGATAGTTCTCTGAAGTAATATGTAGATGTCCTTACAAATAAATGGCTTAATACTCAACCTCCTCTTATGAAATCAGGTAGGCACGTGGTTGCTATATCAATAGACCAGTGACCACAACTCTATTAGCTTCAAGATACTAATGGTAAGAGACAGGACTAGTTCTCAATTTAAACTCCAAATGTACTATGCCACAGGGATTGGTGCTGATTTGTCATATATGTCATTTGGATGTGAATGCAGATGCATGTGATTAGTAGGCTTCTGGATGACAGCAAATTTGGTGGTATAGTGGACAGTGAAGAGGGTCCTGTAAGGTTTGATTAAGATCTAGATCAACTGGGAAAATGGGCAAAGGAATGGCTGTTGGAACCAAACTCAGATAATGGCAAAGATTTTGCACTTTTGGAAGTTTATACAGTGTAAGAGATACATTGGGAATGCAGTGCTAGACAAAGAAACTTTAGGGTAGAAAAGAGATCGTTCCCTGAAGATGGAAACACAGGTGAACAGGGTGATAACGAAGGTAAACTGCCTTCATTGTCTTCACTGGCTGAGGCATTAAGTACAGGAGAGAGAATATCTGGTTACAGTTTTGCATACATTTGGCGTATCATTGCAGTTCTGATCATCACAAGATATGACTAGAGAGAGTGCAGAAGTGATATACAATAATGTTGCCTAGATTGGAGTGTTCATTTTATAAGGAGAGATTGGGTCTATTTTCCCTAAAGCACAGGAGACTGAGAGGCAACATGATCATGATATTTAAAATTATGAACTAAGGTGGATAGACCAGCGTCTGTTTCCCATGGTAGGGGTGTCTAAAACTAAAAGACGCAGGTTTAAGGTAAGAGGAGAGAGGTTTAAAGGGAACCTGAGAACTATCTGTTTCACACAAGTGGTATCTAGAATGAACTGCCAGAGGATGTAGTGGAGACCAGAACAATACAGAAACATCTGGATGGGCACTTAGATGAACAGGGAATATAGAAATATTGCAGGCAGGTGGGATTAGTTTAGAAAGGTCTGATGGTTGGCATTGATATCGACGGATAAAGACCTGTTTCTATGGCTGGAACTGATTTGGCTTTCTGCAAAGTGCTTCTCAGTCACATGAATCTATGCTGATGCTGTGGAACCATTCCTTTGTGGTGGTTGTCAATGCTGGTGTGGAAATTTAAGGCACTTTTTGAAATGATGCAGAGTACTGAAAATTTGAAACAACTAAAACTGACATCTGGCAAGTTAACCAAATCTTTCCATTGTCAGTGTGAGAGAGACAAACATCAATATTAAACACCTATCCTTTTTGCTTGTAATTGTGCCATTTCTGAGTTATGGACATGCAGCAACAAACTTACTGATAGCAGTCAAAGTTCCAGATCTTCGATCCAAAGATGTAAGTTTTTATCTTACCAGGAAGGCAGAGGAATTCAAATTTGAGCAATTAAATACATCTCAACTTAAAGCTAACCTTAATACTGGAAGCTATGAAACCACAGGATTGTTATAAGCCATGTGACCTTCACTTATGTCCTTCAGGGAATGAAGAGGTTCAGTATATCTCGTCTGTACGTAACTCCAAACCCACTAACCAAAGTAAAATACCCCTAAGTACTCCTCCATTCAGATACACTTAGTGATGGACAATAAATGTTGACTTTGCTAACAACAGCTGCATCTCATGAACAAATAAAAAATCAATGCAATGTAATCTTGTTTTCAAATTTGAGCAATGACCAGATTGGATTAACCAGAAGCTTGTAAAATACACTCGGTGGCCACTTTATTTTGCACACCTGTACACCTACTCATTAATGCAAATATCTAATCAGTCAATCATGTGGCAGCAACTCAATGCATAAGGGCAGGCAGGAGATTCAGTTGTTCACACTAAACATCAGAATCTAAGTGATCTACGTGACTGACCGTGGAATGATAGTTGTGCAACAGTCGCTAGAGTTTACAGAAAATAGTGCAAAAACAAACAAAAAAAAATCCAATGAGCAGCAGTTCAGTGGGCAAAAATTCTTTGTTAATGAGGGAGGTCAGAAAAGAATGCCCAGAGTGGTTCAACCTGACAGGAAGACGACAGAAGCTCAACTAACCATGTGTTGCAACAGTGATGTTCAGAAGAGCATCTCTGAATGCACAATATGTCAAACCTTAAAGTGGATGGGCTACATCAGCAGAAGACCATCAACATACACTCAGTGACCACTTTATTAGTAAAGTGGCTAATAAAGTTACTTAATATAGTTAAGAGTGCAATTTTCACAGAGAGGCTGATGAATATCTACAATGAACTGCTGGAGGAGCTGGTGGAGAAGGGTACAAAAACAATATTTAAATCGTGTTTTGGCAAATAGAAAAGGATTACTGAGATAGGGACAATATACATGCATGCTCAGTGGCCATTTTATTAAGTACACCTCTGATCGATAATATAAATATGTAATCACACACACAAATATCTCGTTGCACAACATGTCAGACTTCGAAATAGATGAGCTACAGCATCAGAAGACCATGGACAAATACAGGAGGTACCTAATAAAGTGGCCACTGTGCGTAGAACATAACTGCACAGTACAGGCCCTTCGGCCCACAATGTTGTGAGACTGTTTAACCTACACTAAGATCAATCTAGCTCTTCCCTCCCACAAATCTCTCCATTTTTCTATCACCTATGTGCCTTGGTAAGTGAATTGAAATGGATACTATCAAATAGATTCACTCCTAAATGCTGAGGAGTATAAAATGATTTAATGCCATGAACTGATTAATCTGTGCACATTCCTATTTTGGGTTATAAAATTGAGGTTCTAGTTAACCTCAATGGACTATAATCTGCAGTTCTTATCATCTAGCAACAGGAAATATATCAGTAAGATTTAAAGTGTACAGAGAAAATTTACAAAAATGTTGCCAGGACTTGACGTTCTGAATGATAGGAGAGGTTGATAGGTTAGGCCATTATCCCCTGGAGTGTAGAAGAATGAGGTATAGAGATATTGATAGAGGTATACAAGATTATGAGGGGTTAGATAGGATAAATGCAAGCAGTCCTTTTCCACTAATGTTGGGTGAAACTAGAAGTAGATGTCACAGGTTAAGAGTAACAGGAGAAATATTTAAGGGGCACCTTGTAGGGAACTTTCTTCACTCAAAGGGTGGTACAAGTGTAGAATGAACTGCCAGTGAAATTGGTGGAGGTGAATTCAACTGCAAAATTTAAGAGAATCTTGGAAAAGTGCATGGATGTTAGGGATGTGGAGGGCTATAGTGAAGGTATGGGTCAATGAGACCAGTTTGGCACATACACATGTGCTGTGGAGTCTGTTTCTGTGCTGTAGTGTTTTATGACTCTATAGCTGTTATAACTCAACAAAAGTGTAGTAATTGTAAATGCCAAATCCAGGAATCTTGATCTTTTCTCTCAAAAGAACAGCATACATTGTTGCAGAATTCCAGGCTTTCCCTCAGCTAAGTGAGATTGCAGCAAGCTCTTTGGCAATATCCATGGAAACCAATCTACCTGTAGGCCGAACATACAGGAAAATAGTGATCAGAGATTGTTATTTCATTATTCTTCCCTAGATAACCATTGGTAAATCTTGTCTGGGCCATCACCTTAATTATCTCATAACAGCATAACAACACTTCTTTTACAATCAAATCTAGTATTCCATGTCCCTTTTGGTATCATACTGAATATTTTGCGTTCTTCTGCCTTGACTATGATGCTTGGATCTTCTTCCATTTCTGAGCAGACAGATTTGAATTATTTTGTTAGAACCATACCCATGTTTTTGCTCCCTCCACACGTTTCCTTATTTGTCTGAAATAGGCCCGACTCTTAGCTAACTCTTGCCATTTTATGTGTTTAGAAAACATTTTTGCATTTTCTTTAGTTTAATTTGCCAGGATACTTTTATGTATGCTTTTTTACTTTTCTAATTTTTCTTTAGCTCCTTGCTTCTTCCAGTGTTGAAATAGCAGACATAAAGTATTCCTTTTACATTATCTTTCCCTGTGCACTCCTTGACATCCAGTGAAGTCTGGATTTAGCATTTTAACCTGTAACATAGCATGAATAGATATGGCCTGAATCTTCCATCTCCTTTTCCAATACCCCCACTGCTCTGGCACTGATTTACTTTTAAATAGTTCTTTCTGTTACATTTTTGATATTCAAATTATATAAAAAAGCAATATAGAGGTACTGTGGGAGATCAAATGTGGTTCTTAAGAATTATACCACAAATTAAGGATATACTAATTCTAAAAAGCCAGACAATCTAGGGTTCATTTCTCTCATGAAGAGAATTGAGGGATAACCCTTTTTAAGATTATTGAAGTTTTAGAATAAAATCTAAGAGGAAATTCCATTTGAAGGCAAACCTATCATTAGGGTTACATGCGAATGTAAGATGTTGAGCCAAGGAGTCTCAAGTCACATAATCCTCTGAGTCCATTCACTATCTAAATTAACTGCATTTTCCAGCACTCAGTTTAAGGCCTTCTATACCATGGCATTTCATGTTCTGTGAGTATTTGCCTCTACCAACCCTTAGATGGTTCACCCCAAATTTCAAGCCTCTTTGAATGAAAAAGAATCCTCATCCCGTCTATGTCTCTAGTTTTATTATACATATATCCCCTGGTTACAGATATCTCTGTAAAAGGAAAATATTTTTTATCTCTTATCACCAAGGGCAAAATACAGCAGGTGCATAAAACCCTGGGAAACTTACTATCAAAGATGCCTCCAGAGATTCTGAGAGTTAGTTGGAAGAACAGGGATACTAACTCCAGCATCCTGGAGGAAGCTAACATTAACTACATAGCCACAATCGTGGCTCAGTGCCAATTGCTATTAGTTGACCACTTCATCCACATGCCCACCCCTTGCCTATCATAGCAACTGTTTGGTCAACTTAAGGATGCAAAGCGCATTCCTTGAGGGCTGAGAAAGGACAATATCAAGACCCACCTGAGGAACTGCCACATCAACCTGAATGGATGGGAGAAACTAGCACAGGGTAGGTAAAGCTGGAGAAGGACTGTCTATGAGGGAACAGCACAGGTCAAAGAATACCTTCACCGTGTCGCTGAGATTAAGCGGCTTCAATGTAAGGAGAAACTTGAAAAGGCCCAACCAGTTACATCCACCACCACTTCAATGGCCTACACCTGCCAACACTGCAATGGGACTTGTGAATCACAGACAGCTTCTTCAGTCATCTCCAGGCCCGCAAGTGACCAGATCAACCACCAGGGGAAGAACCATACTCAACTGCGAGTGATTGCTGACGAGCACGATGAGTATTTGACATTTTTAGCTGGGAAAGAAAAACATCTACTCTATCTATGCCTCTCATAATTGAACACATTTCTATCAGGCCCCTTAGCCTACTTCATTTTAATGAAAAGAATCCATGTTTGCCCAACCTTTCCTCATTGCTAAGACTCTCCAATCACAGCAAAACTCTGGTGAGTCTCTTCTACACAGCCTCCAAAGTCTTCACATCCTCCCTCCAATCTGTTGATCAGAAATGTACACTGTACCTTCTTTCATTCACATGTTCAGGTGTGAAGTCATAGTATCACAGCATCACACAGATTGGAAACAGATCAGTCAGCCCACCACATTCACACCTACCACTGGACACCCATTAATACAGATGGGAATTTGCCTACAGTCTTCAATACCTAGACAATTCAAGAACTTCACTGACATCTCAAATGCTGTGAACAACTCTGCTTCCGTCACTCTGTCCAGCAGTGCATTTAAAGCAATCACAGCTGTTCTGGGTGAGGGGTTTCCCTCAAATCCCCTCTAAATCTTGTAGCTTTAAGTATAAATCTACAGATGTTTATTATTGTCCCTTTTCATGCCTTGTGGCACATCGGGTGGCATTTTGTGCCATTTCTTTAGCACTTGTCTGTTCTTTTTAACAAGGCCGATTTGCTAGCTCGACCCAGCACAGATGAAGAGTGTACAAGGGGCCAGCTGGATTCGAACCTGAGAACGTTCGCCATGAAGTCTGTTGCTGATATCACCACATCTCGGGCTGACATGGATGTTTATACACCTCTGATGAGGATAAAAGTTTACTGCAGTCTACTCTGTCTCTACACCTCATTTTGCACAGTCAAAGGAGATCTCTAAAGTCCTACATCTGCAAAAGTGCTCCTCAGTGCCTGCAGAATTCTGCATGATGGAGGTGGCAAGCCAGCATGGGTTACACTCCACCTGATGCCCTTGTTCTTCTCTGCATTTATGTTATAGATGATTAAGGACTCAGAGACCATGGAAATTTCACTGTTCAATATTATCCTTTGCCATTGTGTTTTTTGCAATTGGAATGTAATCATACATCTCTTGGTAATGTGTCACTACATGATCCTGTGTGAATCTCCGCAACTCGGAACACAGAAGGAACTGTAACATCGAATGATTGAAGCTGTATCTGAGGGACTAGCCACATGCTCAGATATAGTTTATGCAGAACAGATCAGGCAAATGATCTATAGTTTATATTGTGAAATGTTTGAATTATGTGCAAACAAGTGACTCAGTCCCTCTCCGTGTTGATCTCATTAACCTGGCCTCCCTCATTTCTCTTTAAAAATGCAATTACTCTAGCAACATCTACCAGGTGCTCCTGAGCAAGAAAGGAATAACAGTTAAGAAAAAAAAGAACCAGAGAAATTAAAGGTGGGAAACATTTAGGGGTGATTTTTCCAAATAGATTCATCTCAAAAGTTTTAAAAAACTATTAACTTAAACAAATTTGTTTTGTTGCTATAGATCAAACACAAGGAAATCTGCAGTTTCTGGAAATTCAAACAACACACACAAAATGCTGGTGGAACACAGCAGACCAGGCAGCATCTATAGGGAGAAACACTGTCGACGTTTCGGGCCGAGACCCTTCGTCAGGACTAACTGAAAGGAGAGATACAAAGAGATTTGAAAGTTGTAGGGAGAGGGGGAAATGCAAAATGATAGGAGAAGACCGGAGGGGGTGGGATGAAGCTAAGAGCTGGAAAGGTGATTGGCGAAAGTGATACAGAACTGGTGAAGGGAAAGGATCATGGGACGGGAGGCCTCGGGAGAAAGAAAGGAGGGGGGAGCACAAGAGGGAGATGGAGAACAAGCAGGGTGATGGAGAGAGAAAAAACAAACTAAATATGTTAGGGATGGGGTAAGAAGGGGATGAGGGGCATTAACGGAAGTTAGAGAAGTCAATGTTCATACCATCAGGTTGGAGGCTACCCAGCCGGTATATAAGGTATTGTTCCTCCAACCTAAGTGTGGATTCATCTTGACAGTAGAGGAGGCTATGGGTAGACATATCAGAATGGGAATGGGACATGGAATTAAAATGTGTGGCCACTGGGAGATCCTGCTTTCTCTGGCGGACCGAGAAAGGGGGGGGAGGGTAAGATGTGCTTGGTAGTGGGATCCTGTTGGAGGTGGTGGAAGTTACTGAGAAGTATATGTTGGACTTGGAGGCTGGTGGGGTGGTAGGTGAGGACAAGGGGAACCCTATCCTGAATGGGGTGGCGGGTGGATGGGGTGGGGGCAGATGTGCGGGAAATGAGATTTCCACAGGGATCGCTCCCTACACGACTCCCTTGTCCACTCATCTCAACCCTTCCCTTCCCACTGATCTCCCTCCTGGCACTTACCCTTATAAGCGGAACAAGTGTTACACCTGCCCTTACACTTCCTCCCTCACCACCATTCAGGGCTCCAGACAGACCTTCCAGATGATGCAACACTTTACCTGTGAGTTGGCTGGTGTGGTATTCTGCGTCCGGTGGTCCCAGTGTGGCCTTTTATATATTGTTGAGACCCGATGCAGACTGGGAGATTGTTTCGCTGAACACCTATGCTTGGTCTACCAGAGAAAGCAAGATCTCCCAGTGGCCACACATTTTAATTCCACATCCCATTCCTATTCTGATATGTCTATCCATGGCCTCCTCTACTGTCAAGATGAATCCACACTCAGGTTGGAGGAACAACACCTTATATACCGGCTAGGTAGCCTCCAACCTGATGGCATGAACATTGACTTCTCTAACTTCTGTTAATGCCCCTCCTCCCCTTCTTACCTCATCCCTGATATATTTTGTTGCTTGTTTTTTTCTCTCTTTCTGCCCATCACCCTGCCTGTTCTCCATCTCCCTCTGGTGCTTCCCCCCCCCCCCCCCTTTTCTCTCGAGGCCTCCCGTCCCATGATCCTTTCCCTTCCCCAGCTCTGTATCACTTTCGCCAATCACCTTTCCAGCTCTTAGCTTCATCCCACCCCCTCCGGTCTTCTATCATTTCACATTTCCCCCTCCCCCACTACTCCTTTCAGTTAGCTCTGACAAAGGATCTTGGCTCGAAACATCGACGGTGCTTCTCCCTATAGATGCTGCCTGGCCTGCTGTGTTCCACCAGCATTTTGTGTGTGTTGTTGCTATAGATACTGAGTTAGTCAGAATCTTGATTGTAATTTGTGATTATGATTTTAGTCATACAGTTATACAGCACAGAAACAGTCCCTTTGGCTAAGTCATCTATCCTGACTAAGTTCACTACTTGAGCTCATCCCATTGCACTCTCTCTGGCCCATATTCGTCTAAATTGTTCCAGTCCATGCAGCTGTCGAAATGCCTTTAAAGCACTGTGAATGTAGCTACCTCATTCTGCTTCCTCTGGCACCGTAGTCCATATATACATCACCCTGTCTGAAAATAGTTGCTCCTCAGGTCCTTTTTAAATCTTTCTCCTCTCACCTTAAACCTTTACCCTCTAGTTTTAGTCTCCTCCATCCTGAGATAAAGACAGTAGCCATCCAAGTTATCAATGCCCTCATGATTTTATAAATCTCTACAAAGTCACCCCTCAGCCTCCGATGCTCCAGAGAAAAATGTTCCAACCTGTCTAGTCTTCCCTTATAGCTTAAACCCTGCTGTCTCAGTCGCAACCTCATGCATCAGTCCTACGTCCTTCCCGGCTTAATGACAGCGCAATTTTGCAATATGCATTGTGTGATTCGTCAAACTGGATTACACACTTCCTTGCACTTTGATGGCAATGCTGGAGGTAGTCAGTTCTCATCATCAGTCCTTGTGTGATGCTGACTCGGTACTCACATTGTCAAACAGGGTTCCATTATTGCATCAAATGCCATATCTGAACTATGCACATGAAATATGATGTGAGAGGAAGATGTTCTATAAGTAATGCCAGCGGAATCAAATCTACCATTGAACAAATACATTACCATCAGCTCTCCAAACTATACTAGAAAGTACCACCAATGGTGCATGTCTGACTTTACACCAACAATCGACTCAGGCATGAAGCCCTGATGGGGTTAGAAAACTACTGTAAAGGAGATTTCCTTAAGCTGATACCCTTCCGTTAACCATTGAAAGAAACATAAACAACTGACTGATTACATCATGTGAACTCACCAATGTCTGGGATTAATCAATTGGATCTACTGTTTGTGGTTGCAGACAGTGTAAAGATTTAGGAAGTGAAATCTGTTAGAGTTTTAGTACAGTTCTGTGTTCTGGTAAAGCAATCAGAGACTATCAGTTTTATGCCTAATGAAACCCTAAACCAAATGGATGGTTGCTTACCATCTAAAGAGATGAAAATGAAAAGCCCCCTTCTTGAGTAGACTTCCTGATGAGTACATTGCTGATATCCTCAGTATACTGAATTGAATATTATACAAAACAAATAAGGCCAGCTGTGACTTATCAAAGTGCAAGCTGAGCTGTTCAGGCAGTGCTGTGCAGATCTCTTCCAGCTTGGAGAAGCTGAATCTTTAGTCATTACTCCCAGTCAGTTTCACATAGAGCAACTCCCAGCATCTTCTGGCCAAAGTTCCTCACCGTCTTCACCTGTTCTTCTTCAAGGCATAGAGTCATACAGTACAGAAACTATCCCCTATGCCCACCATGTCCATGCCAACCTCTTTGTCCATTGACTCACATTGGGTCCCCTCCGGCATTTTTTCATGGCTGATCCATTTCTCTCTCAGCCCCAATCGTCACCCTGTAGCCCTTCAAGCCCTGACAAATCAAAAACCTATCGACTTCTGCCTTAAAAATACCCAATGATTTGGCCTCCACAGATACCAGTGGCAACGAATTCCACAGATTTATCACTTTCGAGCTAAAGAAATTCCTCCTCATCTCCGTTCTAAATGTATTTGCCCTATTCTGAGGCTGTGCCCTCTGGTTCTAGATTTCCCAACCACTGGGGATGTCCACATCCATCAATCAAGGCCTTTGACCATTTCATAGGTTTGAACGGGATTCATCTTAATTCTAGTGAATACATTCATCTTAATTCTAGTGAACACAGGCCCAGAGCCATTAATTGTATTTAATTCCACCAAGTTCTGCAGCACATTCCAGATATCAATCACGGCCTGTACAAAATCCTTTCCCCGCAGATCCCCTTTAACCCCCTTCTTCTCACCTTAAATTTGTGACTTCTTTATTCCGATATCCCCTGCCATCACTTTCTATCCTAGTCTCTCATGATTTCATGTATTTCTATCAGTTTATATATCTCTATCAGATTGCCCCTCAGCCTCCTTGACTCCTAGGAAAACATGCCCACCTATTCAATCTCTTCTCGCAACTTAAGTCGTCCAATCCAGACAATATTTTGACAAAAACCTACATGCCAGTGATGCTGCTGCAAACAGGTTTTTCACTGTACTTGTACATATGACAATAAACTCCACTTCACCTGAGTCCCCTATGTACTCCTTCCAGCATAAACATATTATAGTATGATGTCCCACTATCTCTTCCAGCAGCTTACGCCTTACTATCTGGCTGGAGTTGTGATGCTCAGCTGAGATGTTGATGGGTCAACATATAATGTATATTCTACTTTAATCCCAGCCAAACAATCAGTTAAAGAACTTTTTCCCAATACATGTGCAGTTCTTTCAAATGAAATGAGAACCAATTCAGTCAGCAGCAAACCTGTTGTTATCGACTTACCTTTGTGTAGCACAAGTTAGTGTTTCTTCCTGTGGCTGACTGATTGATTTCTCATGTGTGAATAACATTTCTTGTCTACTTTGACAAAGCTAAATTGGGCAAGGTTCACATCAAAACAGCATTGCACACTGGTTGGTGTCACCAGCTGGTTACTTTGCAAACCTTGTGATATTCAATTTCCCTCGTAGTGCAATTATGTTAGGAAAAAAGTGCACTCACAGTTTGTGATTGAAAATGGAAGCATTTCTCCATTGATAAAAGACAGCATCTCATTGCCTAATTTCTCAGCCCAGATGTCTAGTTAGCACATCCCAGCAAAATCAAATTATGGTAATCAGCAATTAGGATCAAAATTGTATGCTAAATCTAGACTTTCAAACAGGTGTGTCATATTAACACTGTAGTCATTTATCACCTGTTTCTCTCCTTTTCCAAAGTAACCTAGTTTTTGTATGGGAATTTCAGAGCTCTTCTTCTCAACCTATTAGCTTATGCTAATGAAATATGACAAAAATATGGTACTGTTGCTTTACAAATTAAGAATACTTTTCTTGTTCTTGAATGAATCAATGCTACTTTTTCTTGGAATAATCACCACGGAACGTAGGCCCAATTTTAAAATAGAAATAGTGACTGCAATTAATTTTGAACATTCCTGACACATATGTCACTTATGACATATTTTTGTACATGTACAAATGGTATTTACATATCCAAGTTTGTACTTCTTTTAAAAATGATCCACATGCTGTCTTAAAACTTAGTTCAAACTACTTGCTTGAGGAGGAATTGTATTTCTCAAATATTATAATATTATAAACTATTACTTTCCCCACCCCTTTGAGAAGAATTTGTCTTTGTAATAAACTCACAGCCAAGATTTCTCAGTTACAATGTCGTCCGATTGACTCAAATATTACAAGCAGAATTTATCCTAAAGTACATCACAGCAAAACTTCATTCCTCAGATAGAGTCTAACACTCAAATTAAATTCTCTATGAAACTAAGATTGCCTCATGCTGAAAATAAATGCAAAATTCCTGCTGATTTCTTTGGACCAGATGATTGCTTCCACTGCTTCTTAGAGTATAATGGGAACAACATAACTGGTTATGCACTCTTTAGTGGCCACTGGTATTAAATACATTGAGTTTCAGTTTTGGACAAACACCACTGGAACTATCATTGATTTTCTACAGTAGCAGGAAAGATGTTTACGATGATGAGTGAGATTTGAAACAAGAACATGATTTCAAATCATATCATGTCATTGGATGTTTTGTACTCTGTAAACAAAACATATTAATAAAAAAAATAAGTACAACTGACCAAAAAACTCTCAGGTCATCAAGAAATATTACGATTCCATGCCTACAAGGGTTGGCCTGTATGTGACACCAGATAATTTGACCTGTTCTAACGAAAAATAGCTGATGAGGTTCTGAGTCTTCAATTAAAAACTTAACTCTGATTCTTTGAAACAATATCCTGTTTCAAAGTTCCACTAACTGTGTCTTCAAGTTGGATGGAGTAATTCAACAACTGATTCATTTTGAAGCTGTTAACATCCTGGTGAGACAAGGTAAAATATACCTCAGAATTCATTCTTACAAGTGGATTAAAAAGACAGAACTAGAAGATAATATATTGAGCAGAATAATGATGAGTGTCATTTGCACTTAATGACAACTGGCAAAGTATTTAATCCACTGAGGTAGAAATAAAGACCAAATTGGAAAAGATGAATGGCAGTGTGCCTGGAAGTATGCAGTGTTATAATTCATGCTACCACTGATGATAAGCATTTTTATTGCACACAAAACAAAAAAACTGCAAATATGCAACAATGCAAATTAAACAGCTGAACTACCCATTTTGTTAGCAAGTTTGACTCAGATTTTCGCTTTTGATGAACAAAAGCAAATTAGCTCATTGATCTTCAGCAAGGTAAAAAAAAATGAAGTGTGTTATAAGTGGTTTCACCAAATGTTAACAGAGCTGTATAGGTTCAATTTGGTGTCTGGTGCCTAGATATTCTAACAGTGGCAATGTGGCCTCTAGCATTTTGGATGCACAGAACTCCTGTCTATTTCAGGAAGCATAAGCCCTTCCAGATACAAATTTCAGGATTTTGGACAATGATTTCCACTTCAGGTTTGAAATGATGCAGACATCTTGTCTCAGCTCTGCACAGGTAGATAGATAGGTTTGACATTAGCTCTGTTAGGCTTTGGAAGGCCTGAGGTACTTTCCCAAGATCTACAGAAATAATTTATTTTTATGAAACACTGTCAACCACCTTTCTTCCTGGATCCTTCAACTACTGCAGTTGCGACTCCTTGTATGCTTAACTGCAAACAGCCACCATGGGACGGCAATAATTAGAACCAATCCAGCTTGAGACATAAAGAAATAAAAGTTTTATCAGTCCTTTAGTCTCTACCACCGGGCTGTGAAAATGTGGCTCATCAACAGCAGAACTCCATTCTCCTTTCCAATTGAGGCAAAACCTAATCCTTATGCTTAACCAAAATCAAAGTTTAGAATCCATCCATTTGTTCCCAGGAAAGTGTGTGAGAGAAGTATGGAACTCTGCTAGAGTGCTACTTCTAAAAGTTATCAGTGCTCATCTTCTTCAATTACATTTGAAGTGCAATAGAACAGCTTTCATGGATTTACTTATTTGAAATCTACAAATAACCTCCAACTGTAGCCTTTGTTACTTAGCTGAAATGCAGGGACTTCAGATTTCTCAGGAATTCACACAGCCCAGATTCTGCTGGTGCAAGTGCGGTTTGTGACAAAATGGCAATGTGCAAATTTGTGAGAGTCAGTCTCCCGCTTCATGGGCAGAGATCTGAATCCGTATGGTATAGATCTTTAACAGACTACATTGTGCCGTTGGGATGGGGTTAGTCACACTTAGTTCTCAGAAACCAAACTGCACAAAAGAACAGTGTAAGAAAACAAATCCTGAGCGCACAAGTTATGTCAAGGTGAGACATGCACACTTGATTCTGACAGTTATCATCTGAAGGTGTAACCTTATGCATTTACCATATCGTATTCCCTTACCCTCAATCCCAATCAGCCACTGACATCAAAAAAAGCAATAATGTTTTGGGTGTACCTCATTAATTTTCTTCTTTGTCTTTCAGGCTTAGGTTGCTTAGAACCATCACTGGTCACCAGGGAATAGAAGAAGCCTTTTCAGCAATGAATATTATAGTGACATGCACCATAGAAACAAGCCTCTTGGTCCACTGCACCCGTGTTGACTATCAATAACTCACTTATGCAAATCTTGTAATTATCCCATTGTTTATTTTTCCCATATTCTCTTCAAACCATCATGCACTATCCTCCAGATTTTATTATTCATGGACACACTAGGGGCAATTCAAGTGGCCAATTAACCTCCCAATCCACACTTCTATGAGATACAGGAGGAAATAAGGCACCGAGAGCAAACCGCCCCAGTCACAGGGAAAACATGCCAACTTCAACTAATTGTTAATGAGGTGAGGAATGAACCCAGGGTCCTTCTTCCTTCTGATGGGAATTTGGTCACTGAACACCACACCTCAGGCTGAATTGAGCAGATTTGTATACTTTGAAACATGATTCAAGAACCAAGATTCAAATTTATTTATCACATGAACATACAGTGAAATGTGTCATTTGAGTTAATAACCAACACACTTGAGGGTGTGCTGGAGTCAGTCGAAAAGTGTTGCCACACATTCTGGTGCCAACACAGCATGCCCACCATGCTTGGCAGAGCAACACAGAACATAACAAGAAGCAAAACAACAGCAGCAAAACACGCCCCATTCCTTCCTCCAACCCACGCACATGCCTCCAACTCAGCACAGGCCATCTTCAGCCTTCAGCAGACTTGGACTCAAAGTCACTGATGTTGGGCTTTGAATTCTCCAGCTGATTTGCAGACTCAGGACTTAACTTCCAGACATCTGATTCAACCATTACGAGTGCCTTATTCTTTTCCTACATCACCTCTCCATTCTGAAAGGACCTCTCTTCCTAAAATGTCTGTTGATCACTTTTCATGAAGGTGCCACTCTCGCAGCATTGCCAGGTTATTATTTTTATCCTTATCACAGAAAGTTTACTGCAGATCTGCTCCCCCCCCCCACCCATCCCACTTCCTCTCTGCACCAGAGATCTTTGCTGAGGAGATGGAGAAGCAGACAAAACAGAAGGCTGGTGATTATGAGCTAGCAACAGCTACAAAAGTGAAAATCATGGAATGAAGGAGCTGCAAGGACAAGTGAGTGAACTTATGGCCTCAGATTACAAGGCAGGAAGAGGCCGCAAAGTATCCTTGACAGATGAGATAAAGGAAAATCCTACAAGGTTCTGCAAGTGTGATAAGAGTGAAAGGTAGGTAAGGAATGACTAGGTCCTCTGATGGATCAGCATGGTATAAGCCAGGGAACTACAGCCCAGTGAAATGTACATCAGAGATGGGAAGGTTATTGAAAGGGATTCTGAGAATGGAAGTAGACCATGGACTGCTTTAGATGTGGCCAAGATATTTTGATAGATACACAAAATAGCTCTTATAATGTTTGTAGGGATTGGGACAACATGGACAGATGACAATTATTTGGATTATACACCAACATACTTTGTACATTTTCAGAATGATTGGCCAGTAAATGATATTGCATAGTTTTGAAACTTATGCTCCTGTGAAGACAATCATTTTGTGTTCTATGGTTAAATAGTTTAATATAAGTGAGAATGCAGTCACGGACATAAGGCTGCCTGCTTACTGCAAGGATAACTAGTAGAACCACACTGGTTGCCATTGGTCAACCCAACTCAAAATCAATACTCTTGAGTTTGATGCTTTAATGAAATAATTCACAGTATGGAAAACATTAAACTCAAAGCACCATAACCCAAGATAATACCAAAGCTATAATTATTTTTGAACATTTTCCAAAGGTGAGAATATCTGAAGTGTTAGCACAATGACTGCTGAGCAATATTGTATTCAAAATGTGTAACAAGGCAGAACAAAAATGAAACTTTAATTCTATAAGATCATTCACTGATGTAAGATGAAGTGTGGTTGTAACCTTATACTCCATGAATGAGAAGGAAAACTTATCCAGCATGCCCACATATTCTAGGGGCTTTTGTACTTATTGTGTTGTATTGAGCAATTCAATGCATAACAACATCAAATAAACTATGAAAATAACTATCACTTCTTACATTAATCTTTTATAATTTGTTGAAAGGGTTGAAAAGTACACATAAATAGAACAGAATAGTTTTTATGAGTGGTCCTTTCTACTTTTGTGGAAGCAGAAATATAACCACAACAAAAAAGTGGCGACTATATTTCTTGTGAGTGTGCTTTGATTTATCAATGGCAGGCACTTCCAGCCACTGCCCATCACAGTTATACATAACTAGCACAGGGACTGCTTCTGCTATTCAGGACATTAAGCCTTGCGCTACAGATGAATTCTTTCCCTAAGAACAATGATGTGACTGAGAAATGTTTATGAAAAAGTAAATGTACGTTCATGAGGCTAACACATTGTTGTTGCAGCATAATTTTTTTGTCAGATAAAGTAAGGCCATATAGTTCACATTACTTAAATAATAAAATGGTGGATTTAATGACATTTTGGCATTTCTTTGCTTTCAGGTCAAAGTGGAGTACTCAGATAGATTGAACAAAAGGCCACATGTGGAGCCATGCAAAACAAAACCTGTCAAATAAAAATTTCCACAAGAGGTGAGCAACAAGACAGAGGTCAATGAAGACATGAAGGAAAATAGAGAATCTACCATCACCAAGTCCAGTTGGGATTAGCTTTTCCTGTTTCTTAAAATTTAAACTACATCATTGAAAATTCTCTTTCTTTTGAGAAAAAGATCAATTTAATGAGGGTGAAAATTTTGAACTTGAAAGAACTTGGGCTGATGGATGAATTCCAGTCAAACTGGTGTCTTGACCTGGAGAATATCAAGCTTCTTGAGTGTTGTTGCAACTGTATTCACCTGGTCAAGTAGAGAATATTCCATCTCACTCCTGATGTATACCTTGTAGTTTGTGGATGAGATTTATTGGCAGTAGGAGAGCCAATTGTCACAGAACACCCATCCTCTAATCTGTTGTTTTTTCTGTCTGCAGTACATATGTGGCCTTCTGGACAATGATGACCTCACCCAGGATGGCAGCTGTAATACCAATGAATGTCAAGGATGATGGTGTTAGTTTCATTGTTAAAGGTGTTCAGTGTCTGGCACATGCATCATGAATGATCCATGACTAAGGCCCCTCATCATACCCTCGTTGCAATATCACGGACACTTGCAGATCTCTAAATAAATAACCAAGGCAGAAGTGACCACTTTTGAATCTATAGAACCACAGAACATTACAGCTCAGAAACAGGCTTTTCGGCCCTTCTTGGCTGTGCCGAACCTTCTTTTTGCCTAGTCCCACTGACCTACACCTGGGCCATATCCCTCCAAACCCCTCTCATCCATGTACCTGTCCAAGTTTTTCTTAAATGTCAAAAGTGAGCCCGCATTCACCACTTCATCTGGCAGGTCATTCCACACTCCCACCACTCTCTGTGTGAAGAAGACCCCTATTGTTCCCTTTAAACTTTTCCCCCTACACCCTTAACCCATGACCTCTGTTTTTTTTTTCTCCCCTGGCCTCAGTGGAAAAAGCCTGCTTGCATTCATTCTATCTATACCCATCATAATTTTATACACCTCTATCAAATCACCCCTCAGTCTCCTATGCTCCAGGGAATAAAGTCCTAACCAATTCACCTTTCTCTATAACTCAGCTTCTCAAGTCCCGGCAACATCCTTGTAAACCTTCTCTGCACTCTTTCAACCTTATTAATATACTTCTTGTAATTAGACAACCAAAACTGCACACAATACTCCAAATTTGGTCTCACCAATGCCTTAAACAACCTCACCATTACATTCCAACTCTTATAATCAATACTTTGATTTATAAAGGTCAAATGTATCATAAGCTCTCTTTACAACCCTTTCTACTTGTGATCCCACTTTTACGGAATTATGTATCTGTACTCCCAGATCCCTCTGTTCTACTGCAATCCTCATTGTCCTACCATTTACCTTGTATGTTCTACCTTGGTTTGACCTTCAGAAGTGCAATACCTCACACTTATCCGCGTTAAACTCCATCTGCCGTTTTTCTGCCCATTCCTCCAACTGGTCCAAATCCCTCTGCAAGCTTTGAAAACCTTCCTCACTGTCCACTGTACCTCCAATCTTTGTATCATCAGCAAATTTGCTGATCCAATTTGCCACATTATCATCCAGATCATTGATATATATGACAAATAACAATGGACCCAGAACTGATCCCTGTGGCACACCACTAGTCACAGGCCTCCACTCAGAGTAGCAATCCTCCACTACCATTCTCTGGCTTCTTCCATTGAGCCAATGTCTAATCCAATTTACTACCTCTCCATGTATATCTAGCGACTGAATCTTCCTAACTAACCTCCCATGTGGGACCTTGTCAAAGGCCTTACTGAAGTCGATGTGTACAACATCCACTGCCTTCCCTTCATCCACTTTCCTGGTAACTTCCTCGAAAAACTCTAATAGATTGGTTAAACACAACCTACCAAGCACGAAGCCATGCTGACAGTTTCTGATATGTCCCTGTCTATTCAAATACTTGTAGATCCTATCTCTTAGTATTCCTTCCAATAATTTACCTACTACCGATGTCAAACTTACCGGCCTATAATTTCCCGTTTACTTTTTGAGTCTTTTTTAAACAACGGAAATCCTCTGGTACCTGACCCATGGATATCGATATTTTAAATATATCTGCCATGGCCCCTGCAATTTCAATACTAGTCTCCCTCAAGGTCCAAGGGAATACCCTGTCCAGTCCTGGGGATTTATCTACTCTGATTTGCCTCAAGACAGCAAGCACCTTCTCCTCTTTAATCTGTATAAGTTCCATGACCTCCTTACCGGTTTGCCTTGTTTCCATAGACTCCATTCCATTTTCCTTAGTAAATACAGATGAAAAAAAAAACGATTTAATATCTCTCCCATTTCTTTTGGTTCCATACGTAGCCGACCACTCTAATCTTCAAGAGGACCAATTTTATCCCTGACTATCCTTTTGCTCTTAACATACCTGTAGAAGTTTTTAGGATTATCCTTCACCCTGACTGCCAAAGCAACCTCATGTCTTCTTTTAGCCCTCCTGATTTCTTTCTTAAGTATTTTTTTACACTTTTTATATTCCTCAAGTACCTTATTTGCTCCCTATCTCCTATACATGTCATACATCTCTCTTCTTCATCTGAGTTCCAACATCCCTTGAGAACCAAGGTTCCTTATTCTTACTCACTTTGCCTTTAACCCTGACAGGAACATACAAACTCTGCACTCTCAAAATTTCTCCTTTGGAGGCCTCCCACTTACCAATCACATCCTTGCCAGAGAAGAAACTGTCACAATCCACGCTTTTTAGATCTTTTCTCATTTCTTCAAATTTGGCCTTTTCCAGTTTAGAACTTCAACCCGAGGACCAGATCTATCTTTATCCATAATCAAGTTGAAACTAATGGTGTTATGATCGCTGGAACCAAAGTGTTCCCCTACACACACTTCCGTCACCTGCCCTCACTCATTTTGTAATAGGAAATCTAATATTGCATCCTCCCTAGTTGGGACATCTATATATTGATTTAGAAAACTTTCCTGAACACATTTCACCAACTCTAACCCATCTAGACCTTTAACAGTATGGGAGTCCCAATCAATGTGTGGAAAATTAAAATCCCCTACAATCACAACTTTCTGTGTCCTGCAGTTGTCTGTTATCTCTCTGCAGATTTGCTCCTCCAATTCTCACTGACTATTGAGTGGTCTATAATACAACCCTATTAATGTGGTCATACCTTTCCTGTTTCTCAGCCCCACCCATATGGCCTCAGTAGACAAGCCCTCTAATCTTTCCTGACGAAGCACTGCTGCAATATTTTCCCTGACTAGCAAAGCCAACCCCCCTACCCTCATCCCTCTGCCTCTATCACGTCTGAAACATTGGAACCCTGGAACATTGAGCTGCCAGTCCTGCCCCTCCTGTAGCCAAGTTTCAGTAATGTCTATGATGTCATAATTCCACATGTCAATCCAGGCCCTCAGCTCGTCTGCCTCTCCCACAATACTCCTCGCATTGAAATATACACACCTCAGAGCCTTACTACGCATAACCTTATTATTTATGACTTTGCATGAACTACTAACATCATTTATTTTTACCCCCATTCTGCTATCTATTCTGGCACTGGTTCCCATCTCCCTGCAAATCTAGATTAAACCCTCCCCAATAACACTAGCAAACTTCCCTGCAAGTATATCGGTCCCCTTGTAGTTCAGGTGTAACACATCTCTCTTGTACAGGTCCCACCTGCCCCAGAAGAGGTCCCAATGATCTAGAAATCTGAAACCCTGCCCCCACACCAGTTTCTCAGCCATGTGTTCATCCTCCAGAGCATCCTATTCTGACCCTCACTGGCACGTGGCACAGGCAGCAATCCGGAGATTACTACCTTCGAGGTCCTGTCTTTCAATTTCCTTCCAAGCTCTCTGTACTCACTCTTCAGGACCTCCTGACTCTTTCTACCTATGTCTACCTATGTTGTGTACCACAACATCTGGCTGAACACCCTCCCACTTCAGAATGCTGTGCACGCGATCAGAGACATCACTGACCCTGGCACCCGGGAGGCAAGAAACATTCCGGGAGTCTCTGTCACGACCACAGAATTTCCTATCTGTCCCCCTGACTATGGAGTCCCCTATCACTACCGCACTCCTCTTCTTCCTCCCTCCCTTCTGCACTGCAGAACCAGACTCAGTGCCAGAGATCCGGCTGCTGCAGCTTGTCCCAGGTAAGCCATCCCCCCCCCAACAGTATCCAAATCGGTATACCTGTTCTGGAGGGAATGGCCACAGGGGAACCCTGCACTACCTGCTCTTTCCCCTTCCCTCGCCTGACAGTAACACAATTACCTGTGCCCTGTTCCTTAGGTGTAACTACCTCCCGAAAGCTACTATCTATAAACTCCTCATTCTCCTGAATGATCTGGAGGTCATCCAGCTCCTTCCCCAGTTCCCTAATGCGGTTTGTTAGGAGCTGCAGCTGGATGCCCTTCTTGCAGGTGTCATTGTCAGGGACATCAGAGGTCTCCTTGACTTCCCACATCCTGCAAGAGGAGCATTCCAACATCCTGCCTGGCATATTCTCTAGTCTGAACCAAAAAAGAAGAAAAACAGAAACTTACCAGAACCTACCCTCGCCTCTGCCTGTTTCTCGCTGAAGCCTGATTGAGCCAAAGTCGTCCCTCTCTGACTCAGTCCACTGCAAAGATGGCTGCTACAATGATGGCTGCTGTATATGGCGGTCTCCCTTTTAAACATTGGTGCGCTACGTCCCGTGCCTGCACAGTGGAGCCTCTTCTCCCTGATCAGTTAAAAAAATCGACCTCCCCTCTGCGATGCTTCAGTCTTTCACTCTCAGCCTCTTGCTTCGATTCAAACAAATAATGGACAGCACCCAGTCATTATTCCTTTAAAAACTAACGAGGTTTTGGTCTGGTTTACATGATTAAATACCCAAATAGGGCTTTCCAACTCAGATACTACAATGATCTTAGGTGAACACAGCAAACATTATGGCAAAATGGTACAAAAGCAACATTTCAAAGTTCAGACAACTGTCTTGCGAGTTTCAAAATAAAGGTATAAAGTTATTAAGCCTGTTTCCAATGGTGTGAAGATATCAATGGTCAGAAATCAATGGAGTTGAACTTTCACTATCAAATAGCTGGCAAGGAAAGAATGCCAGAGGCTGCCCATTTTGAGATATACATGTTCCTGCAGCACATTCAGGAGGCTTTGATTACCAATTAACATCTGCAGCTTCGGCTCTGGTGAAGATCAGGTAGCCTACATTGGAATGTCTGAGTGTGCAAGGCTGGAGAGGGGGTGGAAGTTTGAAGAAGAATTTATTAGATCATATTATTTTTTATGGAAGCTAGAGTCATGTAGTCATAGTCCATCTACAAAAGAATAATCACATTTCACAAAGAGGATAAACATGACAATTTACAGAATGCTTCATCCAGTTTATTTTTGCCCTGTGAAGACTTTGATGATAATGGAAATTTCTTGTGGTGGGCAAAAGGTGCTGCTGCTTTAGGCCTTGAGTTCTTAAAGTGGTTCACTGAGTACTGAGCTACTATGTAGTTCAATGCTTAGGGTGAGTTTGATAAACAGCAATTGCAAGAAACTAAAGCAGAAGTAAAATTAATTATAGTCATTATGATATGGCCGGGGAGGTTTTATTCCTACATCATACTTCTGGAAGTTTGTGGATAGCAACAAGTGTCCCAAATGGACAGATCTGTAGTAATATTTCTACATTGAATCCCTGTTGTGTAGAGTTTGTCAAAGATGCATGCATGCAGGAGGAAGACGAGTAGATGTACAATTGACTAGAGACCTTGATCCCAATTTTTAAAGAGATGGGGTAGTTGGAGCAACTGATGATGAAGGTCAGAGTTGCAATGCACAGTGTAAAGTTCAAAGGTTATAAAGGTTTCAAAGGTACATTTACTGTCAGAACAATGCATACAATATACATGCTGAAAACGCTTTTTCTTCGTAGCCATCCATGAAAACAGAGGATTGCCCCCAAAGAGTGAATGACAGTTAAAATTTAGAACCCTGAAGTCCTCCCCATTCCCCTCCCTTACACACATAAGCTGCAACAAGCAAAGATTTCCCCCCTCACTCCACTAACAAAAAAATGTATCGGCACCCACCACCGAGCACTGAAGCGTGCAGCAAAGCAACAGCAAAGACTCAGACTTGCAGCACCCCAAAGACTACTCGTTCACCCAGTATTCAACATACCACAGGATCTCTCTCTCTCTCTAATGAGGGAGAAAGAGATGTCTCCGTTTCACAACAAGAGGGGAGACATAACAAACAACTCGCTGATTTACACTGTTAAAAGTCCGTTGCGTCTCTTTTTCTGGGCTCTGTGCCCAAAGATCTCAGGTCTCTGGGCACACAACCAGGGACCTTTTGACTCCCAAAACACACAGATCTCCTGTCGGGACATCGACCTTCGATCTGCCCATCTCCAGAGCCATGGGATCGCGGACCTCCGAAGGTGAGTTAAGCTTTTAGGCCATGTCTTTGACATGTTGAATAACGGCCAGTCATGAAATCCCGAGAGCAGGTCCCATTCCCACAAAGATGAATGCAAATATAATGGATCCTATCTAACAGGCCAAGTGTTCCTATCAGTAAGGATAGAACTGAAGGCCAGCCAAAATGTACACCATGGCAATTTGGAGAAGCAAATTTTCCATTTGAATGGAAAGGAAGGATGGATGGAAAAGAAGCAGAAGGAGGAGGAGGGTGGGGAGTCCTAATTCAGTAGTTGTAGGAAATTTAATTAGGAGAATGGGTAAGACTTTCTACAGCAGTTTTAAAAATACTGCATGAAATATTGCTCATCAGGGTGAGGCATCACAAATAAATTTGAAAGGATGTTGCAGGAAGAGTGATAAGACTGACAAGTTTGTTCATAAGGGATCTTCCAACATAGGATTAGACAATACCTGGAAGTAACAGGTACATTTAAAAAAAAAACAGATCTTCAGCACACAGTCAAACAGTACAGAAACCAGATTTTCATTGTCTCACTCCATGCCACCCTTCAGATACCCAACTACATTAAGGAGATCCACAGCAAGTCCCACCCACCTCGATTTTCCTGCCATTCACCTGCAAAAGGGAAATTCATAATATCTAGTTAACTTATCAACCAGCACATCATTTACATAAACCAGGTAACCCCTCACCCAGTCATGAGGAGAACATGCAAACTCCACCCAAACAATGCCCAAGGTTAGGATTAAATCTGAGTCTCTGCAGATATGAAGACCATGCAACAGTTCTATCCACTAACACAAGCACCAAATGCAATGGAAGATTAATAGATTTCTGAGATTTAAGAGATGAAATGGAAAAAATGGCTTCCATTTCATGGAATACTGTCATTTAGACAGGTTCCACCTGAACATGGAGGGCACTAGGGCCAGGAAAAAAGACAATTAGTGAATTAACAGAACAGCTAGCAGAGGAGGGTTAAAAAAAGTATTCAAATAATTTTAGGATAGATCTTCTAAGGCCTAGCAATTATAGGCCTGTAAGTTTGTCGTCAGTGGCGGGTAAATTAATGGAAAGTATTCTTAGAGATGGTATATCTAATGATCTGTATTGACAGGGTCTGATTAGGAACAGTCAACATGGATTTGTGCATGGAAGGTCATGTTTGACAAATCTTATTGAATTTTTGAAGCGGTTACGAGGAAAGTTGACGAGGGTAAAGCTGTGGATGTTGTCTATATGGACTTCAGTAAGACCTTTGACAAGGTTCTGCATGGAAGGTTAGTTAGGAAGGTTCAATCGTTAGGTATTAATATTGAAGTAGTTAAAAGGATTCAACAGTGGCTGGGCAGGAGATGCCAGAGAGTAATGGTGGATAACTGTTTGTCAAGTTGGAGGCCAGTGACTAGTGGTGTGCCTCATGGATCTGTAGTGGGTGCAATTTTGTTTGTCATATACATTAATGATCTGGATGATGGGGTGGTAAATTGGATTAGTAAGTATGCAGATGATACTAAGATAGTTGGCGTTGTGGATAATGAAGTAGGCTTTCAAAGCTTGCAGAGAGATTTAGGCCAGTTAGAAGAGTGGGCTGAAAGGTGGCAGATGGAGTTTAATGCTGATAAGTGTGAGGTGCTACATTTTGGTAGGACTAATCAAAATAAGACATACATGTTAAATGTTAGGGCATTGAAGAATGCAGTAGAACAGCGTGATCTAGGAATAATGGTGCATGAAGGTGGAATCTCATGTGGATAGGATGGTGAAGAAAGCTTTTGGTATGCTGGCCTTTATAAATCAGAGCATTGAGTATAGGAGTTGGGATGTAATGTTAAAATTGTACAAGGCATTGGTGAGGCCAAATTTGGAGTATGGTGTACAGTTCTGGTCACTGAATTAGAAGAAAGATATCAACAAAATAGAGAGAGTACAGAGAAGATTTACTAGAATGTTACCTGGGTTTCAGCACCTATGTTACAGGGCAAGGTTAAACAAGTTAGGTCTTTATTCATCGGAGCATAGAAGGTTGAGGGGGGACTTGATAGAGGTATTTGAAATTATGAGGGGGATAGATAGAGTTGATGTGGAGAGGCTTTTTCCATTGAGAGTAGGGGAGATTCAAACAAGAGTACATGAGTTTAGAGGCAAAAGTTTAGGGGTAACACGAGGGGGAAGTTCTTTATTTAGAGAGTGGTAGCTGTGTGGAACGAGCTTCCAGTAGAAGTGGTAGAGGCAGGTTCAATACTGTCATTTAAAAAAAATTGGATAGGTAGATGGACAAGAAAGGAATGGAGGGTTATGGGCTGAGTGCAGGTCGGTGGGACTAGGTGACAGTAAGTGTTCGGCACAGACTAGAAGGGCCGAGATGGCCTGTTTCTAAGCTGTAATTGTTATATGGTTATATCAAAGACTGACAACAGAATAACATGCATTGTGGTCAAGATGGAGAAAACACAAAAGCACTCAAAGCGTTAAGCCAAGCGAGGTAGTTAAGAAATATTTCAGTAAAACTTTGGAGCAGAAAGACATACTGAGATATGTGGGCCATATGTATATAACACTTGGAGACACAAGGCACAGCAGATGCTGGACTCTGTGGCAACAAAATATTCTGCTGAAGAACTCAGCATCGGTAGGACAAAAGGAAATAATGACAATTCATTCCCTCCCACGGATGTTGCTCAATCCATTGAGTTCTTACAGTAGATTGTTGCTGTACTTAACATATCAAGTGTATTCAATAAACTAAATGAATTGCTGGTACAACTTGAACTTGTGTGGTGGGTGGGGGGGGGGGGTGGGGATTGGTTATGTGGTAGCTATTACCAAGAATTTGTTGCAAGATGGTTAAGATGGGGAACTGAACCATCCAGATAATTTATTTTGGGTGACCTTTCCATAATAAGTTGCCTTATTTTCAGTTTGCCTTTCTGAGTTCTGCGTCTGCTTATATGCTCGGTCTCATAATCTGCCAATGAACTCTCAACACACTGAACTAAACGGCCAGATATTAACATGCCCAGAACAACTCCATTCACTTGAGTTTGTATGATCTGGCCCATTTGACCAGGGAAAGGTAAAGTTCTTGACAGAGAATAACCTAAAAAACTAAGGACAAATTTATTTCAATAGATTTAAATTTAGTAATGAATTTTGAGATGGATTTACCTACCATCCTAATGATATATAAACTTTGGTCTAATTGCAGCAGTAATATGATTGAGTAGAATGCAATACTCAAAAGGGAAAATCACAAAGCAGTAACTAAAATTGTAAAAAGATAGGGCTGACCTAGTAAAATGAGGAAATCTATAAATGGGTAAAATGATGGATGATCAGTGGGGATATTCCAAAAAGAACTAATGCAACAGAAAACTAGTTTATGCCACTGAAGTGTAAGGGCTTTACGTGCCGAGAAAAACAACTAAGGGTGACTAAATTGACAGGAAATAGCTTTACAGTAAATGAAAAACTTGATGAAAAGCAAGGGTTAGCACTGATCCTTATGACTGGAAAAGATACAAGGAACAATAAAAGGTGACAAAACAGGTATGTCGTGCCATAGAAAGTGAGTGTGAAAAGAGATGAACAAGTGGCATCAAAACCAACATGGAAATATCATCATTGTTGTGCAGGTTTAAAGGACCACTCACTTACTCCTGCTGCTATTTCTTGTGTTGAATGCCATTATTTTTTGTACATCTTTCAGGTGCTTATAATATTTTGATTATTTTTTCCCCTGATTCAACACTAATTTCCTTGGAATATACAGCATTCTAATAAGTTATAATAAGGAAAGATATGTATCCAAAATCAGTGATGAGAACTGATAAAGTCCATTACAAATAAAATTATTGGTAAACATAATTAATGATTTAGATAAGAATGAAAGCTACATCCAAATAATTATGTTAGTGCATTATATAAAAATGAGGAAGTTGATAATAGCAGATCTGGTGGTATAACAATGTGATATGAAGAGGGGACCAGATATTTGAATCAGTAAAATATTGTCTCTTTATTGAGGACTGAGAGGAGCAATTTAGCTTAGCAACTTTTGGTGATTTTCGGAATGCTAATAATGAGGTAGATGGGGATTATCTCAAGTTCCTGGATATCTAAATTTGCCTTTCTACTCACTGTCTATTACTCCCCTTTTGGGTTTTTAAACTGTTCTGCTCAAGCTCAAGCTAAGTTTTAGAAACAACATCTCATCTTGAATATTCAGACTAATGGTTCTATACTTGACATTAGGTTTAACCTTCCAGCATTTTCTGTTTTCATTTTCAAATTTCTTGCAATAGCATCCATTAATATTTCTGTTTCTCCCATTTGTTTCTCCTTTAAGCCAATATTTTGTTTCTTCGCAGCCTTTTTCCTTCCCCGTAACCTGCAGAAACATCCCTTTTTGCCATTAATCTCTCCATTTTATTACAGACTACCTCCACCAGATTTAATTAGGGCACTTAAGGTAAAGGAACCCCAAGGAGAAAGCAATTATCATATGATAGAATTCATCCAGCATTTTGAGAGAGAAAAGCTAAAATCAGAATGTTTAGTATTACATTGAAGTAAAGATAACTAGAGAGGCATGAGAAAAGTTGATTTGGAAGGGGCATTAGCAGGGATGACAGCAGAACAATGGCTGGAATTTCTGGGAACAACTTGGAAAGCAGAGGATAGATAAATCTGAAAGAAGAAGCATTTGAAGGAGAGGACGATGCAACTGTTGCTGACAAAGTAAGTCAAAGACAGTACAAAATCAAAAGTGAAGGCATACAATATAGCAAAAATTAGTGGGAAGTTTAAAAAATCAACAAAAAGCAACTGAAAAGCTATAAGGAGTGACAAAATGAAATACGAAGTTAAGCTAGTCAATAATATAAAAAAGGATACCAAAAGTATTTTTTTAGATATATAAAGCGTAAAAGAGAAGCAAGAGTGGTATTGGACCAATGGAAAATGATCTGGAGAGGCAGCTTCAGGGGACAAAGAAATGGTGGACAAACTTAATAAATATTTTGTATCAGTCTTCACTGTGGAAAACACCAATAGTACGACAGAAAATCAAGAGTGTCAGGCTGCAGAAGTGAATGTAGTTCCTATTACAAAGGAGAAGCTGCTTGGTAAGTTGAAAGGTCTGAAGGTAAAGTTCCTTGAAAAATCACGTGATATTAAACAGTAAGACTGCTGGCGACCGATGGTGTTCTGCAAGGTTCAGTTTTGGGATCGCTTCTTTTCGCATTGTATGCCAATGAATTTGATGATAGAATTGATGGTTTTGTGGCCAAGTTTGAAGATGAGGGTAGGGATGGGGAAAGGCAAGTTGTGTTGAGAAAGCAGAGAGAGGGCAGAAGTTATTAGACAGACAAGAAGAATGGGCAAAGAAGTAGCAGATGGAATACTGTTTAACAAAGTGTATGGTCATGCACTTTGATGAAAGGTATAAAGCCATTGATTATTTTCTAAACTGAGATAAAATTCAAAAATCAAAGGTCCAATGGGACTTGGGAGTCCTCATGGAGGATCCCCTAAAGGTTAACTTGCTGATTGAGTTGGTAGTAAGAAGGTAAATGCAATGTTAGCATTCATTTTGAGAGGACTAGAATATAAAAGCAAAGATGTAATGTTGAGAATTTATAGGGCATTGATTAGACTACACTTGGAGTATTGTAAACAATTTTGGGCTCCTTATCTAAGAAAAGAAGTGTTGGCATTGGATAGGGTTAATGTATGAGGAATGTTTGCTGGCTCTTGGCCTTATACTTGCTGGAGTTTGTAGAATGAGTCAGGAGAGGGGAGTGGGTGGGAATTTCATTGAAACCCATCAAATATTGAAAAGCTTTGAGTGGACAAGGAGAGGATGCTTGATGTAGTGGGAAAGTGTAGGACCAGTGGGCACAGTCTCAGTATAGAAAGATGTCCCTTTAAAACACAGATGAGGAGCAACATTTTAGCCAGAGGGTAGTAAATCCGTAGAATTCATTGAAACAAATGACTTTGGAGCCCAGGTCATTGGATATATTTAGTAAACCAGAGGCTAAAAATG
Source organism: Hypanus sabinus (assembly GCF_030144855.1). Classification (NCBI taxonomy): domain Eukaryota; kingdom Metazoa; phylum Chordata; class Chondrichthyes; order Myliobatiformes; family Dasyatidae; genus Hypanus; species Hypanus sabinus. The sequence continues at coordinate 69,353,281 of NC_082713.1, read as the reverse complement.
CTGAATTAGTAAGAGTATCAAAGGTTGTAACAGAATGGGATTTAGATAAATAATACATCAGCCATGATGGAATGGTAGAGCAGCCTTGATGGGGCAACTGACCTAATTCTGCTCCAATGTCTTATGGACATGATCTCCTTTCTTCTCAAATTTCTGGGGGGATACAGATTATCTTATGGCTATTCCAGTTCAGTTGAAAAATCATTGGCCAGAAAATGAATAGTTATTCACTATAGGAAACCATGTTGACTAAGCCCTATTTTATCACATACCTCCATGTACCCTGAGATCTCATCCTTAATACTTAACTCCATCCAACATCTTCCTAACCCCTGATGTCAGATTAACTGGCCAATAGTTTCCTTTCTTCTGTCTTTTCTCCCTTCTTGAAGAGTGGAGTGGCATTTGCAATTTTCCAGTTTTTTGTAACCATTCCAGAATCTAGTGATTCTTGAAAGGTCATTATTAATGCCTCCATAATCTCTTCAGCCACCTCTTTCAGAACCCTGGAGTTTACTCTTTCTGGTCCAGGTGACTTGTCTACCATCAGACCATTCAGTTTCCCAAGAACCTTCTCTCTAGTAATGGTAACTTCACACACTTATGACCCCTGTCACCTGGAACTTCACTATTCTGCTCATGTCTTTCATAGTGAAGACTCATGCAAAGTATTAATTCAGTTCATCAGTCATTTCCTTGTTCCCCATTACTCCTGCTCCAGCATTGTTTTCCAGCAGACCAGTATCTATTCTCGTCTCTCTTTTACACATTATATATCTGTAAAGAATTTTGGAAGCCTCATTAATATTATTAGCTAGTTTATTTTTGTGTTCCATCTTTACCTTCTTAATGCCTTTCCAATCCTCTAACTTCCCATTAATTTGTGTTTTATTATATGCCTTCTCGTTTTGGGTTTATTTTGGCTTTGATTTCTCTTGATTGTCACGGTTGTGTCATCTTGCCTATAAAATACTTTTTCGTCTTTGGGATGTACATATTCCATGTCTTCCAAATTGCATCCAATCGCAGCCATTGCTGCTCTGCTGTCATCCCTGCCAGTGTTCTTTTCCAGTCAATTCTGGACAACTCCTCTCTCATGCCTCTGTAATTCCAGTTACTCCACTGTAATACTGATACATCAAGCTTTAGCTTCTCCTTCTCAAATTTCAGGGTGAATTTGATCATATTTTGATCACTTGCCACTAAGGGTCTTTTTTTTTCCTTAAGCTCTCCAAACAATTCTGGTTTATTGCACAACACACAGTGCAGAGTAACTGATCCCCTTGTGAATTCAACCATGAGCTGTTCTAAAAAAACTGTCTCGTAGGCATTCTTGAAAACCCCCCTCCTCGAATCCAGCACCAATCTGATTTTCCAAATCAACTTGCATATTAAAATCACCCATGATCATTGTAACATTGCTCTTTTGGCATGCATTTTCTATCTTCTGTTGTAATTTGTAGACCCCATTCTTACTGCCGTTTTTGGGGAGGGGGGTTTATATACAACTCCCATCAGGGTTTTTTACCCTTGCAGTTCCTTCTCTCTGTCTACAATAATTCAACACCTTCCAATCCAATGTCACCTCTTTCCTAATAGTTTGATTTCATTTTTTACCAACAGAGCAACACTGCCCCCTCTGGCTTCCTGCCTGTCCTTCTGATACAATCTGTATCCCTGGACATTAAGTCCCCAGCTACATATAGTTTTCTTTCAGCCATGGTACAATGGTGCCTACAACATCATTCATGTCAATCTGCAACTACATTGCAAGTTAATTTACCTTACTCCATACACTGTGCTCATTCAAATGTCATACTTTCAGTCTTGCAGTCACCCTTTCCGGTTGTGTCCACCTTTTATGTTGCAACTCATCCTGTTGACTGCAATTTTACCCTTTCAACAGCAACCTATTGACATACAAATAAACTTGAAGTTTGGAACTCTGTTCCATAATAGGCAGTTGGTGTTTGATCAAATGTCAGTTTTAAATTAGAGAATGACTATTTGTTTGTTAGCTAAGGGGAGAGTAAGCAAATGGCAGTAGTGTTCAAACTAGATATAGTTTTATTAGTCATTAACATCTAACGTCCACATGTGATCTAAGTTTCTACACTCTCCTGAGATTGGATTACCTGCTAAAGTAACAGTTGCCATCCAGCCTATATTTAATCATGTTTCAAAATTAAAATCTTTCCATGTTAATACAGGGACATTTCCTCTGCTTCAATCCATTAGATTTTCTGTCCATCAAGAATTTGCTCCTTGACAATTTCCATCATCATTTAATGTGTTGTTTCCCACTTCTTTTGTGCTATTGTTTCCATTATCAATCCATTATCCCTACCTTAACTTGTTCCAATCATCACATTCCTTATCAGATTTCAACATCTGTAGCTTCCTTTCTGCTTATTACCTTACAACCTTTCTCTTTACCTCCATTCTCTCTTCCCCGCATCCAGGTCCATTTGTCCTCTTTTTTCTCTTTCCTTTTCTAACTCCACCTATCATTCATCAGCCACTACCACTATATTCCACTCCTCCTCCTCGCACCATTTCAAACTTGTCTTCATCCGCCCATCATCTCCTGCCAATCATCTGCCAGAACCTGTCTCACCACTCTCTTTCACCTCTTTATATTGCTAATTCGGAGTTCAAAGTAAATTTATAAGTGTATGTCATCATATACTACAGTGTGATTTATTTTCTTGCAGGCTTTCTCAGTAGAACAAAGAAGTTCAATGGAATCAAAGAAAAAACTACACATTGGTTGGCTGACAAGCAACCTATCTACAAATGCTAAACTCTACAAATATAAATAAAAATAATAATAATAGTTAATAAAAACACAGAGAACATGAATGGTCTTCAACCCTCCTCCTCTTCATGGACACCCTGCTCTGAAATTCTTTATTGCTAACTGCCGACAGGACATCAACCTTCTCAACTTCACCACACCCTGCTCCGATTCCAACCTCACTCCTTCTAAACGCTCTGCTCTCCACTCCCTCTGCATCACTCCCAACCTTACTATAAAACCCACTGATAAGGGGGGCGCTGTTGTAGTCTGGCATACTGACTTCTACCTGGCTGAGGCACAGTGACAACTTGCTGATACCTCCTCTTATTTACCCCTTGATCATAACCCCACTAAGGAGCACCAGGCCACTGTCTCCCATACCATCACCAACCTTATCAGCTCTGGGGATCTCCCATCCACTGCGAACAACCTCATAGTTCCCACATCCCGCATTTCCCGTTTCTACCTCCTATCCAATATCCACAAACCTGCCTGTGCAGGTAAACCCATTGTCTCAGCTTGCTCCTGCCCCACCAAACAAATTTCTGCATACCTCAACACTGTTTTATCCCCCCTTGTTCAATCCCTTCCCACCTATGTTTGTGACACTTCTCATGCTTTGAATTTTTTCAGTGATTTTAAGTTCCCTGGTGCCCACCACCTTATTTTCAACATGGATGTCCAGTCCCTATACACCTCCATCCCTCACCAGGGAGGTTTCAAAGCTCTCCTGGTAGTTTGTTTTTTGCTGCACTTAAAATATGCTGCAAAGTTATTTTTATGTATTCACAGAGACATCCGCAAATGATCCACCATAGGTATATAGTCTGCACTGTCAGACTGGATATATATCTTGGACACGTTTTTGATTGCCAAGACAAATGGAAATTTCATTGTTTAGTCATTTGGATTCTACTCTACACAAACGCACATAGTTGAAATCATGAACTTAATGGTTTGAATTTAATCTACTCCATTCTTCGACATTGTCATCAGTGTCTCAACACGTTGCTTGACTCCTATTTTAGTATTTGAAGTCTGACTTCAGTGTTAGCTATAACAATTGATGAATAATCTCCCCTGTGTAATAGTCTATACATCTCATTGCTTTCATTCCTAGATTACCCCAAACATCTCATTAAGTGCATCCCTGTAGTATTCAATGTGACATGCTGAGTTTACCACTGTTGTATTTCTCAAGATATTGAAGTCATTCCTAAGATATCCTATATATACTACCTATGTCGTCAGGATCCTAGTATCTTACACATTCTAATTAAAATATATTGAATTAATTTTATTGAGCTTAGAGCTATAGCATCCCATCCAACTAATTTTGTTCAACCTATGAATATACAGCCTGTGAGCCTGTCCTTGTAGTTGTATGCATTCTTTCAGGTCATTGCCAGTGTAAGCTATACAGCAGTTTGAATTTATTGTTGGAAATTTTACACACCATACTGAAATCATTCCTACTATACTCCAACTATTCCAACAAAGTTTTTTCCAATTGTCCCTCATGTTTTTTTTTAATCTTTTATTGCACCTGGCAGATTATTCCAAACGCAGACTATCTCAGCTTTAATGTAGATTTTTAAAAATACAATTCACTGGTTCACACGCAAATTGAATGCAAATTTGAAATACATTCATTATTTTAGCATTAAATAAAGGTAAAGACAAATTTACTAATTTCTTACTCATTCTCCAATTTCTCTCTGATAATTTCATGGAATTAAGCAATCATTACTTCAATGATTATTTGGTTCATTTATCTTATTTTATGAAGTATTCTTATTTGCATTATAATTTGCCATTGTTTATAATTGGCTTTCAGGTAAAACTCATAAAATCAGATGTTTTATAATGCCTTCCTCAAATATTATATAATTACATGGGAAGTAATTGATTCAAGCATTAGACAGTATTTTTTTTGGCCAATTGTGTTATCCTAGAAATTCAAAATGCTGAGTACTCAGAGAGTTGCAGCTTTGAGCTGTATGACAGGATATAATCCACAGTAATGTGATATTTTACGAGGTTGAAGACATTATATAAATATAGATTATTTTTACCTATTCCTTAAAATATATTCTCATGCATTACAACTTGTTAGAAGTATTTTCCTGTATGAGATATTAAAACTTTGTCATCTGCTCTACTGGCACATTTGGACATTATATATGCACTGATGTACCTTGGACCACAGGTGAGATCTTCATTGGACCCTCTACAGTTTGCCTACCAACCTCATGCAGTAGTGAAAGATGTTACCATCTACCTGCTACAGGGAGCTCACTCTCACCTGAATGATACAGGTGGCACAGTGAGAATCACGTTTTTTGATTTCTCTAGTTGCTTCAATACAATCCAGCCAATTCTTCTGAATGAGAAGCTGCAAAGGATGTGTGTAGACAAATCTAAATCTCCTGGATTACTGACTACCTGATAGAGAAACCCCAGTTTGTACAGTGGTGACTGGCACTGGAATGCCACAAGGAACTGTCCTGTCTCTGTTTCAGTTCACACTGTACACCTCAGACTTCCAGTAAAAATCTGAGTCTTGTCTCTTGCAGAAATTCTCTGATGACTCTATGGTGGTTAGTGTATCAGAGTTGGGCAGGATTCGGATTACAGAAGACTTGTGGACAATTTTGTGGAGTGGTGCGTAAAGGATCAACTGCTCCTGAATGTGGGCAATACCAGGGAGATGGTGACTGACTTTAAGAGGAAGAGGACTGTGAGTCTTGTATGCATTCTGGGAGAAGAAGTTGCAGTGGTGGAGAAGTACAAATACTTGGGTGTTCACCTCGACACAGGCTTGACTGGAAAATCAACACCAAGGCTGTTTGCAAGAAGGGGATGAGCAGACTCAATTTTCTAAGGAAGCTGAGATTCTTCAATATCTGTGGCAGGATGTTGGTGATTATTTACCAGTCTGTTGTAGCGAGTGCAGTCTTCCTTGTGACTTACAGTTCATCTCTGTGCAACAGGAAAACACACTTCATAGTATAATAGTCTCTGTTTCATACATTATTGTTGCACATTGGTAGATTATTATTGTGCATATTATTATTTTGTACTTTATTATTAGGTCTGTACACTGCTAAATGTGTTTTTAACTGTTGCTGCTGTAACAAAAGAACTTCCCACTTGGGATCAATAAGTACTAATTATCATTATCATTATATAATGAGTGGTGTTATTTAATATATAATGGACTTAGAATGTCCTAGGCCAACATTCCACAGGAAATACCAGATTGGTTCAGGCTATTTCATCCTCTGTTCATGTTCACCCTCCATATAAGCACATAAGCCCATTTTTCCATATGTTTAACGAGTCTCGTTATCAGAAAACCCCTCCCCATTCACACACACATCATATGCCTTATTTCATTGACGGGATATAGTGGTATTACACACAAGGCATTTAGCTTCAATTCCTAATTGCAATGGTGAGATATATTCTTGTATTGCGTGGCAAGCTATTTCAGAAGGATTTAAGAGTCATCCACATGGGGTGTAGACCCTCAGAATGAGTAAGGAAAATAACCAGTTTCATCTACTGAAGGACAGCCAGGAACAAGGTGGATTTATTTCAATAATTTGGTAGTTTTCATGTCATCATTACTAAGACTAGTTTCTCATATTCCTGTTTATTTACTGAATTAAACTTCTCAATTGCCATGGTGATATTTGAACACTGATCTGGGCATTGTTAGTTTGGAACTGTGGATTACTAGCATGATCCCTGAAATACTACCATAATCTTTATGAAATGTGGTAAGTGTTACCATGGTTTCCACTTCAGTCACTAACTCTGGCAGTGCATTCACACAGCAGAAACTTTTCAGTGAAGAAGTTTCCCTTGTTCAATCCTAAATCATTGCAATCAACCTTTTACTTGCATCTGTTCTTTCTACACTCAACAGCTAGTAAAAATTACCTGTTTCCCAATATCAATCGTCCATTATAATGAAGCAGTTGCAATTCGTCCTTTCCTCTACCTAGTAATATTCTATCTTCAGCATTATACTTGGAGTATTGATCACAAATCAACACATGATAATCCAACATGAATTTATCAATGATTTGTTCAGATATATATTATTTCTCAACTTTTAAGTTCTGCACCTCTAGCCAGTGTTGTCCAAAATAATTTTGAGGCCTTTTTCTCATTTGAAGTTTAATTTTATCTTGTGAAGTTTAATCTTTAAATCTCTCTGCTTTTCCATGTCACAAAACTCCCTTTCATTCAAATCATAATAAATTTTAATCAATATAAACCTCATGCTTAAAGGCAAATTTTTGCCCTTTATACCAATCAATCAATAATACTTTCTAGTTTCCAGTGGTCCATGGGGTTATTTGTTATGCGTCTTACATCAGCAAATATAGAGGTAACTATTTATTGTCCTTCAGAAAATTTTGGGACACTGAGCTGAATATTAACCACAAAAAAACTGACCTACTCTGTTTCGTCTTTCTAACTATTTTTGATCTATTTTGCTGCAGTTTTGACGCACTTTGATTCATCCCATAATTCTATTCTCCTTCATCTTCTTCACTAGCATCCTTTATAATAAAGAATAATTTACACTGTCTTTCACAACCTTAAGATATTCCAACCCACTGCATCACTACTGGAGTATTTTGAAGTATAATCACAGTCATAATGCACAAAGCTTTCTCTTTGTTTAGGCTGTCCTTGGAATTTAAGATGACTTTCTTTCACATGTCATTGCCTGCTCCAAATCCTAAGAAGACCCAGAAGGCCAAAGTAGGACCTATGGACTTTGCCTGCAGTGAGGCATGGAGTAGCTCATGGATTGGTTAAATGAATCAATTGCAAGTTGGTGTACCAAGTTAACAAATCTGTTAACTCTGGGATTCTGAGAGCTCCATTTAAATTTACTCTTTGTTCTCAGTTCCTTTCTCAAAGTGCTTCTCACCCATTTCTAGCAATCGTTAACAAGAAATTACCAAGAGTCCATGTTACACTTCCTCAGGGAATTTATGACAACATGGTAGATGGTAGGGCATTGAGGAATGCAGCAGAACAGCGTGATCTAGGAATAATGGTGCAGAGTTCCCTGAAAGTGGAATCTCATGTGGATAGGGTGGCGAAGAAAGCTTTTGTTATGCTGGCCTTTATAAATCAGAGTATTGAGTATAGGAGTTGGGATGTAATATTAAAATTGTACAAGGCATTGGTGAGGCCAAATTTGGAGTATTGTGTACAATTCTGTTCACCGAATTATAGGAAAGATGTCAACAAAATAGAGAGAATACAGAGGAGATTTACTAGAATGAGGGGGATAGATAGAGTTGACATCGATAGGCTTTTTCCATTGAGAGTAGGAGAGATTCAAACAAGAGGACATGAGTTGAGAGTTAAGGGACAAAAGTTTAAGGGTAACACAAGGGGGTCTTCTTTACTCAGAGAGTGGTAGCTGTGTGGAATGAGCTTCCAGTAGAAGTGGTAGAGGAAAGTTTGATTTTGTCATTAAAAAAAAATTGATTAGGTATATGGACAGGAAAGGAATGGAGGGTTATGGGCTGAGTGCAGGTCGGTGGGACTAGGTGAAAGTAAGCATTTAGCATGGACTAGAAGAGCCAAGATGGCTTGTTTCTGTGCTGTAATTGTTATATGGTTATATGGTTACAATTTGTCCTCTCTTTACCTGGTAATCCATTGCTCCAAATCATCTCAGACTGATGTGTATGTTTCTGGAGTCTGCTATATGTATAGGAATGCAATCTCAAATTACAGCCTTAGTGTTGGTGATGTGGGACTTGGAGAAAGTGTTGATGTTGGTTCAATTACCTCACCTATGCTTCGAGGAATTTTTAAAGGCAGGGCTGACGGTGCCTCTTCAGTACTTTAATGGACCTTCAGAAATACTCACCAACTGAGCAGTACACAAGAGGATGAGAAATATTAATGCATAGTTAACCATGAGTATTGACCAGTTCGAAATGTTGATACTTAAACACTCTTTTCTAGACATTGTGAAAGGCTTCAGAGCATATAGATGTTTTGGTGAATCTACTTATTCTCTACCTTCACAGAGGAATAGTTACTGAAGTCTGGAAGTGGTTTCAGTCACTTGACCTTTGTTTCTAAAGAGTGCTATTGTAGAGCTGGGATAAGTTGAGATGATCTTTATTTTGCAGATGTTACGTGGAAACCCCATTCACTCAATACTTTCATGAAAGAGCGAATTACACTGGACTATAAATATTTTGGTTCCTGAATACTTTTGGCTGTACCTTATAGACTTTGGGCAGCTGATCATGAAAATCACCATGAAATTTCCCATCATGTATTATTTGAAATCACTTATATTTGTTATTTCAATTAATATTTCAAGTCAATTAAAATGTTGCACTCACTGTAAGATGAAAGATTTTCTATCTTGTCCGTGCATGCCTAGAATTGCTTAGGCATGGCAGAACAGGAATTAGAAAGACCATCAAATCATCAAGCACAGGAATACAGCTCAGATAGACCAAGTACTGTTGCTTCATTTATGAATGGGACAGCTGTGCTAAACAATCTCATTACATTACAAAGGATTGGTCACTCTGTAAGTAGCTGGCTATTGTTGTTTCTTTTCATGCCTCATGGTGCAATGGGTGGCATTTTTGCTGTTTTCATAACAATCGACTGTCTTTCACAAAGCGGAGTTGCTAGCTCAATGATCAATTGAGTGCAGATGGAATGCGTGAAAGGAGCTGGCCGGATTTGAACTCAGAACCATTCACCTTGAAGTCTAGTGCTGATGTCAGCAAACCACAAGCTGGCTAAGCAGTTGGTTCCAGGGCAGAAAAACGTGGCCCATAAACTACTTCTCCTCATATAAATCAGGGGCTTACAAAATTTTTGTGAGGCGATGAATGAGAAAGGTAAGGATTTCAATATTTGATTCAGATGTTTCCCATAATAACTGATGCCAAGATGAAGGAAGGCATTTTTGTTGGTCCACAAATCAAACAGGTCATCAATGACAGGTAATTCGAAGAACTTATAGTGAAACCAGAGAAAATCACATGTTGTTGAAAATGTTCTTGTCCACTACAGAGCACCAAGGTATGTACAGCTGGTTGACAACATGCTTCAAGCATACAAAGCCATGAAGTGCAACATGTCATCGAAGATTCACTTTTTGCTTTCCAATTTGGGCTACTTCCCTGTAAATCTTGGTGTTGTCAGTGAAGAGCATTTCACCAGGACATTGTGGTCACCTGGGATCCATAAATGTTGGCTGATTATTGTTGGACACTTAAGTGAGAAGCCTCAGACACTGAATACAAATGAAAATCATCAACAGAACATTTTTAGCTTAGTTGAACTATTACAAAGCATCAGCACTATAATACGCCTTATATTCAATGAAAGTTAATTTAGTGTTTCCCTAAATTCCTCTGTGATACTGGTAGTAAGAAATTATATTTGTGTTCAGCTTCAACTTGTTTATCACGATCACAAAAACTTTCTCAGGAAGCAGTATGCTCAAAAATATTTGCTGTCCAGTGTTACCATTTAAGTGAATGCAAGTTTTCTGCATTTAATATTTAAATAATCTTGTAAATGTGTTATTTGATTAAGCATTCTTTATTGATCACATAATTCACTATGGGTATGTATAAAAACATGTGAATTGCCAGGTGATACTTATATGCCTTGTTTGAAGTAAACAAAAAGTGCAGAGCATGACTTATCTCCCGACTCTCCTGTTTTTCTTTCAATTAGTTCTTTGGAGTTACAAAACATAACCGTGGTGATGAGGTATTTTTAGAATGAACTTGAGATGGCTGCTGACCTCTCGAATTGCAGAGAGACATCCAAGCTAGAAATGACCAAGTAATAAAAACAGCACAGCACGTGCCAAGGCAATCATTTTTTTAAAAAAGGCAGAAATCAGAAGTACTCGCAGGTTCATAAACAGTGAGTACCAGGTGATAATAATCATATAAAATTAGTAGAAATGGCTGGCTACATTGGAAAGATAGAAGCGTTCAATTGTTGAATGGGTAACTGGGTCATGTATACTTAGGTAATTACACAGTATTTTGAAGCAAATGGACTAGACAATGTGAAACAAATACCAATTTTGCTGAGTGCATTGGGTTTAAAGGCATACAGTTTGCGTTGATGTTTAATTGCTTCAAATATCTAGGTTAAACTAAATGGTCTAATCTAGGGCAATTACATTTCCCTTCATAAAAATGGATCTTACTTGGGCACAGTGTAGAATAAGCCCTTCCGGCCCACTGGGCTGTCCTGCCCAACAATCTACCTATTACACAGGACAATTTACAAGGATGAATTACCCCATCATTCTGCGGACCGTGGGAACAAATCAGAGCACCTGGAGGAAGCCCATGCTCAGCATTCAAGTTGAGGTAGTAAATTGGATTAGACATTGGTTTTGTGGGAGAAGCCTGACTCTCTGACTGGAGGCCTGTGACTGGTGGTGTGCCATAGGGATTTGTGCTGGGCCCTTTATTTTTTGATATCCATACAATGATCTAGATGATAATGTGGCCAACTGGATCAGCAAGTTTGGGGAGATGACACCAAGAATGGTGGTGCGGTGGACAGTGAGGAAGGCTATCATGGCTTGCAGAAGGATTTGTATCAGCTGGGAAATTGCTGAAAGTGGTGTCATAGACAGAGTGGGTTGTAAAGAAAGCTTCTGGCACATTGGCCTTCATAACTCAATGTATTGAGTGCAGGAGATGGGATGCTATATTGAAGTTCTATAAAACACTAGTGAGGCCTTATTTGGAGTATTTTGAGCAGTTCTTCTCACCTATCTATAGGAAAGATATAAACAAGATTGAAAGAGTACAGAAACAGATTACAGGGATGTTGCCAGGACTGGAGGACCTGAGTTATAAGGAAAGATTTAATAGGTTATGATTGTATTCCGTAGAATGTAGAAGATTGAGGGGAGACTAGATAGAGGTATACAAAATTATGAGTTTAGGTAACAGTAATGCAAACAGGCTGTTTCCACTGAGGTTTTAGAGGGTCTACAACCAGAGGTCATGGGTTAAGGGTGAAAAGAGACAAGTTTTAGGGGAACGTGAGAGGGAACTTCTTCACTGAGAAGTATCATGAGAGTGTGGAATGAGCTGCCAGCTCAAGTCATGCATGCAAGCTTGATTTCAATGTTTATGAGAAGTTTGGATAAGTACACGAATAGTCAGGTTATGGAAGGAAATGGTCCTAGTGCAGGATGATGGGAGTAGGCCGTTTAAATGGTTTCAGCATGGACAAGGTGGCCAGTAGGGCCTGTTTCTGTGCTGTATTTCTCTATGACTCTATGACTATACATGGATTAAAATTTGAATAATCTGCAGTGAGTAACCTGGCTCTCACTAATATGATTTTTGATGTTCAAATAACATGTTATTATTTGAATAACTTGTTCTGAAATATTACTTTTCTCTCCCCAGAGATGAATGGCCTGGTAACCTTTTCTCTAGAAATTAGCCACTTTGAAGACTGAAGGGATGTCACATAGGGTTTTTAGGCTGTTGGGAGAGAGAGGAGAAACGGGAGAACAGCTCAGGAGGAAGCCACATCGGCTGGAGTTCTTCAGGGAATAATTCTCTTCCACATTTTTAGCATGAACCAATCTCCGAGATGTCTTTGCTTCAGAAAAGAGGATATGACTGAAATCTGCCACTGGTGTGACTCAATCTGCAAGGGCACCTTTAACTGTGGCTGTGAAGATGATCGTGCCCCTGGACTGCTTCATGCCAGACTTCATTTGGGCTGCTGCTGGAGATGGCTGGAGTATTTTGATATCTGTTGTATGCTGCTATGTCAGAGAGCCAACTCTGGTTCTCCATATGCAGAAAATCAAAGGAAAGCATCTACAGCCAGCATGAAAGTTTGTACAGAATACAGGCTGTCTCCGGTGCAGGTTGCCTCTGACAGCACACCTGTGCCCATTGTGCATCTTATGTGAGCTCTTGTCATTTTCCTGCACTAAAAGAGGAATCTAGTCCTCCCCATGTGCAACATCTATGGAACTTAACTTCACTGATTCTCAGATCTGAAATGTTGGATGTTTTTCTTTTCATAGGTGTGCCTATTTGCTATTTTTTTTCCAGCAGTTTCTGTTCTTCCTTGATTTCCAGCATTTGGAGTTTAGTATCACAGAATCATATAGCAAAGAAACAAGCCAGTCAGGACATCATACCCATGAGCTCTTTGGTTCTTGAACACTAATCACATCTGCCTGTTCTTTGTCCATGGAACATAGTCTTTTTAGTACTTCAATGACTTAAAACATATTGTCATTCAATTAATCCTTAATAGCTTTGCCTTTAGTTCACAGTTTCAGCTTATCACTTACACTCAGAAGGCCGTTTATGAGGAATCTCCTGTGCCTAATACAGTGGCTTCTGCTGCTGTTGCCCATCCACTTCAAGATTTGACATGTTGTGCATTTAGAGATACACTTCTGTAAACCACTGATGGAACATGGTGTGTTTATTTAAGTTGCTGTTATTTGGCTGATTAAATAATTGAATTAATGTACAGGTACTACCTAATAAAGTGGCCACTGCGTATTTTACTAAAACACAAGACTCACACCTTGGATTTAAGTATTCAGCACGTTAGATGAACTGGCCAGGTTCATCAGGTTCTTTCCGGTGGGTTGCAAGATCTTCTGAATCCTCCTTCTGCAAAGGTTGCCCTTGGATTATGAACACAAAAGATTCTGTAAATGCTGGAAATTCAAAGTAACACACAGCAACTGCTGGAGGAACTTACCAGGTCAGGCTGCATCTAGGGAGAGGAATAAAGAGCCAACATTTCATGCCAACACTCCTCTTCATCGGGATCTTTCGTGAGTCCTGATGAAGGATCTTGGCCCAAAACACCAGCTCTTTATTCCTCTTCATAGGTGCTGCCTGATCTGCCAATTTCCACCAGCATTTTGTGAGTGTTCTTGAATTGTCAGTATCAACATCTTTGCCAGTTCTTTAATGTGTTTCTGCTAGCCTTCTAAAATGTTTAGTATGCCTCATGATTCTGAGACCAATCATTCAAAGGGCCAATAAAAAAAAATCAGAATCAGAATCAGGTTTATATCACCGGCATGTGATGTGAAATTTGTTAACTTTGCCACAGCAGTTCAATGCAATACATAATCTAGCAGAGAGAAAATTAATAATATTAATAAATAAAATGAAAACAATAAATAAATAATTAAATCAATTATGTATATTGAATAGATTTTAGACACATGCAAAGACAGAAATACTCTATATTAAAAAAAAGTGAGGTAATGTCCAAAGATAAAATATTCATTTAGGAATCAGATGGCAGAGGGAAAGAAGCTGTTCCTGAATCGCTGAGTGGGTGCCTTCAGGTTTCTGTACCTCCTACCTGATGGCAACAGTGAGAAAAAGGCATGCTCTGGGTGCTGGGTGCCTTTCTGAGACACCGCTCCCTAGAGATATCCTGGGTACTTTGTAGGCTAGTACCCAAGATGGAGCTGACTAAATTTACAACCCTCTGCAGCTTCTTTCATCCCTGTGCTGTAGCCCCCTCCCACCCCATACCAGACAGTGATGCAGCCTGTCAGAATGCTCTCCATGATACAACTATAGAAGTTTTTGAGTGTATTTGTTGACATGCCAAATCTCTTCAAACTCCGAATAAAGTATATCCACTCTTTTGCCTTCTTTATAACTACATCAGTATGTTGGGACCAGGTTAGATCCTCAAAGACCTTGACACCCAGGAACTTGAAGCTGCTCACTCTCTTCACTTCTGATCCCAATATGAGGATTGGTATATGTTCCTTCATCTTACCCTTCCTGAAGTTCACAATCAGCTGTTACGTACCCGTGACGTGACAGTGGTGTACTTGTCACGTGACTGGGGTTGAAGCTGTACTGGACTTGAGGTAATGGTCTTGTGATGATGGAGTGACGTCATTTTCCTGCCAGTAGAGGCCATGTGACAGGATTTTTTACAGGGTGTAAAAGAAGGACCCCTCCCTGTGAGGAGGGGCAGTTCGTGGCTGGATTTGCCATGTTGGCTTCATGCCACTGCGTGATTTAATGTGATGATGCAGTTTAGTTGAAAGATGAGGTTTTATCTAATGCCTAAAGTTTAAAAGGTCATTGCCAGCAGTTTCTTTACAAAACTGCTAGTTAAGAATCAGTGGAGAGTGAAGATCGGAGTTCAGGAGATAGAAGATCGAGGAGAATCGATTTCGACTGTGAAACAGGTTCGACCTTGTTTGATCCTTATTCGGAAGGAATTCGTTGACTGTTCTTGTGTTAATCCCTATGAAATAGTAGAAAGGATTGAGGACAGTGTTTTAAAGGAAAGGTCAGTGCCTTTAAACCATTTTGTTTCGTAAACTCTTCGTGGAAAAAAGTTCAATTTTGGGAACCGAAGCAACAGGACGTGAAAGAGAGTTTAAATCATCTTAAAAAGTCTCTCCCTTAAATGGACTGTGAGCATTTTGAACTTCTGGCAATACTACTTTAAAGAACTGTTTTTGCAACATCGCTTTAAGAACTGTTTAAGCTTCATTGCTTTAAGAACTGTTTAAGCTTCATTGCTTTAAGAACTGTTTAAGCATCGTTGCTTTAAGAACTGTCTAAGCTGCCGCACAGCAGCTGATTTCCGGTTACGTTAGTGATTTGTTTACTTTTGGGGGGGTTTGTTGTCAGTGTTTAATAAACGTGTCATTTGTTATAAAAACCCTTGCCTAACTCATATATTTATTGTTGCCTGAATCCGTAACATAAATATGGGGGCTGCATCCAGATTGGATAGTTTGTGTTTGAATGCTTGCTAACTTTTGGATCGGTGTTTTGGAAAGGGGAATACTCGATTCGTTTGTTTGATTGGCTTGTGAGTGGTATTCGGCAGCAATGAATATTGATGAGTTTCTGGTTTTGCCAGGCGCGGAGTTGTTAGCGAAGGCGAAAAGAACTGAGGTATCTGAGATAGCTAGTAAATTGCAACTTAAAGGTATTTTGCAGACTATATCGAAAGCTGTAATACAGAGAAAAATCGCGTCACACTATGTGGATTCGGGTCTTTTTGCTGAATCGATTTTAGAGTCTTTTCCTATAAGTAATCTGGAGATGCAATTGTAAATCAAACAAATGAAGTTGGAGCATTGTAAGTTAGAGGCTGAACAAAAGCAGAGAGAATTTGAATATGCGATGGTGGAATTAATATCTGGGAATCAGTCTTCTGGTTCTAAAAAACTATTTGTTACTAGTCAAGAAATTAAATTAGTCCCTCCATTTAGTGAAACAGAAGTGGAAAGATATTTCCAACATTTTGAAACTATTGCTTGGATGTCAGAGTGGCCAAAAGATAAATGGTCAGTGTTGTTACAGAGTGTAATTAAAGGTAAAGCACAGCAAGTTTACACAGCTTTAACTGCTGTGCAAGCACTTGATTATGATATTATGAAAATGTATATTCTAAAAGCATATGAATTAGTCCCAGAAGCGTATAGAGAAAGATTCAGAAGTTTGAAAAAGTCTGTGGAAAAAACTTATGTGGAATTTGCCTATGATAAAGCTGTGTGTTTTGAGAGATGGGTTTCTTCTAAAAATGTAAATGGGGACTATGATACATTGAGAGAGCTGATTTCAATGGAGGAATTTAAAAGAAGCATTCCTGTTGAAGTAAGGACCTACTTAAATGAGAGGGATACTGATAAATTGCAGGACTGTGCTAGATTAGCTGATGAGTATGTTTTAATCCATAAGAATAAATTTCCTCAGGGCAGAATTTTCAAGAGGAAAAATAACATGGAGACTCAAGGTAAATCAAAAATTAAATCAGAAGTTAATGTGAAAGGTAAGGAGAAAGGAAAACCTGTGAAGGAAAGACAGTTTGGTCTTATTTGTAACTATTGTAAGAAGCCTGGCCATGTAATAGCTAACTGTTTCAGATTGAAAAAGAAGGAGAAGGAAGCAGTTCCAGATGCTTGTGTGCAACATACTGAAGCACCTGTAAAATTACAGGGTTCGATAAACACAAATGAGGTTTTGTTAGAGTCTGACCAAGTTAGAAAGGGATATGATCATTTTATAACTGAAGGGTTTGTTTCCTTGAAAGAAGGATCTACTCTGGTGCCAATAAAAATCCTTAGGGATACTGGAGCTTCTCAATCACTGATGTTAGACAGTGTGTTGTTTAATGAAGAGTCTGATACTGGTGAGGTAAGTTATGTAAGAGGTGCTGGGAGTGATTTTATGCCTGTACGTTTGCATAAAGTAAATTTAAAGTCAGGGTTAGTTACAGGATTTGTTAAAATAGGACTACCACCTGGCTTGCCTGTGAAGGGTATTTCTTTATTGTTAGGTAATGACTTGGCAGGTGGAAAAGTTTTCGTGAAGTTCATTTGACAATGGAGTCAGAGGAACTAGAGATGAATTCTAACACAGATTCTTCCTGTGTTGTGACGAGAGCTATGGCTGAAAAGATTGATACGCAGAATGAGGTTGTTACTCAGGACAGTTCAACTCAGGATTCAAGTTTTGAGGATGTGTCAGAGACTTTCTTACCTTCATTGTCTGAACAAGATTCTTGGAGTAAGTCTGACTATGAAGATTTATCTCTGTCTCGGAAGGAGATGATAGCAGAGCAGAATAGAGACCCTGAGATTATAAAATTAAGAGAACAAGCTTTACTAGATAGTGAAATTGAGAAGGGGCCAGTAGGATATTACTTGGAAAAAGGAGTGTTGATGAGGAAGTGGAGATCTCCTACAATTCCTGCAAGTGAGGAATGGAATGTTGTTTACCAGGTAGTTGTCCCTAAAGTTTATCGAAATGAGATTTTGACTTTAGCTTATAGTGTGCCTTTAGGTGGACATCAAGGGGTAAGGAAAACTGTGGACAAGATTTTAAAACATTTTTACTGGCCTGGTCTAAGAAAAGATGTGGCGATGTTTTGTAAAATGTGCCATACTTGTCAAATTGTGGGTAAACCAAATCAAGTTACACCAGTGGCTCCAGTACAACCTATTCCAGCATTTGGTGAACCGTTTTCTAAAGTTATTATAGATTGTGTTGGTCCATTACCTGAGACAAAAACTGGTTATCAGTACTTGTTGACTATCATGTGTACTTCGTCTAGGTTTCCAGAGGCAGTACCACTTAGGAATATAAAAGTTAAAACTGTGACAAAGGCCCTTATAAAATTCTTTACTTACTTTGGATTACCTAAGGAGATACAAACTGATCAAGGCAGTAATTTTATGTTTGGATTGTTTCAACAGATAGTTTACAAATTGGGAGCTAAGCAAATCACTTTGTCTGCATATCATCCAGAGTCGCAAGGTGCCTTGGAGAGGTTTCATTCTACCCTCAAGAATATGATTAGGACATATTGTGTGGAAAATGGAAGTGATTGGAATGAGGGTATAAACTTGCTTTTATTTGCAGTAAGGGAATTGGTACAGGAATCTTAGGGTTTCCGTCCATTTGAACTTGTGTTTGGGCATAGAGTTAGAGGACCTTTAGCTTTATTAAAAGAACAGTGGACTAGTAAGGAAATACACACTAATTTGTTGGACTATGTTTTGAAATTTAAGGACAGGTTACATAAAGCTTGTAGCTTAGCCAAGGAAAATTTTAAATTGGCTCAGGAGAAAATGAAAACTTGGTATGATAAAGAAGCTAGGATGAAGATGTTTAAGCCTGGAGGTAAGGTGTTGGTTCTTTTCCCAGTGCAAATGAATCCTTTACAAGCTAGATTATGAAATTGTGTCTAAAATCAATGATGTGGATTACATGGTAAAAACTCCAGATCATAGCAGGTCAACACAACTTTGCCATATGAATATGATTAAACCATATTATGAGAAACAATCTGATACTGTGACTGTTGTGTTTAGTGAGAATGAGTTTGATTTAACTAGGAACATGATAGATGATTCATCTGAATTTCATTCTAAATCCAACATTGTTTCTGTCAGGTTACCAAATTCAACCATTCTGGAAAATATTGATGAGAAACTAGCTAGAGCAGAAACAGCAGATGAAGGAATTAATTTTTAAATATAAGGATTTGTTTCCAGATGTTCCGAGAAGGACTACTATAGCTTCACATGATGTAGATGTTGGAGATGCCAAACCTATTAAACAACACCCATATAGGATGAACATAGAAAAATGTGAACTTGCTGAGAAAGAAATCAAATATATGTTAGAGAAAAATATTATTAGACATTCTAACTCAAATTGGAGTTCACCCTGTGTTATGGTGCCCAAACCAGATGGTAGTATTAGGTTTTGTACGGACCATAGGAAGGTGAATGCTGTAATGAAAACAGATGCATATCCAATTCCTAGAGTAGATGATTGTGTAGATAAAGTTGGAAAAGCAAAGTTCCTTACAAAGATTGATTTATTGAAAGGGTATTGGTGTGTTCCATTAACGGACAGAGGTAGAGAGATTTCTGCATTTGCAACTCCATCTGGCTTATATGAATATAATGTTCTTCCATTTGGGATGAAGAATGTCCCAGGTACTTTCCAGAGGATGATTAACTCTGTGATTCAGGGATTGAAAGATGCTGATGCTTATATTGATGATTTAGTGACAGGAAATGATACTTGCGAAGCACGCATTATTGCGATGGAGAAATTGTTTGAAAGGCTTTCAAAAGCTAACCTAACTATTAATTTAGCTAAGAGTGAATTTGGACATGCCACTGTGACTTACCTTGGTTATGTTGTGGGTCAAGGTAAGGTAGCTCCTGTTCAGGAAAAAGTTCGGGCAATTTTAAAGATTCCCACTCCAACGGGGAAAAAAACTCAGAAGATTTTTGGGAATGGTAGGATATTATCAAAAATTTTGTAAGAATTTTTCTAATGTTGCCCTTCCATTAACTAACCTTTTGCAGAAGAATGTGAAGTTTGTGTGGACAGTGCCTTGTCAAGAAGCATTTGAAAAATTGAGAACAATGATATGTCAGCAACCTGTGCTTAAGGCACCTGACTTTGAAAAACCTTTATCATTAGCTGTGGATGCTAGTGATGAGGCTGCAGGAGCAGTATTAATGCAAAGGAATGAGGGTGATGAGGTTGATCATCCAGTAGCTTACTTTTCTAAGAAATTTAATAAGCATCAAAGAAACTATTCGACAATAGAGAAGGAATTGTTATCTCTTGTTTTAGCTTTGGAATATTTTGAGGTATATGTTGGTACAACTCAAAAACCACTTATTGTTTACACTGATCATAATCCATTAGTTTTTCTGAGTAAGATGAAAAACAAAAACAGAAGATTATTAAATTGGAGTTTGATGTTACAAGAGTACAATATTGTGATAACTCATATTAAAGGTAAAGATAATGTGGTTGCTGATTGTCTATCTTGATGTTCAATGTACAACGTAATTTTTTTATGGAGTGTTTTTTTTTCAATTGTAACACTCCTACTGTATTGTGAGTTGTAAGATGTCATATGATGGTATTGTATATTGTGTATGTTATAAAATTTATATATTTGTTTTTTTTGTAAATAATTTTTGCAATTTTTGTTCTTGTCAGACCAAAAATGTTTTTTTGGAGGGAGGTGTTACGTACCCGTGATGTGACAGTGGTGTACTTGTCAAGTGACTGGGGTTGAAGCTATACTGGACTTGAGGTAATGGTCTTGTGATGATGGAGTGACGTCATTTCCCTGCCAGTAGAGGTCATGTGACAGGCTTTTTTTTACAGGGTGTAAAAGAAGGACCCCTCCCTGTGAGGAGGGGCAGTTCGTGGCTGGATTTGCCATGTTGGCTTCATGCCACTGCGTGATTTAATGTGATGACGCAGTTTAGTTGAAAGATGAGGTTTTATCTAATGCCTAAAGTTTAAAAGGTCATTGCCAGCAGTTTCTTTACAATACTGCTAGTTAAGAATCAGTGGAGAGTGAAGAACGGAGTTCGGGAGATAGAAGATCAAGGAGAATCGATTTTGATTGTGAAATGGGTTCGACCTTGTTTGGAAGGAATTTGTTGACTGTTCTCATGTTAATCCCTACGAAATAGTAGAAAGGATTGAGGACAATGTTTTAAAGGAAAGGTCAGTGCCTTTAAACCATTTCGTTTCGTAAACTCTTCGTGGAAAAAAGTTCAATTTTGGTAACCGAAGCAACATGACGTGAAAGAGAGTTTAAATCGTCTTAAAAAGTCTCTCCCTTAAATGGGCTGTGAGCATTTTGAACTTTTGGCAATACTACTTTAAAGAACTGTTTCGGCAACATCGCTTTAAGAACTGTTTAAGCTGCCGCACAGCAGCTGATTTCCGGGTACGTTAGTGATTTGTTTACTTTTGGGGGCTTTGTTTTCATTGTTTAATAAACGTGTTATTTATTATAAAAACCCTTTCCTAACTCATATATTTATTGTTGCCTGAATCCGTAACACAGCTCTTTCATCTTACTGATGTTAAGTGGCAGGTTGTTGCTGTGCCATCACTTCACTAAATGGCATATCTCACTGCTGTATGCCCTCTCATCACCACCTGATGTATCGTCATAGTTATATGACAACATAACCAATAGTTGTATTGTCAGTGAATTTATAGATGGTATTTGAGCTATGCCTAGCCACACAGTGATGTGTATAAATAGAGTTGAACAGTGGCTAAGCACACACCCCTGAGGTGCACCAGTGTTGATCGTCAGTGAGGAAGATATGTTATCACCAATCCGGTTAGAAAGATGAGGATCCAATTGCAGAGGGAGATACAGAGGCCCAGGTTCTGCAGCTTCTCAGGACTGTTGAAATGATGGTATTGAATGCTGAGCTAGAGTTGATGAACAGCATCCTGACGTAGGTCTTTGTGTTGTTCAGGTGGTCTAAAGCCATGTGGAGAGCCATTGAGATTACGTCTGCCGTTGACCTATTGTGTCGATAGGCAAATTGCGATGGGTCCAGGTCCTTGCTGAGACAGGAGTTCAGTCTAGTCATGAGAAACCTCTCAAAACATTTCATCACTGTCGATGTGAGTGCTACTGGGTGATAGTCGTTAAGGCTGCCCACATTATTCTTCTTAGGCACTGATATAATTGTTGCCTTTTTGAAGAAAGTGAGAGGTTGAAAATGCCCTTGAATACTCGTACTAGTTGGTTGGCACAGGTTTTCAGAGCCTTACCAGTTACTCCATTCGGACCTTCCACCTTGTGAGGGTTCACTCTCTTTAAAGGCAGCCTAACATTGACCTCTGAGACTGAGATCACAGGGCCATCAAGTGCAGCAGGGATCTTCACAGCTGTCGTTATATTCTCCCTTTCAAGGTGTGCATCAAAGGCATTGAGTTCGTCTGGTCATGAAGCATTGCTGCCATTCACGCTACTGGGTTTCACTTTGTAGGAAGTAATATTTTGCAGACCCTGCCAGAGTTTCCATGCATCGGATGTCACCTTCAACCTCTTCAAAATTGTCTCTTCGCCCTTGAAATAGCCCTCTGCAAATCATACCTGGTTTTCTGGTACAGGTCTGGGTCACCAGACTTGAATGCCACTATCTAGCCCTCAGCAGACAATGTACTTTCTGGTTCATCCATGGCTTTTGGTTTGGGAATATACAGTAAATCTTTGCGGGCACACATTCATCCACACAGGTTTTAATGAAGTTGATAACAACTGCGGCATACTCATCCAGGTTCAAGATGAAGCCCTGAATACAGTCCAATCCATCAAGTTAAAGCAGTCCTGTAGGTGCTCCTGTGCTTCCCTTGTCCATACCCTCTTTGTCCTCACTGCTGGTGCTGCAGTCATTAGTCTCTGCCTATACTCAGGGAGTAGAAGTACAGTTAGGAGATCAGACTTCCCAAAGTGACGGTGTGGAATAGCATGGTAGGCATTCTTGATGGTGGTGTAGCAGTGGTCCAGTGTGTTCTTTCCTCTGGTATTGCAAGTTATCTGTTCATAGAAGCTGTTTAGTGATTTTTTTCAGACTGGCCTGGTTAAGATCTCCCAAAATGATGGTGAAGGCGTTAGGGTGAGCTATTTCATGCCTGTTGATCCTATTGCTCAGATCATCTAAAGCCTGCTTGACATTGGCCTGAGGTGGAATGTAAACTGCTATCAAAATGATTCCAGAGAACTCCTGTGGTAAGTAAAAAGGACAGCACTTTACTGCTAGATATTCCAGGTCTGGTGAGCAGAATTGGGACAGCACCAAGAAGACATATCTGATCTGTTTTTATCTTATCCATCTGAGAAGTTTAGTTATTGCAATCATGATTTCTTTTCGTAGCATTTGCATTCATGATGATTCAGTCATCTCATTCTATTTCCTTCATCTAAAATAGACCCTTGTACATGTAGAGCTGACAGCTTTCCCCAACATACTTCTGGAGAATTTGGCTCTGGTTGTCAGCCTTTTGGTTGCAATAGTAAATGATATTTAGGCTGAAGCTGGTGAAAAACAGGAGTAGTTATATAGGAGGGAGATTGAAAATCTGTTTGAATAGTGCCACCACAGGAGCTTCTCACTCAAAATCATTGAAACCAATCACCTGTTATTATTGGCTACAGCAGGAACAAACCGTGGGTCCACGAACTAGCCCTCATTTGGGGATTGGAGGTGGAGATGGTCAGTAACATTAAATTCCTTGGTGTTGTTATATCAGAAGACCCGCCCTGAGACCAGCACCTGAATTCCACCTTAAAGAAGGCAAAACAGCACCCTTACTTTCTCAGGGGTTTGCACAGATTCACCAGATCATCTAAAACTTTGACAAACTTCTATAGATCCACAATGGGAAGGATTCTGACTGGTTGCCTCATCGGCTGGTATGGAAACTCTAAAGCCCCTAAATGAAAAAGCCTACAGTATACAGTCCAATCCATCACAGGAAAAGCCCTCCCCACCACTGAGCACCTCTACAAGAAGCATTACCACAATTAAACAGCATCCAACATCAAGGACACCCATTATCTAGACTATGCTCTCTTGTCACTGCTGCCATTGGGAAGCAGTTACAGAGGCCTTAGGTTCAGGAGCACTCATTCCCCTTCAACCATCAGGCTCCTGAACTAGCAAGGTTAACTTCAATCTCCACGACACTGAACTGATTCTACAACCTCTGGACTCTCTTTCAAGGACTGTACAACTCATGTTCTTAGTAATATTTATTTATTTGCTCAGTCTGTCTTCTTTTGCACATTGGTTGTTTGTCACTCTTCATTTCTGTGTAGTTTTTCATTGATTCTATTGCACTTCTTTGTTCTACTTGTAAATGCCTGCAAGTAAATGAATCTCAAGGTGACATATACATACTTTGATTATAAATTTACTTTGAACTTTTAACTTTATGGATGCAGCATTTTAGGAGGAGCATGCTCAATTTGATAAACTTATCTCTTATTTACATTTTTCCTCCCCTGATTCAATGTACTCAAACCAACACCTTTGACCTTCATTCATTAACATTGTGCCCTACTATTTTCTGAGCATGTGCCAAGAGAAATTTTTGCTTATCCTGCAGACATATTTTGGCTTGGGTGTGAATTCTGTGGAATTGTTGCAAGTCAGAAAACCCAATAGCTTTTCAAAAACATAACTGTGGGAGGGAATCCTGATTGCAGTGGAATGCAACAGAAGAGGTTGAGGAGAGGGTATAGTAAAAGTGAAGCTAATTTGGTGAGGGGTACATTCTGATTTCCATTAAAATTGTAACAACAGTAGCGGAAAAGTCTTCTGAACATGAGAGACAGCTGCAAGTGTGGGCTGGGAATTAATATCTGACAATGGACCACAGGCCTGAGGTTTACTGTTGGAAGCAAAAAGGTGTCAATTAATTCAACAGCAGTTAAAGGGGAAAGCAGCAGTACTGGGTGTTTTTGCTTTACCTAGCAACATATTAGCCACTGAGGAAAATTTTGGTCCAAAATAAACGTTATGAAGACACTTTCCTCACAGATTTGGTCTTTCCAACCTGATTTCCGCTACTACTGTCCCAAAAGAATGACATTTAAGAAGTGTCTGAATGAGTACTGAATCACCATGGCAAAGAAGGTTACAGACCATGTGCTGGTAAATGGGATTGGTATTGCTAAGTACTTCAATTTCAGCATGGACATCTTTGCTGAAGTGTCTTTTTTGTGCTGTCTTTCTCAATGGCTGATAAAATGGAGGCAGGCAACCATGTTATAATGAACATTTAAAAAACTTGTTTTCCACTGCTCCCTTATCCTGTCATTGATAAACTGAAGGTGGATGTACTTCAATTTTGTTCCAGAATTGCAATGCGTACCTCTGACGTGACCTTTGGGAGATAGTTGTTTGGCTATAATTTCTCATTTTGGAGGGCATCCAGTGCAGTGTTCACTTTATGCTCACTCTCTTGCATGTTCAGCCATTCTTGATGCATCACGACCCAGATCACACTGTTTAGTGAGGAGCTGCTGTACTTTGCAGCCACCATCCACCTTCCCTTTAAGAGTTGTAAATTAACCACCTGCGATATCAGATCCCCTGCTGAGGGATGCAACCAATGAACAGTGGGGAACGTGGCAGCTTTGAGCAGCAAGCATTTAAAAAGGCAAGTAGGACAACAGTAACGTTCTCTCTGATCTCTCTGAACTGCAATGAGCAGACCTGGGTAAATCATTTGATGTGAATCACATGTCTATTTTAAAACCCTATCCCTTTCAATAAAATCTTTGATGCTAATTACCCCATTCCCTACTTTGCCTGTGGAGCATCAGTAACAGAGGGAACTATGTTTTTTTTATGCTGTAGCCAATTTTAATGACTTTTCCCCATTCTGCATGCTACTGCTTTCTATCTTTACAGCACCAATTTCAAACCAGTTGTGGTATAATATGCTCCATATTTCTGATTGTTTTTCACATTCATTTTGGTCCTTTTCTGTGATTCTTTCTTGATTCTCTAATTTATACGTTCATTAGCTGGTCACGAGAAGCCCAGTTTTATTGACTTGTTCC
Source organism: Hypanus sabinus (assembly GCF_030144855.1). Classification (NCBI taxonomy): domain Eukaryota; kingdom Metazoa; phylum Chordata; class Chondrichthyes; order Myliobatiformes; family Dasyatidae; genus Hypanus; species Hypanus sabinus. Next base: position 69,327,513 of record NC_082713.1, on the reverse strand, counting down.
CTCTGTTCCTAGGATAGACACTGATGCCTCATTAAACAAAAGTCACTATCTGTCAACATCTTTTTTAGCCACACATTTAGCTCCCTCTATCTGTTGTGTATTTAATATTTCAGTAATATTTGAGTTCTATTGTAAATATATTGTTTGAATGAACATGCTTTCTTGTTTACATAATTTATGATGTGCTATATATAAAAGTACATGAATGGCGTACATCAAGCCACCAAGTCACAGGTGCGCTCCTCACTGAAGTGAAAAGCAAAGTAGCCATGCAATGCTACCTTGTTTTTCTTTTGGTTACGTTTATCTTTTTGGAGCTGGAAGTCATAACAGTGCCGACGTGTAACTTTTTAAATGAACTGAGATAACTGTTGAAGCTCAGCAAGGTGTTTAAGTTTTTTAAAAAAAAGCGCAGCACACATTCTTTGCAAGAGGAGGTAAACAGCTGTGCAAAAAAGATGCAGTATTTGGTTTCCTTGGAAAAGGAGAGAGTTGGGTGAGTTAAAACAAAAGTAGAAAATCGATGAAAACCACAGATTCATAATTTATGAGTACTGGGTAATAATAATCATGTTTAAAAAAAAGAGCAGAAATGTCTGGTTATATTGGAAAGATAGAAGCTCTTGATTGCACAAAAGATAACTGGGTGATATATACTGAAAGAATTAAGCAGTATTTTAAAGCAAATGGAATAGCCAATGAGAAACGTGTGCCAGTTTTGTTGGGCATTATTGGTGGAAGTGTATACAGCAGTTTGAGATGTTTAATCACTCCAACCAAACTAGCTGAGATGAACATTGATAATAGCATGAAAATAATGCAGAACATTTAGTATTGAAACCATTGCTGGTTGCAGAATGCTTTAGGTTTCATAAGTGCAATCAAAAAGAAGGGGAGTCCACTTCAACTTGTGCAGCTGAATTGAAGAAATTATCTGAACATTGACAATTTGGTGATGGGCTTAATGATGCACTGAGAAAGATGCTGCAGCAATAACCTGACACTCAATGTCAATAAGACCAAAGAACTGATTGCGGACTTGTAACCATACAACAACTACAGCATGGAAACAGGCCATCTCAGCCCTTCTAGTCTGTGCCATACGCTTACTCTCACTTCAGGAAGGGTAAGACGAAGGAACACATTCCAACCCTCATAGAGGGATCAGAAGTGGAGAGAGTGAGCAGCTTCAAGTTCCTGGCTGTCAAGATCTCTAAGGATCTAACCTGGTCCCAATATATCAATGAAGTCATAAAGAAGACAGGACAGCGGCTATTCTTTGCTAGGAGTTTGAAGTGGTTTGGCACGTCAACAAATACATACGAAAACTTCTATAGTTGTACTGTAGAGAGCATTCTGACAGGTTGCATCACTGTCTGGTATGGAGGGGCTAATTGCACAGGATCGAAAGAAGCTGCAGAAGGCTGTAAATGTAGTCAGCTACTTCTTGGGCACCAGCCTACGAAGCACCCAAGACATCTTTAAGGAGCGGTATCATAGAAAGACAGCGTCCATTATTAAGTGCATCCAGCACCCAGGGCATGCCCTTTTCACATTGTTACCATCAGGTAGGAGATATAGAGCCTGAAGGCACATACTCTGTGATTCAGAAACAGCTTCTTCCCCTCTGCCATCTGATTCCTAAATGGACATTGAAGCTTTGGACACTACCTCACTTTTTTAATATACAGTATAGTATTTCTGTTTTTTGCACATTTTTAAATAATCTATTCAATACACATAATTGATTTACTTGCTTATTTATTATTATGTTTTATTTTATTTATTATTTTTTTTCTCTCCTGCTAGATTATGTATTGCATTGAATTGCTGCTGCTAAGTTAACAAATTTCACATCACATAATAAACATCATAATGATTCTGATTCTGAAAAACGTACTCCACAGCCAACAACTCACCAACTCGACTGCTCCTGGGTTGACCCTTGCCCTCATCTGCTCAAACCCAATCTCAGTAGGAGTATGCAGGACAAACAGCTGAGACAAATTGAGGACTGCTCAACCAAGGAGGCTTAATGCTTCATTCTTGGACAAGAAGTCCTGGTAAGGAACTACAGAGATGTCCAAAAGTGGGTGCTTGGAAAGGCTGAGGACAGAACTGGACCACTGTCCTACAAAGAAGAGATTGTGTCTGATGTCATTTGGAGGTAACACATCGAGCAGCTGAGGAGAGCAGAGTCAATTGTTGGAGAAGAAAGGTGTCCAGAGCTGTCACAAACATTTCCTTCAGTCCCAGAGTCAACTCCTACTACCACCACGGAGGAGGATCCAGGAACTGTGATTATTTGACAGCCACAATCTCACCTGCCAAGTGGAATTACTCCCCAGGAAATACTTACCCACAAGAGTTAGACATCCTTCACAGCAATTATATCTTCAGGCCTGAATGGGACTATTTAAAATTTACTCTGCTGTCTGGATGTCCAAATGGAATACTGTTTGTGTGCATACATATGATTTGGTGTTTATAGTTAAGCAGGGAGGGGTGTTGTGTATTTAATGTTTCAGTAATGCTTGAGTAATGTCAGATGAGAAAAGCTTGTTTATCTGAACTGATGTCTTTATTGCAACAAGCACAAACACAGACCGAGTGCTTCGACCTGGGGGAGAACTCACCCGGCCACATACAGATGGGGGAGGTGATTAGTACACAGACCAGTTATAGTCAGGCTGACCAACAAGTACACAAGCAAATAACTGTACAACCAGAGCAAAATGTAACAATAAATGAAATTGAACATCCCACCATAATCCCACAAATGCATTTTAAAACAAGAACAATAAGTAGCGCTGTCCATTAGGAATGCTGGGTTGGCTGTCGACCATGCCCCCGGCTTGCCATACTGCCCCACCTGAGGGATCAGTGGGCCGCTGTCAACCCTGGAGTTCACAACAATGTGCAAAAGTTCCAGTGGTGCAATTTGCGATTACCTGGTGCGCTGGGTGATCTGTAGCACCCCCACGCGAGGCACTGTGTGGTGAAACAAGAGGCAAGGCACCAGGAGTGTCAGGTCCTTCACTCGACCTTGTGGTGGGCAAGGGCCGATTCGGTGCCAGCCGATCCAGTACAGCGCACTGCCTTCTGCTGCTCAGGCAACCGCACCCAGTATACCACATCAGAGAGCCCCTTCCAGCAGCTTCCAAGCTTGGGGATTAATGGTGGGGCAGTAGACCCATGGTGGGGTCCCCACTGGATACTGCTATATTAGCACCCTAATTTGTGGCCTGGCTCCTTCTGGGTCATGCAGATGCACAACAGTGCATGAACAGCTCCACATCCTGCCCATACCCTGGCTAATAGAAGCGAACGTGCAGTTTGCCCAATGTCTTTGTAACCCCAAAATGGCCAGCCCCCACCAGCCCATGCGCCACCGCAGCACCATAGCGCTGAGCCCCCGGGGGACCACCATCGGGAAATGGCTACACTGGAACAGCAACCTGTTGCACATTTCCAGCTGGGCTGTGACGTGGTGCTGGTGTGGGGCAGTCCCAGGCCACATTCCCTGCCTGGCCACACCGATGGCAGAGATCGCTCCGTGGCTCGAGGCAGGGCCAGTGCGGCACAGGTCAGACCTGTCTCTCGGGTTCCTCCTGCACCTTGGTGACACAAACCGGGGTCGTGGCATGCGGGGCAATGCAGGAAAGCCTCAGGGGCCTAAAATTGCTTCTACCCACACCATCTCTGCCAGCGATAATGGTGATGTCAGGCGAGCATGCTGACAATGGCAGTTCAGCATCAGCGTATTTAAAAAGGCATGGAGAGTTATCTCTTCCTAGGCCACAGGAGGGAACTGGGAGGTAGCCATGCCGAGCACAGTAGCAGAGATCTGCTGCAAATGCCCCCAGGCCTTATCCCACGTGGCACCATCTGCTGCCCACTTCTTCCCTCATGCTTCTTTCAATGGCCTCTGCGTGAAACACTGCTCTAGTGCTGCTACAAATGCCCTGTAGCCCTGCCGTTCAGCGGGCTCCTTGCATTGTATACACCATTGTATCTGGAGAGCTTCAGGGTGGACTTTGTGATGCTAATTTCCAAGGCCCATTGGTCTTCCTCTTACTTGGACAGTGTTGCTGGTGCCTGTCATGTTGCCTGAGCTCCGACGGCTGCAGGGTTTTGGGTTCCCTGGTGCAGTCCACGAGGGAGGCGGGTGATACGCACCGTTGTGTCCCTCAGCTTGGGGAGCTTGGGTAGCTTTGCCTCATCAGGGTCTCCCAGGAAGTCACAATCCTTGGTTCCCAGGTCCTCACTCCAGGCCGACGTCTCGTCTTTCGGAGCCCAGCCCACAGGTACAGAGGTAGCATACTGCTCTGTCCTTTGACTTATTCCCAAGGTTTAAGCTCTTCATTCTCGCCACTAATTTCTAATTCCACTTCTGACATCAGTGGGGTGAGCATTCGGTCCATGAAGACAGATGAGAAAAGGTTGTTTATCTCAACTGCCTGTTTTATTACAACAAGCACAAAAATAGACAGAGTGCTAGGACCCAGGGAGAGAACCCACTCAGTCACTTACAAATGGAGAAGTCTGATTATAATACGCTCCGGTTACAGTCAGGGTGACCTACAAACAGACTAGTGAATAATTGTATAACCCGAGCTATAATGTAACAATAAATGAACTTGAACATCCCACCATGATCCCTAATCACATTTTAAAAAAACGAAAATAAATAGCGCTGGCAACTAGGAAAGCTGGAGCAGGCTGTCGGCCCTGGAGTGCCACAATATTGGTTGATGAAGCTATTCTTTGTTGGTTATATAATTTATTACAGTTACATGTAAAAGTACATGAATGGCATACACCATTACGCCACCACGTCATCTGTGGGAACCTTACTAAAATAATAAACAAAGTGGACAAGCATATCCTGGCTCTGTGTTTTTATCAAATTGGTTATATATTTTGGAGTTACAAATCATAACACTATTTTCCCACTAGCTCAGTGTTGATAAACCAGACAAGAGATTATATGTGTATTCTCATCACATAAACTCCTCTATTTGAGACAGGTTTTTCACTCCCAAAATCGAAAGCTCACACTTAATTAAAAAAGTCTGACTCTCTTTTTAATAGACCAAAACAGATTAACTCATCATTCAGCCTATTTCTTGTTTGATCTTGCTCTGAATAAAATACTGCATCGAACCTGATGCATTTTACAATTAATAGTAAAAATCAAATACTTTGGGTTTTGAATTCATATTATTAGACAACAACAATTATTTGACTGAATTTGTTGCAATGCTGTTACTTAAAATTGAGCATACCGTATATGCTTATAGTACTAAATTGTCTGGGTGATACTTTCAACTAAAAGCACTCTCAACAGTGCTACACAAATTCAGCTCGCTACTGTGTATTTAACCTAAATATACTGACAAACATAATTCATGCACTTTATTGTCAACCTTGCATATTACTCATGGTGAAAATTAGCAAAGAAACCTGGTGCATTGCATTAATTAAAACAGAAAGCAGATGCACCTGAATTGAGGTCATTCAGGTGATGACAAACTACAGTATACAGCACACAGGATGTTTGTCACAAAGCATCTGTTTCCAGACCAACATGAAATAGTAGCAAAAAGCACACCACAAAAGTGACCTACTTTCGAGTTGATCAGGCACATCACTTTTTGAGTCAATGGGTGTTCATATTTTACCAAATGATTGTATATAATTAAAACATGACCCACAGTCAGCTTTGCAACTGGAAATATGTGTATATGATATTAACCCATTAAATTAAATTTCAATAGAATTTTTAATTCCTCCACCATTTGTTTTCAGATTGCAGATATCAATGTTGCATTGAATCAATTCCACTGACCAGGTTTTGCTTTGTGTTGAAGTCTTGCTGTAAGACTGATTGGGGACATATACCTCAGATACAACAAAAAATCTATTGGAGCATCTCGGTGATTTGAGTAGCATCAGTGGAGTGAATTGTCAATACTTTAGGTTGAAACACTGCTTCCAGGAGTTGCTCCATCTTTCAGATGTGCAGTGCCTCATATTGACCAGATAAATAAATTTAATAATTGAAGAATATTAGGTGCTGAATTATAAGCTGTTATTGGCCATGGTTTAGCAACAAATAACATTACTGAAGTTTTCACCTAATTCCCATAGCTTCTTATTGTCCATTATGCCATTCGCATTTAGGGCAGCAATGAAGTTCCTCTATCTCTGTCTGTCCTTTGCCATCTTCTCTACTGTGCCCCAGCTGTGGTTTATATGTACAGAAGTTGCACACATGTATAGAAGTATTTTCCATTGCTGTTTCTGTAACAATTATTTTTGACCAGTCAGGGTTGTTAGTCCTGAGCTCAACCTCTGAACATGAAGGACCAGTGGACCACCTTTTGTCTGGCATCTACCCTTTGACCTGTTTGGCATGGATGACACTACCAAAAGCCAATCCACGAGGCCCTGACTCCAGTCAACATTGTTACTTGGGTCACTGAGGCGTGCAAACCTCAAACTCTATGACAAAGTTGTAGTCCTCTTGGCAGTCCCATAGCTGACAGCTAAGAAACACAGAAAAATAGGAAGGCCATTGGGCCCTTTGAACCTATCTCAGATTTATGCCAATCAGTGGAGTTAGAATTTTGACATATTTCAAAAGTGAGCTACATAAGCCCATCACAGCTGTAGAACCAATAAAATATTTGGGTGAAAAGAGATCTGAATTCAATACACTATTCATGAATTAAATCACTCCCCTTCTGTATTGTAGATGACTTAAAATATGGCTAAATATATTTAACATAAGTTGAAGAATATTATAGTGGAACAATTCAATCCCTAACCACACTGTACCATGAATAGTTCTTAGTTCTTTTTTATATAATTAAGAAACAAGGAGATGAGTTTGAGTAAGAGAAAATGGAGAGGAGAGACATAAAGTCCGTTGTGCTTAATAAAGCTGAAGACTTGCATTTTTTTGAGAAAGAAAGATAATTACAAAAGTCCTTGTAGAACAATGCATGAAATTAAACAGCAAGGCTTCCAATGACTAATGGTGTTCCACAGGGGTCGGTGTTGAGACTGCTTCTTTTCACATTATATGTCAATGATTTGGATGATGGAATAGATAGTTTTGTGTCCAAGTTTGTAAACTACATGAAAATAGTTGGAGGGTCAGATAGTGTTAAGGAAGGAGAGACTTGGATTAGTAGAATGGGCAAAGAAATGGCAGATGGAATATAGTGTAGGGAAGAGTATGGTCATTCTCCTTGGTATGGGGATTAAAGACATAAACTATTTTCTAACCAGGTAGAAAATTCAGAATTCAGAGGTGCGAAAGTACTTGAGAGACCTCATACTAGACTCTCTAAAGGTTAACCTGTTGGTTGTGTCATTGATGAGGAAAGCAAATGCAATGTTAGTATTCATATTGAGAAGACTAGGATATAAAAACAAGGATGTAATGCTGAGAATTTATAAGACATTGGTCAGACTACATTTGGAATATTGTGAGCAGTTTTGGGCCCCTTATCTAAGAATGGATGTGCTGGCATTGGAGAGGGTCTAGAGGAGGACCACAAGAATGATTCCAGGAACAGCAGGGTTAATGTATGAGGAACATTTGTTGGTTCTGACCTTAATCTCACTAGAGTTTAGAAGATCTGGAGGAATCCATTTGAAACTAATCGAATATTGAAAGGCCTAGATAGAGTAGAGGTGGAGAGGATGTTTTGTACAGCGGGAGATGGGAATTAGAGTGATAAGACTGAGGATGGGAATGTTTGTATACAAAGAGGTGCATCATGTAGTGAGACTGTCAGGAAGGACAGACCAGAGGATAGGGCAAAATTGCAGTCAGTGGAATGAGTTACTGCGTAAAAGAGGGACTGAACTGAAAAGGATGATGAATGCAAACTGAAGGTGTTAAATTTCAATGCACGCGGTATATGGACTAAGGTACACGGAATCTTGTAGCGCAGTTGGAGAGGTGCGATGTTGTAGTATCACTGAGTCGTGCCTGGAAGAAGATTACAGTTGGACACTTATCATCTAACGCACCATTATTAAGGACCCTCATTACCCAAGACATGTCCTCTTCTCATTGTTACCATCAGGAAGACGGTACAGAAGGCTGAAGGCACACACTCAGTGATTCAGGAACAGCTTCTTTCCCTCAGCCATCTGATTTCTAAATGGACCTTGAACCCATGAACATTACCTCACTTTTTTCTCTCTGTTTTTGCACTATGTTTAGTGTAACCAGTTTATATTTACATACTGTAATTTGTTTAATTTTTCCTATATTTATTCAAGTATTGAATTGTACTGCTTTTGCTAAGTTAAAAAATTTCATGACATAGGTCAGTGATAGTGATTCTGATTCTGATATTACTCAAATATTACTGAAATATTAAATACACTGCACTCTAATAGCCATGGAGGATATTTTACTCATGTGTAGTGATGTCCTTCCTGACTGGGGCGGGGGGTCACTTTGGTTGGTAGGTGAAACTTGTGGCTGTGAAACATCTCAGGTTCTGGTGCCTCCTCCATGGTGGTTGTAGGAGTTGACTCTGGGACTGCAGGAAGTGGCTCTGACGGGTCTGGACACCATTCTTCTGGGCATATTGGCATCCCAAACGGTACATGGCAAGCTGTTCATCTGCTAACCTCTCCCAGACCACCAGACAAAGCTTTGAACCAGTGTTTTCATTGTAAAAACACTTTACCTCACAGTCTACATGGTAGAGCAACTCTCCATCCCTACATTAGGAACCACCATCAAGGGCAAGTTCATCCCAGTGTCAGTAAAAATGGAAATGGAATTTCTGCTGCACATTGGGTTGCCATGTAGACCTGAGACAGTGTGTGGCCCTTTTGGATCATCTCTGCCATACTAGGGAGACATTTGATTTGCATTAGGGAGAACACATCAATAGGACTGTTGTCCTGATCAGGTAGTTCCTTTTCCGTGGATATACAGGATGATCCATTAATATTTCCAAGATTAGTTGCCCTCTTGAATTCAATCTTATAATTGTGACCTCTGAGAAACAGAGCCCATCTCTGCATTTGTGCAGCTGCTACAGATAGTGGAACAACCTTTAGTGGATTGAAAATGGACACCATGGTTGGCGATCAGTAATGAGGGTAAACTCTCTCCCTTACAGGTTGAAATGTTTATATCTCAAACCAGACTCTGCTAATTTCTGCGTAAGTTTTCTCTGCAGTGTTAAGGGAATGTGATGCAAAAGCTATGGGGTGTTCCCTTCCATCAGTCATAACATGTGATTTATACATAAGGCGAGACATCATGGGCAAGCTTCACTGGATGACACAGATCATAATGTGTGAGTGCATTGCCTGCTGTCACCATTCCTTCTGCCTTTTGGAAAGCCACTTCATACATCTTTAACCATTGTCATTTCTTCCCAATCTGTAGTATGGTGTTCAAGGGGCACAGCATTTTAGCCAGGTCTTGCAGAAATCTGTTATAGTAGTTGATAAGTCCTAATAAGAACCACAACTGTGATATGCCCTTTGGCCTTGTCACCATTGCTGGAAATTTCTCAACACATTTGTGTAGATGCTTATGCATCAATGGTGTGACCACCATAAGAGATGGTTGGTTTAAAGAATTCACAATTGTAGCATCATGCTCTGAGCCCATAATGTTTTGAACTTTTTAACAGTGGCTTGAGATCTTAGAGATGTTCCTTGTAATCCTCACCTGTAACACTGATGTCACCCAGGTAGCACTGCATGCCTGTGGAGCTTTGCAGCACCTGCTCCACAGCTTTCCAGCAGAGCGCAGGTGCTGATACTACAATAAATTAAGCTTATTATAGTGAAAAAACCCTTTGTGATTGTTTATGGTGAGAAACACTTTGGACTCTTCATCCTTCTCCATCTGTAGGTAGACCTCATCTAAGTCCACTTTGCTGAAGTGTGTCCTCCAGAAAGATTTACAAAGATATCCTCTATACTGGGTAGATGGTATTGATCTATTTTCAGTACTGAGTTGATGGCAACCTTAAGATCACCACAGGTCCTGGCAGACCCATCCGTTTTGCTTCCTTGGACCAGTGGCATTGTCCATAGGCCCTATTCAATCTTATAAAGAATTCTTTCACCACCATATCACCTAACTCATTGGTTACTTTATCTCAGTTGGCATAAGGAACTAGACAGGCTTTGTAAAACTTGGTCTGCATTTTTATTTAACACTATTTTAGCCTTGATATGTTTGTTTTCCAAAGCCATCCTTGAACACTGCTGGAGCATCTTCCAGTACCTTTCTCAATTTGCTTTCAGTTGACTCTATTATAGGGAATATGCTCTACAAATGGAGGAGGGATCTCCAATCAAGTTGTAGCTGACTGAGCCCATCCAGCAGCACAATGCTAGTCCTCCTGTTTTTACCCCAAGCAAGCCCAGTGTGGCTTGTTGGTTATTGTATTGCTCTGTTACAAGTGTCATTCCATCAGGAAATGTCTTTTCTGCAGTATAAATCCTTAGTTGGATAGCTGCAGGCTTTAGTTCAGTATCTTGGAAATTCATTCATACTCATTTTGTGGAATGATTGAAACAGCCAAGCCAGTGTCTTATTCCATTTTAATGTATTTGCTGTTTGCTTCTGGCATAAGCCGTATTGCTTGTCTACTGTTAGTTTTCACATTGAAAATCTCAAGGCTCATTCTTGGTCACTCTCAATATTATCTGATTTTTCATCAACGGCATGCAGATTAGTTCTCTTTTTGAAACTGTAACTTGACATTTTAGCCTTTTCTCTTCCTTGTGTAGTCCATTCATTTTTGTCTGCCTGACATGTTCTTTGTATGTGTCCTACTTTGATGAATTTTCTGCAAGTTTCGTCTGCTGTATGTGAGACACTGCCACAATGGTAACACAATTTGTTTGGCCAGGCTAGTTTCTGTTTAGACATTGCAACTTTATTCATGCTCACTTTTATTCCTGACTGCAACACAATTGTGTCTTTGGCTGCTGCTTCCATAGATACAGTTACTTCAACTGCTATTTTAAATGAGTTATGCTTTAGTTAGGTGCTTTCTTTGAATGATTTCTTATAAGATTCCACAATTTAAATGAATTCTCAGTGCATTATTTAGCCCATCACTGAACTGGCAATATTCAATTTCTTCAACTCAGCCATATAGGTTGAAATGGACTCAGCTTCTTTTTCATTCCTCTTATGAATCCTAAATCATTCTGCAATCAACAATGGTTTCTGGTCCAGATATTCTTGTATTACTTTCAAGATATCAGCAAAGTTGATATCATCTGGTTTTGTTTAAGTGCATTGTACGTCTTTCCACCAATTGCATTCAGAAAAACTGGCATTCAGGTCTTATCAGCTATTCACTTACTTTAAAACACTGCTCAATTTGTTCAGTATACATGATTTAGTTATCTGTTGTGCAATCAAACCTCTCTAGTTTTCTGATGTAGGCAGTCATTTCTGCTTTATTCATTTTTTATTGCTTTCACCCAGTACTCACTCTTTATGAATCTGTGAATTTCATCCATTTTCTGTTTTTTCTTTAACTGACCCACCTTTCTCTCCCCCTTTGGAAGTAAAGGAAATGCTGTGCTTTTTTTTACCTCAATCACATCTTTCTCTCCTTCCAATGAAAAAACATGCTGTATTTTTCTGAAAACTCAAATATCTCACTGCACTTCAACAGGTAGGTTGTCATCTTCCTTTCATTTTAAAAAGTCTTCATTGCCATTTTTTATGTTTTGTAACTCCAGAAGTAACAAAAAAAAAGTATGGGTGCCCGGTAGAGTATGTATAGAGACATAGAAATATGGAAAACAGAAAACCTACAGCACAATACAGGCCCTTCGGCCCATAAAGTTGTGCTGAACATGCCCCTACCTTAAAAATTACTAGGCTAACCTATAGCCCTCTATTTTTCTAAGCTCCGTGTACCTATCCAAAAGTCTCTTAAAAGACCCAAAGGTATCCGCCTCCATCACCGTTGCCGGCAGCCCATTCCATGCACTCAACACTCTCTGAGTAAAAAACTTACCCCTGACATCTCCTCTGTACCTACTCTCCAGCACCTTAAACCTGTGTCCTCTTGTGGCAACCTATTTAGCCCTGGGAGAAAGCCTCTGACTGATGGGGTGGTAAATTGGATTATGTACATGATACTAAGTTAGGCGGCGTTGTGGATAATGAAGTAATTTTTCAAAGCTTGCAGAGAGATTTAGGCCAGTTAGAAGAGTGGGCTGAATGATGGCAAATGGAATTTAATGTTGATAAGTGTGAGGTGCTATATTTTGGTAGGAGTATTCCAAAAAGGACATACATGGTAAATGGTAGGGCATTGAAGAATGCAGTAGAACAGAGTGATCTAGGAATAATGGTCTCAAAATGCTGGTGGAACACAGCAGGCCAGGCAGCATATATAGGAGGAGCACTGTTGACGTTTTGGGCCGAGACCCTTCTATGCTTATATGGTTATATGGATACCCACAAAATCAATGCATCTCATCATCTTATACACATCTATCAGGTCACCTCTCATCCTTTGAAGGGTCTCGGCCCGAAACATTGACAGTGCTTCTCCTAAAGATGCTGCCTGGCCTGCTGTGTTCCACCAGCATTTTGTGTGTGTTGTTTGAATTTCCAGCATCTGCAGATTTCCTTGTGTTTGCTCTAGGAATAATGGTGCATAGTACCCTGAAGGTGGAATCTCATGTGGATAGGGTGGTGAAGAAAGCTTTTCGTATGCTGGCCATTATAAATCAGAGCATTGAGTATAGGAGTTGGGATATAAGGTTAAAATTGTACAAGGAATTAGTAAGTCAAATTTAGAGTATTGTGTACAGTTCTGGTCACTGAATTATAGGAAAGATGTCAACAAAACAGAGAGAGTATAGAGAAGATATACTAGAATGTTACCTGGGTTTCAGCGCCTAAGTTACAGGGAAAGGTTGAGCAAGTTAGGTCTTTATGCTTTGGAGCGTAGAAGGTTGTGGGGGGACTTGATAGAGGTATTTGAAATTATGAGGGGGATAGATAGAGTTGACGTGGATAGGCTTTTTCCATTGAGAGTAGGGGAGATTCAAACAAGAGGACATGAGTTGAGAGTTGGGGGGCAAAAGTTTAGGGGTAACACGAGGGGGAATTTCTTTACTCAGAAAGTGGTAGCTGTGTGGAACGAGCTTCCAGTAGAAGTGGTAGAGGCAGGTTCGGTATTGTCATTTTAAGTAAAATTGGATAGGTATATGGACAGGAAAGGATTGGAGGATTATAGGCTGAGTACGAGCCAGTGGGACTAGGTGAGAGTAAGCATTTGGCATGGACTAGGAGGGCCAAGATTGCCTATTTCTGTGCTATAATTGTTATATGTTTATATGGATATCCACAAAATCAATGCCTTTCAACATCTTATACACCTCTATCAGGTCACCTCTCATTCTCTGTCACTCCAAGGAGAAAAGACTGAGTTCACTCAGCCTATTCTCATAAGACATGTTCCCCAATCCAGGCAACATCCTTGTAAATCTCCTCTGCACCCTTTCTATGGCTTCCACATCCTTCCTGTTTGAGGCAACCAGAACTGAGCACAGTACTCCAAGTGGAGTCTGACCAGGGTCCGAAATAGCTGCAACATTATCTCTCGGCTCCTAAACTCAATCCATTGATTGGTGAAGGCTGATGCACCACATGTCTTCTTAAGCACAGAGTCAACCTGCGCAGCTGCTTTGAGTGTCCTATGGACTCAGACCCCAAGATCCCTCTGATACTCCACACTGCCAAGTACAATTAATACTATACTCTGCCATCATGTTTGACCTATCAAAATGAACCACTTTACACTTACCTGGTTTGAACTCCATCTGCCACTTCTCAGCCCAGTTTTGCATCCTTTCAATGTCCCGCTGTAACGTTTGACAGCCCTCCACACTCTCCACAATACCCCCAACCTTTGTGTCATCAGCAAACTTACTAACCCATCCCTCCACTTCCTCATCCAGGTCATTTATAAAAATCATGAAGGGTAAGGGTCCCAGAACAGATACCTGAGTCACGCCACTGGTCACCAACCTCCTTACAGAATACAACCCATCTACAACCACTCTTTGCCTTCAGTGGGCAAGCCAGTTCTGGATCCAAAAAGCAAAGAAACCTTGTGGTTTCCTTGCCTCCTTACTTTCTCAATAAGCCTTGCATGGGATAACTTATCAAATGCCTTGCTGAAATCCATACACACTACTTTGTTTTTACCTTATGAGGTATGCACTTATATCATAATGGCTTAATGACGTATGCCATGTACTTTTACAGATAATCCATAATGATCTATGTAAAAACAAAGAATGCTTAAACAAGCAATATATTTACAGTATTGTTCAAATACGACTGAAATATTAAATACACAACAGATAGGTCCATGATTAGTAATGGTGTCAAAGATTATGGGGAGAAGGAAAGACAATGGAGTACAGAGGATAATATATCATCCATAATTAAATGGAGGAACAATTCAATTGCCCAAATCACTTAATTCTGTTCCTATGTCATATGCTGTTATGGAAAAGTAAATCTGAAGATACTATAAACTGAACCTCAACTGGAAACATAGGCAGCAATTTCAAAGTAGGTAGGGGATGAAAATCTAGAAAGATGTGATTGGGTTGGATAGCTGGTTAGAAAATAAGAATTCTGCATTTCATTCAGGTGAGTATGGTTGTCAATTTTAAATTAAGTGCTCAATAAGAGTAATATAGTCAAGGATTTACAATTTACCTTTGGAGTCCATAGATTTCCAGGTTTATGAACCTGTTGGTGTGAAAACCTACATAAGCACAGTTGGAGAACTTATATAGAGGCAGTGGAATACAACAACAAGTACTTACAACTGCTTTCCTGCCTCCTAGTGTGAAGGGATTTGCTTGTTGTATGCATCCTTAGTTTACATTAGACACAGGAGTTGTCTACAGTTTGAGGTTTAAGAATTTTGCTCTAGTTTGGAGCTTTGCTCCATCAGATCAGCATGGATGTTTCTTTCACTGTGTTCATTTGGAATGGAGTTGACAGCCTATATGACCACCAGTGACAGCAGCAGCAGGTGCTTCAGAAGCCCCACTGACAACACAGGCAGCTCAGGAGATGCAGTCGGCCACGCAAGACTTGAACCTTGGCAGGAGAGAGGGGCCAGATGAACATATGTATTTGAATTCAGTTTTCAGGATCTGTTCAGCCAAGGCAAGGTCAGCATTTCATTGTCTATCTGCAATAGCCCATAGCATGCCACTTCCTTGAACAACTGCTGTTCTTCTCGTGTAGAAATGAAAAATGCTGGAAACACTCAGCAGGTCAGGTTGCAGCTGAGAAAAGCTGAACAGAGTTAACGATTCACTTTGAAGGACCTTGTCAGACTTAAAATATGAGTTGTTTCTCATTCCACAGATATTGCCAGATCTGCTGAGTGCCTCCAACATTTTCTGTTCCTGCTTCAGATTTCCAGCCTCCATCTATGGGTGTATATCTGGAATAGTATTCAATGACCCAATGACCTTCCCCAGTTTCTATGTTTCTTAGCTGTCAGCTATGAAATTGAACTGAAAACTTTAGTGCAGTTCTTATTTGACAATAAACCATCACACTGTATGGCACAGAGAATCTGTGCTGACAATAAGGCCAATCTAAGCTAGTTCCATCAGTTTACATTTAATCTGTATCCCACCATTCCCAGCCTGTTCACATGCCTGTCACTATCTTTTCTATGACCTCTGCAGACACCAACAAGTCCCTATTTAAAGAAAACTTGCTTTGTAATTCTTTAAAATTTCCTGCTCTCACCTTAGCGATATACCCACTGGAATTTTACATTTCCATATTGGAAAATGGTACTGTTTATCAATCCTATGTATGCCTCCCTTAATATTGTGTGACTCTATTAGGTTGCCGCTCAGCTTCCAATGCTCCAGAGAAAATGATCTAAGCTTATCCAAGCTATCCTTGAAGCTAAATCTCTCTAATACAGGAAACATCCTAGTGAATATCTTCTGCGTTCTCTCCAAATTCTCCATATGCAAGCAGAACAGCACACAATGCTCCAAAGGAGACCTAAGCAAAGCTGCAAAGTGATATCTGTCTTTTTTACTCAAATCCCCATCCAATGAAGGCATGTCTGGCGTACATTTTATCATCATATCTTCTTGCATTGCCATTTTCACGGACCAAAGGACTTGAACACAAGATCCCTCTGTACATCAGTTCTCCAAAGGGTCCTGCCACTTATTGTGTAATTTACATTTGAATTCCAAACTGCATCAGCTCTATTCGATTTTCTGCTGATTTACTGACAGTGTTGTTCATTAGGAAGTTCTAGGATTTACAAGAGAAGTAATTTCCCTCCAAGTCACAGTGGCATGCATCTGAAGAGTAACCTGCAAATGGTGGTGTTTGAATGCATATTTATGTCCTTGTTTTTCTTAGTGGTTCAGGTTATATGTTTGTGAGGTGCTGTCAGTGTAGTCTTTGTAATGTTACACACTGCCGCTATAAGGTACCAGGGGTGAATAAAAATAATATTTAGCCTGGTTGTTAGAATTCCACTCAAGCAAGCCCTTTTGAAGTTGTTGATACCAATGTCCCTAAATAATGTTGGAGCTACACTCATCCAGACAACTCTTCCAATACTTGACATGCAACTGGTGCTGAAAAGGCTTTAAAATATCCAAATGTGTTGTAGGGTTCTCAATTGTACTTTGAACATTACTTGCCACTTGTCAGCTTATGCCTGAATGTCATCTGAGGCTGTATTCAGGCATTGACTGTTTAATCTACTGCTGAACAACATCCTGTAATCACGTGAAGACATCCCCATGATGCCTTGGGATTGGAATGATTAACCTTAACATTACAGATGTGAATCCAAACATTGTAAAGTTCTTCCTTTGATGCTGCTGTCTCCACTGGAGACTCCTTCACCTGAACTTGAGCAGAGCCCGGCTAAGCCTTTATGCCAAGGGGTATCTTGTATAGCCCTGACTGAATGTGACAGGGTTCCCACTTCAATTTCTGCTTTCACCATTATTACCCTTACAGCCAGTTCACATGATGCAGAATTTGATGAAGATCAGTCAGGTGACGAAGCTAGTATATCAATCATCCTAATTAAGGTATAACTTGCTGTGTACAAGGCATTGGTGTATATTTGCATTCTCCAGTGTGATTGTTTGAACCATTCATTGTTTCAATGATAAAAACATCATTAATAATAACTGCAACATTGCTCCAACCTCTGCAATGGCTTTCACTGCAGCTTAAGTACATGCTGGTCCTTCACAAGTTCTCTGCTGATGCTCCAACAGTACGTTATTTATCTATAGTTCCCGAGGCACCGTATCTGTATCTGAGCATAATGATATTTCTGCCCCCTCTGAAGTTGCAGATTCTCCCTTGTGTTTCATGCTCCAGCATCAATTATTGATCACATACGATGTATTTCACCAGGGAATCCACCAGCCTTGTTGGCCCCTCAAATGTGAGAGTCACCAGTGCCAAGATCACTCTTTGTAAGTTCTGTGATCACTCAGTCTCAGAGGGGTTGACTCTTTTTGTGGTACTTCATCAGTGACTTGTGCATCATTTTATGGGACATGTGAAAACCCATAGGAGATAAAAAGTCATAAATTGAAAATATTAAATCAGACTCAAAATGGAAATAGATGCTTTAACCCAACTCGTCCATACTCCCCTGTTTGCCTAACTGAACTAGTCCCATTCATCTGTGTTGGCCCATGAAAATCTTTTTTATCCATTGAACTGTCTAAGTGCTTTTAAAATGTTATAATTTTGCCCATCTCTACCACCTCCTCTGGAAGCTTGCTCCTATAATCACCAATATCTGTGCGAAAAAATTGCCGCTCAGACCCTTTTTAGATCTTTCCTCTCCATCTTTCAACCTATGCCCTTTAATTTTGGTCCCCTACCTTAGGTAAAAGAATTCAGCCATGAAATTCAGCTGAATATGAGCATTGGACGTTATAGGAAGTTCAGCTAAGTATGAGTATGGAACATGATTTTTTGTAATTATCATTAAGCACATGATTACTCGGTATAAATATGAAGTAAACCTGAGTTTGTTTCATATACTAACTCACTGACTGATATTTAATTGTTCCTCTTGGTAACAGGGAAGCCTTCATCTCACTATCTCTGGCAGGCAAACACTATATGCAACCAATCCCTGGGCGCTGCATCTCAGGGGCTAAGATACTCTCCCTTTTCTTAATGTTGCGTGCTCTGTAAGTAGTAAAAGAAGAGAGTAATGAATGAGAAAAATTGCATGAATTGATCCAATGATGACTGAGAGAGAGATGGAGGCATGTTATCATTTAAAGATTTGTCAGTAGTCATTGAATTTATAGAGGCATGTGGAAGCACATTGGCAAAAAGGAACAAGCTAAACTGGTGTGAGGAGTAATGTTTCAGCTGAGACTTGAGAGAATGGAATTACTGATGATATATATGCACAAAATGATATAGCTGAATGTTCTTTTGACCTCACATTTCTGCTTTGGTTCCAAAAGTATGACATCTATATTTCCTCAACAGAACATTTGAGCTCATCTTACTTCCCAGCAAGCTTTTTTATGTTTTTAGAAATGTTCAGGCCTTAGCACAATGGTTATGAGATTTGACGCACAGAGTGAATGCTCCTTCTTCAAGAAGCTTGAAGGTAATGAACTGAGACTGACACATCAGTGCAGTGGCAAGGTTGTGCTACATTATGTTTCCTTTTAATGTGATGTTATATCAAAGCCCACCTCAGCCACGGATAAGTGATCCTGCAAGCCATTCCAAAGAAGAACAGAGCTATCTCTAGTGCCCTAGCCAATATTTATTTCTAATCAGATCATACAGTTTTTCAGTCATGCTCATTTTAATATTACTTAAGAAACACACTTAATTTGGTCATTGTTACTTTCCTGCTTGTGGGACTTTGCCAAGTGTGAATTGATTGTTATATGTCTTACAGCAGGGTAGAGACTAAACTTCCAGAGTAGTTCACTGACCATTCAGCACTTCGTAACACTGTCACACTTCTTTATGAAGCAGCACCATCAGATCCACATGTCCTTTCAGGATCCTGCTAAGGGAGTCAATGAAGCCTTTTGTGGAAATATTCTTTCTTGCTCCTTCTGTTACTTGCTTCTGCCTATATGTCTCTGCCTTCTTTTTAAACAGCACTGACATTTCACCTTTCAGAAAACTATAAATCGCATGGCAGTGCAGAAATAATGTTGAACACAACTGCTGGAAATACATAACACACTCCAGGTCTCTTACATGCTACAATATACCCAGACCACTGGTTCAAAATAAGCTTATCTCAAAAATAAGAAAAATTTCTTCACACAACCAATAATGAGAATAGATTAGCAGAGGCAAATAAACATAGTTAAAAATCTCAGTCACATTCAAGATCTAGTATATAGAGACTGGGAACTACTGTATAGGCTTTTCACTCTTGATGATCTCAGTAGAGGCTAAGTACATATTGGTCTCCATCACAAAAGCTTCTAAACAAAAAATAGTGAGTTCCATTTGAATGTTTGGCAATGATGTTAAATAGGCAGCGTCAGAGAGAAACACATTATTTAGCTATTCTAAATTCCATTTCCAATTACATCAACTAATTTAAAATAATTTTCTTTACCTCCTGCTGCAAGATGTTATTATTGAATACTTTTTACGGTTATTCTTTGGTACATAAGGAACAAAATAATTGACAACCTTCTAAATTGTTTCCTTTAATGAACATTCCTTGAATAAAGGCCTTAATTAACCAAAGGTAATCAAACAAATACTACTGTACTTGATTACCTTTGGAGCTGTCATTCAAACATCTCCAGATATGTAGTCCACTGTCTATTGCCCCACGTTCAGTAATCATACAATGTAATTAATGGAGAATGCCTATTGTAAAAAATAAGCAATAAACAGTACCTGTCCCAGTGTTGAAAGTACTTTGTGGTTGTGGTGAGGACCCACACATATCTGGGGGTGCACCTGGATGACAGACTTGAGTGGAACAGCAACACAGAGGCTGTGCACAAGAAGGGCCAGAGTTGCCTCTACTTTAATGAGGAGACTGAGGTCCTTTGGAGTATGTAGATGTCTCCTTCACATGTTCTACCAACTGTTGGCACCAGTACAATCTTCTACGCAGTGGTGTGCTGAGATAATGGCATCAACATGGGGGATTAGAAAGACTGGCTCTGTTACAGGAGTCAAACTGGAGGTTGTGGACCCTATGGAAAATCCTGGCAATCCTGGACCCTCTGCATGCCACCTTGGCTGAGCAGAGGATCACTTTCAGTAACAGACTAAGACAAATGCGCTGCTCCAAAGAGTGCCATATGAGGTCATGTTTACCCTCGGCCACTAGGCTGTATAATGAATCAACCCATAGCCGGGAAATTCAATCTTCCTAAAGCGGTGAACCCCTCATGTTATACTGTTAGTAACTTACTTTTTATTCTTTCTACTTCTCTCCTAATATTTATATCTGTGCACTTGTAAAGCTATTGTGACACAGCAATTTCCTTCAGGATCAATGAAGTGTCTATCTATCTATCTATCTATCTATCTATCTATCTATCTATCTATCTATCTATCTATCTATCTATCTATCTATCTATCTATCTGTAATACCATCAGGTAGTCTATTTCAAATTCATGATCCACGAGTTTTGAAGAAATACCGAAGTATTTTCCAGTCAGGGTGATAGGTGATTTGAAGGAAGAGTGGGATCTCGTTGTGTTATATATTTTACCCATCTTTTTCCCTTTTACCTGCTGGAGGGGTGAGTTTGAGATGAGCTGTCAAAGTGCCGGTGCATTCCTTTTGTTTCTACTAGTACATACTGCAGTCATGGTATATCAAGAATGGGGACTTGGTTTTCCAGGTTAATTATCAATCTTACAGTCTGCGTGGGACTGAACTGCATAAGTACTCGCATCAAAGCAAAGGGAAAGTATACTAATAGAGAATTAAATTTCACTCTGAGAATTAGGGAAAGGTTATAATGAAATAGAAGGTGTATAATTCATTTCATGATACACACTTTCTGCTAGGCCTTATAGCCAAAGCATTTATGTAATCAGTCCATTAAATTTTTAGTCTGTTGAGAAATTTTTATGCTGACTACAATTTTACCAAGTCCTGTTGACACCACTGTTGGTCACTGTTGGCATTACACAGAGGCTCCCTCAGATCTCAACTCAACTTACCTCAGGAATTCAGGTCCTTCTTTGGACCAAGGCTGGAACCAAGTAACTCTTGAAAGAAAAAAAATGGCTATTTGTAACTTTTGTTTAATAATTCTGTCTGTTGTGCCTTCCATTGCTTTCTAACGATTGGAGAGTAGATGATTAATATATCAGTATTTGGCAGAAGAATGTTAATATAGGTAAATATCAGGTATTACATTCTAGTATGCAAAATAACATGGCCAGATAGCATTTGAAAATGTTGTCTAAAGGTACAAAATAGAAAGAGATTTTACATTAATTTCTGATACAGCTATTTCATTTGTAATGCTTAATCCAATCAACACAGCTTTTGAAATTCATAGGAAAATAACTTTAGATGCTAGAAAGCTGAAATAAAAATTAAAAATGTTGGAAGTACTCAAAAGGTCAGACAGCCTCTCTGAGAAGAGAATCATTTAATATTTCAGGTCCAAATCAAGCATTTTTCTTTCCACAAATACTGCCTAATTTACTGCGTGTTTGAAGCATTTTCTGATTATCTAACAATGGATCATTTTATTCCTTTCCTATTCATGTGGATATCAAATTACCTATGTCCTACACCTCAACTACTTGGAGTTAAGCTCCACATCCCTAATGTTCTCTGGTAAAAATTCTTCTGGTCCTGTCTACAAGTGAAAATGCCACTTCTATCTCTAACACTCATTCTTTGCAGTAGAAGAAGCAAGTATTTTAAATTAAGTTTAACTCCTTAGAGCACTGAACATAAAATAGTACAGGAAAGTGCAGGCCCTTCAGCCCACAATATTGTTCCAACCCTTTAACTGACTCCAAAATCAATCTAACACTTCCCTCCCACTTAGCCCTTCACTTTCTTTCATCTTTGTGCCTATGTATCTGCCTCTGCCACCACATCTGGCAGCGCATTATATGCACCTAAAATTCTACTCTACACGAATCCCTTCATCTCTCCGGTCTCTGATTTAAAAAATAGAATATTCATTGTGTTCAGGCTTAGGTGCTGTTGCAGTATTATCCCATATTTCTGCTATTTTATTAACATATTCATAATATCAACCAGCATTTGCTTGCACAGCTGCTGTAAACCATGATGTCAATCATTTTATAGTATTAGGTGGGGTGATAGAACACACCTTGACAGCTCTCTGATTTGAACTACTGCTAAGTAATAATTCTTTGTAAGGAAACTCTTTTGGTATAACATGACCAAGTAGGGCACCAACTATGATGGTCTTGGGTTTGCTGACTGTGGAGGTCAAGTAAAGATCTTAAGCTCTATTGGACATAAATAGCCATTAGTATCCTCAGTTAAAGGAGACTACTACCCAATTTTCAAATATTACTTCACTTCCCTGTTTATTCTCCATGGTGAGTTTATCTGCCAACACCCACTATTTGAGCAGTGGGTCCTCCTTCCTTACCAACAAAAGATACTCTACAGTTTAAACATAGTTCATTTATTTTCAGTGACACAGGTTTAAATCTAAATTACATTCTTAAAACATATTTAAAACTCACAGAAGATTTCTATCCTGTAAAATGTTTCTAAATTACAAACCCCTTCTAAAACACAAAGGATATCCAAAACACAGATACAATTTCTGCCAACTAAGAAGACATACCAACAATGCAGACGAATGAATTGTCCATCACAGGAACTGAAAAAAGAAGAATAGATTCTAGTTCACCATGTGTATCTTTTATTCTTCCTGATGTTCCTCACCCCACTCCTAATAAGCCTGAACTGCTGTTCTAGATTTATACCCTTTTCAGCCATTTGGGCGACTTCACACTTATATGATATTTCCTCAGATACCGTTTTACACAAATAGTCTTAAAGTTTCTTGGAAACACCGTTCTCAGCTATGCATAATTAATGCTGTGAGTACATATATCTCCCAAACATAAACACATCAGTTATCTGATATGCTAAATGATATTATCCATCTGGTCTACAAACAACATTGTCAGCTTGACTATATTGAAGCAAGCAAAATTAAATAACTAATTGTTTAATATTGCACCTCTGGAGTAGTAATAAACCAGGTGTTTTGGGCTAGCAGACTGCTCTGTAAATGGAGCTTGTTTGCAAAGCTGTATTTTTAATTTCAAGCTTATTATTGCTTCTCATTTATTTTTAAGAACTAAAGACCAGCCCCTGTTTACAAACAGAAGCTAAACAACTATAGTTGAAAGTTTACTTACTTCCAAAGACAATAAAAACATTACACTCATTCCAATTCAACCTTACATTTCAATAGATCTATGCTAGAGTTTTCATACCTGACAATACTCAGTTATCAAAACCACAAAAAATATGAAGCTTTTTGTTTTTACCCCAGTAAATTATGAGGCCCTAGAGAAATTGATCAATGCTGTTTTGTAAGCAATGAACCTCTGGGCAAAAGACATAACAATATCACTTGTTATGCAAATCATGATTCTCCAAAAACTGCTGTAGCTATCTGCTATAATGAGGGAGAAGAAACACAAGACTCTCATACACTATGCCTCATATAATTTCGCCCAAACAGAAAAGAACTTTACTACCTTTGAACAATAACTGACTTTTGTATTCCAGACACATATTGCAGTAAGACTATTGCAAGGGACAAATCAATTATTATGCTGAGATAGCAGCTTTGAAAAATGATAGCAAATTATCAATAAATGAATGGAGAGCTATCATAACTGGATATGGGAAATGTTAAATGTTTTTACAAGACTACACCTTATTGTGGGAATACGTTTCTGAGAGTTATGACTTACAATCCTTATCTGTCATGGAAGATACCAACCCATCTTCTCTACATCCCAATGTAACACAACACCCTCTAGAGCACTATTCTCAATAATGGTACTGTGATGGTCCAGAAAGATGGATCCACTTGACTATAATCCCTGCTCCTGATAAAAGGGTATTTATTTTTGTTTTTAAATCAGAAACTGAATTTGAATCACACGTGTTGCAACCACATCTCCTGGGAAATCGTATAGCTCAAATTGCAGAGGCTAAAGCTCTAGAATTATGTCTAAAACAAGTAAATACAACAGAACCAGTCATGATATGTACTGGCTCTAATTAGGTTAGGAATGTGCTAGAAAGTGATAATCCCATCAGTTCAGCTACTGGATGGAGAACACACAGAGGTAAACTGCTTCCACTGTTACGTACCCGTGACGTGACAGTGGTGTACTTGTCACGTGACAGGTGTTGAATCTATACTGGACTTGAGGTAATGGTCTTGTGATGGTGGAGTGACGTCATTTTCCCACCAGTAGAGGTAATGTGACAGTTTTTTTTTACAGGGTATAAAAGGAGGACCCCTCCCTGTGAGGAGAGGCAGTTCGTGGCTGGATTTGCCATGTTGACTTGATGCCACTGCATGATTTAATGTTATGACGCAGTTTAGTTGAAAGATGAAGTTTTATTTAATGCCTAAAGTTTAAAAGGTCATTGGCAGCAGTTTCTTTATAATACTGCTAGTTGAGAATCAGTGGAGAGTGAAACTCGGAGTTCGGGAGTTAAAAGATCGAGGGAAGTCGATTTCGATGGTGAAACAGGTTCGACCTTGTTTGATCCTCATTCGGAAGGAATTCATTGACTGTCCCCGTGTTAATCCCTGTGAATAGCAGAAAGGATTGAGTACAGTTTTGTAAAGGAAAGGTCAGTGCCTTTAAGCCATTTCATTCTTCATCTTTCTAAATTCTTCATGGGATAACTTCGATTTGGAACCGCGGTGACGTGATGTGAAAGAGAATTTAAATCGTCTTAAAAAGTCTCTCCCTTAAATGGACTGTAAGCATTTTGAACTTTTGCAATACTACTTTGAAGAACTGTTTTTGCAACATCGCTTTAAGAACTGTTTAAGCTGCTGCACAGCAGCTGATTTCCGGTTACATTAGTGATTTGTTTACTTTTGGGGGTTTGTTTTTCAGTGTTTTAATAAACGTTTTATTTGTTATCAAAACCCTGCCTCACTCATATATTTATTGTTGCTGAGTCCGTAACACCACGTTTGTCCATGTGGAAGAATTTTTATGAATACTATTGACTCAACCATTAGTGCAGGTGTTACACATCCCAGGACATACTGCAGATCTTTTACACAGTTATGGTAATAGAATAACTGATGAGCAAACAAAACACACTGATGGGCTGGACCTTACTATTCTGAAAAGGCCAAGGTTTTGGTAATAACTACATGACAAATAAAAAATAATTTTCCTAGATACTACTGGACCCAATCCCAAAGGATTTCCAACATAATACAAATATGAAGCTGATGATGAAGGTAGGAATAAGATGGAAGCAAGTACATCCGGCTCACAAGCGTGAAACACTATTTCAAGGATTTGGACACAATCATGTTGGCGAACAAGCCACTCATGGAAAATTAGCCATGCTATACAGGTAGCCTTACATAATGAGTGACTGCAGGCAATTTGTTTCAAGTTATAAAGAATATCTGGGCTATCTTAAAGGAGCAGTCACAAGACCACCCCTGTAAGATCAACAAAACCAACTTCACCAATGCACGTGTGAGGAGTTGATTATATCGGCCAGTTGCTGGCACCACAAGGCAGCCCAGCTTATCGAAGAACTAATAATAGTATTCTTCTTATGTCTTGCAACTCCAATGTTTTAATCTCATTAAAATAAAGACACTGGAGTCTGAAATGTGAGTCTAACTTTGTGTTTACTTTAAGCGAGCCTTACACATACAATGTGGTTGTATCATGATATATATAATTCACTTATTTTACATATAACCCTTAATTACCCATAATTAATTACTTAAGCCATCAAGAAAGTTTAATCAAACTATATATATATATATATACACACACAAGATTACTCAAGTAGTGCTGAAATGTTAAATGCACAGCAATTCACTGCTTAACTAGAAATTCCAACTGAATCTTGAAAGTATCTTAACTATACACTGTACACTATATAATACAACTACTATATAAACATCCAAAGCACAGTAACCTTTATATTGTCCTATTCAGGCCTAAAGAGTTCGTTGCTGTGGAGCCTTTCTTACTCTTGTGGGTTAATGTCTTTCCTCAGAAGGGGCGTCACTCTACTTGACAGGGAAGACGTGCTGTGAAACAATCTTAGATTCTGGAGCTTCCACTGTGGAGGCTGTAGGAGTTGACTCTGAGACTGCCGGAAGTGGTTCTGACAGCTCTGGCCACCTTTCTTCTCCTTTTCTTGGCTTTTCTGCTTCTTCTTCTGTGGAGGGTCAACCCGTGGAAGGCTGCTGGACCAGGCAACATCCCTGGTAGAGTGCTCAGAGGATGTGCATACCAGCTAGCAGATGTTCTCACTGATATCTTCAACATCTCTCTGAGCAGCGCCACCGTTTCAACATACTTCAAGGCCACCACCATCGTCCCTGTGCCGAAGAAGTCTTCAGTGTCTTGCCTGAATGACTACCGTCCCATTGCACTTACATCCATCATCATGAAGTGTTTTGAGAGGCTCGTCATGAGGCATATCAAGACCCTGCTGCCCCCCTCACTGGACCCCCTGCAGTTTGCGTACCGTCCCAACCACTCAACAGACGACGTCATTGCCACCACCCTCCACCTGGCCCTAACCAACCTGGACAAAAAAAAGACACATACAATCGGATGCTATACA
Source organism: Hypanus sabinus (assembly GCF_030144855.1). Taxonomy (NCBI): domain Eukaryota; kingdom Metazoa; phylum Chordata; class Chondrichthyes; order Myliobatiformes; family Dasyatidae; genus Hypanus; species Hypanus sabinus. The sequence continues at coordinate 69,300,583 of NC_082713.1, read as the reverse complement.
TAGACTTTAGTTCAGCATTCAACACAATCATCCCTCAGAAACTGATTGGAAAGCTGAGCCTATTGGGCCTGAACACCTCCCTCTGCAACTGGATCCTAGACTTCCTGACTGGGAGATCTCAGTCAGTCTGGATCAGGAGCAGCATCTCCAACACCATCACACTGAGCACGGGGGGCTCCCCAGGGTTGCGTGCTCAGTCCACTGCTGTTCACTCTGCTGACCCACGACTGTGCTGCAACACACAGCTCGAACCACATCATCAAGTTTGCCGATGACACGACCGTAGTGGGTCTCATCAGCAAGAACGACGAGTCAGCTTACAGAGAGGAGGTGTAGCAGCTAACGGACTGGTGCAGAACCAACAACCTGTCTCTTAATGTGAACAAAAGAGATGGTTGTTGACTCCAGGAGGGCACGGACCGACCACTCCCCACTGAATATGAACGGCTCCTCGGTAGAGATCGTAAAGAGCACCAAATTTCTTGGTGTTCACCTGATGAAGAATTTCACCTGGTCCCTCAACACCAGCTCCATAGCTCTATAGCAAAGAAAGCCCAGCAGTGTCTCTACTTTTTGCGAAGGCTGAGGAAAGTCCATCTCCCACCCCACATCCTCATCACATTCTACAGGGGTTGCATTTGAGAGCGTCCTGAGCAACTGCATCACTGCCTGATTCAGAAATTGTACCATCTCGGATCGCAAGACCCTGCAGCGGATAGTGAGGTCAGCTGAGAAGATCATCGGGGTCTGTCTTCCTGCCATCACAGACATTCACACTACACGCTGCATCTGCAAAGGAAACAGCATTATGAAGGACCCCATGCACCCGTCATACAATCTCTTCTCCCTCCTGCCATCTGGGAAAAGGCTCTGAAGCATTCAGGCCCTTACGACCGGACTAAACAACAATTTCTTCCCCCAAGCTATCAGAGTCCTCAATCCCCGAAGCCTGGACTGACACCTTGCCCTACTGTCCTGTTTATTATTTATTGTAATGCCGGTACTGTTTTTGTCTAGTATAGCTTTCTCTGTGTTTTTTTTTTATTACGTAGTTCAGTCTGGTTTTTGTACTGTGTCATGTAAACCATGGTCCTGAAAAACGTTGTCTCATATTTACTATGCACTGTACCAGTATTACAATAAAAGTTGACTTGACTTGACTTCTTACCCAGTCCCTACTTATTCCTCTATCTTTATACTGCTCATTTTCTTTCTCACGTTTCTTCTCTCTTTCACACCTTTTTTTGGTTGCTCACATTCTCTCTCTCTATCTCTTCTATCTTTTTCAACTTCTTGTCTTTCTTTTTTTTTCTCCTTCCTTCTTTATGGGATGTGAATCTTGATTTAGGAAAGTGCATTTATTTCATTGGAGTATACTCTAATTAATTTTCATTGCTCTCTTTACAATTTAATCCTTCCTCTTGGTTTCCTGATCCACAACATTCTCTGACGAATACTCTGTTTTCGTGCGTCCATTCACTCCTTTCTTTTTGGCCTTCTTTTAGCTGGGATTTTGTCTTTGCATCTACTTTTATAACAGTGTTTTGTTTTCCACTTGGAGTTCATGTAATAACCTTAATGCACATAGAGCAGATTCTAGTTCCTTATACTCACAAAAGCCAAATGCTTACAACTTTCCTGAAGCTCCTTGAACTCTCTTCCTGCTTGAAACCAAGTCAGTGTTCACTAGTGAGTGCCTGATTTTCATATCAGAAGTTTTCTCAGATATGTTACCGACAACGACTGTTGTAATTAGACCACTGCTTTGATCATTTCAATGCTTCCCCTAAGCAGCATGGTCCTTCCTTGGTCCAATATGTTTTCCAATCAGATGCAAAAGTTGGTACCAAGACCTGCTTTCCCTGCTGGCCAATGGCTCATGGTGTTCACCATGGAGACAGTTGTAGCATCATCCAGCATCTTCCTCAATTCACTTTAAATTGACTCTGTTACTTGGGATGTGACATTCAAATGGTGGATGAATCTTTAATCAAGTTGTAACTATCTCAGCTAATCACAGCCCTACAATTTTGACCTTTCTGTTTCTACCACATACTAGACCAATGTGGCTTGTTGGTTGTTGTATTTCACTGTTATGAGTGTTATTTAGTTCAGAATCATTGAAATGCTGTTTAAACTTATTTTGTGTAATGGCAGTAACAGCTGAGCCAGTGTCTAATTCCACTTTAATTAATTTGTCATTCATTTCCAGTGTACGTCATATTGATTGTTTATTCTTAGTTTTTGCATGATAAACCTTAAGGTTACCCTTTCCTGTGTCACTCTCATCAAGCAAATTAGTGCTCATTCTGAAGCTGTAATTTGATTGTTTATCTTTTTCTCTTCCTTTTTTAATCCATTTGTCTGCCCGACCTGCTCTTTGTAATCTGTATTACTTTGTTGCATTTTCTACAAGTTTAGCCTTTAAACCTACATTGGTTAGGTGTATGCCACAATAGTAACACAACGTGTTTGACCAGGCAGGTTTCTGTTAGACAATGCAATTTTGGTTAGGCTCACTTCCATTCCTGACTATAACTCAATTGGATCTCTGGCTGCTGTTTCCATCAATACAGCTATTTCATCTGATTTTTTAAACATAAGTTGCGCTTCAGTTAGGAGCCATTATGAATACTTCCTTGTAAGATTCCACAAACTAAACAAACTGTTAGTGCATCATTAAGCTCATCATCAAACTGACAATGTTTGGTTAATTTCTTCAATTCACCGATGTAAGCTTTAAAGGATTCCCCTTCCTTTTGATGCCACTTATGAAAGCTAAAGTGTTCTGCAATCAACAATGGTCTCCAAATGATCCTGCATCACTTTCATGATAACAGCAAAGCGCATTTCACTTGGTTTGGTTGGAGCAGTTAAATTTCTCAACAAACTGTAAGCTTTTCCAACTATCACACTCAGCAAACTAGCATTGGTTTCTTATCAGCTATTCCATTTGCTTTAAATATACTTCTCAATCCAGTTATCTGTTGTGCAGTCGAATGCACCCATTTTTCCAATATAGCCAGCTGTTTCAGTTTCTAAAAAAAATTATTATTATATTCACCACCCCCCTCCCCTCGGGGTAGACATTGCTTATGAATGCGTGATTGTACTCATTGCTTAATTTTGTCTATTTTATTCCTTTTTTTTGAACTCTAACATCTCTCTCCCCTTCTGAAGGAAAGAATGTGTTGTACTTTTTTTTGAAGCTTGTACCTCTTTCAAAAAATATGTGTTGCACTTCAACAGATAGGTAGTTCTGTTGGGTTTGTTCTAAAATGCCCTTATCATCCCTGTTATGTCTTGTAACTCCTGAAACTAATTAAAAGAAAATCACAGGAGCCCAGGATAGTGCTGTGTGCTACTCACATGTATCTTACATATAGCACATAATGAATTATTTGATCACACAAATAATACTTAATTAAACAATATTTTTACAATATCACTCAGATATTACTGAAATACTAAATGCACTACAGATTCTAATTTAAATATCACTTGATGGTCTTTACTTTGTAATCACATGTGGACAAATACACTGGAACACTTAATCCTTGCCTCTGGTAAAGTGATAGTCCCCATTGAATAGAACATTCACTCTGACCACATTATAAATGTAGATACATGAGAAGGCAAAGTATTACTTGCAGAAATCATTAATAACACACAGATAGAACCAAAAGGTTCCAGCCCAGATATTGAAGACAAACTAATAGAGCACTTCCTTGACATGGATCCCGCTATGCTTGAAGAAAAGTGTAGCTAATGTTATGTCATTGAATGATTCCAGTCATGGGAACAGGACAGTGAAACATTTAGAGAGGGAGGTAGATCAGCCAGATATCTTGATACATATTGGTAACAATGAAATAGGAAGGAAAAAAATGAGATCCTGAAGAGAGAATTTAGAGAGCAAGGCAGAAAGCTGAGAAGCAGGACCTCCAGGATAGTCATTTCTGGATTGCTACCCGTGGTATTACGAGAAAGTTACTCACATAGTTAGAGCATTGGCTGACTGGTAGGAATGAAAGGATCCTTGTCTGGTTGGCTGCCAGTGACTAGAGGTGTTCCACAGTGGTCAGTGTTGGGACCATTTCTTCTTATGCTGTATATCAATGATTTAGATGATGAAATAGATGGTTTTGTTGCCAAGTTTGCAGATGATATAAAGATTAGAGGAGGGGCAGGTAGTGAGGAGGAAACTGGTAGGCTACAGAAGGATTTAGACAGATTAGGAGCAAGAAAGTGGCAAATGAAATATAATGTTGGAAAATGCATGGTAATGCTTTTGGTAGTAGAAGTAAATATGCGGATTATTTTCTAAATGAGGAAAAACTCCAAAAATCTGAGACGCTGGGGACTTGAAAGTCCTTGTGCAGAACACCCTAAAGGTTAACTTGCAGGTTGAGTTGGTGACCAGGAAGGCAAGCATTCATTTCAAGAGGTCTAGAATGCAAGAGCAAGGACGTGATTCCGAGGCTTTCTAAGGCACTGGTGAGGCCACACCTTGAATATTGTCAACAATTTTGGGTTCCTCATCTAAGAAGAGATGTGCTGGCATTGGAGGTGGTCCAGAGGTGGTTCACAAGGAGGATTCAGCGAATGAAATGGTTATCATGCAAGGAACGTTTGATGGCTCTGGGTCTGTACTCACTGGAATTTAGAAGGATGGGGGAGGGGGTTCTCATAGAAACCTTTTAAGTGTTAAAATGCCAAGACAGAGTAGATGTGGAAAAGATGTTTCCTATGGTGGGGGAGTCTTGGACAAGAGGGCACAGTCTCAAGATAGAGGGGCGTCCATTTAATATAATGATGCATAGAAATTTCTTTAGCTAGGGGGTGGAAAATTAGTGGAATTTGTTACCACAGGCAGCTGTGGGGGCCAGGCTGTTGGATGTGTTTAAGGCAGAGATTGATAGGTTCTTGATTGGACACGGTATCAGAGGTTATAGAGAGAAGGCCGGGGATGAGGTTGAGGAGGTGAAGAAAGGATCAGTCATGATTGAATGGCAGAGCAGACTCGATGGGTCAAAAGGCCGAATTCTGCTCCTACGTCTTATGGTCTAAACCACTAGATAATAACATTGTGAAAGGTTCTTTTTTTTTTCCAAGACTTCTCCATTAGAAATATATCTTTTTGCACTTTCCCTTTAAAGCCATCAAGTATATAAAATACTGACTACAAAGATTTTAGACATTTCCATTTCTCCAATTATGATCACTATTCTACTCCATTGTTAAATGTCAACATGACAATTTTCTGTATCTCTGGATTATGTTCCAAGTGGTTCAGCGAAAACCTTGATCCAGGTCTTTCCATGGTAAGATGGAACGATGCACTAAAGCAGAAGCTAAGATAAAATGAAAATGATTTTCTTCCTGGTCATCTGAAATTAATGGATCCAATAAAGTTTTTAGAAATTTCAGACCCATAGATTATTGTATCTACACAGATTTCCTATTTGTCTTTAATCAAACAATCATGAAGGTTCGTGCTGTGGTGCAAGTAGTACCTTACAAAATAATTAGTTCTGAATTATTGGTGTCCTTACAAATTCAGTTAAATTTCAGAGGGACATCAGCTATAAAATGGGGAACTAAGCCTATAAAAAATTTTACTCCCCAAATAGACAATTTTACGTACACGGAGAAGCCTTCAGTTATTGCTGTGTATTCAATCACATTGTGTTATTATCAACAGCAGAGAAAAAATATGATTCAGCCCTAAACAATTCTCATAATTAGAAATTATATTAGAGTAAAACAGCCTGTACAGCAATGCCTCGACAGAACTCACTCTTACAATATCACTGATATGATGCTTTGGTTAACTCAGAAGATAAAAGAAGTTTCTGAAGACAAAATTTGTTCAAGCATACAACTATCAAAAGATCGTCCACTTTTTAAGTTTTATAAGGGGCTCGGTGTAATTTGATGACTTAATCTATGCTCAAGAAAGAAATGCAATCCTGTTTTAAGGAATGATTTATCATTGATGCAACAAAGAATCTTCTGGAAGGACCTGATATTCATTAACAATAACTTGAAGAAACTTAGTCAGATTAAAAGAAAAATGTTCCATACATTACAAGAGTAATGGAATAGACCGGGGGTCGGCAACCTGCGGCTCCCGAGCCATTTGTGGCTCTTTCACCTCTGTGCTGCGGCTCCCTGTGGCTTTGGGAAATAATTGGTCAGTATTTAATTAAAATGTATTTTATGTTAGTTTGTTAGCTTTTGAAATGTAATTCTAAATTTGAAGATTATGGTGATCTTGTACAATGTAAGTGTGGCGACACATTTTCTGACACATCCGAAACGGCTCTCAATTAGCCAGCATTCCGGCTAAGGGAGATTGCCTACGGGGGTTTGTGAGTACGTGTCTTTTGCAGCATCTGCGTCCATGGGGGCTGGGTTGAGGGAGGCTTAGAAGCAAGGCTGTTTAGTTCGAATAAAGTTATTCGACTGCAGTTTACTGACTGCCTGAACACACCGCTGCAACGTGTTTTTATCGCTATTAATATACGTCACCACTGCCAATACCTGACACCCGCCAGTGCGCGATTTCTTTAATTTTTCGATCCAAGGTAAGCCAACTATGGAGAATTCTAAAAAAAGAAAAGTGACTGAAGAAAACAGAACGTTTAATGATACGTGGACAGATTCATTTGCTTTCACTGTTGACGAGACTGGTTTACCGGTATGCTTAATATGCAATGAGAAACTAGCAAACAACAAAAAGTCAAATGTCGCAAGGCATTTCCAGAGTAAACACGCAGCCTTTGCTCAAAAATATCCAGATGGAGATGAGAGAAAAAAAGCCGTTTCGGAACTGATGCGGAAGGTTGATCTGAGCAAAAATCATTTCCAGAAATGGATGAAGTCAGGAAAATCAACGACATACGCCAGTTATATTGCCGCTCAGGAAATAGTCAGGCACGGGAAGCAGTTTACAGATGGTGAATATATAAAAGAATCTTTCATTAAGATTTCAGAACATCTATTCACGGACTTTAAAAACAAGAGTGAAATTGTGCAGAAAATCAGGGATATGCCCCTCTCTGCAAAGACTGTCAAAGACAGAACCATAAAAATGGCAGAAGACATCACAAGACAGCAAATTAAAGACATCAATTCAGCTGTGGCCTACTCGATTGCCTGTGACGAGTCTAAAGACAAAGGCGATATTGAACAAATAGCGTTGTTCTGCCGGTATGTAAACTCTGCCGGGCCACAGGAAGAACTGATTGAGTTGATACCTCTAAAAGACCAAACACGGGGGGAGGACATCTGTGAGGCTGTCTTGAATTGTTTAAGAGCCAAAGGAATAAAGACCACCCATCTGGTGTCAGTAGCTACTGATGGGGCTCCGAATATGACGGGAACGCACAAGGGATTTGTGGCTTTACTGCAGAAGTCGCTGGACAGAAAGCTGCTGACTTTTCACTGCATCTTGCACCAAGAGGCACTGTGCGCTCAAACATTTCCTCCGGAATGCACAGAAGTAATGGATGTTGTCATTCAGATTGTCAATAAAATAATGGCAAAAAGTTTAAATCACCGTCAATTCCGTTTGTTACTGGACGAGATGGAAAGCGCATATTCTGATCTCCTGCTGCACAACAAAGTCCGGTGGCTGTCCAAAGGGGAGGTGCTGAAACGCTTTGTCGCGTGTCTGGAAGAAGTGAAAACTTTCCTGGGCAGCAAAGGGCTCAACTTTCCTGAGCTGGAACAGCCAGAGTGGCTGGAAAAGCTACACTTCATGGTAGACATGACAGCGCACCTAAACACGCTGAACACAGCTCTTCAGGGGAAAGGACGCACAGCCCTGCACATGTTGGAGGATGTCTTGGCATTCGAGCGCAAGTTGACAGTGCTTGCCAGAGATTTACAGAAAGGCACTTTGTCTCACTTCCCCAATTTGAGAGAGTTCAAACAAGGTCACGACATGATAATTTCGGAGTATTTACATTCTGCAATCATCGCAATGCAAACATCGTTTGGGAAACGCTTCTGTGAGTTCAGAGAGGAAAAAAACACATTATCCTTCCCGGTCACTCCCTTAAGCATCGATCCTTCCCTACTGAATACGACTGCATTGGCAGGTGTGAGTCAACCTGATCTTGAGATGGAACTGGCCGACATAGCCGACAAAGACATATGGGTGTCCAAGTTTAGACGCTTGACAGCAGACCTTGAAGATGTTGCCCGTCAGAAGGCCGTTCTTGCTCAGAATCACAAATGGAGTGATATTGAAAACCTTCCAAATCCGGACCAACTTGTGTTTGAAACATGGAATGCTGTGCCCGACATTTATGTAAACATGAAAAAGTATGCGCTTGGAGTCCTGTCGATCTTTGGATCCACATATGTATGTGAGCAGGTGTTCTCCAACATGAACTTTATTAAAAACAAACATCGCGCATGCTTCACAGATGACAGCTTGCGATCCTGTGTAAAGATGAAGGTGACGTCATACAGCCCTGATGTGCAGACGCTGTGCGCTGAGGTCCAGGAGCAGAAATCCCATTAACCAAGTATGATAAATATTTTAATTGCCTATTATTTTATGTATATTCATATTTTTTCATTGTTCAGTGAAATAGTCCTTTTATTTTTCAGGCTGACAGCTGGCTGATGATATTTTTGGTTTGCTGCTGGCGGAAAATTTAAGTTCGGCGTTTTTCATAAATACAAGAAGGACTCAAATAGACATTGAGTATTTTACTTAAAAGTAACTTTCAACCCAACGTCTTTTTTTCGGAGTTCAAAATGTTTTTGTTGCATGCAGAAATGTAATTTCGTTTTCTCTGCAGGAGTTCATCAATTTCATAAATGCAACACATTATAGTTTGTTTATACATAGCATAAAGGCAAAAAAAACGTTGTATGCAGTGTTATTTCATTTTAAATGTCAAACGGGTTTTGCGGCTCCCAGTGTTTTCTTTTCTGTGGGAAACGGGTCCAAGTGGCTCTTTCAGTGGTAAAGGTTGCTGACCCCTGGAATAGATACATTCAGATGAGCACGGAACCTCCTTTTATAAGTTCCCTTTGCAGACCCATACTAAGCCCCTGACAGCCCCTGAGGATTAACACTCTCACTGAAATTATCTTTAAGACCTTTCTAGCTGTTGTAAATTTGCTTCTACACCAGCAAATACAGATTCTGAGTGGAAAGGCATTATTTTAAGATGTGTTAGGGAATTTTTTTGTAGTTTTCCAATGGACAATTCCCCTAGCTATTGGATTCATTGTTTTCATAGTGCTCTTTCTGTTGAGATGTTGGAAACTGGCAGGATGGAGTTTGGTAACTTCTGCTTTTTGTATAACAGCTTCACTGCTAAGACTCCATTAACTCCCATACATGTGCTGCATTACTATGGGTTATCTTTCATGTGACTATATCTGCTTTGCTATACACTGCCTCATACTCAGCCTTTAACTAGTCCACTGGTTTGTCCTCAACCATGGATGAGTGAAGAGTAGACACACCCTGAGCATGTTATCCCTGTTCCTCTCCTTTTCCTAGTCAGGTACAGGTATGCATGTTTCTTGCCTCATCTAGATGGGGGTTGGGATGGGTCTGGCATGAGTAATTCTTCTAATAACACAATCCCACAGAAAGATGGATCAGCAGACATTATTTTCTCACCTATTTGGAAATTACTTATTTACTTTCTAACATAAGTAAATTTACACTGTATATGTTTATATATTGTTCTTAAGATTTATATAATGTATATAGTTTCTTTGTGAAGATGTATTATACTATCATGGTTTACACCTTTGACCTTTAAAACCATGTGTTTTATTATCTTATGTGTTATGTTTTACAGCATTAAAACAACTTGCCAGGAGGAGAAAGACAGCTACCCCTGAGGAATGCCATACTTCTGATAACCTTTATTCCAATTATGTTGTGATTTCTTTGGAAATGGGGATGTAATCTTAGGGCATTTGAAGTCCAAAATGTGTCATATTGTCACAAGGTGGAACTATTTGAATATGTCTGTTATTCACTTATTATTCATGTATAGGCATATATTGTGTACATGGTACACAAACAATGCAACAGGTAGGGCTACTAAGCCTACCAACACTACTGTTTGTGTTATATTTAATGTTACTGGAACAGACCTTATATTTACTTGATAAAATCCCCTGAGTTGACCAAACAGACTGAGTAGCCCTTGCTCAGTTAACTTTCTGAGAAAATACAGAAGTTGGAAAGATGTGTCAACTCTGCTCAGTTAGGCCTAATCCTTATTAAAGGGGGAAGACCGGAAACACTTATACACAAAGTCAAGAATCCCCAAAATGGGAAGAAACCTATGCAGATGGTATGGCTGGTATCAGAATATTAAGTTTCAGCACACCAATGGTTTTTCACTCTCATGGGAAGGACATAATCAGCCCCAATGTTCTGACATCTTTTACTGGAGTCTAGAAATAAAGGTATAAGCAGAATCCTCAACTGAAGAACTGCTCTCTTCTTTACTTTGTTAAATGGTTCACACTTCTATGTAAATTTTGTGAAATCATGTAACTGATGAGCATAATTTTCTATAACTAAAATAATCACTAACCATTAGGAAAAAGAAGACAGCAATACCCAATCAGTAATTTGTTTTGAAGACTTGTCTTGATAAAACCTGAGCAAAGTCATGCAGCACATTGAAAATGATGCAAACACCATGTGAAAGAAATGAACTATCTTCAACTTATTGAAAGACGTTGACAGCTGACCTGGTGAAGTAACAGTGACAGAGACAGTGATTTAAATTTACCTCATGGAAATGGGAAGAACTGTTTGTGGGGACGAAGATTTTAAAGATGCACTAATATGGACATTAATGTATCATTGTCACATGTTTATGGAAAAATATAATCCATTTGAAGTTTGGGAAATATATCTAGTTGAGAATAATGAACTGAAAACTCTAACCAGAAAATTATATAGAAACCCCTACATTGGAAAGTACTCAATGGGTTCTTTGAGCGTTGGATTGAAGAACGACTTTCTATCATTGGTAATCTTCTGGAATGGTTGATGGAATAATAGTCTGTTCTCGAGAAGAGACTTGCAAGTACCTTAATCTTGAAGCTAATATCTGTTGAAGAAGCTGGGTTAAAAATCTCTGCTTAGTTAGAGGGGGCTGTGATGAACATTCACTTCCTGGGGCAAGTGAGCCTCATGTTTTGCCATGATCAGCTTTCTAAACACAGCAGCTACCACATGTAAGATCAAATAGTTGTATTTAAACTTCCAAATATACCTTTTAGCTTCTGGTCAGAAACGGGAGTCTGTCTTCAGTTCTTAAACAATAAATGGCATGCAGTAATCAGCTTGCAGTTAAAACACAAATTTTCAAACAAGCTCTGTCTATAGAACAAACTGCCTAGAACACCTGGTTTATTACTTCTCAAGAGGTACAATATAATACAATGGCTCATTTAATTTGGCATGTTCAAAGCAGAAAAGCTGACAAAGTTGCTTGCAGACCAGATGGATAATATCATTTACCATATCAAACAACTGATACGTTTATAGTTGGGAAGTTTATGTACTAAGAGAAGTTAGTTTAACAACATTAGCGATGGGTAGCTGTGAGCTGTGTCTCCAAAAAGCTTTGTAATAAGGGTATCTGAGGAAATATCATATACGTGTGAATTCGCCCAAACATCTAACAAATGGTATAAATGTAGAACAGCAGTTCAGACTTATTAAGAATGATAAGAAACATCAGGAAGAATGAAAGAAACATGAGGTAAATTAGAATGCATTGCCCTGGCTTCAATTTCTGCGACAGATGCTTTGCTTGACTACTTCATTGATATTCTTTCTAGTTAAGAGAAATTGTACCCATGTTTTGGAAATCCTCTGTATTTTAGAAACTGTTTGTAATTTAGAAATGTTTTATAAGTTCAAAATCCTCAATGTTTTAAGTGTGTTTTAAGAATGTTATTTGGATTTAAACGTGTATCATAGAAAACAAATGGACCGTGTTTAAATTGCGTTTGTTACCTATAAGTATCTTCTCCTAGGAGTGTGTGTGTGGGGGGGGGGGGGGGGGGGGTCCACCACTCAAATAGTGGATATTGGTAGTTAAACTCACCATGAGAATAAACAGGGAAATTAACTGCTTTTTGAAGATTGGATAGTTACAATTTAATCTCCCTTTAGTAAGGGCACTTATGGCTATTTGTATTCGATAGGACTAAAGTCTTCACTTGAGTTCAGAACCTTGTGGTCAGAAAACCCAATAACATCACATCAAGTCATCCTCATGTTCTTCACATACATGTAGAATGCCTTTGGGTTTTTCTTAATCTTACTCACCAAGGCATTTTCATGCCTTCTAGCTCTTGTAACCCCCTTTTAAAGCTCTTTCATAACTATCTTATAACTCTCAAAAGACCTGTCTGACTCTTAACCTTAATTATGCTTCTTTCTTCCTCTTGAATAAATGTTCCACTTCTCCTGTTGACCATGTACTTCACTGTACTATCGTTTCCTTGCCTCATGGGACAAACCTATCCAGAACCCCATGCAAGTGCTCCTCAAACAAACTCCACTGTGCATTTCCCTGAGTACCCAGTTTATGCTCACAAGTTCTTGCCCAATAGCACCATAATTCACCCTCACCTAATTGAATAATGTTTCCATACTTTCTTCTCCTATCCCTCTCTAGAGATTTGTTAATGGTCAGGGAGTTGTGATCACTGTCTCCAAAATGCTCATCCACTGAGAGATCTAATTTCTGACCAGGCTTATTGCCTGGTATTAGTTTCATAATCATTCTGTTAAACCACTTTTCACCATTAGAATCTTCAGGAACTGTCTACATAATGTAGTAATTGGAAAAGTATAGTCCAACAAAAGTTCGATTTAAGATAAAAACAACTTTTTGCTGTTTCTCTGCTTGTAACTTTAATAATTAGTAGATTTAGATGATTTCCACTTTCCATCGTCTTTCACTGCATTAACAGAAAATGCAGAAGGTTAAGTTGAGACCTTTTGGGACAGTTTAAATGCCATCTGTAGAGTGTAACCATTCAGGGTTCAACAGTGTTGCTTCCAGCATTAGATTGATGACTTGCTGTTTCCATTTAATTACCTTTGGGGGGTCAGGGAGAAATCTGTGAGAGTCTTCTATTCTTGGAAGATCTACCTGTGATAATTCATCTCTCTCAGAAGATTAAATAGGTTGGAGGGAATCCATAATAGTACCTGGCCTGTCAGAAGGATTAAGCATTATTGGCCATATGGCCTTTTCTTTTTCTACATAAATTCCTTTCATTGTTTTCATTCTGGAAGGATCGGAAAAGTGATTCAAAAAGATTGAAACTATCAGTGAACTGATGGAAATTTGTTTTCATCAGGATTGTGCATTTTTAATTTGACTCTTTATATTTAAAGTAACTCAACCGTAAAATTTATTCTGCTGCAGTAGGTCCAAAAATATTTCTGAAACTTGAATTACTGAGGCTCGGATTTAATTGATGATTGTATTTAGCACAATGCTTTCAAAATTGTGAAATACATTTTTAAAAAGTTGATTTTAATATGGGGTATATAGTTAGATTATAGCTGAGTGCTATTCTAATTGCTTTTCTTATTATTACATTGCATATATCAGCTCTTATGGCCATTTAGCTTATTGTATTTTCTAGAGTCCTTTCAAAATCTGAACGAGCTCATTAAATACGGACATGAAAATTAATACCAAACATTCGCAAACACAAAATCCCAGGTAATTAGGAAGGAATGCAGCTAATTACTTCACACTTAAATATACAATTTCAGATTCCTGCAGAGCACCAACTATAATTAGCTGTAGCATGTTTTTCCATCTTTGACCTCTTAAGGCCAATTTATACTTCTGCGTCGAATCTACGCCGTAGGTACGGCATAGCTGCATACCCTACACCGTAGCCTGATGCACACCTCCCTAAAAATGTAACTTTGTGCCGCGGTGACGCAGACTGCAACAGCTGTGATTGGTCTGCTTGGTAGCATCTCATTTCCTCCTACGCATTTCCAGTTGCTTCTTCTTTGCATTGAAGACGATGATCCAAATCGTCAAATCTACCTGCCGACATCCAAAAATATTTGAAATGCATTTCCTCGTCCATGTCTCTCAGTGGCCGGACAAGCACGAAAATTCACCCTCCTTCTACCTCAATCCATTCAATGGTCATACACACCATCTCCTCCAACGTCTTCTTTCTTTTCTGCATTACAGTAATTTCAATAAAAGTAACTCTTGTTCAACATTTATTAGCTCCAGCATGATGCACTCAGTTTCAGTTGCCATTGTCTGAAGTACACAAAGAAACTCAATACAGTGGCATAGAAACCCCACTGCCAACTAGCGTTTTGGCGGTGAATTGCAGAGCAATGCAGACACACCAACGTACAAGTATAAGTGCTCACAACAGCATAGGCCACTTGCATTGGCTATGGAACACAGCCTACACAGAAGTACAAATTAGCCTTTAAGCAACAGATAGGCCGGTCTTCAAAGGCTCTTAATAGCACACACTCCTGCCCTGGTCATGATCTTGCTTTCATGGTTCTGTTATTCCTATGAGTGAATCATGGAGTTTAAATTGACAACCCATTTACAACTCTTAGAATGTGTTAGTACAGTCATTAAAGTCATTTGAGCAGAGTTTATGCTTCTATGCATATTCAAATATAGATTTAACACAATGGTGATTACTGTGAACTATGAACACATGGTCCAATTGAGCATTTTTATAAGAGCAAGGGTTCCCAACCTGGGGTCCACAGAACCCTCTTGCTTAATGATATTGGTCCACAGTATAAAAAAGATTGGGAACCCCTGTTCTAGAGGAAAGATTTGAGTGTTTCTAATCTCTTGTAATCTATGATCAGCAAGTATAGTTTTGAATGATGGAAATAGTGGATATATTGCTTGTCAACTTTAGAATTCTCGAGATTTCGGAATTGATTTCTCCTAGGTAGATACATCATTTTAAAAGGCTAAATCTGGATGGATTCATAATTATGATAATATTGCGTAAAATGGCGAAGGTTACATTCGCATAGTTGATTACAATATCTGACAAGGTACAAGAAAACTCTCATAAGAAATGAGTTTGCATTCTATAGCAAATAAGCAAGTTTAGAATCAGCAGAAGGGGCATTAAAAGGATAAAGACATTATTAGCCTCAAATTCAGAAGATTCCTGAGTGACTCCAATTTTGCTGTAAACATTAAATTGTTACTTATTGAAGCTTTCAAATTAGGAGCAAGGAATTATACCACCATTCTTCAAGAAGCAATATCCTTCACTATTATCAACCAAGTCTAAAAGGCAAGAAATTTTAATGCCACACTCTCTTTCAGAAACAATACTACCTTCAAATTTGATTTTAATGGTAAATAATAAATTCTTTAAATAACAGTTCAACATCTATAGAAATGTGATGGTGACATTGTAGTACAATTTCTTTTCATGAAAAGATTAGATTAATCACCCTTAATTTGGATTTATAATTATTGCTACAATTTGAACATAGATTAAACGACTCAACACAGGACTATCAAACAAACTGTCTCTGTTCCAAATTCACTGAATGCTGGACATTTTGCCTGCAGCATTTTCACACTTTTCTTCACTACAACAATGCCAGAGGAACTGTCAGAAGCTTAGGCTACATCCACACTAGACAGGATAATTTTGAAAATGTCGGTTTCGCATAAAAACGATAGGCGTTCACACTATGCGTTTTTGAAAATATCTCTATCCACGTTGAAACGGAGATTTCAGCGAATCTCCTCCTCCTGCGTATGCACAGGACACATCTACCAAAAATAAGCAACATGTTTGGTGTCGAATCTCGCCGTAAAAGTGCGTGTTTGTGTAATTACAAACTAGAAAAATTTAAAATGATGGACAGCTGTTGGCTGTCGCGCAGGAGAACTTAAAACTAAAAAAAAAACGAATACTGCAGCGTACGGAGGCAAACGATAGGGAGTTCACAGACTGATTGACCTGGCTGACGACAAACATTAAAAAACTGACTAACTCTTGCATTAATAAAGCACCTTGTTAAATGTGTAAAACATGTCTGCATCAGTGTTATCTTGTATTTCCATACAATTTTACATTAGGCTGTTACACATCTATTGTCAGAGAAGTACTTGCATAAATAGGTAAACCAACTTCATACGAGCAAGGACAGAAAACAGGGCAAAGTGAGTACAGTATACTTATTTATTCAGTGAATTATAGGTCTAAGTATTTGGTGAGTACATTTCTAATTCTTCTGGCTTCAGTCTCCTTGCCGTCTGTTCTGAAATTGTTAGGTTGCATTCAAGAAAACAATGAAATAACGTGCTGCCATCTGATAGCGTTTTCAAAAGTCTCCGGTTATGCTGTCCACACTGATCTACCCGAGCAACGTTTTCAAAAATACCCACCCTGGAAAGCGTTTCTGAAAAGCTCCAGTTTCGGAGGACAAAAACGCAGTTTAGTGTGGACCGAGGGTAAAAACGAAGAGAAAGAGCTTTGGTTATGGATTTATCAAGCATAGTATGGATGTAGCCTTAGCCTTAGGACAAAAATTCTCTCTGAAAACTTTTCCTCTTTTCCTTGAAAACTCTTTTCTTTAATACCTCAATGATCAAGATGCCCTGCTTTAAATCTCTTAATGTGGCTCATTTTCATTTTTTTCAAAAACTCTTGTGGAAATATCCAAAAAATGGGTGTAATGTTAATGAGGATCTGAAAGAAGTTAATATTACTGAAAAATTTGTATTGGAGTAATAAGCAAGATAAGAAGGTACAACACCCATGGATCCAATGTCCTGAATGCCATGATTATGAAAGGTGATAGTCAGTTCTCAGTTGTTACAATTCTAGAGACCAGAATCATTCTCACAATTTGGAAAGAAGCAAACATAACATTACTACTTAAGAAAGGAAGGAGAGTGAAAACCCTGAACTACAGACCAGATAAGCTGATGTGAGCTGTAGGAAAAATGTTGTGTTACCGAAGATGCAATAAAGGCACTAAGAAAATAACAATATGATTTCTGTAGAATCAGAAAGGAGTAATGAAGAAAAGTCATATTTGAGAAACATAGAAAGAGTTTTTTTTGAAGTTCTAACCAGCTGAGTAGATGGAGGTGCAGTGTATTTGAACATTAAGAAAATACAGTACCAAACATTAGATTATTGAACAAAATTAGATAACATAGCATTGGAAACAATACATCAGCATGAAGGATTGATTCATAGATGGAAAAAAGCAAATATGGTCACTTTCAGTTTAGGAAACTGTGAGTAGTTGAATGCCAACAACCCACACAAAATGCTGGTGGAACACTGCAGGCCAGGCAGCATCTATAAGGAGAAGAACTGTCGACGTTTCGAGCTGAGACCCTTTGTCAGGACTAACTGAAAGGAGAGATACTAAGAGATTTGAAAGTAGTGGGGGGAGGGGGAAATGTGAAATGATAGGAGAAGACCAGAGGGGGTGGGATGAAGCTAAGAGCTGGAAAGGTGATTGGCAAAAGTGATACAGAGCTGGAGAAGGGAAAGGATCATGGGACGGGAGGCCTCGGGAGAAAGAAAGGGGTGGGGGAGCACCAGAGGGAGATGGAGAACAGGCAGAGTGATGGGCAGACAGAGAGGAAAAAAATGAACTAAACATGTCAGGGATGGGGTAAGAAGGGGAGGAGGGGCGTTAATGGAAGTTAGAGAAGTCAATGTTCATGCCATCAGGTTGGAGGCTACCCAGCCAATATATAAGGTGTTGTTCCTCCAACCTGAGTTTGGATTCATTTTGACAATAGAGGAGGCCATGGATAGACATATCAGAATGGGAATGGGACGTGGAATTAAAATGTGTGGCCATTGGGAGATCCTGCTTTCTCTGGCGGACCAAGCGTAGGTTTTCAGCGAAACGGTCTCCCAGTCTGTGTAGGGTCTCACTGATATATAAAAGGCCACACCGAGAGCACCAGACACAGTATACCACACCAGCCGACTCACAGGTGAAGTGTCGCCTCACCTGGAAGGACTGTCTGGGGCCCGGAATGGTGGTGAGGGAGGAAGTGTAATGGCAGGTGTAGCACTTGTTCCTTTTACAAGGATAAGAGCCAGGAGGGAGATCGGTGGAAAGGGATGGGGAGGACGAGTGGACAAGGGAGTCGCGTAGGGAGCAATCCCTGTGGAAAGCAGAAAGGTGGGGAGGAAAATAAGTGCTGGGTAGTGGGATCCCATTGGAGGTGGTGGAAGTTATGGAGAATTATATGTTGGACCTGGAGTCTGAGGGGGTAGTAGGTGAGGACAAGGGGAACCCTTTCCCAAGTGGGGTGGTGGGTGGATGGGGTGAGAGCAGATGTGCATGAAATGGGAGAGATGCGTTTGAGAGCAGAGTTGATGGTGGAAGAAGGGAAGGTTCTTTGTTTAAAAAAGGAAGACACCTCCTTCGTCCTGAAATGAAAAGCCTCATCCTGAGAGCAGATGCAGCGGAGACGGTGGAATTGTGAGAAAGGGATAGCCTTTTTGCAAGAGACAGGGTGGGAAGAGGAATAGTCGAGGTAGCTGTGAGAGTCCGTAGGCTGATAGTAGATATCAGTAGATAAGCCAACTCCAGAGATGGAGACAGAAAGATCAAGAAAGGGGAGGGAGGTGTCGGAAATGGACCAGGTAAATTTGAGGGCAGGGTGAAAGTTGGAGGAAGAGCTGTTCAGTGTCATGGCGTACGCAGAACTCGCTAAGGGGTGGGTGAAGGGGGACAAAGCTGAGGCCCTTATTGAGGACAGAGCACTCTGCCTCAGACAGTTGAAGGTCGGAGGGAATGGTAAAGACCCGGCACGGATGAGAGATGGGATCAGAGGGGGGAGGGAGGTTGGTCGCGTCAGTGGAGAGGGATGGGTTGGGGTGAGAGGAAGATGGAGCCTCTGAGGAGCTGACAATAGGATCTGAGGGAGAGGGGATTGCAGAGTGGTGGAGGGTGAAGGGGAGACGGGAGTCACAATTGCAGCATGTAAAGACCCGGCCTGTAGTTCAAGGCTGGAGTTGCAGTCGGTGGTTGCGCGATCGCTTTGAAGCTGTCCATGGTCATTGGAACCCATGTCGATGGTGCTGGAGTCCAGGTTTTCAATATGCCCTGGGTTGCTGGGGCAGTAGTCGAATGCCTTAAGGTTTGATTCTGGAGTCCTGGCAGTTCAAAATTTATATCATTGATGTGAATACAAGGAATAAGTGTGATTCAATGGTACAAAACAGAGAGGTTGTAAGGGGATAGTGATAGGCTAAGTGAATGGATGAGGGACACAATAGACAGTATACAATGTGGGGAAATGTGATATCATTCACTTAGGTAGAGGAAAGCATTTAGAAAACAGACACTCAGGGTTGAATGGAATACTTCTGGTTTTGCTTGTTGTGTTATAGCTTTCCTTCATGCAGTAACAACATTAAAGGCAAGAGTAGTTTCTCTTAAGAACAAATGATATAAAAGGTGATCAGATTGACAGAGTTATGAATTATGAAGAGTTTTGATAAATAATTTGAGAAAAGATTGTTGCAAAACAATAAATTTCACAGCATATATATGATATAATAAACCTGATATTAATTCTGAGTATATTATCAGAAGAATAAAGGGATTAGTTAGGGGATTTTCATTCATTTCACAGGGGGGGACTGAATTATTGAAGCATTCCAATAGTGACAAAGGAGAATTTATAAACAAAATTCAAAAGGAACTGTAGCAAATACTTGAAAACAAACTAGAAGCCACTGAGAGGCTAAGTGAAGAACTATCGCACTGTACGATGCTTTTCCCACTAACTGAATTGCAAGTCGAGAAAGTACTTTTGACCTTTTATTACAAACCAACAATAAAATCATTTGACTCTTCTGTAATTTATGTAAAACAAGAACGAGTGAGACAAGTGTAATTGGATCAAATTCAAACAGGGGTGGGTGGAGAACAAGAAATACCTGCCCCCTACTCAGTCCCTCTCTATGCCACCATGCAGATGAACAGGTGAATGACTATATTTATTTATTTTTACTGCCACTCAAACCCACATGTCAAATTACCTTAAACCAAAGTGAGGATGTACAACACAAATATAATACAGACAGACTATAAATGGGTCCATAGCTCCAACAGGGACTTTAATGAATATTTAGAAAGAAAAACAAATGGCACAGGGAAATTATAAAGGAATAAATATAGCAATTTTTTTAGGAAACCCATCAAACATTCCATGATTGCATTAAATTCTGAATTCAACCTTAGAATTTCATCGCATAACTGGATTGGAAAGCTTTTGTTGTCATATTAGACTCAATCACGATGACAGGTCACCAGTATTTATATTAAGACCCATCTGCAGGTTGTAGGATCAAAGGTTACAACTGAGTTTTAACTCTCCAGGATTGAACAGAATGAGAGAAGAGCTCAATGAAACATTGAAAATGCATAAGGAACCTATCATGGTTGATATATCATATTCAAGGTCATTTTGTAATGTCCTGAGGACTTAGTTTGAATTGGTCACCAACCAAGTGAAGGGAACTGGCTTATTAAATTCATTTAAGTACAATTCAGGCCAGTGCCCATTTCACAGAATTATTGACAGGTCACAGCATGATATGCAATATCACAGCAACTATTTTCAATTTCCCCCTGCATTTTTTTTTTTCCTTTCAACTACTTATCCCACTTACTCTGAATCTGCCTCCACCTCTTACTCCTTACTTCTCAAATCATTCAGAACACACCACTAGCTCTATAAATCTGATTAAAATAGTTGGTTTTTTTTTGCTGCAATTATATGTAGAATCTTAGAGATGATAAACAGTCACAGAACACTAGAGCACAGGAACAGGCCTTTTGGCCCATCTAGTCCGTGCTAAACAAATAGTTTGGCCTAGTGCAATCAACCTGCCCCGTACCATCATCCTCCATACCCCTCCCATCCATGTACCTATCCAAATTTCTCTTAAATGTTGAAATGGAAATTACATCCTCCTCTTGCACTGTCAGCTCCTTTTGAATTCTCACCATCCTCTGACTCTATCATGTTCCTCTTAAACATTCCACCTTTTACCCTGAGCCCTTAACCTCCAGTAGTAGTCTCAACCAACTTCAGTGGAAAAAACCTGCATGCAGTTACCGTACCTATATCCCTCATAATTTTGTATATATCAATCAAACCTACCCTCAATCTTCTACATTCTAGAGAATAAATTCCTAATCTATTCACCTTTTCCTTATAACTCTGGTCTTAAAGTTGAGCAATATACTTACAAATTTTCTCTGCACTTTTTAATCTTATTTACTCTACATGTTTCCCATAGGTAGGTGACCAAAAGTGTACACAATACTCCAAATTGTGCCTCACCAACACCTTATACAATTTCAGCATATCATCCCAACTTTTGTGCTCAACATTAATTCATGAAGGACAATGTGGCAAAAGCTTTCCTAATGACCCTGTCTACCTGTGATGCCACTTTTAAGGAATTATGGACCTTTATTCCCAGATTTCTTTGTTCTACTGTACTCTTCAGCACCCTACCGCTCACTTTGTAAGACCTATCACTGTCAGATTACGGTGAACCAACGTAATAGCTGATTTTTATTGGTGGTGGTATTCCCAACATGCGAAAAGGACATACAGCAGAATTTAGAGATGTTGATGATGAAAGAAAGTCCATATGTTGCCAACACACCCAAAATGCTGGAGGAACTCAGGCAGCATCTGTGGAGGGAGATGAGCAGAGTGTTTCAGGCCAAGTTCCTTCATCAGGACTGAAAAGGAAGGGTGCAGAAACCCAAATAAAAAGGTGGTGGCAGAGGGCAAAGCACAAGCTGGTGATGAGTAAGACCAGTTGAGAGAGAAGATACGTCGATGGGGGAGAAGGAATGAAAGGAAGTGATGTAAGAAACTAGGAGGTGATAGGTGGAAGAGGTAAGGGGCTGAAGAAGGAGCTATCAGATCAGAATGCGCTCCTCCTCCTCACCCCCCATCTTTTTATTCTGGCTTCTGCCCCCCTCTTTTCCAATCATGATGAAGGGTTTGGCCCAAAACATTAACTTTGTTTCCCCTCCATAGATGAGGCCCAACCCCTTGAGTTCTTTCAGAATTTTGTGTGTGTTACTCCAGGTTTCCAGCACCCTCAGAATCTCTTGTTTTAACATGTCATCAAAAAAGGGTGCTGTTGAGATTTGGAAGAGAATCTGCCAGTGGTGCGCTCATTTACGTGCTAGTCTTATTCTTAATAATGGAATCTATAACCAGACAACAAGATAGCTAGCTGGCCCATGCTGCTCGAAAAAGGTTTGGTAAGCTCGTAGTGCTGAATATCAGTGACCCAGAAGGCTAGCCAGGCCATGCTGCAGACAGGCACATGGCACACCAGAGTCTAATTAGGGAGTCTAAACTTGGCTCACACAAGCAGTGATTATAAAGCTTTTAGTCCTTTGTGCTTCCCTGTCATATCTCTAATGGATGCAACAGTATCTCAAGGAAATTTAGGGGTGGTATAGCCAAAAGTAAGGGAAAGGGATTAAAAAACAAGAGCAACAACAAATAAAATGAAGCATAATAGAATTCATCATAATTTGAAGTAATAATTTGCTTCAAAGATCCTCTGATGATGCATCTTAAGACCATCTGGAAGATTTAATCTTCCTCATGTAACACCAATTTCTAAGAATGAACAATGAATTATCCACAATCTAATCACTGATTGTGCATTAACTCTGCAGGGCAGCATGTAATACCGGCATCAGCAGCCATGAACATGAGCAGATAAGCTACATGTCACTTCAGGAACCAATGTTCCCTGCACCTCTGAAAGCAGTAACACTGAAGGTTTTGACATGTGCTCCATCTTCAAAAGTGCAAGCTGATACTTCTCCTACAGCTGAAAGGGTCAATGAGGCACTTCCATGCTCACTGGCCTGTGAAGAGACTGCTCCAATGAACGGGTAATTGCTGCTGTCAAGCATAGTTGTCTGTTCCTCTGATATGGTGGGATTATCTAGTACAACAAAAGCAGCGTCAATTCTATTGAACAGCCAAGTCTGCCTCTATTTTATGCATTCATCAACAAATAGACCTGCAGTTGAGACATTATTTAAAATATGTTACCAGAATACAACAATATCAAGGAGCTTAAATTATTTTAAAAAGTCACAACAATGTTGTTCGGACAACCAGAGGCTAATTTACTTTCATTAAGGTCCTGAAAGCCATAACAGTCATCAGAGAACCTGTGTATATTTCTTTGGTTGCCTGAAGATAATTGTGACTCCAGGGGGTGGCCCTACTAGCTGTGCCACAATGTCGCTCAGTTAAAACGTGCTTATTTATTTGGAGATCCAGTGTGGACAGGCTCTTCCAGCTCGACAAACTCTGGCCTAATCACAGGACAATTTACAATGACTGATTTATCTATTAACTGGTATGTCTTTGAGCTGTGGCAGTAAAGCAGAACACCTGAAGGAAACCCAGGCGGTCATGGGGAGAATGTACAAAGTCGTTACTGGGACACCATGATAGAGTAGTGGTTAATGCAATGATATTGCTGGAATTGAACAGTAACAACATTGCTTTAACCAGTACTCCACCATGGTGTCCCAATGTGGTAAGCCCATTGGTTGTTAGAACATGATTGCTTATTCCAGTAGGAAGAGTTCTTTCGATTCTCCAAAATGCCATAATGTTTCAAGGGATTAAACAGGGCTTTGGTAAAATCTACTTTTCTTCCCCCCTGCCTCCCGATTCTACTACTCACTTACACTCTGAAAGGAAAAGTAATCTACAATGATCAATTAACTACCAATCCATGTATCTTTGGGATGCAGGAGCAAACAAAGCAGTGGGAAGAAACCCAAACAATCACAGAGAGAACATGCAAACTCCACACAGACAGTGCCCGAGGTCAGCAAAGACCTCACCACCTCAGACTTACTCTTTTCTCCCCTTTTCCATTGGGCAGAAGGTACAAATGTCTAGAAACGCATACCAACAGGCTCGAGGACAGCAGATATCCTGCCGTTATAGGATTATTGAATGGTTCCCTGGAATAATAAGATGGACTCTTAACTGCACAATCTGCCTTGTTATAACCTTGCATCTTATTGCTCACTTGCACTGCACTTTATCTGTTGCTGCTACACTTCGTTCTACATTCTGCTATTGTTTTACCTTGTTCTACTTCAATGCCCTGCGTGAACATGATGCAAGGCAAGCTTATCATTGTATCTCATTGTATGTGGCAATAATGAAATAATTCCAATTCTCGTATCTCTACCAGCTGGGCCACTGTGTTGTTCTGTTATAATGCAAAGTCAAACTGTGAAGATTCAACATTTTCAAAAAATAGTAAGAATAAAGTCTCATAATTGTAAGAATTATTCAATGCTCTGTAATAACCAGGCAATAAACCTTGCTGCTAAGTATTCTCACTGATCTTTCTTGTGTCCTAAACATCACATCCTTGACGTGGCCATGAAAGTTAGCACACCCGTGCTGTAGCCCCTTCTCACAACCTCTCAATGGGAGCACTCCTTTATCTGCTCACTCCTTTGCCATCCCCTTCATCAGACCAACTGTTCCCATCCTCAAGTCGATATCCACACCCATCAACCTCTCCCACCCTCATCTACAACTCCCATTAATATTTCTCTGTTTCCCCACATATCTTCTATGGCTCTTCCCAGAAGGCTCGTCCCCAGCATGAGGATGAGGGAGAAGTCAGCCTCTTGATTAGATTTTATATATCCATGGGCAATGCCACATTAAAGTGCTGGGAAGGGCAATGAAGTTCAAAGTACATAATGACAGGGAAAGAATAGATGGCAGGCAATGGTGCTACAGTGAGAGGAGCAATTGAATAATCTGTAAACAATATTGGTGATTGGACATTGGCTGTTGCTCTAATGGCAGCAGTTATGGGAGTAACAGGAATTTAATAAATATTTTCTTTTAAAAAAGTACATAAAATATGATATAAACAGTGCCTCCTATCTTGGCACCTATCATTTCAAGGCTCAAAATAAACAAAAATAATCAACATTTTTTTAATCTCTAGGCATCCTTTACTGTACATGCATAACTATCATAAACAGGCTGGCATTGCCAGGCATGGATGTATAAATGGACCCAGACTTGACAAGGATGGGAAATTTCTGTACCTGAAAGATTTAAAACAATTTATAATCCCATTATGGTGCACACTTGTTATTACTCAACTATTTAGTTTTAAGTTAAAAAGGTGTAACTCAGAGTTTAACACATGTCTCTGGATCAATACCCCAAAACCAATGAACACCAGTTTTGTGTCTTCCTCACTCTGCTGCCCAAAAAAGTGCTGCAGGAAAAACCAGGAAAACAATTTGACGTAAATGGAGAACATACACTTTTCATTACAACCCTAAGAATATTCATTCCTCTTCTGCGACTCCACTTGGATAAACTTAAAATGTTATTAATTGTTTTAAATAAAAGTTATGATAGACCTGTGACAGAACTTATGCCAGATGGAAGGAATTTTCTGAATCTGTCATGCCATATGCTGCTTCATGTGATGCAGGAATTACCTGCAAGGTAACCATGTGGATAATTTGATTCCTTCTTCTGATAAACAAGCTTAAAGTCTCAACAAGTAATGTGCCTCATTTGCTGCCTTTTCCAAACCCATGTCACAATCCAATTGCTAAGTCATTACCAATTAGCAAAGAGGGTGCCACTCATTGATAAGTTAGTTATATATCACCGAGACATGGAATCTTTAGATGCTGGAACCTTGAGTAGAAAAAAATACTGCTGGAGGAACTTAGTGGGTCAGGCAGCATCTGTAGAGGGAAATGGACATGTGACACTTTGGATCAAAACACTTCATTTGAACTAGTTCTACACCATTGTTGGTTTTACAAGAGTCCTCTGTTAAAATGTTGGTGATGTGTTTATATGTGTTCATACTAAGATCCTGATTGGACAAAAGTGTGCTTGCTCTGTGGCATGTAATGATGAAATTTTAAAAGATTCAGCCTAAGGATCTTCAACCAGAGCTTTAAAGTCTAAATACGTAAATAGTTAAACCTGCTGCTTTACAAATAAAGAGTCCATCTCTTTTTGTTGTATGTGTGTTCTCTCAGTACATTCGGAAGGCAATACAGAAACTTTACTTCTTAGATCTTAAATTAAGGAAGGAATTTATATTTTCCCTATTTAGCTGATGTAATTCAAGATGAATGCATAATTGAGCTATTGAAACATAAATAGATGAAAAATAGACATATTCATCTTTGCGCATTTTTCAAATTCCAGTAGTTCATGTACTCCCTCAAGATCATCTTAACAAATGATTTTCAATTCGAAATGTATGCAGTGTAAAACACAAACTTCAACTCAAACTATCTTTGCTTTACAAAATAAAAATTAGAAACTGTAGCGGTCAAAAGCATCTGTGGAGAAAGGAAAAAATATAATCTTGTCAGATTGATACCCATCATTATTAGAGTACTCCAGAACTTGCTCAATGTGCCAGATGTTTGCAACGTTATCTGTTATATAATTATACATTTCAAATAGATCATTAGGAACAAAAATGTAATTTTATGATAAAGTATATGTAAACCACTTAAAGGAAGTAATTTGTTGAAATAATGGGTGAAATTGCAACACCGTAAAAAATGGGCACCACAGAAACTTTGCGATTAGCACAACTCTACTACACCTCGGGGAATTCTGAAGTTCAGAGTTCAGTTCCAGCTCCATTCAGTAAGGAGGCTCTATTTGTCCTCCCTATGGAATGTGTGGGTTCTCCTGGGTTATCTGGCTTCTTCTCACAGATGAAAAAAATATTGGGTAGGTTCATTGGTCATTGTAAATTGTGCCCCGCTTAGTTTAGGGTTAATCTGGGCAGCATGGCTCAAAATGTCGAAAGGGCTTGCTCCATGCTGTATCACAGAATAAAAATAAATTACAGATATATTAAAAGCCTCACACTTACGACTTAAAAATGACAATATCTTCTTGATTGTCTCTTTTATTTCTGGGGAATAGAAATACATTACAATTGATATATGATTCAAAGCTCTACAAAATGAATTGTCTATTTTGAAGACAAGCATTTTAAATGGCACAGATATGTTGCTTCATAACTCCAACAACCTTGGGTGTTGTTTGAGTGGAGATAGTTCATTCTCCCTGTGACTATACAATTTTCCCCAAGGTTCTCTGGTTCTGAACCACATTACAAGGAATATTAGTTGGTAGGATAATTTGCCTCAATGGTATAATCTTGAGAGAGTGGAGGGAGAAGAGGTTACATGAAAAATTAGTAAGGAATGGAGTTTCTCTGTGAGCAAGTATAGATGAAATGGCATTCACTTGTGTTATGTGGAAGTATTACAGATTGCATTCCTCAATTACATACAAGTATTCTGGACTGTAAAACTGAGGTGAGACCAATTGGCCTGACTTAAATGCTAATTGAATATTTGCTAATGTTTATCAAAATGCTCTAGATTTATTTTTAATTCTAATTTTGCTTTGGAAGATACACTACACCCTATGGTTGCATTCCGAGAAAACCGCAGATCGCAATTTTTCATAATGAGAACCCTGGACAAAAATTGACAAAATGTCAAACACAGATGCTGGAAATCCAAAGCAACACACACAAAATTCTGCAGGTAGTCAGCAGGCCAGAAGAACCTATAGAAAAGGGTAAACAGTCAACATTTCGGGCCGAGACCCTTCTTCAGGAAATAAAATGTTGCTATTTCAGCACTTTGTGTTTGTTTTGTAATTTCCCTGCCCCCACACACCAATTCCATAAGCATGATTTGTTATTCTGAATCTCAAGATTTTTAATAGTGATTTGTGAATTCCACAAGGTTAAATTTCCACTTCAAAAATTAGCATCATGTGGAGGGTATAGTGCATGTCATTTGAGATTTGGAACATTATTTTACAGCTATACAAAGCATTATATAGCATTTGGATTTCTTGTTCTCACACAATAAGAAAGATGTGGTAGCAATAGAGAGCACTGAAGAGATCCACCAGAATGTTTTTTGGAATAGGTAGCTGTAGTTATTAAGCAAAATTGGATAGGCAGTATCGATTATCACTGAAATAAATGTGGAGGAGTGACTTTATAAAGAACATCACGAGCAGCAGAGATAGGGAAGGTAGCCAGAACCTCTTGCTTAGGGCAGTGGAATCCAGAACAAGAGCGCTCTCTCTGATTTAAGGCGAGACGGAAGACAATTAGAGGAGATTGAAGGGGGAAGGTTTTCTCATGTAGGGTGTGCTAGATTTCAGGAATGAGCTTCCAGAGATGGCTGGACAAACAGATATCATTGCAGTGTTTGAAAGGCATTGGGACAGAGAGGGCCATGAGACTAAGCCAGGCAAGTCGAACTAATGTAGATAGGTATCACAGTCATCATGGACAAGCTGGACTTCTGTGCTGTAAGATTCTATGATTTAACATAATTGAGTAAAGAAACAAGGGAAAGAATGGACATGTATTCCGATGTTCAGGATGCTGAATAAAAATTTACCATGTATTAAAACCTTACAATTTAGCATAAAGCCACTTATCATCTTAAACTCTGTTCTCCCAGTCATATGGGCTTTGAAACCTTGCAGGAATGTGATATGAAAAGTTGTAATCTATTTTGTATCACACCTTGGGCATGAAATTAAATGTAAATCCATGGGATATCTTTGGTATTTGTAATGAAGAAGCAAATCTTTCACAGCAAGAAGATACATTTCCAACATCTATCATTGACAAATATTCTTGGTTTATATTCCATTAACAGTGCATAAAAATTTGGAACAGAATTATGCCAATCAGCCCATCAAGTCTGCTCTGTCTTGGACAATTTTTTTCAACCCCATTCTCCTGCCTGTTCCCTGTAACCCTTAACCACTTTACCAATCAAGAAACTATCCTCTCTGTCTTAAATAAACAGGATTTAGCTTCTAAAACTTTTATTGCAATCAACTCTACAGATTCACTATCACCTGGCTGAAGAAATTACTACTAATAGTTTTAAAGGGATGTTCTTATAGTCCGAGGCTGTGGCTTTGAATCCTACTATGGAAACATCTTCCCCATGTCCGTTCTATCCAGGCCTTTCAGTATTCAGTAGGTTTCAAAGAGAGATCACCAGTCTTGGTATTTCTGGCAGGATGACAAAAGGAGCAACATTGATTTGCAGGCCTGAATTTGGCCAGGGGTTAAGGTATCTGTGAAAAGAGCAGAAGCATAGAGCTTTTATTGGGGAAGGAATTTCTTATCCAAGTATTGGCAATAATTTCTTTCCTTTTGTATCTGCTTTGCTGACTGGGATTGATAATGTGGCAAGAGGCAGCAAATTATTGAATACAGAACCCTAAAGGTTACTTCCTGCCTGATGCACTTGCATAAATGAGTCCTGAAGTGCTTTCATTATTTTAAGCCAATGTATAAAATGTAAGCAAGGCACATAATTAGGCACATGCCAGGCATCAGTTATCTAGTTGATAGGAAACTCCATCATACTTTTGATGTGCTCAAGTGTATATTCTCACCAATGGTTATTAAAAAAAGAGATGTTAATGACTTCTCTACACAGTTTCTTACATTATCTGTTTGATTATGAGAAAGAAATGCAATATAGCATTTATGGTGGGAAGTAGGATTGAACTTACCACCTTGTTACAGATGTAAAGGAAGCAGACACACCTCCATGTAGCTCAGGGAGTCATTCAACAGCACTGGATGCTATGATACATCCGAGGATGTGCCGGGCACATCAGCAGCGATGTCACCTGGGTCACTGGGTGTTTTGGGTCTTTCAGCATCGGACACCCTCATCCAGGTGACCCAGCCAGGATCAATCAGGCCCCAGCATGAGTCCCAGCAACATTGGTCCACCGTTCACACCTCTTGATCTGTAGACACCTGGAGGCATGCTCAGCTGCCTCTGTGATGGTCCTCATGGCTCTTCTCTTTGCAGCCCTCATAATGCCAAGAAAACAATAGGTTCTGCAGAGCGAGCAGCCAACGAAACCTCTACACCCCACCTTTATAGGCTTGCATCATGCCTCCAACGCTGTCCCTGACACTGCTCTACCAGCTCCTGGTACTTGGCTTGCTTACGCTCAAACATCACCTCCACCCATCCTTCCCAAGTAACTGTCTTTTCTAACATCACCACCTGCTTCAAGGTTTCTAATTGAATGACCTTGTCAGACTGCAGAAATGATGATGCGATAAGGTCAGGAAAATTAAATTGCTTGCCAAGATTGATATTCAGTTGCCAGTCAGATGCCGTGGTGGGCAATCTTGCTGGCGATCTGTGCTGAGGCTGTGGTTGCTTCCCAGTTTTGACAAAGGCAATGGGCTTTCTAGGTTGACAGAGGTGCCTGCTGTTGTTAATGGCTGAGGAGATATTTATTGGCACCACTTTCAGCACCTGGTGATGGTGCCAGGGGTAGCGGCCTTCACCCAGGGCTTTTGGAAAGCTGCTGTAAAAGTGTTCCAGCAACGCTCCCCCAGAGCAGAAAGGACATGATGGTGCCTCACTTTTGCCCCAGACAAAAAGATTCTCTGGACTAGGCAGGATGTCATACGCAACCTGGAACATGAACTTAATGTGCTGGAATTCAGCCTGCCTGCTGTTGGACCAGGAAATCTTCTGCTTCAGCATGCCCTCTCACCTTGTCCAAGCTCCATGCTGCCCCATTCCTACTGTCCTGGTGCTACACACTTACTTGACAGCTGCTCACTCCTCTTTCTGGACCATTTTGCATCTGTCCCTGCCCTAGATCCTGTCAAAGTGTGTTGAAGTGAAATTTGTGAACTTATTTTAAATCATCTCAAAACTCTACAATACTTTAGCTTATCGGTGATGTTTATTTTCCTATTAGACTCAAATTTCCAGACTCAACTGTTACGTACTCATGACACATGACAGTAATGGTCTTGTGATGGTGGAGTGATGTCATTTTCCCGCCAGTAGAGATCATGTGACAGGTTTTTTTTACAGGTTAAAAAAGGAGGACCCCTCCCTGTGAGGAGGGGCAGTTCGTGGCGGGATTTGCCATGTTGACTTCATGCCGCTGCGTGATTTAATGTGATGACACAGTTTAGTTGAAAGATGAAGTTTTATCTAATGCCTAAAGTTTAATAGGTCATTGCCAGCAGTTTCTTTACAATACTGCTAGTTGAGAATCAGTGGAGAGTGAAGATCAGAGTTCGGGAGTTAAAGATCGAGGAGAATTGATTTTGGATGGTGAAACAGGTTTGGCGTTGTTTAATCCCTATTCGGAAGGAATTCATTGACTGTTCTCCTATTAATCTCTGTGGGATAGCAGAAAAGATTGAGGACAGTGATAAAGGAAAGGTCAGTGCCTTTAAGCCGTTACATTTC
This sequence comes from Hypanus sabinus, assembly GCF_030144855.1. Classification (NCBI taxonomy): domain Eukaryota; kingdom Metazoa; phylum Chordata; class Chondrichthyes; order Myliobatiformes; family Dasyatidae; genus Hypanus; species Hypanus sabinus. Next base: position 69,269,130 of record NC_082713.1, on the reverse strand, counting down.
GTAAATTCTTCGTGGGAAAGAGTCCAACTTCGGGAACTGAAGCTAAACAACGTGAAAGAGAACTTAAAATGTCTTAAAAAGTCTCTCCTTTAAATGGACTGTGAGCATTTTTGAACTTTTGGCAATACTACTTTAAAGAACTGTTTTTGCAACATCGCTTTAAGAACTGTTTGAGCTGCATCACTTTAAGAACTTGTTAAGCTGCCGCTCAGCAGCTGATTTCCAGTTACGTTATTGTCTGTTTACTTTTGGGGGGTTTGTTTTCAGTGTTTAATAAACGTGTTATTTGTTATATAAACCCTTGCCTAACTCATATATTTATTGTTGCCTGAATACGTAACATAAATATGGGGGCTGCGTCTGTATTGGATCGTTTGAGTTTAAATGCTTGCTAACTATTGAATCGGTGTTTTGGAAAAGGGGAATACTTGATTCTTTTGTTTGATTGGCTTGTGAGTGTTATTCAGTTTCTGGTTTCGCCAGATTTGGAGTTGTTAGCGAAGGCGAAAAAGACTGAGGTGTCTGAGATAGCTAGTAAATTGCAACTTAAAGGCATTTTGCAGACTACACCTAAGGCTGTTATACAGAGAAAAATCGCATCACACTATGTGGATTCGGGTGTTTTTGATGAATTGATTTTAGGGTCGTTTCCAATGAGTAATCTGGAAATGCAGTTGCAAATCAAACAGATGAGGTTGGAACAAAGTAAAGCAGAATTGGAGCATTGTAAGTTAAAAGCTGATCAGAAGAAGAGAGAATTTGAATATGCAATGGAGGAATTAAGGTCTGGGAATCAGTCTCCTGGTTCTAGAAAACCATTTGTTGCTAGTCAAGAAATTAAATTGGTCCCTCCATTTGGTGAAACAGAAGTGGAAAGATATTTTCAACATTTTGAAACTATTGCTTGGATGTCAGAGTGGCCAAGAGATAAATGGTCAGTGTTGTTACAGAGTGTAATTAAAGGTAAAGCACAGCAAGTTTACACAGCTTTAACTGCTGCGCAAGCACTTGATTATGATATTGTGAAAATGCATATTCTAAAAGCATACAAATTAGTCCCAGAAGCGTATAGGGAAAGCTTCAGAAGTTTAAAAAAGGAAAAAAACTTATGTGGGATTTGCCTATGATAAAGCTGTGTGTTTTGAGAGATGGGTTTCTTCTAAAAATGTAAATGGGGACTATGATACATTGAGAGAGCTGATTTTAAGGGAGGGATTTAAAAGGAGCATTCCTGTTGAAGTAAGGACCTACTTAAATGAGAGGGATAATGATAAATTGCAGGACTGTGCTAGATTAGCTGATGAGTATGTTTTAATCCATAAGAATAAATTTCCTCAGGGCAGAATTTTTAAGAGGAAAAATAACTTGGAGACTCAAGGTAATCAGAAATTAAATCAGAAGTTAATGAGAAAGGTAATGAGGAAGGAAAACCTGTGAAAGAAAGACAGTTTGGTCTTATTTGTAACTATTGTAAGAAGCCTGGCCATGTAATAGCTAACTGTTTCAGATCGAAAAAGAAGGAGAAAGAAGCAGTTCAAGATGCTTGTGTGCAACATACTGAAGCACCTGTAAAGATACAGGGTTCGATAAACACAATTGAGACTTTGTTAGAGTCTGATCATGTTAAAGAGGAATATGATCATTTTATATCTGAAGGGTTTGTATCCTTGAAAGAAAGATCTACTCTGGTGCCAACAAAATCCTTAGGGATACTGGAGCTTCTCAATCACTGATGTTAGACAGTGTGTTGAAGTTTAATGAAAAGTCTGATACTGGTGAGGTAAATTACATAAGAGGTGTTGGGAGTGATATTATGCCTGTACATTTACATAAAGTAAATTTAAAGTCAGGGTTAGTTACAGGATTTGTTGAAGTAGGATTACAGTATAGTTTACCTGTGAAGGGTATTTCTTTATTGTTAGGTAATGACTTGGCAGGTGGAAAAGTTTTTCCTGAAGTGCATTTGTCAATGGAGTCAGAGGAAACAGAGTTGAATTCTAACACAGCTCTGTCCTGTGTTGTGACGAGAGCTATAGCTAAAAAGATTGATGCGCAGAATGAGGTTGTTACTCAGGACAGTTCAACTCAGGATTCGAGTTTTGAGGATGTGTCAGAGACTATCTTACCTTCGTTGTTTGAATAAGATTCTTGGAGTAAGTCTGACTCTGTCTCGGAAGGAGATGATAGCAGAGCAGAATAGAGACACTGAGATTATAAAATTAAGACAGCAAGCTTTACTAGGTAGTGAAATTGAGAAGGTGCCAGTAGGATATTACTTGGAATAAAGAGTGTTGATGAGGAAATGGAGATCGCCTATAATTCTTGCAAGTGAGGATTGGAATGTTGTTTACCAGGTAGTTGTCCCGAATGTTTATCGAAATGAGATTTTGACTTTAGCTCATAGTGCACCTTTAAGTGGACATCAAGGGGTAAGGAAAACTGTGGACAAGATTTTAAAACATTTTAACTGGCCTGGTCTAAGAAAAGATGCGGCGATGTTTTGTAAAACATGCCATACTTGTCAAATTGTGGGTAGACCAAACCAGGTTACACCAGTAGCTCCATTACAGCCTATTCCAGCATTTGGTGAACCATTTTCTAACGTTATTGTAGATTGTGTTGGTCCATTACCAAAGACAAAAACTGGTTATCAGTACTTGTTGACTATCATGTGTACTTTGTCTAGGTTTCCAGAGGCATTACCACTTAGGAATATAAAAGCTAAAACTGTGACAAAGGCCCTTATAAAATTCTTTACTTATTTTGGATTACCTAAGGAAATACAAACTGATCAAGGCAGTAATTTTATGTCTGGATTGTTTCAACAGATAGTTTATAAATTGGGAGCTAAGCAAATCACTTAATCCATCTGGGTTAAATGAGTATAATGTTCTTCCATTTGGGATGAAGAATGTCCCAGGTACTTTCCAGAGGATGATAAACCTTGTGATTCAGGGATTGAAAGATACTGATGCTTATATTGATGATTTAGTGACAGGAAATGATACTTGGGAAGCACACATTATTGCGGTGGAGGAATTGTTTGAAAGGCTTTCAAAAGCTAACTTAACTATTAATTTAGCTAAGAGTGAATTTGGACATGCCACTGTGACTTACCTTGGTTATGTTGTGGGTCAAGGTAAGGTAGCTCCTGTTCAGGAAAAAGTTTGGGCAATTTTAGAGATTCCCACTCCAATGGGGAAAAAAACTCAGAAGATTTTTGGGAATGGTAGGATATTATCAAAAATTTTGTAAGAATTTTGCTAATGTTGCCCTTCCATTAACTAACCTTTTGCAGAAGAATGTGAAGTTTGTGTGGACAGTGCCTTGTCAAGAAGCATTTGAAAAATTGAAAACAATGATATGTCAACAACCTGTGCTTAAGGCACCTGACTTTGAAAAACCTTTTTCATTAGCTGTAGATGCTAGTGATGAGGCTGCGGAAGCAGTATTAATGCAACAGAATGAGGATGATGAGGTTGATCATCCAGTAGCTTACTTTTCTAAGAAATTTAATAAGCACCAAAGAACTATTCGACATTAGAGAAAGAATTGTTATCTCTTGTTTTAGCTTTGGAATATTTTGAGGTATATGTTGGTACAACTCAAAAACCACTTATTGTTTACACTGATCATAATCCGTTAGTTTTTCTGAGTAAGATGAAAAACAAAAACAGAAGATTATTAAATTGGAGTTTGATGTTACAAGAGTACAATATTGTGATAACTCATATTACAGGTAAAGATAATGTGGTTGCTGATTGTCTATCTCGATGTTGAATGTACAATGCAATTTTTTTTATGGAGTGTTTTTTTTCAATTGTAACACTCCTACTGTATTGTGAGTTATAAGCTGTTATATGATGGTATTGTATATTATGTATGTTATAAAATTTATACATTTGTTTTTCTTGTAAGCAATTGTTAAAAATATTTGTTCTTGTCAGACCAAAAATGCTTTTTTTTTGGAGGGAGGTGTTACATACTCATGACACATGACAGTGGTACCCTTGTCACGTGACTGGGGTTGAAGCTATACTGGACTTGAGGTAATGGTCTTGTGATGGTGGAGTGATGTCATTTTCCTGCCAGTAGAGATTATGTGACAGGTTTTTTTTACAGGTTATAAAAGGAAGACCCCACCCTGTGAGGGGGGGCAGTTCGTGGCGGGTTTTGCCATGTTGACTTAATGCCGCTGCATGATTTAATGTGATGACACAGTTTAGTTGAAGGATGAAGTTTTTATCTGATGCCTAACGTTTATAAGGTCATTGCCAGCAGTTTCTTTACAATATTGCTAGTTGAGAATCAGTGGAGAGTGAAGATCGGAGTTCGGGAGTTAAAGATCGTGGAGAACGATTTTCGACAGTGAAACGGGTTTGACGTTGTTTAATCCTTATTCAGAAGGAATTTGTTGACTGTTCTCGTGTTAATCTCTGCGGGATAGCAGAAAAGATTGAGGACAGTGATAAAAGAAAGGTCAGTGCCTTTAAGCCGTTACGTTTCGTAAATTCTTCGTACGAAAGAGTTTGACTTCGGGAACTGAAACAAAACAACATGAAAGAGAATTTAAAATGTCTTAAAAAGTCTCTCCTTTAAATGGACTGTGAGCATTTTTGAACATTTGGCAATACTACTTTAAAGAACTGTTTTTGCAACATCGCTTTAAGAACTGTTTGAGCTGCATCGCTTTAAGAACTGTTTAAGCTGCCGCTCAGCAGCTGATTTCTGGTTACGTTAGTGTCTGTTTACTTTTGGGGGGTTTGTTGTCAGTGTTTAATAAACGTGTTATTTGTTATATATACCCTTGCTTAACTCATATATTTATTGTTGCCTAAATACGTAACACAACACAAGATTAACAAATTCAGATCATCAGTCACTCCAGCACATTCTGTTCCATTTCTGATTTCCAGCAATTGTAAAATAATTATTTTGTAACGAAGTGATTAAGTAACACAGTACACTTATGAGTCAATTCTAAAAGGTCTAAATTGCTAGATACAGTCACTCACTAAAAGCTACTATTTGGTATATAATGGTGTTTACTGATGTAAGATGATATACACTAAGAGACCACTTCATTAGATGTACCTGTACACCTGCTCATTAATACAATTATCTAATCAGCCAATCAGGGAATGGTGTGATAAAAACAAGAATCCAGTGAGACAGTTGTTAATGCGAGAGGACAGAGGAGAATAGCCAGACAGGAAGGCAACAGTAACACAAATACACAACATGTTGAACCTTGAAGTGGATAAGCTACAGCTGCAGAAGATCACACCAGGTTTCACTCCATACTTAATAAATTGGCCACTGAGTATAAATATGATTTTAGAAGCTGTACTGTCTATTTACATTGGCTTTCCCTGCTCTTTGACATAACAAATATTAGGAAATAAAGAATAAAAATCAGATGTTGCTAACTGCAAATTTTCTTGATTGCCTCTGATATTACTCTGCTTGTTTCCTTTATTATTTCCTAATTCATCTCCAAGTTTTCTGAAGATGAGGGAACGCAGATTTCACGGCTTACTTCGCTGCCTTTCCTGCAAGTGCTGTAGATGTAAAGGGGTCATCAACTGAGCAGAATGAGTGCTGTCAAGTACATTCTATGTCACATGCTGGCAAGACACTGATTGTGTGAATTTCAAAGGCAGTAAGTAAGCTGAAATCCTAAATGTGCTTTAAAATATCAGCAACTCCTCATTTAATAGAATATTTTAGGTTCTGGGAAAATAAAAATTTTCAATTTTCTGCACACAATAATAACTTTAAACTATATCTAGTGACAAAGTAAGGTATCTCCACACTGCCCAGTCATGCTCATTATTCTTGAAGTCAAACCAGTAATTCTTGTTGCAACAGAGTGATATTTTAATTTCTTAGAAATGATTCATCCTCCTTGGCTCTTAGGTAAAACTGGCAGCAGTGCTTTTATTCTGCAGACGTTTTCTCTTGATTGCTTCACAATATGTGCAAGGTAGTTAAAGTCTAAAGGTAGCTACAATTTAGTTTCAGGTAGGAGGATCCATTACCTATCACAAAAAGCAAATATTTTAATAAACAGTTCCTGTCAGGACTTTCTGTTCAGTTTTGGGTAGCAGGAACTTTTACTAGTCACAAGAAGCTTGAGATTTAAAGAACAATGCTTACCTGATTTTCTGTTCAGTTCTAAATTCATTGTAAAAATTAGGTAATTGGGAAACACATTTGAAAGAGGTTAAGTTTAAGCTGAGTGGCCATTGGGGGAGTGATCATTGTGTGACTGGACAGAGTCAAAGTGGGGAACAGGGCCTTTGGCTCAGAAGGCTTGGGTGAAAAGAGGCAGAGGTTCAGGTGAGGTTTATTTTTTTCTTTATTATTATATAGGCAGAGCAGTGAAAATGGATCCCAAGACAATAGTGTGCTCCTTTTGCATGACACGGGAAGTCTGGGAGACCAGCAGTGTCTCCGATTGCTACGTCTGCAAGAAGTGCATTTGAATGTTGCTCATTCAAGACCATATCAAGGAAATGGATGGCCTAGAGATCATTCAGGAGAATGAGAAGTTGACAGATAGAAACTATAGGGAGGCAGTCACCCTGAAAATGCAAGAGGCAGATGGCTGTGTGACTATTAAGAGAGGGAAAGGAAATAGGTAAACAGCATAGAGTACTCTTGTAGCCTTTCTACCCAATAACAAGAATACTGTTTTGGATATTGTTGTGGGGAATGACTTTTCGGGGAAAACTGCAGCAATCAGGTCTCTAGCACTGAGACTGTCTCTGTGGCAAAGAAGGGAAAGGGAAAGAGAAGAGAGTGGTGATAATAAACGATTCACTAGTTCAAGGAACAGACATGAGATTCTGTAGACTCCAAAGTGGTATGTTGTCTCCTAGATACCAGGGTCAGGGACAACTCAGATCGAGTCCACAGCATTCTTGAGGGGGAGGGTGTGCAACCAGAAGTTGTGGTACGTATTGGTGCCAACGACATGCGTAGGAAAAGCGATGAGGTCCTGAAGAGCAAATATAGGAAGCTATTGAAGAAGATGAAAAACAGGACCTCAAAGTTTATTATTCCCTGGATTGCTACCTGTGCTCTGCTCCAGTGAGGGCAAGAATATGATGATATGACTGATGAATGTGAGGTTGAAGCACTAGTGATGGGATCAAGGTTTCAGATTTGTGGGGAAGATATGACCTGTCTAAAAGGGATAGTTATACTTGAGCTTGAAGGTGAGCAATATTTGAGAGAGCTGTTGGATGAGAACCAGAGTGATAGATCAGATGATGGAGCAGTTGGTGTAAAAGTGGATGCAATGTGTAAAGAGACTGTGAGGAAGGATAGCCAGTGGATAGGGCATAAATGTAGTCAGTTGGATGGGTTGAACTACATTTAATTTGATGCAAAAAGTATCAGCAACAAGGGTGATGAACTTAGAGCATGCATTAGTACATAAAGCTATGACGCTCTGGCCCTCACATAGATATGGTTGTCACAAGGATAGGAAATACTGTTGTATGTTCTGGGATTTAGATGCTTCAAAAGAGTGAGGAAGTGAGATAAAAGAGGTAAGGGAGTGGTGTTGCTGAACATGAATAGAATTACAGCTGCAGAAAGAGAGGATGTCATGGAGGGGTAATCTACTGAGTCAGAATGAGTGGAAGTCAGAAACAGGAAGGGATCAGTCACTCCATTGGGAACATTATATAGATGCTCCAATAGCAATAGCAGCACTGGGAAACACACTGGAAAACAGATTGTGGAAAGGTACGAAAGTTACAGTGTTGTTGTCATGGATGTCTAACTTCCCTAATATTGATTAGCCCTTCCCTAGTGCAAAGAGCTTTAGATGGGGTGCAATTTGTTAGATGCATCCATAAAGGACTACTGACACAATGTGTGGACAGGCTGACTAGAGGAGAAACCATACTGAATATAGAACTAGGCAATGAATCTGGTCAAACGAGAAGGGTAGGTAAGCATGAAGACAACTTACTTATCGTTAGCATAGCCTTGGACAAGCAGCAGACTGTATGGGAAATTAGTAGGTGGTGCGTGAATTATGATGCTATTAGGCATGGGAAGGCAAAATGCAAACAGATGTTCTCAGGGAAATGTACACTCAGTGGTCACTTTACTAGGTTGCTCCTGCACGTCAGAAAGTGGCCACTGAGAGTATGCTCATGGTCTTCTGCTGCTGTGGCGCATCCACTTCAATGTTTGATGTGTTGTGCATTCAGAGACGCTTTTCTGCACTCCACTAGAGTAACACATGATTATTTGAGTTACTATCATCTTGCTGTCAGGTTGAACCAGTCTGGCCATTCTCCTCTGACCTCTCTCATTAACAAGGAGCTTTCAACCACAGAACTGCCGCGCAGTGGATTTTTTTTTTACATCATTCTCTTTAAACTCTAGAGATAGTTGTGCAAGAAAATTTCAGGAGATTTGCAGTTTCTGGGATTATCAAATCACCCCATCTGGCAGCAAAAGTCATTCCACAGTTAAAGTCACTTAGATCACATTTTTCCCTCCACTCTAATGTTTGGCCTGGACCATAACTGAACTGCTTCATAATGTCTTCATGCTCTTATGCATTGAGATGCCGGCACTGATTGCTGATTAGATACTTGCATTAATCAAGTGTGGAATTGGGGAGAATGTTTAGGGAGTACTGCATGGAGTTCAGGATAGGTGTGTCCCATTGAGGCAGGGAAGGTATGGCATGGTGAAGTGGTCATTGTTGACAAGAGAGGTAGAACATTTAGTCAAGAGGAAGAAGGAGGCATATTTAAGGTTTCAGAAACAAAAATCAGGCAGGGCTCTGGAAGCTATATGGTATCCAGGAAAGAGCTTAAGAAGGGAATTAGAGAGCTAGATAATGACATGAAATGGCCTTGGTAAGCAAGATTAAGGAAAAATGTTCAACATGTACATGAAGAGCAGAAGGATGATTAGGGTACTGGTAAGACCAAATCAGGGATAATAGAAGAAATATGTACTTAGAGTCAGAGGAGGTAAGGGCTGTCCTTAAAGAATAGTATTCGCAAGGAAGACATACATTTACAGATCACTGTAGAAGAGGCTAATGTTCTGGAACATGTTGAGGTAAAAAAAGAGAATGTGATGGAACATTTGAAAAAGATAATGATAAATAAGTCCCCAAGACTTGGCAGGATGTACCCTGGGTTACTACAGGAAGCCAGGGAAGAGATTACATACACAACGCTGGAAGAACTCAGCTGGTCAGGCAGCATCTGTGAGAAAAGAGTAGCCAACGATTCAGGTCGAGACCCTTCATCAGGGAAGAGATTGCTCTGCCATTGGTAACGATCTTAGTTCCTTATTGGCTATAGGTGTGGTATCAGAAGATTGGAGGATGGGTAACATTAATCCTTCATTCTGAAAAGAAATAGGAATAATCCTGGAAATTATAGACCAGTGAGTCTTACATCAGTAGTGGACAAATTATTGGAGAACATCCTTAGAGAGAAGACTTAAGAGCATCTGGAGAATATTATGATTAGCAATAGTCAGCATGGCCTTGTGAGGTGCAGGTCATGCCTCACGAGCCTCGGTGAATTCTTTGAGGAAGTGACAAAACAAATTGATAAAGGTAGGGCAGTAGATGTGGTTGCATGGATTTTAACAAGCTGTTCATCAAGATTCCATATGGTAGGATCATTCTGAAAGTCACAAGGCACTGGATCAATGGAAATTTGCAAGTGTGCATTAGGAATTGGTTTTCCCACAGAGGTGGTACTAGGTAGCTAGAACATCTTCTGCCTGGAGGATCATGACTAGTGGTGTACTTCAGGGTTCTGCTCTGGGACCATTTTTCATTCTGATTTTTTATAAATAACTTGGATGAGGAAGTGGAAGGGTGGGTTAGTAAATAGTTCTGAGTGCTGTGATGGTGTAGAAGGTTGTCATGGGTTACAGCAGGATGTTGATAGGATTTAGAGCAGGGCTGACTGGTGGCAGATGGAGTTCAATCCAGGAACGTGAGAAGTGGTACACACAAGAGATACTGCAGATGTTAGAAATCCAGAGTAGCGCACATTGCTGGAGCAGACTTGGAGTCATTTTGAAGTGTTAGTTCTGAGGTAAGGCAGCAGGGACTGGGCCCAAGAGCAGGGAATGAGCCAACATTTGGCTGACTTAAGCACAGGGCCAGATTGGAAAGGCTGAGTATAGGCCAAATCAAGGCTGCAGGAGCCAGACCTGCAAACGTATCGAAGTAGCTGGGACTGTGTCCGAGAGAGAGGAATGAGATGATGTTTGGCCGATTTAAGTGCCGTGCCAAATTGAAAAGGTCAGGGTGTCGGGGCAGGAGGTGAGGGTTCGGCTGGAGGTCAGCTTGCTGCTTGGTCAGGCGTACTTGAATCTGCACTGTACTGAGGCTGTGGACTAAAGGGTTCCTGGACCAGTTGCAGTGATGACTGACTTCATGGATGTGAAGGCAAAAAACAAGTTTAATGGTAGGATTCTTAGCAGTGTGAAGGACCAGAGAGATCCTGGGGTCTAAGTTCATAGATCCCTAAAAATTTCTTGACAGGTCGATAAGATGGTTAAGAAAACAAATGGTGCGTTTTTCATCATGAATCCAGGGATTGACTTTAAAGAGGGTACAGAGGAGATTTTCCAGGATGCTGCCTCGATTGGAGAATGTGTTTTATGAGGAAAGACTGAGCAAGCCAGGGCATTTATCTTCGTAATGAAGGATGATAGACATTGATAGAGATATACAAGAGGCATAGATAGAGTGGACAGCCAGCACATTTTTCCCAGGCCAGAAATGGCTAATGCTATTCTTTTGAGATGCTTGGGAAAAATATGGGGGTATTTCAGAGCTAAGATTTTTTATGCAGAGAGTTTTTTTAATGCATGGAAAGCACCAGCAAGGGTGATTATAGAGACAGATTCATTAGGGACATTTAAGAAACTCTTAGATAAGCACATGGATGAAAGCAAAATGAAGAATTTTTGTGTGGGGGTGGGGGGTGGAATTAGATTACTCTTTGTGTAGGCTCATAGATTGATACACATTGAGGTTGCAGGGCCTGAACTCTGCTATTTCCTAAGTGTTCTGTTTCTGAAATTGGACTCAATTGAAGTGAACGGATCAAAATTTTGGAAGCATAATACATCATGTAGCCATTACTATGTTGCCCATTTAGCATGTATGGCTCAGGGAATATTTAAACTATTGGCTCGAAGTGCAGATGAACCATGTTGAAGGAAACAAAATGAATTGAAGCCAGGCATTTGCAGATATACAAAACCACAAATTCAGGTTACTACTTCCACAGCGATTGCCCTTGATTGCCATTACTGTTCTAACAGTCTTTTTTCTCTAAATAGCAACTTTTCCCATTGTTCACAATTAAATGCAACACACAAGCCACATCAGACAACTCAAAGGTTCACTATCAAACTTCAAACGATCACTTAACTCTTTAGTTTACTTTCACAACTTCCAAAGCCCACTACAGTTATTCAGATATTATCAACCTGGCTGAAATTCGAATGATGAGTTCTCAAATTGCTGACTCGAGTTTTCTTCAGCATTTGATCTCCAGAGTCACTGCTGCTAATCATCTCATAAGGCATCTGCTTATACACTTCTTTGCATGCCTTCCAGATGTTGCTTAGTTTTTTTTTGCAAATTATATCGCTGTAAGTCCAGTCCTTGTCCATACACGTACATATTTCTTCAGCTCCTTCAAATTCCTGCTAGCAATATTCCACAATTATCTCAATCATTAATTCCTCAGCTATTTGAGCACCTGTTTGTGATTTTGCAATTATTAGGCTGCCCCTTTCACAAGATGTCTGTTACCAAATCTTCTCCATTTGCTTGTTCAATTCTGCAGATGCTTCACAATGGGATAGTTCTGCATGGGGTGTAAAGTGATCTCATGCTGATGCTGACCAGGTGACCTTCCTTCATGGTCCTTTTTTGTACTTGGCTCTCAGAAACACTTTCTTCTCAGAACCTGATGGAATATTTGACATTTCTCTATGGGTACTATACACTAGCAAAAATGGAGCAAGTATTGGGTAGTTAAATATTCTCCCTTTATCAAAGGCTTTTAAGCAGATAAAGATCGACACTGACTTAAGTTGATATCTCAGCTTTTCATTGACAATAACGAGCCACACTTCTGACAAAGCTTTTGGTATTCTGCCCTAACATCACTTTAAGTATATTGACCAGGTAGATAGTTATTAGAGAAGAACTCCAAATGACTGAATATGAAAAGCATAAAAATAGAGCCAGTCCACAAGCTTCAGATTTTGCCTTTACAGCCTATGCCACAAGATAACACAAAGCAATACAAGCTCTACTATTTTGAATGTTTCCCAACATTAATACAGATTTGATGGAAGCTGTCTAGACTACCATGTGTGGTTCAAATACAAAAAAATAATATGAAATAATAAATAATATTGAGAAAGTGTTGTAGAGTCCTTGAGAGTGAATCCATTGGATGTAGAATCTGGTTAGTATAGAGATAAGTGAAATTATCTACACTGCTCTCAAGAGCCTGAAAGTTGAAGGGTAATAACTGTTCCTGAACCCATTGGTAGTGTGGGACCTATGGCTTCTGTATCTTCCTTCCAATTGGCATCAGTGAAAAGAGAGCATGGTGTGGATGGTATGGATCCTGTCAATTTCTTATCAGCGATTTGTGACCCCTCCACTCTGTGAATAGAGTTCTGCATATATCTGGTGAAGCACCAGCTTAAAGGAGAAGATTGAGATAGCAGAGACCAGACTCTTGCAATTTGAGACTGTTCAGTTTCAAACGATGGAAGCATGCTATGCACAAATCTGCACACCTCTGCCTACACCCTCTCTTAGAGCAGTGTGTTCAGGCATTGATGAGATATGGATTCATGGAGAATTCAAGTTAGAGTCAAACTGCACAAGAGATGACATTGACTCAAAGAGTCGAGTGGCTCTCTTCTATGTCATAATGATATATGAGTAACATTATACAATGCAGAACTCCATGCTCAGTGTAACATTTCTGAAGATTGTTCTTGCATAAGTTCTGCACAGATGGACATCATTGTGCCATGTGCAGAAGTTTGCTGATGACACGGCCATAGTGGGGTGTGTCAGGAATGGTCAGGAGGAAGAGTATAGGAAACTGATACAGGACTTTGTGATATGGTGCAACTCAAGCTACCTGTGTCTCAATATCACCAAGACCAAGGAGATGGTGGTGGACTTTAGGAGACCTCGGCCTCATATGGAGCCAGTGATCATTAACAGAGAATGTGTGGAGCAGGTTAAGACCTACAAGTATCTGGGACTGCAGTTAGACGAGAAGCTAGACTGGACTGCCAACACAGATGCCCTGTGCAGGAAAGCACAGAGTCGACTGTACTTCCTCAGAAGGCTGGCGTCATTCAATGTTTGTAGTGAGATGCTAAAGATGTTCTATCGGTCAGTTGTGGAGAGCGCTCTGTGGTGGTGTGCTGGGGAGGCAGCATTAAGAAGAGGGACGCCTCACGTCTTAATAAGCTGGTAAGGAAGGTGGGCTCTGTTGTGGGCACAGAACTGGAGAGTATGACATCGGTGGCAGAGCGGAGGGCGCTGAGTGGGCTACGGTCAATCATGGAAAACCCTGAACATCCTCTGCACAGCACCATCCAGAGATGGAGAAGCAGCTTCAGTGGCAGGTTGCTGTCAATGCAATGCTCCTCAGACAGGATGAAGAGATCATTACTCCCCAACGCCATTCGGCTCTACAATTCAACCACTAGGAGCAAGACATGTTAAAGTGCCAGGGTTAGGACTGAGCTTAAGTTACCACTCAATGCACTTTAGTAAACTTTTTAAGAACTTTTTAAAAGCTATTTATTAATGCTTTTTGGGAGGGTGATTTTAGATGCATATCATATTTATACTGAGTTAATACAGTAATTAGTTTTGCTACAATAAGTGTATAGGACACTGGAAAAATGTTGAATTTCCCCTTGGGGATGAATAAAGTATCTATCTATCCATCTATCTATCTATCTATCTATCTATCTATCTATCTATCTATCTATCTATCCACATCCATATCCCTGACCCTTCCCATGTTACCTGCAGCATCTATTGCAAGATCTCTAGTAAGAGAATGCTCCCAAAAGCATATCTCAACATGAAACTTACTGCCTTGCAGGTTTTGTAGACTCTAAGATGTTTGAGTAGTTTACAGTCAAATCTGAAGTTATCTTCATGTATTCTAAAGTTACAAAGAGCATAAGAAAAGGAGCAGGAGCAGACAACTGGTCCCCCAAATCCAGCCCACAATTCATTATGATCATAACTGATCTGCATGAGAACTCCATTCTTTTTCTGTACCAGTTCAAAATAGCCCTCAATTCCTTAAATCTTTCCAAAATGTTTCCACTCCTCTGTATTCTGTCTCTGGTAATTTTCAATAACTTCTACGACAGAGAATTCATGAGATTCAGCACCCTTTGTGACAAGAAATTTCTACTCAGCTGAGTTTTAAATGACCATTTTGCATTTTCCCACCAGTGGATATATCTGAACATCTACTTTGTCAACCCAGGTAGGATATGTTTCAATAAGGAGATAGCACGATAGTGTTGATTTAGCTGAGTCACTTGACATTGCCAGTGATAACTGATCTAGCTTTGATTCATGGTACAATTTAAAAGGATTTTATACATTCTCCCCATGACCATATGGATTTTTCTCCGGGTGCTCCAGTTTCCTCCTGCATTCCAAATGTATATGGTTAGGGTTAGTGAGTGGCGGGGATACTATTTTGATGCTAGAAGTGTGGCAACGGACTGCCCCCAGCACATTGTAAACTATGATGCAAACAATGTATTTCACTGTACGCTTCAATGTTTCAATGTACATGTGACAAATAAAAGTCATCATTAATATTTAAGATCACCAATTTTTCTACTAAGCTCCAAAGAAATTAGATTTTTTCCCCCCCAGGTTATAGAAAATCTGCAGATGCTGGAAATCCAAAGCAGTGCTGACAAAAGGCTGGAAGAACTCAGCAGATCCAACAGTACCAATTGGAAAGAGTAAACTGCTAACATTTTGGGCCAAGACCCTTCATCAAGACAGGAAAGAAAAGGGGAAGGAGTCAGATTAAGAAGGTGGGGGCAGGGGAGGAAGAAGGACAATGTGAAAAGTGATAGGTAAATCCGGGAGAGTGGAAAAGGGCGAAGTAAAGAGCAGGAAAGTTGATTCATGAGTGAATTAAAGGCTGGCGAAGGGGGAATCTGATAGGACAGGAGAAAAGACTATGGAAGAAAAGGAAGAAGGAGGAGCACCAGAGGGAGGTGATGGGCAGGTAAGGTGAGAAGGTGTGAGAGGAAAGCATGAATGGGAAATGGTGAAAGAGAGGAGGGGGGCCAATTACCAGAAGTTCAACAAATCAAAGTTCATGCCATCAGGTTGGAGGCTACCCAGACAGAATACAAGGTGTTGCTCCTCCAACCTGAGTGTGGCCTCATCATGGCAGTAGAGAAGGCCTTGGGACTGACACATTGGAATGGGAATGAGGAGAGGAACTGAAATGAGTGGTCACTGAGAAATCCCACTTTTTATGGCAGGCGGAGAGAAGGTGTTCAAAGATGCGGTCTCCCAATCCCAATTGGGTCTTACCAATATACTGGAGGCCCCACCAGGAGCACCAGATGCAGTAGATAACCCCAACAGACTTGCAGGTGAATTGCCGCCTTACTTGAAAAGATTGTTTGGGATTCTGAATAGTAGTGAGGGAGGAGGTATAGGGGCAGGTATGGAATTGTTCTGCTTGCAAGGATAAGTGTCAGGAGGGAGATCAATGAGGAAGGATGAGTGGACAAGGGAATAGTACAGGGAGCAACCCCTGCAGAAAGCAGGAGGGAGGGAAGGATGTGCTTGGTGGTGGGATCCCAGTGGATCTGGCGGAAATTACTTGCTGGATGTGAAGGCTTGTGGGTGGTTGGTGAGGACAAGAGGAACCCTATCTCTGGTGTGGCAGCGAGAGGATGGGGTAAGGTTGTGTGAAATGGAAGAGATGTGGGTGAGGGCAGCATTGATGGGTGGAGGAAAGGAAGCCCCTTTCTTTGAAGAAAGAGGACACTCAGTTATTCTGGAAAGAAAAGCCTTATCCTGAGAGCAGATATTGTGGAGACCGAGGAACTGAGAGAAGGGAAGGGCTTTCTTACCGGTGGAAGTGTGGGAAGTGATATAGAACATAGAGATCTACTGCATGTTACAGGCCCTATGGCCCACAGTGTTGTGCTGACCATATAACCTACTCTGGAACTCACCTAGAATTTCTCTACTGCATTTTTCTATTTTTCTACTCTATTTTTCTAAGCTCCATGTACATATTTAAGAGTCTCTTAAAAGACCCTATTATATCCGCCTCCACCACCATCGCCGGCAGTGCATTCCATGCATTCTCCACTCTCTGTGTGAAAAACTTACCCTTGACATCCACTTTGTACCTACTTCCAAGCACCTTAAACTCTGCCCCCTTGTGTTAGCCATTTCAGCCCTGGGAAAAAAGCCTCTGACCATCCACCCATTCAGTGCCTCTCATTATCTTGTACACCTCTATCTGGTCACCTCTCATCCTCCATCACTCCAAGGAGAAAAGGCCAAGTTCACTCAACCTATTCTCATAAGGCATGGTCTCCAATTCAAGATAGTCCAGATAGCTGAGAGTGTCAGTGGTTTTATATCAGTAGGTAGGAAACGGTCTCCAGAGAGGGTGACAGAGAGATTGAGAAAGAAGAGAGAGGTGTCAGACATGAACCAAGTGAATTTGAGGAACTGGTGGAAGTTGGAGGCAAAGGTGATGAAGTTGATGAGCTCAGCATGGGTGAAGGAAGCAGCACCAATGCAGTTGTCAGTGTAGCACAGGAAGAGTTGGGGAATGATGCCATTGTAGGCTTGGAGCATGGATGTTCCACGTAGCTGACAAAAAAGACAGGCATAGCTGGAACCCATCTGAGTGCCCATGGCTACACTTTTGGTTTGAAGAAAGCGGGAGGAGCCGAAGGAGAAATTGTCAAGGGGTGAGGGCTAGTTCTGCCAGACAGAGGAGAAGGATGGTGCAGGGAAACTGGTTGGGTCTGAGGTCCAGAAAGAAATAGAGAGTTTTAAGGCCCTCCAGATGAGGGAAGAAGATTTTTTTTTGCTGTTTTTGATAGAACAACCTTCTCATCCCAGGTATCAGCCTAATGAATCTCTTCTGAACTGTCTCCAGTGCCTGTATATTCTTCATTAAATAAAAGAATTAAAGCAACACATACAAAGTGCCGGAGGAACTCAGCAGGTCAGGTAGAATCTATGGAAATGAACAAACTGTCAATACTTCTGGCTGAGACCCTTCTTCAGGACTGGAAAGGAAAGGGGAAGATGCTAGAATAAAAAGGTAGAGGGTGGGATAGAAAGCTGGCAAGAAGGTGATATATGAAGCCAGTTGGGTGGGAAAGGTAAAGGGCTGAAGAATAAGAAGGAATCTGACAGGAGAGTGGGCCATTGGAAAAAGGGAATGAGAGGATCCAGGAGGAGTTGATAATAGGTGAGAAGATATAAGATTGGGAACTAGAAGAGGAGAAGAGGGGGAGGGAATATTGATATCCATGCCTTCAGGTTGAAGGCTCCCCAGATGGTATATAAGGAGTTGCTCCTCCACGCTGAGGGAGGCCTCATCGTTGCACAAGAAGAAATCAAAAATTGACATGCTGGAATGGGAATCAGTATTGAAATTTCTGATCACCGGGAATTTCCGCTTTTAGTGGTTGACAAAGTGGCCCCAGTTTATAATGGGTCTTAACAATGTAGGGGTGACTTCATTGGAAGGATTGGATATAATAGATGACCCCAGTAGATTTGTAGATGAAGTGTTGCCTCACCTGAAAGGACTGTTTGGAGCCCTGAATGGAGGTGATTTGGCAGATGAGCACTTTGGCCCCTTTCAGGGTAAGTGCCTGTAGGGAGATTTGTGGGGAAGGACAAATGGACAAGGGAATCAAGGAGTGAGTAATCCCTGTGGAAAGCGGAGAGTGGAGGGGGTAGAGGTAAAGATGTGATTGGTGGTAGGATCCCTTTGGAGATGAAGAATGATGTGTTGGATGTGGAGTCTCATAGGATTGCAGGTTATCACAAATGAGAAAATCTGCAAAAGCTGGTAACCGAAACAACACACACAAAATGCCGGAGAAACTCAGCAGACCAGGCAGCATCTATGGAAAAGAGTAGAATCTCCCAGTGGCCACCCATTTTAATTCTACTTCCCATTCCCATTCCGATATGTCTATCCTTGGCTTCCTCCAGTGCTGTGATGAGGACACACTTAGGTTGGAGGAACAACACCTTATATTCCGTTTGGGTAGCCTCCAACCTGATGGTGGGAACATCGATTTCTTGAACTTCTGATAATGCCCTCAACCCCCTCTCCTTCACCATTTCCCATCCCCCTTTCCCTCTCTCACCTTATCTCCTTGCCCAACCAACACCTCCCTCTGGTGCTCCTCCCCCATTTCTTTCTTCCTCAGCCTTCTGTCTCTTTTACCAATCAATTTCCCAACTCTTTACTTCATCCCAGGTTATGACAGGAGGAACACTATAAAAGAAATAAAACTGTGAACTGCAGTCAAGATGGAGCCTCACCAACAGCCGAACAATTATAACAATACTCCATTTTAAAGTAGAAACTCTGTAACAATGATGGCTAATAAATCAGTTGCCTTCTAAATCATTTAATGCACCAGTCTGACAACTTTGTGTTTATTCAGAATCAGAATCAGATTCAATTTCACTGGCCTACCGTATGTCATGAAATGTGTTGTTCTGCAGCATCAGTATATTGTAATTCATAATATTAAAAACTATAAATCACAGTAAGTATAGATGCAAAAAAAATTATACAGCTAGTGGAAAAGAGAGGAGAAATGTTTATGGGGTCATTGTCCATTTAGAATACTGATAATAGAGGGAAGAAGCTGTTCTTGAAACTTGGAGTATGTGTCTTCAGGCTCCTGTACCTCCTCCTTGATGGTAGCAATGAGAAGAGGACATGCCCTGAATGATAGAGGTCCTTAATGAAGGATGTTGCCTTTTTGAGGCATCACCTGTTGAGGTGCCCTAAATGCGGGGCAGGCTAGTGCCCATGATGGAGCTGACTGAGTTTACAATTTTCTTCAGCTTTTTCTGATCCTGTGCAGCATTAAAACACATTCTATACTCCATTCATTTGCAGTCTCTCACCATTTAGATTATAATTTTCCTTTATGATTCCTCTTACAAAATTGCATTACCTTGCACTTAAGTTAAACTTTTTGCTCAGTTTTTGTCAGTTGACAACCTATCTATATCATTAGTGCAAGAGATTCTGCAGATGCTAGAAGCAAGTCTCGCAAAATGCTGAACTTAGCAAGTCAGGCAACAACTATGGAGAGGAATAAACATTCGACATTTCAGACCAAGACCCTTCATCAGGACTGCAAAGGAAGGGGGAAAAGCCAGGATTAAAATATGGAGAGAGAGCAAGGAGTACAAGCTGGTAGGAGAAGGTTGAAGCAAGGTGAGGAGGAAGGTGGGTAGGTTAGGGAGGCAGTTGAAGTGAAAAGCTGAGAGGTGATAGATGGGAATGGTAAAGGGCTGAAGAAGGAGTATACTAGGAGAGGAATGGGCCTTGAAAGAAAAAGAAGGAGGTCAGGCACCTGACATTAGTGATAGGCAGGCAAGGAGAGGAGAATGAGTCAAATGAGAGCCAGAATGGGGAATGGAAAAAGAGATGACGAGGGGGAGCAATTAGTTGAGGATTTCAATATTGCTGCCCAGAAAGATATGAACTGTTGCTCTTCCAAACTGAAAGTGGCCTCATCATGGCAGTAGAGGAGGCCACAGACTGACATGTTTGAATGGGAATGGGTAATAAATTAAAATTGGTGTCCTCTTGGTAATTTCACCTGTTGTGACGGCTAGAGCAAAGGTGCTCGAAGAAACAGTTCCCTAATCTATGTCAGATCTCACCAATGGAAAGGAGATCAAACTGGAAGCACTGGATAGAGTAAATGATTCTATCTACATATCTTTTTCAACTCTTATTTTCTCTTCGATTCATGCTAGCACACTGTGATCTAAAATCTCATGCTTTACCTTTGATGCTGTTCCTTATTAAATGCCATGTATAATCCAAATAGGCAGCAGAGTGTCCTTTAAAATGTGAATAAAGTAGGATTGCAATGTGCTGAAAATGCATGAGACTACTCCACAACAGTTGTAGTCTGGAGCTTTGTGCTGCAATTTATCAGTATGGGCTGAAATGTCTTTTACATAATGATTGAAGTCATTAACTATGCATCTCACACCAAGAAAATGACAGGTGTTCTAACTTGGATTATCCCCAGACAAATGTCTTGATTGGCACGACTGTACCTGAAAATAATCACTAACATGATTTACTGAGTTAAATCAATCTCAGGTCATGTAGTGCTTTAAAAAAATCACAACATAATTCAATTTCCAGACAATTTTACTTAAAAATCATTAGCTACGTAATTGAGTTTCTACTTCTATGTTACGACAAAATACTCATTACTTTCTCACCTCAGTGACTCCAGCAGTACCTTCCAAACCTCAGACGTTTATCTCCAAGAAGGTCAAGGGCAGTAGTATATAGGGACCTACAAGTTCTGCCTCCCTCTCACCCCGCCTGCCAAGTCATTGACATTAGAGTATATTGGCAATCCTTTATCATTGCTGGTTCTAAATCCTGGAACTTCTTCCCCAACAGCACTATGGAAGTGCCTTTGTAAAACAATGAAAGTTCACAGTAAATTTATTTTCAAAGTACATATAGTTCACCATCTTCATGCCTGAGATTCATTTTCTTGAGAGCATACTCAATAAATCCATAACAGAATAATAACCATAATAGAATCAATGAAAGATAGCACCAATTTGGGTGTTCAGCCAGTGTATGAAAGACAACAAGCTGTGTGAGTAAGTACAACACAGAAAAAGGTCCTTCAGTTCACCATGTCTGTATGCAAGTAGTCAAAATCCTTCTATTCCTGTTTGTTCCTGAGCCCCTCTAAATGGCTCTTGTACATTGTTCTCATATCTGCTTCCACCTTCTCCCCTGGTAACATACACCACACTCTGTGCAAAAAATCTTACCACACTAATCTCCTTTAATCTATCCCTCTAGTATTTGACATTTCTACCCAGGAAAAAATATTCTATCTACATTATCTATGACTCTCATAATTTTATATACTTTTATCAGGTGGCTCTTCAGCCGCTGATCCTCGAGAGAAAACAGTCTAAGTTGCTCTAGCCTCTCCTTAACACCAATACTCTCCAGTCTAGGCAACATCCTGGTGAATATCTTCTGCATCCTCCCCAAAGCCTTCACATCCTTCCTTTAGTGCAGTGACTAAAAATGCAAACAATGCTCCAATGCTGAAGAAATCCTGCAGTGCTTTACTCTACCATACTACCTACCATCTTCTCAAGGACAATTTTGAAAGGGATTGACCCTGCCAGTAATACCTATAGCAAAAAAATGAATAAAAAGAAAATTTTATAAAAAGGAACAGATTTTAAGGCTGAATATTGAAAACTGTGCCAATCATTGCCAATAGTAGCAGGTATTGCAGCAGAAGGCTTTCATGTCTTCAGTTACATTAAAGTTAACACATTAATCATTCTCTTTCCATTTGACCCAGTAGTTCAGATCCAAAGTAATCCGTTTGTTTTCTTCCTTCAGAATACACCTGAAATGCATTAACATCTCAGAGCATACTAACCCAGACACCATCATCTTCTGAATACTGAATACATGCAAAAGTGTAAGTATGGAAACCCATCCTCGGCAGCTCATTTGCTGAAATGAGGTTGAGCCTAAAAAGATCTGTGTATTGATTCATTCCCTGAAGGAGAGTCAACAGAGTAGACTTTGACATTGTGTTAAAGCAAATTTGTAGGCTACATTAATCTCTCCCCAGTTTTGTTTCAATTGAGGTTTTACTTTAACACAGAAAATCAAAATTTAATCTAAATACTTTTTAAAAATTCAACAGAATCAAAGCAGGAATTAAATTGACATTCTGTCTTTCTAAAGTTATATGAGCAATACAAAAAAATCCTAGTGATAAGGTGCTGAAAATCTGTTTATATCAGTGTAATGATAATTTTATTTCTAATGTAGAAACTTCAAGCTGATTTGTTGACTTTGTTCCTCTTTCTAGAGATGTACTTAGCTGTTGAGTTGAGCTTTTATTTTTTTAACATTGTTTTCTAACAATTAGACAAAGTGGTTTAGACAAGCAATAATTTACAGTATATGCTTAATATTTCAATGATAGTGAGTGAAAACCAAATATAATCGTTAAAATTAATTTCTAGAATGTTCATATCTCATTGGCCATTTTCCCTGAGCCTTCAGGTGAAAAAGCCGAGGTGCTCTTTGCGAAACTGATTATATACTGGTGTCCTTGGACTAGTAAAACTAAATTAATCCTGAAGAATTACATCATGCATTACTTTGAACATTCATTAAACGCAGTGGGAAATGATGAGGAACCAGCAAGTGAAGTGGGTAAGAAAGAGGCTTAGAATAATTAAAATGATAATAAATACTAATGTAGAACAAAAATTAGATGACAGAAATGAGCAACAGTGCCATGGTCAATATTCACACTGTTCTGAAACCTCTTCTATATTCACTTCGAATGTTGATTACAGGATTTTAATTGTTTCCTTTCACAGCACACGGTCTACTTCTGATGACACTGACTATCATTCTAACTTTATTCCCTGCTTGAAGAACAAAATGATTAATTTTTACTTGCAGTTTTAGCAAGTGCAGTGTGGGAGTCCAATGCAATCTATTGGCAGTAATGAGCCAGAGAAAGTCTGCAGTATTATTTTTATAGCAGAGCTCGCATTTGCTTTAAAACTTGCCTTCACCCCAGAGTCATCCATCTTGTAATAAAACATGCAAAGTAAAATGCCTTCTTTTCGTATAATTAGCAAAGTGGTCAACGGGCAAGGAAGAAAAATATTCTTTTCTGAAATATAGGTATCTTGCATATCCCTGGTTAATGGTTCTGATGTGGTTGTAGTTCCTCAACTAGCATAGCCTAAAATCTGAAACTCCCTTATTAAATTTCTCTGTCTCCACATCCCACTTTTCTCCAATATATTTTACCAAGATTTTGGCATCTGTCCTAATATCTTTTAAAATGATTTGGTGTTTGATGGTGTTTGATTTTCCTCCTGTGAAGCACCTTGGGGATGCCTTATTAATTAATTAATAATAAACAGAGATAATATTGGAATCTAGCAGGTTAAGCAGCATCTATGGAAAGAGCTTTCACAGCACAGTGAATTAAATATATAAACTTATATTTACATATTTAATTCACTGTCATATAAATATATATTGCTGTTTGATTGCAAATGCTTATCATGCTCTCTATCATTGTTCTCTGATATAAAACATGCATAAAGCTCCTGCCTTTTTAATGAGAGTTTTTAGATGGTTTGATATCTGTTGGTACTTGCTTCCATGAATTAGACAGACCACAGGAAGTGCATGGAAGTATTCCACAGAGCATCCAGATTCCTCTACTCATAATGTATCATTTTCTCTCAGGCAGAAACTGTTGTGTGGTTGCATGCTGTAGTCATTTACATGGCATGATCAATTACCAGCCAGTTTGTCAACAGCTGTTGCACATGGTACAAGCTCGTACCAGAAGCACTGAAATGCAACATACTAGATCCTTTATTCTATTTACCTCAGTTGGTAGCATCTTTCTAAATCCAGCAATTCCCGTATTCACAGCAGGTCATGCACTTGAAAACAAAAAAAACAACATCAGCGTGTCACAGTAATGTACTTCTGCAAATACCTGCATTTGGATTATTAAGTGTTGATGCGTTAGTGAGAGTTCATGACAGTACTCATATAATTTTACATTGTGTTACCTTTACACAGCTTTACCTGGCCATCGGCAAAACTTTAAAACATCTGGCATAATTTTCACTATGGTTCTGTGTTTTCATTTGGGTCTTAACAAACCAAACTTTTCCATAAGTGGACCTCAGCTTAGCAACCTTGTTCTATACTTATTTAACAACTGCGTTCTGAGTTGGAATGGGAAGGGGTAGGGTCCGGAGAGATCCC
The DNA here is from genome assembly GCF_030144855.1 of Hypanus sabinus. NCBI lineage: Eukaryota > Metazoa > Chordata > Chondrichthyes > Myliobatiformes > Dasyatidae > Hypanus > Hypanus sabinus. Next base: position 69,244,945 of record NC_082713.1, on the reverse strand, counting down.
ATTTTTGAGTGAACAATATAATTTTCACAAGTACTTCTGCATATTTCTCTAATCTTGTAAATGTCAGATTAATTCATATGTTAATTCCCATGCAGGAGCTAAATGGAAAACCACAGGCTAGTTTATTTGGTAATTATTCAACTCTATGTGGGCATATATAAAAGCAGCAGCATGGGAACCAGCTGCATCTCCTCCAGGGAAATATCGTAAGCAAAGTGCACAAGATTTTGTGTAGTTGTGCAATGTTTTTATGAGAAATACAACATACCAAACTGCATCTGGTACTGGGTGAACACCATTATTTTCCTTGGAATATCCTTTCTTTGCATTTCACCACAATCCATGATTGCTTTGTTGTTCTTCAGAGAATTAAGTCTCCAATAGCTCCAAGTAGCCTTTTGGAGCTAACCATGAACATATGTTTCCTTGTGTCTGTTGTTGCTCAATGGATGGAAAGTTGGCAGTTAAACTTTTCTTTCTGCTCTGATCAAGTGTACAGTCAATGGATTTGACAATTAAATTTGCAAACCCTGGAGTACAACTCATGATGTTTGTGGGAGGACACCTCAGTTACTAGGTCAAGCCAAATTCTGATGGATTTTTAAGGCCCACCTACGCATCTGATGGGAAGTCCAGATTTTAAAAACATAGAAACATAGAAAACCTGCAGCACGATACAGGCCCTGCAGCCCACAAAGTTGTACCGAACATATCCTGACCTCAGAAATTACCAGGTTTACCTATAGCCCTCTATTTTTCTAAGTTCCATGTACCCATCCAAAAGTCTCTTAAAAGACCCTATCATATCCACCTCCACCACTGTTGCCAGCAGCCCATTCCACGCACTCACCACTCTCTGAGTAAAAAAACTTACCATTGACATCTCCTCTGTACCTACTCCCCAACACCTTAAACCTGTGTCCTCCTTTGGCAACCCTTTCAGCCCTGGGAAAAAGCCTCTGACTATCCACATGATCAATGCTTCTGATCATCTTATACACCTCTACCAGGTCACTTCTCATCCTCTGTCGCTCCAAGGAGAAAAGGCTGAGTTCACTCAACCTATTCTCATAAGGCATGCTCCCTCATCCAGGCAACATCCCCCTTCTTGTCATGAGGCAACCAGAATTTGTCCAAATTTGGTCACTACCTCCCTGGTCCCTTTTGCTAGCGGAGCTCAATAGGGATTCAAGTTGCTGAATCCCTATGTCCTTCACTAAAATGGTGGCTGCAATTCAAAAGTGCTTCCTTGGACAACCTGAATGAGACAAGAGAATGTCAATTAGCCTTCATCCTTTGTTGTCTTCAGCTGACTAGCCAGAATCACACCAGTGAAGTATTATGTCTCCCTTTAGGAACAGTAGGTCTTTACAAATTCAGCAAGGCAGCCAAAACTGCAATATTATGTAATATATTAAATGCAAGAATACTTACCTAAGCTATTCCTGTCTCTAACGCCACCACAATACATTTGTAAGGTACTGAGAAGATCTTGCATAACCCCATGAGTTTCAGGAGATAGTCTGATTTCATTAACAAGTAATTTCCAAACCAAACTAATTTGAGTGTGAGACAAGTGAAGTTGATAAAAATAATTTTAAAAAATCTAAAATTGGTACAGAGACTGTCATGAACACACCTACACTTAGTGGCCACTTTATTAGGTACACTTGTACACCTGCTTTTTATTACAAATATCTGATCGGTCAATCATGTTACAGCAATTCAACGCACAAAAATATGCAGACATGGTCAGGAGGTTCAGTTGGTGTTCAGGTGAAACATTAGAATGGAGAAGAAATGTGATCTAACTGACTTTGACCATGGAGTGATTATTGGTGCTAGATGGGGTGGTTTGAGTATCTCAGAAACAGCTGATCTCCTGAGATTTTCTCCAGAGTTTACAGAGAATGGAGCAAAATAAACAAAAAAAAAATCTAGTGAGTGGCAGGTCATTGGGTGAAAATGCTTTGTTATTGAGAAAAGTCCAGGGCGAATGGCAAAACTACTTCAATTTATTAGGTACAGAAAGTACCTAATAACATAACCACTGAGTGTATGTGCCCACACCCAACATTAAACATCATGTTGCCGTTGTGGCTCTTGTACAAAATACAGGTTAGGCTACAATTAGATTATCATGTACTGTTGCGACCACCACACTGCCATATGTTAGCAATAGAAGAGATCAGCCAGGATGTTGCCAGGAATGGCGGGAGGGAGTTATAGGAGGAGTTTGGATAGGCCGAGTTTATTCTCAGTGCAAAATAGAAGGCAAAGGTGACTTTATAAAGTTTTACCAAATAATGAAGGACATAGATTGGACAGATGGCCAGAATGTTTTTACAAAGGCAGAGGATTTTAGAACTAGAGGGTGCAAGTTTAAGAGGAGAGGAGAGGAGAGGAATTTAAAGGTGATCTTAGGAGTAAGTCCTTCCATAGAACGTATGATAAATATATGAAAGGATCTGCTAGAGAAAGTGGTAAAGGCCGATACAACTTACAACATTTAAAGGGTATTTAAGATAGGTACTTAGATAGGAAAAGAATCAAAGGATATGGACCCAATGCAGGCAAATAGGATCAGTGTAGATAGGCATTGATGTTGGTATGGATGAGGTGGACCATATGGGGCTCTTTTTGTGCTGACTGATTCTATGATTCAAAGATCTCAATGTACAAAGATTGATCAGTGAATTTTGCTTCCTCATCAGTAAAACTTCTTAAGGTGAGTGCGAATTAGAATCAGGTTTAATACTACCAGCATCTGTCATGAAGTCTGTTGTATATTGTGGCAACAGTACAGTGCAATACACAATAATAAAGAAGAAAAAAAACATGAGTAAGTATACATCTATATATTTAATGGTTAAATTAAATAAATAGTGCAAAAATAGTAATAAAAATAAACTAGTGAGATAGTGTTCATCAGTTCAATGTCCATTCAGGAATTGGATGGAAGAGCGGAGGAAGATATTCCTGATTCATTAACTGTGCACCTTCAAGTTCCTGTAACTCCTTTCTGATGGTAGCAATGAGAAGAGGACACATCCTGGGTGATAGGGGTCCTTAACAATGGAAGTAACCTTTCTGAGGCATCACTCATTGAAGATGTATGCATGATATGAAAGCTAGTGCCCATTATGGAGCTGAGTAAGTTAAAACTTTCTGTAAATTCTTTTGATCCTGTGCAGTAGCCACCCACCTTGGTCTTCATACTAGGAGGTGATGCCAGGTAGAATTCTCTCCACAGTGCATCTGTAGAAATTTGCGAGTGTCTTCCATGATATACTAAATATCCTCAATCTCCAAATGAAATATAGCTACCAGTCCTGATGAAGGGTCTTGGCCCAAAACGTCGACTGTACTTCTCCCTATAGATGCTGCCTGGCCTGCTGCATTCCACCAGCATTTTGTGTGTGTTGCTTGAATTTCAAGCCTCTGCAGATTTCCTCGTGATAGCCGCTGTCTGGCCTTCTTTGTAGCTGCATCGATTTGTTTGGTCCAGGAAAGATCCTCAAAGTTATTAACAACCAGGAACTTGAAACTACTCGCCCTTTGCACATCTAATCCTTCAATAAAGACTGGTGTGTGTTACCCCATCTTAACCTTTCTCACATAAGATCATTTCTTTGGTCTTACTGGGGCTGAGTTCACAACATGACTCAACTAGCTGATATATTTCACTGTTGTATGCCCACTCCTCACCACCTGAAATTCTGCCAACAATAGCTGTGTTGGCAGCTAATTTATAGAAGGCATTTGAGCAGTGCCTAGCCACACAGCCATGTGCATATATCGAGCAGAGCAGTGGGCGAAGCACACATCCCTGAGAGCACCAGTGTTGATTGTCATTGAGGTGGAGATGTTATTTCCAATTAGTACAGATTGTGCTCTTGTGATTAGGAAGTTGAGCATCCATTTGTGGAGAGAGGTACAGAGGCCCAGGTTTTTGAGCTTTTTGTTCAGAACTGTAGGAATGGTTGTGTTAAATGCTGAGCTGCATTCAATAAACAGCATCCTGTCTCTTTTTAAAAGTTTTATTATTCTTAATCCATGTCAGCTAGACTTTCCAGGCCTTTGGAAACATTGCATGTAAAGGGAGACAAGTACAGATTCTTCCTTTAAGAAGTTACATTGCTCAGTGGGTCAAAAGGAGTCTACGAAAGCTAACCAGATAAATGCTGTCCTTTCACTTTCATGAACTTGGATATACCCATTCAGTGCCAAAAGGTATTCACCCTCCTTGAAAATTGTCATGTTTTATTGTTTTACAACATTGGATCACAAAGGATTTAATTTGTTTTTTTTACACTGATCAACAGAAAAAGACTCTTGTGTCAAAGTGAAAACAGATCTCTACAAAATGACCTAAATTGATTACAAATATAAAACACAGAATTATTGATTGCATAAGTATTCACCCCCTTTAAAATGATACACCAAATCATCACTGGTGCAACCAATCGGTTTCAGACATTGCATAATTTGTTAAAAGGTGATCTGTTTTTGGAGGGCCTGTGTGCAGTCAAGGTGTTTCAATGGATTATAGTAAAAATACAACTGTATCTAAAATGTCCAACTACTGGTAGTCATTATCCTGGCAAAAACTACACCCACCATGAAGACAAAGGAACACTCTGGAAAAAGACTATTGAAATGCACAAGTCAAGAGATGGATACAAGAACATTTTCAAGTTGTTGAATATCCCGTGGAGTACAGTTAAGTCAATAATCAAGAAATGGAAAGAGTATGGCACAACGGTATATCTGCCTAGAGCAGGCCATCCATCCTCAAAAACTGAGTGACCATGCAAAAGGAGACTAGTGAGGAGGTCACTAAGAGACCTACAACAACTCTGGAGGAGTTACAAGCTTCAGAGGTTGGAGAGCCCGTGTATACAACAACTACTGCTCGGGTGCTTCACCGGTCACAGCTTAATGGGAGAGTGGCAAAGAGAAAGCCACTGTTGAAAAAAAGCTCACCAGAAGTTTTAGATAGAGTTTGCCAGAATGCTTGTGAGAGACCCGGAAGTCAGCTGGAAGTCAACTGAAGTCAGCTGGATGAAACTAAAATTGAGCTTTTTGGTCATCAGACTAAATGCTCTGTTTGGTGTAAGCCAAACACCATACATCATCAAAAACACACCATCCCTACCTTGAAGCATGGTGGTGGCTGCATCATGCTGCTCCACTGCAGAAGGCCCTGGAAGGCTTGTAAAGGTAGAGAGTAAAATGAAAACAGCAAAATATAGGGAAATCCTGGAGGAAAACCTGATGCACTCTGCAAGAGAACTGAGATTTGGGAGAAGATTTGTTTTCTAGCAAGACAATGATCCTAAGCATAATGCCAAGGCTACACAGGAATGGCTTTAAAATAACAAAGTTAATGTCCTGGAATGGCCAAGTCAGAGTCCAGACCTCAATCCAATTGAAAAGTTTTTACTGGACTTGAAAAGGGCAGGTGACTCACAAGGTTAGTGAAGGCTAGGAGGAACTGGTTGAAGTTGGCTAGTTCAATGGCTGGCACCTGGAGATGGTAAGTACTGTAACTAGGCTGAAGCAAAGGGTAATTTTGAAGGGACCAATGAATCAGGGTAATAATTTGTGGAAGATCTTGGCTACGCAGACAGACAGACACGGTCCACAGGCCAGAGCAGTCTGGCTAGGCACACCCAGCAGTTGTCCTGGTGGCAGTATTATGGTTGGCAGCTAGGATGCCCATACATGCTCTTTTCCAAGCAATTTGGCAGTGTCAAACAAGGACCTTGGCAGAAGAGACCACCACCATTGGTTCCTCTGTGGGGAATAATGTGGACTGGTAGCATAAAGCACGTCAATGGGTGACATACCTATGACAGAGCAGATGTGTAGATTATGGGACAGATCTGCCCAGAACAGGTAATTCTTCCACATGGAAGGGTTAGAGGTGGTGAAGCATCTTAGAAACTTCTCCACTTGTTGTGGATGAGAGCTTGGTTTAAATAGGCTGCAGGTGATGTGTTGGAAATGAATGACAGGTGACTCCGGTTAGCTGGGTAGAGACGGGGAGAAGTTTGCCTGTGCAGACTTGACACAAGTATATTATAATTATATTTACAGTTAGGTTCTAGGCCATTTCATCTGATGTCTATATCTCCCACAAACACATTCTAACCCCAGATAATATCTGTACAAAACCACATTATATCCTATGACAGAATTCTGTTCTCTCAACTCTCTCCATTCCTAACCAAGTTCTTCTTCTTAACTACAGCAATGAGACTCCTTGCAGTCATTTCTCCTTGCACCAAAGTGACACATCTGGCAGCATTTTATTCCCTACTTTCATCTTTCTTGATGAATCCTCATGTTGTGTGCTCACCCGCCTCATTCACAGCCAGCCTATTAATCAGTTTGACAATTCAGTTTAACTATTCAGAGGAAAGTCTAGGCAAAATTTTAAGAGGAAATTGCAAATATTTGAATTTGCATTAGTAAGTCATCCCTCTTTACCTGGCATGCATTGCCCTGAAGATCTGGGCCCATAATTTTCTAATTACACTCATTTTAGAAATGTGAATGTCTTACAAAGTAGTGTATCAATGTTAACTAGAGATCACTGAGAATGAGCAACAAGGTGGACAACCAGAGCAACATTTAGAATCCTGAAAATCATTAAGGGAACCAATTAGGATTTTAGTTCCAGCAGCTGTCATGATCTTTTGCTGCATTTGCAAATTATCTAACTTTAAAATTATTTTTATTATTATTTCAGTATCACTGCTTGCCATGAAATAATTTAATCTCAAGATCTTTGACTGCTATGTTCTCATAAGATGAAGTTAACTCAATGTGCACTGGTATGAAATTTAATTTAGGCAAGGTCTGTGAGCTCATTTAAGAAACATCTAAATATCTCAATAAGAAAAAAATATCCTAGAAGGATGAAATGAAATGGGCTGAAGAGTTCTTTTTATCTAAACCTAGTTTGTGTTGAGAATTTAGAGTTGTGGCTAACAGGTTCTGTCAGTGCAAAAGTAAAGCAACGGGTTGTTACTGAACCCATTCCTTGTTGTCATAATGCACATCAGAACAGGTAAATTGAAGGAGAGAAAACATTCCCACCCAGAAAGGACGTCCATCTGGTGTTTCCATCATTTTGTTTCATTTGAAATATCAAATATTACTTTTAATAACCTGTGCTGATAAGGTTATGAAATTCTTTTAAACTCCCATAGTACTACAGGGATCTTGTGAGAAACAGCCATAGACAATCTGATACCAGAATACATAGACTTCAACAATCTATTTAACAGCTGTCCTGCACTTAGCTCTTACACGAAGCCAGCATGAGCACATTGATGGAATGGCCTCCCTGTTGCTCTCTTGATACCATGAATCATTGAAAATAATTGAAAAGTGAACATGGAATGACCACTGGGTCTAGGCTGCATTTAGAGGAGCTGGTGATTGAAGAGATCAGCAGACCTGGCATAAAACTCACTAAACTGTTTCATCGTGTCAAAGTTCGAAGGCTAACTATCCTCCAAGAGTCTTTCTGAAAAATATTTAACAAAATTTCTCTAATGGACTGAAACGTGTTGAGTGATCAACTAACTTAAAATTTCAATGATCCATAGATTAGCAAAAATAGACAAGTGGTTGTTCATGGCTTGGAAAAAAGTACATGTGCAATCCTCACTGAAACTGGAAAAGATTCCAATTGCTACTATCTCAAGGTTTGGCAGAGCCAATGGATTTATTGAGTCAATTCTCATTCAGTGAAACAATAACATTCAAGATCTGCCAAATATCATTGCACACCTCAGCAGCATTATGGTTAAGAGGCATGCTTTTATATCAATCAGCTGTGTCACTAAGGCTGCAACAGATAGCTATCAATATCCTATTTAATGAACTAAAGCCCTTCTATCCTGCTGCCCATTTACTCCACCTTGTTCAAGGTACTATTCCAATGTTCCTTGGGTCAAATGTTGAAAGTTCAAAGTAAATTTATTATCAAAGTTCATATATTTTACCATACGCAATGCTGAGATTCATTTTCTGGTGGCATAGGCATACTCTATTAATCCAATAACCATAAGAGAACCAATGAAAGAATGTGTTAAATGGATGTACAACCAATGTACAAAAGACAAAAAAAAAAGTGGAAGTACGAAAAGAAAAAAAAACAACAATAATAATAATAATAATAACTCATCAGGGGTTTTCTATCCCCCATCAGGTGCATCCCCAAGTTGTGAATTGGGAAAAGCTCTGCAGATATGCAGAGCAGGTAGGAAATAAAATACCAGTCATGGACCAAAGCAGGAAAAGATCCTGGCTTGTCTGTACCCAGATCAGGCAGTGCTCTAGCCAGCATTTGTTCTCCATGTTAGGGACAGCTGAAACCACAACATACGTGTAGGTATGAAAAGCAATACCTGTTCCCTTTAGAAATGGAATGGAGAGATATCTATGGTATAGAGTGACACAGCCACTACCTGGGGATCTTCAGGGCATGCCTGGAGCTGGCACTCATTATGACAGTAAGCGAACCTCTCGCTGTGTATTGCTGTATAGGCGAGCTGGCTCCAAGAAACCTGAAATTGATACAGCCAGAATTCAAAGTAGCCACCAACACCACAGACTACAACTGCTGCATGTGTTTTTCAGGGGAGCAGTCCACTTATAACTGAGGCCACTCAAGCAGTTAACAGAAAAAAGATATGCATGAAATGGAAGTAAACACATTCATAATGTGTGTATGTTATCAAGTAATAGAACTAGAGACCGACATGACAGCATACAGGGACAAACTTCATCAACAGTTTATTGTACAATATCCCTTCATGCAAGTAAATGCACAAAGAATAGCAGATCAATGTAGAGTGATAATAAAAAAATGTAATCCCTATAGACATGGTAAACTAAATAAAACATTAAGTTGCACAACAGCTAGAAAGAAACCAACCTAACAATCACAACAGAAGAAAATAATGAAGAAGCCACTCCCTCAAGTGCAGATCAAAATAGAACTACTTCAGCAACTGTTCCACACCTGATGGTAATAACAACACAGATGTAGGGTGTCCACAGAATGCTGACGATGAAGCTGAACTTACAAACATAACTATACTAACATTTAACATCACACTCACAAAATACATGGCACTGACCCAAAAGACTTACCAAAGCAAAGCACATTTGCAAAAAAAAAATTAATACTCTCAACAATATTATATTGCCACTATATCTAGGAAAACTTCAAACATTTTGAAGAACTACACACAATAACATACTACGCAGCATTAAGAGCAGAGCAGTGCAATGGCTCCAAAATAGAAGCACACATTAATAGAAACCCCAAACTGAGTAATGGAATGAGAACACCAAAATGGCAGAAGAGATTGAGAAACAAAATTGAAACCTTAAGTGCAGGAATAGTCCACTTAATGGAGTATAAAATGAATAGCCTGAGCAAGAAATTTAAGATAAAAGCTAAAAAAATACTAATGAGGTACAAGGTCTATACAAGATAACATCAAGCTACCAAAAGCATTGTACAATTCACAGATCCACTTAAACAAAAACTTGATACATACAAGGCCAGACTAAATTTTAAGAGGAGATTGAAGATGAGGAGGTGCTTGCTGTCTTGAGGCAAATCAGAGAAGATAAATCCCCAAGACCTGACAGGGTATTCCCTTGGACTTTGAAGGAGACTAGTGTTGAAATTGCAGGGGCCCTGGCAAATATATTTAAGATGTTGGTATCTATGGGTGGTTGAATAGGTTAGGACTTTATTCCCTGGAGCGTAGAAGAATGAGGGGAGATTTGATAGAGGTATATAAAATTATGATGGGTATAGATAGGGTGAAAGCAAGCAAGCTCTTTCCAGGGGAGAAAAAAAAACAGAGGACACGGGTTAAGGGTGAAGGGGGAAATGTTTAAAGGGAACATTAGGGGAAGCTTCTTCATACAGAGTGTGGTGGGATTGTGGAATGAGCTGCCAGTTAAACTGGTAAATGTGGGCTCACTTTTAACTTTTGAGAAAAACTTGGACAGGTACATGGATGAGAGGTGTATGGAGGGATATGGTCCAGGTGCAGGTCAGTGGAACTAGGCAGAAAAATAGTTCGGCACAGCCAAGAAGGGCCAAAAGTCCTGTTTCTGTGCTGTAATGTTCTATGGTTCTATGGTTCTAAATAGATACTTTGAATGCACCAGATGAAGAAAACAGAATTCTAATTTCAGGAGCAATGGAAAAAAAAAATATACAAGACATTGAAAATAAATTCAACACACCAAAATGTCACTAACACTAGCACAAAATGACCAACAAACACAGATAATGAAATTTTGGTCTAATATCTGGTTCAACAGGGTGATGCACAATCACGAAGCAAGCTGATTACAGAGGAAAAAGAATGCACTCATACAATTGAAGGCATGTAATTTACAATGGATATGCTAAAAGTGATTATAACATATAACTGGAAAAGTACTGGCAGTGATAATATTCATAATTATTGGTTTGAAAATAATTTTTCTTCATCTGTGCCTATTAATATATATAAATTTTCTTCAAAATCCTGAAAAAGTACCAAAATTTTTGACAGAAGGTAAAGTACATCTCTTACCTAAAGGAGAAATCACAAATGATCCATCAGAATACTGTCCAATTAGTTGTTTACTGTTATGTACAGGCAACCATGTAAAAGTGTCAGCAGCAACAGAACACACCTGGAGCCTGGTTTTGCTGTTAACAAATCACTATTTTATTAGTAACTACGTAATATAGTAACTTAAAACCAAGAGTTAACGGTGTTATGCATACATAGAGGTATAAATAAAGTTCCCAAACTCATTCAAGCTCAGGTGGCAAGAGTTACAGTCTTACAATGGTATGTGAGAAAGTTCAGTTCAATCCACAAAATTGAGAAATTTATAATCCAAATAAACAGGTGTTGTCGATCTTCTCGTTGTCCTCCAAATCCTTCAAATCAGCCAAATGTGACTACGCTAAGTGTACCATCTTCAATTGGTAAAGCTACCAACCCAGGCAAGAGCTAGACACACTGGTAGTTCCCACAGGATCACCCTTACACACACTGTTATAGCTACTGATCCAGTTCCATGACATACAAAGTAACTCCAATAGTGATTTACCACAGGGGTGCCTTCTTCAGTGAAATACCACACCCAGACAAGAGTAAACATACAAGTGGTATTCACAAAGGTTTCCCCTTCACCAGCGAACCCACTCCTGTGGATTAACTATGTGACAATCACACTTCTGTATTCGAATGGAATCAAACTCACCCTTACAGGCTACTTGGAGAGAGAGTTCAAACAGTCATCTCTTTGTTACTAGGTTTCTTCTGTTTCAAACCTTCCTCTCTGCAAACTTCTTCTAGTTGCAGCACTTGTGAGAGTCATTTATCAATACTCTGGATCGATCTCAACTCACCCCTTTGGCCTACTGAAAGTTTAAACCAGTGACCCCACTCATTGGTGTCTTTCATTGATCGAAACCATCTTGACTCTGTGTGTGTGTCACGTTGTCCTTGTTTATTCAAAACAAGCCGCAGAAAAAACGTAAACATTCATTGTCCATCAAATAACTCCACCTCTCTCACCGTAGTGACCAGGCAATTTTGTAGTCAGTAGAAATCCAGCAGTGTCCAAAAATCAATCTTATTCTTTTGGCATTTTAAAGCGACAGTCCACAAAAAAATGAACCCTAGGGGTATATAATGTTTACAAACTATATATAAAATTATAACATTATGCATCTCACAACTAATCACCATTCACTTAGATAACCACAATATACTTACAGAACAGCAGAAAGGATGCCGTAAAGATATAAAAGAATTTTAATAGTAACTAATAATAGTTCTGTAATTCTAAATCAAGCCCGGAAGAAAAGCAGAAATCTTTCATGTTGTTATTTTGACTATCAAAAGGCATTTGATTCTCTCCCACAGCCATGGTTAATAGAAGTTCTCAATATATACTATATAAACTACAGCCGATACTATCTGATGGAGCATTTGTATACTATAATCACATATATCTATTTAACAACCAAACAAGAACAACTACCATAATCAAAATAAGCCAAGGCATTTTTAGGGCAACTCACTAAGTGCATTGCAGTTTGTCTAGCTTAAAACCTGTTAATTTACTGAATTGGACAAAAAAAAAGGACATCAAATAAGAAACAACCGAATGAATTATACCTGGACACATATTGTATATATGGACGATTTGAAATTATATGCTCCTTTACCAGTAGGCTCAAGCAATTAATTCAAATAGTGGAACTATTTTCTAAAGGTATGGACATAAACTTTGGATGAGATAAGTGGAGAATGTTAAACATAAAGCAACGTGCCACAGAGCAGCAGGATGCAATTCAACTGATGGATGAATATGAAATATATGAGTATTTGGGATATCAAAAAGCAAGGAAAATAGGTCATAGTGCGATAAAGGGAAAACTTTTGACAGAATTTACTTCAAAGTTTAAGAAAATCTGCCAAACAAGCTCAATAGTAAACAGTATAACAAAGGCAATAAACACTTTTGCTATACCCGTATTAACATCTTCTTTTGGCATAATTGGTCCAAAACTAATCTGGAAAATGTACAAAGAAAAATAAGGACTGAAATGACAGATTTTGGAAAACACTATGTACATTCGAACACATTAAAATTAACACTACCTAGGACAGAAGGAAGAAAAGGAATAACAGATATAAAAATTTTACACAACAGTCAGATAAACCTTCTAAGGAAATGTTTTCTTCATCAAAAACAGGATTCAGCACTTCATGCTAGAATGTGTAATTCTGATAAGAAATACACACCACTAAACTCAAATGAAAGTACATGAAAAATGAAGAAATTATCACTATAGAAGAAAAAATGAGCCAATCAAAGAGCATGACCTTCCATGGAAGACAGCCCCATGACCTGAGTGGACTAAATGTCGGCAAGGAAGCATCAAATGCCTGGCTCAGAGATGGAGACCTCTTCCCAGAAACAGAGGGGTTCATTGTAGCAATAGAGGATCATGTGGTTAACACAAAAAATGATCAAAAATGCATAATAAAAGACCATTAGATTCAAGATGATAAGTGCAGGAAAATGCTAAGAGAATCCAGAAACAATCCAACACAATTCAGGATTCTGCAGCAGTTTGCGTTAATTACTTTGTACAGGCACAATCAAGCAGCAAAAAACATTCACCAATATCTTGCTTTAAATTTCCTTAATACAAATACAAGCCTGATCTATTTTTAGAGTCAGAGTCCAAAAAATTATATTACAACCGATCCATTATTACAGATAGGACAATCCATAACAACTGTCTGGATATAGTATTACAGGATAAACAACTGACTTAGTAGATATCGCCATTTCAAGCACATACCATATACAGAAATCAATGTGGAAAACACCAGAACTATGCCATAAGACCATAAGGTATAGGAGCAGAAGTAGGTCCTTCAGCCCATCATGTCTGCTCTGCTAGTCAATCATGGGCTGATCCAATCTTCCAGTCATCCCCACTCCCCTGATTTCACCCCATACCCTTTAATGCCCAAGCTAATCAAGAACCTATCTATCTCTGCCTTAAGAACACCCAATGTCTGGGCCTCCACAGCCGCCCCAGGCAACAAACTCCACAGATTTACCATCCTCTGACTAAAGTAATTTCTTCACATCTCTATTCTAAAAGGACATCCTTCAATCCTGAAGTCGTGTCCTCTTGTCCGAGACTCCCCTATCATGGGAAATAACTTGGCCATATCTAATCTGTTCAGGCCTTTTAAAATTCGGAATGTTTCTATGAGATCCCCACTCATTCTCCTAAACTCCAGCGAATACAGCCCAAGAGCTGCCAGATGTTCCTCATACGGTAACCCTTTCATTCTTGGAATCATTCCCATGAATCATTTCTGAACCCTTTGAATGTCAGCACATCCTTTCTAAAATGAAGAGCCCATATGCTGAATTAAAAAAGGAAATTGAAAGACTATGGAACATGAATAGGATATACATCATCCTGTTACGTATCCCGTAACTGGTTAACTCACCAGCAAAGATAGAGAGGTCTGTTGGAGTCTGATGGCACTATTTTCGAATGTTTTATTCATAAAGGGGCACAAAATTAAGGTTAACACAAACACTCAGAACATATACATCAGCCAAACTCAATCTAAAGCGCGGGTATAGCAATAATCATCATTAAGAAATAATCTTGACTGTTGTCTAGGGGATAATATATTGTCCATTGGGAATATAAAAGTCACTCAGAAGTCTGCAGGCATCAGTCTTTTGGGGGAATCGCTGGGTTTCACGTGTTTCAGAGAGAGTGAGGAGAAAACGGGAAAAACTTGCCTGGGTCTTTGACGAAGCAACTCCGTTGAATCAGGGGAGCATTGTTTCCCTGTTATTAGTTCAAAGTCCTTCTTGGTATTATCAGCCACCCGCTCCCCAGGCAGAGAAGTTACGGAGCACACGTGGCTTTTGACTGGCTTCCAGCTATCACGGGAGCGTTGAGTGATCGAGTCCTTCTGGTGCGTCTCTCTGGGGTACCGCCTTCTGCAGTCCCCTTTTATCTTGACTTGCAGAGTTGTAGATGTCCATCAAAGTAGGGTGATGCAATCCCCACCCCCACATTGCCCGAGGGTGTCCATATCTGTGGTAGCTGTCACGTAGCAGGGTCATGCCCTCAGCACAGGTGTCTCTAAGAGCCCTGGCCAAAACTGTCACATTGTCTCTCATTTGCCTGGGTCCGAGACCCGAATTAATAGTGCTCTTGTGATTCTCCGGAAGGAGGGGACTGCTCCCGCTCCTTCGGCCCCTCAGAGCTGTGGTACATTCATAACAATCCCAAAAGTAATGCCTACAACAGGTCACTACACAATAACATTAAATAATTGGGCGTACACAAAAATATTTACGTAAATCTTCAAACTTCAGGAGGACATGGAGAAATCACTCCTCGCTGAACATCAACGGCTCCTCGGTAGAGATCGTAAAGAGCACCAAATTTCTTGGTGTTCACCTGACAGAAAATCTCACCTGGTCGCTCAACGCCAGCTCCATAGCAAAGAAAGCCCAGCAGCATCTCTACTTTTTGCGAAGACTGAAGGAAGTCCAACTCCCACCCCCCCCATCCTCATCACATACTACAGGGGTTGTATTGAGAGCATCCTAAGCAGCTGCATCACCGCCTGGTTTGGAAATTGTACCATCTCAGATCGCAAGACCCTGCAGCGGATAGTGAGGTCAGCTGAGAAGATCATCGGGGTCTCTCTTCCCGCCATTATGGACATTTACACTGCACGCTGCATCCACAAAGGAAACAACATTATGAAGAACCCCATGCACCCCTCATACAATCTCTTCTTCCTCCTGCCATCTGGGAAAAGGCTCCGAAGCATTTGGGTTCTCACGACCAGACTATATAACAGTTTCTTCCTTTAAGCTATCAGATTCCTCAATACCGGAAGCCTGGACTGACACCTTGCCCTACTGTCCTGTTTATTATTTATTGTAATGCCTGCACTGTTTTTTGTGCACTTTATGCAGTCCAGTGTAGGTCTGTAGTCTAGTGTAGCTTTGTGCTTTTTTTATTACGTAGTTCAGTCTAGCTTTTGTACTGTGTCATTTAACACCATGGTCCTGAAAAACGTTGTCTCATTTTTACTATGCACTGTACCAGCAGTTATGATCAAAATGACAATAAAAGTTGACTTGACTTGACTTGAATTGAAAAAGCCACAATACTTAGCACCACTAGAATAGCTGGAAATTTCCTCGCAATTGAGAAGTAAGTGTGCTATGCCCATACCTCACATTTTACTAGTTTGAGAAATAATAAGTCATAATAATACATAAATATACAATAAATATCAAGAACGTTTGATGAAGAGTCCTTCAAAACATGTCCATAGTTTGCAGGAACATCTCAAAGATGGGGCAAGTAAAGTTAAATGACGTTATCCCCTTTACAATTACTGTTACTGGACAATCTGGAGATATTGAACAAGAACATAATACAAAGTAAAAGAAGTGAATGCATATAAATTAGGAAATAAGAAAGTAAGCAAGTACAAATTATGAAGTGATTAATGATTTTGGACTTTCTTATTGAACTTGTTAAAATTGTTCAATGTTCAAAGTTCAAGAAAATTTTATTGTCTAAGTACATATACATCACTATATACAAACCTGAGATTCATTTTCTTGAGGGCATTCTCAACAAATCTATAGCATAGTAACAATAACAGGATCAATGAAAGGTCAAACAGAGAGCAGAATACATCAAACTGTGCAAACGCAAGTATTTGTAAATAGCAATAAATAACGAGAACATGAGATAATGAGATAAAGACTCCTTAAAGTGAGATCATTCATTGTAGGAACATTTCAATGACGAGACAAGTGAGTGTAGTTTTCCCCTTTTATTCAAGAGCCTGATGGATGAGGGATAGTAACTGTTCTTGAACCTGGTGGTGCGAGGCCTGATACTCTTGTCCCTTCTACATGATGATAGCAGTGAGAAGAGAGCATGACCAGAGTGGTGGGGATCTCTCAAGGTGGATGCGGTTTTCCTATGGCAACATTTCTTGTAAATGTGATCAGTGGTAGGGAGGGCTTTACCCATGAAATACTGGGACAAATCCATTTCCTTTTTCAATTTGTAAATAGACACAATGCACCAATAGAATGATAGTTGGTAAAGCAGTATGTGGTGCTTTTAACAAATTAAAGCATTCTGACATATGAAGTACTGTTATCAAACAAAATTTCACGTTTGTACTTGTGCAACTATTTTTTGTTGTTAGTAGGTAATCTTGTGCCCATCTGCTTCTCTCAAGAGGTATCAATCATAAGAAATTCTCTTTCTTTTCACTGGCAGTTGGAACATAGACTGGAAGAATGTGAGGTCATGCAGTTTAGTAGAAAATATAGAGAGATACTTTCTTAAATAGTGAGTGACTGAAAGTTGCTGATGTTCAAAAATGTCTAAGTGTTCTTGTAAATGATTCACTATAAGTTATTGTGCAGGTTCAGCAAGCAATTAGGAAGGCAAACAGTATACTGGCCTTTATACAAGAAGATTTGAATAACAGAGCAGGGAAACTCTGCATATATGACAATAAAGCGACAGCACCTGGAATATTATGTAGTGGAACTAGTTGCACTCCCTAACAAAGGATTTGATTAAGATTGAGAGATTGCAGCCAAACTACTCCAGATTGAATCCTGGGATACAGAATTTGTCAAGAAAGGAGAAAATAAGCAGACAAGGCCTTTAATCACGTGAGCATAGAAAAATAAGAAGCTATCTCATTACATATGCATAATTCCTCAGAGGCTTGACAAAATACGGACAAATTTGATGTTTCCATTGACTGAGGTGCCCAGAACTGGTGAAGTCAGTCTTGATTCAAGAGAGAGATGAGAAGAAATCACTTGAGCCAAATGGTGGAAAATCTTTGGAATTCACTGCCTAAGAAGGTTGTAAATGGTTAGCCATTGAATATGTTCAAAATTGAGAGTTATAGTCTTGGAATATTTGATTAATCAAGGAATACGGGGAAGAGTGCAAGAAATTGGGATGGAGATCATGGATCAGTCATGACTTTTTGAGTGGTGGATCAGGCACAAGGGGGCAAATAACCTGCTCCTGCTTCTGGATGTTATGTTCTCCTGTTCATAGGTCAAATTTCAGATCTGAGATACTCTGTTGGAATATATATGATTTTTGATCATAGCCTCTTAACTTTATTAGTGGATAATTGGTTGTGTGGAAGTGTGGGAGCTGATGGGGCTGTAATATTTGTGAATGATCTGTCTGAATTTGTTTTAGAAATAGAGCTGAACCAGAGGTATGTCATCACATGTGGTATCCAAAGTATTAGTTTCTATTGGTGCCAGCCTAGGCTCTCCGTTAATTTCACATCCTTCTGCCCAGTCCTGATCAGATAAACGAGGCTGATCTTCCAGATACAGTGGTTTACTTCACTGTTTAAAATACTATCTCTTGGGTGAGACATTAAATTGTGGACAGGCAGCTTGTTCACTTAGTGGCAAAAATCCCTTAGCCTCATTCACAGAAGAAGTGGACTTCTCATATGTTTTGGCCTAAACATACCCTTCTACCAGCAAGTAAAAGGAGTCAAATATGCATCTCATTTTCATTACATCAGTGAAAATAATTAATTGGTATTAAGTGTATTAGGACCTTTCATGAAGTCCAGAAAGGTAAAACATAAATGCAAATTACTTCTTCAAGTCAAGTCAAGTCAAATTGTTTTTATTGTCATTTCAACTATAACTGCTGGTACAGACACAGGAAAAACAAGACAACGTTCCTCCAGGGCCATGGTGCTACATGAAACCACACAAAACTACACTAGACTACATGAAACAACACAGAACTACATTAAACGTCAGACCTACATGGGACTACATAGTGCATAAAACAGTGCAAGACAGTACAATAATTAATAAGACAATAGGCGCAGTAAAGGGCAAATTACAATATAATAATAAATGATGTAAATTTAAAAGTAAACAATGTTTTAGCAGGAATTGAGGAAGAAATGTGCAAAAATTGCAGAGGGAGTGTGTGTGTGTGTGTGTGTGTGTGTGTGTGTGTGTGTGTGTAGAGAGAGATTGGTGTCAGACTAGACACTGGGAATTGAGGAGTCTAATGGCCTGGGGGACGAAATGTTACACAGTCTGGTCATGAGAGCCCAGATGCTTCGGTACCTTTTGCCAGATGGCAGGACGGCGAAGAGTTTGTATGAGGGGTGTGTGGGGTCCTTCACAAGGCTGTGGAGTTGGTGTTGAGGGACCAAGTGAGATTCTCCGCCAGATGAACACCAAGAAATTTGGTGCTCTTAACAATCTCTGCGGGGGAGCCATCGATGTTCAGCAGAGAGTGGTCACTCCGTGCTCTCCTGAAGTCAACATCCATCTTTTTTATTTTGTTCACATTCCTATACAGGTTGTTGGCTCTGCACCAGTCCATTAGCCAATGCACTCCTTCTCTGTAAACTGATTTGTCGTTCTTGCAGATGAGACCCACCACGGTCGTGTCATTGGCGAACTTGATGATGTAATTTGAGCTGTGTATTGCTGCACAGTCATGGGTCAGCAGAGTGAACACCAGTGGACTGAGCATACAGCCCTGGGGGACCCCCATGCTCAGTGTGATGGTGTTGGAGATGCTGCTCCTGATCTGGACTGCCTGAGGTCTCCAGTCTAGGATCCATTTGAAGAGGGAAGTGTTCAGGCCCAACAGGCTCACCTTTCCAATCAGGTGCTGAGGAATGAAGTCTAACGTACTTTTGTGTTTCACATAGTCTAGTGTAGTTTTGTGTTGTATCAGGTAGTCTAGTGTAGTTTTGTGTTGTTTCATGTAGCACCATTGTCCTGGAGGAATGTTGTTTCATTTTTACTGTGTATTGTTCCAGCAGTTATGGTTGAAATGACAATAAAAGCGACTTGACTTGACTTGATTTTGTTGAATGCTGAACTGAAATCTATGAACAGCATTCAAATGGATGTGTCGTTTTTGTCCAGGTGGATGAGGGCCAGGTGGAGGGTGATGGCAATGACGTCGTCTGTTGAACAGTTGGGACAGTATGCAAACTGCAGGGGGCCCAGTGAGGGGGGCAGCAGGGTCTTTATGTGCCTCAAAGTGAGCCTCCTTAAACAGTTCACGATGATGGATGTGAGAGCAACGGGATGGCAGCTGTTGAGGCAGGACACTGAAGACTTCTTCGGCACGGGGACGATGATGGTAGCCTTGAAGCACATTGGAACGATGGCACTGATCAAGGAGATGTTGAAGATGTCAGTGAGAACATCTGCCAGCTGGACTGCACATCCTCTGAACACTCTGCCAGGAGTATTGTCCGGTCCAGCAGCCTTCCGTGGGTTGACCCTGCATAGAGTTTTCCTCACAGCGGCCACAGTAAGACACAGCACCTGGTCATTGGGAGGAAGGGTAGTCTTCCTCGCCACCACATCAATTTCTGCCTCAAAACGAGCTTAGAAGTTGTTCAACACATCTGGGAGGGAGGCATCACCAGCACAGGCAGGTGATGTTATCCTGTAGTTGGTTCCACATGCACCGCACGTCACCACTGTCCTGGAAGTGGCTGTGGATTCACTGGGCTTTGCCTCTCTGATGGCCCGGGACAGTTTGGCCATTGCTATTGTTAGGGCTGCCTTGTTGCCTGCTCTGAAGGCGGAGTCACAGGTCCTCAGCAGCGCATGCACCTCTGCGGTCATCCGTGGCTTCTGGTTAGAGTGTGTAGTGATGGTTTTGGACGCAGTGACATCTTGCATTTGAAGGCTCAGAAGGGCCTATTCCATGCTGTATCTCAATAAATAAATAAATATCTTAAAAATGTAAAACAGAAGAGAAGATTCTTCATTGATGAAGCCATTATGCACTTTAATTACTGTAAAAGTATTTGAATACCTCCGTGACTGTGAAATGCAAGATAGGCTTGGTTCCTGAATAATATCTAATGAGTACATGGAGAAAGTAGCTTTTATTTCTTAGTTAATTTGCAGTTGTTATGTATCCCGTAACTGGATAACTTACCAGCAAAGATAGAGAGGTCTGTTGAAGTCTGATGTCACTATTTTCAAACATTTTTATTTATAAAGGGGCACAAAAGTAAGGTTAATGCAAACATTCAGATAATGCACATCACCAATACGCAATCTAAAGCCCGGATATAGTCATAATCATCATTAATCTCAGCTGTTGTCTAGGGGATATTATTTTTGTCCATTGGAAATCTAAAGAGTCATTCAGAAGTCTTTCGAGGAATTGTTGGGTTTCACGTGTCTTAGAGGGATCGGTGAGAACGAAAAGAAGACTTGCCCGTATCTTTTTGACCACTCCGTTAAATTCAGGGGAGCATTGGTTTCCCCGTTGTTATTTCGAAGTTCTTCTCGGTAGTATCAGCCACCCGCTCCCCAGGCAAAGGGGTTAGGAGCACACTTGGTGCTGAGTGGCTTCCAGCTCTCCCGGGAGCGTTGAGCGAGCAAGTTCCTCTGGTGCATCGCTAGGGTACTGCCTCCTGCAGTCCGCTTTTATCTTTACTTGCAGAGTTGTATCTGTCCATCAAAGTAGGGGGATGCAATCTCCACCCCCACATGGCCCGAGGGTGTTCATGTTCATGGTAGTTGTCACGTAGCCGGGACTTGCACGTGACACAGGTGCCTCTAAGAACAAATGGTCAAAACCGTTGCATTGTCTCTCACTTCCGAGTCCCGAATTAATAGCGATCTTGCGATTCTCTGGAAGGAGGGGGCTGCTCCCGCTCCTTCTGCCCCTCAGAGCTGTGGTACCTTCATAACACAGATAATTTACATCATATATAAGTTTCTGTTGTTGATTTGCAAGTGTGACAAAGGACCATCAAGTATTTTTGAAAATGCTATTTCAATTATTTTTACTTAAGTTACATCTGTTGTGTATCAGTTAATTAAAAGAATGCATGTCAAACTCACAACCTCTTGAGATTAAATGTCTGAATGATAATCCAGCTCCTCCTTGAAGCCATTTGCTAATTTGGTTGCAAATATTACTTGTTGTATAAGTACAATTTGAGCCTGTTCAAATAGATTGCAAATTTAATTTATTTTTTTTTAAAATCAAATTTATTTATATATTCAGCTATATATAGATGTATCTGTTATTTAGATAGATAGCCCCTACCAGCCCTTCAAGCCAGCTACCTAGCAACCCCTGACAATGCTGATTTAACCCTAAACTAATCACAGTACGATTTATAATAGCCAATTAACCTACCCTGTATGTCTTTGGACAGTGTGAGGAAACTGCAGCGCCCAGAGAAAACCCATGCATTGAACAGGAAGGATGTACAGAGACACACTACAGAAGATGTGGGACTGAACTACAAACTCTGATGCAATGAGATGTAATAGCATTGCACTAACCATTACGTTAACATGGTGTGTTGTTTTGAGTCACACAGTTATACAATATGGAAAAAGGCCCTTCTGCAATCTGTAATGGGCTGGGTTGATCGGATAATTTGTGTTATCCAGATGTGGTAATAAGCCTACAAGCACAAAATAATAACTTACGCGTACTTTATTATCATAAAATATAAAACACAAGTAAACCAAACAAAATACTACATAAGTGAATCTGCAGATGCTGGAAATAAATAAAAACACAAGATGC
The DNA here is from genome assembly GCF_030144855.1 of Hypanus sabinus. Lineage (NCBI taxonomy): Eukaryota > Metazoa > Chordata > Chondrichthyes > Myliobatiformes > Dasyatidae > Hypanus > Hypanus sabinus. Next base: position 69,222,693 of record NC_082713.1, on the reverse strand, counting down.
TGTCTGGCCTGCTGAGTTCTGCCAGCATTTTGTGTTTTTAAAATACTACATAGTAAGTCACAAATGATTTTAGGGCTCAGGATTCTTGATTGTTGCTGTTGTCGGGGGAACTCTGAATTTTGACTCACTTGTGTAACCACCCGTGGGTTCCAGGCACTGATGGTGATTTCCTGCCCTTGGCTGAAGGCCAGCAAATCAGTGAAAGGCACCCCAATAAATACCAATTGCAACAAGTGTAGTGAGACACAGAGACAGGGAAACTCTTTGATCTTTTGTCTCAATACAGCCTGTCTTTTTTAAAAAATACATCCTGTGTCCATTAACACATCCCTCATAAATCAATTAGACACTCTAATAGTCACTCCCTGCTATCTGGAAGCTCACAACATTCCTTTGGATTTACAGCTGAACATTAATATTACATATAAGTGATAAGCCTAAATTCAAAAAAGTATCAATTAAACAATGACAGATATTTACATTTTAATCGTGTCTGAGACTAAGAAAAAAAACAGCTACAGTCATTCTAATAACATTAACAGTGTTTAATTTGTATGAACACTTTACTCAGTTTCCAACATACAAACCCCACATGTTCAGGGTTCAGAAAGAGTTAAATTGTCATTTTTTTCTCTCCAGATATTCATCCAATACTTTACAAATTTTAATACAACAAATCCACCCCTTCAATGTCTGGCAGGTGAAAGACACTTAGAACTCTTTTTCTGCTTAAAACAAAGATTACTAAAAATATTGTCACATTTATTAAGATATGAAAAAAGATAAATCCAAGTATGAACCTCGACTTTCAATTTAAGATATATGCCCTCATCCCTACACGTCCCTAGATCCCTCGACCCTAGGTGTTACCAACATCTTACTGACAATTTGAACAGAACGAGTTAAGATTTACAAACACTACATTGTGATCAGGGACGTAAGAGTCAAATTACTATCAATCTGGCACTTGTTCCACAGAAAAAAATCATATGAGGTCCATCACATTAAGCTTACAACATTCCCTCACACTGATAGGCCCCAATTAGCACATATCACATAATATACATCTTTTCCCAAAACAATAACATCATTTTCACAAATGGCAAGTTTATCAGTGGCTTGTGTGGTCTCAAGGGAAGTCTGCATTAAACAGAGCAAAGCAACATTACAGCAGGAACTTTTAAAACAAAAGTGAAGAGATAGAAGAATTTCCAATTCCTCTCATTCAGTTTACCGTTATCCACACACACAGGATGTGTCTGGCTTCATAAAGTCACCCAATATATATTTCCTTGTCTGTTGGCAGTAATCGTACGTTTCAATTGAGGGGAAGCTGGGTATGTCACACACATTTAAATCTACCCACTCCCCCAACAGAACTGAATCGGCTCTTTATCAGCACAGTCTGTTGTGCCATCAGGAATGAAAGGAATAGACTGCCCAGTCATTAACAAAAAGGGAGTACCTCTTTTCAAGGGGCAATTATTCAAATTATACTAAGCTCAGGGAAAGACAAGGAACCATCCTGATAAGGTATGGGGAGGAGTAATTTAAATTAATTTGGCAAGGGAATGGGAACCAGAACGATAGGGCTGAGCTGTTGATTTACAAGCAGAGACAGTATGTAGTGAGACTGTTAGGAAGGACAGGCAGATGACAGAGAAAAATTACAGGCAGTGGAATGAGTTGTAGTGTAAAAGCGGGACAAAATCAAAAAGGGTGACGGATTTAGGACTGAAGGTGTTATATTTGAATGCACGCAGTGCTGTATACAGAATAAAGTAGATGTTCTTGTAGCATTGTTAGAGATTGGCAGGTATGACATTTTGGGGTTTGCTGAGTCAAGGCTGAAAGATGATTGTAGTTGGAAGTTTAACATCCAAGGATACACATTGTATCAAAAGGACAGGTAGATAGGCAGAGGGGGCAGCATGGCTCTGTTGGTAAAAAATGAAACGAAACCCTTAAAAAGAGGTGATTTAGGATCAGAAAATGTAGAATCCTTGTGACTAGAATTAAGAAACCACAAAGACCTGATAGGAGTTATATGCAGGGCTCCAAACAATAGTTAAGATCTGGGCTACAAATTAGAATGGGAGATAGAAAAAGAGCAATGTTACAATAGTCATGGGGGATTTCAATATGCTGCTAGCTTGGGAAAATTAGGTTGGTGCTGGAGCTCAAGAGACAGAATTTGTAGAATGCTTACAAGTGGCTTTGGTTCAGCTGCTCTGGATTGGATGTCATGTCACAGAGGAACCTTTGGGAGGTAATGATCATAATATGATAGAATTCACCCTGCAGTTTTTGAGGAAGGTAAAGTAGAGTAATGGAAATTACAGAGTCATGAGAGAGGACTAGCCAAAATTGATTGAAAGGGGATACTAGCAGGATGAAGGCAGAACAGCAGTAGATGGAGTTTACAGTGGCAATTTGAAAGTACAGGATAGATACATCCAAAAGATGAAGAATTATTCTAAATCAAGGATGAGGCAACAGGGGCTGACAAAGGAAGTCAAAGCCAGCAAAAAAGCCAAAGAGAGGACATATAATAGAGTACAAGTTAGTGGGAAGTTAGAGGATTTGGAAACTTAAAAACCAACAGAAGACAACTAAAAAAGCCATAAGGAATAAAAAAGTAAAATATAAATGTGAACTAGCCAATAATATCAAAGAGGATACCAAAAGTTTCTTCACATATATAAAGAGAGAAAGAGAGATGAGAGTAGATACTGGATAATGATGCAGGAGATGTAGTAATTGGGGACAAGAATATTGGTGGACAAACTGAAAAGTGTTTTGCATCACTCTTTACTGTGGAAAACACTAGCTGTATGCCTGAAGTTCAACAGTTTCAGGTGTTACGAAACCCCGTAATTGGGTCACTTACCAGCAAAGATAGAGAGGTCTGTTGAAGTCTGATGGTACTATTTTTAACAGTATTTATTGATAAAGGGGCACAAAAATAAGCTTAATGCAAACATACAGATAATATACATTGTCAATACTAACTCTAAAAGCGCAGGTACAATAATAATCAATAAGAAATAGCTCTATCGTTGTCAAGAGGATAATGTATTGTCTGATGGAAATATAAAAGTCACTGTTAGTTCGTTCAAGCTGCAGTGTTTTTGGGTTTTAGAGAGAGACGGGTTAAACTTGCCCCGGGTCGTTTATGATGCCAATCCTTTGAGTCGTGGGGAGTTGGTTTCCCCGTTGTTAGCTAAAAGCTGTTTTCCATGGTACAAGCCACCAGTTCCAGGCAAACGGAACCAAACGCACGTGGCCTCCTTCAAATGGCTTCCACTATTACGGGATCAGTAGCATTTCTTCTGGTGTGTCTGAGGGGCTGTTCCCACAGACCCTCTTTTATCCTGACTCAGAGGGTCGCAGATGTCAATCAGGATGGGGGTGATGCAATCCCTCCCTCAACCAGCCCACTTTGCCTGAGGGCTTCCACGTAGCACAGTATTTCAATCCACAAGTTCGTCTTCAAGAGACAATGGCCGTGTCCCGTAGCTTTATATCGCCGGGGAACGAGACATTCCTCACGTCTCTCTCTCATTTCCTGGGTCTCCTGACCCAACCCAATAGTGATCTTGCAATTCTCACAAAGGAGGGGGCTGCAGGCATAACACCCCCTTTCTTCAACGTGTTTTCACCAGCAGTTAAAACGAAGTAGTACAGAGTCTTACAGGATTGTAGAATCTCAGACAATACAAAAGCTTTTCCTTCTCACTACAGAGTAATACAGTTATGCATTCAATTCAGCATCCAAACAGTTAACGATTACAGTGTCACTTCCTTTAATATCTTAACATCTTGTGCCTTAACTAAAGTCTTGTAGCATCAGACTTCATTTTAATAACCACCTATTTTTATTTCTTTCCTTCAGCAACAAAACTAAGGAGTTGTGATCTTAGCTTACGTGTATCTACAAAAGTTCATGCAAATACTAACTTTTCTGTTGTTTTCAAACTTAACAGGCAGGCTTCCGGGGGTTGTCTTTATTATTCACATGCTTTGTCAAAATCCCGTACAACCGGCTTTTGCTATTTAAAACTGACGTCCCCATTAACCGTCGCCTCTTTTCTGGTTAGTTCCCATGGGGGGGAGCTTGGGTACCTTGGCGAAATAAACTCTCGCCTGCCTCTTTCATAGGGGTTATTTTATCAACACCGTGTCCCAAACCTAGACCATCTTCTGAATTTCCACCCAACTCTTTAATTTTACACAGGTGGCTAGCCCTCTCGTCAGGACCCTTCAGGCTATGTGTTTTCAGTTTGAACTCTTTGCTCAAGCAGCATTTCAAATTCTGCCTTTTCCGTAGGTTTTAAAATTTCTTCATTCGATTTGGGAACTACATATTTCCTGTTTCCTTCAATAATAATATTTATCTTCCCATTTTTGAACTCCGCATTAACTTTTAACACACCTTCGAGCACACACACCTGGGAACTCTCACTTTCCACTATTACCAAGGTTAACCCTTTCTTCACTGAACCATCTGACTCACAAAGACGGCCGTCCCCTTCAACTAAATCAAATACTCCAGACTTTTTCTGAGCTCCGTTACTAGGTTCAGTACCATGTGCATCCATATCTTGGACACACTCAAACGGGACATTGGCCTCTTTCAGGCTTTCAATACCCGTACCCGGTCCAAATTCTAAATTCCCCTGATTCTCCCAGCTACTCTCAGGACAACTCCCTTCCGGAGTAAACTCAACCCCACGGGCTGAAACAACCTCATCTGCCAACCCAGCAGACTTCTTCAAGGTAAGGGCATCCTTTTCATCTAGGGCTGCCCTCATTTCATTATCGGGAACACCTTTAGAATTTTCAACCTCTTCAAACAGTTCTGCCAAACCAGACCGATCATCCAGGTCCAACCCTGGACCTTTTAACCGCTCTAGCTGTTTCTCATCTTTATCTTTTGCCTCTAAAACTTTTCTCCTCTCTAAGGGCGGGTCTACCTCCTCTCCCTTACCCTCTTTCACTTTCCTACTCTTCGTTTTACCACCCTCTAAACCCTCGTGGTATAGGGTCAGTAAAAACGTCTCGGCCAAATCGGAACTGGCCGGATTTAAACTGCTCTCATTCTCAGCTGCCTCTCTCGACATGCTGCGAGTGATTGCGCATGCGGGATAGATCTTGGAATCTAGGGGCGGGGCCGCAACACTCACAGGCCGGCTGGTCATCGTCAATGCTGCCCAAACCTTACCACCTGCTAAATCGTTACCGAGAAGGACGTCCGCGTCAGTTCTCGGGAAGTCTGATCGCACCCCTATTTCAACTGGTCCAGACACCGGCTCACAATCCATAATGACCTTATGTAAGGGCACCATTTCTGTCCCTTTACTTATTCCTTTCACAGCTACCATTCCCGTTTTTCGACCAAAATCTAGTACCTTACTGCTGATCAACGATAGCTCTGCCCCCGTGTCTCTCCAGATCCGTACGGGAACTGGTGTGTCTCCCTCCCTCACAGACATGGTTCCGTGTGACAGACAAGTCTCAGACCCTTCTCGTACTCTGTCTACCTGGGGCTCTCTTGTCAATTTACTGATTACCACGGCACATCCGATAGGGACTGCTGCTTTCCCTTTTCCTGTCTCTTTCCTCGGAGCAAAGCACCGAGATGCAATATGCCCCCCCCCCCTTTCCACAATTAAAACAGGTCAAACCCGGAAATCTCTGGGCGTCTGGCCTTTCCCCCTCAACCTTACCACTAGTTCCCGGCGGGACCTCTGCCTCAGCCGGCGGATTTTCTCGATCGTACCCATGGTCTCTCTAGGAACTTTTATTCGTGGAAAACTTTGTCTTGTGGGTTAGGGCATATTAATCTGCGAACCTAGCAAATTCTGAGATGGACTTATTCAGCTTCTCATTCAAATACATCTGGATATCCTCTGAAACACAACCTTTAAATTCCTCAATCAGAATTAACTCCCTGAGATGCCAATAATCCTCCCCCACTATCTCTGCTGTGCACCAACGGTCCAAGAGCACACCCTTCTCATAGGCAAAGTCGGTATACATCTGATTCCACCCTTTCTTTAAAGTTCTAAACTTTTGCCTATACGCCTCAGGTACTAGCACATAACTCCGGAGAATGACTGCCTTTACTTTGTCATAACTCTCCTCCTCTTCCTCCTCTATGGACAATGCCGTATATGCCCGCTGTGCCTTCCCTTTTAACACACTTTGTAACAACGCCACCCACTGATCTCTGGGCCACTTCTGATTCACTGCCACCTTTTCAAAAAGCAAAAAATAACTATTAACATCCGTCTCCTCGAACAGAGGTACTAATCTCAACTCTCAACTAACATTGAACTACTCCTCTCGGTCGAACCCCTGAACTCGTGGCTCTTGCCGTAACTTCTCGATCTCCAAGTCATGTTTCCTCTGTTTCTCTGCCTCCCCATACTCTCTCCCCTTCTCAGCTCTTTCTTTCTCTCTCTCAGCCCTTTCATTCTCCTTCTCAGCTACCTCCAGCTGCTTTAACTTAATTGCATGTTCCAACTTTAATTTCTCCAACTCTAACTGAGCTGTCCCACTAGCTGGAACCTTTTCAGGGATATTTTCCAATGCCTCAGCTGCAAACACATTCTTCCCAATATAATACTGAGTTATTGCCCTTCACACCTCCCGCTTTTTCATTGACAACCTCACCTCTGTGAGGTTTAACCCCTTCGCCAAACTTATCAAGTCTAATTTTGTGGCCGCCTCTAGCACCTCCAGAGTCGGGATTTCTATAAATTCACCCACGTCCATCTTTGCTGGTTTCCCATCTGGCTACCCGCGTAACCAGATCCAAGTTTTGGACTTACAAGCCTGATTCACTGGCCTCCCAATTTGGTGTCAAATCCCGGACGAGAACTCCAATTTGTTACAAAACCCCGTAGCTGGGTCACTTACCAGCAAAGATAGAGAGGTCCGTTGAAGTCTGATGGTACTATTTTTAACAGTATTTATTGATAAAGGGGCACAAAAATAAGGTTAATGCAAACATACAGATAATATACATCATCAAAACTAAATCTAAAAGCATGGGTACAATCATAATCAATAAGAAATAGCTCTATCATTGTCTAGGGGATAATGTATTGTCCAATGGAAATATAAAAGTCACTGTTAGTTCGTTCAAGCTGCAGCGTTTTTGGGTTTTTGAGAGAGACGGGTTAAACTTGCCCAGGTCTTTTATGATGCCAATCCTTTGAGTCGTGGGGAGTTGGTTTCCCCGTTGTTAGCTAAAAGCCATTTTCCGTGGTACAAGCCACCAGTTCCAGGCAAACGGAACCAAACGCACGTGGCCTCCTTCCAATGGCTTCCACTATTACGGGATCAGTAGCATTTCTTCTGGTGTGTCTGAGGGGCTGTTCCCACAGACCCTCTTTTATCCTGACTCAGAGGGTCGCAGATGTCAATCAGGATGGGGGTGATGCAATCCCTCCCTCAACCAGCCCACTTTGCCTGAGGGCTTCCACGTAGCACAGTATTTCAATCCACAAGTTTGTCTTCAAGAGACAATGGCCGTGTCCCGTAGTTTTATATCACCGGGGGAAAGAGACATTCCACACGTCTCTCTCTCATTTCCTGGGTCTCCACACCCAACCCAATAGTGATCTTGCGATTCTCACAAAGGAGGGGGCTGCAGGCGTAACACAGGGGACAGAAGTGAATGTAATGGCTATTACAATGGAGAATGTGCTTAGGAAACTGAAAGTGGATAAATCACCTGGACCAGATGGTTCTAAAAGAAGTACCTGAAAAAATTGTGGAAGCATTAAAAATGATTTTTCAAGAATCACTAGATTCTGGAATGTTCCATGGGACTAAAGAATTACAAATGTCAATCCACTATTCAAGAAGGGAGAGAGGCAGACAAAAGGAAATTATAGGCCAGCTAGCCTGACCTCAGTGGCTGGGATGTTGGAGTCGATTTTTAAGGATGTAGTTTTGGAGTGCTTGGAAGTGCATGATAAAATAGCCATGGTCGGCATGGTTTCCTTAAGGGGGCATCTGTTGGGACAGCTTCTTTTTATGTTGTACGTCAATGACTTGGATGATGGAATGGCTTTGTGGTCATGATTGCAGACAATAAGAAAATAGGTAGAGGGGCAGGTAGAGCTGAGAAAGCAGGGAGGTTGCAATGGGATGGACAAATTTAGAGAGAGGGCAAAGAAGTGGCAAATTAACAATGTGGGGAATTGTATGGTCATGCACTTTGGTAGAAGAAATAAAAGCATAGACCATTTTCTAAACAGGGTAAAAAAAATCAAAACTCCGAGGTGCAAAGGGACTTGGAGTCCTCGTGCAGGTTTCTCTGAAGGCTGACTTGCAGGTTGAGTCAGTGGCGAGGAAGGCAAATGTAAAGTCAACATTCATTTCGAGATGACTAAAATGCAAAAGCAAGGGTGCAATGCTGAGACTTTATAAGGCACTGGTGAAGCCTCATTTGGAGTATTGTTAACAGCTTTGGGCCACTTATTTGAGAAAGGATGCTCTGACATTGGATATGGGTCCAAGGAGACTCGTGAGAATAAATCCAGGAATGAAAGGATTATTGTATGAGGAGCAATTGATAGCTCTGGGCCCTTACTCACTAGAATTTAGATTGAGGGGTTTCTCATTGAATGTTGAAAGGCTGAGATAGAGTTGATATGGAGAAGATGTTTCCTATGGTGGAGGAATCTAGGACCAGAGGGCACAGCTTCAAAATAGAGGGACATCTATTTAGAATGGAGATGAGGAATTTTGTTGAGCAAAGCACCGACTGTACTCTTTTCTACAGATACTGCCTGGCCTGCTGTGTTCCTCCAGCATTTTGTGTGTGTTGCTTTATCATTAAAGACTTCCTAATTTTGTTCAAAATTCAAAATTTCAAAGTAAGTTTATTATTATATATGTCACCATACACAACCCTGAGATTAGTTTTCTTGCAGGTATACCCAATAAATCCATAATAGAATAATAACCATAACAATCAATGAAAGACAGCACCAACTTGGGTGTTCAACCAAAGTGCAAAAGACAACAAACTGTGCAAATACAAAAAAAATAAAAATAATAAATAAATAAACAACAAATATTGAGAACATGAGATAAAGAGCCCTTGAGAGTAAGTCCATATCTTGCGGGAATGTTTCCATAATAAGGCAAGTGAAGTTGAGTAAAGTTATTCCCTTTTGTTGAAGAACTTGATGTTTGTGGGGCAATAACTGTTCTGGAACCTGATAGTGTGAGCCCTGAGTCTCCTGTAGCTTCTTCCTGATGGCAGCAGTGAAGAGAGAGCATGTCCTGGGTGGTGGGGATCCCTGACAATGGATGCTGGGTTCCTGCATTATGTGAGATGTGATCAGAGATGGGGAGGGCTTTAGCTGTGATGGTCTGGGCCATATCCAGTACCCTGGAACCCAAAAGGTGAGATCCATTAATGGATTAAATTTCAAGGGGATCACTCTATGCAGAAACAAGATGTTCTAGTCCCCAAAAGGTACTATTCTGATTAGATTTAACCATATGGAATGTCACCAAAAGACCAGAAGATTCATGTCCCACCAAGCCAGTTGTAATAATGACATCTCAGGCTGAGGGCCAGATGTCACTGTGTCAACACAAGCACATCTGTCAACAATGTTGTTAAATTTTGTCACCGGGTAAGCATCTTTCAAATGAGCATTGACACTGTAAACTGTAATGTTAAAATGCAATGATCAGCTCCAAATGTCCTTCCATAACTCTGCCCCCCACAAGGGACATCCCAAAACAGTATGCGACTGCTGGCTCTACTGGGGCAACCAGACAGCGAGTCCATAAGCAACAGCCCAAGAATCACTATAAATATGAGCTTCTTCAGTTCCATGCATAATGACGTTGTGCACTGCTACGAGCTCTGCAAGTTGACTTGACCCATCAGAGCCTTCCTTCCTCAGAACTTGTTGGGCAAGAAGGTTAAAGGCAGCAGCCTTCCAACAATGATGACCATTCCTCCATATCTCAGAGCCATCAGTGAACCAGGCATGCTGCAGCTGAGGAGGTATTAGAAGATGAATGGGGATGCCCCACACAAAGGGCAAGAATTTGACCGAACTAGTTTCAGGTGTGGTTGGCATAGCTTGAAAGAACTCAGTAACCAGTTCATGAATTTCACTAATTCTGTCCAATCCCTTTGATGCTCCTTCAGAAATATACCTCTTCCACTTGACAATTGAACTCTGCTCTGCACACCCTAACTCATGAGTGAGTGTGTCAGGGAGTACCCATCATGTAGTGGGAAGATCAGGGCAGAGAGAGATGAACAAATCTCCCTTCTGTGTTTCAGCCTCTGTCAGAGCTCCATAGCAAGCAAGAAGTGGTTTCTCAAACATAGTATCTGGTGGCAACATCAGGAAGCTTTCAGGACCAGAAATCCAGAGAGATACTCTTTCCTCCACACTGCTGTCATGGGCTCCAGATGACCACAACACCTGTAATAGAAATCTGTAGACCTTGATGAGGAAACTGGGGTAAGGATACGGTGACTGTCTCCTTTACAGCCTCAAAAGCTGATTGTTACTCGAGGCCTTATGCAAAACTAAATTTCTTTCTGGTCACAGCATGCAACGGTCAGAGATGCATTGTCAAATAGGGTATATGGTGTCGCCAGTATCTCAGAAAGCCATCAAAACATTTGGCTTCTAGTTTTGTCGTGGCGTATGCTATATCTAGGATCTTATTTTTGACCACATCGGGAATTATCTTTTCATCCTAAGTTCATTATATTCCTGGGAAATGAACAGCTGTCACTCTGGTCTGTACTTTATTGGGGTTAATTTCTCATCCTCTCAATCACATCATCAATCTGGTATTAAGGGAATTCGGAAACCTTCTCTTCAGGATTCCCACAATAACACATTAGCTATGTAGTTAGTACTTTAATGCTGGAGGATAGGACTCATTCACACAAATTCCATGCCACATCACCATGGCAAATAGTAGGACTGTGGACATGTCCCCATGGAAACTGTGTAAAGGTGTAGTGAAGTTGTTCCATATGAAAGCAAACCAATCCCGGGACTGCTCAGCAGTAGGGATGCAGAAGAAAGCATTAGACAAATCAATAACAACATAAAAGCTAACAATCCCATTGTAAGGGTCCTCAATCAGGGTCACAACTTCAGGAATAGCTGCGGCCAGAAGAGGGGCAGACTGATTTAACTGGTGAATAACAGCTATGAACCATCATGTTTCCAAATTGGCCAAACAATGCTATTATAAATAGATGAGGAGGGATGATGTACCCCAAGTTTGGAGAGTGACTCTGTGATCTCTGGCTCGGTGGCCAATGTTAGGCTGTCTCTAAAGAGGGTGAACCCTCGCAAGATGGAAGGCTCCAACAACCTGGTAAGGTTTTGAAAACCTACGCCAACCAACTGGTGGAAGTATCCAAGTAAACAACTGGCCTCTGTGTCTCCCTCTGCAATTGGATCCTTGAGAAACAACTTCTTGCTTGCTATGGAGCTCTGACAGAGGCTGAAACACAGAAGGAAAGTATTTTCAACTACTTACCGCTCCAGGCAGAAGTTCCCACTTGCTTCGAAAAGACAACAATTGTACCAGTGCCTAAGAAACATAATGCGAGCTGCCTTAATAACTATCACCCAGTAGCACTCACATCTACAATGATGAAATGTTTTGAGAGGTTGGTCATGACTAGACTGAACTCCTGCCTCAGCAAGCACCTGGACCCATTGTAATTTGCCTATCGTCACAATAGGCTAAAGACAGATGTGATCTCAGTGGCTCTTCACACAGCCTTAGACCACTTGGTCAACACAAACACTTATGTCAGGAGGACATAGCTCAGCATTTAACACCATAATTTGCACAATCCTGATTGATAGGTTACAGAACCTTGGCCTCTGTATCTCCCTCCACAATTGGATCCTTGACTTCCAAACTGGAAGACCACAATCTGTGCAGATTGGTGATAACATCTCTTCCTCATTGACGATCAACACTGGTGCACCTCAGGGGTGTGTGCTTAGCCCACGCTCTGCTCTCTCTATACCCATGACTGTGTGGCAAGCATAGCTCAAACACCATCTATAAATTTGCTGATGATACAAACATTGTTGGTGGAATCTCAGATGGAGATGAGAGGGCGTATGGGGGCGCAATATTCCAACTAGTGGAGTGGTGCTGCAGCAACAACCTTGCAGTTGACATCAATAAGATGAAAAAGTTGATTGTGGACTTCAGGAAGGGTAAGACAAAGAAACACCTACCAATCCTCATAGAGGGATCAGAAGTGAAGAGAGTGAGCAGTTTCAAAATCTTTAGTGTTAAGATCTCTGAGGATCTAACCTGGTCCCAATATACCGATGAAACAATAAAGAAGGCAAGACAGTGACTATAATTAATTAAGTGATTTGGTATGTCAAAAAAAACAGTCAAAAGCTTCTGTAGATGTACTGTGGAGAGCATTCTGACAAGCTGCATCACTGTCTGCTATGAGTGGCTACTGCACAGGACCAAATGAAGCTGCAGAGGGTCATAAATTTAGTCGGCTCCATCTTGTGTACCAGTCTACAAAGTACCCAGGACCTTTTCAAAGAGTGATTTTTCAGAAAGACAGTGTCCATTATTAAGGACCTCCAGCACCCAGGGCATGCCCTTTTCTCACTGTTCCAATCAGGTAGGAGGTACAGAAGCCTGAAGGCACACACTCAGCGATTCAGGAACAGCTTCTTCACCTCTGCCATCTGATTCCTAAATGGACATTGAACCCATTTCTCTTTTTTGAATATACATGTACTATAATTAATTTACTTATTCCTTTATTTTTACTTCTTTTGCTGCTTAGTTAACAAGTTTTTTGACACATGCTGGTGATAATAAACCTGAATCAGATTCTGATTCTGACTCCACTGTCTCATCGATTTCCCTATGCCCTCCCAAGGTATGATATTGCTTGACAACTACTATCTGCAAAGGCAAGTGTATAAACACAGGCATCCATTTTGCCTTTCAAACCCGAATGGGCATCTTCTTAATACCAAAAGCAAATTTGCCAAAGAATGTCATGATAGAAGTTCCCATTAACAAATCAATTCCCAATTCAGGTACCTGGGAGATGAGCACAGGGATAGACCGAGGAAGTCCCTCACCAATAGTGAGACAGACCCTATTTCTCACAGCGTCCATAACCAATCCCCCATAACCCTGAATACAGACCTGGATTCCCATGTAAAAGAGTAACCTCAGCCCCAGTGTCCACCAGGGCAATTCACCACTGCTTATTGCCCTAAGGCCACCGAAGGGCAATAGGGACACATGGCCTCAGGTCACACACTGGTACACCAGGAATATGAGTTGCCTTAGCAACAGCAATAGTCCCTCAGTCCTCATCATAACCCACCATCAAGGGTCCATTTCACTCACGTCCAGATATAACTGGGCAATGTCTTGCTTTACAGTATTAACATTATATGCTGGTATAGGGTAGGGAAGGGTAACCGGTCCATTTGTCTGGGCTATCAAGTGCAGCCCACCTAGATCACAATGCTCATGTTCTAACACATAATAAGCACGAGTAGGTATACCATCAGTTTTTTCCTTATCCAGCCCTGACTTCAGCTGAGACAGAAACATTTCCTTTCTACTAAGATGGGAAGAAGGTCTCTTTGATACAGACTGCTGAGGCACAGTCAGAAATTGCTTTGGGGCATTTCTAGTTCCATTCATCATGTGCTCAGATTGCCCCTGCTGCTGCTGCTGCTGCTGGGATTTTAAAGCAGCCTTACCCTGCACCCAGACCCAATCTGTATCTTATCCTGCCCCCTTACCCGATCGACATCTGACCTTTCAAGATGGGTGAATAGACTGCTAGTGTCTGCAACAGTCCAACCCTCAGAGCACCCTAACAGAGCCAACAAGATGCCGCTCCACTCTACCGGTCCCCATTCCATCAATCAGGTGTGCGTGCCAAGGAAAAAGAGGACAGCCTCAGGGCCGTTAAAGGCATTATTATTATAAATAGCAGGTTATATTGCCATATCACAGAAACATGAAACAGTTTCCTGAGATGGGGAGACGCATCTTAATTCAAAGGGGCAGGTACTGAGCACTGACAGTCTACAAGACCCTGCCCACAGGGAGCATTCAACTCCATCGACCGGACCAGCCCATAATACAGCCAGGACCCATTGGTCTATCGTTAATGGCCTGAGATGAATCACTTCATGCACATTAAAAAAACAGTTGAGAGGGTCCTAAACGACATAAGCCGATGAGCCAGCAGGGCACGGATTCCCTTTGCTGCTGACACAGCCTGTAACTCGGTGGTAGTGCAGTTATGGTTAGTGATCCCAGTGGTGGAATGAATTGATTTTGTTCATCAGCGTTCCAGTGCTCCTCTTTAACATTTACATGCCTGAGGGGGCGTGCATCGATGACATTATTTCCATCCTCATCCGAATCATCATCATGCCAGATGTATCCATCCCAAGTATCTGGGTCCCAATCCTCCTGCTGGGCCATTGATGGTACCTTTACAAGAAATACCACCACGCAGCTGAACTGCACGCTGTGCTTTTGCATTACACTAGCCAATCTACATGCCACAGCAACATTTTTAACTTCAGAGTTCCCAGTGCATTCTCACGTTGCACATGCTGTTTCACTTAAAGTAGTGTTATGAGTACACAAAGAGGCCAACTTGCACAGCAGTTGTGTGATTTCATCAAAGAACTCAGCTATTTCAACACTCAACAGCTGCAATGCAGTCATAAAAACTCACCCCACTTGAGGCAGAGAATCCGTCTTAGAGAGAAAAGCTATATGCTTAAGGGATTGTGATACTACACCCGTAAGTTTAACATCAGACAATTCATCAAATACCTTCTTCCAACATTTCGGGGGATCCCATTTACACATAGCATTGGCCAGAAATGCAAAACCCTCAGAGTTATCTATCCATCCATCAGGGGGCCTAGTAAGTCTCGGGTATGGTGTCATTTGACTTGCTTGTTCACTTCCACATTTTTCTGGTTTCTGTTCGCAGCTCCAAAGTATAATGGGCTAGGTTGAGTAGACTTAAACTATTTGAGTGTCTGGTAAATATGGTAATAAGCATACAAGGACAACAAAAAACTTAGCCCAGTTTTAGAAAGCACAAATAAACAACACAAAATACTATGTAACAAGTCTTCTTGATTGTTGCTGAAGTTGGAAGAACTCTGAATTCCAAGTCACTCCTGAAACCACTTCTGAGTCCTAGGCACTGGTTGCAATTCCCAGTCCTTGGTTGAAGTCCAATAAACCAGGGAAAGTCAACCCAATAAATCAGAGTTTCACAAAGGCAGAGCAATCATGTGACAGACAATCTCTTTGATCTTTTGTTTCAACGAAGCCTGTCTTTTTTCAAACTCATCCTGTGTCCATTAACACAGTTCTCATAAGTCAAGTAGACACTATAATGGTCATTCCCCGTTATCTCATAGCACACAACATTCCTTTGGACTTACAAAAGATCGTTAATATTACATATAAATGATAAACCTTAATCTAAAAAAGAATCCATCAGGCCAATTTGACAGATATTTGCATTTTACTGGTGACTGATACTGAGAAAGAATCTAGCTACAGACATCAGCAGTGTTTAATCTATATAGATACTTCACAAACATTATTCACTAACAGACATACAGGCCCCACATGCTAAGGATTCAGAAAGAGTTAAATTGTTATTTTACCTTACAGCCATTCATTGAATATTTTACAAAATTTAGTACAAAAGATCCACACTATGAATGTCTGGCAGATGAAAGACACATAGAACTGTTCTTTCTGTTTAAAACAAAGAATACATGCCAATATTCTTTGGATGGTTAAAACTAGTATGATCACTTTTATTAAAATATGAAAAATTTTTAGATACAATTATTAACCTCAACATTACACATTTAAAATATGCACCCTCATCCCTCTGGGGACTGGGAGGGGCAGGGTGATGGGAGTGGCATTAACGATATCTTGTTGACAATTCAAACAGAATGAATAAGATTTACAAACACTACATTGTGATCAGAAATGAAAGAGTCAAATTACTATCAATTTGCCACTTTACTTGTTTCACAGAAAAAAGTCATGTGAGGCCAGTCACTGTAGGTTCACAACATCCCCTCACACCTATAGCTCCCAATTAGAATATATCTCATAATGTACATTAATTCCCTGATGCACCATCAATAACTCACACTGAGACGTAAGGCGAGATATCGGCTTTTATTGACTGGAAGAAGGAACCAGGAGTGAGTATCCATCATACTATGTCCTGGAGACTGAGGCCGAGCGTCAGGCCTCAGATCGCCTTTATACAGGGGCCTGTGGGAGGAGCCACAGGAGCAGTCAGCAGGGGGCGTGTCCAGACAGGCACATAGTTCACCACATTCCCAAAACAATAATTACATTTTCACAAATCACAAGGCTATCAGTAGCTTGTTGGGTCTCAACAGAAGTCTGACATCCAACAAAGAACAAGAATACCATTAAATTTTGGCAGGAACCTTCAAAAACAAAGGTGGAGAGATAATTAGAAATGTTTTCATTCCCTCTTAGTCAATTTACCCTTATCAAAATGCACAAGATAGGAATGTCCTCATACCATCATGTATTTTCTTGTATTTCCTTGTCTGTCAGTAATAACCTCACCCTCCACTGCAGGGGAAATTGGGTATGTCATTCTACAAATATTAATGGTGTTTAATCTGTGCAAGCTCTTCACAAATATTATTCACTAACAGATATACAGATCCCACATGCTAAAGGTTCAGAAAGGGCTAAATTGTCATTTTACCTTCCAGACATCCATCCAATGTTTAACAAAACCTAATATAACACACCTTGTACATGTTGACCATGGTGCCCAGCATGCTATTCCCAGATAAGCTATTTGCATTTGCCTATGTTTAGCCGATATCCCTCAAAGCCTTTCTCATCCATGCATGTGCATGTGACTGCAACACTGAATCAGGTTTGCAGGTCTGATGAGTGAGACAGAAAACATTGACTGCAAATAAGTATGTTAATCAGTTAATAACTAACAGTAAAAACTTGACCAAACATTCATGTTCCCCAAGTTACAGAAGCTATAGAGCAGAATATTCAACAAATGTACTTAGCTAAGAGCACGTGCAGAGTTTACCTTCCCAAGTAGTATGTGCACAAAAAACACGAGTACAATACCCAATACTGTAAACCCCACAGTCACCCCTACGTATACTACAACAGTCTGTCAGCCTCCCTGCACCCCAAAAGGGCCCCCACTCCACCCCAGTGTGTAGTAGCCAATGAGTTGGTCCCCCCACTTAATCTTATACATTCACTCTTAGATGTGATCAATCAGATTTGTGAAGTCTCCTGACCCAACAGTATTGTAAGGCAGCATTCTTGACCAATATCACTACAATAACCACCTTCTTTTGTGAGTGGGTAATCTAAGACTATCAAAAACAGTTCTTGGGACAGTTTGGCCACTATACTAAGAAAGGCCTTCAAAACCATTATAATAGCTCTTACTATGCTGAGTAGCATGGGCAGGGTGCTCAGCAAGGGTACGTACAGCACCACCCTATGGAAATCACAGGAAGGCCGAGGAATGTGCCATTCAGCATCCAACAAGTGCTCAGCTCCACAACACCATATGGCATAGACACAGTTACCCCAGGATACTGTTCCTGCTCATACTTGCCATCCACCTCGCCCCCTTGCACCTGTACTCAACACACCACCTGCACCAACACTCTGTCAGGGGAGGAAAGCACTTTAAGAGTCAAGACCTTCCAATTAAACAAATGGTCAGTCTGGAAATACCAGCCCTTAAAGCACTTACTCCATAAGGCGAATAAAGCTTTAGTCCCTTAAGGCTGTTTCTATACTTTGGGTTGAGGTTGGCTGGAATAGACTACTCCCTCTCAGCTCCCCAAACCAGAATGCCAAAACCTGAGAAACCAGATAATTTCTTTCACCAATCTTTCTCCTTGTCATCAAAAGGATCAATATCAATGGCATCCTTTCCATGATGTAGTAAGGAATCCTCATACAAATTCAGCAAACCGACACACTGATCTGGTGTGCAAATTCAAACACCATCCACAGGACTATATCACAGGATCTCCCACCGCAAGTCAGCATCCACCACTTTGCCATTCTGTAATGCAGGGAGATAGAAATGCAATCACTCCTGATTAGTCACTGAATATTTAGAAAACACAAAAACAACAAAACTACTAGAATTGCTCCTCAAATGCTTACTGGATGTCCCTCTGATATATGGGTATCCCACATCTGGGAAAAGTTGCCCAAGTTTCTATCCATCAACTGAAATTTCATGTGGCCAATATGAAATGTGTGTCATCCATAAAACCAATTGTATGGGGAAACAACAAAACATAAGGTAACAATTTATGATACAATAAACACATAAAGGATTTAAAAAAACACAGGAGACAAAATACAAGACACAAAAACTAGGCTCTTCTTCTTTAAAATTTTATATGGACCTGCAAAAAATTTAAACAGACAATTTCTCACAGAGAGATAGCACGCTTACCAGAGAACAACTGAAAAGGAAAATGTAAATAAACGGGGCCTAATACATTCACACAGTCTCTTAGAGGCAAACTCCTTACACACACACACACACGCAAACTGACATATTTCACCTCACATATTACTCTGCATTCAAATCTTTACACTCTATTTACAGGGAAGAGGGATGCAGGTCAAATGACCTCCTCCCTATGAGGAGGAGGTGTGAAAGTGCTAACCACCCCCATCTCCCGATTCCAACTGCTGCCGGAGGGAAACCTGAATTGAATGAAACAAATCTGGCAGAGGACAAAAAGAGCCTTTATCTAGAGAGGACTTGAAGAGTGACCCTTCCCCCCTCAACACACCCCCTTTGTGCAGTTCTCCCTCCATTTTGCATAGAGGGTACCTCATTTACTTGCCCCTCTGGGATTGCAGATTTGAGTAACGCTAGAAACATTTCTTTACAGGACATGCGGGATCTCCCACACCCCATCTGCTCACCTAACTTCCTCATCTGGCTCTTCTATGTACTCTAAAACTTGTAATAATTGAACTGCTGTGCTTATAGGAAGACCAACAGCAGGTGTATTAAAGATTGCACTGTTCCTTTTATTGGAGAAGTTGCCACCTTAACCACATGTCTTATCATTCTAGAAGTTAATTCAACATCCGCTGGCAGGTTACCATTATCGCAGTATAATTCAGTGATTAAAGCTCACTGATGTAGAATTTTAGTGCCCCACTCTACTGTGCTCCATTCTGCCTGCAGTGTTAAATTCTATTCAGTAGGAGTGGGACACGTAAACTTAAGCACTGCCACTACTCGATCCCATTGTGATGCATTATGCTCAGAGGAAGCAAGCAGCATTCTCAGGGCATTACTGATTGCACTTAGGATGATAGGTTCCCTAAAGCACCCAACACTCCAGTACTCCGCTCATCCCATAACCCTCAGTAACCATGCGGCTGAAGACTTCACAGCTTTTTGCCTGTACCTATCCCCTAAACTAGCTAATTCCTTCGCAGAGAATTTGCTGATCACTGTTGTCTCGAAGGGGCTCATGGTACCATCTCCCTCACTTTCATCATCCAGTGGACATCCCCATCCCCCAGTCCCATAGTAGGATCATTGTTCAGCCTCATAAAAGCTTGAACCTTAGCAGGGTCGGCCTGCCAACCATCTCGACACGCAGCATTCAAGTGTCATATCTTCATTAGCTGACAAGCCATCTCTATATCGTTATCCTCCAACTTTGCTGCCCGAAACAGAGCCGTCAATAGTGATTCTACCAGAGCAAACACACCACTGACTTGGGGACTAAGTCATTCTTAAGATCCACTATCCCTTTATATAGATGTCTTATAATCTCTGCGGACAGCCACAAAGCATCCCACTAGCTATCCTTTCTCCCGGAAAAACCCAAAGATTTAGGTATGGAAACATTACTTAATTTCAACCCTGCCCAATTTCAACCCTGGCAAAATTGAACTGGTTTGATCAATCTACTGGCATTCCACAACCCATTGCTAAGTTAGCAAGGCTTCCAAAGCCTGCACTATTGACAGTCCAACCTGGGACAGCATCTCTCATAAGTGGGTTCCTCTCATTTAAATAACCTTTTAAAGAAGTACATTTCTGCTCAAATAGTTATTACTGCTTGCAACATGAAAATGTAACACTGAATCAGGCTTACAGGTCTGGTCAGTGAGGCAGAAAACATTGACTGTGAATAAGTATGTTAATCATTTATGTACAAACAGTAAAAATTTGACCAAACATTCATGTTCCCCAAGTTGCAGAAACTACAGAATTGAATACAAGCACCCTAAGCTAAAAAGCATGCATAACATATACCTTCCCAAACGGTTATGTGCAGTGTGCCTTAGACATAGGGAGAGAGAGCAAGCACAGTCCAAGAGCTTCTTTATACTTGGATATTAGAAACTGGACATGAGGCAGCGAACAACGGAAAAAGCAGCTGCAGTTTCTAAACTAACCAATCATGACAAAAGCAGCTTTCGATGAGCAGAATAAGCCAGGCCCTCCACCCTGCAGGACAATGAGTTCTAAATGTTGTTATTGTCTGTCTTAAACATATTCTCTAGAAGCTCATTTCTTATATGCAATAGCACCTTAGTCATGATGGAGCTGAATAGCGACCCCTTTGTTTGCATCATTGGAAACAACTCTATTTTCTTCTTTAATATCTCTATTTGTCTCTTTCAGGGTTCTTTTGAAGACACTGACCTGGAGTTACATGCTGGCTTCAGTTCTTTGTGGGAATGGGACCCACTCTCGAGGTTTCACAGCAGACTGTTATCTGACATGCCAAGGATGCAGCCTAGGAGATTAGCTCGCCTTGGGGAGTTCAGGATCTCATGGCTCTGGAGACGAGCGGATTGAAGGTCGGTGTCCCAGCAGAAGATCGGTGTGTTGTGGGAGTCGGTAGATCTATGGCTGTGTTTGTTATGTCTCCCCTCTCACTGTGAAATGGAGACATCTCTTATTCCCTTATTAGGGAGAGATGGAGCCTGTGGTATGTTGAACACCAGATGCATGAGTAGCTTTTGGGGTGCTGCAAGTCTGTGTCTTTGCTGTTGCTTTGCTGCATGCTTGAGTGCTCGGTGGTGGGTGTCGATGCTTTCTTTTTGCTAGAGGGGGAGGGTGGATTGTTGCTTGCTGCCACTTACACGAGGGAGGGGTGAGCTGGGGAGTACTTTTGGGGTTCTAACATTTAACTGTCATTCATTCTTTGGGGGTACTCCTCTGTTTTCATAGATGGTTGGAAATAAAAAGAATTTCATGATGTATATTGTATATATTTGTCTGACAGTAAATGTACCTTTGAAACTTTGAAACCTGTGTTGTTTGACTCTTACTTTAAACTATACCCTTTAGTATTTACCTCCCTTCTCCTTGTCATGGTCCCGACTGGCAATTCCTCATCTTACCATTATCTCATTGATTGTGCCTTAATTCCTGTCGGCTGATTCCCTATGATTGCTAGTCTCATTAATTACTACACACCTGGTTCCCACCAGCAAATGTAGGATAAAACTCGAGAGTCACAGCCATGCTGTGCTAGTTCGTTGGTCGACTCTAGTGTGAGTAAACCTTGTTTCCTGGTTCCTTAGGACTGTCAGTTCTAAGCTCCACATTATTTCGTAGATACTCTATGTAAATCTTGTCTCTGTGTAATGACTCGCATGGATACCGGTTCCCTGTTCGCGACACTGCTAATGCCTCATGACTCTGCCTCCGTGCCTGTGTCCTGCACTGGTTTCGTCCTCAGCCTCGTCCTTGTGACACGCCTGGGAAAAGGACCTATCTGTACCAGTCATGATATTTACATATCTATAATATCACTCCTCAATCACCTATATTTCAAGGAATAAAGTCCAGCCTCTCACTATACTTCAGGTTCCTGAGTTCTGTCAGCATCCTCATTAAGCTTCTCCATACCCTTCCCAACATAACCATGTTCGTCGATGACATGACTGTGGTGGGTCTCATCAGCAAGAACAAGGAGTCAGCTTACAGAGAGGAGGTGCAGCGGCTAACGGACTGATGCAGAGCCAACAACCTGTCTCTGAATGTGAACAAAACAAAAGAGATGGTTGTTGACTTCAGGAGGGCACGGAGTGATCACTCTCCAATGAACAGCGACAGCTCCTCAGTAGAGATCATGAATAGCACCAAATTTCTTGGTGTTCACCTGGCAGAGAATCTCACCTGGTCCCTGAATACCAGTTCCATAGCAAAGAAAGCCCAGCAGCGTCTCTACTTTCTGCGAAGGCTGAGGAAAGTCCATCTCCCACCCCCCATCCTCATCACATTCTATAGGGTTGTATTGAGAGCATCCTGAGCAGCTGCATCACTGCCTGTTTCAGAAATTGCACCATCTTGGATCGCAGGACCCTGCAGCGGATAGTGAGGTCAGCTGAGAAGATCATTGGGGTCTCTCTGATGCACCATCAATAACTCACACTGAGACGTAAGGCGAGATATCGGCTTTTATTGACTGGAAGAAGGAACCAGGAGTGAGTGTCCATCATACTAAGTCCTGGAGACTGAGACCGAGCGTCAGGCCTCAGATCGCCTTTATACAGGGGCCTGTGGGAGGAGCCACAGGAGCAGTCAGCAAGGGGCGTGTCCAGACAGGCAGTTCACCACACTTTCTTCCCAACATTACAGACATTTACACTACACACTGCATCCACAATGCAAACAGCATTATGAAGGACCCTACACACCCCTCATACAAACTCTTCTCCCACTGCCATCTGGGAAAAGGCACCGAGGCATTCAGGTTCTCATGACCAGACTATGTAATAGTTCCTTCCCCTAAGCTATCGGACTCCTCAATACCCAGAGCCTGGACTGACACCAACTTACTACCTTCTGCTGTGTCTATTGTCTTGTCTATTATTTATTGTAATACCTGCACTGTTTTGTGCACTTTATGCAATCCTTGGTAGGTCTGTAGTCCAGTGTTTTTTTTCTGTGTTGTTTTTACGTAGTCCAGTGTAGTTTTTATACCTTTTCATGTAGCACCATGATCCTGAAAAACATGGTCTCATTCTTACTGTGTACTGGACCAGCAGTAATGGTCAAAATGACAATAAAAAGTGACTTGACTTGACTTGACTTGATAATGATATCTTTCCTACAACAGTGCAGCCTAAGCTGTATATAGTACTCCAAATGTGGTCCCATCAATACTTTTTTCAATAACTTATGATCTGTTAACTAATAGAGACTACTCAGGAATATTACTTCAACCAGTTCTTTGTTCAGACCACATTTGTTTTCCTTTACTGAATCACCAACATGGTCAGTGTATGTGTAAGGCCTGCCCTTTTCTCTTCAATTTCAGTGAAAAATGTCAAAAGCCAATCACAAACTGAATCATATTACAAAAATAGATTGTTGATTAGTCAGGGTATCAAAGAGGAAAGGGTGTAGGGAGGAGAATGGGGTGGAGAGGAAAAAGAAATCAGCCACAATTTGTACAGACTAGTCTTGATGGACCAAATGGCCTAATTATCTCCATTGTCTAACGTTATGACTTATCATGACTTCCTGTCTAAGTGAGTCAGTACAGCCTCTGACTGAGATCTAACCTTTATAGAAAGTAAGGATCACTGTTGTAAGTTAATTATTTGTTCATGCATAGCATATTTCTAGCATTATTAAAAGACCACAAACAGAACTGCCATAACGCTTATTAAAATCTGCAAATGATGATTCACCAAGAGTAACCTTACACTTGAGAAATTCAGAAGAACTTAAACAAGCTAGTTACTTGAAAATAAGTTGAAGCAATATACTTAGGATCTAAGTGAGGATTTTTATTATTTAAGTTTAATTGTTAAAGCTTCCATTGGTAGGGATGCGGTGATGTATAAGGAGACATACATACAAGGATGAAATAAAAGGAAGATGAATAAATGCCTCAGGAACCTAATAAACAGCTGAACTTAAGCACAGTTTAAAGAAAATGGATTACAATCTCCTGTGAAAAATACTGAGAATCAAATAAAACAAAAGGTGATAAAGTGATGATAAAATAGGATAGAATACATTAAAGCCAGGCTAAACAGTGGAGTATTGAATAGACTAGACTCAACAATGAAAAGACTTTCATTTATCATTTGCTGTCTGACTCGTACAAAACATCTCACAAATGTTTTGTGTACAATCAATTACTTTCCAGCATAGTTGGTTTTTAATGCAGGCAACAGTGCCATTTCATATACAGCACAAGTCCACAATCAGGTGGTGAGTTCCATACGGGGAAAGCCATAAACTTGTTCACTGTAAATGGGTTTGTGATTTTATTACATGGAGCATGCATTGAATATATTTTCATATTACTGGCCTCTTAATCAGGTTTTGGGGCAATGGCTGAGAGAGGAAAGTTGACAAGGACACAAGAAATGTTTTTTCTGCTTCTGGAAATAGTGTCTGAAAACTATTAAAATCGACTAGTTGTATTTCCACAAGCACCTTGATCAGAACTATATAGTCCTTGTCTGCAGTATTTAGATTGACTTTCATGCATGTCCTATTCCTGTTTCATTACTGATTGTACGTGCATATGATGTCCACTGCATTTTCAAGACGAAAGAGAGTATCATGTACCTTAGAGATCCTTAGTCTGACCAGATAACTGATTGGATTTAGCTACAAATAGACTGCACATGGATGCAATAGAAATAGGACCCCTAGCACCCAGGGCATGCCTTTTTCTCACTGTTACCATCAGGTAGGAGGTACAGAAGCTTAAAGGCACACACTCAGTGATTCGGGAACAGCTCCTTCCCCTCTGCCATCTGCTTCCTAAATGGACACTGAACCCTTCAACACTACCTCACTTTTTTAATATATATTATTTCTGGTTTGCACTTTTTAATCTATTCAATATACACATACTGTAATGGATTTACTTATTTATTCATTTTTACATTTTTTCTATATTATGTATTGCATTGAATTGTCCCGCTTGGTGGCGCAATAATATCAGCGCCGGATTCCGGAGTGAAGGTTCCCAAGTTCGAATCCAAGTTCGGTTGAGCATTGAGCTAGCAACTTGGCCTCATAAAGACAAGAATAGCTTGCTACGGAAACACCGTCAAAAGACAGTGCCCCGATAACGTCACTGCTGCGTTAAGGGCTATTCTTATGTGTTGGTACATGGCCAAGTGGTTAATGCGTTGGTCTAGAGATCTGAGGGTCTCTAATTCAAGCCTCAGCTAAGGCAGTGTGTTGTGTCCTTGAGCAAGGCACTTAACCACACATTGTTCTGCTCACCGGTGCCAAGCTGTAACAGCCCTTGCCCTTCCCTTGGACAACATCAGTGGCATGGAGAGGGGAGACTTGCAGCATTGGCAAATGCCAGTCTCCCATACAATCCCATACAGGACTGCACCCTGGAAACTTTCCAAGACGCAAATCCATGGTCTCTCGAGACTAACAGATGCCTATAGAGTTGTTGCTGCTAAGTTAACAAATTTCACTCTATGTATCGGTGATAATAAATCTGATTCTGATTCAGATTTTGGAATGTTCTATAAAAGATAGTATTTCACATATATCTGACTTTCCATTTGCTAAATATCAACTGCTATGAAACAATATGCCACAACAGATCATGCAGATATGTTAAATGTAAAACTATATCTAAAGATACAAAACAAAATAATTGTTTTCATTGCTGGAGAATTGGGATTTGCAACAAATTCCTGTATATCAGTGAGGCCTAACATAGACTGAGAGATTTCTTTGCCGAACACCTACGCTCTGCCCACCACACAAAGTGGTGGCCACCCATTTCAATTCTACTTCCCATTCCCATTCCAACATGTTAGTTCATGGACTCCTCTACTGCTGCAATGAGGCCACACTCAGTTTGGATGATACCTTATATTCTGTCTGGGTAGCTTTCAATTTGGCCTGAACATTGACTTATCAAACTTCCAGCAATTGCCCCCTCCCCCTCTCTTTCACTATTCCCCATTCCCATTTCCTTCTCTCACCTTATCTCATTTCCTGTCCATCACCTCCTTCTGGGGCTCCTCCTCCTTCCCTTTCTTCCATTGTATTCTGCTCACTCCTATCAGATACCCCCTTCTCCAGCACTTTATCTCTTTCATGAATAAACTTCCCAGCTCTTAACTTTCCACTCTCCAGGTTTCACCTATCACCTATCACCTTGTACTTCTTCCTCCCCTCCCCCCACCTTCTTGCTCTTTTTTATCAGAACTGATGAAGGGTCTCAGCCTAAAATGTCCACTGTTTACTAGATGCTGCCTGGCTTCCTGAGTTCCTCCAGCATTTCGTGTCTGCCTTTCCTAAATTTCTAAGGTTGTTGGCTTTGAATATAGCATTTACATGCCATCTTTTTTATGGGTTTATCTTCAAAATAATTTGACCCACAAGCAAATGCCAGCAGCTAAACCAAGCTTACAATTTACCAAATTACTATGTTTCTCATAAAGCAGATAGTCATAAATAAATGGAACATGAAGAGAATACACAAGCAGGAATAAAAATGAGGCATAGAGGCATGGAGGGGTAGAAAATTGAAATAGAATAAGAGGAAATAGAATTTCCAGCTTTCCTCTTTTGTTTTTAGTAGAAATAGATTTTAATGCATAAATTACACACATGCAATGTGTGGGCAAGTTTATTTTTATGTAGAGAGTAGCAGGTTCTGGATTAGCTTTCCAGGGTAGTTGTGGAATCAGGCAGTTTGATGGAGTTTAGGAGGCTCTTAGATAGGAGCATAAATATGAAGGGAATGGAGGGATATAGATGAAACACAGGAGGAGGACATTTAGTACAAATTGGGATCAAAATCAACACAACACCATCTGCCAAGTGGCCTATCCTGTGCTTTGCTGTTCAGTGATCTATGGCACATGTTTTGAAGCATTAGCGCACCTTGGGAAATAAGACAAGGTACTTTGTATCAAAATTCACCCAGGTACTGGAGTCATTTCCCCACTATATGTCAAGCATTTGATAACACCCAGTGAAAGGTTCCTGACTCATTGGTAAAAATTTCATTATAACATCTTGATTGAATCAAAATAAATCAACAAACAAGCCATATAGCAAATCAGGAACCGTATGTGAATGAAAGGACTCCTGCTGGAATGTCCATATTATCTTCAGAGTCTCCCCACATTGATTTCGGTATGTTATACTTTCACAGAAAGTGTGTAATGGATAGGCTGACCTGTGGGCTCTTTTCAAGGTGGTGCCAATAACTGTTGCTTCTTTGAATACAACTCAAATATTTGACAAGAATTATCATTTAGGAATCCAACAGCTGAAGTCTACAAACACTGCCATGGATACATTAGTAAGCAATATTGTATTATGACATTTAAAAACCTATTGAAATCCAAATCTAGTGATAGCAGCAGATCCTGGACTGCAGACTTGGGTTGCAAGTGCAATTTTCCTTTTAGAAATCAGAAGTGCAGAATCCAAACCGGTCTGCAGATATGATTGAATCATAAAGGCTTTAGACACGCAACTATCCCGCTGGCAAATGTACAGTCTCTGGAAAATAAAATTGAACATTTCAGAGCTAGATTGCAGTACCAGAGGGACATCAGGAACTGCTACGTACTTTGCTTTGTGGACACATGGTTCACACCTGCAATTTTGGATGTGTCGCTGGAGTCCAATGGTTTCATCTTCCATTACAAAGACAAGCAAGCTGAATCTCTTAAAGGTAGAGGAGCTGGAGTATACGTAACTCATCATGATGCACAAATGTGGTGATTCTGTCTCAGTCCTACTCGCCCATCCTGGAATATTTAGCAGTCAAGTGTTTTCTGCCATTGTCCTGGTAGTGGTGTACATTCTACCTCAGGCCATCGTCAGACAGATCCTGGAAGAGCTGAGCTCCATAATCACAGTCTGATGCCTTCCTTCCCATTGAAACTGTCTACCGCCTTTCCTATGATTGTGGGGGATCTCAACCAGGCCAGCCTGAAGAAGCCTCTGACCAATTACTGCCAACATATCACTTGTAGAATCAGAGGATCCAACACACCTGACCACTATTATACCATCATCAAGAATGCTTACCTTGCAATCCCATGGCCATACTTTGGAAAGTCCAATCATATGGCTCTACTTATGCTCTCAGTTTTTATGACTAAAGACCAGAACACTGGTGTTGAGGACCTAATGAGAGGCAGAGGAGCAGTACAGGGCTGCTTAGAGTCAGTGGACTGGACAATATTCATGGAGTCATTTTTGTATCTGAATGAATATGCCACAATTGCCATTGACTTCAACAAGACCTGTGTGGATAAGTGTTTACCTTCAAGAACATGCCGACATACATAAACCAAAGCCCTGAATGAACCAGGAGATATGTAGCCTGCTGAAGGCTAGATCTGTGGCATTCAAGACTGCTGATCCATAACTATACAATAAGTCAAGCACAACCTACAGAAGGCTATTTTAAGTGTAAAAAAAACAATTTAATTTGAAGTTACAGATGGAATCAGATGCACATTAGCTCTGGTGGTGTTCCTACCTGCAAAGTGAAAACTAACAACACGAATAGCTGAGGTGTTTCGCTCCCAGATGAGCTCAACACCTTTTATGCACACCTTGAAAGGGAGAATAAAACTACACTTGTGCAAACCCCTGCAGCATTGGTGACCCTGTGATCTGTGTGTCAGAGCCTAATGTCAGAACATCTTTCAAGAGGGTGAACCCTCACAAGGTGTCGGGGTTGATGGTGTACATGGAAGGACATTGAAAAACTATGCCAACCAACTGGCAGGAGTGTTCAAGGACATCTGCAGTCTCTTACTGCTGCAGCCAGAGGTTCCCACCTGCTTCAAAAGGTTCAATCATACAAGCACCCAAGAAGAGCAGGGTGAGCTGCCTCAATAACTTTCACCCAGTTTCACTCAATTCTACTGTGGTGAAATGCTCTGAGAGGTTGATCATGCCCAGAATTAACTCCTGCCTAAGCAAGGACCTGGATCTACTGCTATTTGTTTATTGCAACAAAAGGTCTACAGCAGATGCAAACTCATTGATTCAGCACTCAGCCTTGGATCACACATACAATAGCAACACCTGTGCCAGACTGCAGTTCTGCAGTTAATTGTTTCCAGCTCAGAATTCAAAACAATCATACTGTCAGTTCTATCAACGAGCTCCAAAGCCTGAGTCTCTGTACCTCCCTCTCCTAATGGATCCTTGACTTCCACACCAGAAGGCCACAGACAGTGTGAATCAGAAATGACAATCACTGACAATTAACACAGGTGCACCTCAAGGATGTGTGCTTAGTCCACTACTCTTCTTTCTCTGTGACATAACTCAAATGCCATCTATAAATTTGCCAATGGTACAAGTATGGCTGGCAGAATTTTAGATGACGATGAGGAGATAGGTAGTTGTTTGAATGGTGCCACAACAACATCCTTGCACTCAACATCAGTAAGACAAACGAATTGTTTCTTGGCTTCAGGAAGGGGAAGTTGGGGGAACACAAACTAGTCCTCATCGAGGTATCAGTAGTGAAAACGATGAGCAATTTCAAGTTCCCGGGTGTCAGCATCTCTGAAGATCTATCCTAGATCCAAAGTATTCATGCAATTACAAAGAAGGCATGACTGCAGCTATATTTCAAAAGTTCAAAGGTCCAAGTTAATGTCAGAGAAATGTATACAATATACATCCTAAAATGCTTTTTCTTTGCAAACGTCCACGAAAATAGAGAAGCGCCCCAAAGAATGAACAACGGTTAAACATGAGAACCCCAAAGTACCCCCATGTTCCCCCTTCCTTCATGTAAGCAGCAGCAAGCAATGATACCCCCCCCCCCAAAAAATAAAGCGTACCCGCTACCGAGCACAAGTGTGAACTGGGAGATAGTAAGGACACAGACCTTCCAGTTACCCCAAAGACTATCACAATTCATCCGGCATTTGACAAACCACAGGTTCTTTCTCTCCCTAATAAGGGAGAGGGAGGTGCCCCCCATTTTCACAGTGAGCGGGAGACATAACAACAACCGACTGGTTTACAATGTTAAAAAGTCCATTTCGTTGCTTTTTACAAGCTCTGTGCCTGAAGATTGCAAAGACCTCTTGTCTTTGGGTCCTCAGTGATAGATCTTCCGGCCTCCTGGATGACATATGAGTCTCCTGCCATGATACCAACCCTCGATCCACCCGTCTCCAGAGCCCCAAGGTCTTAAGCTATTAAATACAAGCCGGACTCTCAGGACGAACCATTGGCATGCGGAACAACAATGGCTGGTCCTGACACCCTGAGAACAGGTCCCATTCCCACAAAGAACTGAAGTCTACATGTCACTCCAGGTCAGGGTCTTCAAAAGAACCATGAAAGGGAAAAATAAAGATATTAATGATGAAAATAGAGCTGTTTCCAAAGATGCAAGAAAAGGAGTCGCTGCTTAGCACCATCTTAACTCCAAATCCAACTTCATTAGGAGTTTGAAGTGGTGTGGTGAACTAGACATACCTGTCTGGACACGCCCCCTGCTGACTGCTCCTGTGGCTCCTCCCACAGACCCCGGTATAAAGGCAATTGAGGCCTGAGCCCGGCCTCTCAGTCTCCAGGATGCAGAATGGTGGTCAGTTACTGCTTGTTCCTTCTTCCAGTCAATAAAAGCAGATATCTCGCCTTTACGCCTCAGAGAGAGTTATCGATGGTGCATCAAGAGGCTTGGTATGTTACCAAAGACTCTGACAAATTTCTACCAATGTACCATAGAGAGCACTCTAAATAGTTGCATCACCATCTGGTATGGTGTGGCCACTGCACAAGATTGGGAAAAGCTGCAGAACATTGCAAACTCAGCCAGCTGCATCATAACCATATAAAAATCACAGCATGGAAACAGGCCATCTCGGCCCTCCTAGTCCGTGCCAAACTCTTAATCTCACCTAGTCCCACCTACCCTCACTCAGCCCATAACCCTCTGTTCCTTTCCTGTCCATAAACCTATCCAATTTTACCTTAAGTAACACAACTGAACTGGCCTCTACTACTTCTACAGGAAGCTCATTCCACACAGCTATCACTCTCTGAGTAAAGAAATACCCCCTCGTGTTTCCCTTAAACTTCTGCCCCCTAACTCTCAAATCATGTCCTCTCTCAACGGAAACAGCCTATTTACATCAACTTTATCCATCCCTCTCAAAATTTTAAATACCCCGATCAAATCCCCCCTCAACCTTCTACGCTCCAATAAATAGCAACCTAACTTGTTCAACCTTTCTCCGTAACTTAAGTGCTGAAACCCAGCTAACATCCTAGTAAATCGTCTCGGCACTCTCTCTAATTTATTTATATCTTTCCTATAATTCAGTGACCAGAACTGAACACAATATTCCAAATTTGGCCTTACCAATGCCTTGTACAATTTTAAGATTACATCCCAACTTCTGTACTCAATGCTCTGATTTATAAAGGCCAGCATTCCAAAAGCTTTCACCACCCTATCTACATGAGACTCCACCTTCAGGGAACTATGCACTGTTATTCCTAGATCTCTTTGTTCCACTGCATTCCTCAATGCCCTGCCATTTACCCTGTATGTTCTATTTGGATTATTCCTGCCAAAATGTAGAACCTCACACTTCTCAGCATTAAACTCCATCTGCCAACGTTCAGCCCATTCTTCTAACTGGCATAAATCTCCCTGCAAGCTTTGAAAACCTACCTCATTATCCACAACACCTCCTACCTATCATCGGCATACTTAGTAATCCAATTTACCACCCTATCATCCAGATTATTTATGTATATTACAAACAACATTGGACCGAAAACAGATCCCTGAGGCACCCCGCTAGTCACCAGCCTCCATTCCGATAAACAATTATCCACCACTACTCTCTGGCATCTCCCATCTAGCCACTGTTGAATCCATTTTATTACTCCAGCATTAATACCTAACGACTAAACCTTCTTAACTAACCTTCCATGTGGAACTTTGTCAAAGGCCTTGCTGAAGTCCATATAGACTACATCCACTGCCTTACCCTCGTCAACATTCCTCGTAATTTCTTCAAAAAATTCAATAAGGTTCGTCAAACATGACCTTCCACGCACAAATCCATGCTGGCTACTCCTAATCAGATCCTGTCTATCCAGATAATTATAAATACTATCTCGAAGAATACTTTCCATTAATTTACCCACCACTGATGTCAAACTGACAGGTCTATAATTGCTAGGCTCACTTCTAGAACCCTTTTTAAACAATGGAACTACATGAGCAATAAGCCAATTTGACAATTTGAAAATGGCCACCGCCGCACTTCCTCTCAAAGCCTCGCTGTCCTCTTCCAAAAGAGCAAGTACTAGCCTCCACAACATTGAAGGCACCATCAAAAGGTGATGCCTCAAAAAGGTGGCATCCATCATTAAGAGCCCCATCACCCAAGACATGCCCTCTTCTCATTGCTACAGTCAAAGAGGAGGTACAGGAGCCTGAAGACACACACTCAAAATTTCAGGAACAGCTTCTTCCCCTCTGCCGTAAGATTTCTGAATGGACATTAAACCAGTAAACATTACCTCACTACATTTTTGCTCTCTTTTTGCACTGCTTATTTAATTTATTTTTATATACATTTTTATTGCCAATTATAGTTGCTTCTTTTTTCAATTATTATGTATTGCAATGTATTGCTGCCACAAGACAAGAAATTTCATGATGTATGCCGACGGTATTCAATCAGATTCTGATTCTTTATTACAATTACAGTGGTCAAACCTGGCTACCCATTAGTGCAAGGGACCTAATTATTCATTACTGCATTACTTAACTTTCTTCCAATTCTGAGTTCCTCCTCGCCCCTTTACTTCAACCCTCCAGATTTTCTTTTCACATTCCGATTTTCCTTTTGCTTCAATATTTATGCACTGCACCTTCCATCCTTCCTCTGTCCTCCTATTTCCCTGGTTCCCATGGCAGCCTTTGGTTCTGTTGTTGGAGAGAAGTCTTCATGCCGAACTAATTCTAACCCTAACTCTTTTGATCAATTCATTTGTGAACACACATTTGGTTCCTAGCACTTTTAAGTGACTGGAAACCACAAAAGAAATGTCTTAAAGTGTGGATGTCATTCTCTAACTATTATTGAAGTGTCATAAAATTTGAAATAGCACAAATTTAACACATCAAAATCTAATTCCTCATCTACCACCTTCTGTTTTTAACACCATACTGTGCTATTCATTATGCTTTTATGAGATCCAATGAAGACTCAGGTTGTTAAGCTTAAGAGGGTGAAGTATCAGTTTAGAAGTCAAGTAACAGTGATTTTGATTTGATTGTGAGAGCAGTCTAAAAACTGTAGGTTGCATATCTCCTTAAGAAATGTCTTTTTATTGTGCAGGCATTGCTAATTATTTGCTTAGAACTGACCAGGTGTCCCTGTAAAAGTTCTGGGGAGTTAAACTTTTGGTGAAGAGCCCCTGCTTTTACCCTGACTGAACAGAAAACCTCCAATTCATTTCAAACCAGTTGTATTTCCATGGTATCCATCAAGAGCAATGTCAAGTGTAGGTAAACACCAATCAGAATTTTTATTAATCAAGTATCATCCTGAACAAATGTAATTAGCTGGCCTGAATCAATTCTTGCTATTGATTTACTAAGGTGAAGAAGTTCGACTTGGAATACAGGGACAAGCAGAAATGTAAAAAACACCTGATGATGTCAGACTTAGGGTAAAAAAACTTGAAAATTACAGTTTATGGATATGGAAAGATTAATTAATTCTTTCTTGCATCATACACTTCAGTTACTTGATGCAACCATAGTGTTACCTGATGTAACCATAGCCTTCAGCCAGGAGCAATTGTCATTAGGTGGTGCCTAACCTTCATAGAGCGTTTCCACCCTTAACCAGTTGGTGGGTCAGCAGTGGTGGTCAAGTCACTGCCCATCTGCTCCTGAATTGCAGCCTACTCCATATCCAGCAAGAGGCTCGTTTTACTTCTTCCCGCATCCTGTGAGCTGCTTGCTTCTTGCTCTCTTCATCAAGGCCCAGTGCAGACAGGAACCTCCATACTGACCTTGCCGGGAACCATCTGCTGCCGATCTGCACGGGGAATAGTCACGTCTGCCATCCTTTGTCCCTACACTCCAGGACTATGGACTGCTACTTCAGGGCCTTCTTCTCATGAGCTTCCTCACATCCTTCTTCCCATGGTACGGTGAGCTTCACCAGGGAGATTTTCTTGTCTTCAGTGGGCCACAGTACAATGTCTGGTCAAAGTGTGATTCGCTGCACCTCCAGGAACTGCAGCTCACCCCATCCCCCCCTCCCCTGCATTGACTCTCATAACCCATGATTTGGCAGTTTGCAGCAGATTGGATTTAGGCCTCTTTGATATGACTGGCGTGGCCCTCTACTTGATGAAAATGACTGCCCTGTTTGCCTCTGTGCAGCTGATCTCTTTTTACACCCTCTCCCACTCCAGTGTGTCAGCAAGGGACAGCAGGACATTGTCATGGTTGTTTTGCATCCAGACAGAATGTCTGCCTGTGAATCCCTCTGACCACAAAGCTTGCAGTTAGCTGTGATGGTGTAGGGACTGTGTTATATGCAGACTGCAGAAGGAAAGTGTGGACAGGCTCCAGTCTCCAAAGCTCTGCCCAAGTGATCTTGTGCTTGGAAAGATCTTATTTTGTCCAAGCGCTCTATGAGCTCCAGCTCCACTGCCTTCGATTCCCACCATTCATCCTCACAGTTCCGTGCCTCTGCCTGGACCGTGTCACACATCTCCCTTGCATTTGCATTCCCCCATCATTGGAAGTGTGCAGAGCCAAGGCCTGGTCATCCCAGGCATGGGTTGCTGATGATTTCTCTCAACTGCAGGGAGCTCACTGCCTGATCTATAGCCAAGTTGGAAGCCTACTTTTGGTCCAATCTTGTTGTGACCCCTGCTTGGTTTATTAGCTTGTTACCAGAGTCACTCAGTGTTAACACAATTCTACATTTCGCCACCTTGAACTCCTTCACTACTGATAACAATAGGAGTCAGGTTTTGTCGATCTTCTTCAGCACTCTTCAGTATGTTTTACAGTGTCTGTGATGTTGGCACTGTCAGCCATTGCTGCACGAAACCTCTTTCCAAGACACTTTACTGGGTTGTCCTCTATGGATGGAATGACTTCTCCCTGTACTTGAATACTGAACCTGCTAGTAACTTTGCCTTTTTTGATCACCATGCATCTGGACTTCCTGGATTTGAAGGTCATCCTAACCCAGGTAGCTACATTATCCAGGGTTTCCAATACTCATCTTGCTTGGACATAGATACCATCTATGTTCTCGGATCCCGGGCTCCAACACCAGGCCTCGAGATATGTCTGTTGCTGCCGATATGTGGTGGTTCAACTTCCTTAGAGAGATAAAGGCCATTGCAGAGCAAGGAAAGGGCAGCCCCGTGAAGGCCAGAACTGAGGGAGGTACATGTTTGCTTATACTCTACTCAGATCTGCAAGAGAGAATTTGGAATATCTCCCAGGCATTGAAACAGTATTCAAGTGTAGGATGGACGAGTTTTAAAAGAATGAAAGTTACTGCCAATTATATTAACTTTTGGCTTTTTGCTGTGAAATTCCTCTGCTGTTTTAACAGATGAATTATCCCATTGAAATAAACATGTTAAACTAATAAGGAAATGGTTATGATACAAACATGTTGAGTGAATTATTCTCCTGCTGATAGCAGTTATTTTCAAACTTTAAAAATGCTTCACGGGAAATTAAGTGTTTGGCATAAAAACTCTTCTGCCTCAGCGACAGAGGAAATGTGAGAATGCTATTTGAGGCCAATGGAAACAGTGAGGCCAACAATGCTGTTAGATGAAATGAGAATATATTAGAAGGCAAGAGATTGGATCTTTTGAGTAGATAAAGAGATGAAGGAATCAGGAACTGTGGCTTTGAAGAGCAAAAAAGAAAGACTTCCATTGCTTCATTGAAGAGTGAATGAAATAACAATTGAGTCATTGAACTGTAAGGGAACTGAAATTTAGGAGACTGAGGGCATATGATTTGCAGCAGAAAACTGTTGTGTTAGGAGTGAAATAATCAATTACTTATTTATACTAAAACCTTGAACATGGATTTTTCACTGCTTAGCTTATCAGGAACAATTGAATGTGCCTCATAAATCAATAGAATATAAGGCCCTTAATCATAAAATACTTAATATCTGTGTATTGATTGATTCATTTTATTGCACATATAAAAGTATTTGCTGCAGGAAGCAGCCTTTTTGGATAATTCAATCCAATTTGCAAAGACTGTTACCAGATACAGGTCACACTCACTCAAAAAATGCAGAGGTCTATTGCATACAGTCAACGTGGAGTTAAAGCAACTTCAAATGAAACTGATCTTATGTAGAGTTGCTCAATTTTCAGATTTTTTCCATTTCCGTGAGCTGTCCATTTATAACATCCAAGCTTAGCTCATTTGTAGCTTGAAAATATTCTTCATTGTGGAAACTCTTTCCCTCTGTTTTTCTGGTTGACCTTAAAAAGTAAACCAGCAATGCCTTCAAGAAAGCAGTGTGTCTTAACTGACTATTCCCTGCCTTTTTCTGATACATCATGTTTTCACCTTAAATTTATTACTCTTTTGTACTTTTCAAAATAATTCCACTTACTCTCAATTCGGCTGATTCAACCATCTGCAGTTTAACGAACAATGCTTTTATGACTTCCACCAAGAATTAATGCTGTTTGGAAACTGAATCACTCCCAAACCACAAATTGTTCAACCAACTTAAATTAAAAAGAAATCCCTAGTCAAACAGCTGGGCTATTCTGCCTTGTGGATTGCCAGTTTTCTGGTCCATAATGGAAGGAGACAAAACGTTTAAAATAAACATATGAACTGATTTTGGAAACAGTTAATAACAGAATTACTGAATATCTCACAGATAAAATATCTTTCCAATGATTCAGTTTTACTTTAAGAAAACTCATTGAAGATGATGCCTGCAGATGCATTTGCTTTTCCTGGTGAACTGCACAGACTTTAAAAATAAATTTCGCAGTAAGTACATAACATCACTCTGGAATATACATAAACAATATAAGGCCCTAGAGAATATCAGGTTTTTGAAAGATTCAAGAAGGAAACAAATGTTTCATCAAAGTCAACGAAAGACCAACAGATTGTGTTGCTGTAACTACTGCCACATGTGCTTGTATTCTGTCTCATCTCTTATTCAGAATTCAGCTGATTGGCTGATGAAGGCAGCAATAGATAGAAAGAAAGACTGACATTAAAGGGATCAAAAAGCAAAGCAGCTCAAAGACTTGGATTTCATGGAAACGTCCTTTGGAGAAATGCAGCAGAGGATGAATGCCCAAGTTAATGTAAGACAAAGGGGAAACAGAAATGAGGATGAAAATTTAAAAGAAACATGAAGCTAGTTACATCATGCATATGGTTAAGCAAGTAAGCATGAAAGCAGGAACTAAGAGGTAGAGAGTTAATTTAAATTTTTGACCATA
Organism: Hypanus sabinus; assembly: GCF_030144855.1. Lineage (NCBI taxonomy): Eukaryota > Metazoa > Chordata > Chondrichthyes > Myliobatiformes > Dasyatidae > Hypanus > Hypanus sabinus. The sequence goes on along the minus strand of NC_082713.1, from coordinate 69,185,045 downwards.
GAGGTCAAAATATATTATTTGAAAATCTCAAAAGTAAAAAATAAAAAGCAAGAAAAATAAATGATTGTGGGCTAATAAAATATTGAAAGTTTGTAATCTTATGTAAATATAGTAAAGTCATTCTATCCAATCAACTCTGAGGCAAGTAGCGTAAATTGTCCTCAAAGGGATGTATAAAGTGTTATATGACTTGAATTGTTAAATAGAGTTTTGAAATGATTTTTCAAATCGAAAATAATTGAGAATATGGTATAAATATATATATAGAACATGCATTGTTGTAGGAAGCTTGATTGTAGAATTGAACTGTGCTCTCACGGGGATGTAGAACTAAAACTTTGATGTCCCAGCAATGGCAGCCAGTTGCAACATCAATATTGCTATAGTGCCTTTAAAGTAACAGTGTCTGAAGTCAATGTAAAGAAATTATGTTAAACAAACGTTTACACAAAGGCATCTTAGGAAATATTTGTTTTGTTGATAACAATAAGTAGATTGTAAAAGAAGAACAAGACGAAGACAGATGGCTTAGGGAACTACTTCCAAGTTCAGCTAAAGAGTCCTAACATTGAAAAGGAAGAGTATTGTTATTACAACAGTTGTAGAAATTAGAAAGGGGAAATGATGCCACAGAGGCCTTCAGAAGCAAGCATACTTGGACGTAGCTCAACAAGTCAATATAGGTTGGTGAGTGGAAATACTAAGTGAGTCTTGATGTAAGTTATGATACGGGCAGCGGAATTTTGGATGGCCTCAAATCTATGAATGCTAGAATATAGAATGCACAAGAGAATTCAGATGCTCAAATCTGGAATGCCGGGGCCACCTCTTTAACGCCAAGGTCAAGAGTAGAAGACTGCTTTGCCAACCACCTGAGTTCTGTCTGCAAAAGCCACCTTGAACAATGAGTTGCATGCCATTTTTGCTCCCTTCCGACCTGCACACTGACCTGTGTGCTCTCATCTTTCACCACTGCAAGAATGAAACCAAATCCAAACTAGGAGAACAGTACAATATACACCTCCTGGGAAGTCTACAAACTAACAGCATGATCATTGGATTTTCCAGCCACGATCCTCCATCATAACTTCCATGTTCATTTCTTTTTCCTTATGGTCCACCCTAATTCACAGCTTTCCCCTATCTCTTTTTGGCAGCCTCCCTCTAACTTTGCATTATCCAGTTTCTGTTTCCATCTGCCTATATTTAATTCACTGGACATCCTATCCCTCCCCCTCTTGTTCTGTCTGACCAATATCCCTTGCCCTATCTGGTTTTCTCTTATCACCTTCCTTACTTATCAGATTCCAAAAGTTGCAGTCCTTTGTTTTCTCCACTTATCACCTTTCAGCTTCTGAACTTAACTCCACCCTCCCTTTCCCTTACCTGGCTCCATCTGCCTATTATCTCCCTTTTCACCTGGTTCCTTCTATCACCTGCCAGTTCATGTCTCATCCCTCTCCCTCACCTCTTCATATTGGTTATCTCCTCTTCACAATCTCAGTCCACGTCCCAAAATGTCAATTGTGTCTCTGTTTTCATGGATGCTGCTTGGCCCAGTGAGTTCATCCAGCAGTTAGTTTCTTTTTGTGCTAGAATATGGGAGTCTAGCAAGGAGTGCAGTGGAGCAGTTAAGTAGCATATGCATGGATAAGTGCTCTAGTGCCAAATGACGAGGTAGAGCCAGAGTTAAGCGAAGTTACAGATGTGGAAAAAGGCAGTCTTGGTGATCATGCAGTCATGAGGTCCACCCAGAATCAAAGATAACATCAAGATTGTGAAGAGTCAAGATTTGCCTCTGGTAGTTCCCTGGACAGGAGGTGGAATCACTGACAAAGGAATAGTCTTAGTGGTAGATACTGAAGGAATGGCTTCTGTTTTCCCAATATTCAGTTGTATAACACAAGAAAGATGTCACCATGACTTATTTAAAATGACTACTGCATCTGGCACTAAAGCTGTTACCAACTACACTAAATCCTTTGGGAAACTAGGAGGAAACGTAATTCACAAGCTTGGTTCACCAGAAGTATATGAGAAAAAGAAAGCAGGTCTTAGTTTCTTAATTCTGTCAACTTTCTTTTGATATGAGGTAGTATAATTATATGCTAATCTAGGAACTAGTTTTTTTCATTAACATAGATAACATAAAAAAGTTGTCTACTGAATAATCATTAAAGTTGTCATGTAGTTAAGGAAAGAACTATTCTATTTCAGTTAAATAATTATTTATCTCTTTTTGAGGTTGATGCATGTACAATTTTTCAGTAATTAAAATTTATAGAATAATTAAAATTTACAGACACTAAGTGGATAAAGCAAGTTTCAGGTAATTTTATAAAACAGATTGATTTTTTCAGGTTTTATCTTGACTGCTGAGCAAAGGTTTTTGAATAAGCTAAAATGATATATAATTCATAAGTGTGAATTATTTATTAAGAAAGAACAGATTTTATGAATTTCATTAATTAGCAAAGCTGCATAAAACGGATGTTCCATACAATTGAGTTTTCAGCAAAAATGCGCAATGGTCAACTCCTGGAATGTAAGCTGAAGACATTCAGAAATGTAATATACCAAAAGGAACAATAGATAATAATTATTCAACACCTTTGGTTTTCATTTGAGTTAGAACCAGAGAATAGCAATTAATCTCCATATCCGGCAGGTAATTGTAGAGCATTGCAGTGTTTGTAAATATCTGTTTGAACATTAGAAAACTGTAAAAACAAAGCAAAATGAGATAATGGCACATTTTCTAAACGTAATGATAACAAAATTAGTTTGCTGATTTAACATTGCGTATCTGTGAGTAAAATTTCTCCATTGAGGCAATAATTTGATGCCTTTTGAAATGGTTTCATTGTGTTAGTAAGTCAGAAGCTGAAGCTTTGTGATTTGCATTCACAGTAGGTATCCTGTCAACCTGTTCAATATTTAGTGACACAAAGCACCTTCTGATTGAAAAGTTAAACCACATCAATGTTCATCCTTGGCGGCTCAAGTCAAAAATTCAGGAATCTCTCTCCTAATAGCATTTTGAGAGCATCAACAGGACACAGACTGGTTCTCCATTACCTTTTCAGGGTGATTCGAACAGAGGAATAAGCACTAGTTCTGCCTGTTATACCCACGTTTTAAGAACAGTGAATCATTTGTTTAACTTTACCAAGTAAAAAGTGAATGGTTTTTGTGACACTAACAGACGGTTACTTCCAGAATAGGTAACATGGTTGGCACAACATTGTGGGCTGAAGGGCCTGTAATGTACTGTAGAATTTTATGTTTCTATGTTTAGTTCTACCTGTTTGGTTTAGTATATTATTCTCAGCAAGGCAAGGAACAATTATTTGTCAAAGTCAAAACATTTTACAAGTTAACCTTTTTTCATCTAGTGTTCTAAGTGTGGTTGTAACAAAGTTTTATAAAATGGTGGAAACAACATTTATGATGAAGGGACCTCTTTAAAATTGGGCTAATAATCATAAGCCATTCACTCACACACCTACCTGTAGTATAATACTATGTAATACACATGATATAAAGATTACATACAAAGAGGTTTTATTAATGGATTTTGTATTTGTTCCTGCCTATTGACTGAACTAACAGTTCCTGGTACTCACTATTGACACTGACCTAATCTGGTTATGAAGGAATTAACCATATCTGAGAGGGTCCCATGCCACAGAATGGACTGTAAGCAGTGACAAGGCCTTGGGAGTAGATATTCAAGTCCTGTTCCTGCCAAGTTAGACTACATTGACAAAGATATCAGTTTAGCTTTTCATGGGACAGTGCCAGGTGGCATTTACATGTACATTTGCCTATACTTGTCTGTTGCTGGTATTTATCGCTGACTTTTGAATACCATTAAGAAGATGTTGATGAGCTCTCTTCTTGAACTACTCCAGACTTTGTGGAGAATACACTCACACAGTGTCGGATAGAGAGTTCCAGGATTTAGATCTGGAATAATGAAGGACTAGCAATTTATTTCCAAATCAGCTCATGATGTTCTTATAATGTGCTACCCTTGGGCTTTTTTATCATAGCGGCTGTGGATTGGGAAAGTTCCTTCAGAACAGCATGAAGCACTTTGGTTCCATCAGTTGTCTAAGTCTAGGGAAGACAGTCTGAAGCACAAGCCCATTAAAACCCCCGTTTGTGTGGATGCTGCACGATTCGTACCCTGTTACAAATAAGTACCACGAAATAACAGTCAGCACACTGCACACAATTAAACAATTTAGCATTATAATTCTTAATTTGGCTAAAGGGTTAGTAAAGAAAAAGTAAAAAACAAAAAGGGCCCATTTTAATGAAACAGTCTAATGTGCATAAGTGAGATCTCACTGTTTCCCCTTCGATCTCCCCGGGCTTCTTTAGATTATGGCCCAGCTCTGGGACAAATCCAATGACTTCTTCCCTCTGGCATCTTCTCCCTTCATCTCCCGCTGAACCAAAGACCCAGCTCAGACCAGTGCTAGGTACACGACACAAATAACACACTCCCTTCATTGGACGGCTCACATCCAAAAGCACCCATTATCTATAACCATGACCCAAATACTGCTTCTACAGAAAGACCATCATGTTAGCAGTGAAACACTTTCCAGGGTGTCACAAGCAGATACCAGTAACTGAGGAGAGTTTTGTACTCTGCAGTCTATATTGTCTAAGTTCAGAGAGTCATACATCAGAGAAATAGGTCCATTGGCACAACAGTCCATGCTAAGATGATCCCATTTGCCCAAGTTTGACCCCAATAATGGAGACAAGAACAGCATGTTACACTTGGCACTTTTTCAATAATTTTAAATATCTACCTTCATTGTGCTAGAAATTAATTAAAAACATTAAGGAAAAGTAAATAAGCTACTTTCTTGCAGATACTTTTATATCAGCACTGTGACCTCACTCAAATTGCAATAGTGTTGTAGATAGTGAGGAAGATTTTTTTTAATGCCACAGCCCAATACACTGTAGATTAGCTGGAAGGCAAGGAAGAATAATGGCAAATGGAATGTAATTCTAACCAATGTGAAGAGGAGTATTTTGAAAGGGTAAATAAAGGTAGGACATTCACAGTAAATGAAAGGTCCGAAGCAAGAGTTGATGAACAGAGAGTCTTTGAGGAACAATCTGTAGAGTAGCAGCAAAGAGGAATAAAGCGCAGAAAAAGGTATATGGGGTTCATTGGCTGTTGCATAAAATATACGGACAGGAACATTATGTTACAAGTTTCTAAAATATTGTTTCTGCCAAACCTGGATTTACTTTTTTTGTGCATCTATGTATGTTTACCACACTGTGGGAAAGATGTGATTTCACTGGAAATCATGCAAAGGAGATTCATTGCAATTTTGCCTGGATTGGGGCATTTAGGTTATAAATATGTTTGTATATATTATACGTACCGAATCTGCTTTACCCAGAGTAGAGGAGGCTGAGTGTTGATGTAATTGAAAAAAGATTGGGCAGAGAGTAAAACTTTTTTTTCCTTTCTGGGGAGTCTAAATCAAGATGACAAAGATTTAAGAAAAGTTTTTGGAATTTTAAACAAGACCTGAGAGGCAGTTTTTTCTACATACAGGTGTTGGTGTCTGGAATATGCTCCCTGAAGAGGTGATGGAGACAGATACTCTCAGAATATCTAAAAAAGATCTAGACAAGTACTTGAATCACCAAGGCATAGAAGGCTATGGATCTAATGTGGGTAAACATAATTAGAGTAGATAGTTACACAGACACATGGATATGGTGGGATTAAGATCCTGTTCCTGTGCCGTATGACTTACCAATTATTTGAGTCACGTTCCTCACTCCAACCGTGGCTAACGTAAAATTGAGGGGTCAGCACAACATGCCCCATTGCTGCCCTGTGCACTGAATCCAATGAGTGAATGGGTGCTTAATCTAACATTCAAAATATCCACCCTTCAATGTGCAGGTGAGGAGTTCAAAACTGCAAGCATCAGGTAAAGACAATCTAACCCAATGTTTTTAAGTAATGATGTATTTACTCTCAACTATCAATACTTGCTTTTTTGCTCCCTGTGATGTGATGTCTGACAATGACACTTGTAAATCATTCTCCACTGCTGGAAGAAACCCATATTTTTATCTTCATTGCTGCCAGAACAGAAATTGATGGTTCACAAATATACATTATTAGCAAAGGAAGTCATATTTTCCCCTGCTTCTTTTAGCAATTTTGGAATCCCTGCAACAAGATGTAGCCAAAGCCAGTGAGGTGTTTATACCTGAAGCTTAATTATCAGCAAGCTGCAAACAAACAGTTCCAATGAATCTTCATTGATTTACATACTGAAGCAAAAGAGTGAATTATGTCCTAAATCCAATTCTTATTATCTGGATTTACACTACTTTAAATAAGTATTTGAATTGCTATGTCAATGTTTCAAGATAAGCACAGTTCTCTTCTTTCACACATACACAACGATCATTGTGTTTTTATCCAGAAATTGATCCAAACATGGTCCCGCTTGAAAGGTTGGTCAAGTTGGCTCAGTTGCTCAGCATTCAAGATGTGTTTGAAGCTGGATTAGACATTGGCTTTGTGGGAGAAGCCAGAGAGCGGCAGTAGATAGTTGCTTCTCTGACTGGAGGCCTGTGACAAGTGGAATGCTGCAGGGATCGGTGCTAAGTCCGTCGTTGTTTGTCAATTATCTGGATGATAATGTGCTTAACTGGATCAGCAAATATGCAGATGACACCAAGAATGGGGTGTAATAGACAGCGAGGAAGACTACCATGGCTTGCAGTAGCTGGAAAAGTGAGCTGGAAAAGTGAGCTTAAAAATGGCAGATGGAATTTGATGCAGATAAGTGCGAGGTGTTGTCCTTCAGTAGGACCAACCAGGGTAGGTCTTATACAGTGAATGGTAGGGCTCTGAGGAGTGCAGTAGATCAAAGGGATCTGGGAATACAGGTCCTTAATTCATTGAAAGTAGCATCACAGGTTGATAGGGTTGAAAAAAGAAACTGTTGGCACATTGGCTTTCATAAATCAAAACATTGAGTACAGGAAATGGGATCACAAACAAAAGAAATACTGGAGAAACCTAGCAGGCCAGGCAGCATCCATGGAAAAAAGTGAACAGTCAATGCTTTGGGCCGAGATCCTTCATCAGGACTGGAAAAAATAGATTAGAAGCCAGAGTACGAAGGTGAGGGGAGGGGAGGAAGAAGTACAAGCTGGTAGGTCATAGGTGAAACTGTGGGGGGAAGGGGGAAAGTAAAGAGCTGTGAAGTTGATTGACGAAAGGAATAAAGTGTTGGAGAAAGGGGAATTTGATAGGAGAGGGCAGAATGTCATGGAAGAAAGGGAAGGGGAAGGAGCACCAGAGGGACATGATGGACAAGTAAAAAGATAAGGGGAGAGAGGGAAACGGGAATAGCGAATGGAGAAAGAGAAGTTGGGGACCAATGACTGGAAGTCAGAGAAATCAGTGTTCATGCCATCAGGTTGGAGGCTACCCAGACAGAGTATAAGGTACAATGGCAGATGGAATTTAATGCAGACAACTGCAAGGTTTTGCAGTAAGGAACTGAGAACAAAGGTTCCATAATTCATTGAAAGTGGTGTCACAGGCAAATAAAGTCATAAAGAAAGATTTGGCACATTGGATTTCATAAATAAATGGATTAAGTACAGGAGATGGGATGTTACATGAAAGTTGTACAAGACATTGGTGAGGTGTAGAGTATTGTGTGCAGTTTTGGTCACCTACTTACAGGAAAGAAGTAAATAAGGTTGAAAGAGTACAGATAAAATTTACAAGGAGATTTACAATCTCTGGAGCACCTGAGTTATATGGAAAGATGGAAAGAGGGGAGATTTGATAGAGGTGTGCAAAATTATGAGAGATATAGATAGGGTAAGTGCAAGCAGGCTTTTTCCACTGAGGTTAGGTGGGACTACAACCAAAGGTCATGGGTAAAGTGTGGAAGGTGAAAAGTGTAAGGGGAACATGAGAGGAAACTTCTTCACACAGAGTTTTGTGAGAGTGTGGAATGAGTGATCCATGCAAGCTTGAATTCAATTGTTAAGGGAAGTTTGGATAGATACATGGATAATAAGGATATGGAGGGCTATGGCTCTAGTGTAGGTCAATGCGAATAGGCAGCTTAAATTGTTCTGCATGGACTAGATGGGCCAGATGGCCTATTTCTGTGCTGTACTTTTCTATTACTCTATAGCTCCAAAAATCTGAAATCCCTTTGCTCAGTCTTGTTTGGCAAATCTTAGTTCTCTTCCGAAATGTTGAAATCATGATCACTTGCTTTGATTATAATTTTATTATCTTCCTATGTTTATGGAGTTAGATTATTTAACAGGTTAGAAGCATCAGCTAAGAACTCAAAACAAAATGCAGGAGGAACTCAGCAGGCCAGGCAGCATTATGGATGGAACAAGCGATTAATGTGTTGGGTTGAGGCCCTTCATTAGGACCACACTATAGATGCTTCCGGATCTACTGAGTTCCTCCAGCATTTTCTGTGCGTTGCTTGTGATGTCCAGTATTTGCAGAATTTCATGCGTTTTTAAGCAAAGACCAAAATCTTTGTTTTGCATCATTCGTCATAAATGATTTCAGAACAAAAAGTTAATTTTTTTATGGATTCCAAGAAGTATTTTCAGAAATTGTCCATCAGACAGCCAAAGTACCTTATGAACTAACTGTGTTGCACTGCCAGTAGCAAAGATAACCTTTGTGTGGTGGGATTAGTTATTTTTTTAATTCAATATTCTTTAAACTAGTACAAAAGAATCTGAAAAATCAACAGAACAATATACAATTTGTCCCTGAAATTCTTTCATTTTCTATCTGGTTGTTTGCAGACAAATGGGGCTGGAAAGGTGACTTCAATTCTTTGTGCTATGTGTAACTGTCCAAATGTTGATAACTGTTCTTTACAGTTTAATGCACTGGTCAGAAATAACATCTTCCAGGACCTGCTCCAATTCTACATTGAAGTTAATACATAGGTTTAAAATGACTGTAGACATTATATCACATTGATCCATTATTTGCTAATTTGTTTTCCTCTTATTTAGAGATACGTACAGCACAGTAACAGGAACTACTGGCTCATAGATTCTATGCCTCCCCATTACACCCATGCAACTAATTAACCTACCAACTCGTATGTGTTTTGGAAAGTGGGAGGAAGTATATGCAGTCATGGGGAGAAGTACAAATTCCTTACAGACAGCAGTAGAACTGAATGTGAGTCACTGGTGCCGTAATACCATTATGCTGTTATGCTACCATGCCGCTCACATTACGTAGAGATACTGTATATGCTGCAAATGAAACTATTTCCCAATGAAATTTTGTCAAGATTTGACTAAAGTCATTAATCCATAATAATGATAGCAGTGAAGTATAAGTCTATAACAACATCATCTTTAGTCGATGATTGAGAAGGTTGACAAGGAATGATATAATGATATCTTTCACTTCTTCAGTAATTCACATGAATTCTTTGGTTTTCCTTGCACCGCTCGTCTTTGCCTATTCAAAGGTTAATCCATTTCAAGGTTAGTAAGAAATGATCACCGCAGAAGGGATGATGTCATCAAAAATAATCCATACAGCACCCACCACCGAGCTCTCAAGCGTGCGGCGAAGCATCAGCAAAGACACAGAATTGCAGGGTCCCAAAGACGACTCGTTCATCGTATTCAACATAACACAGCCTCTCTCTCTCTCCCTAATAAGGGAGAAAGAGTGTCTCCATTTCACAGCGAGAGGAGAGACTTAACAAACAACTCGCTGATTTATGACGTTAAAAAATTGCATCGCTTTCTCTGAACTCTATGCCCAAAGAACTCGGGACTCTGGGCACACAGCCAGCAGCCAGCTCACTGCTTTCAATTTTCAGTATCCCATGACACACCAGATTCCTGCAGAGACACCAACCTTCAGTCTGCCCATCTCCAGAGCCACGAGATCCCGGAACTCCAAAGGCGAGCTAATCTCTCAGGCCACATCCTTGGCATGTCAATTAACAGTCAGTTGTGAAACCCTGAGAGCGGGTCCCATCCCACGAAGAACTGAAGTCAGCGTGTAACTCCAGGTCAGGGTCTTCAAAAGAAACCTGAAAGAAAAAAGTAGAGATACTAAAGATGAAAACAATCAAGCACCTATTTTCCAATAATCTCAATTATTGGAAAATAGGTGCTTGATTGTTTTCACATACTTAATGGGCCAATGGGACTGGGACCATTGGTAAATTTATCTGCTTTGTACTATTAAGGTTATAATCTTATGCTTATTCCCTTTGAAAAATATAAATAACTGCTATAGTAATACTGAAGTATAACCAGTATTATAAGTATAAGTATTGAAGTATAAGTATATAGTCCTAGTAACCATTTAAAATGCAATATTTAAAAAGTACAATGCAAATTGATTTGTTACACTAAATGAACTATTTATGGACTGCATCCACTGTTGTATCTGCAGAGGTGTTGTGTTTGTGGAGGTAAAGTCAGTAGGTGCAAGTGTAGTCATTATAAATGTAGTAGCTCGAAGTGCACGTAGGTTGTACCCCTTACGCTTGCCCACAACCTCACTAGTGGGAATGAATATCAGGGAGAGAAATTAGTTCATTCTTCCTTCAATAAATTTGGAAGATCATGCAGAGTTAGCATTAGTGATATTTTTCCAGTGCTTGAAGCTGCTGCTTAGCATATCCAGGTCTGAGAAGTATGTTGAGGAGCAGGGAATACTGTTTTCCAGTAGACTGTCAATTTTGCTGCCAAGTCTGAGGTTTTGATCTCCATACACCCTTCTCCTCAAGACTGCACTTGTGTATTGAAGGTGGTCCTTTATCAGGAGGTGCCTTCCGAGATATGGGTTTTCTATGGTCTTGCTCTGAGGCTCTGTTGATGGTGGGGGGGGGGGGGGGGGTGTGATCTTTGTCTTCTGGATGCAAAAGTCTCAATGAAACTCTCATTGATGATTTGTAGTTTAACCTCAGTTTATGCAAAGCAAACATAATCTATACACTGAAACTCAACGACTAATATTTGGATAAACTTAGTTCTGCAGTGTAGTTGTCCAAGGGGAACAGTTTCAGGTTAATTTTGAAGAGTACTCCACTCTGGTGAAAAGTTTTTCGAAGTGAAACATAAAATTAGAGCAAGTAAAACTGAGAAAGTTTTTGAAACCAGTCTAGATTGAGTATGTTTGCAATGGAACCTCCAAAGGCTTTGAAAGCACTGAAGAACAGATAAATCAAGGTCATCAGATACTTACTGAGCCTCTCTGCTCTCATCATTCACTATTTCTTCTTCAGGTTGCATGTTTCTGCTGGATCTCTGCCTTTAGCTGCTTGTGATGCTGTTTCTTTTCATTTGAGGATCTGTGAATCTAGGAACAGCTTATGTTTGCCTGAGGGGTTTGTGGAGGCGGGCAATCACAACATTTATTTATTTACAAAAACTATGGTATAGAAAACTGCAGAACAAGTGCTGAGAAAGGAAAATTTTAATGTCTGGCATGTATAATGTAAGCCCAAGAGCCTGTCCCCATACTATATAGCTCAATGGCTTGAGTTAGCTTCCTGATCTCCTGGTCATTTTTGTCAACCTGATTCTTTGTGTTAGAGAACCCAAAGGTCCCCTCGCAGTTGTCAGGTATAGTTAATCATATGACAGGGCACAAGCTATGAAGACGGCATGCCTCCTGTACAAGCAGTTGTTTCTCAGGTGCTGTCTCAGAAAAGTTAGATAAGTGGTTTCCTCGAGAGATTCAAAGTTGATCTACTTGGGGTAATGTTTCTGCTGACACTTATGCTTGGAACCAGGTTGATGGGGGCAAAAGAGTAGATTTAGTGGTGGTCAGTGAAGTGGTCATCGCTACCTGTGCAGCAAATCAATGCAGACATTTTTCTTCCCTCTTCCAAAGGTGTTGTGTTGTGTTGCTGTGACCTCTTGTGCTTACCACTCTGATGAAAGTTAGGTGTTCCAAGCATTTTGTCAGAGGAATGATTCCACTGGAGTTTAGCTTCCCTACTCTGTCCTTGATGGTCTTACCTTGCCACATGGCTGTGACCCTTCCCACCTCATTGCTGAAGTTGCCCAGGAAGATGTTACTCTCTGTCAAAAGTTTTCACTGTCAGAGTGTACATCCTACTTGCTCTTGGCAGAAGTACCAGGATCAGAGACATTTACAATATTGTTGGCTTTCATTTTGAGAGTGTCAAAGTATCGTAAGGTACTCATTCATTTAACCAGTTTAGGTTCTGAGCTACTGAATTCGATTATTCTTGATAGAGAACTTCAATCCATTAAGTTAGTTTTCCTCTTCCAGTATAGCTCTGCAAAAGATGCATAACTACTGCCTTTAAGCTGGGCATCTTTTGATGACTGTGTCTCACTTAGAGCAGTCTTATTGATATCAGAGCTTTCAACGCTGAACTACAATGGTTAAGAGGTGTTTAGGTCTACCACTGTTTGGATTGCCTATAATAATCCTGTCATTCTATGTATATCTAAATTGAAGAATTGTCCAAGCATTGTCAGTTCAGTGATGGGCTTTCCCCATTTTTACCTGCACTGGGATGGACTTGTCCTTGACAGAGGGTTTCCTTATCTGGGGATTGAGAATTCTTGTACAGTCCTAGCTGACAGCTAATGTGTTGGAGGAACTACATGCCAGTCATTTAGGCATGATCAAAATGAAAGCTTTGGCTCAGAGCTTTGTCTATCAGCAGATTGAGCAGCTCAACATTCACTGTTTGGGATTCCAACATGCCTTGAAGATGCCAAGAACAGCATCTCTCCATCCCTGTGAACAGCCTGCATTGCCCTGACAGGTGAGTCAGGGAGATTATGACAGACCATTCATGGGCATACTTTTCTTGGTAGTACTGAATGCAGCTACCAAGTGGACAAAAGTGTTCCCAATAGCCTCCACCACAACCTTGCACACTGTTGGTGTGTTGGGCAGCCTCTTCTCAAGGATTGGTGTTCCTGAACACTTAGTTAGTAACAATGGACGACTGTTTGTTCTAGAATAGTTTCAGTCATTAGAATGAGACATATTGCAATAGAATAATTCATCTATGCCATACCAGCCAGCTACAAAAAGCTTGCTGTAAAGTTTTGTCCAGAGTCTAAAGAATGCACTATAAGCAACGTCAGCAGAAAGCATTATACTAATACTGAATCAGAACCAATTTCTTGGTAGCACTGGATGCAATTTACCAATTTTCTTTTTGCACATCGTAATGCAGTGCAGTCCACACCCAACAAATCATAATCTATGCTGTTCCTGTTTCATCCTTGGACTCACGCTTGGATCTCCTCATACCTCATTTCAGAAGGTGTATGCAAGACAAACAGCTGAGACACACTGAGGGTTCCTCAATAAGGAGGTTGGATGTTCCATTAGCAGACAAGCAGTCCTGGTGAGGGACTACAGAGGTGATCAAAAGTGGGAACTTGGAAAGATTAAGGACAGCACAGGACTACTCTCCTACACAGCAGAGATTGAGTACACTGTCATCTGGAGGTGACGCATTGATCAGTTGAGAAGAGCAGAGTCAATTATTAGATATGGAAGGTGTACAGAGCTATAAGCACCTCTTCCTGTAGTCCCAGAGTCAACTTCTACAACCACCAGGAAGGAGACTCCAGAAGCTGAGAGTGTTTTGCAGCCACATGTCTCACCACCCCAAGCAGAGTGCCCCCCACCCCTGTCAGGAAAGGCCATACCCCACAAGAGTAAGAAATCCTCCACAGCAGATAAACCTTTAGGCCTGAATGAGACAACTTAAAATGACTATGTTGTAGATGTCTGTATGGTAGTTGTATAATATTGCATACATATTTGAGTTGAGATGGATTCTATACTGAATTGGAGTCTATAGCAAAGCAGGAAGGAGTGTAGTGTATTTAATATTTTGGTAATATTTGAGTAACATTGTAAGTACATTGTTTGATTAAGCATTGACTGCTTGTTTATATAACACATTATGGGTTATATGTAAGAAGTACATGAATAGCATACATCATTACTCCACCATGTCATACCTGAGCGAAAGAAAAACTAAGTAGACAGGCTTGCCCAGCTCCTGGATTTTTCTTTTGATTAGTTTCCGGGTTACAAATCGTAATAACTACCTCACAGGATTCACAAACCAAATATTTCATTAAAGGACAAGGGGACAAAGTAACTGGAAACATGCTGGCCCATAGCTGTCACAATGAGGCCTCGCTCAAGTAAGAGGAGCAACCCTCATATTCAGTCTGGGTAGCCTCTAAGCTGATGGGGTGAACATCATTTACCTAACTTCCAGTAATTTCTCCCCCCTTCCAGCTTATCTCCTTTACCATTCCCCAATCTGGCTCACCTCTTATCCCTTCTTTTTCTGAACCTGTCCATTACCTACTGTTGGTGTCCCTGTGCCTTCCCTTTCTCCCATGTCCTCTCCTACCAGATTCCTTCTTCCTCAGCACTACCTCTTCCACCTATCATCTCTCCACATCTCACTTCATCCCTCCCCTTCCTCCACTCACCCACTTTTCCCCTCACATGATTTTACCTATCATCTGCCAGATTATACTCCCCCTCCACCTACCTTCTTATTTGGGCATCCTTCCCTTCGTTTCCAGTTCTGATGGAGGGTCTTATCCCAAAATAGTGACTGTTGATTCCCCTCCGTAAATGCTGCTTGACCTGCTGAGTTCCTCCAGCATTTTGTGTGTGTTGCTTTGAATCCCTTGTGTTTATAATTACTGATTTAGTTTTAACACACTGGTCCCCAGCTGGAGCTGCACTCCTAACCACATCTCACCTCCCTTTTGTTAATGTAACTATTTTGCTTTTATTTTGAGATAAGCATATGGTTAATGGTGACATTTTTTTTCCTTTTTTTTTGCACCTGGTATGACTCAAGTAAGTCATGATAGAGAATAAGCTGAATCCACTCACAGGTTAGCACTGTGATTTCTTGTAAATTGTGCCAATTTTCAGCAAGTCATTTAACAAACACTGTAGAATGAGTGGCTGCAAATGCCGAGCTTTTTCTAAATTTTGGTCAGAACCAAAGAAAAAGAGACACTTTTCTTCCCAAGCCAGCCATTTGGAGCTGCAGCCAGCTGATGTGAAATATCGTTTTAACCATCACTCTCTGAAAGCTGTGTTCATTTGTAAGAGTTATCTGAAATGGTGAGTGGTGAGTAGAAAGATGGGGTGATCAGGAAGAATTACAAATGATTTCCCACACTAGACAAAGAATAGTAAGTATCCTTGATCTTAAAGGGTTTCCCAACTGAATAGATTAGGGCAGCACAGTAGCACAGAGATTAAAGTCATGATATTACAGAGCAGCAACCCAGGTTAAATTATACTGCTGCCTGTAAGCAGCTTGAATGTTCTCCCTGTGACCACGTTGGTTTCCTCTGGATGTTCCAGTTTCTTCCCACATTCCAGAGACAAAACAGTCAGTAGGATAATTGGTTACATGGTGGAAATCAGACAGCATGGTCTCTTTGGGCTGCAGGGTTCTGTTACCATGCTGTATCTCTAAATAAAATGAAAAAAAAAACTTTGGCAGAAAAGCCCAGGGATCAAAACTAGTGAAATGTCACAAGTGAGCTGTTACAATTTTAAACTTTATTGAAGGAAGTTTGGAGGACTCAGAAAGTAGAGAATTCAGAAGAATGAGGGATGGCTTCATGGAAACCCCTTGATGGAGTGAATGTGAAGAGGAATTTCCCTTTGGTGGGAGAGTCTAAGACCAGAGGACACAGTTTCAGAATAAGTGGGCATCCTTTTAGAACGGAGATGAGGAGAAATTTCTTCAGCCAGAGAGTGGTGAATCTGTGGAATTCCTTGCCACAGGCAACTGTGGAGGCCTTATGTACATTTAAGGCAGAGGTTGATAGTTCCTTATTGTTCAGAGCATGAAGGGATATGGAGCGAAGGCAGGAGATTGGGGCTGAGAGGAAAATTGGATCAGCAATGATGAAAAGGTGCACCAGACTCGATGCACCAATAGGCTAATTCTGCTCCTATTCCTTAGGGTTTTATAGTCTTATGGACTACTTTGGCTGCAGGACTAGTATTTGAATTAGAAGCACAGAACGACCACACCAATCAGCTCTGAACAGACTCTTTCCATTGTTGAGTCATTTTCAAACCAAATATGTAGTTTGCAAATATGGGCTAGAAAAGTAGTAAACAGAATTCAGCGTCTAATAAGTTTTATATTCTTTAAAACCAAAATCAAAATGAAATCAGCATAGGAACCCAAGAAACAGAAGGAGAAATGTTAAAGACTGCACCCAGGTATGATAAGATTCTGAACGTTAATAGCATTCAAATTTTGGAAACATGAAACATTTTGAAAATTAAAGTTTATACTTCTGAACCTATTTAAAACCTAACAAGGCACAGGAATGCTGGATTAAGCTGCACACAGAAGAATAGATTTATGTTTGAAACAGTGGACTGCTGCATCCGCCAAACAGACAGACTGTCCAGCTGTACCTGCAAATACAGTAGGAGAAAAAATATCACCAGTGGTGCTGTCAGCAAGCCATGAAAAAAACTGAGGAGAGTTCATAAAAGAGAAAGCTTATAGCAAGGCTGCCAAGTATATATAGAATAGGTGTGGACAGTACGATTGCCATTTGCTATTATTGGTTTGAGAATAAAAGCAAATGGCAACAGGTGAAAATAGAGGCAGCTTGAAAACAGAGTTCAAGGATTTCCTCCAAGATAAAACAGCAAGAAGGATGCTTATCATCTCTCTGTAAAAACACCTGTACTCATACACACATCACCCACACCTTCTACCCTGTTGTCTCCTTCTGTACCTATTAGACCTACACCAATTACATCCACACCTACACTTGCACTTTCTACATCCACACTTACTACTCTCAGCCTTACACCCATACCTACCATATCCAGACTACCACACTCATCCCCAGATCCTAACCTATTCCACCCATACCTCTACCTGTCCCTACCACTCTGACACGTTCCACACCTCCTACACCTAGACGCTCAAAACCCTCACATACAGCTGCACCTTTTTCACCCAGATTTACCCAGTATCTACTATGCTCATACCTACCATCATTCACATCTTTAACACCTGCACCTATATCCCCACACCAATAACACATGAAAACAAAGAGGTAGAGGAAACCTTATGATTGTGTAGTACTTTATATCTTATAATTAATGTTTATTTCATACCTTATACTATTTGTAGGATTTGTTGTTATATTATTTTGTTTGTGGAATTGATTTCACTTTAGTTAACTTCCAAATCTGCTTTGGATTGTGCTCTCTGGGTTTATTTAACGTAGTATGCTCCAGTTCTACACAAAGGTGCCTCGAAGTCAATAGATTCCAAGATGCCACAAGGACCGCCAAGAAAAGCAACTGTCTCACATTGAAATCAGAAGGAAAAGAAACATTGCTTTGAAGAAGCCGTTCGAAGATCCTGCTGAGGATTGATGATTGACAGTGGTGAACACAGA
This sequence comes from Hypanus sabinus, assembly GCF_030144855.1. NCBI lineage: Eukaryota > Metazoa > Chordata > Chondrichthyes > Myliobatiformes > Dasyatidae > Hypanus > Hypanus sabinus. The sequence goes on along the minus strand of NC_082713.1, from coordinate 69,167,507 downwards.
AACAGCAGACTGCAGTCGGGTAAGAGAAAACAGTTGGGACATTGAAGCTTTGATGACCATTGGTGCACAATAAATCAGTAAACTTGCATCTAGCACCCAGACAGCGCCAATTTAAAAAGACAGCAGCGGTCTGAGGTTCTGTGAGAGACAGAGAGAATTCAATAACTGGAGAAATCACGGGAGGATTGAACACGGTGCACAAAAGCCATGGATGGAGCAATGTCATCCTTTAGGCAGAAAATGAGGCAAAATTGTGGCTTTAATGCAGCCAATGACTATACAAATGAACATATTATCTTTCACAGCATGTATAAAGTGAAAAGAACTATAGTTATTTACAGGCAAGAAATAAAGGATCACCTTAGAAAAGCACGAATACCACGTACAGTACTTTCATGAGAGTGTAAGCAGGCACTTCCATTGACAGGGTTTGGCTCTGAGACAATCAATTGTTTCTTCTTATACCAGCTCTTCTTTTTCTCTTCATCTGCTAAGGCACTCTTTTGGAATCAAGGTTAAGTTGTTCTATTCTGGCCCCCAAGGCTGAGGTGAATGATACTTGTACAGATGGGGCAAAAAGTGCTTGATTAGGGGTATATTAGGTAATTGGTATGGTTGTACACTTCTCTACCCTGCATGCTGTATGTTCTTGATAGAAAAAAACATAGAAAACCTACAGCACAATACAGGCCCTTCGGCTCACAAAGCTGTGCCGAACATGTCCCTACCTTAGAACTGCCTAGGCTTTACCCATAGTCCTCTATTTTTCTAAGCTCCATGTAGCAATCCAAGAGTCTCTTAAAAGACCCCATTGCTTCCGCCTCCACCGCTGCTGCCGGCAGCCCATTCTACACACTCACTGCTCTCTGTGTAAAAAACTTAACCCTGACATCTCCTCTGTACCTACTTCCTAGCACCTTAAAACTGTGCCCTCTAGTACTAGCCCATTTCAGCCCTGGGAAAAAGCCTCTGACTATCTTCACAATCAATGCCTGTCATTATCTTGAACGCCTATATCATGTCACTTCTCATCCTCCGTCGCTCCAAGGAGAAAAGGCCGAGTTCACTCAACCTATTCTCATAAGGCATGCTCCCCAATCCAGGCAACATCCTCGTAAATCTCCTCGGCACCCTTTCTATGATTTCCACATCTTTGCTGTAGTGAGGCGACCAGAATTGATGTATAGACATGGAGCCTAAATGCTCCTTCTCCATACGAGTGGGCATAGGTCAGGGTTTCTCATGAGATAGTGGGAATCTGGGTTTTTGAATGAAACTCTGAGAGGATCTTTAAACCTATCCACCTGGTAAACTTCTTCCTGTGACTGTGCTTGGAATATAGTCGCTTATTGGGTCTGCCCAATGGAGCTGTCTGAGGGTCAGTAAACCCTTAATGATGGGGACATTATCCTGGAAGAGCACACAGAAGCACTGGATACAGTCGATGACCCCAACACACTCACAGGTGAAGTATCACACTTGAAAAGACTGTTTGGGGCCCTGAATGGTAGTGAGGGAGGAGGTATAGGGGCAGGGGTGGCACTTGTTCCACTTGCAAGGGTAAGTATCAGGAGGGAAATCAGTGTTGAAGGACAAAAAGACAAGGGAATCGCATAGAGAGTGATCCCTATGGAAAATGGGAAGTGGGTGGGAGAGTAAAATGCGCTTGCTGGTGGAATCCCATTGCAGATGATGGAAGTTATGGAGAATTATGTGCTGGATATAAAGGTGAGTGGGGTGGTAGGTTAGGACAAGAAGAATCCTGTCCCAGGTGGGGTGGCAGGATGTTGGGGTGAGGGGTAACGTGCACAAAATGGAAGAGATGCATTATGGAAGAGGGTTAGCATTGATGGTGGATGAAGGAAAGCCCCTTTCATTTGAAAAGGGATGGCATCTCATTAGTTGTGGAATGAAAAGCCTTATCCTGAGAGCAAATGTGACAGAGATGGAGGAACGGAAAGCTGGGGTTGGTACTTTTGCAAGTGACAGGATGGGAAGAGGTATACGGTAGTTCAGTTAGTTGTAAGTATGAGTAGGTTTATAAAAGATATCAGGAGATAAATTGTCTCCAGAGATAGAGACAGTGAGATTAAGAAAGGGAAGGGAGGTGTCAGAAATGGATCAGGTAAATTTCAGGGCAGGGTGGAAGTTTGACGCAAAGTTCCTGAAGTTGATGAGCTCTGTATGGGTGCAGGAAGTAGCACTTATGCAGTTGTCAATGCAACATGGGAGAAGTTGGGGAGTGATACCAGTGTAGTTCTGGAACATGGACTATTCCACATAGCTGACAAAAAGGCAAGCATAGCTGGGACCCATAAGAGTGCCCATGGCTACACCTTTCATTTGAAGGAAGTGGGGGGAGCCAAATTATTGAGAGTGAGGACCAGTTTAGTCAGGTGGAGGAAAGTGATGGTGGAGGGAAACAGGTTGGGTCTGTTGTCTAGAATGAAGTGGAAATCTTTAAGGCCCTCTTGATTGGGGATGGAGGTGAATAGAGACTAGATGTCCATAATTAAAATGAGACAACCAGAGCCAAGGAACTTGAAGTCATTGAAAAGATCCAGACTTATTCAATATTATGGATGGAGGGAGGAAGGGACTGAACCAGGGGGGGAAAAACAGAGTTGAGATATGAAGATATAAGTTCAGTGGGGCAGGAACAAGCAGAAACAATGTGCCTACCTGAACAGGCATGTTTGTGGATCATGGGTAGGAGGTAGAAACGGAAGGTTTTGGGTAAGGGAATTATAAGGGTATTGGCATTGGATGGACGATCCCAAGAGTCAATAAGATCAGTGATAGTGCAGATGACAATGACCTGGTGCTCCTTAGTGGGGTCCCTGTTTGAGGGGTAAGTATATAAATAAGAGGAGGTGTCTACATGTTGGTGTCTGGCTTCAGCAAGGTACTCTGCTTATCCCTCTGGTGAATATAAATGATTTTGTGGAGTCAACCTTTGTGGAATCTATCCAATGCCTTGTGGCATGTGCTGTAGTTAATTCACAACTCCTAGGTGTATAAGACAGTAAGAACACCCGCTATCGAAGAAGGCAAGTGAGTCTTGTGCCAGATTTGAGACTCCAACCTTCAATTACATTTATTTTAAGTGACCAAATGCTATGCAAGCACATTAAAGACAACAGTATTTCATCATCATTGTCTGCCTGTACCGAAAGCTGTTTGCCAAGATATGGAAAGTAGTTCATGTTTTCTTTTATTCTCCGAGGACAAAGTGGTGCAGCAGCGTTGACTGTCTTGCAAGTGTAGAGAGTAAGGATGATCCTCCCATATACTTGTAATTGCGTGAGCGAGCCATCAGTAGCCTGGAGCTCTGCTACTGACCATGCATTATCTGCATACGGCAATTTCATATTGAAGTTCACACCTTCATATTTCTGAAATGCAAGTTGAACAGTTTTCCATGCGTTATGGTATAATTGTATTCTCATGGAAGTGTGTTGGAGGTGAGTTGTAAGATTATGAAAGGAATTATTGAGAGAAGTGTTAGGGCTAGGATACAGTCTTGTTTGACTGCTATCCTCGCAGAGATCTGGTCTGCTGTAGGACCATTCATTAAGATCATAGCTTGCATGCCATGATGAAGCAAAGAAAGCACTCCACAGTCTCACCAGGTCAAGAAAGATGATGCATGGTAGGCAGTGACACTCCTAGTATTTTTATTTTATTTGCTATGTAGGGAAGGTCAGATCCTCTGTACCTCAAGAGGGATAGACTCCACACTATGATTTGGAGAGCAACATTTGGCAACTGGGAGTGTTGGGGGGTGCGGAATTAAGAAATAGATACATAGGATTATACAGAATGGAAACAAGCACAGCTCATCCATGCCAGCCATGATGCCTATCTACTCTAATCTCATTGCCTGCATTTGGCCTCTTTCCCTCTTAACCTCTCCTGTCAATATTCAGTCAAATGTCTTTTAGACACAGTAATTGTAACTGTCTCTACCACTTCCTCTGGCAGCTCATACCCACTCCCTTCTACATGAAAAAAATTCATCTCAAGTTCCTTTTAGATCTTCAACCCCCTCACCTTGAACTTAAGCCTTCTAGTTCTAGAAACTCCTATCATGGGAAAGAGACTATCAGCTGCAGTTTTTTTTTTAAATTTTATAAACCTTTTTGAGGTCAAGTATTTAGATGATAACTTTTTCTGTGCCAATAAGGGAGAACCCCTGTAGTTATCCAACTGGCTTTATCTTCTTTCTTGAAAGTGATATCAATTACAGTATCTCTAAGGTCCTCAGATAATCCTTCTCTTTACAAATGGAGACATTGAGATTGTGGATTTGTGACTTAAGCTCTTTTTATTGTTGAGTTTTAGAACTTTAGCAGGGTTATTATCGGCTTCCAGGGCTCTTTTAACCTGGTAGCCCCATAGAAAGCCAAAGATATTTCACTCCCTGAAGTACTGCAAGAATTGACGGATTACTTCAATCTTCAGCCTTTTGAAATAGCAAAAGATGAACATGTTTGGCTTGGGAATCAAAGAGCAGGAGAGACAGCTAGTGAATATATTGATGCCTTAAATGATTCATCTGGACTTTATAGGTTTAGCAAATTCTTAAACAGTGTACTGCAAGACAATTGTGTGTGTGTTTCAAACAATGTGCAGATCCAATACACATTGGTAACAATAAACCATTTGACCTTTGACCTAACTTGCAAGTTGCAACCCTAAAGGCAATGGCATCAAAAAATGCCAAGAAACTTCATTCTATTAGTCAGCTCTGCTTTCTTGTACTTAGAAAGCAGTCACAGGAATTCCATTCCTAAAACAAGGCCAGTCTAATTTGGATGTGAGTAATGCCAATTTCTGCTACAACTGTATTCCAATCATTTAGCAAAGGTCTATCCTTTAAGAAAGCAAAGTGTGTCAGAAGATGAGACATCCAAATTCAATCCCCAAACTGATGAGCAAGATCAGCATTTTCATCCCTTTACAGAGATTTATCCAAATTTATCTAATTTTAACAAATATAACAAGAATACATTGAAGTTACACAAGAAAGTGGGAGTTCTGAGACTGACAAACTAATACAACACACAATGGGTCAATGGTGAGAAAGCTATGTCCGCAGAATTGAATAATACCTTGTTAGAATTGGAGGAAAAATCAAAAGTGTCTATGTTGACACTACAGTATGAGTTGTAGCAGAACATACTGGAGGAATTTATGAAGGCAAATTAATTCCACAATTTATAGAGCAATCATTGACAAGGCGATGGAAGTCAGCAGTGAGTTGAGTCTGGATGTTGCATATTCTACAGTTCAAGAGATAATGAGAACTCCAGTGATCTAAACACTGTAAAGAAAGCCACTACCAGCCTGAATCTGTAATTACCTTGCACATTTAAAGTATTATTTCAAAGAGGAAAGCTGTGTGACATATATCCATGTGTAAATATGTAAAAGAATCAAATGTGTGTGTGATGTGAAAGCATGTGTCAGTTACTGGTTTTCAATAAAGTGATAACTCATGTTCTGAAGCTCCTGGTGTCTCCTTGAGTTAATTTACAGTACTCTGCAAAAGTCTTAGTGTATATGTATATAGCTAGAATGCCTAAGACTTTTGCACAGTATTATAATAATTTTATGAATTGAACTGCACTGCTGCCACAAAAAAATTCATGACATATATGGGTGATGATAAAACTGATTCTGATATTGGTCCCTGTTGTGAACTGAGATTGGCAAGGGAGCAGGGTCAGAGGAATCATTTTTGGGAAAAGGGGAAGTGAGAGGAAGAGAGCGGGAAGCAACAGAGACATTCTGTACGAATCAATAAACCAATTGTTTGAAAACAAATGACTTTGCCTGGTGTCTCAGGGCTGGGTGTGTCTGCACCCATGCCACCCCCATCCCTGAAAGTCCTTCCCTGCTACCTCTCCCGAACCCCTCACATGGTGCTGCACTCTTGGCATTCCCAACATCCTTTACTCCCTCTAGATTTACAAACTCTCTCTCCTCTCCACATTGATAAATACGGTACAATGCAAAAGTCTTATGCACTCTATCTATATATATAGAACAATGCTTTTAAATGACCTCCCAACACACTAGCTGAAACTTTGTTGCTACATAATTACTGTGATGCCAAGAGCAGAGTAGAGGCTACGTAATTAATAGCGAATGAGTGGACCAAGGCTTATCATCATCCTTAAGCCACCAATCAGAAGTAGACTCAGTGGCCACTTTTTAGGTTCACCTCTACACCTGCTCTTAATGTAACTATCTAATCAGCCAACCATGTAGTAGCATGACAATGCATAAACGCATGCATACATGGTCGAAAGGTTCAAATTTTTATTCAGAACTAACATCAGAATGGGGAAGAAATGTGATCTAAGTGACTGCTGATCTCCTGAGATTCTCACACGTAACAGTCTCTAGAGTTCACACAGAATGGTATGAAAAACAAAATAAGAAACATCCAATGAGCAGCAGTTCTTGGAACAAAAACACACTGCGAAGAGGTCAGAGGATATTGACCAGCCTGGATCAAGCTGCCAGTAAGGGGACAATAACTCAAATAGACATGCTTTACAACAGTGGTGTGCAGAAGGCTGCCTCTGAATGCACAACATGTCAAACCTAGAAGAGGATAGGTTTCTGCAGCAGAAGACCATGAGCACACACTTAGTAGCCAATTTATTAGATACAGGAGGTATCTAATAAAGTGGCCACTGAGTATATATTTACTATTTAACTGGATAAATGAGTAGCACTCTCGTTAGATTAGCATACTTGATTGGCACCCCACCACCATATTGAACACACTCTCGCTCTATCTCTATCTGCCCCCTTTCTTTTCCTATCCACAAATTGCATGGCATCAACTCAAAGCTTCTATGACAGCAGGAGGTAAACATATTACCTCCACCTCCTACAAAGAGAACAGTTATCTGCCATTATGTTAAATATTGTAATATTTCAAGTTGAGTAATAGCAGTTCACTGTATAATAAGGAATTCTGATTCTTTAGTAATACCCTGTGTTGAACATCGGAACAGTTTGAAGTTATACTTTCCCTGCTCCTTAATAGTAGGTGAAAACCACGGGGATGTTTGTCCTACGAATTTTAGAGACCCAGGTAGAATCTTGGTTGAGAAGTAGTGTTTAAGGACTGATATGTCTGTGGTGCTGGTCTACACTGCCAGTGTATTACCTGTTAGCTATAAGGAGGGGGAGTGGGGTGTGTGGAAATGTTTGGATACTGGTGAAGAGCAAAGCCTATTGAATGAGTCATAGTCATAGATCATAGAGGGGAATGTAGTGTGCTTTTCGGCATTTTGCAGTCTGATACACCAAGGTGAGCGCAGAGTGATGGAAACAGCTGAACTGGAAATAAACTGAGTGATCAGGAGCAGTAGTAGTGTTGAGGTTGGTGATGTTATCTGCCCGTCTCCCTCCACAGATACCACCTGCCCTGCTGACTTCTTCCTGCATTTTTGCAGGATGTTAGCAAAATAGAAGTCATAACTCTAACCATTATGTAAAGACTCATGAAAGCCCTTCCCAAGTGGGAAGAAGAACCTTTATTTCTTTGACAACCAAACTCTCTAGAGATCCTGGTCAGAGTAATTTTACCATTGACGGGTGATGTTATCTACCTGTGTCCCTCCGCAGATACCACCTGACCTGCTGATTTCTTCCTACATTTTGTTTGTTGCAGGATGTTAGCAAAGTATTAGGTATAAATGTCATATCTCTAACCATTATGACCAGGCATGAAAACATTTCCCAACTGGGAAGAAGAGCCTTTATTTATTTGACAACCATACTCTCCAGAGATCCTGTTCAATGTAATTTTACCATCTGTTATGTAAATTTAGCTCCCAGAGATCAGAATCTAGAACTCTTTGGCTTTCTCCATTTCACTGGCAAATTATCATGTGTTGCCAGCAATTCAATTCACTATATCATGCTTACAAATTATTTATTCACCTTGATTGCTCAACTTGGCAGATACAAATTAATCATTCAGAATGTATCAATGGACCAGCAAAACAATGAACTTTCCATTCTTTGTATTTCAGTCCTGATTTCCATACCAATTATAACACTTGCTGAATGGAATAATTCTAATGTTGTTTACAAAACATTTCCCTCTCTAATCTTTCATACTTCACCTTCAACCCATAAATAGCATGTCTGATAACTTTGAGCTTGGCATTGTCTATATGCTAATCAGTCAGGTAGAGCTATATTGATGAACCACTCACATTAAGTTCGCTCAGTGAATGCTGGACAAAGCAGAAATAAGATGGCAATCAATATGAATTAACTTACAGCCATATTCTGACCTGTTAGGAGAAGAGATTTGTTCATACCCCTTTACTGAGAGGTTGACTTGAACAATTGAGGATGACCTGGAGATTAGGTCGGTCAGAAGAGGATGGGCATTATTTATGCAGGATTTGGTTTGGTTTTAATGAGAACCAAGATGAAAAGCAAATCAAAGTGGTGGCACTCAGGTCAATCTACAGTTTAAAGTTCCATATTGCAAAGAAGGGCCCAAGAAAGAGAACTGCATCCCTGGACCCCTCCCTCATCCAAGACTTCCATCTGGACAAGCCTGGAGGATCACCCGGAGGCTCCTGTTGACGGGGGGGGGGGGGTGGAGGACTGTTATGGTACCGTCTGGCAATTCCTCATCTTGCCATTGCCTTCTTAATCCCCTTGTCTGATTTCCAATCGTTCCCAGTTCCACCTGGTTCCCATTATTGCACATAGGATAAAACTCGGGTGCCACAGCCACGCTTTGCCAGTTCGTTGGTTGACTCTAGTGTGGGTAAAGCTCATTTCCTGATTCCTTAGGACCATCAGTTCTAAGCTCCGCAACATTTCCTGGATACTCTACGTAAGCCTTTTCTCTGTGTAAAGACTCTCCTGGATACCAGTTCCCCATTCACAGCAGTGCTAACGCCTCACGACTCTGCCTCTGCACCCATGTCCTGCACTTGGGTTCATCCTCAGCCTCGTCCTTGCAACACATTGTCCTCATCAATGCATTTTGTTAACTTCCCAAACAAGAGGTTTGCTCTTCTCCATTCAGCTGGCATCTCACCTGTGGACAGTGAAGACTTAAAAGTCTCTGTCATGACCTCAGAAATATTACCTTCAATACTAGCTGAAGAAGTGTCACATCAGTCCCTGGGGCTTATACATTTTGAAGTACATTAAAATACCTAGCACTTTCTCCTTATTAATGACAATCTGTTCTGGAATTCTACTTACCCTCCCTGGATTCTCCAACTGAGATATTATTCTCTGTGAATACAGACAAGAAGTATTCACTTAGGAGCTCAGCCACATTCTTTGGTTCATTACAGAGATTGCAATCTTTGTTTCTAATAGGCTTTACTCTTCCTCTTGTTAGTCATTTGACCATAATGTACCCATTAATTGCTTTGGGATTTTCCTCAATCATATACTTCTAATATTTTTTCAATAGCCTTAACACATTCTATATCTAGCAGTATTGCCTTTGCCTGGATCTGCAGTATTACCCTTCAATTTAAGGGAGCCTCTTAGCTCTTAACTCACACTATACCACTTTTAAATGATCCCACTCACAGAATGTAGTCCCACCTGCAAGTGGCAGCTCCCTGTTCAATTTTTCCAAATCCTGTCTTATACTATTGAAACAAGCCTTTCCCTGATTAAGGGGCTGGCCTGTAATTTCCATGAATACCTCGAAGCTTACACGGTTGTAGTCACTATCTCTAAAATGCTCTCATTTGCACAACTACATTCCCTAAGATTAGGCTTAGTACTGCCCCTTCATTAATATGTCTGTCTACGTACTAGCTCAAGAAGTCTCCAGCGTACTCTATAAAAATTGCACTCTCTTCAACCATACACACTATGATGATCCCATTTATTGCTGAGGATGCTGAAATCCTTATTATTGAAACTCTTCCCTCTAGTCTTCTAAACACTAGGGAATGTAAGCTCAGTTAGCTTAATCTCTCCTCAAGTGGCAGAAGTGCCATCATTAGAATCTGTCCAGTGAATTTTTGCTGCACTCTTTCCACTGGCAAGTCTGTCATTGTTTTAACTATGAAGACCAATGTTATACACGTACTCCTGCTGCAGTCCTACTAAGAGTCTAGATAACTACAGTAAGACATCTTTACTCTTACACTCAAATCCTTTCTTAATAAATGCCAACTTACTATTTGCTGCCTTAATGACTTGTAAACCAGCATGATGGCTTTCAGTGAATTGTATACAAGGACAGTTTGATTACTTCTAACATTAAAATTACCGAACCCATAACCATTTAAAAATACTCCACATCTTATTTTTCTCACTCTTTTGAGTCCCAAAGTAGATAACTTCATATGTTTCTACATTATAATGCATCTGACATCCTGGTCACCCATTAATCTAGGTTATATCCCTTAATGCTTCTTCACCTACTCACAAACCAACCTAACTTTGTATCATCACAGTGTTACAGAAGTTGATAACAACATTAGCCATCCATCCATGGAAGAAGACACCATCTTAGTTCCTGTGAAATTAATCTTGTCATGCTTGAGCTAGACTTCTCCAATCTCATTACAGTCATGATGGTTCTACATTGAAGGCTTGTCACTGTATTGTGTTTTGTCTACTGTTAGGCAAGAAACATAAGAAATGAGGAATATGAGCAGTTGTAGGTATTTGACCCTTTGAGCAGGCTCTTCCACTTAATAGGTCCCCAATTGATCCTATCTTGCCTTCAAAACCACTTTACCACTCTTTCCTTATACCCTTTGACTTCATTTAAGTTCAAATATCTGTCAACGTCCACTTTGAATGTATTCAATGACTCCATTTCCATTGTTCATAAAGAGAGCAATTTTAAAAGAGTCACTGCCCTATGAGCAAAGAACTTGTTTGTCTAAAATTGGTTTGCTCATTTCCTGCTTCCTGATTTCAGATACACACACTGGGAAAACATTCTCACTATTTATCCTGTCACTTCCAATTAAAATCTCACTGAATTCAATAATATCACATCTCTTCTAAATTCCAATGTGGATAAGCCCAACCTGCTCATTTACTTTCATATTTCAAAGCCTTAATCCCAGAAAGTAACCAAGTGAATTTTCCCTGCAATGTCTCCAATGTATATCCTTGCTTAAATATGGAAACTGACTATCCATAGCAATTCCGGTGGAGTGTCACCAGCACCCTGTAAAATTGAGTCAATACTTTCCTACTTTAATATTCCATATCAGAGGGTTATTCTCCTCTAAGTAAGTAAACCCTGAGGTACTGGACCTTCAGACCTTAGAATGGGCAGTACCATGCAATATCAACTGCTGTTGTTCTTGCCACTTCTATCAGTTCTTGCTTAATTATGGAGTATGATTCACCCGGGTAACTGACAAACAATAAACCTTACTGAGATACCGAAGAGTCTGAGCTTGTGACAGGGCTATTTGAAGCCTATGATTATGCATAGTCAAAGGACTGAATTCCTCTGAGGTGTTAATGCCTTTATGATGTACCTAATCACTGATGGACATTGAAGAAAAGTAAGTAACATAAGACTGCATGTCACTGCCCCCCATCTTACAATGTTAGCACTTGCCAATACCTAGCTATAGCACTTGCAGTTTGAATTAGAAGTCCCTCTGGATGCAGTTCTTTGGAGGACTTATGCACACCATAGAGCTAATCTTTTGCTAATCGCTCCTCTTCCCCAGTATGCAGTAACTTCACATCAGGACCTACGATTTCCGTCCTGTCTTGTTGCCTTCTTAGTGTTAATTGTTGCTTGGTGACAGCCCTCACAATCTTTCAGTGGAGATTATCCTTATTGACACTCATCTTTCAAGCAACAGATTCAGATGAAAGCTCATTGGCCTAAAACATTAGTTGGTTCCCTCTCCACCAATGCTGATGACCTATTCTTATTTCACCATATCATCTTCCAAAGTCAAAGTCAAGCTTATTGTCAAATGCACAAATACATATATGCACAGATATATTTAAAATCTTACTTGCAGCAGCATTACACATATTTAACATCACATATAAAATATTTATAAGAAAGAACATTAACTAAATTTAAAATATACACAGTTTTCAGGAGAAGACGCAATTAGATCAAAATAAACCCCACTGTAGTACCAAGTGGTTAAAGTGGCCATAAAGTTAGAATACTGAGATAGGATTAGAGTTGTTCAGGATGAATCAGGAACCGAATGCTTGAAAAATAGTAGCTATTCTTGAACCTGCTACATTAGTAGTTATTCTTGAACCTGGTGGCATGGTACTTTAGGTTTCTGTACCTCCTGCCCAATGGTATCTGTAAGAAGGTAGCATGGCCCAAATGATGGCGATCTCCGATGGTAGATCTTGCCTTCGTGAGTCTTCCTGCTGGGGAGGGATTTGCAGGTGATGCCAGTCTATGATGCAACCAGTTGGGATACCTGCAACAGTACATCTGTAGAAGTTTGTTAGATGGTGCCCGCAACCAAAGACAACATCCTTCAGACAGTTCATGAAACTACTTCTTTCACTTCTTTTATTCTTTCTGTTTATTTCAAATATGATTCTGCTAATATTGGAGCCTGTGGTCTACATTTTGATGGTGTGTTGCCTGGCCGATTGAGTGATTCAGCACTTTGCTGTCTCTGAGGGGGTTCGGTGAAGTTTCAAGTTAAGCTTACAGCCTGAAGACAGAGTGTGAGGCCATGATCGGCTCCATTTCTCGCCAATCTCATTGATTAAAGCATCATGGAAGATTGAAACGAGGCTGAGAACGAAAGACAAGCAGGTGTTCAGCACCATCTCGCAGTGTCTGACCGCTCTCTCTCTCGCCCACTGCTCCAGAGGAACGTGCCTGCATTCGAATGGTTTCTCTCTCCCTCTCGCTCGATGCTGCCCAGGGTCCTGGATGTTGGAGAGCTTTAATCTATGCAGTTTGTGGATTGGGGTCTGTAGCTGACATTATGATGTGTTTCTGGTTTTTGGCTGCTCTGTTTTCATTGCTATTTTATGCAATTTTGATTTGGACTGACTGGCTCTGCTGCCTGTGGTTAACAAATGACACAGAGCGAGATTGAACTGAACATAGCTGAAATGAATATGCCTGGAGTATTTTGATAACCTTGTGGTATGGTGTTTTATATTCTGTGTTTATGATCTGTGTTTTTTTTTGGTCCTCTGTGTGATTTGTTCCTTTTTTTTGCCCGTTGGAGGTTGAATGATTTTCTTTGAATGGGTTCCTTGGGTTTCTTTATTTTGTGGCTGTCTGTGGAAAGACAAATCTCGGGGTTGTATACTGCATAAATTCTTTGATAATATATGTTCTTTGAATCTTTGAATCTTGAATGTTTGATGACATGCTGAACCTCTTTAAAGTTCTAAGAAAGTAAGAACCCTAACAAACCATCTCTGTGATTGCAGCTACAGTATGTGCTGGACCCAGGGCATTTATCCCATGATGCTTTGCGTAGAATATTATGGATTGAAAACTGTCTACTTTACTTCTTACATTATAACTCTGATTATGCACCAGAATACTGCATTGTTTTCTGAGTGGCTTAGAAAAAATTGTAGAAGGCTGCATGTGCAAGCCAGTATACTTGTAGAGTTATCAAATCATTGTAGTGTCCCAATTTACCATGTTATCCCCTGTTGGCTGAACATGTACAGCTCGGATACTGAAAGCCTCAAGGAATATTTTGATCCTTGCCTGCCTTCCTGGTGAAGAAAGCTATACGCATGGAAACATAAGCTCTACGGGGAAAAGTGGGAATGGTCGAACATCTGGAGTTACAATCTCAATTTTGTTTAATTGCACAGTTCACTTCCAGTAAATCTGATAGATACTTGGCATAGAAGACAGCATTAATTTTACTTAAATGTAGAAAATGCTTAACAACTGTAATTTTGAAAAGAAAACTGCTTTGTGATTTTTTTTTACTTTTGGTGTTACAGAAATCATCGTCTACACTATTACAGACTGTTAATCTTACTGGAGTTCTAATTCAAACTCAGTAACTAGATTCAGCTTTTCAATTCTTTGTTGATGTATGTAGTAAGTACCTAACTGTGTTTTGTCTATGTACTTAAAGCACCTCAAATCATTCGGAATAAGTTAATAATATAGTAGGCCAGCACTGCATGAAAAATTGAATGATCCCTCATTACATTCTGAAAATAGATGTAAATGTATGTATATTCATGTCTTTTAGCTATGATTTTTTGAAAAGAAAACCATTTATTTTAATATTTTAATATCCAGTTTTTTTTTACATTCTGTCCCTGTTCTAGGATATCTATTGTTGTCAAAAGGTAGAGGCAGGTGTACACACTTAAAGTCACATTTTAAATTCTGTCTTCTCACAGCAGTCTTTCTGGAAACAAGACTTGTGTTTTTATTCTAATGTAAAATAAATGCCAATGATCTTGGGATTGATTGCAAAGTGAAATACAGTATCTCTAACATATATGTCTTCTAATAATTTCTAAAACAGAAATAAGAGCTAAGATGATCCAAAACTATATAATAAACCAGAAGAGATAACAGTCATTCTTTATAAATCACTATTTTTCACATGTCTGTATTAACAAACCAACATGTAATACAGGCAATGTCATCCAAGCTGGTAATGGTGGTAAAGTTTGTTATTGTCCCATATTTGTTGTTCCTCACTGCACCTTATGGTGCACTGGGCAGCAACCTTTGCTGTTTCTTTGGTGTTTGTCTGCTTTTTATGAGGCAGAATTGCAAGCTCAAATCTCAACCCAGCACAGATGGAAAGCTTGCAAGGAGCCGGCCGGATTCAAATCCAGGACCACTCACCTCGAAGTCTGGTGCAGACGCCACTGCACCACTGGCCAGCTTTGCTCATATTTAGTGCCAGCAAAATTGCCAGCTCTATTACAGATGACTATAAAACACCTGCTACATTGAATGAATTCACCTAAAGGCATCCAGTAGCATTTTCTGTCGTCTTTGGGTCAGCTTCATAGACAGTTTCTGTTTGGTCCGAAAATGATTTATTTATGTACTGAAAAATTATCTCTGTTTCACAGCAATTTCCTTGGCATGTGACTGAAAATGACTGGCTAATTTGGTTTGGCTTTATCATATGCTCTTCTTTCAACTCATTCTTCTTTCTATTTAAGGGTGGTTTTGAACATACTAGAATTTGCTTCAGTGGCACATTTGAATAGTATACAACCAAAGTGTGTTGTTCAAGCCTTTGCAACCTTTAGAGATTTCGCCCACTTAATGGCTGATACCATCATCAAATTCATAGCAGTTTTCACTTAGCTAAAATAATTACAGTTGCCCAGAAATCTGTCCACTCAGTGGAAGTCTGATAAGTCACCAAAGGATCCAGTAAAAACAAACCCAGCACTAGTATTATGCTAGTCTCTTTAAAGACATATGATTAAATAGTGGCAAGTCTTTTAGCTGTCCTGATTCAATACTAATTAGATCGTCATTTGGACTATTTGGTACTGGGAATGTTTCCCAGTTTCTTTTGTAATTTCTGCTCAGAATAAATTATCATAACGGTGCCTTGACCTGAAAGTCTTGACAGGTGTCAAAGATCTATTTTAAGTCACTAGCTTGATCTACCCATAAACAAATAGCTTTTCAGCAGGCCCTTTTAAAATTACTGCTCTTAAATACTGAGGATTTCTTTAACAAATATAGCCGTACCTCCTTCCTATTCAACACTGTACTTTTTGAAAACTTTTTGAACTTTGAATCAGTATGCACAAAATGCTGGAGGAACTCAGCAGGTCCGGCAGTATCTATGAAAATGAATAGATAGTTGATGTTTCGGGCCAACACCCTTCTTCAGGACTGTCACAGCTTGAAACGTCGACTGCCTATTAATTACCATAGATGCCTCTTGACCTGCTGAGTTCCTCCAGTATTTTGTGTGTGTTGCTTTGGACTTCCAGCATCTGCAGACTTTCTCTTGTCTTTGTAATTTGGTTCACGCTTATAGCCAGTTATCTGCATATTTCAAAAACACAGAAGACGGTATTCTGTCTTTTCTGTCTAGCAGAAATTAATCTAGGCATTTGGTTTAGGTACTGGTTTACCATTTGTCACTTGAACCAAGATACAGTGAAAGCTTTTCTTTATATGCTATGCTGACAGATCGTTCCACACATGTACTTTGAGGTAGTAAAAAAGGATAGCAAAATGCAGAATACACTATTACAATTACAGAGTAAGTGTACTGCAGGCAGACAAATAAAGTGCAAGGCTCACAGTGCGGAAGATTGGGAGGACAAGAGTTAATTTTTTGCTGTATGAGAAGTTAATTCAAAAATCTGATAATAGCAGGATAGAAGCTGTTCTCAACCCTGCTGCTACATGCTCTCAAGTTTTGTAACTTTTGACCAATAGAAAAGGAGAGAAGAGAGAATGCCTGTGTAGGAGGGGTCCTTAGTTATGTTGACTACATTTCTATGGCTGCAGGAAGTGCAGACAGAGTGGATAGATACATTTTGTGTGAGGGACTGGGTTAAAATTGTCCAAGGACTCAAGCATCGATGCTTATTTCTATTCTTGCAATTTATGACACTGCTTTCCAGCAAATCCTCGTGGTTGCTTCTTAGATTGCAAATTGAAGAACACTAAATTAACTTACCTCATACTTCAAAAAAGAGGGAGAGAAAATGTAGAAATATGTAATGATCAGTTAAACACTGAATAAGAAAGATACTGGAGTGCATTATAAAAGATGTGATAATGAGACACTTAGAAAATATCAGTGGGATTAGACAAATACAAAAATAAATCTACAAAAGAGAAATAGTATTTGATAAACCCCTGGAGTTTTTCTGAAGATGTAACTGGTAGAAAAGATAAGGGAGAACTACCGAATTTGGCATCTTTGGAATTTCTGAAGTCTTTGAGAAAGTCAAGAGGACAAAATTAAAGTGCAAGGTAACATATTTGTTGACAGATCCAAAATAGAAAGTCAGAATAAATGGGACTTCTTTGTGGATGGCAGGCACTAACTAGGAAAATACTGCAGGATGCAGTGCTTCAGCTTCCTGAATGTGATATTTCAAAGATTGCCAACAGAACGATGCCGTGAAGAACACAATGCAGCTTCAAGATGATTTAGACAAGTTGAATAAGTGAAAAATATATAGCAGATACAGTATAATGCGGATAAATGTAAAGTTATCCAACTTGGTACTTAAAAACAAAACGACAGAGCACATATATTGTCCAGCACATGATGTTCTGGCTTTTGAATGATTACCTATTGACAAGGAATTCCAATGATAAGCCATTTGCAATAATAGTTATAATTAAACTCCTTTCCTGAGTTAAAGGTGAAATTGAAAACAGCTTAAGCACTAAGTATTGTTACCTGCTGCAACATCTGCAGACTGAATAATTTAAGTTAAATATTGTGATGGCATTGTTGTCCACAAAGTTCTAAACTCAAACAAAGACCTTAAACTCCATCTGATATAAATAGCTATGGGTACTCTCACTAAAGGGAGATTACATTACAACTCAAACAAAATGCTGGAGGAACTCAGCAGGCCAGGCAACATCTATGGCAAAAAGAACAGTCGTCGATTCAGGCCGAGACCCTTCGGCAGGACTTTTATCCATAGATGTTGCCTGTCCTGCTGAGTTTCCTCCAGTATTTTGTTTGCGTTGCTTGGATTTCCAGCATCTGCTGGTTTTTAATTGTTGCTGATTATATTGCAACTATCCAGTCTTCAAAGACTAACTTACTTGATTGTTTACCCTCCACAGTGAGTTTCGCTGCCAATACCCACTATTTGAGTAGCGGGTCTCCCCACTGATCAGGGAGTAGATGCTTACAGCTAACAAAGTATTTTCAGTGATACACATTTAAATCCAAATAACATTCTTAAAACACATATAAAACTCACAGAAGATTTCTATCTTATAGAACATTTCCAAATTACACAAATGATTTCTAAAGCATAGGTACAATTCCTTTAAAAATTTGTACCCATGAGCTGCAGATGAACCAGTCATCCATCACAGGAATCGAAGGCAGAGGAATAGATTCTAGTTCACACCATGTTTTTGTCATTCTTCTTGATCTTCTTGGATCATTCTAAAAAAGACTGTATTGCTCTCTACGCTTATACTGTATACAGTATAGTTACAATATTATCTCCCTTTAGTGAGGGGATCTATAGTTTCTATATAGTTACAGTATCATCTCGCTTTCGTGAAGGGATTTGTGTTTAGAATTTCATAATTCCAACCCAGTACCCCACTCTTACCTTTTACATCTTCTCACATGCCTATTACTTCCCCTTGTTCCCCTTACCTTTTCCTTTTGACTATTGTCTACTGTTAGATTCTTTCTTCTTCAACTCCTGACCTGTCTCACCTACTACCTTTTGCCACCCCCAAACTGTTTAATTCAGGTATCTCCACCCCAGCCCCTTCCTTCTCAGCCCTGAAAAAGGATACTGGCCAAGGATGTCAACAGTTTACGTCTTTTTCATAGATTCTGCCTGACCTGCTCAGCATTTTGTGTGTGTTGCTCTGGATTTCCAGCACTTGCAGCTTTTCTCATATTTGTGATTTATATTGTTTCTTTGTACTTGATGTACTACATACACATGTGATTTTTTTCAGATACCTGTTAACACAAGTGATCTAACGTTTCAGAATACAGAGATCCCAGATATCCATGGTTAATGTTGTGTAGCTGAATACTTGAGTACATAAATCTTCCAACTATTAACAGATCAGCTATTTGATATACTAAATGATAATATCAATCTGGTCTGCAAGCATCCTTGAACTAAGTAGTTGAGGCAGCATTGTCTAGCTTCCAATTAACATATCTCATTGTCTTACAATGCACCTGTTGAGCAATAAGCCCAGGTGCTGTGGGCCAGAAAGTCTGCTCCATAGACAGTGTTTGTTTGCAAAGTTATCCTTTTAACTTCAAACTGATTATTGCCTGCCATTTACATTAAGAATTGAAGACTCTCACATTTAGACAAGAAGCTAAACAAAGAAAATTGGTTGGAAGTTTAACTTACTCAGAAACAACACTTTGATCATGAGAAGTAACAACTTTTCTGTTTAGAAAGCTGAGCTTGGCAAAAAAGGAAGACCCCCTGGCCGAGGACAGTAAATCATCATGATAGTACCTCGAAAGTGAAAACATATGGAATACATTTTAAATTGATGCTGATGTTTTTTCAAGCCTCTTCCAGCCACCCACACCTTTCCTGTAAATAGCCACAGATTAAGTCCTCAGTGTCCTCAGTCCCGCCCACTTCTCCAAATAATAAATTGAGTCCTTTTGAGACACAATGGTCATGGAAAGAATATGGTCCCTGAATATACTCTGACAAGAGAACATACCCAATTGGCAAACAAATCGATGTATCATGAGCTTCAGGAGCATAAAATATTTGAAAAATGGAGTGTTTTTGTATCCTTTAAATGCTGGCGCAGAAAGGGATCTGGGTTTTCTTGTACAACTATCATTGAAAGCTTATATGCAGAAGTATCAGTTTGGAAAATAAGGAATATATTGGTCAGCATTATGAGAGATATTGCATATGGGAGCAAAAATAATTAATAAATGGTACAAAGTTTTACCTAAGAAAGGATGTACTTGCTACAGTCAAAGTTGTAACAAAGCTTCAGCAAATTGATTTCTGGATTATAAGACCACCTTATGATAAAAGATTGGAGGTCAACAAGGTCTGAGTTCCTTGGATTTTAGAAGAACTGGAGGAATCTAATAGTGTTCTGCATACTGCTTGCTGGGAGAAACAAAGAAAATATGAAGGGAACTCAGTGGATGAGGCAACATCTTTGGAAGGAAACATTCTTTTTTAAATTGGAGCTAGAGGCTGAGAGTGAAGGAGTAAGGAATCTCAGAGAGAAGCCTTTAGTTTACACTGCTCGAGGAAAAGATGCTGGACTGCGCAGGCACTTGACATAGAGCACCAAAGGTTTACAAAAAGACTACCACATACAGTGGACAACAGAGTGAGAGGGAGCAGAGTGGAACAGCTTTGGCTCAACAGGCTTCAGCGTGAACAGGAAGAGGCGAGGATAGGTTCCGGTAAGTTTTGTTTAGTTCGTTTAGAGTAGAGAGAATGCCAGGCAGGATGTTGGTATGCTCCTCTTGCAGGATGTGGGAAGTCAAGGAGACCTCTGGTGTCCCTGACAATGACACCAGCAAGAAGTGCATCCAGCTGCAGCTCCTAACAAACCGCTTTAGGGAACTGGGGAAGGAGCTGAATGACCTCCGGATCATTCGGGAGAATGAGGAGTTTATAGATAGTAGTTTCAGGGAGGTGGTTATGCCAAAGGAGTGGCACACAGGTAATTAGGTTACCATCAGGCGCAGGAAGGCAAAAGGGCAAGCAGAGCAGGGTTCCCCTGTGGCCATTCCCCTCAACAAGTATATCGATTTGGAAACTGTTGGGGGGGACAAGCTATGGTAGCTGGATCTCTGGCACTGAGTCTGGTTCTGCAGTGCAGAAGGGAGGAAGGAAGAAGAGGAGAGTGGTAGTGATAGGAGACTTGATAGTTAAAGGTACAGACAGGAGGTTCTGTGGTCATGACAGAGACTCTGGATGATTTGTTGCCTCCAGGGTGCCAGGGTCAGGGATGTCTCTGAATGCGTGCACAGCATTCTGAAGTGTGAGGGTGATCAGCCAGATGTCATGGTACACATCAGAGGATGAACACATGGCTGAGGAACTGGTGTAGGGGGCAGGGTTTAAGATTTCAGGAGCATTGGGACCTCTTCTGGGGCAGGTGCAACCTGTGCAAGAGAGACGGGTTACACCTGAACTATAGGGGGACCAATATCCTTGCAAGGAGGTTTGCTAGTGCTATTGGGGGGGGGGGGGGGGGTTAAACTAGATGTGCAAGGGGATGGGAACCAGAGTGACAAAGCAGATAGTGGAGCGGGGTTGAAAATAAATGATTTTAAAAGCTCATGCAAAGTCACAAGCAGAAGGTTTGTGTGTGGTGGTAACAATCTTCTGATGTGTGTCTATTTCAATGTCTATTGTGGGGAAGGCAGACGAGCTGAAGGTGTAGATTGACACATGGAATTATGACATTATAGCCATTAGTGAAACTTAGCTACAGGAGGGGCAGGACTGGCAGCTTAATGTTCCAGGGTTCCAGTGTTTCAGACGTGATAGAGGCAGAGCGATGAAGGGTGGGGGGGGGGGGGGCAGGGGTGGTGGCATTGCTGATTAGGGCAAATGTTAGAGCAGTGCTCAGGCAGGACAGATTAGCTGGCTTGTCTACCGAGGCCATATGGGTGGAGCTGAGAAACAGGGAAGGTATGACCACATTCATGAAGTTGTGTTATACACCACCCAATAGTCAGTGAGAATTGGAGGAGCAAATCTGCAAAGAGATAGCAGACAACTGCAGGAAACATAAAGTTGTAATAGTAGGGGATTTTAAATTTCCACATTTTGATTGGGACTCCTATACTGTTAAAGGTCTAGACAGGTTAGAGTTTATAAAATGTGTCCAGGAAAGTTTTCTAAATCAATATATAGAGGTACCAACTAGAGAGGATGCAACATTGGATCTCCTATTAGGGAACGAGTTAAGACAGCTGACGGAAAGTGTGTGTAGGGAAACATTTTGATACCAGTGATCATAACACCATTAGTTTCAACTTGATCATGGATAAAGATAGATCTGGTCCTCGGGTTGAGGTTCTAAACTACAAAAAGGCCAAATTTGAAGAAATGAGAAAGGATCTAAAAAGCGTGGATTGTGACAGTTTGTTCTCTGGCAAGGATGTGATTGGTAAGTGGGAGGCCTTCAAAGGAGAAATTTTGAGAGTGCAGAGTTTGTATATTCCTGTCAGGATTAAAGGCAAAGTGAATAAGAATAAGGAACCTTGGTCCCGAGGGATATTGGAACACTAATGAAGAAGAGAGAGATGTATAACATGTATAGACAACAGCGAGCAAATAAGGTGCTTGAGGAGTATAAAAAGTGCAAAGAGAAACTTAAGAAAGAAATCAGGAGGGCTAAAAGAAGACATGAGGTTGCTTTGGCAGTCAAGGTGAAGGATAATCCAAAGAGCTTCTACAAGTATATTAAGAACAGAAGGATAGTAAGGGATAAAGTTGGTCCTCTTGAAGATCAGAATGGTCGGCTATGTATGGAACCAAAAGAACTGGGGGAGATCTTAAATGGGATTTTTGCATCTGTATTTACTAATGAAACTGGCATGGAGTCTACGGAAATAAGGCAAATGAGTAGTGAGGTCATGGAACCTATATAGTTTGAAGAGGAGGAGGTGCTTGCTATCTTGAGGCAAATCAGAGTAGATAAATCCCCAGGACCTGACAGGGTATTCCACCGGACTTTGAAGGAGACTAGTGTTGAAATAGCAGGGGCCCTGGCAGATATATTTAAAATGTCAGTATCTACATGTGAGGTGCTGGAGGATTGGAGGATAGCTCATGTTGTTCCATTGTTTAAAAAAGGCTCTAAAAGTAATCCGGGAAGTTATAGGCCGGTAAGTTTGACGTCAGTAGTAGGTAAATTATTGGAAGGAGTACTAAGAGATAGGATCTAGAAGTATTTGGATAGATAGCGACTTATTAGGGAGAGTCAACATGGTTTTGTGCTTAGTAGGTCATGTTCAAACAATCTATTAGAGTTTTTTCAAGTCAAGTCAAGCTAAGTCAAGTCAACTTTTATTGTCATTTCGACCATAACTGCTGGTACAGTGCAGAGTAAAAATGAGACAACGTTTTACAGGACCATGGTGTTACATGACGCAGTACAAAAAACTAGACTGAACTACATAAAAAAAAACACAGAGAAAGCTACACTAGACTACAGACCTACACTGGACTGCATAAAGTGCACAAAAACAGTGCAGGCATTACAATAAATAATAAACAGGACAGTAGGGCAAGGTGTCAGTCCAGGCTTCAGGTATTGAGGAGTCTGATAGCTTGGGGGAAGAAACTGTTACATAGTCTGCTCGTGAGAGCCCGAATGCTTCAGTGCCTTTTCCCAGACGGCAGGAGGGAGAAGAGATTGTATGAGGGGTGCATGGGGTCCTTCATAATGCTGTTTCCTTTGCGGATGCAGCGTGTGGTGTAAATGTCCGTGATGGCGGGAAGAGAGACCCCGATGATCTTCTCAGCTGACCTCACTATCCACTGCAGGGTCTTGCGATCTGAGATGGTGCAATTTCTGAACCAGGCGGTGATGCAGCTGCTCAGGATGCTCTCAATAGAACCCCTGTAGAATGTGATGAGGATGTAGGGTGGGAGATGGATTTTCCTCAGCCTTCGCAAAAAGTAGAGATGCTGCTGGGCTTTCTTTGCTGTGGAGCTGGTGTTGAGGGACCAGGTGAGATTCTCTGTCAGGTGAACACCAAGAAATTTAGTGCTCTTTACGATCTCTACCGAGGAGCCGTCAATGTTCAGCGGGGAGTGGTCACTCCGTGCCCTCCTGAAGTCAACAACCATCTCTTTTGTTTTGTTCACATTAAGAGACAGGTTGTTGGCTCTGCACCAGTCCATTAGCCGCTGCACCTCCTCTCTGTAAGCTGACTCATTGTTCTTGCTGATGAGACCCACCACGGTCGTGTCATCAGCGAACGATGATATGGTTCGAGCTGTGTGTTGCAGCACAGTCGTGGGTCAGCAGAGTGAACAACAGTGGACTGAGCACGCAACCCTGGGTGCCCCCATGCTCAGTGTGATGCTGTTGGAGATGCTGTTCCCGATCTGGACTGACTGAGGTCTCCCTTTTTGAGGAGGTTACCAGGAAAGTGGATGAAGGGAAGGCAGTGGATATGTCTACATGGGCTTCAGTAAGGCCTTTGACAAGGTCCCGCATGGGAGGTAGTTAGGAAGATTCAATCGCTAGGTATACATGGTGAGGTAGTAAATTGGATTAGACATTGGTTCAATGGGAGAAGCCAGAGTGTGGTAGTGGAGGACTCTCTGAGTGGAGGCCTGTTACTAGTGTTGCGCCACAGAGATCAGTGCAGGATCCATTGTTCATTGTCATCTATATATGATCTGAATGATAATGTGGTAAATTGGATCAGCAAATTTGCTGATGGTACAAAGATTGGAGGTGTAGTGGACAGTGAGGAAGGTTTTCAAAGCTTGGAGAGGGATTTGGACCAGCTGGAAAAATGGGCTGCAAAATGGCAGATGGAGTTTAATGCAGACAAGTGTGAGGTATTGCACTTTGGAAGGACAAACCAAGGGAGAACATACAAGGTAAATGGTAGGACACTGAGGAGTGCAGTAGAACAGAGGGATCTGGGAATACAGATACATAGTTGCCCTAAAAGTGGCGTCACAGGTAGATAGGGTCGTAAAGAGGGATTTTGGTACATTGGCCTTTATAAATCAAAGTATTGAGTATAAGAGTTGAAATGTTATGGTGATGT
Organism: Hypanus sabinus; assembly: GCF_030144855.1. Taxonomy (NCBI): domain Eukaryota; kingdom Metazoa; phylum Chordata; class Chondrichthyes; order Myliobatiformes; family Dasyatidae; genus Hypanus; species Hypanus sabinus. Next base: position 69,143,058 of record NC_082713.1, on the reverse strand, counting down.
TGTATAAGACATTGGTGAGGCCGAATTTGGAGTATTGTGAGCAGTTTTGTTTACCGAATTATAGGAAGGATATTAATAAGGTTGAAAGAGTGCAGAGAAGGTTTAAAAGGATGTTGCCGGGACTTGAGAAGCTGAATTATGAGAGAGGTTGAATAGGTTAGGACTTTATTCCCTGGACCATAGAAGAATGAGGGGAGATTTGATAGAGGTATATAAAATTATGATGGGTATAGATAGAGTGAATGCAAGCAGGCTTTTTCCACTGAGGCTAGGGGAGAAAAAAAACAGAGGACATGGGTTAAGGGTGAAGGGGGAAAAGTTTAAAGGGAACATTGGGGAGGCTTCTTCACACAGAGAGTGGTGGGAGTGTGGATGAGCTGCCAGATGAAGTGGTAAATGCGGGCTCACTTTTAACATTTCAGGGAAACTTGGACAGGTACATGGATGAGGGGGGTATGGAGGGATATGGTCCAGGTGCAGGTCAGTGGGACTAGACAGATAAATGGTTTGGCACAGCCAAGAAGGGCCAAAAGGCCTGTTTCTGTGCTGTAATGTTCTATGGTTCTATGGACAGTTGATGTGTTGGGTCAAGATCCTTCATGATTGTATCCAATGATGAGATGATTTAGAACATGGGGTCAGAGTCTAAGGTTACAGATTAAATAATTTAGCATTGAAAATAAAAGGAAAGTTTTCATGCACAAAATGATGAATCTATCTCCATTAAAATAGTTACTGGAGGTCCGATGCCTCTCTTGCCCAACGTCCAACTAATTCTACAGTACAGATCTTCAGTACTATAACTGGGAATTGTTTAGTGCAATAGACAAAGTAGTGTCAGTGGGTCTGCAGAATGTCTTTGACAAGGTGCCACACACGAAGCTACTAAACAAGATAAGAGCCCATGATATTACAGAAATGATTGTAGCATGGATAGAGGATTGGCTGAATGGCTGGAGGCAGAGTGGGAATAAAGGGCTCCTTTCCTGGTCAGCTGCCAGTGACTAGTGGTGTTAAAATGGGATCAATTTTAGTACCGCTTCTTTGCACATTTTATGTTAATGACCAGGATGACGGAATTGATGGCTTTGTGGCCAAGGTTATGTACAGATAACTGGAAGAACAGTTGCTGAGAAAGTTGTGAGTCTGCAGGAGGACTTGGACAGATTAGAAGATTGCGCAATGAAGTAGCAAATGGAATACAGTGTATGATTATATACTTTGAGAGACTGTTTTATAAATGAGGAGCAAATTCAGAAAGTGGAGGTACAAGGGGCCTTGGGAATCCTAGTGCAGCATTCTCTAAAGACTGAATTGCAGGTTGAATTAATGGTAAGGAAGGCAAATTCAATCTTAGCATTCATTTTGAGAGGACTAGAATATAAAGGCAATGATGTAACACCCAGGCTTTATAAGGCATTGGCCAGACTGTACTTCGAATACCATGAGCAGTTTGGAGCCCCTTATCCAACAAAAGATGTGCTGGTATTGCAGAAGGTCCAGAACAGGCTCATGAAAATGATCCCAGAAATGAAAGGGTCAACATATGAGGAGCGTTTGATGGCGTTAGGCCTGTATTCACTGGAGTTTAGAAGAATGAGTGGGGATCTCATTGAAATCTATCAAATGCTGAAAGGACTACATAAAGTGGATATGGAGAGGATGTTTCCTATGGTGGGGGAGTCTAGTATCAGAGAGTTCAGCATCAGAATAAACGATGTCCCATTAGAACAGAGATGAGGAGGAATTTTTTAAATTGGAGGGTGTTAAATCTGTAGAATTCATTGCTACAGATGGTTCCAGAGGCCAAGTCATTGAATATACAGTATTTAAAGTGGTGGTTGATCAGTTCTTCATTTGTAAAGACATTGAATGTTAAAGGGAGAAGGCAGGAGAACGGGTTTGAAGGGATATTAGATCAGACCTGATGGAATGGCAGAGCAGAGTCGATGGGTTAAATGGCCTAATTCTTCTCCTCTGTATTATGGCCCAATGGTCTAACTCCTGTATGCACTGCTCTCAGCCATTTCATAATACCACTTGGATTGAATAGGTTTGGCTATAGACCGGTTTCTGTGATGGTGGCAATTTTAAGATGAAGTAAAGGTTAATGATCTAGTCAGCACTTCAGGATGAACATGGCTATAAATTCTCAACATGTGGCTTATCACTCACATGCTGGGTATTACCATCACTGAGGATGGAGATGACCGTGGTGCATTGTCGTTCTATTAGCTGTTTACTTGTCCAGCATGTTTCACAACTAAGTGAGGCAGCAATGCAGATCTTCAATCTTATCCATTGATTATGAGATCACTTAGTTCTGTCAGTAACATATTGTTTCTGTTTAACTCACAAATGGTGAAGTTACAATGAAATTATTGGCACCTCATCTTTTCAGAAATGGCTGATCCCATTTTATCTTTAAAGTTAATGATCTTCTATCAGAAATATACATCACCACTGTGAAACATTAGTATACATGGCTTGTAATCCACTCCAAATACAGTAAGACAAATATGCAATCAGATCGAGTGTATGGTGTTTACAACTAAACATAATTTTTATATTAGAATGAGGTTTATTATTACTGCCTTCTAGTATATGATGTGAAATCTGCTGTTTTGCAGCAACAATAAAGTGCAAAACTGAAGCAAATTACTATAAACTACAAAATAACCAGTGCAGAAAAAAGGAGTAATGAGGTAATGTTCATGGGTTCATGGATCATTCAGAAATCCAAAGGCAGAGTAGCAAATCCATTCAGGATTTCAGGCTCCTGTACCTTCACTGAGAAGTGGGGTGGGGATTTAAAGTAATGGATGCTGATCTTCTCGCGGCACCGCCCCTTAAATACGTTCTCAATCATTGTGTCCATGATGGAACTGGCTGATTCTACAAGCCTCTGCAGCTTCTTGTGGTCCTGTACATTGAAGGTTCCATACCAAGGTGTGATGCAACCAGTCAATGCTCTCCACTGTACATCCATATAAATTTATAAATTTATTTGATCACATATTGAATTTCCGCAAAACCATAACAAAGTAGAGTGTCTAGCATGTCTGCTTCATGCTTGATTCAATATGTTGTGCCCAGGATAGATCCTCTGAGTATATATTTTTCACTCTTTAATGTTTACCTATATGCTTATGCATATACATCTCTTATTACTTATGCATTGGTATGTAAATAATAAAACTCCAAAGAGTGATGTTTTATTTCCAAGAGAGGAGACACATTATTTAGAGCTTGGTTCAAATTGAAGTTCCAGACTGCCTATGAAATTGGTGGATTGTTTGAGAAGCAGGTGCATGAGATGGCTGTTATCCAGCAGAATCAAATAAATGAACACACATATAGCCTTTTACTTTAAGATATATTACTCTGCTGCCCATTTTGTATTAATGAAACAATGAAATCTAAGTATTCCTTCAAAATACACATTTAATGAACAATGAAAGTGTATTCTGATAATTGGCTCTTGGAATCTTCCTTTGTTCATATTGAATCAAAATTTGGATCTCTGCTCATAGAAAATTCTGTTTCTCTGCCCAATTTAATTTGATCCTTCACCTCCTGAAGTCTGCACTGGATCCAACCCAGACACAGCTTCCTGATCAAATGGTTCACATTCTTCACTTGGCTCATCCCCAGCACCTTAGATTCTGTCACTCATTACAACCAAACGTATCTTGTTCCTAACTCCCACCTATGTGAGAGCATCTTTCTCAGCAGGTTATGAGAATGAATACCCTAATTATTATTTTGCACTGTCTTCATGAAGGCATCAAGGCAAAGCAAAAAAAAAGACAAAAACCATAAGTATTTTTACAGATACCAGACCAACTACTTGCATATTGAGACATTTATGCTCTCAGTGCAAAATGATTGTTCCAATTTCTCCATGAAACAATTACCATGAACAATTACCTTATTTGAGAATCAGATATACCATGTGATTTTGCTATCCCTATAGGGATAGAACAAACACAGTTGACGAAATACAGCATAAGACCATAAAACTTAGGAGCAGAATTAAGCCATTCAGCTCAGCTAATCATGACTAATTTATTTTTGTTCTGAACCCGATTCTCCTGCTATTTCCCACAATCTTTGACACCTTTACTAATCAAGAACCTATCAATCCCTGCTTTAAATATACCCAATGACGTGGCCTCTAGAGCAGTTTATGCCAATGAATTGGCTGGACTCTGGCTAAAGAAATTTCACCTCATTTCTGTTCTAAAGGAACATTCTTCTATTCTAAGGTTGTGTCCTCAAGTCCCAGACTCTCCCACTTTTGGAAACATTATCTCACATCCACTCTCTCTAGGCCTTTGATATTCAGTAGGTTTCAGTTAGATCCCATCCCCCATATTCTTTTAAACTCCAGTGATTATGGGCTCAGAGCAATCAGATTCTCCTTGTACACTAACCCTATCATACACAGTATCATTCTCATGAACTTCCTCTGGAATTTCTCCAGAGTCAGCATATCTTAGATGTGGGGTCCACAACTGCTCACGATACTCCAAATGTGGTTTGAACACTGCCTTATAAATCCTCAGCATTACATCCTTGTTTTCATATTCTAGTCCATTTGAAGTGAATGATAAGGTTCTTTTCTACCGATTCAGTTTGCAAGTTAACTTTTACGGAATACAGCACTAGGACTTCCAAGTCCCTTTGCACCTCCAACTTCTGTATTCACTCCCCATTTAGAAATTTGTCTATACTTTTATTCCTTCTACCTAAGTGTATTATTAACAACAACCTCATTAAAAACTGTGTGCAAGAGTATGTGACTATGAAAACTTGCTGTACATTCCCAAATCAGAAATCATGAATGAACCAGGTGGTTTGTAGTCTGCTGAGCACTAGATCTGAGGCACTTAAGCCCGAACAAGAAAACAAGGTATGATTTGCAGAGGGCTATTTCAAGAGAAAAGAAACAATTCCAAGTGAGGTTAGAGGCGAGATCGCATGCATGTCAACTCTGCCAGGGTTTGCAGGACTTAACCTCCTTCGAAACGAAACCAATTAGCACGAATGGCAGCGATGCTTCACTACTAGATGAGCTCAATGTCTTCTATGTCCACTTTGAAAGGGAGAATATAATTCCAGCTGTGAAGATGCCTGCTGCACCCTATGATCTCTGTCTCAGAGGCTGATGTCAGGTTGTCTTTCAGGAGGGTGAACTCTCGCAGGGCAGCAGGCCCCAATGGAGTAGCTGGTAAGGCTCTGAAAACTTGTGGCAACTAACTGGCAGGGCATTTTCAACCTCTCACTGCTATGGTTACCACCTGCTTCAAAAAGGCAATAATTATACTCGTGCCTAACCTGAGTAGTGTGAGCTGCCTTTATGACTATTGCCCAGCAGCACTCATATCTACGGTCATGAAATGCTTTGACAGGTTGGTCATGGCTAGAATCAACTCCTGCCTCCTCAAGGACCTGGAACCCCTGCAATTTGCTTATCGCCACATTAGGCCTACAATCTCAATGGCTCTTCACACAGTCTTAGATCACCTGACAATACAAACACCTATGTCAGGATGCTGTACATTGACTACAGCTCAGTGTTTAACACCATAATTCCTGCAATCCTGATCAATAAGTTATAGAACCTGGGCTCCCTCTGCAATTGGATCCTTGACTTCCTAACTGGAAAACCACAATCTTTCTCACTGACGATCAACACTAGCACAACTCATGCGAGTGTGCTTAGCCCACTGCTCTACTCCCTCATACCCATGACTCTATGGCTAGGTATAGCTCAAATGACATCTATAAATTTGCTGATGATACAACCATTGTTGGTAGAAGCTCAGATGGAGATGAGAGGGCATTCAGGAGCAAGATATACCAACTAGTTGAGTAGTCTCAATGCAACAACCTCACAGTCAATGTCAGTAAGACCAAAGGAGCTGATTGTGGTCTTCAGGAAGGTTAAGACAAGGAAACATGAACCAATTCTGCCAGAGGAATCGGAAATGGAAAGTGTGAGCAGTTTCAAGTTCCAGGGTGTCAGTATCTCTGAGAACCTAACTGGAATCAACATATCCATGCAGTTATAAGGGCGTAAAGGGGGCTTCTTCTTTTTTCCTTGTTACCGTGAATGTAATCAAAATGGCTTCTTTGTCTTGTTAAAAGCAGGAATGCTTCTTTGTTGCGAGAGAATGCTGGAAGCTTGTTTGGGTTAAAATTTACTGATAACGAGAATTGCATTCCTTTGTAAACCAATTGGGATTAATGTTGCACTTTCTTCTGAGTCTGGAAGCTATTGTTGGCGGGCTTTTGGGGAGATCGGCGCAAGGGGGTGAGAGAGAGGACGCGATGCTGTAAGCTGGGCGAGGAACACACCCCAAGCGGGGATCCGAGGCCAGGAGATACTCCGAGGAGAGGGGATGAAGCTAGATGTGCTTTGTTGACCACTTCGCAGGGTCCTGAGCTGCGAGTCGAGGAATTCGGAGGGGATCAAATGGTGGCCAGAAGACTTCAGTAATTGAGCTCCAATGGTAGTGCACGAAGGGGTTTGGACTTTGATAAGTTTGGCGCCTTTTCTTTATTTTTTTCTTCATATATACTGTATCGTTATTAATCATTTAGTTATAGTAACCTTTATAAATTGTACTCATTTAATTGCCTATGGTGTACTGTCTGTTTTTGAGCGAGGCGGGGACATCACACAGCATCCACACCAGCTGATTACCCAGTTTGGTGGGGCCGAAGGCTGCTCCCCCTAGACAAAAATGAGCTGAGCGAGCCTGAGGCGACCCAGGGGGTTACAAAGGCAAGACAGTGGCTATATTTCATTAGGAGTTTGAAGAGATTTGGTTTGTCACCTAAAACACTCAAACATCTATCGATGTACCATGTAGAGCTTTCTGACAGACTGCATCACTGTCTGGTATGGCAGGGGTGGGGGGTTATTGCATAGGACCAAAAGAAGCTACAGAAAGTTGTGAAGTTAGTCAGCTCCATCTTGGTTAATAGCCTCTGGATTAGCCAAGACATCTTTAAGCAGCGGTGCTTCAGAAAGGCCATGCCCATTATTAAGAACCTTCATCACCCAGGGCATGGCCTCTTCTCATTGTTACTGTCAAGAAGGAGGTACAAAAGCCTGAAGGCACACACTTAGTGATTCAGGAACAGCTTCTTCTCCTCAGCCATCTGATTCCTAAGTGAACATTGAACTCATGAGCACTACCTCACTTTTTTATATTAATATTTCTGTTCTACACTATTTTCAATCTATTTATATATATAGATTGTAACATGTGTGTGTAGGCCTCTATTAGTCTCAATAGACCATGGATTTTCACCTTGGGAAGTTTCCAGCGTGCAAGCTTGAGCAAGGTTTTTTTTATGGAAGACTGGCAGTTGCCCAAGCTGCAAGCTGCCCATGCCCCTCTCCACACCACCGATGTTGTCCAAGGGAAGGGCATTAGGACCCATACAGCTTGGCACCGGTGTCGTCGTGAGCAATGCATGGTTAAGTGCCTTGCTCAAGGATACACACACAGTCTCAGCCAAGGCTTGAACAAGCGACCTTCAGATAACTAGACAAATGCCTTAACCACTTGGCCACACACCAACACTGATTGTAATATATACTGTAACTGATTTACTTATATTTTTCTTTCTATATTATCATTTATTGCATTCAACTGCTGCCACTTAGTTAACAAATTTCACGACGCATGCCGGTGACAATAAACTGATTCTTATTTTGCATTTCCCTACCTTGTAGCCAATCTGGCGCTTCTTTGCCATTCTCCTCATCTCTCCAAGTCCTCCTGCAGACACTATGCTTACTCAACACCAACTGCACCGCAACCATACTTTGTTCCATACCTGCAGAAAATTCCACAAATGATCCTGAATTGATTTTAGATACTTTTAGCAATGATAGAAGAATATTGTATTACCCTAACAAGAATCATAACCGGCGGCTCAATTTTGTTATGGACTTAAAAGTATATTAAGGCTTGCTATGAGATCACTTAGCTCTGTCAGTACCATTTAATGGCTTTTTAACCCACCAACTAATATATAACCTAACTAAGTGCAACTTCATACTCACAGCTAAGCTACAAAGTCTCAATTCATGTGAAGGCAACATCTCCTGAAGAGCTTATATAGTTCAGTAGATCTCCTCCATTGCAAGCATTATTTACCTTAATGGTTTGTAAACAAGCTGTTTATCAAGTCTATAGATAGCATTATATTTGTCAATGTAAAAGCAACAAGAATATGATAGTGGCTGGCAATAGCATAATAAGTAATGATTCTTAATTAACTATTGCAGTCATAGTAGGTGATACAGTTTTGCAGTAGATAGTTGTACTGCCTCAGAGTTTAGCGATCAGCATTCAGTCCTGAACTTGGGTGGTGTCAGTGTGAAGAATGCATCTACTCCCTGTGGTTGCAAGTATTTCCCCCTGCTACTCTGGTTCCTTTCCACATCCCATCATCATGGTGGTTGGTAGATTAAATGGCTGCTATAAATTGCCCCATGTATAGGTGGGTGTCAGGAGAAACTGCGGGGAGTTGATGATCATTTGAGAAAGTATAGACTACTGGGAAATAAACAGGGGCATAAGATTAATGGGATTGCTCTGAGAGCTGGTAAAGACGTGAAGGTCTGAAGGGCCTCCTCCTGTGTCATGACAAATATGAGAAATACTAATGGTATAGTGGTCTAATAATTGTCACTATTGCTGGAAATATTACCAAGGAACCTGCAAAGCTGTTTATAATAGCGCCACAAAGAAATAAAAATCATAAAGTTGCCAACTTTAATATAAATGGGTGTGATGTCATAACTAGCAATAGCTGGTGATAATGGTAATAGTACTTCATTTGAGTGTGGCTATAGAATCATAACTGGAAATGAGCTGATATCAAAATAATTTGCATTACATTGGAGAGTAATCTGGCACAATGCAATTTCAGTGATAAATGGAGAGTACAGTATATGAACTCTATCTAAGAGGGAAACAAAGGTCCTCAGGATCATTGGACACAGGCTGCTGAATTTTACACAACTAGTGTAACATAGTGGCTCAATCACTTACTGTGTCCAACTCTAATTTGACCTCTGCATAGCAAATCTATGAAAATATGTGTATGCTTCTGCTGGATTACTATTGTAGTATTGTTATAATTATTGTTATAATTTGATAGAGAGAAAGTAAAGTCTGACATAGCAGTATTTCAGTGGAATAAAGGAAATTACAGTGGTATGAGAGAGGAGTTGGCCAAATTAAATTGGAAGGAGCTGCTGACAGGGATGACAGCAGAGCTGCAATGGTGTGTGTTTCTGGGAAAAATGAGGAAGGTGTAGGACAGATGTATTCCAAAATGATGAAATACTCAAATGTCAAAATTGTTCAACCATGGCTGACAAGGGAAGTTATAGCTAACGTAATAGCAAAAGAGAGAGGTGACAACAAAGCAAAAATTAGTGGGAAGACAGAGGATTAGAAAGCCTTTAAAAAGCTACAGACAGCAATAAAAAAATCATTAGTAGGGAAAAGATGAAATATGAAAACAAGCTAGCAAACAATATCAAAGTGGATAGTAAAAGCTTTTTAAAGTACGTAAAAAAATAAAAGAGTGGACATAGGACGGCTAAAAATGAGTCCGGAGAAATAGTAACAGGGGACAAAGAGATGGCAGATGAATTAAATGAGTACTTTCAATTAGCCTTCACTGTGAAAGACACTAGCAGATATTGTAGTATGTGAAGGAAGAGAAGTGAGTGCAGTCACTATTACAAGGGAGCAGGTGTTCAAAAAGCTGAAAGACCTAAGGGTAAATAAGTTACCCAGCCTAGATGAACTGCACCCTAGAGTTCTGAAAGAGGTAGAAGTAGAGATTTTGGAGGCATTGGCAATGACCTTTCAAAAATCATTGGACTCTAGCCTCATACCAGAGGAACGGAAAATTGCAAATGTCACTTCTCTCTTTAAGAAAGGAGGAAGGCAACAGAAAGAGAATTATAGACCAGTTAGTCTGAGTCAGTGGTTGGGAAGATGGAGCCAATTGTTAAGGATGAGGTTATGGAGTACTTGGTGACACAGAACAAGGTAGGATAAAGTTAGCATGGTTTTCTTAAAAGAAAAGTCTTGCCTGAAGAACCTGTTACAATTCTTTGAGGAGATTACAAGTAGGATAGATAAAGGGGATGCAGTGGATGTTGTATATTTGGACTTTCAGAGGGCCTTTGACAAGATGCCACACATGAGGCTGCTTACCAAGTTAAGAGCCCGTGGTATTACAGGAAATCTACTAACATGGTTAGAGCAATGGCTGATTGGTAGGAAGCAGTGAGTGGGAATAAAAGGATCCTTGTCTGATAGGTTGCTATTGACTAGTGGTGTTCCGCAGGGGTCGGTGTTGGGACTTCCTCTTTCTATGTTACAAATCAATAATTTAGATGATGGAAGAGATAGCATTGTTGGGAAGTTTGCAGATGATATGAAGATTGATAGAGGGGCAGGTAGTGTTGAGGAAACAGGTAGGCTGCAGAAGGACTTAGACAGATTAGGAGAATGGGGAAGAAAGTGGCAAATGAAATACAATGTTGGAAAATGTATGTTCATGCACTTTGGTAGTAGAAATAAATATGCTGACTATTTTCTAAACAGGGAGAAAATTCAAAAATCTGAGATGCAAAGGGACTTGGGAGTCCTTGTGCAGAATATCCTAAAGGTTAACTTGCAGGTAGAGTTGGTGGTGAGGAAGGCAAATGCAATGTTAGCATTCATTTCAAGAGGTCGAGAATACAAGAGCAGGAACCTAATCCTAAGGCTTTATAAGACACTGGTGAAGCCTCACCTTGAGTTTTGTGAATAGTTTTGGGCTCCTCATCTAAGAAAAGATATGCTAACATTGGAGAGAGTCCAGAGGAGTTCACAAGGTTGATTTCAGGAATGAAAGGGTTATCATACAAAGAATGTTTGATGGTTCTGGGTCTGTGCTCGCTGGAATTTAGAAATATGAGGGGGGATTTCATTGAAATTTTCAAATGTTGAATGTCCCTGACAGTGTAGGAAAGAATGTGGGGGAGTCTAGGACAAGAGGGTTCAATCTCAGGATCGAGGGCTGCCCATTTAAAACAGAGATGCCAGAGAGTAGTGAATTTGTGGAATTTGTTGCCACATGCAGCTGTGGAGGCTAGGTCGTTTGGTGTTTAAGGCAGAGATTGATAAGTTCGTGATTGGATACGGCATCAAAGGTAATGGAGAAAAGGCCGGGGAATGGTGGTGAAGAGAGGAACAAAAGGATCAGCCATGATTGAATGGCAGAGAAGACTCCTGTATTTTATGGTCTATGTTCTTGTAGTAACTTGCTCTATAAACAAGAAACAAGACCACTGCCGGTAAGAACTGATGCCTACAAATATCCCTTGGAAGAAATGGAAAGAAAGGTCAGAGTTCATGATATGGATTTAAAATTGCCTTAACACGTATACTTAACCTTCCTACATAGGTTAAAAATTAATATGTATTACTCTTATACTACCATATAACCTAGCTTTAGCTGATTTATGTAAATAACTAATAGTTAAACTTAGCTATGTCTCCTTGAATAGTTCTTTAACTACATGCCTTAATGAAATCCATATGCTCAAAATGGAACAGTGACATTTAGCCTAATTTGAAGCCATTCTAAAAATCGAAGCCAATTGTTTAATGAAATTGGAACTAGTTAAGAGCAAATAGTTACCATTTACAAGTAAACTAATTTGCATGTGATTGTTTTTCAAAATACTTCTAATAGCTCTTTCAATTTTCTCATCAAAACTCACAAATTAATACATAAGAGATCTCTCCTGGAGTCATTGTATAAACAAGAAATGCACTCAGGAAGTAACTACATGTGAATAACACATGTCAACAAAAAGATCTCCATGTTACAATTTCTGCCAAATTCTCAATAATAACCCAACACTTCATTGTTAAGTCTCAAGTCTGAGTCATTGCTTGGATCATCACATTCTTTCAAAGGTCCACAGGAAATACTGAGGTCCGGATTTGATTGAATAGTTGGCGAATACAACTGTGTTGGAGCTATTATGTGTAACTGAAAATTATCCGTTATGAATGCCACTTTGAATCTTTTCAAAATAATGTAGCCTACACATTTGTATTGTGAAGTTTAGTCTTTACAATTTTGCATTGCTGATTTAATTTGTAATATGTTCTACAAGGTTATGGTGCTTAATTCCATTTTATTTATCCATACCCTTAAAAGTTTTTTGGAAATATGAATAATAAGGATCAAATTTTATACCATCCTTGAGTCAGAACTTACATTAGAGAGGTAAGATCTGAATTTAAAATTTAAGGTGAGTACATTGCTCTGTGAGCCATCAGAGACACAATAGGCCTAATGCTGTTATTCTATTTGTTAGAGAATACAGAGATGTGGAATTAAAACATGATGGAGGGAGATTCTTACTAAGATAGGTGAAACTTTTCATTTCAATTTGATGAATGAACTCTAAGTATGTATAGTATGACAATTTTAAAATTTGTGATAGTATGGAAAATGTTTTGGCATAAATCCAGTTCATAATGCTCAGCTCTCCCTAAAGGGAAGCTCTTTGATTCATTGAAAAGCTTGAGGTCTAGTTCAGAAATAAAACATAAAAATAAATGGAGGAACGCTCCAATTGTCCAATCATTTCCTGAAATTGGGAAAATAAATTTTCCTACCAAGATCCCATCTGGTACAAGATGCTAATTCTCTCAGCTTAAAGAGTTGGGTCTGAAAGTCACATAAGAAGAAATTCAATGACCTTTTGTAAACTGCTTGCTTAAGACTCCCATTCTAACATATTGCATGTTATGTCTGCTGGCGCTTAGGGCAGCAATGATGTTCCTCCATCTCTGTCCATCCTTGACCATCTAACCAATTTTGGCCTTGATCTTGATGATAGTCAGGGCTCCCTCTTGGTTTTCACTATTGTCAGCCATACAAGTCCTAGGTGAGGACTCAAGAATACCATCACACACAGATGTAGAATGATTCTTCATTGCTGACTCCATAACAGTTTTGTTTGCTCAATTAGGGCTGTTAGCCCTGAGCTGATCTCTCGAACCTGGAGGACCGGTGGACCACTCTTAGTCTGGTCTCTACCCTTTGACTTGTTTGGCATTGGTGACCCTACCAAGAGCCAAAGCATGAAGCCCTGACTCTAGCCAGCGTCATTGAAGCATGCAAGTTTCTAAAACCATGACAAGATTATGGTCCTCTCCGAGGATGACTTCCATTTACAGTCTTGTTATAGTCACCTTCTCTGCACTACATTGAAAATTATAATACTCCTTTTCCATTTTTCACTCAAATAATTAACAGTAGCCTTCAGACACTTTCTTCCTGTGTTACTTCAAAACTCTGTCATTCATTATTAATGCCTTCTCCTACACTCTCCTCATGCTTCTAAACAGAACCAGGCCATCTATTATCGTTGACAAATGCTCAGCATACTAATAATTAACACACTTCCTCTCCTTTTGTAGGACAGACTGGCACACATCAAGGAGAGAACCTCACAAGAAGTTCCATTGTATAATTGTTGCTATTTGTAAAAGGGTTGTACAATGGAAACAATGAACAGAGTGAGAGCCAGAAATATTGGCAATAGTACAGCAGAAAGAACTTTTGCATGAAAGCATGGCGTTCTGTTAATTTATTTCTCTATTAAGCACGAGGAAATCTGCAGATACTGGAAATTTAAACAACACAAAGAAAATACTGGTGGAACACAGCAGGCCAGGCAGCATCTATAGGGAGAAGCACTGTCGACGTTTCAGGCCAAGACCCTTTGTCAGGACTCACTGTCGACATTTCGGGCCGAGACCCTTCATCAGGATAAATTGGGGTACAATTTATTTCTCTTCTCACCTTTCTATTAATTCATTTAAACTATTTCAAATTGGTGCTAAGGTAGGCAGGTACTTTTTAGCAGTGATGTATTGCTAGCTCTGTAATAGTTTCATCTCTTGTCTCTCCAGATACTGACAAAAGTACATGATCAGAGAAGGAGAGAGAATCAGCAGCTGAAGGACCATCATTGATCATTATTGTGCCTTAAAGAACCAAACTAGTATCCTGCAAACTTTGGATTGTGACTTGCCATGCCACCATGGGATGAAGTGGTAAATGTAATTGCACAAGAGTAAGGGCAGCAAGAATTGATTGAAGATACAGCTCACTAGAAGATACGTTTCCAGCTGAGCTCCACTTATAAGGAAAAGAGACAATTGCCTGGAAACTGAATTGCTATGAAATAGGAGTACTAACTTTATACCACAAGTTAATCCAATATCTTCTTTATTCTCGTAGAGCTCAGGGACGTTATTCAGTTATAGTCCTTATTCAAAAGTACTTTTTAGATTGTTAAATGCTCCTTAAAATGAAAATCTCCTCAGATTGCAAGAATAATGACTTCAGTTTAGCACACCTGCAAGCTCTCCTGCACTAATTAACTTGTACTTGAAGAGTGAATTCTACTGAGCTGCAGCACTGCTCTAGGCCTGTTTGCTGCATATAACAAGAGGCACTGTGTGATAGGAGTCTTGTAACCCTGAAACAAACATTGGGAAATTGATGCTTGCAAGTTTGCATGCTTGTTCAGCCAGGTTATCTTGATGAACTAAAACAGTTGAAAACCTCCTTGAATTGAGGGGATCACTGATTTACCTACTAGTTGCTGTTACAACCAGCAAAATGATGATACTGATGTGAATGTTGTAGGTGAATTTCCTCTAGAGCAGATGGATGGTAAGGGTGTTGAAATGAGTTGCTGAGTATTTGGGAGAAAATGCATTAATGGAAAAGTAAGTGGGAGTATAGAATTGATGGGAATATTCTGAACATTCCCAAGGAATTAATGGGATCTATTGTATAATTATAAATGTGACATATAAGAAGTAATGTTAACTGTTTGTATTGGAAGCCAGCCCTTGGGACTCGAGAGTGGATGACAGGAAAGGGCATTTGTCACATGTTGAATGGGGTACTTTGAAAGCAGTCATTCAGAAGGTCAGGAGAAAAGGAATTCAGGGGAAATTTGCTGCATGGATTCAGAACTGGCTTGCCCACAGAAGGCAGATGGTAGATGGTGGTAGATGGACTGTATTCTGCCTGAAGGTTGGTGACCATTGGTGTTTTGCCGGGATCTGTTCTGGGACCCCAGCCCACTGGGATTTTTTTTTTACAAAAGAATTTAATGAGGTAGTGGAAAAGTGGCTGAATAAGTGTGCATGTGACATGAAGTTTGTTGGTGTCATGGATATTGCAGAAATTTGTTGAGGGTAACAATGGGATGATGCAGAGCTGGGCTGAAAAGTAATAGATTAACTTTAATCCAGAAAACTAAAGTGATTCACTTTAGAAAGGTTGAACATAAAGATAGAATACAGAAGTAATATCAGGATTCACAATAGTGTGGAAGAACAGAGTGGTCTCTTGATGTGCCTCAACGGTTAGTGGTATATATTTGAGAAACTTTTAGATAGGCAGATGGCTGAAAGGAAAATGGAGGGTTACTATGAAGGGAAGGGTAGATTGATCTTGGAGTAGGTTAAAGGGTCAGCAGTGCATCATGGTCTGACGTGCCTGTGCTATGCTGTGTACTCTTGTATATCTTATTTTGCCGACTGAGCCCATTGTTTAATTGGTGAAATGTAATCCAGTTTCTTCTGGGAACACATGAAAAGGTGTTAATTGTAGACTGTTCAACAAATATCTGATTTATTCACCTCAAGCAAAGTGTATGTTTCCCAATTTGTACCTGTGCAGGAGATTAACTTCAGTGCAATTTTCTCCAAAAGATGACAGTGCAAAACAATCTGATTTCCAAGCAGATTTCTTCAAATGAGCCATGCATCATAAATGCTACAACTAGCAATCATCTGTTAGAGCGAGTGGTATTTTAATTGGCCATGTTGTTTAGCATGGTGAATTCTTTGTCCATCGTGGAGCTACCATTCATCTATGACATTTGATCTCAACCCTGTGACACCTTGAATTGTGCTGCTCTTGCTGCTGCCAATATTAATATTTATCAAGGGCATACATACCGATCCCTTATATGTAAAAGGTTATATCACTGCCTCCAGCTTATTAAGTCCTAATGGAGTCTGGGCTGGAGCTATCGTCGGTACTTCCCTCAAAAGGGCTTTGAGTATTAATATCCATTATGTGGGTTTGTTCTCCAATTTAACTATTTTAACAAGTTGTTTTAAATCCTTTGCTGAAGCTTTCAGTATAGCTTTCTGGGTCAGTCCAGATGAAGGGTCTCAGCCTGAAATGCCAACTGTCCAGATCCTTCCTCCTTCCACAGATACTGTCTAGCCAACTGCGATCTTCAGGTTTTTTGGATATCACTTGTGCTTTATATATACAGTAGTCTTTTTCTTTTTGCAGTTGTGTACAAATGTCACTTAAAAGTTAACGGGGGTTGTTACTGCTTTAAAATGACAATCACACAGTTAACTATTATACAATTGTAGATGCAGTTTTTCAGGTTCAGTGAAAAGTCAACAGCCACAATAAACAGACACGTTAACATGATGCCACTAATCTAATTTGATTACATAATACCACACTGTACAGTACAAGGAGAGCACTTCAGTAAGTCAAGTTAATTGTTACAAAAATGCAATGTTTCACGGTAGTGGGCAGAATTTACTTGAAATCTAAACAAGTTTGGCAGCGGGATGGGAACCAAATTACCAGGTCAGAAAGTAGAAGGATGAGGAGCAAGGTAATGTCAGGGTCAGTAAAAACAGACGGCGTGAGGCAATAGATACAATGAGACAAATGGTTTGAAGTGTGTGTATTTTAATGCTAGGAGTATTATGGGCAAATGTGCTGAACTTGGAACATGGGTACATTGATGCACCATCAATAACTCACTCTGAGACGTAAAGGCGAGATATTGGCTTTTATTGACTGGAAGAAGGAACCAACAGTGAGTGACCACCATACTACATCCTGGAGACTGAGAGGCCGGGCTCAGGCCTTGATCGCCTTTATACCGGGGTCTGTGGGAGGAGCCACAGGAGCAGTCAGCAGGGGGCGTGTCCAGACAGGCACACGTAGTTCACCACATACATGGAATTATGATGTTGTGGCCACTACAGATACCTAGGAGTCCAACAAGAGCGTGGGCTGTACTGGTTAAAGAACTGGCCAGGTGACTGACCTTTCAGTGGGTGAGCGGTTAGCGTACAGTGATCACAATTCCTTAAGTTTTATGATTGCCATGAATAAGTATGGACTTGGCAAGAGACTACTAAATTAGTGAAGGGCAAACTGTGAGAACATTTGAAAGGCACTAGGGAGAGCTAATTGGGAACAGTTGTTTCTGCACCAATTGCACATCTGATATGTGGAGGGAGTTTGAAGATTAACTGCACAGAATACAACGACAGGTATGTTCCAGTTAGAAGGAAGGACAAGGATGGCAAGGTAAGAGAATTTTGGATGTCAAGAGAAGTGATGAATTTAGTTAAGCTGAAAAAGAAAAAAGTATGTAAAGTTTAGGATGTGGGAAGAAAAGCAGAGTCCTTGAACAAAACTCCAGAAGGGAATTGGAAAAACCAGGAAGGGCCATAAAAATCTTTGGCAAGTAGGATTAACAAAAATCCCAAGGCACTCTATACCTCGAGCAAAAAGATAACTAGGGAGAGTGTAGGCCACTGAGGGATAAAGGGAGGAACTTTTGCTTGGATGAGGGTAAATTCCTTAATAATTGGGTTGTTTTCTGTGGTAGGGCAGAGACTGAGGAGAGATCTACCACTGTTTTATAAGATTATGACAGGCATGGGTAGAGTAGACAGACAGTATATTTTTTCCAGGCTTGAAATATCTAATACCAGTGGGTATACTTTTAAGATGAGAGGGATCAAGTTCAAAGAAGATATAAGGAGCAAGTATTTTTTTACGTGGAGAGTGCTGCCCAGGCTAGTGGTAGAGGCAGATACATTAAGGACTTCCAAGAGGCATTTAGGTAGGCACATGAATATGACAGAAACTGAACAATATGGACATTGTGTATGCAGAAGGGATTAGTTTAGCTGGCTACTTGATCACTAATTTAATTTGTTCGGCTCAGCATTGTGGGCTGAAGGGCCTGCCTTGTGATGTACTGTTCTATGTAGTTTTTAAACCTGTGATTTACTAATGGCGAAAAAGTCTACTCATGATATCTGAGTAGCCACAAATATTTACTGATCTTCCTAATTTGTGATGATCACCACCTCCATAGGGAATAGGTAACATTTTTATTTGCAGCCTAAATTTATCAAGGATGTTAAATGGTGTAATGATGCCCTAGTAATGTAGAGTTCCTTCTCTTCTTGTTTGTCAGGAATTATGTCCTGGATAATACTCGGAGCAAAATCTTGCTGAAAGCCCAAGGCAAACACAAAGAATACTGGCAGCACTCAGCAGGTCAGCTAGTGTTTATGGGAAGAGAAACAGAGATGACATTTCAGGTGATAGGCTCCCTTAGCTGAATTAGAAAAGTGAGAAAAGTGAATTAGAAAAGGTGGGGGAAGAGAAGACTAAAGAGAATAAAGGAAATGACTAGGATAGAATGTACTAATTAATTTAAAATCAGAACCTTGTTTAATATTACCGGCATGTGTTGTGAAATTTGTTGTCTTTGCGGCAGCAGTACAATGCAATACATAGTTATAGAGAAAGCAAAACCAATTGTGAATTATAGTAAATGTATAACATAAATAGTCAAATTAGATATGTAGTATAAAAATAAAAACTTAGTGAGGTATGTGTTCAATGTTTATTCAGAAATTGGATGGCAGAGGGGGAAAAGCTGTTCCTGTATCACTGACTTTGTGCTCCCGTACCTCTTTCCTGATAGTAGCTGTAACTCCCTGGGTCGCCTCAGGCTCGCTCAGCTCGTTCTTGTCTAGGGGGAGCAGCCTTCAGCCCCTCCAAACTGGGTAATCAGCTGGTGTGGGATGCTGTGTGATGTCCCCGCCTCGCCCAAAAACAGACAGTACACCATATGCGATTAAATGAGTACAATTTATAAAGGTTACTATAACTAAGTGATTAATAACGATACAGTATATATGAAGAGAAAATTAAAGAAAAGGCGCCAAACTTATCAAAGTCCAAACCACTTCGTGCACAGCTGTTGGAGCTCAATTTCTGAAGTCTTCTGGCCACCATTCGATCCCCTCTGAACTCCTCGACTCGCAGCTCAGGACCCTCTGAACTCCTCGACTCTCCAAACAGCTCAGGACCCTCCGAGTGGTCAACCAAGCACATCTAGCTTCATCTTCCCCCCCCTCGGAGAATCTCCCGGCCTCAGACCCCCCTTTGGGGTCCGATCCTTGCCCAGCTTAGAGCATTGCGTCCTCTCTCTCGACCCCCTTGCGCCGATCTCCCCAAAAGCCCGTCAACAAAAGCTTACAGACTCAGAAGAAAGAACAATAATCCCCATTTGGTTTACAAAGGAATACCATTCTCGTTATCAGTAAATTAGCATTCCTGCTAGTTAACAAAAGTAAACCCTTTCCCAACAGTAACAAAGAAAAAAAACCCCTTTACATAGCAATGAGAAGAGGCCAAGTCCTGGGTGAGGGCAATATGTCCTGAGTGAAATACAACATGGACTCAGGGTAGTAGAGTCATACAGCGTGGAAACAAGCCCTTCCATTCAATCACACCATGCCAATCAAGATCCCCATCTAACCTAGTCTGATTTGTATGCTTGTGTTTGACCCAGATTCCTTTAATCCTTTCCTATCCATGTATCTGATTGAGTGTCTTTTAAATGTCAATGTTCCTACAGTACCTTAGCAACTTCCTTGGGTAGCTCATTCCATATTTGGATCATTCTCTGAGTGAAAAAAATTGCCCCTCATGTTCTTCTTAAATCGCTCCTCTCTCATCTTTAACCTATCCCCTCTCATTCCAGATTTTCTGACCCTGTATCTCTATAAGATCATCCCTCATTTCCCACACTCTAAAGAATAAAATTCTAATATTTTCTAATGAACTAAGTCCTAACTTGCTCAACCTCTCTGTAAGTCTCAGTCCCTTGAGACCAAGTAACATCTTCATAAATATTTTCTGCACTCTTTCTTGCTTAATGGTATCCTTCTTACAGCAGGCTGATAAAAACTGCCACAATATAAACCTGAATTAAATTCCATTTGCACTTCTGAGCCCATTTGCCCAGTTAAGCAAGATCCCACTTAACTATTAATATCCATCTTCATCACCACCTCTTCTAATATTATCTAAATCCTGCAAATAATAGCTTGTACATTTTCATCTAAATCACTGATTATATGACAGATAAAAAAACGGGTCTACCACTAATCATTGAAGCACATCAATAGTCATGGACCTTCAGTCCCCTAAACAAATTTCCATTAACATCTTCTGATTTCTAACGTCAAGCCAAATGTGTCTCAATTGTTTACAACCCCCTGGATCCCACTTGATCTAACTTCCCAGAGCAGACACTATGTGGAGTCTTATCATCAGCTTTACTGAAGTCTATATAGACAATATCCATTCCTCTGCCCACACTGATCTTCTTGGTTACTTCTTCAGAAATCTCAATAAATTAGAAGAATTTGAAGTGAACTTGAAATGAATTCTTATTTCGCCTTAAAGGAAAGTTTGGGTCACTGATGGCAAGAAAAGATGAGGTAACAGGGTAGATGTTAGATCTGGAGAACTGCTGTGAGAAAGAAACTTGTCAGTGAAGAAGTTAAAAGTCAAAGAAGTTTCAAAGGAATGCACACAAAATGCTAGAGGAACTCAGCAGGTCAGGCAGTATCTATGGAAATGAATAAACAGCTGACGTTTCAGGCTGAGACACTGCTTCATGATTAGAAAGGAAGTGGGAAGATGCCAGAATAAAAAAAGGAGAGGAAGTTAGATAACTAGATGGAGACAGGTGAAACCACATGGGTGAGAAAAGTAAGGGGCTAGAGAGGAAAGAATCAGGTTCTTAGAGCTTTGGGATCTTTTTTGGGGAAGGTATGATCTGTACAAAAGTGATGAGTTATACCTGAACCCAAGGGGGACCAATATTCTTGCAGGCAGGTTTATTAGAGCTGTTGGAAAGGGTTTAAATTAATTTGGCAAGAGGGTGGGAACCAGGGAAAAGGGTCTCAGGATTGGACGGATGGTAAACAAGCAAAGATAGCATGCAGTCAGACTGTCAAGAAGAGCAGGCAGATTGGTGAGTACCAGTGCATTAGGGAAGCAGTATTAAAAAGGGTAGAGAATACAACACTCAGTGTTATGTCTCAAAGCACAGAGTATATGCAATAAGATGGATGATCTTGCTGCACCATTACAGATCATCAGGTATGATGTTGAGACCATCTCTGAATCATGACTGAAGGAAGATTGTAGTTGGGAACTGAATGTCCAAGGTTACAAGTTGTATTGGAGGGATAGGAAGGGAGCCAAAGGAGAAAGTGTGGCTCTGCTGGTAAAGAAATGCATCAAATCAGTAGAAAGATGTGACATAGGATCAGAAGATGTTGAATCCTTGTGGGTTGAGTTAAGCAACTGCAAGGGTAACTATATACAGGCCTCCCAACAGTAGCTGGGATATGGACCACATATTACATTTGGAAACAAAAAATGCATGTCAAAAGGGAAATGTTATGATAGTCATGGGAGATTTCAACATGCAGGTTGATTGTGAAAATTAAGTTGGTAATGGATCTTGAGAGTGAGCTTTTTGAAGCCCAGGAGATGACTTTTTAGAGCAGTTTGTCATTGGGCCTACTAGGGGATCAGCTATTTGGATTGGTGATTGTAATGAGGTGATTAGGGAGCTTAAGGTAAAACAAACCCTTTGGAGGCAATGATCACAATATGATTGAGTCAACTTGAAATTTGATAGGGAGAAAATAAAGACTGATGTAGCAGTATTTCAGTGCAGTAATGAAAATTACAATGGGATGAGAGAAGTGTACAAAGTAAATTGGAAGGAGATACTGGCAGAGATGACAGCAGAACAGCAATTGTGTGAGTTTCTGAAAAAATGAGGCAGATGCAGGACAGATGTATTGCAAAAACAAAGAAATACTCAAATGGCAAAATATACAACTGTGGCTGACAAGCGAAGTCAAAGCTAATGTAAAAATAAATGAGAGGGCATACAACAAAGCAAAAATTAGCAGGAAGATAGAGGATTGAGATGCTTTTAAAAAAAAACCTACAGAGAGCAACTAAAAGAACAATTAAGAGGGAAGAAATTAAATATGAAAACAAGATAGCAAATGATATCAAAGTGGATATTAAAAGCTTTCTCAAGTATGTAAAAAGTAAGAGAGATGAGAATGGATATAGAACCACTAGAAAATGAGGCCAGAGAAATAATAATGGGGGACAAGGAGATAGCAGATGAACTAGATGAGTATTTTGTATCAGTCTTCACTGTGGAGGACACTAGCAGTATGCTTGATGTTGTAGTGTGTGAAGGAAGAGAAGTGGGTGTAGTTACTATTACAAGGGAGAAGGTGGTCAAAAAGCTGAAAGATCTAAGGGTATCTAAGTCACCTGGACAAGATGAACTGCACCCTAGGGTTCTGAAAAGGGTAGTGGTAGAGAGTGTTATGAACAGTTTTGGGCTCTACATCTAAGAAAGGATGTGTTGGTTTTGGAGATGATTCAGAGGAGGTTCACGAGGATGAACCAAATTCCTTATTTCTGCTCCTATGTCTTAATATCTTACAGTCTTATGCAATCTGACAGGAGAGGAGAGCGGACCATGGGAGAAAGGGAAGGAGGGGAAGCTGAGTAAGGAGATAGGCAAGTGAGGAGAAGTAAAGGGCCAGATTGTGTAATAAAAGAGGGAAGAGGAAGGAATAATTATTTTACCAGAAGGAGAAATCTATGTTCATGCCATCATGTTGGAGGCTACCCAGACAGAATAAGGGGTGTTGTTCCTTCACCCTGAGAGTAACCACGGACATACATGTCAGAATGGGAATGGCAACAGGAATTAAAATGGCTAACCACCAGAAAATTCCACTTTTTGCAGGTGGAGTGCAGTTGCTCAACAAACGGTCCACAAGAGGCTGCATCAGTTTTAAAGGATTAGTGCCTTCAGAATGCTAAAAGAAGATAAGTCAAGAAAATGACCTGGTGCTGGGACCTGGTTGGGAGTCACAAACATGATGAACAAAGGTCCATTGAATGTGAAAGTTGGTGAAATGAACAGGGAAATCTGTAGTGATATTCTGGCTGCTTAGAGAGGGAATGAAAGGCACAGGAGAAAATATGGTGAGAGATAAATGGTGGCATTTTGCAATTGAGTAAAATCTTATTGTTGATGAGGACTGTTGATGAAAAGAAAGCCGTTGGAATTCAGTGCATAGTTCGTTTAAAGTGTCCAAACCTGTTTTCAAAAGTGAGCAGGACCTTTTGAGACTTGAGGGTGGAACAACAGATTGCAGAGAGAGTTGAGAGACAGTTCCTTGTGGAGTTTACACTTCGGTTTTCAATAGCGTGTGGGGCCTATCAGGTTTTGTCTGCAGACTGGGAGATTACTTAGGCTATTAGTAATTTAGCAAGGGCCAATAAATAGAACTGAGGTGTAAGTGGAACAGCCATTGTAGGAACTGGTAATGGTTAGTGTGTGAAGTTATGGCTCAGCTGGCTTTGGCCTGAATTGGCCGAGGCACTAAGTTTCTAGTAAGTTTTTCTTTTCTCTCTCTTTGTCTATGAGTACATAGCTGGTGCGCTGAGTATGGATCCAGGGTTAGTGCTATGTTCTTTGTGTGAGATGAGGGAACTCAGGGAGACCTGTAGTCTCCCTAATAACTTCATTGACAAGTACATTCAGTTGCAGCTCCTTAGAGACAGTTTGAAGGAACTGAAGCTGCAGCTGGATGACCTTCCAATCATGTGGAAGAATGAGGAGGTGATAGATAGGGGCTACAGACAGATAGGAACCAGCTAAGTTGCAGGATGCAAGTAGCTGGGAGACTGTCAAGAGAGGGAAATGGAATAGGCTGCCAGTGCAAGGTACCCTTGTGGCTGTTAACCACAATAATAGGTATACCACTTTGGATACCATTTGAGGGATGGCCTACAGATTGCAGACATAGCAGCCAAGTCTCCGGCACTGAGTCTGGTTCTATGGCTCAGAAGGGACAGTGAGAGAAGAGAAATGGATTAGTGATAGAGCATTCCTTAGTGAGAGGAGTGGACAGATAATTCTGTGAATGGGAAAGAGAAACCCAGATGGTATGTTGCCTCCCATGTTCCAGGGTCAAGGATGTTTTGGTTTTGGGCCACAGCGTTCTAAAGGGGGAGAGTAAACAGCCAGCGGTCATGGTACATATTGCTACCGATGATGTAAATAGGAAAAGGGATGAGGTACTGAAAAGGAAATCAAGGGAGCTGTGTGGAAAGCTGAAAAACAGGACCTCAAGGATAGTAATCCCTGAATTGATGCCTGTTGCACATGCCAGTGAGGGTAAGAATAAGATGATTTTTAGGGTAGGGGGCAAGGCTTCAGATCTCTGCATCATTGGGATCTCTTATGGGGAAGTTATAACCTATAAAAAAAATGGCTAGTTACACCTGAACTTAATTGGCATCAACATTCTGCAAGCAGGTTTGCCAAAACTGTTGGGGCATGTTTAAACTAATTTGGCAGAGGGAAGGGAACTGGAGCGAAAGGGCTGAGGATGGGGCATTTGGTACACAAGTAGATGCAGTGTGTAGTGTGACTGTGAGGAAGGACAGGCAGATAATAGGGCAACATTGCAGTCAGTGGGATGTGTTGAAGTGTAACTTGGGAGCAAAATCCAAAAAGAGTGATGAATACAGGACTGAAGATTTTATATTTAAATGCACAGAGTAAAAGGAATAAGCTAGATGTTCATGCGGCACTGTTAGAGATAGGCAGGTATGACATTGTGGGTATCACTGATGTGGCTTAAAGGAAGATCATTGCTGGGAGCTTAGCATTCAAGGATATACATTGTATTGAAAGGACAGGCTGGTAGGCAGAAGAGGTGGGGTGGTTCTGTTGGTAAAAAATCAAATCAAATCCTTACAAAGAGGTGACATACTGCAGGATGTGAAGGTTGAGTTTTTGTGGGCAGAATTAAGGAAATGCAAGTGTAAAAGGACGCTGATGGGAGTTGTTTCCAGGCTTCTGAGCAGTAGCCAGGATGTGGTCTACAATGACAATGGGGGATAGAAAGATATATCACAGTCAGGGTATTTCAATATGCAGGTACACTAGAAAAATCAGGTTGGTGCTGGATCACAAGAGAGAGAATTTTTAGAATGTCCACAAAATGGCTTTTTAGAGCAGCTTGTGGTTGAGCTCACTAGAATATCAGCTACTCTGGATTGGGTGTTACTTAAATAACCAGATTTGATTAGGAAGCTTAAATAAAGGAACCCTTAGGAAAGAGTAATCATAATATCATCGAATGCACCCTACAGTCTGAGAGGGAGAAGCTGAAGTCAGATGAATCAGTATTTCAGTGGAGTTAAAGGAATTATACTGGCATGAGAGGAGCTGGCCAAAGTTGATTGGAAGGGGTCACTAGCTGAGATGCCAGCAGATGCCATGTACATTCCAGAGAAGTATTCTCAAGGGAGGATGATGCAAAAGAAAGGATGTATAATATAGAAAAACTTAATATGAAGTTGGAGGATTGGGAAGCATTTAAAAAGCAACAGAAGTCAACTAAGTATGCTATAAAGAGAGAAAAGGTTAAAGGAAGATAAACTAGACAATAATAGAAAACAGGACACAAAGTTTTTTCAGATATATAAAGAGTAAAAGAGAAGTGAGAGGGATATCAGACTGCTGGAAAAGTAGTAATGGGGGACAAAGAAATGCCAGATGAATTAAAAGAGTATTTTGTATCAGTCTTCACTGTGGAAGACACTAGCAGTATGCCAGAAATTGATGACTGTCAGGGGACAGAAGTAAATACACTTGAATTACTAAGGAGAAGGTGCTTAGAAAGCTGAAAGGTCTGAAAGTAGATAAATCAACTGGATTAGTCTTGATATTTCAAGAATCACTAGATTCTGGAATGGTTCCAGAGGACTAGAAAATTGCAAATATCACTCCACTCTTTAAGAAGGGAGTGGGCACAAAAAAAAAACAAAATTGTAGGCCAATTAGCTTGACTTCAGTGGTTGAAAATATGTTGCAGTCTATTATTAAGCATGAGGTTTCAGGATACTTGGAGGCACAGGTCAAAGTCAGCATGGTTTCCATGAGAGGAAATCTTGCCTGACAAACCTGTTGAAGTTCTTTAAGGAAATAACAGGTAGGATAGACAAAAGAAAGTTAGTGGATTTTCTTAGGTTACTTGGATTTTCAGAAGGCCTTTGACAAGGTCCCAAACATAAGGCTACTTATCAAGATGAGAGCCCATGGTATTACAGGAAAGGTATGACTATGGATAGAAGATTGGCTGATTGGCAGGAGGAAAGGAGTGGATATAAAGGAGGCCTATTCTGGTTGGCTGCTGGTGACGAGTGGTGTTCTGCAGGGATCATTATTGGGACTATTTTTTGCAATGTATGCCAATAATTTTGGATGATGACTTTGTGGCTATGTTTGCAGAAGATATGAAGATAGGTGGAGGAAAAGGTAGTGTTGAGGAAGCAAGGATTAAGGGAATGGGCAAAGAAGTAGCAGATGGAATATATAGTAGCAAGATACATGGTCACATACGTTGGCAGAAAGAATAAAGGTGTGTACTATTTTCTAAAGGGGAGGAGATTGAAAAATCGGAAGTGTAAATGTACTTGGGAGATCTCATGCAGGATTCCCTAAACTGATTTGTAAACTGAGTCTGTAGTAAGGATAACAAATTTTCCAAAAGCAAGGATGTAATCCTAAAGCTTTATAAGGCATTGATCAAACTGCACTTGGAGAATTGTAAGCAGTTTTGGGCCCCTTATCTAAGAAAAGATGTGCTGGCATTGGAGTGGGTACAGAAAAAGTTCATGAGAATAATTCTGGGAATTAAAGGGTTAATGTATGAGGGATGTTTGATGGCTCTGGGCCTGTTCTCAGTGGAATTTAGTAGAATGCAGGGTGATCTTATTAAAACCTATTGAATATTGAAAGGCCTAGATAGAGTTGATGTGGAGAGGATATTTTGTACGGTAGGGAGTTTAGAGTCAGAGAGCACAGCCTCAGAATAAATAACAGAGGAGGAATTTCTTTAGCCAAAGGGTTGTGAATCTGTGAAATCCATTGCTAGAGATGGCTGTGGAGGCCAAGTCTTCGGATTAACTTAAAGCAGAAATTGATAGTTCTTGATCAGTCAGGGCATCAAAGGTTACGGGGAAAAGGCAGGAGAATGGGGTTTAGAGGGATAATAAATCAGACATGATGGAATGATGGAGTAGATTTGATGGGCCTAATGGCCTAATTCTCCTCCTGTGACTTGTGGTCTAACTAGTGTGGTGGAGACAGCATCTGATATACTAGCTTTCATAGGTTAGGACATAGAATATAGAAGTTGGGATTTTATGTTGCAACTTTACAAAATATTGGTCAGGTCACACTTGGAGTAATGTGCTGCTCTGAACCCCATCAGGATGTGACTGTGCTCAAGAAATTGCAGAGGAGATACATCAGCCTGCTGCCTGGATTGGAGTACTTATAAGGAAAGGTTGGCTGGGTTTGTTTCTCTTATATGAAGGAGAATCGGGGGTTACCTGAAAAAGGTAAATAAAATATTGACAGCATGGTAGCATAGTGGTTAGCACAATGCTTGACAGTACAGGTGACCAGGGTTCAAATCCCGCCACTGCCTGTAAGGATTTTGTATGTTGTATGCCATGATGGCATGGGTTTCCTCTGAGTGCCCTGGTTTCCTCCCACAGTCCAAAGACAGACTGGTTGATAGGTTAATTGGTCATTGTAATTTGTCCTATGATTAGGCTAGGATTAAAATCAGGGGATTGCTGGATGGCATGACTCGTAGGGCCAGAAGGGCCTATTCTGCACTGCATCTCAATTAAATAATATTAAAAAAATTAAAAGAACCTGTAGATTGGGTAGACAGCCACACACACAAAATGCTGGAGGAACTCAGCAGGCCAGGCAGCATCTATGGAAAAGAGTAAATAGTCAGTGTTTCAGGCTGAGACCTTTCATCAGGCAATGACCCTTCATCTAGTGTTTGAGATAGGGTAGATAGCTGGGAGCTTTTTTCAATAATAGGGGTGTTTAAAAAACAAAATGGTGCTCGCTTCGGCAGCACATATACTAAAATTGGAACGATACAGAGAAGATTAGCATGGCCCCTGCGCAAGGATGACACGCAAAAAAAAAAACAAAACAAAATGACATAGGGTTAAGTAGGAAGAAATAAATTTTAAATTGGATTTGAAGGGTTGATATCTGGAGTGTTGTCATAGGAAATGATGTATTTAGATACAACCACCATGCTTCAGAGACATTTAGACAGACATAAGTTAGGTATAGAAGGATACAGATTGACTGAATGTATATGAGATGAATGTAGTAGGTAGAAATGTTAAAGTGTTGCAGAAAGACTCATTTCTGTGCTCTTTCACTCTATGGCTCTGTTATTCTTGACAACTCCTACTTTTTGGATATGAATTCCAGATTCTGTGGGATGATCTGGAAGACTGAAAATATTGAAGATTGCCAAAAGGTTAAAACATTGTTTGAGAAGCCTAGTATTCATTTTGTGTAATGATACTGTTGCATTACAGCATTGATATATATTTTGTCAGCTCTTTTAATGGAGACATTTATTTCAAACCTGTTTCAATCTCCAATAATATTGGAAAAGTAATGTCAACAAAATACATTAACAAGTCGTTACCCTAATATAAAACTTGTGTGAGTTTTCTAAAAAGTGAAAGCACTTAACTTTTAATGCAGTCCTTCACAATCGCACAACTGCAAGTTTAAAAGTAAGTTTCTGACAAGTGCAAAAGCATAAGGGCAGCAATAGTGGGAGATTGTTTGATGTTTAATGAAATACGAATTGCACAAAGTTCCTGATCCAAATCCAGAATATTTTAAGCAAGTATATGGCAAGCACAACTGAGTGGAGAGGTGAGTAGAAATCTGGATTTACATCCTTCACCTGATAAAGTAGTCACTGAATGTATGTTTTCTGGTCTTCTGCTGATGTAGCCCAGCCCCTTCAGAGATGCTTTCTGCACACCACTGTTGTAATGTGTGGTTATTTGAATTACTGTTGCCTTCCTATCAGCTTGAATCAATCTAACCATTTTCCCCTGACCTCTCTCAATAACAAGACATTTTCACCCGGATAACTGACACTCACTAGATCACAAACAAAGGAAAATCTACAGGTGTTGGAAATTCAAGCAACACACACAGAATGTTGGAGGAAATCAGCAGGCCAGTCAGCATCTATGGAAAGAAGTATAGTTGATGTTTTGGGCAGGACTCACTGGATGGTTGTTTTTGTCTTTCACACCATTCTCTGTAAACTCCAAAGACAGTTGTGCATGAACATCCCAGATCAGCAGTTTCTGAGATACTCAAACCACCCCATCAGTTATTTCACAAAGTCACTTAGATCACATTTCTTCCCCATTCTGATATTTGTTCTGAACAACAGCTGAACTTCTTGACCATGTCTGCATCCTTTTATCACTAAGTTGCTGCAATATAATAGGCTGATTAGATATTTGCATTGACAAGCTGGTGTACAGATATACCTAATAAAGTGGCCATTGAGTGTTGCTATGGATGATGAAATTGGACAATTGAAAGAAGTGTGAGAGGATGATTTTTTTTACAATTGTGATTATAAGTCAGTTATATTGAGCATAATTGTGGAAAGGACAAAGCTAAAGGGAAATAAAGATCTCTAAATTGGGTAAATGCCAATTTCCTTGACTGAGAATTGATTGAGCAAAAAATGAACTAGAAACAGCAAATGAATCTCAAAACGCTATGAGATATTTAAGGGGTTTTGGCGAGTTCCGGGTAGGTACCTTTACAAAAGGAAAAGAGAGGATTTTCAAATCTAGAGCACTTTAGGCTGAGTTACATGGAAGTTAAGATGAGGCAGAAAAGAAATGCGTATATCAGATGAGAGTTTAATACACCAGAAATCTTGGAAGAAGATAAGGAAGCGTAGGAGGCAAATTAAAAGGGAAATTAGGAAAACAGAGAGAGGCTTTGAAAAAAAAATTGGAAATAAAATGAGAGAAAATCCAGAAGTGTTTTATAAGTGATGCACAATCAATAACTCACTCTGAGACGTAAGGCAAGATATTGGCTTTTCTACATCCTGGAGACTGAGAGGCCGGGCTCAGGCCTCAATTGCCTTTATACAGGGGTCTGTGGGGGGAGCCACAGGAGCAGTCAGCAGGGGGCGTGTCCAGACAGGTATATGTAGTTCACCACATTCACCCCCCCCCCCCTTTGTTTTAAAAAGAGTCCCCATGTGCCGAAGTTTCTTACAGGTTAAGTCTATCAGGTGGTCGAATCTGTCACTGCGATCTACGTAGCACCGGCTGTGATTGCACAGATGCCGGCGACATTGGTGATGCAGGAGACGGTGGTGCTTGCACCGGAGAGGGAGGTTGTGCTGATTCCGGCCTAACTGGAGGTGTCAGCCCACTAGGCGTCAGTGATCCCTCACGCATGTGCGAGGTGCCTGGTATATATGCGTACGAAACGTCCGGTATATGAGTGTCGTGAGGAGTCTGTGTAGGGCCTGGTGAGAGCGGTGTCACCTCGGGTACAGGGTTCATAGTTATCGGAGAGTGTTCAGGGTAGTGGTCTGCGGCACCTGCGGGCGCCAGGTCGCGGATGGAGACCGTGTCCTCCCGCCCATCAGGTAAGACCACGTAGGCATACTGGGGGTTCGCATGTAGAAGGTGAACCCTCTCGACCAGCGGGGAGTATTTATTACTCCTCACATGTCTCCGGAGCAGCACTGGCCCCGGGGACGTCAGCCAAACTGGTATGGTGGTCCCAGTGACAGACTTCCTGGGAAAAGAGAATAGGCGTTCGTGAGGGGTGGCATTGGTGGACGTACATAACAGAGAGCGGATAGATTGGAGTGCCTCAGGGAAGTCCTCCTGCCATCAAGAGACCGGCAACCCTTTTGACTTAAGGCCTAAAAGTGTGGCCTTCCACACTGTGGCATTCTCCCTCTCCACCTGTCCATTTCCCCGGGGATTATAGCTTGTGGTCCGACTAGTAGCAATGTCCCTAACTAGCAGGTACTGGCGCAGCTCGTCACTCATAAAGGAGGACCCTCTATCACTGTGGATATAGCAGGGATATCCGAACAAAGCGAAGAGCTGGCGCAGGGCTTTTATGACAGACGTGACAGTGGTGTCGGGGCAGGGAATGGCAAAGGGGAACCGCGAGTATTCGTCGATAATATTGAGAAAATAGACATTGCGGTCAGTGGAGGGAAGGGGGCCCTTAAAGTCAACACTCAGTCGCTCAAAAGGGCGGGTGGCCTTGACAAGTTGCGCCGTGTCAGGACGGTAGAAGTGCGGTTTGCACTCAGCACAGATTTGGCAGTCCCTGGTCATCGTCCTGATGTCCTCCAGGGAGTACGGCAGGTTCCGGGCTTTCACGAAATGATAAAATCGTGTGACCCCCAGATGGCAAAGATGTTCATGAAGGGCGTATAGCTGGTCGAGCTGTGCGCTAGCACACGTTCCCCAGGATAGGGCATCAGGGGGCTCATTGAGTCTGCCAGGCCAGTACAGAATATCATAGTTGTAGGTGGAGAGTTCTATTCTCCACCGCAAAATCTTATCATTTTTGATTTTGCCCTGCTGTTGGTTGCTGAACATGAACGCAACCGACTTGCTGAGCGCTGGTCGGTCAGCAAGGTGAACCTTTTGCCAGCAAGATAGTGCCTCCAGTGCCTAACAGCCTCCACTATGGCCCGGGCTTCTTTCTCCACCGTGGAGTGCCAAACTTCAGAGTCTTGAAGGGTACGAGAGAAGAATGCTACGGCCTTCCTGCCTGATTGAGGGTAGCAGCCAGAGCGAAATCGGAGGCATCACACTCCACTTGGAAGGGAATGGTCTCGTCCACCGCATGCATTGTAGCTTTGGCAATGTCCTCTTTAATGCAGCTGAAGGCCGCGCAGGCCTCAGCAGAGAGGGGAAAAGTGGTAGACCTGACCAGGGGGCAGGCCTTGTCTGCGTAATGGGGGACCTATTGGGCATAATAGGAAAAAAACCCAGGCATCGTCTGAGGGCTTTGAGAGTGGTGGGAAGAGGGAGTTCTAACAGGGGGCGCATACGGTCGGGATCAGGGCCAATGACCCTGTTTTCTACGACATACCCAAGGATAGCGAGTCGGGTGGTTCTGAACAGACACTTGTCCCTGTTATAAGTAAGGTTCAGAGCTTCGGCCACTTGGAGAAATCGTTGGAGGTTGGCGTTGTGATCCGGCCAGTCACGACCACAGACAGTGATGTTATCCAGATAGGGAAATGTGGCCTTCAGTTGGTACTGGTCCACCAACCGGTCCATTTCCCTCTGGAAGACAGAGACACCGTTCATGACACCGAAGGGGACGTGCGGGAAGTGATAGAGCCTGCCGCTGGCCTCAAAGGCGGTGTAGGTGCGGTCCTCTGGGTGGATGGGGAGCTGGTGATAAGCGGATTTCAGATCTATTGTCGAGTACACCTTGTACTGAGCTATCTGGTTGACCATATCTGCGATGCGGGGTAGGGGGTATGCGTGAAGCTGCGTGAACCTATTGATGGTTTGACTATAGTCCATGACCATCCTATCTTTCTGCCCAGTCTGAACAACAACCACCTGGGCCCTCCAAGGACTCGTACTTGGCTCAATGATCCCCTCCCTGAGCAGCCGCTGCACCTCTGACTGAATGAAGGCCCTGTCCCCCGCACTGTGCCTCCTGCTTTTAGTTGCCATAGGTTTACAGTCAGGGGTCAGGTTGGCGAACAGCGATGGGGGAGGGACCTTGAGGGTGGAGAGACTGCAAGTGGTGTCGGTAGCGCAGAAAATCCATAAGTGTTTTATAAGTACACAAAGTGCAAGAGAATAATGAGGATAAGTAAGATTTAAGGACAAAAAGCAATCCGACATGTGAAGGTAATTTATGAGGGTAATAGTCTTGATTTTTCTTGACAAACCATGGGAACGATATTAATGTATTGCTAAGATGGAGTACTGATGCAATAAAGTGAAAAAGAAAGTTTTAACAGGGTTATTATCTTCAAAAGTAGCTGGAACATAAGATCCAGATGAAATATTCCCATTGTGTTACAAGAAGCAAAGAAAGCAAGAAGCTTTGAGTACAATTATTTAATCTTTCCATGGCTCTCAGAATGGTATCCAGGGATTGGTAAACTGTTGAAGGGTTATAGCAAGTATTCAGAGGCCAGCTAATTTAACTTCATTGGTGGGTAAAATATTAGAATCTGTTCCAAAGATCAGTACAGATCTTCATCAAAGTTACTCAAAGAACACAGGATTTATTGAAGGGACATCTGCTTACCCTCTTCCCATTACTGCCATCTGGGAGTAGGGGCAGGAACCAGACCATTCAGCTTTTTAGGAACAGCTTCTTTCCATCTGCTGTCAGATTTTGAATGATCCACAAACCAAAACACTACTTAGTTATTCCACTCCACTTCTGCATTATTTATTTATTTGTGTTTATTTATTTATTTTATTGCAACTTGTAATTTGTTATGCCTGTTGCCACGGAACAATTAATTTCATAACTTATGTCAGTGAAAATAAATTTGATCTTGACTACCTGATTAAATTCTTCAGAGTTAAAAAAAAATAAAAATGCATTTGATTTAAACTAAAACAAAGTTAGAAAATGCTGAAAATACTCAGCATATCAGGCAGAATCTGTGGAAAGAAAAATAGTGTTAAGATTTCAAGTCAAAAACTCTCAGTGGAAAAAGCTTGTTAAATAGCTGGGAATGTTGGGGTAGATGGACATCTCTCTCTGGGTAAAGCTACTACAACAGTGGGGATAAGCTTAAACAAGTCCATGAGTGAATGAGCATGAGACATAGACAAAACAAAAATGTAGAAGATGCTAAATGCAAAGCAGGAGATGTGCCCAACAGGTCTGGCTCAGCATGCCCTCCAACCCCTTAGGAAAGAAAGAAGGAAGACAAAATAAAGGGAATAAGGAAACAAGCTGAGACAGTAACACAGATGTGCAACTGATATGGATAGAAATCAAGTTACTCAATGATGTAAAATTCAATATTGAGCACCTAAACTGCATTTGGTTTCTCCAATGTAGAGGAGAACACATTTTCATTTTGGTTTAAACTGTTTTAATTATAGTGGGGCTTCTGAATAGATCTTGTACAGAAAAACTGTCAAAAATGAACAAAGCCCATGGGACCTCAGGGCAAGTGGCTAATTGGATCCAAAACTGCCTTGTTAATAGGAAGGGAACATTCCTATTTGTTGACTGTTTTTGTAACTGGTGGGTTATTACCGATAGGTTTCTCAAACCTCTAAACTTGGCCTTTTGCTTTATGTAATATACATGAATGATATTGACCCAAATAGATAAGGCATTGAAGGGAAGTTTATAAATTGTTCAAAATTGTCCTCACACTTGATTGGTGTTGGCAGTGAGGAGAAACACTTTAAACTGCACGAATGATCCACAGTTACCTGGAAGAGTTTAATGCAGGGATAAAATACCTGCAGAAGGTGTAATTAAGAAAGGAAATATCTAATAAATACAAGAATTTAGTTAATGGGTCAGTAAGTATAGTTTGGGCCAAAGGTCCAGCTTCTGTACTGCACAAATCTACTAACACTATTGTTTGGTGTGGAGGAACAGAGAGTCTTGGAGTTGATGTTCACAGATCCTTTTCGGTTACAGTCCAGGTCAATCAATGGTTAAAAAGACAGAAGTGATGAAAAATATTATCAGTCAATCCATTAATTTAATAAATGCCAGGAGTTTTTTTTTAGAAGAGTTGTGCATTTCAGTAGTTAGGCCACAGTGTTGAGTGTTTTCTACATTTATTATAAAAGAAAGATTTGATTGGACCAGAGAAGGTATAGAGAAGTTTTAGAAAACTATGGCCAGGGCTAGAAAATTAGCTAACAGAAAAGATTAAATATCATGGGATTGCTTCCTTTGGAATAGAGCAAGCTGAAAAGAAATCATTAGGGGTCTAAATAAAGGAAACCCCCATTTACTTTTAGCACTGTCATCAAAAACCAGAAAACAAGTATTTAAAATAATTTGTGAAAAGATTGGAGAGGAGATGAGGAAAATTATTTTCACTCAGAAGGTGGTGATTTTTGGAAGAATGGTAGTCAATGCTAAAAACTCTGAACACAATTAAACAGTAATTGAGATGTTACTGGAGGAACTGTGAACTTCAGGATTAGGGATTGTGTTCTGCTAGACTGGAGAGCCTTTTTCAGCTAGCAGAGAACAAAATGAAAGTCCTTCAGTATCATAAATTTTTGATGATTTTGTAAAACATGTTATTAATAGACCTAAACCTCTGAAACACATATTATTTCCCCTTTTTTATTATCAAAACCATATAATTTGCCTGATATGCAAATACTCTTTACTGTTAAATTATGTTGTATGTGGTTCATAAAGACACCCTAATGGTCAATTGTACTTAAAACAATAACATTTAATTTAAGTACTATAACACAGTTGGATAAGGTTAGTCTCAATTTTCTATTGAGCAGAATTAAATCTCAATGAAGATACATAAGAGATCTCCTAATGCATTTGCAAAATATAGGTTTAAATCTCAGTCTAAACACCAAGGAAACAAAATGAAAGATATGTAAAATTATTACTTTCATAGAACATTGTCATAATAAAGAAGAGACTGGCTGATCTTGTTATGCCTGTTTCGAATCTTTGATAATATTATTCAATTAAATTCAGTTCACTTCCCTCTTCCTGTAACCTTATATGTTGTTACTTTATGACACAAGAGATTCTGCAGATGTTAGAAAGCTTGATCAATAGTCATAAAGCACAGCAGGTTATTCAGCATCTATGGAGGGAAGTCAACATGACAGGTCAAGACCTTGTATCTGAATACTTCATCTGAACAGTCCAGATGAAGATTTTCAACCCAAAGCATTGACTGACAACTTCCCTGCATCAGTAGTGCTTTAAGCATTGAGTACCACCAATATCTTTTTAATTTGCTCCAGGTTCCAGCAACTGCAGTCTCTGGTATATTCATTTTGCATTTCAATGATTTGATTTCTGAAGGATGTACTATTCCAAGCTCTATCAGGGAGGAGATTGGCAGAAAAATAAGATTGAAGTACATGCTCAAAGCTTCTTTAAAGAAAACCAACATCAAGAACTCTTGTAGCCCGATGCTTCATGATGGCTCAAATTAAAGAGGGAGCATTTGGGATGGTATTCCGAACCTTGAGGCCAAACATCTAGAGCAACCTAAAGCAATGAATGGGCACCATCTACCCATCCAGCTGCCTCATCAACCACTTCCTGTACAATCTGTGAGAGAATCTGGGGTCCCCACATTGCATGCCTCAGAACCCACAAATTTGGAATGAAAGCAAATCATCCTCAATGGGCAGGAAACTGCCTGAGCAGAGGCCACAAGGACACCCAAGTCCCTTTGAATATCAACATTAGCAAATCTACCACTATTCGTAAATTGCTTAACTTCTTGTTTTGTGCAACAAAATGGATAACTAACATCTTTCCTTATTGGAGTGCGGTGGGTAGAGCAGAATAAGCTTCCCTCTTGAAGTCTTTGATAGTTGGCAAACGAGGACTGGGACTGTCAAAATCTTTCAATGATTCCAAATTTCTCTTTCATGTATATCATGACTTTAGAAAATTTTTAAATGAAAATCAACAGAAAATATATCTAGATAACAGAAAATATGCAACAAAAGAAATATAGCGATAAAGATGTAACCAATTGTTTTACCTTTCTTCTCTGCAGTGCTGTTACCTCTATTCACATTAATTGGCTCACAGTTTCTGTGCCAGTTTTAATTTGGTGTAGGATCTAAGATCAGACTCCTTTGTATAACTGCAGGGGCATCTCAACAAGCTCCTGCTGTTCTGCTCGACTCTGCTCCAGTGTGAGGTCTTAGCCGCAAAAAGGATAGCAGAGATAAGCTCGTAGTGTTCAAGTATTCCGTTTTCCTGGAGTAGTCCTGTAACTTACCAGCAATTAATAATGCAAAATGCCAGTGTGGCAAAATCCAGCAAGTTAGAGCCACTGACATGAACATGAATCGCAACTTGAATTTGAATTAATTTTCCTTGAGCTTTGAAAGTGACCAGTACTTTAAGACAAATATAGTAAATGCTGATTGCCAACTGAAGGACAGGCTTGATAATCATTGCATTCAATTTTATTCTTGTCCTTCACACATCATGGCATGGCTACGCAGGCAGTCTGTATCATTATTTTGTAAATCCAGGAATTCTTTGTAGGTAATGGAATGGCTGTGAATTGGAACAGGCATACGTAGGATACTGCTCCCTGTTACTTGAATCTTACAGCTAT
The DNA here is from genome assembly GCF_030144855.1 of Hypanus sabinus. Lineage (NCBI taxonomy): Eukaryota > Metazoa > Chordata > Chondrichthyes > Myliobatiformes > Dasyatidae > Hypanus > Hypanus sabinus. Next base: position 69,105,487 of record NC_082713.1, on the reverse strand, counting down.
TCTTGGAACAAGACACGATAGTGTTGCATTTTTATTTGTAGAATATATAAAGAGTATTCTCCACAACTTGACTATGGTCCTTCTTGTTACACTAAGGAAAATGTTATTAGCACTAACTGGGCACCTAGGAACTAACAATTAGCAGAAGGCTTGTGAAATAATAAGGAATTGTGCACTGCTGTTGAATACATTTCCAGCAAGCATTTGGCGAGCCAATATGCAATTATCCAAATAGGTACCTCTCTCTTTTGTTTCCATGGGAACTCTTTGGTTACTATTCCTCCTTTTCTCCTTAGAATAGACAAATGATGGTGCTACAACAAAAACTTCCATTTACCTAGCTCTTTTAGCTCAATAAAAATCGAGCTCCTTTATTACCTCAGCCAAAGGTGCTCCACAAGAACACAATCAGATAAAAACAGACAGTGAAACAATAGAGGAGATAATAGAATAGGTGATTAAAAGCGTGGTCAAGAAGTTCATATTCAAGGAGAAGCAAAGTGAGGAGAAAATCACTGCATTGCTGTAGCCATTACAGAAACCTGGCTGCCGTAAGAGCAGGACTGCCTGCTTAATGTTCCGGGGTTTAGATCTCTCAAAAGAGATGGCAAGGGAGGTAAAAATAGGGAGAAGATGGGGGACATTGCTGATCAGGGATAATATCTCAGCTGCAGAAAATCAGGAAGACATGGAAGGACTGTCAATGAGTCAGTTAGAAACAGAAAGGGCGCAACTACTCTATCAGGAGTATTTTATAGGCCTCTAATAGCCACTGGGACACTGAAGAGCAGATAAGAAGGCGGATTTGGAAAGTACAAAAATAACAGGTTTGTTGTCATGGGTGACTTCAACTTTCTTAATGTTGATTAGCAACTCCTTAGTGCAAAAGATTTAAATGGGTTTCTGACATAGTATGTGGACAGGTCAACTAGAGGAGAGGACATACTGGATCAAATACTCAGCAATTAACCTTGGTAGGTGACTGACCTCTCAGTAGGCGAGCTTTTCAGAGATAGTGACCACAGCTCCCTTATCTTTAGCATAGTCACACGGACCAGGATATCCCACTGTGACAAGGAAAAGATGATAGGGAGAAGGAAGCACTTTACAAGTGAGGTGCCGAGAAAGTCAAGAGGAAAGAAGGAAGCATACTAAGGTTTAGAAACACAAATCAGGCAGTGCTCTTAAGAATTCCAAGGCAGCAGCAAAGAGTTTAAAAAGAGATTTTGAAGAGGTAGAAGGAACTGGTGAAACTTTTAGTGAATAAGATTAAAGAGTTCACTATGTACATGAGGAACATGAAGACAGTAGAGTGAGAGTAGACTACACAGGCATAAATGGGGGAAATGTGACTGGAGGCAGAGGGGATAAGGATGGTCCCTAATGAAAACTTTGCTTCAGTGTTTGTTAGGGACAGAGCATTGACAAATTTGAGGCAAAATAGGCTAATACGCTGGAGCATGCAGAGGTTAAGAAAGAGCTAGTGTTGGAGCATGTGAAAAATATTAGGATAGGGGAGTCCCTGGTACCCGATAGGATATACCCAAGGTTACCACATGAACTGAAGGAGCAGATTGCAAAGGCATTGTCAATGATCTTTGTGACCTTCTTTTACACAGGTGTGGCACAGAGGATTAGAGAATGTCAAATGTTGTTGTATTGTTCAAAGTTCAAGCTTATAAGTAAAAGTATGTATAACTAATATCAATAAACATCCAATATGCAAAAGTGGACTGATCATGCAAGTAATAAAAAAGTAAGCTAATAGTACTAAAGATATGAGCTGCAAAGACGCTGAAAGTGGGTTCATGGGCTGTGGAGTCGGTTCAGTACTGAGACGTGTGAAGCTGGTCAAGGAGACCAAATGCCTGCAGGGCAGTAAGTGCTGTCAAACCTGGCAGCATGGGACCCAAAACTCCTGCACCTCCAGTCCGATGAAAGCAGTGAGAAGGAGGGTGGGGATGTGTCAAATATAGACAGCAGCAACGGACTCCCCTGTGGAATCTTGGCTGGCTTGGAACATTAGTTGCTGTTCTACACTCGGACACTGATGCTTTCATCTGGTTTGAGTCCGCCCCTGTGATAGCCAACGTCATCCACTTCAAAGTGCTGTGCCTGCATCCCTTAATGTCAGGTTCTCTGAATCCTTCAGAAGATTATAAGATGCTAATTCATTTTGACAGTGCAAAGGTACATTTCTTAAAGGGAAATTACAGGCTGTGAATTGCAGCAATTATAGTTTAGAAGTATATCTGGTAGATATGTGAGGTATTAGGAATAATACTGGGAATTATAGACCAGTGAGTCTTTTGCCAATGGTGGGCAAACTATTGGAGAAGATTCTTAGGGATTTACGAGCATTTGGAGAAGCACAATTTTGTTAGGGATAGTCAGCATAGTTTTGTGAAGAATAGGACATGAGCCTAATCATGAGTTATAGAAAGAGGCCTTTCAGCTGCGCAGGACAATACTAGTTGTTTACAGTACTTCAGTTCTATATTTCCCCAACAGCCCAGTCAATTCCCCCCACATACTACCACCCAGAAACTCACAGGGTGAACTGATCTACCAGCCACAACTCTTTGGGCTGTGGAAGGAAGGTAATGCCTCCACCCGTAGGATGAGAACACCACAGATGAGGATTGAACCTGGGTCACTGGAACATTAAGGCATCATCTTAACTAGCTGTGCCACTCTTCCCTATTGTAGAAGAAAATTCTTAAATTTACAGTATAATAAAACTTTCTGATGTAAAGGGGAAGAAAGGAACTAGTGGAGGATTTATGCATTGAGGCTACCTGGTTTATGTAGAGCACCATACTCACATGAAGATCTGATTTCTCATACTTGATTATGTGGGTTTAATAGCATCATAAAAACTACTATAAATCCAGTAAAATCTAATTTTAAAACTAAAGGGCTAGCAAAATTTTAATTGCTGAAATGGAAGTAGTCACATAAACTTTATTCCAATGAAAACAAAGGAAGTGAGCTAATGCTTTTCTATTAAAATAATGGATGGGTCAGAGTCAGATGAACATGTTAAATATTTGTCCAATATAGTTCTTTTTGGCTTATCTTGACACGGTCAATTTGCGAATAGATTTGAATGTTCAAGCTGATCTTTGAACAAATCATTATTTTTGCATTTTATTGGTTATAAAGCATTTTGGATCATCCTGTGAAAGGTCCCCAAACCTTTTGCTTTTGTGGATAATGCACCCTTCATGCAAATAATTGAGCAAAAATGAAATAAAGTGAAATATGTTTATTTTAGCAGTTCTGACGAGCTGTTTCATGCTTTGAGGTACACTTGGATGAGCACTTCCAAATGGAATGATAACAATCTGATAAACCTTTACTGATTGTATTAATCTCACTCCCTATATTTCCCCATGGAAATTTGCTCTAGTATAAATGATAAACAATCTCTTCCCGGTTAGTAAAATTGATTTCAACCATGTGTATATAATCACATTAAAAGCAGTTAAACAAATATTTCAATTCACAGTATCCCCATCAAATAAATAATCTACTCCTAACATTACACAGTACACAGTACTAAAATCTTAAATGTGGAAATCCCATTAATTTGCTTAAATTAAATAAAGCTCAAAACCTTTCCTTCTTATTCTTTATTTTAAAACCTTGGCAGTTCTATTAATGTAATGACAGGAAAGTTCAATAAAGCCAATTAATACAATCACACAAAAGAATGTTCTTTCTTTTGGAAAAAAAAAGTTTAGAGCCTGCTGAATTTTGGACAACTGCTGAGCAAATCACTTAAGATGCTTTTTAGCAGCTTATTGGTTAACAGAAATGTCTTTCAAAACAAAGGATTAAATAACTGAATGGATTTCAAAAATCACTAACTCATCTATAAAACATTTCCAGTGCTACATCTCTGCACATTCTAAAGTTGAAGAAAGGGCTAGGTTCTCATTGAAATCTGTATTTATCTGATTAGCTCTGGCACATTTCACTTGTGATTAATCTGATTACTTTTACTGGCAACCTCCAATCCTTTCAAAATCTGCATTGGCTAACATAATAATGTATAAAGTAAAAAAGTAACCCTAAACTATACTTTTAGATGTTGCGGTAACTCCCTCTATCCCTCCTCCCCCTCCCCCTGCTCCCCCACGTCTTCACCCTCTCCCCACTCTCCCCCTCCCTCTCATCCCTCTCCCCCTCACCTTTTTCCCCACCTCTCCCTCTCCTCCCCTCTCCCCCACCTTCCCACCTCCCTCTATCCCCACCTCTCCCCTTCCTCCCTCTACCCACACATCTACCCCTCTCCCTCTCTTCCCTCTCCCCACCTCTCACCCCTCTCTTCCCCTCTCTCCCCCTCTCCTCCCCCTCCCCCACTCCCACTCTTCTCCCTCTCCCCCTCTCTCTCCCCTTCCCCCTCCCCCACCTCTCCCCAACTCTCCCCCCTCACCCCCTCTCATCCTCTCACTCCTCTCTCACCCCCATATCTCCCTCTCCCCCTCTCCTCCCCTACCCCCCATCTTTGTCAGTGGTTTCCATGGTTAGAGTGTTGCTGATGAATGTAGCATGGTGTTTCATTGTTAGGTTTGGCCGAAGAGTCATGGGTCAATCACCCATCTTGGAGGGGATGAGGGTGTTGGAATTATTAAAATGCCAGAATAGCTCATTATTGATGACAAAACTCATCCCTTATTCTTGGAGTTGGCTGTTTCCTGCTTACCATGTCTCTCTTGGGTGGGGGGGAGTGGGGAGTGAGGTGAAATTGCAGTGTCAAAATGTCTGAGTTCTTGCGTCAAAATTTAAACCTGATGCAGATGGGATGTCCTAACATTCCTGATCCATTAGGTTTTATAAACATTGGATATCATCAATGACGTGGGCTTGACAGAGTGAGTTCTTTGAAAGGAGTCCAACTTGAGTGGAGTCCAGGATCTGCTGCATGAACACACCCACATGCACATGTTTATCATATACTTTGCCATTGATATTACACTGAGCCTCTTTGCAGTCTTCTGACCTTGGGGTCTTCTCACAGGCAGGATGCGAAGCTTAAACTTGGACACTATGAGTTGATGATCCGTCCAGCAGTCGGCACCACACATGGCCTTTGTCACTCCCACGTCTTGCCAGTCCCTCTTTCTGGTGATGACATAGTCAATCAGATGCCAGTGCCTAGAGCGTGGATGCATCCAAGATGTCTTGTTACGGGTAGGGAGGCAGAATAGGGTGTTGGTGATGACAAGGTCATGCGTAGCACATGTCTTGGGGAGCAGGAGGCCATTGCTGTTACATTTGCCAATACCATGTCTTCCAAGAATCCCTTCCCAGGTCTGGTAATCTGTCCTCGCTCTGTCCCCGAGGACAATAAGCTTCTCTGACTGTGGGACTGCTGCTATGAGGGCGTCAAGTTCTTCATAGAACTTATCTTTGATGTCATCTGGGTTGGTCATTGTTGGGCATATGCGCTGATCAGCGTTGCACTCCTCTTATTGCCAAGCGGGAGCCGAAGCGTCATCAGGCGATCGTTGATGCCCTCTGGAAGCTTGGCAAGTTTACGAGCGAGGTGGGATCGGATGGCAAATCCAATGCCAGCCTCTCGTCGTTCAGTGCTGCTGTGACCGCTTCAGAAGAAGGTGTACCCGCCACCATGTTCTGTAAGCTGGCCCTTGTCTGCTAGGCGTGTTTCACTGAGTGCTGCAATGTCCACGTTATAGCGGGCTAGTTCTTTGGCGACCAGTGCTGTTCTTCTTTCTGGTCTGACAGCCTTGGTGATGTCAAGCAGAGTTTGCACGTTCCACGTGCTAAGGTTGAGCACTTTCACTATCGTCTTCTTTGTAGTTCGACCGCTGAGTGGGATCCCCGCCAGCCACGGTGTGCTGGCCAGGGTAAGATGAAGCCGGCTATGTTTGAGGCACCTTTTCTAGCCCCTTCCTCCATGGAGGTGAGCAGAGCAATTCCTAAAGAGGACTGCTCAGACACCCAGGGAGCTGCCGAGCTCCACTGCAGCTTCATTCCATCGGAGAACGACCCAATGCCCTGGGCCGCCTGTGTGCAGATTTGTGACTACAGCTTCCAGTGTATCCACACCTGCTACTTCGCCACTCGCCCATCGCCACAGGACTTGAAGTTTTTTAGCGGAATGGGTTTGGAGTCGTGACTTGCGCTTGTTTTGGATTAAAGTGAGGGAGAGTTGCGCAAATCGTCAGCCTCACTCTCTCGTCCCGACCTATCTCTATCCAGTTGCAAGACGGAGTCGAGATGGTTGGAGATAAGTCCAGATGCAGTGGATGGCCAGCAGTGTCCTACATGTCTCACTGTGCCCTGATTGCACTCCACAACACTTTGCTCAGTCCGCCTTCCTACTCGTTGGACCGCCTAGTGGTGGTCCGCGTAGTCCGCCAAATTCAGTCTTCGCATGTGTAGGTAGACAAGCCCTACCTCACCAAGGATTTGAGGCCCATCGGCTACCCTCACAAGGTTTTGACGGCCAGTTGAAGCCGTTGCCCAGGGTGTGGCCGCTGTTGCATGCAAACAGCTACGAGGAACCACTGGTGAGAGCTGAGTGTCAGGTGAGGACCAATGCGGACGAACTACTCAGAAGAGTTCGACATGTTCCCCGTCAGAGGTACTACCTCTCCCTGACACCCCATACACCCCAAGCTGAAGAGCAGCATAGTTGCAGAAGAATTTCGTGAAGACCTAGATGGCAGGCTGTTTGACACACCCCAGTATGACCACACCAGCATTAAAGAGCAGTGGACAGCTTTCAGAGACACAGTCTACTCTACCGCTCTCGAACACCTTGGACCAGCAATCTGTAGACATCAAGACTGGTTCGATGAGAAGGACGAGGAGATACAGGCACTGTTGTCAGAGAAACACCAACTGTTCAGAGCGCACCAGAATGATCCCACGTCACAAGCAAAGATAGATGCCTTTGCCAGTGCAAGACAGAAAGTGCAGAAGAAACTCCGTGAGATGCAGGATATCTGGTTCAGCAATAAGGCCAATGAGATCCAGGGCTATGCAGACAGTAATGACACCAAGCGTTTCTATGACGCTTTGAAGGCTATGTCTGGACCTTAGTCCTCTGGCTCCTCCCCCTCCTCAGTGCAGATGGGACTCGGCTGGTGACAGAGAAAAAGCAGATTTTGGAGAGATGGGCTGAACACTTCAACCAGGTCCTCAACCGCCCTGCCGAAATCAATGATGAGGCCATTGCTCGCCTACTTTAGGTGGAGATCAACCTGGACCTTGACAACCTCCCCACAGAAGAAGCAGTCAGAAAAGCCATCAGGCAGCTCTCTTGTGGCAAAGCACAAGGATCAGATGCAATCCCTGCTGAAGTCTACAAAGCAGGGGGCCTCCTGAATGAATGGGCCTATTCATGATGCAGAAGCTGACCGAGCTCTTCCAGTCTATGTGGAACGAACGAAAGGTCCCGCAACAGTTGAAAGATGCCAGCATAGTCCACATCTACAAGAGGAAAGGCAACCGCCAGTCTTGTGACAATCACCGAGGCATCTCCCTCCTGTCCATAGCTGGGAAGATCTTGGCTTGCGTCCTGCTTAATCGCCTTCTCCAACACCTTGAGCAAGGTCTCCTCCCAGAAAGCCAGTGTGGCTTCTGTGCAGAGCGTGGAACTGTTGACATGATATTTGCTGCACGCCAACTCCAGGGAAAATGTCAAGAGCAGCACAGTGACCTCTTTATGACCTTTGTCGATCTGACCAAGGCATTTGATAAGGTCAGCGGAGATGGCTTATGGAAGATAATGGAGAAGTTTGACTGCTCTAGCAGGTTCATCACGATTGTTTGGCAGTTCCACGATGGCATGATGGTGTAAGTTTTGGATGATGGTGATGAGTCAGAAGCCTTCCCAGTGACAAACGGTGTGAAACAAGGATGCGTTCTCGCCCCTACACTCTTTAGCATGGTCTTCTCTGCTATGCTGAATGATGACTTATGCAATTGTCAGGATGGTATACACGTCAGATACAGGACTGGCGGTGGGCTATTCATCCGCTAGCATCTACAGGCTGTTACAATTTTAAAGGAGACCGTTGTCATGATGATTGCGCCCTCAATGCCAGCACAGAGCAGAAGATGCAGCGAGAAATGGACTGCTTCTCACGAGCCTGTGACAACTTCGGACTTACAATCAGCACCAAAAAGACCGAAGTTATGTACCAGCCCACAGCCGGAAAGCCCTACCAGGAACCACACATCACAGTAAAGGGGCAGAAGCTACTGGCAGTCGACAGCTTTACTTATCTGGGCAGTACTCCATCACGAGCGGTGAACATAGATGCAGAGATCAGCAACAGAATTGCCAAAGCCAGTGCTGCCTTTGGGAGACTCCGTGAGAATGTATGGGAGCGGAGAGGACTCAGCCTAACCACCAAGCTGAAGGTCTACCGAGCAGTGGTTCTCACCACCCTCCTCTATGTCAGCGAGACCTGTACCGTCTACAGCAGACACGCTAAACAGCTCAACCACTTCCACTTGAGCTGTCTCCGCAGACTTCTCCACGTACGATGGCAGGACAAAGTCCCAGACATGGAGGTCCTGGAGCGGGCTAGCCCCCACAGCGTCTACACCCTCCTACAGAAAGCCCAAGCTGGATGGGCTGGCCATGTCATCAGGATGTCTGACAGTCGACTACCAAAACAGCTACTGTATGGAGAGCTGAGCCAGGGCAACCGCTCAGTTGGAGGGCAGAAGAAACGTTTCAAAGACTGCCTCAAAGACCTCAACCTCAATCCCAGTAGCTGGAAATCGCTTACTCTGGACCGCCCAACCTGGTGGAGCAGGACCACTAAAGGAGCGTATGCAGCAGAAATCAGATGCACCGCAGAGGCTCAGAGGAAACACGTAAGGCTCGAGCTACCTCTACTTCCACTGCAGCACCTACCCTCATGTGTCCCACATGTGGGCGAGCTTTCAGGGCCCGGATTGGTCTCAACAGTCACCTCCGGACCCACAGTCACAAAACCTCCACCTGACAGAAGTCGTGGTCGTCTTCGACTCCGAAGGTCGAACAACAACATTGATACTACATACAGTCATACCCATACATGTACAGATATCCCTTTTCACTGTTTCCTTCTTTAATCATAAAAAAGTAAGACATAGGGGCAGGATTAAGCTATTCAGCCCATCAGGACTATTCCGTCACTTGATCATGGCTGATTTAGTTCCAGCTCAACCCCATTGACTTGCCTTCTCCTCACAATGAATTCCACAGATTCACCAGCCTCTGGCTAAAGAAATTCTTCCTTATCTCTGACCTGAAGGGATGTCTGTCTGTTCTGAGGCTGTGCCCTCTGGTCCTATATTCTCCCACTGTTGGAAGCATCCTCTCCACGTCTACTCTATGTAGGCCTTTCAATATTAGGCAGGTCAAAGCCAGAATTAGGTTTCATAACACTGGCATATGTCATGAAATTTGTGTTTTGTGGCAGCAGTACAGAGTAACGCATGATAATTTTAAAAGATTAAATACCGTAAAATTCAATAAGAAATATATATAGTGAGGTAGTGTTCATGGATTCATTGTTCATTCAAAAATCTGATGGCGGAGGGGAAGGAGCTATTCATAAAATATTGAGTGAGTGTCTTCAAGCTGCTGTATCTCCTCCTTGTTGGCAGCAATGAGAAGAGGGCATGTCCTGGGAGGTGGGGTCCTTAATTATACATGTTGCCTTTTTGAGGCGTTCCTTTTGATGATACCCTCACTGTTGGGGCTAGTGGCCACGATGGAGTGGGGCTGAGTTTGCAATTTTCTGCATCTTTTCATGATCCTGTGCAGTCACTTCTCCATGCCAGTCAGTGATGCAACCAATTCGAATGTTCTCCATGGTACAACTGTAGAAATTTGGTGGAGTCTTTAGCAACATATCACATACCTTCAAACTCCTAATAAAATATAGCCGCAGTCATGTCTTCTTTGTAATTGCATCAGTATGTTGGGACCAGGATAGATGTTCAAAAATGTTGACACCCAGGTACTTAAAACTACTCACCCTTCCCACTGCTGATCCTTTGATGAGGACTAGTGTGTGTTTTCTTGACTTCTCCTTCCTGAAGTTTACAATCAATTCCTTGGTCTTATTGATGCTGAGGGCAAAATGTTATTGCTACACCACTCAAGCATCTGATCTATCTCACTGATCATCATCCAAAATATTGCCAACAACATTGGCAAATTCAAAGGTGGCAGTTGAGCTGTGCCTAGCCACACAGCTATAAGTGTCGAGAGAGTAGAGCAGTGGGCTAAAAACAGATCCTTGAGGTTCTTGCGTTTATACTCCAGTCTTCTTAAAATGAATGCTAACATTGCATTTGCCTTCCTTCCTACTGGTTCAACCTGCAAGTTAACCTTTAGGGAATCATGCATGAGGACTCCCAAGTTCCTTTTGCACCTCCGATTTCTGAATTCACTCCTCATTTAGAACATAGTCTAATTCCTTTCACCAAAGTGCATGACTATACACTTCCCTACACTGTCTTCCATCTGTGACTTCTTTGCTCATTCTGCAAATCTGTCCAAATCCTTTCACAGATTCCTTACTTACTCAATGCTACCTACCCTTCCAGCTATCTTTGTATTATCCTCAGACTTGGCCGCAAAGCCATCAATTCCATCATCCAGATCATTAAAATATAATATGAAAAGAATTCCTACTCACTCTTTGACCCCTTCACCTCTATCTCCCTGAAGCTCCTCTCCCTCATTGCCTCCCCTCCCCCTGTTATCTCAGATCTATCCCAAACAACCCTCAGGACACTCCCTCTTTCTTGGATCTTATTATTTAAGGTCATCCATCTTTTACTCTGCTGTTATATTCAATTAATAAAGTTCTGTGCAGTTTAGCCCAAGAACATGTTTTTTCTTTGAAAATGTTCTCTTTAAAATTTGGGAATTTATCCAATTATGTATCTATTGTAAATCTGCAGACTGATATAAGAAGATATTAACAATTTTTGCCATTGTCATATTAACAGGGATAACATTCTAGGTAAATGATAGATCTAATTGTTTGCCATCTCTATGACAATGTAAAATTAATTGAAGAACTATAGAGCAAAAATGTATTCACCTTTCATGATACAAGGACTTTCAAAGAGATATTTGCAGAAAATAACACAAACATTACCATATAAAACCAAGTCGTTTGTGCTAATCAGTTCATCCTGATGCAACAGGAAAGTACTGCAGATGGTGAAAATTGAAATAAATGGTGCATCGCAGACAGCATCTGTGGAGGCAGAAGTATTCGATATTATTCTGCCAATGGTTTTTTTTGAGGGAGTTGGATTAGGGAGACGTGGGTTTGGTCGTGTGAGGTGGAATTACAGTGCAAGATGTGGTTTAAAATCGGGAAAAGTGCCTCAATATTTTTTATTGCATTTGGTGATCTATCTTCCTTTTTTGTTAAGTTATTACAATTGCTTTTAACCTTATTATATGTCCATTCATTCACAATCAGCATTCCACTACTGAAGAGATGTGTATAAATTACCCTGTGGACAATGACTGATTCCAACAGTGAATGCCTCAAGGCTCTCAGCTTTATCGAACATCACCATGGCGGCTATCACTGGGCACGGACGCTGCGTTGAGGTCTGATAGCGTAAGATGAGCCCATGGTCGGTTCCACTACTCCATTCTGAGTAAAATTAAAATCACTGAGGATGAGAGCAGAAAAAGAACAGGTATTTAGTGCCATCTGTCTGTGTTTGACTGGTCCCCCTCTCTTCTCACTGCTTCTGCCTGACAGAAGAAGCAAGAGACTTGGGTCCCACACCACACTGGGTTCTGGAGCAGTTGTTGCCTACAACCATTGAGCACTTGGAAAGGCTTCACTTGCCTCATCGTTGAACAGGCTCCATAGCTATGGACTCACTTTCGATGATTCTGCCGATCATCTTCTATGTGTTTTTATTTACATTTTTTTTACTATTAGTGTGAGTTGTCATCTTTTGAGTTTAAGTTCAGGTTGAATTGTCTTTCAACCATAGATGAATACAAGTCAGCATTACACTGGGGCCAAGGTGCAAAATACAGAACCAACACAGCACAAGGCACGTATAGCATGTATAAGATAGTAGCAAAATATAGTCACACAAAAAATAGTCCAAGTCCATTGGTCCCTGGTGCTGCAGTCTGCAGCTGAACACAATACAGGTTGTCTTCAGCAGAACGAGCACTGACCCCAGCATAAAGGCCATCCTGCACTGACCCCAGCATAAAGGCCAACCCACACTGCCTCCTGCCAACTCTGATACCGGGGCAGCTGCAAACCCACTATGACTGTAGCAACGCAGTTCCCCGGCTACCCTGCTATTCACCAATTAACCAATGTCTAACAGGGTCTTGTGATTACAAGATAATCACTCGCTGTTAGACTGCACACCTCCTTATTTTTACAAATTGGATGTGTGGCTGTCTTTTGTGTGTTTTGCTGACGAATTCTATTGTATTTCTTTGTTTTGTGGCTGCCTACAAGATGAATTTCAAACTTGTTTATGGTATATATACTTGAACTAACCTGGCCGGCAGCAGAGCATTCTGGACTTAGCTCGATGTGGAGAAGGAAGGTTCAAGTAGAACCACAGCTCAAGGATCTCACACCCCACCTCCCACCCCCCCACATCCTCTGCCAGTACCTGTCAGAGAGGCACAAATCCCAGTTGATTTAATTTGTTGGATATTTCCATTCTGATTTACTGATTTTAATTGCACAGGAAATGCCATTGGTTTATTATTGTCACATGTACCAAGATGCAGTGGAAAGCTTGTCTTGCATATCCTTTATACAGATCAAATAATTTCAGATTGCACTGAGCTAGACTGGGACAAAGCAATAAAAGTGCAGAATAAAATGGAAAAGCTAAAGTGTATATGATTGCCTGGATTTTGACTTCTTTGTTTCTGAGCACATGGATTTCCCACTCTAGTCCCTTTTATCCCTTCCTCATTCATTACAATACTCCTTGACCAAACTCAGCTCATTTATCCTCATAGCTTGTCCTGTGGTTCAGTCTCAAATTTTGAAAAAGAAACCCTCTTGTGTAGGGCTTTTCAACTTTTTATGGTGTTACAAACCCAGATTGATGGAGTCATTAGTCATGTTGTTCATGCCTGTCTCAGTGTAGTAATGGATGGACCAGGAGAGCTCCAAACCTTGTTATCATGAGCAAGTAGTAAGTTAGGGCAGGGAAGGCAAAAACTGATCATGATCTTTGCTGAAATCATAGGTGGTGCAACACACAAAAACTTGCAAATCAAGATGAAAAAGCTCTCATCCCTAAGGATATGCCCATGGAAGGTTCATAAAATGTTATTTTCTTAATTCCTTTTTTTTCTACATTAGTGTACTGTTTGCTACTAAAGTATGTCATTCAAATCAGCCTGCCCAGCAATGTAGAAGCATCTGCACCAGACTTTGAGGTGAGTGGTCCTAGATTTGAATCCAGCTGGCTCCTTGCACACTTTCCATCTGTGCTGGGTTAAGTATCGAGCTAGCAGTCCGGTCTTGTAAAAAACAGCCTAATGCTAAGGAAACGGCAAGATTGCCGCCTAATGTGCCACAAGGTAGGAAGAGGAACAACAATGACATTCAAATATTGCCCATTAATGCAATCAAATAATTACGAATTTTATGATAATCTGTACAATAGAAGATTGAGCAGGTGAGTTGTGGTTGTAGAACATTTTGTGTAGATTACTTGCAATTAATGCTGGGAACAGATCATAGGATTTAATTTGTTTACATCACTTTCAATGAACTTCGTCAACATTACCACCTCTATGCCAGCCTAGGAAGCAAAATAGGAGATGTCTATCTTCAGTCTCATGTTGGTCCTGTATGTTGCCTGGGAGGCAAATGGTTTCTTATGCAGAAAATGCTAATTACATAGGTCAGTATTATTACCATGGATGATGATGGCCATTCTCCTGCCAGTTAGCTCTCAAACATGTCCAAGCTACCTCCTTTGCTGTCAACCTGAAAACCTTCCGGATTGAATTAAAAACTGAAACCGTATCGAATTTGAGTTACCAGTGGCAAAGATTGATTTAGTTATGCAAAGTGTGTTGATAACTCCCTAATTGATTTGCAGATCAAATTCTGTGGCCCTGGTTTCTTCTCTGTGTCACACAAAACATACATATTTGAAAGCCATGTCAAAAACAAACTTAAAAATACTTAAAGATATAATTGCCCACCTCCAAGCACGTCTTCGCTAAATGGGCAAACTGAGCTGAATGCATAATCCACAATGAAATACATAGTTTCCTCTCAGTAAATATCAATTGTCCAGGCATTGGATCTCAAAAACCACATCCATTTTCATGAAAAATTAAATGGAATTGGAGGCTTCATGTAAGTTTCTGGAGAACCTACTGACTGATTAAATCACAGTCTAGTATGGAGTCTCCAATGCACAGGATCGCAAGAGGCTGCAGGGAGCTATAACACAGTCATTTCCATCAAAAGCGCAAGCATCTCCAACATCAAGGACATTTTCAAGACATGGAGCCTCAAGGAGGTGGCATCCATCATTAAGGATCCTCAAGAACAAGCATATTCCCTTGTCACGCTACTTCCATCAGACAGGAAGTACAGAGAGCCTAAAGTAGTGGTCACCAACCTTTTTAAGCCCAAGATCCCCTACCTCGGCCCTAGTGAAAGGCAAGGTCGACCTACTAAATTGATTAGTTACACACATGCGCACCAGGCAGAAAAGATCAGAAGTAAAACCCCGCAACCCGGAAGTAGAATTAATATACATTCACCAGAGGTCACCACCCATTTTTGTACCGTGGACCGGTTTAATAGTGACAATATTCTTGCGGACCAGCCAATGGGGGGTGGGGGGTGTTAAACACGACCGGAATACAGCGATACTCCAAGCAGGTTCCTTATGTCCAGTCTATTCCGCAGTTAAGTTTACGTGGCTCTCGGCACTTAGCTTCTGTCCCGCTTGCTCATGTTCTTTTCCGCTGAAAAATCTCAACAGGTTTGTCTTTAAGTGCAGGGTGCTTGGACTCAAGGTGCCGAAGCAGTTTTGAGGGCTTCATTGCCTCATTAGACAGCCTCTGGGCCCAAACTCCAGCCTCCCGCCTGCCGCCAGATGCCTTGGCCAGGTGCAGCTGGTTGTGGGTGGGGTGAGAGGACAAGGTCAGGGCCGTAGGTCCCCGTGCTGGGGCTGCAGCAGTTGCAGTCCAGAGAGAGCGACCGACCAAGCGAGGAGTGCAACAGGGCATGCCCACCCCCCTTGTAGGTAGGATCTATCGGCCGAAAAATATTTGGCTCGAGGGATGACTTTCAGTAGATCGCAGCGAAGTAGCTGCTCTGATACTTACGAAACCCTGAGCTCGAATTAGGTCGTCTGCAAATATTTTAGCACCAGGTTCCCCACAAACATTTGGTGTGCTAAACCAGTTTACAGGCAGTGCCCATCTGTCTGCGCTCCAGCCCAGTAGTTGGCCACTTCTCGCCAGCCGCGCAAGGCCAACCAGTGATCCCTGGTGCGAAGGTATCACTGCATTTAGGTGACTGATGACCTCACGTGCATTCAAGTTCAACAGTGGGCATGACAGGGAATAAGGAAAGGTGCAGCTGACTCATATCATTTCATATCGCAAAATCACATCGTTTCCTCGCGGCCCGGTGGTTGGGGACCACTGAAGTACACTGTGTAGTGTGTGGCGGGGGAGCTACACACATGCGCACTGGGCAGAAAGAACGGAACTAAAACCCCGCAACCCGGAAACAATCTCTCAACAGTATTTGTGTATTTATTTTTCATTTTTTTCAGGATCCACTGGGAAGGTCTCAAAGATCGACCAGTCAATCGCGATCGACGGGTTGGCGACCACTAGCTTAAAGAGACACACCCAATGAGTCACAAACAGCTTCCCCACCTTCGTCATCAGATTTCTGAATTGTCTATGAATACTATCCCATTGTTCTTTTTTTTATGACTGGTTTATGATTTTATGACTTTGTAATGGACTGCTGCGGCAAAGCAACCAATTTCATGCCATGTTAGACAGTAATAATTAACCTGATTCTGATTAGATTATCACATAGCTCTGTGAATTTTTTGATGTTGTATTCTAAACCTGTTATTGAACTTACTATGGGAAGATCTTTGAGTTGATTGTTAAGAATGAGGTTTCAGGGGACTTGGAGGAACACAATAAAATAGGGCCAAGTCAGCATGGCTTCCTTAAGGGAAAATGATGCCTGAAAAATCTGTTGGAATTCTTTGCAGAAATAACAAGCAGGATAGACAAAGGTTAATTTGCAGTTTGAGTTTGTGGTGAAGAAGACAAATGCAATGTTAGCATTAATTTCAAGAGAACCAGAATATAAAAGCAAGGATGTAATTCTGAGACTTTATAAGGCATTGGTGAGGCTCAGCTTGGAGTATTAAGAGCAGTTTTGGGCCCTTTATCTTAGAAGCGATCTGTTGGCATGTTCCACTTCCATCCTTGCTTATCCACCTCAACCAACCTGGTCTTCACTCCTTTCCCAAAATATTTAACTTTCTTAAATATGATTGCACATCAACATCTTACTATGTTGGTTCTGCAAGCTTATAACTCACAAATTAATTACTTTATACTTAACTTCACCATTTTCATTTCACCTTTTTGAAAATGGTCGCTAGCTCTGTTCTTACTGACAAAGGGAAACAAATGAACCCTTTTAAACACCAAAGATGCTGTTCAGTTTTTGTCAAATTTGCTACCTATTTTCTTTTCTGGGGTCGTATTCCTTCGCCATGAAAATCAGCTTTTCATCATTTCTTTGTGTGTTTTGGTCCATGATTTTGGCCTTCTCAGTTATTGGCTCTGGATGTAAGGAAGTAGTGAGTTGCCTATGCTTACTGGGGTCCTACTTGGGCTTGCATTATGCAGTCTGCTCAGAGAGACACAGGTTTATTAGTCCTGACAAGGCCTTGTGTTGTGATAGTGAATAATAGCAGATGGAGTGAGGAGGTTGACAGTTAGCAAAGAAAAACTGACCACATTCAAAAAAAACTCAAAATACCTTACTTGCTCATATTCATGTTTGTCAAAGCTATCAGGAAAAATATGCTTTAAATGTCTGTAATTTTAGTAAGAGTCAAAATGCTTCAAATACCAAAACTCTTCAAACCCAGTAACAGCTCTAAATAATTAAATATTTTATAAAAAATACTTGAAACATCAAAAACACTTAAATACACTCAAACAAATTGAAGCAAAATCTGTACTAACCACTACTCTCAGCAGTTTTCCATTGAACTAAGTGGAGAGATTATCTCTGTGCCAGCAGATTATCTCTGGTGAGAGTTGCTTGAGAAAGATCCCCTACTGGGAGTGGTGGAAATCTGCCAGGCCTTTAGGCTCTACAGTGGACAATTCCAGTGTGAGAATGCTGTTAGGAAACAACCTTTAACAGCTGAAGGGATCTTTGGGACGATGTTCCTCCACACATAGCCAAAGCTGAAGATGCCCTTTGGGAGAATGTCAGTCATTCATCTTCAAGGCCCCATTCATTATATTATAGTGACTACCCCATAGATTTTCTGAATTTTATTTCCTTTCTTGACTTCTGGGAAATCCCTCATTTAATAGATTCAACAGCTAATTGTTCTTTGTGGATCTTGTAATGGATAAGTCAGAAAGTTTTACAATATAAGAACTCTTTTGCCTATCTTTTTAGCTTATTTAGTACTTAAAATCCTGCACAATTATTATTTTTGTAATGGTACTTTTTTACTCATTTGCATGTTTTCCTTCATCCCATTCTGTAGCTGAAGCATTAGACTGATAGATTGGATTGGATTTGCTGGAAGATGCTGACAGTTCGATGCTAACCAACCAAACATTTTCCAGAGAAGTAATTTCAAGTTGATATCTCTCATGTAGCCACCAAAGTCATGAGCTTGCAGTCTTTCCAAACTGCCCTCCGATATTGAGTTCCTCAGATAACAGAGTGCAGGTTTGCTACAGTTCCCCAGTACCTCCACAGGGGTATTTGCCCATTGATTCCATACTAGAAAAAATGAATGGAGAGATTTGAATGAAGAGAAGGATAAGTATTAATTTATATATTCTTGAACTAATTGCGTTTAATTAAACATTTTAATTGTTTTCAAGTTTATTAAGTATTTTAAATTGTTAAATTTTTAAATAATGTTTTAACTAATTCATTAATTTTTAATAGTCGTCAGCTGTTTCTGACTGTCAGGGATATACAGAAGAATTGATTGTCCTTGAAGAGAATGCAGGCTGGTAAGCTTGGAGATACTCTTTTGCCAGCTGACAAAGCACTTCCATGGATACTGTTAACCACATAATGACATTGTATCATGCCAAGTCCAGTCATAGCCCTTTGTCTCACTTTTTGTACCAGGGCAGCTTTAGGCAATGATGATGCGGATGAATATGGAAAATAAATTTTGTACTTACCTCTTGGGTCAGTGTGGGTAGCTCCTTATTGGCTGCTTCTCACCAATTTTGTTTTACTTTGATCCATGTAGATCCTATTTCTGGCTCCCTGGTGACTGTATCATTTTCCTTTGCTGTCTTTATGTTATAATTATAAAGTACAGGCACTCCACATTCCCAACTTTTCGACATATTTAATATCCTACAAAGTTTCCTTCCCAGACTTGGTTTTGTGTAAATTTGTCTCAACAATCCTCTTGCATTTGGTTTCTCATGAATTATTATTACCTCCAGTACTTCAGTTTTAATTACAACTAAAAATATATACTACTTTTTCCACTTGCTCCCAGTATGTGTACCATTCCCTGTAAGCAGAAGAAGTGCTACACCTGCCTATTCACGCCCTCCCTCAATATTCCGGGCTCCAAACAGTCCTTCCAGGTGAGTCAACACTTCACCTGCGAGCCAGTCGGGGTCATCTACTGGATCCGGAGTTCCCAGTGTGGCATCCTCTGCACTGGTGAGACCCAATGAAAATTTGACAAGCGCCTTCTCTCTGCCCATACCAAGTAGGATTTTCCAGCAGTCAACCAGCTTAATTCAAATCCCCATTCCCCTTCCAATATGTTGATCTATGTCCTCCTCTACTACCACAAAGAGGCCTCTCTCAGGTCAAAGGAGCAAAACCTCAAATTCTGTCTAGGTAGCCTCCAAGCTGATAGCATGAACAATCATTTGTCTGGTAATCTGGTAATTTTCCCCTCCCCTATTCTCTTCTTCCATTCCATACTCTGGCTCCCAGCTTAGCCCTTCTGTCCTCCTCACCTGCTTAGCATTTCCCTCTGGTGCCCATCTTCTTTCCCTTTCTCTCCTCTCCTACCAAGTTCCTTTTCCTTCAGGTCTTTACCTTTTCAACTTATCACCTTCTAGCATCTTACCTCATCCCTCATCCCTTGCCAACTGGCTTCACCTATAACCTTCTAGCTTGTCCTCCTCTGCCTGTCGCACCTTTTTATTTCTGGGCTCTTCCCTCTTCCTTTGCAGTCCACATGAAGGGGTTTGGCCCAAAATGTCGACTGTTTACTCCTCTCCATAAATGATGCCTGACCCGTTGAGTTCCTCCAGCATTTTGTATGTTACCTCTGGATTTTCAACATCTCTTGTGATTATGTGGGCAATCTGACAATTATGTCCAACCCTATATACCACTGAACAGTGGAGGAATTCATGAGTCAATCACATTGGTGGATCTGGGATCACGATTAAGCCAGACGAGTCAAAATCTTAATGCACAGGAATGCACAAATCTACAAAGTGTGGTGGACTCAGGCAGTTCCAGAATAGGTACAGCTCCTCTACAAGAGCCAATGTCAGGAAGGCAAGGTTCATTATTAAAGGCCCTCACCATTGAGGCCATGCTCACTTGCAGGAGACCCTGGAGCATGTAGACCCTCACCACAACACACAATAACTGCTCTTTCCCACTACCATTCGGTTCTGGAACTGAACTAAATCTATAAACCAAATGGTTTCTTACAAGATTCTGACAATTCCATAGTTACTGTTATTAATTTGCAGTTCCATAGTTAGTACCTTTTCTAATTTGAAGGTATATTTAATTAAACTTAAATTCCCTGGCTGCCATGGTGCAAATTAAACCCAAGGTTCAAGGTACGTTTATTATGAAAGTATGAATACACTATACAGTCTTGAGATCTGTCTCCTTACAGGCAGCCACAAGACAAAGAAACCCAAAAGTACCCATTAAAAAAGGAAGACTGTCAAACAATTAAAGTGCAGAGAAAAAAAAGATTGTGCAAACAATTAAAGCTAAGAAATGACATTCAGAACCAAAATCCACGAAAGTAAGCAAATAGTGTCCCAGAACTGAAGTCCACAAAAGAAAGTCGATCCACAGACACAAGGCCTCAGAGCCTCAGTTCAGCTCACTGCTGAGTAAACATCACAGAGCAGCAAGCTGAGGCACCTCGTGCATTGTCTCGAGCCCCAACAACCTGACCTTTTCAATCTAGCTCGACGCTTAACTCGTCACCCAAAAATAAGAGTCTGTTGCTTCGAAACGTTCTGGGGCCTGGACCCCACCACCTCAATTCAACCTGTACCCAACCTTTCCAATTTGGCCTGGCATTTAAATTGTCATCCAAATGTTGGGTTCTGTCGCTTTGGTACAAGCTGAAGTTTGGACCCTTGCACTTCAATTCAGCGTGTAACCAATCTTTCCAATTTGGCCCGGCGTTTAAGTCAGTCAGGTCTTTCCTGTTGCCTTGCTTCACCTAGGTTTTGCCATATCGATTCACCTCCAAGTCCAAAGGGAAGCTATAGGCCAGGTTTGTGGTATCATTTAACAGGAAAAGTGTGATCAGCAAAGTATTTGGTCATTTTCTTTGTTTCATTGGTCACCAGCAAGTAGTCATTGAGCTTCAACAGCACCATCTTAAACCATGTCACTAGATCAACAGTTCAGGTGTCTGTCAGTTTAACCTCTAAGTTAACACTCATTTAACTTATTTATAACAGTTCTTCCCATTTTATTCTTTACATTTTTATGGACTATTTGTTTCCAGGCCTATTACGCTCAGTTTGTCCTGAGTTTTGTTTTGTTCCTATTTAGACTTGTTTCTCTGCTTGTAAATTTCTGCCACTAACTTACCGAATTTTTTCCTATAAATGGCCGGCTAGGCCGCTGACCATTAAGGTAGATCCTTCTTCAACTAATATTGATGCTATTGAAATAAATCATTGAATCAAAGTTCAAAGAAAATTTATTATCAAAGTACATACATGTCACCATATATGTAATCCTGAAATTCATTTTCTTGCAGACACAAATCCAATAAATCCAATAACCATAACAGAACCAATGAAAGACCACATCCAACAGGATGGACAGCCGGTATGTAAAGTACAATTAACTGTGCAAATACAAAAGGAAAAAAAGAAATACTAATAATAAGTATATAAACAATAAATATCTAGATCGTGAGATGAAGATTCATTGAAAGTGATCCCCGAGGTTATGGGAACAGTTCAGTGATGGGGCAAGTGAAGTTGAATGAAGTTATCCCCTCTAATTCAAATGCCTGATGGTTGAGTGGGAATAACTGTTCCTGATCCTGGTGGTGTGAGTCCTGAGGCTCCTCTACCTTCTTTCTGATGGTAGCAGTGAGAAGAGAGCATGACCAGATATTAAGGGGTCCCAGATGATGGATGCTGCTTTGCTGTGAAAGCTCTCCATGGGGATATGCTCAGTGATGGGGATGACTTTACCTGTGATGGACTGGGCTGCAGCCATTACTTTTTGTAGGATTTTCTGTCCAAGCACATTGGTGTTTCCATACCTCGCTCTGATGCAGCCAGTCAATATACTCTTCACCACACATCTATAGAAGTTTGTCGAAGGTTTTAGATGTCATGCTGAATCTACGCAAACTTCAAAGGAAGTAAAGGCACGGCTGTGCTTTCAAACTATGCTGTCAAGTTTGTGGATGACACAAAAGTGCCTTATCAAGAACAATGATGAGACAGAGTATAGCGAGGAATTGGAGCAGCTGGCAGACTGGTGTGAGCAGAGCAGCCAAAGCCTGAATGTGGAGAAGACAAAGGAAATCACTGTGGGCTTCAGGAAGATGCAGATGAAGCATCCTCTTCTGCAAATAAATGGCTTCTCCAGAGAGGGAGTTCCTGGGACTTCACATCATAGATAATCTCACTTGATCCATTGATATCAGCTCCCTGAACAAGGAGGAACAGCAGCGCCTCCACTTCCTAAAATGATTGAGGCAAACAAGGCCCCCACCTACCCCATCTTAACTGTGTTTTACACAACGACCATCATGACAAGTTCCATCTCCATCTGATATGGGAGCAGCCCTTTGAAGTCCCTACAAAGGGCTGTGAGAACAGCTGAGAGGGCCTCTATGCCATCCATCAGGGGCATTCATTAGGAGTACTGCATATGCAAGGCTCTTAAGGATCTCACCCACCCATCCAGCATTCTCTTTGATTTTCTACCATCAGGTAGGAGACAACAATTCATAAAAACAAGAATGGTCAGGATGAGAAACAGTTCCTTCCCCCAGGATGTTAGGCTTCAGAACTCCCTGCCACGTAGTATTCAAAGTGTCACTGGTTAACCTGTTCCATACCTTACAATATTTAATATTAATGCACTCTAATTTGTTTTTCATGTGTGATTCATCTGTAGATTTTATTCTTACCTTCGTAAGTTATCATGTGTTATGTGTGTTATGTGTACAACTATACTTTACACCTTGGTTCAGAGAAACAACATCTCATTTCTGTATACATTATATGGTTATATATGTTGTATACAATAAACCTGACTTGACTTTATAATTGCACTTACATGCTGGCCCAGGACAGATCCTCTCAAATGATAACTCCGAGGAATTCAAAGTTGCTGACCTTCTTTACCTCTGATCCCTTGATCAGGACTGGCTAATGGCCCTCCATTTTCCTCCTCCTGAAACTGATAATTAGTGCCTTGGTTTTGCTAACATTGAGCAACATTGGTTGTTGTTGTGGCACCATTCAGTCAGATTTACAATCTCCATCCTATATGCTGATTTGTCACATCTTTAATTGAGCCACCGACAGATGTTATCAGCAAATGTAAATATGGCATTGAAGCTGTACTTAGCCACACAGACAGAAGTGCAAAGTGAATAGAGCAGGGGGCTAAGCATGCAGCCTTCTGGTGCACCTAAGCTGATTGTGCAGGAGATGTTGTTGCCAATCCAAACTGACTTGGGACTGTCAGTGAGGAAATCAAGGATCTAATTGTACAAGACTGTATTGAGGCCAAGGTCTTGAAGCTTATTAATTAGTATCAAAGGGATTAGTATTGAGTGTTGAGCTGTAGTTGATAAAGAACATGCTTATGTATGCATCTTTGCAGTCCTGATATTCCAGGGTTGAATGAAGAGCCAATGAAATGGGATCAGTCACAGTATGGTACAATACAGAAGAAGGCCATTGAGCACATTCTATTCATGCCAGCTCCCTGGTTGAGCACCTCACCAGTTCTATCCCTGGTCTTTTCTCCATAGCCTAACAAAATTTGCCTCATAATAAAACTATCCAATCTCCCTTTGAAGGTGACAATGAAACCTACTACCTACTTCTACTCTGGGTAGAAAATTCATTCAAAATAATGTCTCAATTAATTATACATTCCCTTTATTTTATGCTTGTAACCTTTAATACTCAAGACCCTTACTAACAGAGAGAGCCTGCCAGTATCCACTCCATTCAGACCCGTAACTATTTTTACATATTTTAGATGATCACCCTTCAAAGTGCTCTTCTCTATATAAAATATTTTTGGCCTCTCCGATTATCTGTATTTCTGATCCTGCAAAATATTCCAGTAATTATTTTCTGGATGTTCATTGTTTTTCCATGTTAATTCTATTATGAAGCAACCAGAATTGAACATAAATCTTCATATGAGATTGGAAAAGTGTTATATAAGGCTCAGCACAAATTCCCAGCTTTTATATTCTATGTCTCTATTGATAAAGCCCTGAATAGTCTATGCCTTATTAACAGCCACAACAGCAGAACAGATATTGAGAATCTATGGCCAGTGACTCATCTAAATACCCCTATTAACTCGGCATGAGTTAGAAGAGTTTAAGAAACCCTACATTTGCCTTAATGAGTGCAGCTCCCATCAAAGGCAAATAAACTTCAAACCTTCCAAGTCAAAGCAACCCACATGATTGGCAAAACATTGAAAAATAGAAACATTGAAAACCTACAGCACAATACAGGCCTTTTGGCCCACAAAGCTGTGTCGAACATGTCCTTACCTTAGAAATTTCCTAAGGTTATCCATTGCCCTCTGTTTTTCAGAGCTCCATATACCTGTCCAGGAGTCTCTTAAAAGACCCCATCATATCCGCCTCCACCACCATCGCCGGCAGCCCATTCCATGCACTCACCACTCTTTGCATAAAAAATCTTACCCCTGACATCTCCTCTGTACCTGCTCCCTAGCGCCTTAAACCCGAGTCCCCTTGTGGCAACCATTTCAGTCCTGGGAAAAAGCATCTGACTATCCACATAATCAATGCCTCTCATCATCTTATACACCTCTATCAGGTCACCTCTTATCCTCCATCGCTCCAAGGAAAAAAGACCGAGTTCACTCAACCTATTCTCTTAAGGTATGCTCCCCAATCTGGGCAATATCCTTGTAAATCTCCTCTGCACCCTTTCTATGGTTTCCACATCCTTCCTATAGTGAGGCAACCAGAACTGAGCACAGTACTCCAAGTGGGGTCTGACCAGGTTCCTATATAGCCACAACATTACCTCTCAGCTCCTAAACTCAATCTCTCAATTGTTGAAGGCCAGTGCACCGTATGCTTTCTTAACAAGGAATCAACCTGCGCAGCAGCTTTGAGTGTCCTAGGGATTCAGATCCCAAGATCCCTCTGATCCTCCACACTGCCAAGAGTCTTACCATTAATGCTATATTCTGCCATCATATTTGACCTACCAAAATGAACAACCTCACACTTATCTGGGTTGAACTCCATCTGCCACTTCTCATCCCAGTTCTGCATCCTATCTGTTACGTATTCAGGCAACAATAAATATATGAGTTCGGCAAGGGTTTCTTATAACAAACAACACGTTTATTAAACACAGAAAACAAACCCCCCAAAAGTAAACAAACACTACCGTAACCGGAAACAGCTGCTGAACGGCTGTTCAAACAGTTCGTAAAGTGATATTCCAAAATAGTTCTTTAAAGTGGTATTGCCAAAAGTTCGATATGCTCACAGTCCATTTAAAAGGAGAGACTTTACAGGACGATTTAAATTCTCTTTCACGTCGCTTGCTTCGATCCCCGACGTCGAACTTCCCATGAAGAATTTACGAAACAGAACGGCTTAAAGGCACTTACCTTTCCTTCTCCACTACCTTCAATCCTTTCTAGGTAAACCTAGGGATTAACACGAAGATAGTCAACGAAATCCTTCCAAATAAGGATCAAACAAAGGTCGCCCCCGTTTCACCGTAGAAAGCGATTCTCCTCGATCTTTAACTTCCAACCTTGAATCTTCACTCTCCACTGTCTCAAACTAACAGAATCATAAAGAACCTGTTGGCATTAACCTTTTAAACTTTAGGCATTAAATAAAAACTTCATCCTTCAGCTAAACTGCGTCATCACTTCAAACACGCAGTGGCATGAAGTCAACCTGGCAAATCCAGCCACGAACTGCCCCTCCTCACAGGGTGGGGTCTACCTTTTATAACCTGTAAAAAAAACCCGTCACATGATCTCTACTGGCGGGAAAATGACGTCATTCCACCATCACAAGACCATCACCTCAAGTCCAGTACAGCTTCAACCCCAGTCACATGACAAGGGCTCCACTGTCATGTGTCACGAGTATGTAACATATCAATGTCCCGCTGTAACCTCTGACAGCCCTCCACACTATCCACAACACCTCCAACCTTTGTGTCAGCAGAAAATTTACTAACCCATCCTTCCACTTCTTCATCCAGGTCATTTATTAAACTCATGAAGAGTAGGGGTCCCAGAACAGATCCACTCGTGAACGACCTCCATGCAGAATATGAGTCGTCTACACCCACACTTTGCCTTCTGTGGGCATGCCAGTTCTGGATCCACAAAGAAATGCCTTCCTTGGATCCCATGTCTCCTTACTTTCTCAATAAGGCTTGCCTGGGATACCTTGTCAAATGCCTTGCCACGTACACTACATCTACTGGTTTAGCTTCATCAATGTGTTTAGTTGCATCCTCAAGAAATTCAATCAGGCTTGTAAGGCACGACCTGCCTTTCACAAAGCCATTCTGACTATTCCTAATTGTATTATGCCTCTCCAAATGTTCTTAAATCCTGCCTCTCAGGATCTTCTCCAGGATCGTAAGAAGCAGTAAATTCTGGGAAAAAACCAGCAGTTCAGGCTGCACCTGTGCAAAGAGAGCATGACTTCAGGATTGAAGGATGTCCATTTAGAACTGAGATGCAGAGAAATTACTTTAGTCAGAGTGTGGTAAATCTATGGAATTTGCCACGAGTGGGAGGCCAAGTCATTGGGTGCATTTAAGGCAGAGATAGATAGGTTCTTGATTAGCCAGAGCATCAAATGGTATGGGGATAAGGCAAGTAGGGATGACTAGAAGAATTGGATCACCCCATGATTGAATGATGGAGCAGACTTGAAGGGCTAAATGGCCTGTTTCTACTCCTGTATCTTATGGTCTCATGGTCTTAAATCTGTAACAAAATGCAAAATACATACTTTTGCCTATATTCTCACTCTCCGGCTGCTCCCATTCACTCACTGAACAGATAAATTTGTTTACATTTTATCCCTATGGTTACCTCAATTTACCCCATGATGGACATCACCTTATCTCCAGTCAACATCTCCCCATACATCTAGAGTTTGTACAAATTTCTTTTGTCACATTTTGTGTTCTGGTGAATGGTCTCCAAACTGAAACATTTACTTGACCAGCTGTATAACTCCATCATCTTTTAATATTTTTCTTTAAGTGGCCAACATCTGCAGTTTCTTAAATCTGAAGTCCACGTGACTGACAGTCCGCCCATCATCTTAAATATTCCTTCTCTTCCCCACCTGGGTACACAGAACACATTGTGTGCAAGTCACGAAATGCACTGCAGTTACTGAGACTGGTCTAACAGTACCTGACAAGCATTTGACTTCCAACACCCACGTGCTCAACAGCAGTCCTTATCTGAGTACACCACCTGAGCGTGACTTGCTAATTACACCTAATTTGTCTGGAGGAGGAGTAAATAGAAGGAAATAAATAACGATGGGGGGGAGGTGAAAGAAAAAGAAATCCTTATATTGCAAAATATGAAACAATTGTTGGAAAGATGGTTAAATAGACTGTATTTGAAATACCCAGCAGGCCATGCAGCATCTGTGAAGGTGGAAACAAATTATACTTTGTATTGCAGATGGATGAATTTTATTTAGAACTGACCAGTTTTGAAGTAAACTGAAAAGGTGTTTATCTGAAATTGCTAAATTCAATACTGAATCCCAAAGGCTGTAATGTACAATCATTCCTGACAAGAAAAGGCAGACCTAAAGAGCTTTGATGCGATTATTTGTTGTGAGCTCCCTAAGCACTGGTCTATTGCATGTCTAGTTTTGCTGTTAAGCAAACATACAGTTGTTTGTTATAGCTTCAGCAGGTTAGTAAATCCCAACACGCTCTTCTACACTTCTCATTGAACCATTAGAATCAGAATCAGGTTTATTATCACCGGCATGTGACGTGAAATTTGTGAAACTTAGCAGCAGCAGTTCAATGCAATGCATAATATAGAAGAAAACAATATTAATAATAAATAAATAAATAAATCTTACTGGGTGTACTTTCTACATTATGCATATATTGAATAGATTAAAAATCGTGCAAAGAACAAAAATATTATATATTTTAAAATTGAGGTAATGTCCAAAGCTTCAGTGTCCATTTAGGAATCGGATGGCAGAGGGGAAGAAGCTGTTCCTGAATCACTGAGTGTCTGCCTTTAGGCTTCTGTATCTCCTAACAGAAGATAACAGCGAGAAAAGGGCATAGCCTGGGTGCTGGAGGTCCTTAATAATGGATGCTTCCTTTCCGAGACACCACTCCCTAGAGATGTCCTGGGTACTTTGTAGACTAGTACCCAAGATGGAGTTGACTAAATTTACAACCCTCTGCAGCCTCTGTAGCCACCCATACCAGACAGTGGTGTAGCCTGTCAGATTGCTCTCCACGGTACAACTATAGAAGTTTTTGAGAGTATTTGTTGACATGCCAAATCTCCTCAAACTCCTAATAAAGTATAACTGCTGTATTGCCTTCTTCATAACTGCATTGATATGTTTGGATCAGGTTAGATCCTCAGAGATCTTGACACCCAGAAGCTTGAAATTGTTCATTCTCTCCACTTCTGATCCCTCTATGAGGATTGGTATGTGTTCCTTCATCTTACCCTTCTGCAAATCCACAATCAGCTATTTCATCTTACTGATATTGACTGCCAGGTTGTTGCTGTGCCATCACTCCACTAGTTGGTGTATCTCACTCCTGTACGCCTTCTCGTCACCACCTAAGATTCTACCAACAATGGCTGTATCATCAACAGATTTATAGATGGTATTTGAGCTATGCCTAGCCACACAGTCATGGGTACATAGAGAGTTCAGCAGTGGTCTAAGCACACACCCCTGAGGCGCACCAGTGTTGATCGTCAGAGAGGAGGAGATGTTATCACCAATCCGCACAGACTGAGGTATTCCGGTTAGGAAGTCAAGGATCAAATTGTAGAGGGAGGTACAGAAGCACAGGTTCTGCAAGTTCTCTATCAGGATTGTGGGAATGATAGTATTAAATGCTGAGCTTTAGTTGATGAACAGCACCCTGACATAGGTGCTTGTGTTGTCCAGGTGATCTAAAGCCACATGAAAAGCTATTGAGATTGCATCTGCCGTTGACCTATTATGGCGATAGACAAATTGCAATGGGTCCAGGTCCTTGCTGATGCAGGAGTTCAGTCTAGTCATGATCAACCTCTCAAAGCATTTCATCACTGTCGATGTGAGTGCTACCAGGTGATAGTCATTGAAACAGCTCATGTTATTCTTGGGCACT
Organism: Hypanus sabinus; assembly: GCF_030144855.1. Classification (NCBI taxonomy): domain Eukaryota; kingdom Metazoa; phylum Chordata; class Chondrichthyes; order Myliobatiformes; family Dasyatidae; genus Hypanus; species Hypanus sabinus. Next base: position 69,076,329 of record NC_082713.1, on the reverse strand, counting down.
GGTATAATTGTTGCCTTTTTGAAGCAACAGGGAGCTTCTGCCCTTAGCAATGAGAGGTTGAAAATATTGTTGAATACTCTCACCAGTTGGTTGGCACAGGTTTTCAGAGCCTTACCAGGAACTCCATCGGGACCTTCCGCCTTGCGAGGGTTCACTCTCTTTAAAGACAGCCTAACATCGGCCTCTGAGACAGAGATCACAGGGTCATCAGGTGCAGCAGGGATCTTCACAGCTGTAGTTGTGTTCTCCCTTTCAAATTGTGCATAGAAGGCATTGAGTTCTTCTGGTAGTGAAGACTCACAGCCATTCATGGGTTTCACTTTCTAGGAAGTAATGTCTTGCAGACCCTGCCAGAGTTGACGTACATCTGATATTGCCTCTAAAATGGAGGCGCGATGCAGCACGCAGCAGCCGCTCAGGGATGAATATCTGTTATCCGTCAAGTAGGATGCCGTGTACAATCCTGATTTGCTGAAGACAGAAGGGTGAGGCATGGAGGAACGTCTGGTGAAACTTTTGAAATGCCTGTTTCGCTGCCACTGTTACTGTGCAGTCGAAAAATCTCCGGGAGAAAGGCCCCGAATCCTCGGCTTTGCCTGTTGCTTGGCAGCCGGTGCCGGGGTCGAAGTGCTCGGCAGAGATGGTGATCGGTGCTGAGTGTCGGAGGGCTGGTCGGAGGCTCAAAGTTTTCGGACGGACTCAGAGTTGGCTGTGGTCGGGTGCTTCCAGAGGCTGCATCGGCAAGTTTGCGGCACTGGAGGTCCATGGCAGGAAGAGCTTCTCTTTCTTCTACCGTCTGCGTGAAATGATGGGTTGTCGGGACTCTGAGCCTTTTTTTTTACCCTGTGCCCATGGACTGCTCTTTATCAGATTACGGCATTGCTTTGCACTGTTGTAACTATATGTTATAATTATGTGGTTTTTGTCAGTTAGTCTTGGTCTGTCTTGTGTTTCTGTGATATCATACTGGAGGAACATTGTATCATTTCTTAATTCATGCATTACTAAATGACAATAAATGAGGACTGAGTGTCCTCATCATCCAATCTAATCTAACCTCATTCAAAATTGTCCCTTCACTGTTGAAATAGCCCTCCGCAAATCATACCTGTTTTTCTGGTACAGGTCTGGTTGCCTGACTTGAATGCCACAGATCTAGCCTTCAGCAGACGATGTACCTTCTGTTTCGTCCACAGCTTTTGGTTTTGGAATATACAGTAAGTCTTTGCAGGCACACACTCATTCGCACAGGTTTTAATGAAGTCGGGAAACAACTGCAGCATACTCATCCAGATTTGAGGATGAATCCCGGAATACAATACAATCGACCGATTCAAAGCAGTCCTGTCGGCACTCCTGTGCTTCCCTTGTCCATACCTTCTTGTTCCTCACTGCTGGTGCTGCAGTCCTCAGTCTCTGCCTGCACTCAGGGAGTAGAAGTACAACCAGGAAATCAGACTTCCTGAAGGTAGGGCATGGAACAGCATGGTAGGCATTCGTGATGGTGGTGTAGAAATGGTCTGGTGTGTTGTTTCCTCTAGTATTACCAATCTGCCCGGCTTATTAAAACTGCCAGATTGAAGGATATACCCTTCCATGAGCTTATAAGATTGTGCTGTGTATATTTTTACACTGCTTCTGATATCACTTACTGATTGGCAAGCTTGGAGCCAGATCAATTCTCAGTCTACCATAAATACCATGATCATGGTGGTACAAATCACAATGGACGTTTCCTTTGGTATGATAATTGGCTTGGTCTTCTCACAAACTTTGCAATGTTTACCTCTACCAATATTAATATCAACAGATGCATGATAGATATGTCACTTAACACTCAAGCAGCTTGGTCAGTAGCTGTGCTATCAAGCCATGTCTAGTAGTAACATTGAAGTTCCCTATCTAGAATGCTGTGCTTTCTGTGCTTCTTCTACTGTCAGAGTTCCCTTCAAATGCTGTTCAACATCGAAGAGCAATGATTCATCAGCTGAATGAGAACAGTGGGTAATAATTGAGAGGATGTGTCCTTGCCCATATCTGGCCAGATGCCATGAGACTTCAGGTCTCAAGTCAATGTTGCAAAGACCAAGTAACGACATCTCTCTTGTATACTCCTCCTTTGTCTGCCTAAGCAATAGAATAAGATGTATTGGGGATTGTGATGGAGGAGCCATTGTTTCATTACCTCTAATTCCACAATAGGCAATAGATTTGTATTTTCTTTTGTTTAATTGATCATGGGATATGAATGCTATTGCCAATGCCAGCATTAAATATTCATTTATTAATTGTACTTGAACAGTGGAGGCAGGTAATGATCAACCACACTATTGGTTTTGACATCACATAGGAATAGGACTGGAGTGAAAAGAATGGTAAATGTCCTTCTCCAAAGGGCCTTAGTAAGTTCAGAGCATAAGCGTTCAAGTGAGGTAAAAAGCCATTGACATTAAGACATCTGACTAAGCTTAGGCAGTCTAATATTGCTTCCTTATATGAAATTTACCATTTCTCCAATTGTTAACTTCTTCTGTTTTCTAGAATTTCTGATGTAAAGAAGTAAACAATAACCTACGATAATTTAATCAGTGCAAGTTTCTTTATTGCACATAACAAAGAAATTTGCATAATCCTACTATTTTAATTTCTACCTGTGCATCCATTTCTTGGAGTTATTGCCCCATTTATTTTGAACAACTGTTGCATTTCTCCACTGACATGTCATAACACACATCTGCTTTAAACTAATAGAAGTTCTATGAAAACTTGTAGTACCAGAAAATTAGTGTTGAAAACCAATCGCCCATGCATTTTGAACATAGGTAGTACAGGGTCTCCTGATCAGAGGTCTCCCTCTTCTCCTCCTGCCAGCTTCTTCTGTTACGTATCCTGTAACTGGATAACTTACTATCAAAGATAGAGAAGTCCGTTGAAGTCTGATGTCACTATTTTCAAACATTTTTATTTATAAAGGGACACAAAAGTAAGGTTAATACAAAAATTCAGATAATGCACGTCATCAATACTCAATCTAAAGCGCGGGTATAGTAATAATCATCATTAAGTGAGCTCTACTATTGTCTAGGGGTAAGTAGATTGTCCGTTGGAAATATAAAAGTCACTCAGAAGTCTGCAGGCCTCAGCCTTTTGAGAATCGCTGGGTTTCACGTGGTGCGACCGAGAGAGAGAGATTGGGAAGAAGAGAAAGAACTTGCCGAGTCTTGATGAAGCTTCCGTGAAATCCCTCTCCCCAATGTTAGTTAAAAGCGGTTTTCTGTGATTCCAGCCACAAATTCCAATCCCGGAATCTAACGCATGTGGCTTCCTTCAGAATGGCTTCCCGCTGCTGCGGGATCACTCTCTCGTGTCTTCTTGGTGCGTCTGAAGAGGCTGTCCCCCTGAGTCTCTCCTTTATACTTCCTCATGGGGTCACAGGTGTCAATCAGGTTGGGATGATGCAATCTCTCTCTCAACCAGCCCACCTTGCCCGAGGGCTTTTCACGTGGTCTCCATGAGACAATAGCCGCTGTCGTCTTATTCTGTATCCCGGGTGGAACGTGCAATTCGGCACATTTCTCTCTCTCTCTCTCTTCCTGGGTCTACTGACCCCCCCCCCCCCCCCCCCGACGGGTGCTCTTGCGATTCTCACAAAGGAGGGGGCTGGGATCATAACACTTCCTTCTTTTCATCTTCACTGTCTTGATGTCAACCTAACAGAACCATTCCAAAAGCTAATTCTTTTTCAGATGAAAAATATTATTTTGATGAGATGATATCAAGCTGAAAAGTTAAGTAACAAACAAAATGATAGATGAACTCTAGCAAGTCAGGCAGTATGTGTAGAGAGGAATAACCTTTCAGGCTGAGATGCTTCATTGGGACTATCTGAGCTAAAATATTAGTACTATTTTTCTCTCTTTTGACACCAACTGTCAGCACTCTCTGCTTTAGTTTTGGAAGCACAATGCATAAATTGGTCATTGAGGAAGGCCACTCCAAAATTATACAAAGATTCTTAACTGTGTGGACAATTCTGTCTATTTTACCAAAATTAATATACAGTGGCATGCAAAAGTTTGGGCACCCCTAGTAAAAATTTCTGTTACTGTGAATAGCTAAGCGAGTAAAAGATGACCTGATTTCCAAAAGGCATAAAGTTGAAGATGACACATTTCTTTAATATTTTAAGCAAGATTACTTTTTTTTTTATTTCCATCTTTTACAGTTTCAAAATAACAAAAAAGGAAAAGGGCCCGAAGCAAAAGTTTGGGCACTCTGCATGGTCAGTACTTAGTAACACCCCCTTTGGCAAGTATCACAGCTTGTAAACACTTTCTGTAGCCGGCAAAGAGTCTTTCAATTCTTGTTTGGGGGATTTTCACCCATTCTTCCTTGCAAAAGCCTTCTAGTTCTGTGAGATTCTTGGGCCGTCTTGCATGCACTGCTCTTTTGAGGTCTATCCACAGATTTCCAATAACGTTTAGGTCGAGGGTTTGTGAGGACCATGGCAAAATCTTCAGCTTGCGCCTCTTGAGGTAGTCCATTGTGGATTTTGAGGTGCGTTTAGGATCATTATCCTGTTGTAGAAGCCATCCTCTTTTCATCTTAGGCTTTTTTACAGATGGTGTGATGTTTGCCTACAGAATTTGCTGGTATTTAATTGAATTCATTCTTCCCTCTGCCAGAGAAATGTTCCCCATGCCATTGGCTGCAACACAGGCCCAAAGCATGATTGATCCACCCCCGTGCTTAACAGTTGGAGAGGTGTTAAAAACATAGAAACATAGAAAATAGGTGCAGGAGTAGGCCATTCGGCCCTTCGAGCCTGCACCGCCATTCAGTATGATCATGGCTGATCATCCACCTCAGAACCCTGTACCATCTTTCTCTCCATACCACCTGATCCCTTTAGCCACAAGGGCCATATCTAACTCCCTCTTAAGTATAGCCAATGTACCGGACTTAACTGTTTCCTGTGGCAGAGAATTCCACAGATTCACCACTCTCTGTGTGAAGAAGTTTTTCCTCATCTCGGTCCTAAAAGGCTTTCCCTTTATCCTTAAACTGTGACCCCTCGTTCTGGACTTCTCCAACATCGGAAACAATCTTCCTGCATCGAGCCTGTCCAATCCCTTTAGAATTTTATACGTTTCAATAAGATAGCCCCTCAATCTTCTAAATTCCAGTGAGTATAAGCCTAGTCGATCCAGTCTTTCTTCATATGAAAGTCCTGCTATCCCAGGAATCAATCTGGTGAACCTTCTCTGTACTCCATCTATGGCAAGAATGTCTTTCCTCAGATTAGGGAACCAAAACTGAACACAATATTCTAGGTGCGGTCTTACCAAGGCCTTGTACAACTTCTACAAGGCCTTGTTCTTCTCATGAAATTCTGCACCCTTTTTTCTCCAAACATAGCTTTGCTCATTGCGACCAAAAAGTTCTATTTTAACTTCATCAGTCCACAGGACTTGTTTCCAAAATGCATCAGACTTGTTTAGATGTTCCTTTGCAAACCTATGACATTGAATTTTGTGGTTAGGACCCAGGAAAGGTTTTCTTCAGATGACTCTTCCATGAAGGTCATATTTGTGCAGGTGTCACTGCACAGTAGAACAGTGCACCACCACTCCAGAGTCTGCTAAATCTTCCTGAAGGACTTTTACAGTCAAACGGGTGCTTTGATATGCCTTTCTAGTAATCCTACGAGCAGTTCTTTGGGAAAGTTTTCTTGGTCTTCCAGACCTCAACTTGACCTCCACCGTTCCTGTTAACTGCCATTTTTTAATTACATTAAGGAAACGGCTACCTGAAAACGCTTTGCTATCTTCTTAGAGCCTTCTCCTGCTTTCTGGGCATCATTTATTTTAATTTTCAGAGGGCTAGGCAGCTGCTTCAAGGAGCCCGTGACTGGTGATTTTTGGGACAAAGTTTGAGGAGTCAGGGTATTTATAAAGCTTTGAAATTTGCATCACCTGGCCTTTCCTAACGATAACTGTGAACAAGCCATAGCCCTAACAAGCTAATTAAGGTCTGAGACCTTGGTAAAAGTTATCTGAGAGTTCAAATCTCTTGGGTTGCTCAAACTTTTACATGGTGCTCCTTTCCTTTTTTCACTCTAAAATTCTAGAAAACAAAAATAATACACTAATCTTAAGATGTTGAAAAGAATGTTTCATCTTTATCTTTATGACTTTTTAAGGTCAGTTCATCTTCTACTCACTTTAACTATTCACAGTAACAAAAATTTTGACCAGGGGTGCCCAAGCTTTTGCATGCCACTGTAAAATCGATACTGCACAGAGACTAACTTAGCATTTATCCATTCTGCATGCTTAGTTTGTTCACATAATGGAAGAGCATCCTCAACAGCTCCAATCTGCTAATTAAATTTGCTGATGACACTACAATGTCTGTTACAAGGCCTAATCTCAAGTAACAATGTATCAGCCTACAGAGAAGAAGTCATCTCTCTGACACGGTAGTGTCAGGAAAACAAACTCTCCCACAATGTTGCAAAAACAAAGGAGCTGGTTGTGGACTACAGGAGGAATGGAGACAGGCTAACTTCCATTGACATCTGGAGTTGAGAGGGTGAACAGCTTTAAGTTTCTTGGCATACACATTACAGAGAATCTCACGTGGGGTGTACATACTGGCTGTGTGGTGAAAAAGGCACAACAGCGCGTCTTTCATCTCAGATAGTTGAAGAAATTTGGTATGGGCCCCCAAATCCTAAGAACTTTCTACAGGGGCACAATTGAGAGCATCCTGACTGGCTACATCAATGCCTGGTATGGGAACTGTATTTCGCTCAATTGCAGGATTCTGCAGAGAGTGAAATAGACAGCCCAGCACATCTGTAGATGTGAACTTCCCACTATTCAGGACATTTACAAAGACAGGTGTGTAAAAAGGGCCCAAAAGATCATTGGGGACCTGAGTCAACCCAAACACAAACTTTCCAGCTGCTACCATCCGGGAAACAGTACTGCAGCATAAAAGCCAGGACCAACAGTCTCCGGGACAGCTTCTTCCACCAGGCCATCAGACTGATTAATTCATGCTGATACAGTTGTATTTCTATGTTATATTGACTGTCCTGTTGTACATAATATTTTTTAAAAATTACTATAAATTGTACATTGCACATTTAGACAGAGACGTAACATAAACATATTTACTCCTCATGTATATGAAGGATATAAGAAATAATCAATTCAATTATGATATTATGAGTAAAACAACATAAATCCAATCACAATTACAAACGGAGGAAAATCAGTACCAATACTACTGAGACAAACTTAACTCTACAGTTCAATTTCTGACCTGTTCTTATTCAAGTAAAGCATCTTTCTTCAGAGTTCCATCCAGATTATCCAATTAATATATTATACATCGTTTCATTCACAGCTATAGTGGTACATTCATCTGGCACCTCCTTTCCATGATCTGCTGAGATGCCCCAGTCTGCCAATCAGCATGCAGATGTGATCAACCCACCCAACATTTTGTCCATAACTTTTCATCCCATACATTTTTAAGCATATTTGAGATAAACAGACTTTGCAAATCTATACAAGTTAATTGGTTTGTCAGCTATAGGAAACCATAAGGGATCATTATTGCTCAGATATGCAGTGATTGGCAAAATGACATTCCCAGCAATTACTTACCTCAAAGCATGCATCCTGCAATTGTGAATTACAAAGAAAATTGATACGTTAGATGATATACTACATTTGGTGCCTTACAAGATATACCATAAAAAGTGGAGTTCTTTTTTGATATAACAAAAGTTACAACAGCAAATATTGATGACAAAAGACATCACAGTCTCCACTGCACCTGCACAATCTTCAGCTGGTTGAAGAAAAATAGCATTTATGGAACATAGCCTTAAACCTTTCACCAGATATATAGTTTGCCAAGTAGCAAACCAGACTTCTATATGTTTTAGAGACATGGAATTCCAGGATAGAAATCAAAAAATGCAGAAGAGGGAAACTCAAAATAGAAATTTTAAAAGCCTGAAAATACTCAGCAGGTCTGGCAGCATCTGAGGGAAGAGAAATAGAGTTAAAATATGTCAGGTTAAAAACATAATGAAGTGTCTTAAAGCTAAAACATTAACCCTGTTTCTATCTCCATAATTGTTGCCTAACTTGATGTATGTTTTCTAGTTTAAGGTCTCAGTATGGTTTCTAAATGGAGGATGTTACAGAGACAGGAGAGGTATAATCAAAATGTTACCACATGGAATTGGCCATTTTCCAGCTGTCAGAGTCAGTGTCAGCTCTAAAATAGCAACTTTCTAAGTTGCACTAAATCAGTTTCTCTGCCTTGTTTTGTGCATTTATTAAGATCTTCCTCTTACTTACCAATTTCCTATTTGCTTCCAAACAAAATGATGTTTAAATCAGTTTTCTGCTACTTTCCTTGGATAATCACAGATGGATGACTTTTTTCTTGTCATGTTTGTTTCTCAGTGAGATCTATATTTCTTTAGCATATTCAAATAATTTAAATGTTCAGTGCTGATTATCCTCTAGCAAACCTATAAATCTAATTTTGAAATCAATTTTATGCAATCCATCCCTCACAGCAACATAATATGTTTTCTTTTAGTTCAAGGCTCTAATTTCCAGTGATCAATGTTCCTCTTGACCTGCCCATAAAGCCTTATCCCAAACAAGAGCAGGCTTCTTGTTTCCTGATGGAACACTGGAGAGCATTAACAGCAAATAGAAGGAAGGGCAAGCTGTACATTATACTTTGATGATCAGGAGCACATTCGTGCACATCTATTGTGTTGGCAGGGGAGATAAATGTGAAGAATGTTCTTAATATGCTCTGTATGCGAAGGAAAGAAAATTCTCCATGGATATTGGCAATCCAAATTACGAATTCGCCTTTGGGCTTTTCGCATTCCCATTAACCACCATGCACTTTAACTATAGCCTTTGGTTTAACATTACATGGTTTTTTTTTCAGTCCCCTGAATACTTAATGGCTCTGTCTAAACTGCAATGGTCTTGTGGTTCTCCTCCTTAACCATCTTTACAGACCAACCTCCACTTTTGACTTCAGTGATATTGTCCCCAACAGCAATATTACTTTGATCAGCAACTATACTGTCCTTATCTTGATCACTAAATCTACCCTCATGGAGAGAGTTGTCTGTAGTCACTGCTCTATCATCCCAAATTTATCACCTTTTGCTATTCCAGGTACTGCAATAGTAGCCACTCCATCTCTTGAGATCAGTCGACGTTCCTGTGAAGTCTACCAAGTCATCTGTTGGTTTGGACAAGGCCAATGCATAAGTGACTGATGAAATTCTTCACTATGCATTTTGGTGATTCTTTCAGTCCATCACCCCTCAGCCTCAGTGAGTCAATCCAGTCTATGGTCATATCCATTGAAGCATGCTCTTGGTATGTAACTGCAAGAGGATCTGACAAAAGTATCAAGAGTTTGAATCATCTCAGCATTCTCCCGAGATCCCCATTAACACAGAAGCCAGCCTTCAGCAAATTTGATACATGATAGGAACAGATGGTAGGGAGTATTAGATAGAGCAGCAGTCATGGGGACAGACAGCATCTGCTATAGTAATGTGGTTCTGGCCAAGCTATTCCAGTGCAGTCACAATGCTGGCATCTACCTTAAGATGTGGAATAGTGCCCAGGTATGTCTGTTCCAACAAAACAGAGCAAATCCAATCTAGTTAATGACTGTCCAATCAGTTTCTTCTCAATTTGCAGAAATGTGACAGAAAGCATCATCAGCAGGGATGTTACAGGACCCTCAGTCACCTGCTCACTGATCCTCAGTTTAGGTTTCACCAAGCTGGTCCAAAGAACAGGTCACCTGCCCACTTAGCTATAGAATCATAGAATTATATGGAACAGAAACAGGTCTTTGGCCCAACTCATCTATGCTAACTAAGTTGTCTACTTGAGGTAGTCCCATTTCCCTTTGTTTGGCTCGGATCCCTTTAAACCTTTTCCATTCATATACCTATCCGAATGACTTTTAAATGGTGTTGGACTTCTGGTGAATTACAGGACATAAGGAGAACCAATCAACTAGATTGAGCCATATCTTAGACTAAAGAGATTGGTTCCAATTTTTGGAGGTCAGTAATCCCATCCAGGGAGTCCCTCGGGGAGTATTTGAGTCCTAGTCATTCTCAAGTGTCTCATCAGTCACATTCCTTCCATCAAAAGTCTAAAGTGGTGAAGATTGCTCAATGTTCACCTTTATTCTTGAAACCATTACAGAAAGCCAAGTCCTGTTCATGAGTTGGCCCAAAGGGCCTGTTTCCATGCTGTTCAATGTTCAGGCATGAAGTAGCAGGCAACCTTTACACCACAAGATTGTAAGACACTGACCATTTCCAGAATCTAATGGCCTAACTACATACCCATGATATTTAATGGTGTTACTTCTCTAAGATACTCACAATCAATATCCTATCAAGTTCTATGATCTGCAGACTTTTGTTATATCCACCTATTACCTTCCAGCGAGTCAAGAAGATGACTCACCTTGACAAGGCAATTGAAGATGGTAATCAAAAGATAACTTAACAAAGTTACCCACACCCTGAAAAATAAATTAAGCAAAGAGTTCAAAGTAAAATTTATGATCAGAGTACATACATGTCACCACATACAATCCAGAGGTTCTTTTTTATGCGGGCATACAAAGCAAATCTATAAAACAGTAACTGTAAGCAGGATCAATAAACAACAAACTGCAAATGCAAATATAAATAAATGGCAGTAAATAACAGACTTAAAATATCAAGATAAAGAGTCCTTAAAATGAGATTATCAGTTGTGGGAACACCAGAAATAGAATGAGTATAGTTATCCCCTTTTGTCCAAGAGCCTGATAGTTGACAGGTAGTAACTGTTCTTGAACCTGGTGGTGTGAGTCCCGAGGCTCTTGTAACTTTTACCTGATGGCAGCAGTGAGAAAAGTGCATGGTCTGGGTAAAGAGGATCTTTGATGTGAATGCTGTTTTTCTAAGACAATGTTATATGTAGATGTGCTCAATGGTTGGGTCAGATTTACCTGTGAGGTACTGGACCATATCTACTTCCTTTTGTAGGATCTTCCGCTCAAAACAATTGTTGTTCCCATACCAGGACATAGTTCAGCCAGTCAGCACAGTTTTCACTATGTAGCTATAGAAGTTTGCCAAGGATTTTGCTCACATACTGAATCTCCACAATCTCCTGAGGAAGTAGAGGTGCTGTTGTGCTTTTTTTGCAATTATATTTATAATATGGGTCCAGGAAAGATCTGCTGAGATGCTGACACCAGGCAAAATTAAAGTTACTGACCCTCTTCACCTCTGATCCTCCAATGAGTCCTGGTTCATGGCCCTCTGGTTTCCCTCTCCTGAAGTCTACAATCAGGTCCTTGGTCTTGCTGACATTGAGTGAGAGGTTGTTGTTATTACATCACTCAGAAAAATTTTGAATCTCCCTCATGTATATTGATTCATCACCACCTTTGATATGGCCCACAACTGTGGTGTCATCAACAAACCTGTAAATGGTGTTGGAGCTGTCCTTAGACACAGTCATAGGTCTAAAGCTGGTAGATTAGGGAGCTAAGTACACATCCTGTGGTGTTCATGTGCCAATGGAGAATTGGGAGGAGATGTTTTTGCTACTCCAAACTGACTGGGGTTTTCAAGTGAGAAAATCCAGGATTCAATTGCACAAGGGGGTATTGAGCCCCAGTTCTTGGAGATAATTCATTAGTTTTGAAGGGATAATGCTGTTAAATGCTAAGCTGTTATCAATGAAGAGCATCCTGATATATGTATCCTTGCTGTCCAGATGTTCCAGGATTGTGTGAAGAGCCAATGAGATCACATCTGTAAACATTTTGCTTTGGTAGGCAAATTGGAGCAGATCCAAGTCACCATTCAGACAGGAGCTGATACGCTCCAAGACCAAACTATCAAAACACTTCATTACTGTGAATGTAAGAGCCACTAGGCGTTTAGAAAGGTTACCATGCTCTTCTTGGGCACTGGTACGATTGAAGCCTGCTTCAAGCAGGTAGGTACAACACACTGCCAGAGTGAGAGGTTGAAGATATCTGTGAGTACCCTAGCCAGCTGGTTGGCTTGGGTTTTCACTACTAGGCCAGGTACTCCATCCAGACTGGATGCTTTCTTTGGATTGACTCCCTGAAAGCAGCCAGCACATCATCTTCAGATAATGAGACTGAGTGAGCATAGAAAACATTAAGCTCATATGGAAGCAAAGTTCTGCTGTCCCCTATGTTGCAAGATTTAACTTTGTAGGAGGTGATAGCATTCCAACCCTGCCACAGCTGTCGAGCATCCCTTGTTGATTCCAGTTTCATCCAGAATTTGCACTTCACCCTTGAGATGGCTATCCAAGATCATACCTGCATCTCTTGTAACATTCCTGTTCTCAAGATCTGAATGCCTTTGATCTGGCCCTCAGCAGGTTCTGGATTTCATGTTTCATCCAGGGCTTCCGATTGGGGTAAACCCTGAACAATTTTGCAGGGACATATTCATCCACAGCTGTTTTAATAAGTTCTGCTATGAACCAGATGTGGTCATTCAGGTCCTCAGATGAGTTCTTGAACTGTATGCACTTAGTAGAAATAGAGCCAAATGGTCCAATTTGCCAAAATGTGGTCTTGGAAAGCAACAATAGGCATTCCTTATCATAGTGTGGCAATGATCTAGTGTGTTGGGATCTCTGGTGCAACAGGTTACATGCTGGTGATAACTGGACAGGGTTTTCTTCAATCAGGCCTGGTTAAAGTCACAAACTATAATTTGAAATGTGTTGGGATGCAGATGGGCTGTTTCTTGCCTGAAGACATCATTGTGTAGTTTCACAAGTGCTAGGTTATAATCAGCCACTGGTGGTAGCCAGGATCACAAATGAGAACTCCCAAGGCCAATAGAATGGTTTACATTTAATCATCAGATGTTCTAAGACAGGGGAACAAGAAGTTGACATAACCCCAACATCTGAGAACCAACAAAAATTGACTAAAAATCACATGGCCACCTTTTTCCTTACCAGAGTTCGAAGTTTAATCCATTTTGAATATTGTAGAAACTTCCAGTCAGATAATTCCACTCAGTGTATTCTCTGTTAACCAAGTTTCAATGCAACAAACAATTGCGATCTGCCTCATCTGCCTCTGATACAGCTGCCTTGCCCTGAGATCATGAATCTTATTTTCCCGTGACTGCACAATTGCCAACAAGATACTGGGTAGAGGAGGCCTCATCCCTCTGCACTTCAGCCTGGTTTGAATTCCACCTCTCCTGCCACATTTCAACCATGGCGTTGACCCTTAAAGGATCCACACCTGACTGCCCTACTAGAGTTCATGACTTTCACTCCATATTCAGTCGCGAGGTCTGAAGATTACTGATGTAATTTCTTAGTCTATTAAGAGGAAATTTACATTTTGCAGACTGCAGTGAAAGTAATTCGAAACAGGTATATTTACGAGGAAAACTGGTACTATTTTCTGCAGCCCACAGAGAGTTGCCAATATACGCTGGTGACATCTTAAGAGTTCATCTGCTTCTACTGACAACTTAATCATTCACATTTTCTATAACTCAGGTGGCCCTCCTGCTCAGTACTCAATGCTCTTTTGCTGTCTAATACGCATCGACCTTACAATAGACTGTCTTGCCCAATATTATTATGCATGCGGATTTCTCCATCAGTCATGTGGTTTTAAATAAAAACACAAAATGCTGGAAATACTCAGCAAGTCAGGCCACCTCTGTACGGAGGAGCAGTGCTTACATTTCAGTGAATGATGCATCTTCAACCTGAAACATTAACTGTTTCTCTTTGCATAGATACTGCCAGAACTGCTGAATATTTTGAGCATTTTCTATTTCTAGTTTAGATTTCAGGCATCTGTATGTTTTTTCCTTGACTTTCAAGTGCTCTTAAATATGCAATTATATTAGATCCATTCAGCATCCCATTTGTCCCTTTACTCTTATTGTCTGAATCTACTTCCTATATTGTGCAGTAACAGGACTGTTTCCATACCCTTATGCCCTAGAAATCGAGACAAAAGGAGTTGATCATGATTTGTTAATGGTTACTTTCTTTCAGGGCACGTAACCCTATCAAATGTGTTGTGCTCTCCAGCACATATTGCATCAGGCTAAATTAAATAGGAATTTTCACACAACATCCATTACAAGGTCTTCCACTTTTGCATCTATGCGACCCACTGGCTTCCTGCCAGACCCACCTGGAGCAGCAGGTACTTAACAGTAAAGAACCCTGTTCATAATTACTATCCCATACTTAATTTCAGAACCGTGCCCTGAGCAAACTACCTCATGCTTCAGAGACCACCCACTGCTGGTGCCAATTCTGCACTGTCCATCAAATGATGTCACCTGAATTTTCTCATTTCCCTGACTACACACTAAATAATCCCTCGATGCTCAATCTATAAAAGGCGTCAAAATTGATTTTCTTCTCCCCTCCACCCCCAAATCTTTAGACTGACCATTACATACCTAATCTCTGATGATGCTTCCAAACTCTTGACTTTGAGAACACTGGATTAAAATGACCTTTCATGATTTTAGCACATCCACGTTCTTGGCAATAGTACACTCACTAATGTCTCGTATGCTTCTAGCTCTACCACAGGCAACAACATTGCCTTCCACTTTTCAAGTACAGGTGTCTTTCTGTCCTGTGTTCTCTTGGGACCTTATAGATTCCCTCAAAAACATCTCCATGGATTCTATATAAACCACTTGTTTTGCTGACACTGACCAACCTATCTAACCTGTCCACTGCTAACTATAATTATTCTTCCATTCTCTATTGATAACACTGTGTACCTGTTCTACCATTCACTGCAGCAACAGCATCACAAACACGACACCAAGTCTGGAGGCTCTTTAGCATTACTGCTTACTAAATAGTGGAAGGAAAGGTCCTAAGTAAGGATCCTTTACTGAAAAGAGGCATCCGTTTAATAGCAGTGGCTGGTACAGCAATGTATAAAAAGTCGTGCTGCATGGTGTTGAAATTGGAATTGGAATTGTTTTGTTAATCTCACAGATACCGAGATACAGTGAAAAGCTTGTCTTGCACACTGTTTGTACTTATCAAATCAGTACACTGTGCATTGAGGTAGTGCAAGACAATAAAACAATAAAATAATGTAAAGTGTAACAGCTACAGAAGAAGTGCAGTGCAGGTTGACATAAAGTGCAAGATCATAATGAGGTAGGTAGTCAGGTCAAGAATCTATCTTATCATAGTAGGGAATCACTCAATAGCCTTATAAAAGAAGGGTGGAAGCTGTCCTTGAGCCTGATGCTCCATGTTTTTCTCAGTCCTTTGTATCTTCTGTCCGATGGAAAACGCAAAAAGAGAAAATGGTTGGGGTATTTGATTTTGCTGGCTGCTTTGCTGAGAAATATAGATAGAGTTTATGGAGGGAGTCTGGTATCTTTGATGTGCTGAGCTGCATCACAGTTCTACAGATTCAAATCTTAAAGATATGGAGGGAGGAAGTTGTTATTTTATGGTGCAGTTCTACAAGATATTAGTGAGGTCTCACTTGGCATATTGTATCCAGTTCTGATTTCCCTGTTATTTGAAAGGCCTCATTAATTTGGAAAGAGTGCGAAGAAGATTTATGCAATTTTTCCAGACCTTGAGAGCCTGTTATATGAAGAGGTTGGGCTGGCCTGGAGTTTATTCCTTAAAGGGTAGTAAACCATGGGGTGATCTTACAGAGGCATATAAAATGATGAGAGAATCAATAACTAGAAGACATAGGCTTAAAGTGAAAAGGGAGAGATCTAAAAGGAACTAAGAGGCCACTTGTTCACATAGAGGGTGGTGCATGTATGGAATGAGCTGCTAGAGGAAGTGGTTGAGGCAAGTACAATAACATTTAAAAGATAGCTCAACGGGTACTAAGATAGGAAAGATTTAGAGGGTTATGGGCAGAACATGGGCAAATAGGATGAGCTTAGATGGGCTTCTCGGTCAGCATGGAGAAGGTGGACCAAAGGGCTTGTTTTCATACTGTATTGCTCTATGACTCTCTACATACAAAACATATATACACTAAATATGATTTAATGCACAATTTAGCATTTAACGGATGATAAATTCACACTAAATCTATTCAGTGCTGAGTGACATTTCTTTATTACTATTCATTAAAATACCAGATATTAATTACAACAGATATATTTTTTTTCCTTTTGAATATTTTCTGGTTAAAATATGGTTCACCACTCCCTTTATATTGTGGTAAGTTTTGTAAGACATTGGATGAATGTCTGAACAGTTCAAAATGAGAATTCAAATCTTTCTGCACCCTTAACCTGTGGGATCTGTATGTCAGTTAATGGGTATTGTTTGTGACATGCCTATACAGATTAAACAATGTTAAAGTCTGTAGAATATTGGTTGATAACAGCTGGATTCTTTTTTGCCTCAGGCACCATTAACATGAGGAAGTCTGTTAATGGCTGAAGGTCTGTTGGTCACTTTGAGAGCTAAGTTGATGG
This sequence comes from Hypanus sabinus, assembly GCF_030144855.1. Taxonomy (NCBI): domain Eukaryota; kingdom Metazoa; phylum Chordata; class Chondrichthyes; order Myliobatiformes; family Dasyatidae; genus Hypanus; species Hypanus sabinus. The sequence continues at coordinate 69,059,723 of NC_082713.1, read as the reverse complement.
ATTCTTTCTTAGTGTCTGTCAACCTGGCTTCATGGAATCTATTTTTGGATTCGAAGTCTATTGCTTATATGTAATATCAATGCTCTTTTATTAAGTCCAAGGAATGTTGTATGCAATGAGAAAATGAGGAGTCACCTTTACAGTGTCTAATTTATTTATGGGAACTGTGCTAATAGACACAGGATGTGCTTGGAAAAAGACTATCTGTGTTGAGACAAAGGATTAAAGAGTTTGTCTATCTCTGTATGTCTCTTTGCATTTGTGAAACTTACATTTATTGGGGTGCTTTCATGCTTTCGTCAGACTTCAACCAATGGTTGGAAATCATGATTGGTGCCTAGGACACAGGGATGGATTCATGAGTGACTCAGAATTCAGAGTTCCCCCAACAACAGCAACAATTAAATGGTGCCTAAGAATCCTGAGCCCTAAAATCTTTGTGGAAAATTTTTTGACTTGCTATGTAGTATTTTGTGTGGTCTATTTGTGCTTTCTTTTTTTTTGTAATTTTTTTTATTGAAGTTCATCATCAAACAAATATTTCCATAAGATGTATTTCTGACATTGTACATATATATCATATAATCATATATATCACAAATCTCCACAAAGTATTTATCTGAGGTATACACTTATAGAAAAGAGTGGAAAGAAAAAACAAGCAGAACTACATACAAGCAGGGAGTGATCTTTTTTTACAACAGGTTCATATGATAATAAATTAGGCATAAGTTACTTTGTTGTGCTTGTACGCTTATTACCACATCTCCTGGACAGTCCAAATGATGGGTCAGATCAACGCAGCCCATTACACACTTTAAACTATCAAGCTTTATCAGTATATCCAAGATCTAGGTTCAGAAAGATTCTTACTGGTTTAAACTCACTAATATACCAATTAACAGTTGGTCAGGACTGACTTGTAAATATTTCCTGCTCAAATTTACCTTACAACTTTCTCATTATGTCCTTTTTGACATTGATTTGAATCCTAATATTTGGAGAATCTTCTCAGTTATTGTAATTAATACATTACTTACTGTCACTGGACACAACTTGTCAGGCAGCAGGATAGGCATACTGTTCCTTGTAAGACACTCCTGAGTTTAGGTGCTGGCTGCGATATATTACAGCTTCTTAAATTGGCAGCTGACATTTTGACATTTAATATGAACTAGATATGCTTTCTATTGCTCTACTTCCCGCCCCCAATAACAAGTTATATCTAGTGTTGAAACTTGGATATAACTATCTGACTCCACTTCCATGCAGGTGCTGTGCTACTTAAGCGCTCACAAACCATTGCCATGACAACACAATGCTGAACCACTGGAGATTATAAGCAAGAAAAATAATGGTAAAATTGCTGTTGTAATCTCTCAGAATGGAAATCAATGTAATATGAAGGCACACCAGTCATTATTTAACAGTTTTGAAGAAAGGTTAACAGCCTATAATGTTAACTCTGTTTCAATGTAGATGTTGCCTGACCTGCTGAGAACACCTAACATTTTCTGGTGTATTTTATTTTAACATATTGTTCTGATAACCGGATAATCTAATAGATCCCAGGTGCTGCTGTGGAATTAAAATACATAGTACATCTATCAGATATATTTTGCATAGAATATAAAACAGCAAATACAGCAAATGAACAGACCTTTTGGCCTAACATGTCAGCGTCAACTAAGTAGCTAACTTAAATTACACATCTGCCTTTATGTAGTCTATATGCTTCAATTTTCTACCTGTTCAGGAATCCTGCCTAAATACCTCTTAACTGTTGCTATCATATCTGCTACTACCACTTCCCCTACCACTACCACTTTCTGTGTATAAAAAATGCTAGCCAGTAAACCTTCTTTAAACATTCCCCATCTAACCTTAAAGCCTTGTCCTCTAGTATTTGAAATTTCAACCCTGAGAAAAAGACGAGTATCTACCCTGTCTACGCCTCACAAAATCTTATATACACTCATGATCCACATTGCTTACAGTGAAATATTCTCATTAATTTCTTAGCAAGATGTGGCATTAAGCTAGGGACACAACATTCCAAGTACATTATTCACTACCATTACCAACATTACACAGTGAATAAGAAAAGAGTTCTCAGCAAAAAAAGAACTTGAAAGGAAAGTGCAATGGGAAGATGTGAAGGAATAGAAATAGTACAGAGGTCATGTGGTAATGTCACCTTGAATTTCTACATCATCATTGATCTGATGTGTATATGGCAGAAGCTTTTATCAAAGGCAAGCCTGTTATTCTTTCACCTTTAGTCTGAATGATTTTGTACACTTTTCCCATTCAGCCAAAAATCTGAAATCACAATTTTCAGTCTATTTGATCCTTCCATTTTTAAATTCTTCCACTGCTCACTGGAGGTTATTGTTCATTACCTCCAGCTCTTCAGCTCACTTTATCACACAACATGTTGTCATGTCATTATCTTTTCGTAGTACTTCAGATTTGTGTTGAACTTCAATACTCTATGTCAAGAGCCTATTGCCAGAAAGCAAATTTCACTTGCATTCAGGTCTAACTAAGTATCACAAAATAGCTAAATCAAACTGGAGGTGGGAGGTAATGGAGTCAAAATCTATTTGTCAAATGATATGTTTAGGTAGATTATGGTGGTTGTACAATGGCAATTGCCACACCTCCATATCATATGCGTATCTTACACTCAGTTGCAAAATCTCAGCTGTTTCATTTGGGAATTTCGTTCCTCATTCTGTCAAGTGAAGACCCTCTGATGATCACCTTGCAATGGTCCCTTCCATTCATGACACAGCCAGTTACACAGCTTTATGAAAGATCTGATTCAGAGTGAATTGCGATGGTTCCTTTTTCACATATGGACATTTTAAAGACTGTTGGATAAGTATATAGGAAGTATTTAGAGGGATACAAGCTAAATGCATATTAGGGGAACAACCTTACAGAAGTACTTAAAATCATGAGAGGCCTGGATAAGGTGGATTTAACTGTCTTTTCTCCAGGGGAGGGGAGTCCAAGTCTCTGGGGCATAGGTTTAGGGGGAGAGAGGAAATATTCCAATGGGACTCAAGGAGCAAAATTGGACTTGATGGGTGGACACTGTAGTTAGAATGGATTAGTTGGTCTGAAGGGCCTATATCTGTGCTACATGGCTCTACAAGTGCTAGGTAATTACCAGTTATAAAAGGCAAATACTATATTGTTAATGTCAACTTTCTGTATCAACACTGGCCAAAAGCAAACATTGATCATGGCTCCAAGTGAATATCCATGAATATCTCCATGGCTTTAAGAGGAGGCCAGTATCAGTTCATTTTTCAGTAGCTCACACATATCAATTTATCACTTCTGGTTGACAAGAGCAGCTGAAATACTCATGAAGCTTGACTGAGGTTCTGGCGGTAAATTCCACATCAAACTTTTCCACCACCATGGCTGCAAGTGAGAAAGCTCAACAGAATGCTCTGTGACAACGTATCTGCTTCTGTCCAAAGAATGCTTCAACCCTACAACTTCTATCATCAAGCTGACAAAAGCCACAAGAAATGGTTATGACAACAGCTTTGAATGACACACCAGCTTGAATATTGAACATATATTAAAATTAACATTAACATTAGACATTTTGAGTGTTCTACTCTACATCTAATGTCACTATTGCTCATGAAGTAAAAGCCCACAGTCCTCTATGCAACTCCACTGTTGAAACACTTGCACCAATTTAACAGCAACACTTTGTTGCAAAGACCCATTTATGCCTTCACATGATAACCAGGGAATCTAGCCCTGTCACAGAAAACCAATGTTTTCAAGTGAAATGGGTATATTTCCTCTATAACGTCAGATCCAAAGGCTGCATTGAAGAACTTGCTGTTTGTAATACTTAGCACAGGTGTGACCACATAAAATAATTCCTTTAAAGAAGAAAACTAGTGTTGATAGCACGGTTTCCAGATCACACAGTGATTTTGATGATCCTTCTCCTTCTGGATATGGTATTATCAGAGGCCTGCATGTGAGTTAATATCTAGATTAATTATCATGGGTAATCTGCAAGTTTTTAAAGCAACCGATGACTTATTTCTACAAGCTCCCAATTAGCAAATATGGAAAATGTGAGAAATTCTCATACAAACAATGGTTGCGACAGCTTGGAAGCAAAGTGAAAAAAAAAGAGCATAACAAAACCCTAAAACTTATTTTCTCTCTACAGCTGGAAGTGTAGTCAAAGTAATAACAGACACAGCATGAGAGGTACAAATGATCCCTTGAGGTTACAACATAAATATCTTACAAAATAAAACAAGCTGAACTACTGGCATTCCACAATTCAATCTACCCCACTTAGTCTCCTGCTTTCTCTGGCTCTGAAGTTGGTTCTTTCATCCAGAGTGCTACAGCTTTATACCTAGGTTACACCTGCTGCTTCTGAACTCAGTGACCTACATTAACTGCCAGTCGTTCAGCACATCAATTTCAAAATTCTCATCTTGTGTACGAAATCTTTTATGGGCTAACCTAATAATATTGCAAGGACTCAGTGCTCTTCTATTTCAGGTCTCCTGTACATCCATTATTATCATTAGAATAGAATCATTGATCATACACCACAGAAATGGGACCTTTCAGTCAACCTCGTCCATGATGACTGTGATGCCTGTCTATACTAATCCCACTTGCCTGAGTTAGAGCCAAATCCTTTTATGCCTTTCCTATCTAAGCACCTCACAAGTATGTCTTTTAAATTTTGATATATTACCTGCTCCTGAAACTTCATCTTGCAACATGTTCCGTATGACCATGTGGGGAAAAAATTACCTCTCATAATTCCTTGGGAAGAGTCACCAACTTTAAATTCGTAAGTATTATTATTTCAGAGGATCTGTCCTGGGTCCAGCACATCAAAGCCATTCTGAAGAAAGCACGGCAGTACCTTCACTTCCTTAGGAGTTTGCAAAGAATTGGCATGACATCTAAAACTTTAACAAATTTTTATAGATGTGTGGTAGAGAGTATATTGACTGGTTGCATCATGACCTGGTATGGAAACATGCATACCCTTGAATGGAAAAATCCTACAAAAAGTAGTGGATACAGCCCAATCCATCATGGGTAAAGCACCATTGAGCACATCCATATGGAGTGCCTTTGCAGGAAAGCAGCATCCATTATCAAGGACCCCCTATATCCAGGTCATGCTCTCTTTTCACTGCTGTCTTCAGGAAGAAAATACAGGAGCATCTGGACCCACACCACCAGGTCAGGAACAGTTATCACCCCTCAACTATCAGATTGAGCCAGAGGGGATAATTTCACACAACTTCACTTGCCCTATCACTGTATGGTTACCACAACTTATAGACTCATCTTCAAGGACTCTTCATCTCATGTTTTCGATATTTATTGCCGTATTATTATGGTTATTATTATTTTCTTTTGTATTTGCACAGTTTATTGTCTTTTGCATATTGGTTGTTTGTCCATCTTACAGCTATAGCCTTTGCCCTTCATTCAACACAACATCCTGATGAATCTCTTATGCACTTTATCCATTGCTATTGTATCCTTCTGGTAGTGTAACAAACAGATCTGCACATAGTAACCCAAGTGCTGTCCAACTAATGTTCTGTAAAACTACTTCATCACTTCCCAACTCTTATACGCAATGCATTAGCCTGTGAAGGCAAGTGTACCAAATGCCTCCTCCATTGTCATAACAACTTGTGTTGCCACTTTCAGCAAGAAAAGAACTTGCAATCCAAGTTTCCTCTGCACATCCATGTTCCCTGCTATTTACTCTAAACGTCCTGCAGAATAAAATCTTGAGGTGCATCTGTGTTGATTGTCACTAAGGAGGAGATATTATTTCCAATCTGCACTGACTGAGGTCTCCCAATGAGAAAGTCAAGGATTCAGTTGCAGAGGGAGGTACGGAGGCCAGATTTGCAGTTTGTTGATTAGGACTGAGGGGAGGATGGTGATGAATACTGAGCTGTAATCAATAAACAACAGCCTGATACAGGGATTGCTGTTGTCCAGGTGGTACAAGGCTGAGTGGGGAGTCAGTGAGATTGCATCTGCTGTAGACCTATTGTGATGGCAGGCTAATTGCCACAAGTCCAGGTCCTTGCTTAGGCCACAGTTAATTATTGCTTTTACCAGTTTCTCAGAGCACTTGCACATGATTCTCACTGTACAAAGTATGCTGACTCCTAATCAGGCCCCAATAAATAGGTATAAATCCAGTCTATTAGAATCTTCTTCAACAATTCCTCTACCTCTCCTGTCTTTTTTAAATGGATGGATACTAACTACCTCCCAGTCGAAGAAAGAAACAAAGAATATGTATCAGAGGCCCCACCACACGACCGCCACCTCGTTTGCTTCCCTTAGTAAATTGGCATGGCTCCCCTCTTGCTATGGGGATTTATCCACCTTAATGTGTGCCAGTATTTCTATATTTCTCCAGACTATCAGTGCACTTCTCCCTTAATACTCCGATCTCCACATCTTTCTTTCCGGTGAATGTTGATAAGAAGTTTTAATTTAAGACTCTGCTCTCTGGTCACTGGGGGGGGGGGGGGGGGACTACTCTTTCCATAGCTCTCCTCTTAATTCTAATATACCTATGAAAGGTTTTAGAATTTTCTTTACTCCTACGTGCCGAGGGCATTTTATGGCCCCAAACTGCCATGCTAATTTCTGACTTGTTCTTTCCTATATCCTTTATAAGAACTCATTTGATACCAGTTTCCTATGCCTGACATATTCTTCCCTCTTTTCCCTGACTATTCGTTGTATATGCCTTCCACTCCCTAAATACTGAATTCCCTTCCTGAATCTCATCCTTGAATATGCCCAGTAGAGAACTGACTGGTGGTGCAGTGGCATCAGCACTGGACCGCAAGAGCAGATGGCCCTGGGTTTAAACCCAGCCAGGTCCCAACCTGGGCAGCAGCAGTACCAGCATGAAAGAAAGGCCTGGCAATCTACTTCTGCATCTTGCCTTGAAAACCCTATAGACCTTGAAGTCACAAAGAGTCGGACTCGACAATATTGTTGATGTGACTAAACACAATAGGTGTAGTGTATATGGATTTCAGGAAGGCATTTGATAAGGTACCCCATGCAAGACTTATTGAGAAAGTATGGAGGCACGGGATCCAAGGGGACATTGCTTTGTGCATCCAGAACTGGTTGCCCACAGGAGGCAAAGAGTGGTTGTAGATGTGTCATATTCTCTATGGAGGTCAGTGACCAGTGGTGGTGTGCCTCAGGGATCTGTTCTGGGACCCCTTCTCCTCATGATTATTATAAATGACCTGGATGAAGAAGTGGAGGGATGGGTTAGTAAATTTACTGATGACACAAAGGTTGGGGATGTTGTGGATAGTATGGAGGGTTGTTAGGTGTTATAGTGGGACATTGATAGGATGCAAAACTGGGCTGAGAAGTGGCAGATGGAGTTCAAACCAGATAAGCGTAAAGAGGTTCATTTTGATAGGTCAAATATGGTGACTGAATATAATATTAATGGTAGGACTCCTGGCAGTGTGAAGGATCAGAGGGATCTTGGGGTCCGAGTCCATAGGGCACTCAAAGCTGCTGCACAGGTTGACTCTGTGGTTAAGAAGGCATATGGTGCATCGGCTTTCACCAATCAATGGACTGAGTTTAGGAGCCAAGAGGTAATGTAGAAGCTATTTTGGAACCTGGTCAGACCCCACTTGGAGTACTGTGCTCAGTTCTGTTCACCTCACTATAGGAAGGATGTGGAAACAATAGAAAGGGTGCCGAGGAGATTTACAAGGATGTTGCCTGGATTGGGGAGCATGCCTTATGAAAACAGGTTGAGCAAACTTGGCTTTTTCTCCTTGGAGCGATGGAGGATGAGAGGTGACCTGTTAAAGGTGTATAAGATAATGAGGGGCACTGATCATGTGGAGAGTTAGAGGCTTTTTCTCAGGGCTGAGGTGGCTAGCACTAGAAGGTATAGTTTTAATGTGCTTGGAAGTAGGTACAGAGGAGATGACAGGGGTAAGTTTTCTACACAGAGAGTGGTGTGTGCATGGAATGGGCTGCCAATGACAGTGGTGTAGGCGGGTATGATAGGTTCTTTTAAGACACTCCTCAACAAGTACATGGACCTTAGAAAAATAGAGGGCTATGGGTAACCCTAGGTAATTTCTAAGGTAAGGACATGTTTAGCACAGCTTTGTGGGTCCAATGGCCTGTATTGTGCTTTAGGTTTTCTATGTTTCTAAAACCTACTTCTAATGAACGTAACATAAAGTGATTTCCTCTTTTGGAAGTGCAATACATATGCAAAGATCGTTGCTCTTCTGGAATCAAATCACTTCTAATCACATACAGAAACTGAACAACATATACTGTATAGAATACTGGAGGAAATCAACAAGACAGATATCATCTATGGAAGGGAAGGTCTCTTCTCATCACCTTCCTCTGGTTCTCTTCCTTCCCTTTTCTCCATGGTCCTCAGATCTCTCCTATTAGATTCCTTCTTCCTCAGCCCTTCATCACTACCACATGTCCTCTCCCAGCTTCTTAATTCATTGCCTCCTCTCCCACTTACCCATCTTCCCCTTCACCTGGTCTCACCAGTCACCTGCCAGCTTGTGCTTCTTCCCCTCCTCCACCTCCTTATACTGGCTTCTGCCTCCTTCCTTTCCACTCCTGATGAAAGGCCTCAATGCCAAATCTCTACTGGCTGTTTCTTCCATTGAGGCTGCTTGATTTGCTAAGTCCTTTGTGTTTTTTTACTTATCGCCTAAGTTTTCCAGCATCTACAGAACTTCTTGCGTTTATACAGAAATTGAATCCTTTAATTGTGCACTGCTTCTAATTACTTTTTCCCTTATGGAAAATCACTTTCTTCCTTTTAGTGAGTGCGAAGGTTTGCCCAAATCTTGGTGCAATTCCTCTAATGTTAAAGAATATTGTTTTGATGTTTAAGACTTCAGCATGTAAGACACATTCAAGATTTCCTGGCCAGTAACATAGTGATACTAAAACAAACAATAATACTTCTGTCATAAACAAATCAAATATAACAAGTATTAAGGTTATTATGATTGTAAAAAACAATTACCTCTAAAATAAGTACAAAATTATGGTTTTTTTAAATGAAATAGAATAGTTGGATGTTCATCTGAAATTTTATTTTCTACACATTAAGAAAAGATGCTAAATGAATAGAAAATAGAATTTGAGATGAATCTCATATGTGTGTGTTAAATTTTATTCAATCACTTTCCTGTACTGAGTACAAGCAAATACCACGTATAGCACTATATGAGGTTAAAATGGAAGCTGATTAAATTTGGCAGGAGTAATGGAAAATTAATATCATGAAGCAGGCTAAAGATAAGACTCATTGATTAGATAGTAAACGACAAGTCCATGCGATGATAATGGAACACCTGCAAAGGGCTGATGCTGGAAGGGTTCTGAACTCTTGCTCTATTGTTGGCTAGGACGAGGTAACTTTGCTAAGGGGTGATGCCATTAAAAGATGTTATTAAGCAGCAAGAAACTTATAGATTCAGGAGAACAGAAGGATCTTGCTGTTCCAATTTATGAGATACTAGCAGTAAATATTAAAATGCAGTAAACAATTACGAAGACAAATGCTATGCTTCAATTTATTGCAAGAGAGCTATAGTAATTAAGTAGGAAGTGTTGTTACAATTATACAGCACTTTAGTGAGATTGCCCATGAGGTGAGGGGTAGTGTTTATGAAGATCAAAACTGAAGATTCACTAGACTGGTGCCAGGCATGAGGGAATTGTCCCTGAGGTCTGATTAAATAAGATTGGCCTGAACTTAACAATGAGAAGTGTGTAAAGAATTAACTTGGTAAATGATATCGAACTGGCTATGTGGTGAAAAAAGCACAACAGCGGCTCTTTCACCACAGATGGTTGAAGAAGTTTGGTTTGAGCCCCCAAGTCCTAAGAACTTTCTACAGAGGCACAATTGAGAGCATCTTGACTGGCTGTATCACTGCCTGGTATGGGAACTGTACTTCCCTCAATCGCACAAATCGGCAGAGAGTGGTGCAGACAGCCCAGCGCATTTGTAGGGATGAACTTCCCACTAATCAGGACACTTACAAAGACTGGTGTGTAAAAAGGACCCAAAGAATCATTGGGGACCTGAGTCACCCCAACCATAAACTGTTCCAGCTGCCACCATCCAGGAAACAGTACCACAGCATAAAAGCCAGGACCGTCAGATTCTGAGACGGCTTCTTCTACCAGGCCATCAGAATGATTAATTCAAGCTGATACAATTGTATTCCTATGTCATATTGACTGTCCTGTTGTGCATACTATTTTTTATAAATTGCCATAAATTGCATATTGCACATTTCAACAGAGGCGTAACATAAAGATCTTTACTCCTCATGTATGTGAAGGATGTAAGAAATAAAGTCAATTAAATTCAATTCGATTGATGAAACATTGTTTCCTCAGACCTGAAAGGCCTGAAATTAGAGTGCATAGTTTTAGGATAGAAGAGTCTGTAATTTAGGACAGAGATAAAATTATTTTTCACTCAGTATTTTGTGCCGCTTTGGAATACTCTTTGCCAGCAAGCGGTGAGCCATCATGCATATTCAGCACTGAGGTCAATATATTTTTCAACCAAGGTACATAGGTACCAGCATGAAAAGTGGCTGCATCATTCATTATCCTGAACAGTGTAGCATGCTCAAGGAGTTAAATGGCCTATTCTTTCTTACATTCTGCTTTTAAATTAACTTTAAATTAAATAGTTTAAAACTAAAACAGACGGGAGTGAGGTTTCAGGTGAACATATTATATTTTATTGAATATTTTACTTTTGCTGGCTTTACACGTTTCTTCTTTATTTTCTCAATATTTGCTTGCCTATTTTATATGTTAGCTTACTTTTGTATAAATTATGTTATTACGATCAGCTTTGACAATGATTACAGGCTTTCCTCACCTGGAGCAAAGACTTAATATATCTGTAGCTCTTGAAACTTTGACAAGATGAATTGTGCATGAATCACCATGAGCTAATATAATCAACAGACAATTAGATTAGTGTATCTATGTTTCAGAAGGTGGGAGATCGGTTCTATTGGTTAAAACCATCTTTATACCACTGTATTTTTTAATGCATGCCCATCATTGATAAACAAAATTAAACTGGCAGATAATTTATATAATGATGACATAATTAACTCCAAAGATTTGGAAGGAAAAGACGCTGATTATCCCCTGAGAGAGGTTATAGCACAGGGTATCTTATATTCAAGAAGTTTATTTTTAATATAATTTCATGTAAAATTTATCAGTTGGTGTTGAACTATAAAGTAAGAGATTCGGAGCGTACTCTGATAAAGAAGGAAACTGGCTGATGTATAAGAACCAAAAATAATCCATTACAATAGTGAGGTAAAAGAACAATTGAATAGGATAACTCAATTTTTGGAACTTCTGAATTCCGAAACTCCATATAATGTGTTCAGACTTAATGGTCCTTGGAATAATTAAAGAAATGATTGAACACTATAAATGGGCAACATCAGAACCTCTTGACTGGATGATCTTAAGGGAGTTTAATGATCTTTCTCATAAATAATCAACATGCAATTGTGTAAAAATGAATGTTGGAAGGAAGTGGACAGAATTGATCACCAGAACAATGAAAACAGTCCAATCGAATTTTCTGACACATTCAGTCACTGAAAAATGAAATGCATCATTATGAAGGGGCATGAATATAAGATATGACTTGTAAAGCATAAACAATCCTAAGGTAAGTAAAATTTTATTTATTTGCTTACCTTAAAAAAACAGGAACTGATCGTGCTAATGAAATGGCTGGAACAGTTATAAGCCAAAGCTCCCTGAGTGTGAATTGCTTTGTGACAAATGAACATTAAAGTCAAAATTAAATTAAAAGTGGGGTGCAATCTATTGCACCAGATGTAATTGCAAAGAGTGACACTGAATATTACACTTACGACAGTCCAGTCAAGCAAGTCATAATCACTAATAAAGTAGAAAGAATGAAATCAAGATTCTATCATTTTGATTCTTTTAAGGCTGAGTAATGGGAAAATGCAAAACAATAAATGGTGATATGTGTATCCATGTTCATCAATCAAAATTTGCTTGTTTCATCCCAGCAGTTGATGAAGTGGGAATTGCACAACTATGTTCACAGCAGGGTTATTTTCAGAGGTGTTATGAATATGTAATGATGATGTTAAAACACGTTTTTACATTCTGCATTATAAGACATAACTAGGAAACATTCCTCTGTGATATTGTTTTTGAATTGAATAATTAAATTATTACTCATCTCATTTCAACATATATAAAAATTTTATAGTACAAAGAAAAATGAAATGATACTTTGAATGACAAGCTGTCAAAGTGCAACTCCATAATAACAATGAAAACAGTAATTGTTGGAAATTTCTGAGTACATTGTCTACTAAAATATCTATTATAAAATAACTGGTGAGAGAGGTTCATCTGTCCAAGTTGCACAATGTTGTTTACAAATCAGCCATGTCATTCCAATAAAAATAAAGTCCTGTAATATTCAGTCCACTGAGCTTTTAATAATAATCACATAAAAACTTTCTGTGCATTATGAATTTATATATATATATATATCCACCCAGTTTGAATTAAGCTTCTATTAACAACCAGAGACTTGCAGTCATTCACAACTACTTATCAAGGCACTTTGTAATCCTAGGACAGTCGGTTTTCTCTGAGATAAACCTCGTCTGCCCATCAATGCCTTTTCTTTCATGTGCCAGCTTTAGATAACGTAGCAGTAAACCGTTTTTTTTGTAATCTTGTTGAAATTCACTTTTAGATCATAATGCTTTAAAGGCGAAAGTGAAGTGTTTGTTCGTAGTCTTTGTTCTTAGCTTTAAGTGAATTCCTGCTGATGAATTGGCCATTTGGTTAAAAGCCCACTGGTGTTCATCATTATATCAGATGCAACACTTCTGTCAACTCCCTGGTGATTTAATAGCCAAGTATCTGTTGTGCAGTTTACCCATTTCATGTAATACTTCTGTCACTGGTCTACCGTTTATAGTATTATAGTCAAGAGAAAGTAATAAAAGATTCTTCTAGTTTACTTTAAGCATGATATACATACTGATTTATCACTAAGGCCTTTAGGATGGACACTTGCTCTTGTATTTATCACCTGGTCGCATGCTTTGCTGTCACCAACAAAAGATACAATATTACAACAGGTTTTCAACTCTGCAGCATCCATTACAGTGGTATGAAGTGAATCACAATTGAACACCAGACTTCCATTAGTTGCTGCAGACTTCTGTATTTCTTGCTCATTGTTTCATTATTCGTGCTTTTTCTCATTCCTTCATTCCATCATTTTTCTTCCAGCCAGACTTTGCTCGAGTCTGTCTCAGCTTCTGAATATCTTCGACATTCATTATGCTGGATTGTGTCTCAATTTCCCTTTCCCCTATTTCCAGCTCTAATGATCCTTTCCCTCTCACATCCTACTTCATTCACCAGATTTTCACTTTCTGTTCAATATTTTGAGTCTGTTGCCACTTAGCCTCGGCATTTGTCCACTTCAAATTGTCCTTTTTACATTATATTGATACATTTGATGGCCTTAGATTTCCTTAAATTTCTAGAGAATTAGAGTCATACCGCATGGAAACAATCCCTTCAACCCATTGAGTCTGTGCTGACCAGCAAAAATTCATTTACATTTAAAATAGTTAACTAAATTGCTATTATTATTCCCACGGCTATTGTGAAAATCTTGGTTGTGCATGACGCACTCTGACCTTCGGAGCAAAAAGGCTGTGAGCGAACTGCTGATTCTTTGGAACAAAGGAGATTTTTCCTACTTGGGGTTAAAGAGAGGCGAGACTGCACAGGCGTGTGACATCAACTCGTTAAGCACGAAAGGTCTAAAAAGAAGACCGCCATATCCAGTGGGCAGCGGAGAGAGAGGCAGCAGAGTGACAGGGCTTTGGCTCAACGGGCTTAGGCGGTAACGGGATAAGGCAAGGTAGGTTTAACAGTGTTAATTGCAGAAAGGAGGTAGTATGTGTGTGAGGCCAGTTTTCTGTGCTCATTGTCAGATGTGGGGGTTCCTGGAGTCTCCCAGCCTCCCGGATGGCCATATCTGTGCCAGGTGTGTCGAGCTGCAGCTCCTGAAGGACTGACTTAGGAAACTGGAGATTCAGCTCAATAACCTTCACCTGGTCAGGGAGAGCGAGGAGGTGACAGAGAGGAGTTATAGGCAGGTTGTCACACCAGGGCCAAGGGAGACAGACAAGTGGTCACAGTCAGGAGGGGGAAGGTGAAGGGTCAGGTACTAGAGAGTACCTCAATGGCTGTACCCTTAACAATAAGTACTCCTGTTTGAGCACTGTTGGGCGGGGGGGGGGGGCGAACAACCTACCTGGAGGAAGCAGCAGTGGCTGTGCCACTGGCACAGTCTGGCCCTGTGGCTCAGAAGGGTAGGGAAAGGAAGAGGAAAGCAGTAGTGATAGGGGACTCTATAGTTAGGGGGTCAGACAGGCGATTCTGTGGACGCAGGAAAGAAAATCGGATGGTAGTTTGCCTCCCAGGTGCCAGGGACCAGGATGTTTCAGATCATGTTCAAGATATCCTGCAGTGGGAGGGGGAACAGCCAAAGGTCTTGGTACATATTGGTACCAATGACATAGGTAGGAAAAGGGAAGAGGTCCTGAAAAAAGACTACAGGGAGTTAGGAAGGAAGTTGAGAAGCAGGACCGCAAAGGTGCCACGTGACATTGAGAATAGGAATAGGATGAGGTAGAGGATAAATGCGTGGCTGAGGAATTGGAGCAAGGGGCAGCGATTCGGATTTCTGGATCATTGGGACCTCTTCTGGAGCAGGTGTGACCTGTACAAAAAGGACAGGTTGCACTTGAATCCCAGGAAGTCCAATATCCTGGTGGGGAGGTTTGCTAAGGAGAGTTTGCTGGGGAGAGTTTAAACTAGAATTGTTGAGGGTGGGAACCCAACTGAAGAGACTGGGGAAGAGGAGGTTGACTCACAAATAGAGAAAGCTTGTAGACAGTGCGAGAGGGAGGATAGGCAGGTGATAGAGAAGAGATGTGCTCAGACCAAAGGTTTGAGATGTGTCTATTTTAATGCAAGGAGTATTATGAACAACGCAGATGAGCTTCAAGCGTGGATCAGTACTTGGAGATATGATGTGGTGGCCATTACAGAGACTTGAATGGCTCAGGGACAGGAATGGTTACTTCAAGTGCTGAGTTTTAGAAAGGACAGGGAGGGAGGCAAAAGAGGTGGGGGTGTGGCACTGTTGATCAGAGATAGTGTCACGGCCGCAGAAAAGGTGGATGCCATGGAGGGATTGTCTACAGAGTCTCTGTGGGTGGAGATTAGGAACAGGAAGGGGTCAATAACTTTACTGCGTGTTTTTTATAGGCTGCGTAACAGGGATATTGAGCAGCAGATAGGGAAACAGATCCTGGAAAGGTGTAATAATAAGAGTTGTCGTGATGGGAGATTTTAATTTCCCAAATATCGATTGACATCTCCCTAGAGCAAGGGGTTTAGATGGGGTGGAGTTTGTTAGGTGTGTTTAGGAAGGTTTCTTGACACAATATGTAGATAAGCCTACAAGAGGAGAGGCTGTACTTGATTTGGTATTGGAAAATGAACCTGGTCAGGTATCAGATCTCTCAGTGGGAGAGCATTTTGGAGATAGTGATCATAATTCTATCTCCTTTACAATAGCATTGGAGAGAGATAGGAACAGACAAGTTAGAAAAGTGTTTAATTGGAGTAAGGGGAACTATGAGGCTATCAGGCAAGAAATTGGAGGCTTAAATTGGAAAAAGATGTTCTCAGGGAAAAGTACAGAAGAAATGTGGCAAATATTCAGGGGATATATGTGCAGAGTTCTGTATAGGTACGTTCCAATGAGACAGGGAAGTTATGGTAGGGTACAGGAACCATGGTATACAAAGGCTGTAATAAATCTAGTCAAGAAGAAAAGGAAAGCTTACAAAAGGTTCAGAGAGCTAGGTAATGTTAGAGATCTAGAAGGTTATAAGGCTCACAGGAAGGAGCTTAAGAAGGAAATTAGGAGAGCTGGAAGGGGCCATGAGAAGGCTTTGGTGGGCAGAATTATCGAAAACCCCAAGGCATTCTACAAGTATGTGAAGAGCAAGAGGATAAGACGTGAATAAATAGGACCTATCAAGTGTGACAGTGGGACAGTGTGTATGGAAATGGAGGAAATAGCAGAGATACTTAATGAATGCTTTACTTCAACATTCACTATGGAAAAGGATCTTAGTGATTTCAGTGATGACTTACAGCAGATTGAAAAGCTTGAGCATGTAGATATTAAGAAAGAGGATGTGCAGGAGCTTTTGGAAGGCATCAAGTTGGATAAGTCACCGGGACAAAATATACCCCAGGATACTGTGGTAGGTGAGGGAGGAGATTGCTGAGCATCTGGCGATGATCTTTGCAACATCAATGGGGATGGGAGAGGTTCCGGAGGATTGGAGGGATGTGGATTTTGTTCCTTTCTTCAAGAAAGTGAGTAGAGCTAGCCCAGGAAATTATAGACCAGTGAGTCTTACTTCAATGGTTGGTAAGCTGAAGGAGAAGATCCTGAGAGGCAGGATTTGTGAACATTTGGAGAGATATAATATGATTAGGAGTAGCCAGCATGGCTTTGTCAAGGGCAGGTCGTGCTTTACGAGCCTGATTGAATTTTTTGAGGATGTGTCTAAACGCAATGATGAAGGAAGAGCAGTAGATGTAGTGTATATGGATTTCAGCAAGGTATTTGATAAGGTACCCCATGCAAGGGTTATTGAGAAAGTAAGGAGGTGTGGGATCCAAGGGGACATTGCTTTGTGGATCCCGAACTGGCTTGCCCACAGAAGGCAAAGAGTGGTTATAGACAGGTCATATTCTGCATGGAGGTCAGTCACCAGTGGAGTGCCTCAGGCATCTGTTCTGGAACCATTACTCTTCATGATTTTTATAAATGACCTGGATGAGGAAGTGGAGGGATGGGTTAGTAAATTTGCTGATGACACAAAGGTTGGAGGTGTTGTGGATAGTGTGGAGGGCTGTCAGAGGTTACAGTGGGACATTGATAGGATGCAAAACTACGCTGAGAAGTGGCAGATGGAGTTCAACCCAGAAAAGTGTGAAGTGGTTCATTTTGGTAGGTCAAATAAGATGGCAGAATATAGTATTAATGGTAAGACTCTTGGCAGTGTAGAGGATCAGAGGGATCTTGGGGTACAAGTTTATAGGACCCTCAAACCAGCTGTGCAGGTTGACTCTGTGGATAAGAAGACGAATTGTGTATTGGCCATCATCAATCGTGGAATTGAATTTAGGAGCTGAGAGGTAATGTTGCAAGTATATAGGACCCAGGTCAGACCCCACTTGGAGTACTGCGCTCAGTTCTGGTCACCTCTCTACAGGAAGGATGTGGAAGCCATAGAAAGGGTACAGAGGGGATTTACAAGGATGTTGCCTGGATTGGGGAGCATGTCATGAGAATAGGTTGAGTGAACTCAGTCTTTTCTCCTTGTAGTGACAGAGGGTGAGAGGTGTATAAGATGATAAGAGGCATAGTCAGAGACTTTTTCCCAGGGCTGAAATGGTTGCAACAAGAGGACACAGTTTTAAGGTGCTGCGGAGTAGGTACAGAGAAGATGTCAGGGATAAGTTTTTTACTCAGAAAGTGGTGTGTGCATGGAATGGGCTGCCAGCAACGGTGGTAGAGGCGGATACGATAGGGTCTTTTAAGAGACTTTTAGATAAGTACATGGAGCATAGTAAAATAGAGGGCTATAGGTAAGCCTAGTAATTTCTAAGGTAGAGACATGTTCGGCACAAATTTGTGGGCCAAAGGTCTGTATTGTGCTGTAGGTGTTCTATGTTTCTATCCTTACAGGTCATTTCATTACATCAGTGAATTGAGTAGTACATGGGAAAGCAATAATTGAATGTAGAATTAAGTGTCACAGAGAAAATGCAGTGTGGGCAGACAATAAGGGGCAAAGCCTTAACAAGATAGTTGGTGAGATCAAGGGTTCATTTTATCATACTAATAGACCATTGAATAGTCTTATAACAGGCGGGTAGACTTTGTCCTCAAGCCTGGTGGTACATGCTATATTCCAGTAATACCATTTCATTCTCCCTGTTCTCCCATCATCTCCCTCATAATTCAACTAGTCCCCTACATGTTGGGGCCAATTAATCTACTGACTTGCACATCTTTGTGATGTGGGAGGAAGTCAGAGCATCTGGAGGAAGCCTATGTTGTCACAAGGAGAACCTCCTAATTCCACACAGATAGCAATAAAGGTCAGAAACGAACCTTGATCGCTGGAGCTGTTTGCAGCAGGCTTACCATACAAACTATGCATTCTAGAGAATCTTTGCTCAGTCCATTCTTAGTGCCCTATACATTTACTGACATGATTCAAAGAATTCAAGCCTTCAGTCACATGAAAAGAGTCACCTTACTGGTTCTCTTTCAAGCAAGGAAGGTAAAGACAAGGGATTTTGCTGTAAATTCAGAGCAACACATACAAAATGCTGGAGGAACTCAACAGGTCAGGGAACATCTATGGACAGTACTATACAGGCTATATTTTAGGATTGGAAAGGAGGAGGAAGAAGCTGAATCAGCTTCTTCAGTAAGGAAGATGAAGGCAAGCTCTGATGGAGACATTGCAAAGGGTTTTGATAATGGGAAACATGTTCCACTGGTAGGATAGTCATTAAGAAGGAAATGAAAAATTTAAGGGAACAAACAGAAGAGCTGATGATAGTAGAGGAACGTTTCCCTAAAGATAGGAGTTTACCATTTTATTTTGTGTTAAATATGTACTGCACTATTACCCATTCATATCTTCTACAGAATGATGAAATCGGGCAAGTTTAACAAAACATTTTTGTGCTGTTCATAGGAAGATGCTCAAACATGCAGGTTCCTCTCCTCATGGCTGCCTAGCTCAGCTGCAGAAAAGGCTGCCATGGAGGTGAAGTGAAATGTTGGGAAGTCGAGTACGGGTAGAAGTGATCTCCAGTATCCACGATTCTGTAGTCACCCCTCATGATATCCTGTTAAGCACTGACTGTGCATAGCGCCAGGGAAAATTCTTCTGAAAAGTTAATGTAACCAAGTGCAATAGTATCTTTCAAATGGAAACTGGAAAATTACTTAAAATGGAAATATTTATAGGAAAATAGAACTGAGTGAATAGATCTTTCAAAGACATGGCACCAGCAAGACAAACAGAATGATGTCTTCTTATGTCATATAATACTATGATTTACATTCCATTGGTATACACTGTTCCAACAGCAGGTGTCTACTTGACTGTTGCAGTTGTCTCCAGTTGCAGAATTAAACTAACTTCACAAACAGAATCCTTAAATTCCACACTTACCACTGTTGTACTTTCTGTTCTCTTTTCAGTGTATGCTCTTTCTAAATAGCACACAAACATTTATTACAGCAGCATTACCATTCTTAAAGAACAGAATGCTTGATGCCAAAATTGTTGTCTCTTGAAGTATAATTTATTCTTGCCAATTCCCAACCATGGAAATGAGAAAACTGCTTTTATAGCATAGGAGATTATTTTGATACCCAGCTGCTCTTGGACTGAACGGATATCAATTGAATGGAAATGAGGTTTAATGGTACTGCATTACTAATCTTTGTATTCCCTTTTCTTGCTGATGTAATAGTAGGGAATACAAATTCTGTGTCATGTTACCACAACAAGTGAAACTTCAAATTGTTTAAGTATGATAGCTAGCAATCTTGCACAGTAAAAGCCAATGCTGTCACTAAGAAACAACTCTTCAAAAGACCCTTGATACTGGAAGTCTGCTGAACGTTTCAAAATGTCTTCGCCTATCTACTTGGTACAATGATAAAAGCTGGCACACGTGATGCCATCACACAGAAAGATAAAATGGAGAGACAAAAAGTTTTTCATCCCAAATTTTGTTAAAAGAAGTTTTATTCATGAGAAACGTTACAGGAATCTGTTATTTGCATTCAGTGAGGAGTTGAACATTCAAATAATATCACATTTACACCATGCATTCTAATGACCAAGGCAATGGATTCCAAACAGTATTATATCAATGAGCAAGAAAGTAGAACATAATTGGTAACAATGCATCAGATAAACCTGCAATTTATTAATAAACTTCTAACCTTGTGTAGGATCTGATACTACAGCCCAGAAATTGAATTTCATCATCTTTTAGTGTGCTAAAAATGTGAAGTGTAATTTGCTTGAATCAACTTCCATCTCCAAAAATATTGCAGAAACTTGGGCTACAAAACAATGCTGTGGTATATTAAGCACAGACTTTTATGATAAGATGTGAGCAACAAGTTCTTGTTAGGATCTGCGTATGAAGCTCACAGTTACCCAGTCATTGGTAAACTGAGCTCTAGACAGAACAGAAAAAGAGCATTACCCCTGGCAGTCACCTAAAGCAAAGGTTGCTATGGAGATGAAGGAAAAAATATGATAGGCATACATTGTGTAATCTAATTTACCTGGTCACTTAATAAGATAGACTGCATCCAGCGATATACCTGCTATGATTGAGCCCAATCTACCTGTGATCACAATGGTCAGTTTTCAAAAAAAAATCGCTGAAAGGAGCACCACTCATTAATTTCACAAAATATGGACCATATTGACATTAAAGCTGGGAGATATTATGCTGGGAGAGCTGGGAGACATCAGCATGAGAATGGAAACCCATTAAGTGTTGTCCATTTCCATTAACCATAAGAACATGAATCATGCTTGTAACTACCCATGCCATCTTCCGATAGGTAGTACTTAATCCAGAAATTAGCACCAACAAAATTCAATATTGTGAAAGTTGTTATTTTACATGACTGGTGCTTAAAAATATAGGCAAATAGTTTGTTTCCAGACACTCCTTGAGTATATTGGGGATTTCTGCCCATGGATTTAATGGAAAGTAGAAGGTTATTATGTGGTGGGCAATGATGAATATAGAATTGAGTCAGGTTTTATAAACAAACATAAACATTTATTAAAGTCTGCTCAACAAAAGTGAAAAGTAAACCAATGACTAACTTAACCAGGAGTTAACTGCTACACGGCAAGCTCTGGAGTAGTTGTTAAAGTGGTAAATTCAAAAGTCCAAGTTGATTTATACAGTCAATAAAGAGAGACTTCCCTGAAAACTGATTTCTTCGAAGTAATGATGATCTGCCGATCCTACAGCAGAGTGATGCCTTGTCCAAAGGATTCATGACAAAGGAAATAAAACGGCTTACAGGAACTGATCTTTTTGCTGGAGGGTGAACACTGCACAGACCTTCCTGATATTGCAAGAGTTATCCCAGATGCAGGCCACTATTCCTGAACGAAGATTCAATAAGGTCGATCCTTTACAGAACCACCGAACGACAGCAACTTCACTACTTCAGTTTCCTGTACTTTGGTAAAGTCTTCACTGTCCAATACTAGACTGTGGAGGTAACAAAGGAGTACAAAGAAAAACTAGCAGCGATTGGTGAAACTGTCGGCAATAACGTTTCCACCTTAAAATAGAAAGTAAAACTCCACTTCAAAACAAAACTACGTCATGAGATGAATATGCAGCAAAACTAACTAATGAACTACCCTAGGAGCTACCTGCGTGACAACAGGGGTTTCCCCCTATATACCTGTTGGAACATGCCATTACCTGACCTCACACCAGTGGGAAAGTTGCATCATGTGACCTCACACTGGCGGGAAAATTGCATCACCCTACCATCACAAGACAATTACATCATGCTCACAAGATGCTCAATTACATCATGGTCATAAGACAATCACAAGATACCCACGGGGTAAGTAACAAAGGAAACTTTGTTGTATATATTTATTGTAGTTAAAATTTGTTTCATTATGTTCAAATGTTTTATATGTTCATAATTGGTTTTATAATTTTGGTTTTCAAACTGTTTTCAGTATTTTCCATTGTTCACAATGCAAGTAGTTTTTTGGTTCTAATTGTGAGTGATATTTCAAAATCAATAAAACTTCCTTGTAATTTTGACAGACAGAATGTTTTACAGTCCCTTGATAATATTGTTGACTGCAGTATCTGCTAACAATATAGCCAACCAGAAGCACACTTCAAACATGAAAATATCTTCCTCCAATTAATGAATCCCCAGAGCTATTGTATTCCCTGTTTTCATCCTTCCTTCCTGTACAGGTGGCCCACTGAATGTGGCATGCACTCCATGTTGAGTGTAGTCTTGAAAAGGATATTCATTCATTCCAGAATTCAGAATTGATTACTTGATTAGAACTTGAAGGCCCTTCATTAAAATGTTAACATTAACTCTATTTCATTTTCCGTAGGCACTGCCTGACTTGATTAGTGTTCTCAACATTTTCTGCTTTTATTTCAAATTTTCGCCATGTGCAATTTGTTGACTTTCAATAACTGAATGCCTGTGTGGGAAGACTGATTTATTTATATGTTGCTGGAAAAAATCTGTAAAATGTGCAGCACAGATGGTTGATGGTTGAGTTGAGTTGTTCTCCGATCTTGGCAATTTACTTGAAAACGTTACGTCACCATGCCAGCAGACATCATCAGTCCATTCTTGAGGGTGGTGTGTCCTCCAAATACTTGGCCTTTATATATCTTTCAATCAACTAGTTGGAAGTCATTTCAGAAACTGGATTGTGATGTGGGGTGGATTTGTCGCCACTGATTGGCTGTGTGGCAAACTCAGTAAGCTGTGGTCAGGAACTTTTCACACATTGGATCATCAATAGCACTGAGGTCTACATATAAAACTGTTACAGAAAATTATGCTTCTAGGAATTCCCTTGCATGCCTTGTGTTCGCTTGTGCCATGACTTTCACTGATGCCCAACTGAATTTGTGCCCTTCTCAATCTTCATGAGTAAAGACTAGGTCATGCTACCTTACAGCCTGTTGATGTTCATGAATCCTGCCCACAAAGCACAAAGTTCAGTGCACAGCCAATCAGCGACGAGTTTCCAAAATGATGTCCAATCAGCTGATTGAATAGTAAATAAAGGCCAAACATTCAGGGGAGGGGCACATGGGGGGTGAACACCACACTCAACAGAACATTGCCAATGTCTCCCCTGCATGGTGACAAAATGGCCAAGATCAGAAAGCAACTTAACTCAATTATTTATAAATTGTATTTAAGTACAATATGCAAGTATCTCATGTCAGACAAGAATTACAGGTGGGAAAGGTGTTAGGTTTTTACTTTCTCACCTGTAATTTAACGACCAGCCAAATATGTAATTGCACTGAAACTGAGTTATCATCTGAAACTCCATTATAAGTAAGTACTGGGTGGAACCACTTGAATTGTAATTTTCAAACTTAAATGGCATCATAAAACTGAAATAAATACCTGGCCTGAAAAATGAAAGGAGTAAGTCATATTTCCCATGGCAAGAGTGGATAGGAGAGTGCAAAGTTTAACATTACATGAAGAGGTAAACTAGAATCACTTTGTTATTGGTTAGTGGGCATTAACTTAAGAATAAGACCTGCCATATTTGAGGGTTCTTCATCAGAGAAGTGTGACCTAGTCAGTCACCAGCAAATGTCAGCAAGTGGGTCTCTGAGATAAAGGCTGAAGTCATACCAGCTGGTCAATAACCGGAAGATGTGTTTCATCAGATTGTCTGAGGATTGACACCAGGGCAGTGGATGTACACAAGGCTTAGCTCATAACACAGTCAAATAGAGAGAAAGGGAAGGATATCATAGTGTCAGTGGTTGCATTGTGATCTCTCAGCTTTATGTAAATGTACTGTATATCATCACCAATAAAATGTTCTGTTTCTCAACATTTACTAAATCCCTCCTGCTCAGGACTTTTGCACAACTGGATGCAATTCAAATATAAGACTGCTATAGAAGTACAGAGGGAGGGGAAGAAAGCTGACCGAGACAGAGCAGCTTTTATATTTATATTTATTTTCAAAGTCAGTTTCTCCCTCTCTGCCTTCAAATGCTGAAAAAAACTGAAATGTAGCCACCATTTCGTATTCAACCTCATAGAGGCCCTTCGATGATGTAAGCTTTTGGAAAGAACTTAGTCTTTTAATAATAAGACACTGGGAACATTCATAGAACTAAAATCCAAGAAATCTCCAGGAACTGATAACCAACACCCCAAGTTTTTGAAGATAATAAATGCTCATGGCATTTGTCAAGAAAAATGTTCATGGATTTTACAATGTTTCTCATTGATAGATGTCAAGAAATGAAGGACCACTGTTTAAGAAAACTGAGGGAAAGTGGAAAACTACAGTCTTGTTAACCTAACATAACTGGTAAGGAAAAGTGATAATATATTACTAAGGAAATTATACAGGAAATCTAGACATTCAGAATCAGAATGGTGGAATCAATGTAAATTTATGAAAGGAGAACTGTTTCACAGATCTATTACATTTTTGAGGTTGCATTTAGAAGAAAGGGGAAAATCAGTATATATTGTGTGAATGGGACATTGACAAGATTTAACTAGATGAGAAATTATTGGCAGAGACACAAGAGAGACGGTAGAATCCCGAAATCTTGAGTAACACACTCAATTTGCTGAAGCAACTCCACAGGTCAGGCAGCATCTATTGATAGAAATAAGCAGTTGACATTTTGTGCTGAGACCCTTTTTCTCAGTTTGAAATGTCAGACCTGATGAAGGGTCTTGGCCTGAAACATCGATTGTTCATTACCCTCCATAGGTGCTGTCCAACCCGCGAAGTTCCTCCAGCAATCTGTGTGTGCTTTTGAGAGATTATAAATCAAGATTAGAGTAAATGTATTGTATGCAGTATGGGCTAAGGTTGGTTCATGGGCAGAAAGTAGAGGGGGTAGGAATGAACAAGTTATTTTTGAAGTGGGAAGCTATGAATTATTGTGAGTTACAGGGATTACTGCGATCATCCTATAGCTTCAGTCAATATCAATAATTTGGATAAGGCTACCAAGTGTAATATATTCAAGATCACTGAAAGAGTTCCTCACCACTGGTAGGTGATAGGCAGATGGGGGAGAAATGGTCAGAGGCCAGAGGGAAGAGAGAAGAGGGAAGATGGAAGGGGGAGGTAAAAATTGTCAGAAGAAGAAATCAAAGTCCATGTCTAGCACCAACCATCTTCAGTTACTTCTTCAGTGATTTCCTATTCAACATAAACTGAGGGAATATCGCTTGACAATTATGCAACATTAAATTCCACTTGTAACCCTTCATTAAAAGAAATAATCCAAGCAGAAAGCCCTAGACAAAGAGCTAATTGTGGCAGCTGATATTCCTGCTACAAATAATCCAAAAATGATCACGTCCCACAAAAAGAGTTCCCAACCAACTATCCTTGACATTCAATGACATTGTCATCTCTGTTATCCATCAATGACTAGAAATTCAATAGCACACAAGACACGGTCAAAGGCTGGTTAACTTCTGGGTTGAGTGACTCAACCTCTGACACTCCATTGGGAATGTGACAAAATACACTCCAATTGCCTGGCATCAATATCAGCAGCTCTTGAACTTCACAGTATCTAATCCAAAGCCACTATTTCATATATGGAAGAGACACACACTGTAGATAGAAGATCAAGTATGATCTTATTGAATGGCAGCAAAAGTGTAAAGAGTTCTGATTTCAATTTCTGATGAGTTTATGTTGCTCAGACTCTGAGTTCAGGTTCCATCATTTTCAACAAATATGGTTTACCTGAACAAAACACAGTGGCCTCAAGAAAACAACCTCTCCCTCAATGCCGCAAAAACAAAGGAGCTGGTTGTGGATTACAGGAGGAAGGGAGACAGGCTAACTCCTATTGACATCAATGGATCTGGGGTTGAGAGGGTAAACAGCTTCAAGTTCCTCGGCATCCACGTCCCCGTGGACCTCACGTGGACTGTACACACCAGCTGTGTGGTGAAAAAGGCACAACACTTAACTTAGTTGGTTAAGGGAGTTTTATATGGGCCCTCAAAGCCTAAGAACTTTGGCACAACAGGGGCACAATTGAGAGCATCCTGACTGGCTGCATCACTGCCTGGTATGGAAACTGTTCCTCCCTTAATCGCAGGATTCTTCAGAGAATGGTGCAGACAGCCCAACACATCTGTAGTTGTGAATTTCCCATGATTCAGGACATTTACAAGGACAGGTGTGTAAAAACAGCCCATAGGAGCATTGGGGACCCGAGTCACCCCAACCACAATCTATTCCAGCTGCTTCCATCCAGGAAACAATACCGCAGCATAAAAGCCAGGACCAACAGGGTCCGGGACAACTTCTTCCCCCACCAGGCCATCAGACTGATTAACTCACACTGACTTGAGTGTATTTCTATGTTATATTGACTGTTCTATTTATTATAAATGATTACAAATTACTATGATTGCACATTACACATTTAGACGGAGACATAACGTGAAGATTTTTACTCCTCATGTATGTGAAGGAAATAAGAAAGTAAAGTCAATTCAATTCAAGAAGCATCCCATTTGCAGAGAAATGCATATAAAATGCTAGACAAAATCAATAGATCAGGAAATGAGTAAACAGTTGATGCTGTAGCCTGAGACCCTTCTTCAGGACTAGAAAGGAAGGGGGAAGGTGCCAGAATAAGAAGCGGGGGGTCAGGGAAGGAGGACTAGCTAGAAGGTGATAGGTGAAGCCAGGTGGGTGGGAAAAGTAAAGGGCTGGAGAAGAAGGAAGCTGATAGGAGAGGAGAGTGAAATATGGAAAGGAAAGAAGGAGGGACACCAGGGGGAGGTGATAGGCAGATGAAGAGAAGCAATAGGAAGTCAGAGAGGGGAATAGTGGAAGAGGGAAGGGAGAGGGAAATAAAATGCCAGAAGGAGAATTCAATGTCCACGCCATCCCATAGGAAACTACCTAGGGAGATTATGAGGTGTTGCTCCTCCACCCTGAGAATGGCCTCATTGAGCAAAGAAGAAGGCCATGGACTGACATCTCAGATATACAGACAGGACCAGAGGTGTCCTACCATACCTTTACTTTTAAGGCTGCTTCCAAATCATATGGAAATTCTCCTTGTATTGCGATGTATATTTGCTTCCTGGACCAAGAGTTTTCATGTTCTGCCAAGCTCGTTTTCTGCCACCTGTAAGATCAAAGAATTGTAGGCAAGTTTAAAACTAGTATAAATTATTTAGATTCTAATCATAAATGGGAGCCAGTCTTCAGTTCTTAAAATATAAATTGCAAGCAGTAATCAGTTTGAAGTTAAAAAAGAGTAGTGCCTATAAAGCAGATTTGCTGGCTCATAGCATCCTGTCTTACTGGTCGACAGGTGCAGTATAAGACAATGGATTAATTTGGCTTGTTTCAAGAAGACAAGCTGACTAAAGTCTTATGCAGTTCTGATAAAAGGTCATGACCAGAAACATGAACTGTTTACTAATTTCCATAGATGCTGCCTGGCCTGCTGAGTTCCTCCAGCAGTTTGTGTGTGTTGCTAAGCTGCCTAAATTGTTAAGTTCAAGGAAGCATGCAGACCAGATGGATAATATCATTTATCATATCAATTAACTGACCTATTAATGTTTGAAGTTTTATCTACTTAGAGAAGTTAGCTTTACAGAATTGATTGTAGGTAGCTGAGATCTATGGCTCCAAAAAGGCTTCTAGATGCTTTGTGTAAAAAGAGCAACAAAGAAAATACCATGTGTGTGCGAAGTCACCCAGGTAGCAGAGGAAAAGGTATAAATGTAGATAGCATTTCAGGCTTATTAGGAATGGGGTAAGGAACTTATGAAGTATGAAATAAACACAGAGTGAATCCATTTCATTGGATTCCGATTTCTGTGACGGACAATGTCTTTTTTCATTTATAGGAATTGTACCTGTGCTTTGGAAATGTTTGTTTCAGAAGTGGTTTGTAATTTGGAAATCTTTTATAAGATAGAAATGCTCCATAGGTTTTAAATGTTTTTTAAGATTGTTCTTAGGATTTAAAAGTGTATCACTGAAAATAAATGAATTGTGTTTTAAACTAACTTGTGAGGTGGAAGTATCTTCTCCTTGGCATGGAGAAGGGACCCATCATTCAAATAGTAGGCATTAGCAGCTTAGCTCAGCATGTTGAATAAACAGGAAAATTAATTAGCCTTTGAAGATTGGGTAGTTACAGTATAATCTCCCTTTACTGAGGATGCTCATGACTATTTATCCAATATCCGGGCTCACTGAATTTTGTAGCATTTATTTTACTGGTCACTTTTGTTTACAAGAAGATCAATAATTAATAGTTTATGAATTACTTAGTGTTCTTAGATTATTCATTCAGTTAATAGTGGTTTATCTCTTTTACCAGTTATCCTAAGTTAACCCACTCCCCTACTCAGAAAACAGAAAAAGGCCATGATATTCCCCAAAGAACTTTTGTCAGACCAATGTCAGTTTGATTTGCTTCTTTTTTTTAAATCTCTGGAGCAACAGAGTACGCTCTTAGTAACTGCCTGAAAATTGCAAAAGACGTCACAAGTACTGAGGACATAAAGCAATACCCTCATCATAGTCCCACACCGTCCAATTCCTGGCTTCAAGACTTCATTAAAATTGCACTTCGTGTATGATGCCCCTATCTTCTTCAAGAAGCTTTTGATCATCTGTCCTAATTTCTCTTAACTTGTCAAATTTAGTTTGTTAACATTCCTTTTAAAGTTCCTTGAAATGTTTTGTTGCTTTAAAGGTGATATATAACTTTATAAAGTATTTTTAAAGTTTGAATACTATTATGGCAAATTTGGATACTACAACTTTCAAAAAACGACAAATCAGCAGGCTGCTGAGGGCTAGATTTGTGTCGTGTAAGGTCAGCAATCCAGAACTTTACAAAATGTCCTCCTACAACCTATGAAAGGGCCATCAAAGTTCAAAGTTCAAGTTAAATTTATTATCAGAATACATATAGGTCGCCATATACAACCATGAGATTCAATTTCTTGCAGGCACCTTCAGTAAATCCAAGAACCATAATAGAGGCAATAGAAGCCTCACCCAACAGAGCAGACAAACAATCAAGGTACAAGAGACAACATCTGATGATGATAAGAGTGAAAAGGCCATACCATTTGAAGTCTGCTGTGGTAGTGTTTGCATAATGGTAGTGTTGTTTCACTCCCCAGTGAGTTCAGCACATTTATGCACGCTTTGAAATGGGGAATAAAACTATATCTGTGCAAATATCCACATTGCCTGGTGAACTTGTGATCTCAGTCTCATAGGTTGACATCAGAATATCTTTCATGAGAGTTAACCCTCACAATGCGTCGTGCCCCGGTGGTGTGTCTGGCAGGCAATAACCCGTCCAGCTGGCTGGAGTGTTGAATGTTCTATTTAAACCCTCACTGCCGCCATCAATGGTTCTCAGCTGCTTCAGAAGGGCATCAATCATTGTTGTCCAAGAAGAGCAGCTTGAGCTACCTCAATGGCTACCGCCCAGTATCTCTCACATCTACTGTGTTGAAGTGGTTTGAGAGATTAGTTATGCTAGAATTAACTCACTTCAGTAATTAATCCAAGCAAGGAACTGGACCTGCTGTAGTTCGCCTATCCACACACCAGGTCTTAGTGGATGCAATCTCAATGGCTCTCCATTGGGCTTTGGACCACCTGGACAACACCAATACCTACAGCAGGCTGCTGTTTATCCATACAGCTTGGCGTTCAACACCATCAACCCCTCAGTACTAATAAACAAGCTTCAAAACCTGAGCCTCCATTCCTCACTCTCCAGATGGATTCTTGACATCTTCATCGGGAGACCACAGTCAGTACAAGTGATAACATCTCCTCCTCACCGACAGGTGCGCTTCAAGGAAGTGTGCTTAGCTCACTGCTCTACTTTCTCTGCACTATTGATGGTGTGGCCAGGCACAGCTCAAATGGCATCTGTAAATTTGCTGATAACAGGCACTGTCAATTGCAGAATGCCAGATGGCAATGAGGAGGCATATAGGGGCAAAATAGATTGGAAGTATCACAACAACTGTTGTCACAACAACATCACACTCAGCATCTCAGTGGACCTATCCTGGTCCCACTGTGTTGATGCGATCACAATGGAGATACGCCATTGGCTAAATTCCATTAAGAGATTGAGACGATTTGGTAGACTCCAGCAAATTCCTACAGAAGTTCTGTGAAGAACATTCTAACTGGCTGCATCACCATATAGTATGAAGAGGCCAAAGCATGGGATAGTAAGAAGATTCAAGAGAGTTACAGCCTCATTGGTTCGAACATGGTCACAAACCTCCACACTATCAGGAACACTTTCCAAGGCGGTCCTCAGGAAGACAGTATCCATCATTAAGGACCAACACCCTCTGGCACATGCTCTCTTCTCATTACTGCCATCAGGAGGAAACACAGGAGCCTGAAGTTCCATACTGAAAAGCTTTAGGAACAGCTTCTTCCCCTCAGCCATCAGATTTCTGATTGGTCCAGGAATCCATGGACAATCTCTCTCTGTTCCCCTTTTGTAATATTTATTTATTTAATTATAATTTATAGTTATTTACTAGACCTGCACTATACTGCTGCCACAAAACAACAAATTTCATTACTTACTGTATGTCAGTAATGATAAACCTGATTCTGATTTTGGTTTTGATCATGGATTCATGGACATGTGCAGCACAGAGTGAAGCCCTTCAGCCTCCTCCTCAAATCTTCTATAAAACTCATTCCTCTCACGTTAACCTGATCCTTTTTTTTTAATATCCCCACTATGGGAAAGAGATTTCAACTATCTACTTTACCTAAACCTCTTCTGATTTAATACAGTATATCACAAAAAGGATCATCGCATAGTCTCCTTCCCTTCAGGAGAAACAAGTCTAGTTGATCCAATGTTTCCCCATAACCAAAGTCCTTTGTTCCAGGCACATTCAAGTTCAACTTTAATTGCCATTCGACCATCCACATGAATTCAGCCACCCGAAGCGGCATTCCTCCAGGCCCAAGGTACAAAACACAGCACCAACAGTCATACACAGAACACAGCACAATAGCAGAAAACTTACAGTCATAAATAAACCTAACAATATAGCCCAAATCCCTGAGTGTCAAGCCTTGTAGATTGATGTTTACCTGGAGCCGTATTTCTTCCAGAACAAGCCCACAGCAGTCCTCATCGTGCGCAAGTGCATGTACATAATCCAGCTGGTCTTCCACCGAGCAAACAATTGAGGTCATCACTAACGGGAGGGACTAGCGCCCTAACCAGCATGGAATCCGTGGCACCCTGCTCTCTCCCATACCACCATTGGCATTTCATTCCCTGGGTGGCTGCAACAGCCGATCTCATTGCATGACATCCTAGTCCGCTGCTCCTCCACTGTCAGTCCTACCAATGAACCAATTAACCGGACTTGCAGTATTCTACATTACCAATGTACAAAAGGATCTTGTGATCACAAGAAAACTGTCCAAGACAATCATTTGCATGATGCACTGCCTCTAATGCCTTCCTTCTTGAGTGGCTGTAGCAGGCTGTAACACTATGCAATAAATCCAGCTCTCCCACTATCGAGGAATGTGCTAGTGGGGTAGACCTGATGTTCATAATATCCAGCAGTGTCTTGCAATCATAAAAAAAAACATAAAAGATTGTAAAAGGCAATATTCTGGTGAATCTCTTCATTATTTCCAGCTCAACCCCATCATTCCTAATGTGCAATACTTAGAACTATACACAAGATGCATCCAAATCACTATTTTGTAAAATTGAAACTTTATGTCCCAATTTTTATCTTTTGTGCTCAGACCTATAAAGGCATTAACTTATCTACAATCTGTATTGCCACTGCCAAGGAACTAAGGACTTGAACCCCAAAATCCCTCTGTTTAACAGCATTCGTTTGTTTCCTCCGACAGTATTTATTGTTTACATCCTGCCCCTATTTGATTTCCACAAATGCCCTGTCTCAGCATGCTGGGATTAAGTTCCATCTGCTAAAACTGTGCCCAACTTTTCATCTAATCTATATCCTGCTGCAGGTTTAACTTCCCTCTCACTAGACACATTTTTGTGTTATCCACAAAGTTACTGAGTCATTTTATGGTCAGATAATCCAAGTAAATTTGTTCCCATACACAAAGAGAACACCAGTACCCTTGTCCAAATTACTTAGTGCGATTGACATCGTTC
The DNA here is from genome assembly GCF_030144855.1 of Hypanus sabinus. Lineage (NCBI taxonomy): Eukaryota > Metazoa > Chordata > Chondrichthyes > Myliobatiformes > Dasyatidae > Hypanus > Hypanus sabinus. The sequence continues at coordinate 69,027,395 of NC_082713.1, read as the reverse complement.
TGAGAAGAATGTTTCATCACACCTTTGACAATGTAGGTTCTCTTCCTGTACAGAACTGGACTCCCACCTAAGGTCTTATATTGGATTCCCTGGAGGATAACAGCTGTCAATTTATTGACCAATCAAAGTGATAGCCATGTCCATGCTAGTCTTTAAGCCTATACATTTTCCACTTTGCAAAGGTATTCTGCTTAGTCAGAGAGATCAAATTATGGTCAAAGTAATACACACTGCAAAAGATTTTTCCACATAATCAATTAGAGAACATTTACTTAATACAATTATTTTGTCAATTACTTTTTCCCTTCAAGGTTTGGTCAATAATCAATCAATCATGATTCCTATAATGTTGTTACCTTGCTTAGAGAAAATTTATATATTAGAATGATCCATAGCAAATTAGCATGTTACAGCCAATCTTTTTTCCCTCAACATCAGTTCTCACTAATTTATTTTGCTGTATACTTAAAATAAATTTTGCTATTTGAGATTCACACCTTTCTATTAAGTATGTGTCAATTCTCACTTTCTTGAAGGTCTTTTTTATGATACTTTTCTATTGATTTTCCTTCTCATTTTGATTCTTCCTGTGTATTAAGGCCAGGAGGTTAATGAATATTTATTAATTTTTAATTGGGATCAGTAGTTATTTGGGGTTGGCAAAGCAGTTGAGACTAGAAAGGCACAGCACACTGAGTTAGTCTAGCACCTGGAAGATCAACAGGCAAACCAACAACATAGGTGCAATGCCAGTTATGAATAATGCAGATTGACAATAAGTTATACTGCCTTAAAATTGCCAGATCCTAGAGTTTACAAGTTGAAAGTCTGGGACTAAAATGATGTGAAGCTGAAGACATCTATATGCACAAGTAAATATGTTCAGCTGGCAACAAAGAGCAAAGGAAGTTGTGCCTGGATAGTCACTGGCAGTGCTGGTATACCGGACTTTAGGGCTGAGTCTATCAACTAGCTCTCAGCAAATAGACATTGGTGCACTCTCTGTAATACCTTTTCTGAAAATGCTCATTCATTTCAGAAATAACAACAGAAAGTGCTGGAAATACTCTGCAGGTCAGGCAGCACCAATGGAAAAAGAAACAGTTACTGTCTTGAAGTCTTAATGAAAATTCAGAAGGGCAAGTTAGATTTCATTAGGAAAGAAGACACTGAAGGGATGGTAAACCAAAGGGGATGTCTTTGTTCAAAGAGTCATAGAATCATGTAATGATAAGGCACACTAACAGGCCTTCAGCTAATCTAGTCCATACCAAACTATTACTCTACCTGGTCCTATTGACCTGCACTTGGCCCATAGCCATGCATACCACTCCAATCTATGTACTTATCCAGATTTCCCTTAAAAGTTGAAATCTAACCTGCATCCACCACTTCCACTGGCAGTTCATTCCACACTCTCACCACCCTCTGAGTGAAGAAGTTCTACCTCATGTTCCCCTTAAACATTTCACCATTCCCACTTAACCCATGACCTCTTGTTCTAGTTTCATCCAACCTCAGTGGAAAATCCCTGCTTGCATTTAACCTATCAATAACCCTCATAATTTTGTACACCTCTGTCAAGTCTCCCCTCATTCTCCTATGCTTCAGTGAACAAGCAATTGATCTATTCAACCTTTCCCCATAACTTAAGTCTCAACAATCTCCTTGTAAGTTTTCTCTGCACTCTTACTGGTATCTTTCCTATAGGTAGGTGACCAGAACTGCACAATATACTCCAAAGTTTTATACAAATTCAACATAACATCCCAACTCCTGTACTCAATACTTTGATTTATGAAGGCCAATGTGCAAAAGCTCTCTTTATAACCCGTCTACCTGTCTCAGGTGAAACCAAATGGTTTAGAGAGGCATTTAGAGTAGCAGTTAGAAGCAAATCATGCTTCCCGTTCTATTCGTGTGCTGCTAATAGAGAGTGTGTGGGATTTGTCTGGCCAGCCAGATTATACCAAGAGAAAAAGAAGAACTGAAACAAAATGAGGAAAGGAAAAATTGACCAATTCCGATACAGGCAGCAAGGAAGAATAATTTACCCAAGGTTGGAAAATATGGAAAGCCACAGCTTACCCAGATGCAAGAAAGTACGTGTGTGTGCGTGTGTATATGGAATGAGCCTTGTTATAAAACTGCAGGAGGTTGAGGTCAGAAAGATCAGAGTGGCATGGGAAGCAAAAGCAGCAAGCAACTGGACTGAGCACCGATGGTTCGCAGTTTGATCACACAATCTTGTGTTAATTTCAGTTTCTCGATAGTAGAGGAGACCACATTGTGAACACAAAACAGCATACACAAGATTATAACCTTTGCTCCACAGCATTCTGCAGCTGAAGAAGGAACCCAGCACTAATATTTACAGGACTGAAATGAGAGTTGTCAGATTAAGGAAATGAGTAACTCAGTGTATATAGAAGAATGTAGAAGGGAATAGATCTGCATCTGCTGTGGTAGTTTGCAATCGACCCATTGTCCACCAATACTAATGACCAGATGCCACTGAACAGAGCAGACCATTAATAAATATGAAGTATCTTTAGGTCAACCTTTTCAAAATGTTTTATTATTTGCAGGGAATTATTCATTATTGTTGTGTATTCCTAGGACTCAAATAAACCAGTCAATTGGCACTTGGTTTGAGTAACCCTCCCATCAAAATTCCTCTTCATACTTGAAAAGCTTCTCTGGAAAAAATAAAATGAAATGCTGTTTGACAAAATCAATAAAGAGGAGACAATTTATATACTTTAATAGGATTTCCTCAGTTACCCTTCCCAGATTTTTGTTTGTGCAGCTTTCAATGCAGTGCTGGAAACTGAAATGGCATTCTGCTAAATAACTTTAATTGTTAAATGCTCCAAATAGTAAGGAGTTCTAGAAGAATAAAGTATTAATGGTTAAGAAATATTATTAGAGTCAGCAAATTGCTCTTCAGCCATTGATTTTCACAAAACGGTTATATTTTAAGTTGTCTCTTTTTATTGAAGACTGAGAACAGAACCTCTGGGAACGTATGTACTTTCTGTTTTCTGATAAACGACAACAACCACAACGGCGAGGGAAGCTTCCAGCCATCACTCAGTCAGTAACACTCAATCCTCTGAATGCACTCTTAGGATCTAAATTCTGCACTGGAGTCCTGAGCTGATGTGAATAAGATGCAACTTTGAATGTATGGACCAACAAGTATTTTAGTGCCTGGAAAGGCATGTTAAACATACAGCACTAACCAGTTATTATTTTGTACTAATGCTCAGCTTTACAAGTTACATTCCATATGAGACCAAATGGGTGATGTGCACTGGAATAATCCTTGCATTCTTATGGTACTAAAATATGTTTCCTCTCACTTGCTAAGGGCGATGGGTACAGCAACCAGGAACTGCAGTGATGAGGAAACGGTGAGACAGTGAGCATGACTTCAGTGGTTGGTAAGCTGTACAAATCCATTATTAAGGATAAGGTTTCAGGGTACTTAGAGGCACGTGCTAAAATGGGATAAAGTCAGCATGGTTTTCTTAAAGGGAAATCTTGCCTGACAAATCTGAGGGAATGGTAGGCAGGACAGACAAAGTAAAATTAGTGGATGTTGCTTATTTGGATTTTCAGTAGGCCTTTATTAAGGTGCCACACATGAGGTTGCTAAACAGAGCCCATGGTATTACAGGAAGTATACTAGCATGGATGGAAGATTGTTTGAGTGCTAGGTGGCAAACACTGGAAATAAAGGGAGTTTTTTCTGGTTTATTTTCAGTGCCTAGTGGCATTCCACAGGAGTCAGTGCTTCCATTCATGCCATGTGTCAATGATTTAGATGACAGAACTGATAGCTTTGTGGCCAAATCTGTGACCAAGATCTGATAGATGGAGGGTAAGGTAGTGTTGAGGAAGCAGGGAATCTGCAGAAGGACTTAGACAGATTAAGAGAATAGGAAAAGGAGTAACAATTGGAAATCAGCATCACAAGGTGCATGGTCATATGCTTCAGTAAAAGGAATAAAGGCAGAGACAACTTTCTAATTAGGGAGCAAATTGAGAAATCAGAGGTGCAAAGGGACCTGGGAGTCCTGTGTAGTATTCCCTAAAGGTTAACCTGCAGTTTGAATTGGTTGTAAGGAAGGGGAATGTAATGTTAGCATTTATCTCCAAAGGATTAGAATGTAAAAACAATGGTGTAATGCTAAGGTTTTATAAGGAATTTGTCAGTCAGCTCTTGGAGTATTTTGAGCAATTTTGTGCCCCTTATCTGTTAAAAAGATGTGCTGGAACTGGGAAGGGTACAGAGGAGGTTCACAAAAGATCCTGGGAATGAAAGGGGTAATATATCAGGAACATTTGTTGGCTCTAGTCTTATAATTTTCTGAAACCCTCACTAATTTTTATAGATGCACCGTAGAAAGCATTCTTCGAGGGAGCATCACAACCTGGTATGGACGTTGTCCTGTCCAAGACCGGAAGAAGCTGCAGAAGATCGTGAACATAGCCTAGCACATCACACAAACCAACCTTCCATCTGTGGAGTCACTTTACACTGCACACTGTTGGAGCAGTGCTGCCAGGATAATCAAGGACACGACCCACCCAGCCAACACACTTTTTGTCCCTCAGCAGCTTGAAGATTCGTACGGCCAGATTTGGGAACAGCTTCTTTCCACCTGTGATAAGACTGCTGAACAGATCCTGACCCAGATCTGGGCCGTACCTTCCAAATATCCAGACCTGACTTGCACTACCTTACTTTCCCTTTTTTATTTTCTAATTATGATTTATAATTTAAATTTTTTATTATATTTACTTCGATTTGTACTTCAGGGAGTACAAAGCGCAGAATCAAATATCGCTGTGATGATTGTACACTCTAGTATCAATTATTTGGTGACAATAAAGTAAAGTAGAGTAAAGTTTAGAAGAATAAGGGGAGATCTCATTGAAACCTTTTGAATATTGAAAGGCTGAGATGGAGGGGATGGTTTCCATAGTGGGGTGCTGAGGTCCAGAATACACAGTTTCAAAGTAGAACCTCAGCCTTTTAGAACAGAGATGAAGAGGAATTTCTTTAGCCAGAGGATAGTGAATGCATTGCCACAGATGGTTGTGAAGGCCGTATTATTGGGTATATTTAAAATGTCGATTAGTAAGATTGTTAAAGATTACAGAGTGAAGGCAGGAGGATGGGGTTGAGAGGGATAATAAATCAGCTGGGCAAAGCAGACTCACTGAGCCAAATGGCCTAAATCTGATTCTATGCCTTATGATTGAGCATTAGCTACGGAAGGATGCTGATCATGAGGTGGCTTGATCATTGTAGGCAAGGGATGGTGATGAGTGGCTGCTGGGGATGAGATCAGAGATGAGATAGGACTGGTTGGATAATTGCAAAGGGAGAGCTCTCAAATGTGCTGAGTTTTAAAGTGCCCCTACTTCAAGTTGCTTCCAAGCACCAGATGCTACATATCTACTGAGCCAAGTCCTTTCAAGTTACACTGAAACAAATGAAGGCCTGCTTATGTGGCAGAGACATGGGCCTGAAAATACACATAAATCAGCCACTGAAATTCACAAGTCCCTCCATGTACTATCAGAGTATATCAATGTATGGATAAACTGGAAGAAAAGTAACAGAACTTCACATTTCACATGGTAGGTTCACAGTTCTGTTTTAAAATCAAATTTCTTTTGCATTATCCTGCTTAAACTAAGCTTCTGAACTAAATGTGAGCAATCCAAGAATGAGGAAAGACTTTAATATTGCCAAGACAAGTAACAATAAATGTCATCGAATTTATCATCAGATCATATTACTACTAGCGAGGCCTTCATGGGTGAAAAGTGAATGTTTGACTTCCCATAGGAGAACAATGTATACAAGGTTATTAATGAACTGAAAAGTACATTGAGAGATCCAGAGATTTTGGAAGAACTTCTGTCAAGTGCCATTCACAAGGAATGAATGCTCAGCATGAAAGCACAACTCAGACTTTCTCAGTGATGTTCCAATAGCAACAACCATTTAGCTTTTTCATTATTTTCCTCCTGTTTTCGTTTAGTAAGGATGATTGTATTTCCTATTCCATTGTTTGTCTGTAAACTATCTGACATTCTTTTTCATTGTGAATTCAAAAAGAATGTTAGGCTTTCTGTGCCCAAGATTGAATGGGTGGTTTTCCCTCAAGTCCATGGGATTTTTCTGTATCTAGACCTTATTTTCCCCTTTTTACTGGAAGGAGTAAAGTTCTCCAAAGTAATGAAGCAGCTAAGATGAACAACTAACTAAAAGCAACATAAAACCTGAGGCAGCCTTGAGTTTCAGAGAGCAGACTGCATTAGTAATAGGTTTTAACTTTCAACACATACTGAATATTTAATATAAAGCTAAAACATTCTGGGAATACTCTATGGGTTGTTCTGGAAGCTCTAATAAAAGACTACTGTTTCATTGATCTAAAATAACAATACTTCTCCATAGAAGCTGCCTGACTTGTTGCAGATTTGCAGCACCCTCAGTCTTTATTTAAGATTTCAAATCCCCAACATTTCATCATGAACACTGAATATTTAGTTGCTCCATTATTACCAATGTAACTCTAAGTTCTATTCCAAAAGCCACTCAGAGCAGGGTAGGCATCGAAGTATCGTTCTGAAACCTAGGTAGTTTTAACTACTTCCCTCAATGGCAAGTTCATCAGCTGATTTTGCTGCGCAAAACAGGCATACTGGTGAAGAAGTGCTTGTCTCACACAGTAATTCTACCAATTTCTGAAAGCACGCTGAGCTGTTTCCTTACTGCAAATGACGAAAAATAGTGCTTTCAGCATGTGTGAGTTTCTGTCTACTTCGACTGTCTTTCAAATTGGTGTACCAGACTTTAACACTAGGAAACTCTTATAACTGCCATAACTAACCTGCTTCCAAAGATGCTCTCCCTTTGCGACAAACACTGAGATCTCCTGGACAAATTTATATTTATAAAAATTACAAATATATATGTTACATCTTTCACATGTAACTCTTGTAGTGCAATAACTAAAGGATTTTAGCTGCCAATTTGTGTGCGAGGGCTAACGTGGATGTTTGATGTTTGCTTTTATTGTTTATATGTGGATGTTATCTCTGCTGAGCACACCATTTTGTGCTGGATGAGGGATCTCAACCCAAAACTGCAACTGTTCACTTCTCTCCATCAGAGCTACCTGACTGGCTAAGTTCCTTGAGTGGTTTGTGTATTGGTCTGGGTTCCAGCTTATGCAGTCTATAGTGCAGTCTGTCTAAAAACCAATCCCTCATTACCCCGGTTGGTTGATTCAGTGACCTATTTAAACAGACAAAGGCTACTGAAGATTCATTGGCTTGTTGCTGCAGGGTTTGGATGCAGTATGGATGAAGAAAAGCCAAATGGAATTTGGGAGTGACCAGGATATGATAACATGCTGCATTTTACAGTATATTCTGCCTTTGACTGAGGTTGCTGTCAGGTCTCAGTTAAATGTTTTGCTCATGATGTGGCACCTTCAGCAAAGCATATGTCAACCTAGATTTTGTCTGGATTGAGACTTGAAACTTCTGGATCAGACAGAGTGTGATCCAATGGGCTATTGCTGATACTTCCCCTTATAGGACTCTCCAAATGACCAGTGGGACTGATAAGTTGCAGTCCTATTGGACTGGACATGAAACAATGTATTTCTCATTCATTGAAAGTTAACACATCTAATCCTTCACCACGTCTTTAACTGTTGGCTACTGCAGTCCCCATAGAGTCAGGAAGGCCAGAATCATCCAGCTGCTATTGAAGTGATGGGCACTGTAGACAGGCCTTCCAGAGTTTGAGCTCTGGTGGGTATAGACCATGTCTCAAGGATCCAAACACAGAAATAAGACCGTATAAGATTTTGGTTAGGCCAGATTTGGACTACCATATTCATCAAGCCATTAAAGGCTTTAGAGAGGGTGCAGAGCCAGTTCATCAGGATTAGAGTTTGGCTATAAAGAGAGGTTGGAAAGGTTTGGTTTGTTTACTCTGGAGCTTTGGAGACTGAGCGATGACCTGATAGAACACAGCTGCTCCCCGACAAGCTGCATATTTTCAGCATTGTTTGGTTTTAATCCACAAGAAATATTACTGATCCTGCCTTCAGACTCTAAGAACCAAATTTTTAAGTGTCTTGAATAGACAAATTGTCTTCTAAAACCTGCCCTGAAGTTAAATGTCCCAACAGCAGTGAGATGTTCGTACTTAGGGATGGGAAAGCAGCATAAACTAGTCTGGCCAAGAAATAGTGCAAGAAAACAGAAGTGAGACAAAAGGAGAAAAGTGGATGTCTTATTAGAACTGCCTGAAATCAGCTAACGGTGCAATACCTCTGATGATATTAGCATCTATAGCCTGAAATATTACATTGATCCACTCTATATAACAACCTTCATTATTTTGCATTCAGGTGCACTGAAATCATTCAGTCAAACTTCAGCAGAATGCATTCTAATAGTGCTAACTTTGAGCCTGCTTGAAAAGGAAGGCTATGAAAACTTCGGAGGGGATCAGAGGTTGCTGAGGAACACACAAAATGCTGGAGGAACTCAGCAGGCCAAGCAGCACTCATGAAAGGGAATAGACACTCAGCATTTTGGGCCAAGACCCTTCATAAGGGATCAGATCTTGATTAGAGAGCACTGGCTATAAAGAGTGGCTGAAGAGACTGGGACTGCCTTCTCTGGAGTTTCAGAGGCTGAGGAGTGACCCAACCGAACAGAGTTGCTGCAATATTTCCAGCATTGTCTGGCCTTACATAAGCAGAAATATCATTGAGAATGCCTTTAGACTCTCAGTTAGACAGTTTAATAGAGCAAGAGGTCAGAATTAATGTGCATGTCAATGACTTTACATCAGAACCTTTCACTAACTATAAAAAGACAGCAGGTATCTGGTGGTACCAGGGCTGCAGGAAATGTACAGAAGGAATTGCAAATAGACTGAATTGAAAATGGACTTGAAGTTGTAAATACTGTAACAATAAAGCATAGTCTCTCACATATATCAGTGGGGCATGAGCTCAGATCTCCAAAAGTTTTCTTTTCCGTTCCCAGGCTGCTGTGTGATAGTAAGTCTGGACAATACTGGATACAGAAGAAAGAGGATAAATAAAGGACTTTTCTCCTTTAAGACCTCCATTTACTTCCTTGGCTATACTTTGCTCTCTATCAAGTCAGAAGTCTCTTGATGTTTAAGGGTATTCTCGCACTTCAAACACCCAACCATCCTTCAGATACTCACAGTGGTGATGGCAGGTTGCCAACAAGCTCACACTATGCCAACTTAATGACCTTGTTCCAGGTTCAATTATGCCTGATCCAGAACAGTAGGCTAGGGTCAGAGCTGGGTCTGAAGAATAAAAATTTACTCACACAAAGAAATAAATACAATAGTGAAAAGTAAATTTTATTATCAAAGTACATATATATCTACATATGCAACCCTGAGATTCATTTTCTTGTGGGCATACTAACCAAATCTATGGAATAGCAACAATAACAGGATCAATGATAGATCAACCCGAGTGCAGAAGACAACAAGCTGGAAATGCAAATAGAAATAAATAGCAATAAATAACAAGAACATGAAAAAACAAGATCAAGAGTCCATAAAGTGAGATAATTGGTTGTGGGAACATCTCAATGATGGGACAAGTGAGTGTAGTTATCCCCTTTTGACCTAGAGGCTGATGGTTGTGGCAGAGCATGGCCTGGATGGTGTGAATGTCTGATGCATCCTTCCTATGACAGCATTTATGTAGATGTGCTCAATGGTAGGGAGGGTTTTGCATGTGATGGACGGGGTTGAATTCACTAGTTTTTGTGGAGTTTCAAAGGTATTGGTGTTCCCATATCAGACCGTATTGCAACCAGTCAGTACGCCCTCCATTACACATCTGAAGAAATTTGTCAAAGTTTTAGATGTCATGCTGAATCTCCACAGACTCTCAACGAAGTAGAGCTGCCACGTTTTCTTCAAAATTACACGTATGTGCTGGGTCCAGTAATAATCCTGTAATAGTGACACCCAGGAGTTTAATTTTCCTAACCCTCTCCTCCTCTAAAGCTTGGATGAGGACTGGCTCATGAACCTCTGCTATCCCTTTCCTGAAGTCTACAATCAGGTCTTGGTCTTGCAGACACTGAGTGAGAAGTTGTTGTTATGACACTACTCAGACAAATCTTCAACCTCCCTTCTGTATGCTGATTCATTACCACCTTTGATTCAGCCCACAAAAGTGTTACTACATATCTGTGTACAATAGCACTATATATCTTTGAAAGCTGTAGTCACTTACATGATTGAAATTACAAAGTAGGAGGAAATGATCTGCAAGCCTACAGAATAAGTTAATTGTACCAATGACAGTACTTGATGAATGGATTTCAGAATTATGATCACGCAATTAAGCAGGAGCATTTCTAATTCTCAACTATATTCTTGACACAATAAACGATGCATTGATTTTGCTTCATAGCATGAGTTAATTATTGTTGAGAACAATGTGAACATGAAGTTTCAATAATATTAGTATGGATTGTACTTAAATGTATAGGATATTCAATAAATCTGAAGACATTATGGACTTAACCGCTAATTATCAGAATCTAATACTATTTAATGGATCTCATAGTTTTCACTGAGCTAGTTTTAATTCTAATGGACAGAAAGTGAATCATAGAAAAACTGATGCAGGAAGAGACTTCTCAGTCTGTTATTTCTGTGTTGGGCTGCATACTGTAAGTCCATCTTCTAGCCCTCGGTCCATAACTCTGCAAGCTACAGCTCTTCGAGTTTGTACAAAGGACTTGTTAAATATTTGTTGAGATTTCTGGAACTTTCTATCCCTTGGGCAATGAGTTGTAGACCCTTATCACCTGTTGAGTGATAAAGTAAGGAACCTGGGAATCAGATAACAGCTCTGTACTTTACTCTCTACAATACCTCTCATAATCTTACATACCTCTCTGAGCTTCTCTCAGGTTGTTACTCAGCCTTCTATACTCCAGAGAAAACAAAATGTGTTAGTTAATGACTTCTTTTTTACTTCCTAATCCAAACAACATCCTTGTAAAATTCCTCTACATCCTCTCCAAAACACCACATTCCTCCTGTAAAGGGGTGACTAAAATTGCACACAATACTCCAGAAATGGCTAAATCAAAGTTTTATACAGCTGCAAGACCTCAATTTTTACATTCAATATACTGACTGATGAAAGCAGGTATGCTATATATCTTTTTTACCACCCTATCCACCTGTGATGCAAATTTCAGGGAGCAAAGGCTTGCATCCCAACATCCCTCTGTATGTCAGTGCTTCTAATGGTCCTGCCATTTACTGTATTTGAGCTTGCATTTCATCATACAGTTAAACTAATAAAATACAATATCACACAGTTTTTCAATTTAAACTGCATCTGCCATTTCTCTGCCCACATTTCCAATTGATCTGCAAATCACTGAATCCTTTGGCAAGCTTCAAACTACATTTATTTTCAAAGTATGCATGCAGTCTACGACACTGAGATTCATCTTCCCACAGATAGTCATGAAACAAAGAAAAACCATGGAACCCATTTCAAGAAAAACATCAAATCCCCTACACCAATGTGCAAAAAAATATGAATCATGCAACTGGCAAAAAAAGAAAAAAAATACAGAAGAGATTCCTCAATATCTACAATTCCACTGGGTTTTGATAGTTCTGGTATCTCTGCAGCTTAATCAAAGATACATTATTTTCTACATGAAATATTCCTTGTTTCTGTTCTATTTGCTATTTGGTGTAAAGTAGCTGGTATTGAATTGGTCACCAGTTATAAGTCAGGAAATGTAGAAGAGGCTTGACCCAAAAAAGCAATGGGGTTGTCTTAGCGGTAAATGATATTTTATAAGCAATGAGGACCTACAAACTAAGAGAGAACTGATGCTTAACACAAGAAGGCAATAAGATAACTGAGGCTAGTTAGTTCATATGAGTGAACAAGGATTGTGGATGAAAGCTGGGTTTAAAGGTTTAAAGGTGATGTTTTGGAAATGAGTGACAAGTAACTCCTGTTAGCTGGGTGAAGCCTGAGAGGAGCCTACGTGTGCAGGCTTGACAGGACACCCCTCTGACCCTTGCCACAGTCAGCACTCGATAATCAAGGGCGATCCAGATGGGTCTGATAGAACTTTAAACAAATTAATGAGCCATGGATCTGAGGTGAAACTGGATTATTTCCAAGACCTCTCCTCTGGCGTACCCTTCCCAATTGACCAGGTACTCACACTCCATTCCATCAGCCATTGAACTCTGTACATTGAACCTCTTTCCACCATTCTAGGTCTCACAGGAGCAGGCTAAGGTGGGTGAAGCGGTCCATGGACAACCGGCTTGAGGCAAGTAGGTGAGATTCTGAGGGACATCAGCAGCTGGAGACGATAATTTACAGGATTGATGCAAAGTGTAATCATAAAGAGATCAGTAAACTGGGGCAAGAGCTGACAGGAGACACTGTACAGGGCCAGATCTCGAGTGGACAGACACAGTCACCAGGTCAGAGTAGTCTGCTGGGTGCAAGTGGCAATTAGCCTGATGGCAGTAGGCACAGTTAGCAAATGGGATGGCCCTCCGTGCCCTTTTCCAAGCATTCCAGCATTGGCGAAACAGGGCCCTGGCAGGCAGGACCTCCACCATTGGCTCCTCCGTGGGGAACAATGGAAGTTGGTAGCCATGAAGCACTTCAAAGGGTGATGTACCTGTGTCAAACCTATGATAATTCCCTCATACAATCTGGATCTTATGCATATATTACAGACGCATTAATGAAGGTGTAAAAATTAAAACTCACCAATAGTGATGACCAATACAGAGACTAGTTAATGCTATTTCTCAAGAGACCTGGGCACCATCTGCTGTGAGTCAAAAGTTATCTATTCTACACTGAGAGAAAAAGAGCATCTAGAAACATCATCACATCCCCTGCCCCACCCGCAGTTTCCCTCAATAAAAAAATTCCCATACCCTTTTACAATTTTTCTGAGGCAAAGTCTGCTCGATAGTGCTCATGCTTTATCAGAAAGCAAACAACGATGCCCCATTTTCAAACCTAGATGTTCAGTTTCCACAACAGAGTTACAAAGGAAAGCAATATTAAGAGCTGCCCAAATGAAAGAAGTAGTGGAGTTATATGAAATCCTGTGCGTCTACCCTCTCAAGCTAACATGAACCGGCACAAAATCAAGATGAGGGGATTTGATATTACGGTGTATTTTTATGAATTGATATGCCCTTCGTTGAAGTCTGTGGAAGCAGATTCAATAATCATTTTCAAAAAGTTCACATACTGTAATTGAAGGTGAAGAATTTGAAGGGCTTTTAGAAAAGGTTAGGAGATCAGGACTGATTGGGAGACTCTTAAAGAATCAGGCACATACAAAAAAGACTAAATGACTTTGTTCAGAGCTATGAATTTCTACAGCAACACACATAAAATGCTGGAGGAACTCAGCAGGTCAGGAAGCATCTACAAAAATGAATAAACAGTCAACCTTTTGGGCTGAGACCCTTCATCGGGACTGGAAAGGAAGGGACTGATACCCTTTCTATGTCTTTCGATGTTGATTTGATAATTCAGCTTTGTTTAGGTTCCTAGAGAGGCACAAAGACAAATCTGACATTTTTGTAATATTTTCTCATCTATAATTGAAACCATTGGAGCTTATGTGATACCATTAGTTCCTTATATGCTGTTGGCATGACAGACTGTGGGTAGTTGATCATACATTATCCACTCAAATGCACCAGCTAAAGCACAGAGGAATATTGCTGTAATGCACAACAGGCTTGTATGTAATCTTAGTTAAATGTTACAACGCCTGTAGTGTATTTGTGGCTCAGAAATATAAAACTGGGAAACTTGATAACAGCTTGAATACATCTTTGAGAAAATCTTCTTTAGCCAGGGAGTGATTAAAATGTGGAACTTAGGATCACAGCCAGTAAGTAGCTCAGATATTTTTGAGGAGAAGCTGAGTAACTACACAGAAGTAAAGGGAAAAACAAGATCTGTTGATGGATTTAAGATTAAATTAGATGTATCTGTAGAGATGGTCCTAATCTGTGGATAATGTAACATGCCATTGACTTTCATTGGTCCACACTCAGGTAGACCATTCAGGCATGAAATCAAGGGATCTACTGGATGGATCACAGTCCTTGGGCTCTAACGTTGGAATTCAGGTAGGTACACAGAATAAAATATTTCTCCACTGAAACAGCTCAAGCTCGTGACTCCCAATTTGTTTTCATCACACCTAACACACCCTCTCCTTCTCTCGAATGTAATCATGACTCAAAACCAATATCCCATTCACAAACCTGGCCTCCTGACCCCACATCCACCGGGCTCTAAACTGACTTCCAATGGCTTACTCCACCCCAAATAACCCCCGGTTATCCAACCAACTCTACTTCCTTTAGGCTTCCCTCCTTCCTTCCTTTCTGCCCATTGATTCCCTTAAACATCACTACCTTTCACCCTATCACACTGAGCCATGAGCCACAGAAATGGCTAGCCTTTATTTTAACTCACTCAATAATAACAGAGGAAAACCTTTTGAGGTTTCAATCACACAATGTCCTGAACCTCCCCACAAAATCAATTTGCAATTGCCAGTTATTGTAATTGACTTTAGCTAGCATGCCACTCAATGTTGTAGTAAACTGAGTCAGGCACTGAGATGTCTTTCACCTATTTACTGCAGTAGCCTTCTAAGTAATGAGGAACTCCATCATGCAGAGATGCATCCTTTATTGCAAACCACATTCCAGTTTGGGCTTTTAGTTTGGATTTGCTTCTGTTACTTAATTTACAAGAGACCAATTATGAAATGAAATATTTTTTATCCATTAATGCCAGTTTAATATAAACATTGACAAAGGATCTTCTTTCATATTATTGATAGTTCCAGTTGGAAAGATTTTAACACAAAGCAGATGAATTCCAAAGCTTTGACCAAGCTGCTAAAATTCTAGTTGGTATGATTTGTAAGATTTTATGAAGTAGCCCAGAGTTATTTTAAATGCAAAGATCAGTGTGGATCTTCCTTTATTCCAACAGCAAATATGCAGGTGTCAATATGGCACATAATTGTTCAAATCCTAATGCTTTGGATGGAGCAATTACATTGTCATGAACTGTGGCACAGAAGGTTTGAGGGCCCTAGGGAAAGAAGATAAACAAAGAAAAGAAAGACGGATTTATTGACTGACAGCTTGATTGATAATACAAGGCCTGAAGTATAACCTCTCATGCAACCAGGTTAGTTGTCCTCTTTTTTCCCATTTTTCCCATTTTCCAGTTTTCTTAAACTAAATCTATCTTCTGATCTTTGCAGCAAAAACAAATATACATCTGTTGTTGATGTTGCTGAGAAATGTGCAGTCTGATATCATTTGCTTCATAAGCTTAGTTTTGCTCCTTCACGTGGACAGGATCAACTCAAAGACTAAGTTGAGTTTATTGTCATGTGCACAAATAAATGTATGCACTGGTGCAATGAAGGACTTAAATACAACAGTATCACAGGCACAAGCCATCAGGTAATGCAACATTCACAAGACGAAATAGAAATTAAGTATAAATTATACATGATTTTTACAAGCGAGACTACAGTTAGAACAAAAAGAAAGTCAATCATAACTCAAATTAATCAAAGTGGTAACAGTGTTGCTATAATGAGATAGTGATTATGAAAGTATTTTAAATGTCTACAGTCATGCCTTAGTAAATTGTCTTCATTCTATTTATTTATAATTTTAGAATGAGCAAAGGTTTACTCACTGTGATCAAGTTGCATACTCAGATTCATATAAACGGCAATACAATAGTAACAATATAATCTGTTGTCTTCATGATTCCAAATGTAGAAATAGCATCATCTGGGGATGCATTAGCCTTCAAATTGTCCTTCCTGTGGAATGCGTGAGTTCTGCCTGGACCCTCCAGTTTCCTCCCTCAGTCCAAAGGTGTCCCAGGTACGTTAATTTATCTTTGTAAATTGTCCTGTGATTTGATTAGAGTTAATTAGGTTTGTCAGGGTTGCAGGGTTGCTGGGGGGGGTGCATGTCACTCGAAGGGTTGGAAGGATCTAAGCTGCGATGGATCACTAAATAAATAAATCGGTGACATCCGGAAATAGAAGTTCTGGATTTGAAATATAAGCCTTTACATGAAGCGTCACTGGAAGCATTTTATTAGATGTTTAGTATGACCAGAAAAAATAGCACGTCTCAAAAGTTTGAAAGCTGGCTGAAGAAGTAATACACTTGAAGAGATACACTTATTAATAAAGGGAAACCGAATGCCATTTTAAATGAAACCAGCCAATTTCAGGACAATGTCAGCTGTGTTGTCAATGCTGAAGGACTGACTTTTGGCTGCAGGGACTCAGGAGAAACAGGACAAGATCTGAGGCAACTAATGATAGCAGCAGGAGCAGAAACTGGGTGGAGGGATCAAAGACGAAGAAGGCTCAGTATCTGGCTCTTCAGGAATAGCAAGTACTGCTCAGCAGACACAACCACACTGTGCTTATCCACTCTCCTATCCTGAATAAAATTTCTTCTTTCTAATAATATTAGAAATAAAAGGATGACTGTCTTTGGCCTCCTCCAAGATGTCTGGGCTTTCCTATTGATTTCTTGCTTCACTCTATATACTGATGTAAAGAGGGTTTCTTCTTTTTTGTTAACTAGCAGGAATGCTAATTTACTGATAACGAGAATGGTATTCCTTTGTAAACCAAATGGGGATTAATGTTCTTTCTTCTGAGTCTGTAAGCTTTTGTTGACGGGCTTTTGGGCAGATCGGCGCGAGGGGGTCGAGAGAGAGGACGCAATGCTCTAAGCTGGGCGAGGATCGGACCCCAAAGGGGGGTCCGAGGCCGGGAGATTCTCCGAGGAGTGGGGGGGGGGATGAAGCTAGATGTGCTTGGTTGACCACTCGGAGGGTCCTGAGCTGTTTGGAGAGTCGAGGAGTTCGGAGGGTCCTGAGCTGCGAGTCGAGGAGTTCAGAGGGGATCGAATGGTGGCCAGAAGACTTCAGTAATTGAACTCCAACGGCTGTGCACGAAGTGGTTTGGACTTTGATAAGTTTGGCGCCTTTTCTTTAATTTTCTCTTCATATATACTGTATCGTTATTAATCACTTAGTTATAGTAACCTTTATAAATCGTACTCATTTAATCGCATATGGTGTACTGTCTGTTTTTGGGCGAGGCGGGGACATCACACAGCATCCACACCAGCTGATTACCCAGTTTGGTGGGGCCGAAGGCTGCTCCCCCTAGACAAGAACGAGCTGAGCCAGCCTGAGGCGACCCAGGGGGTTACACTGTGGGGGCTCGTCCAGGATTGATTTCTGTGGCAGCTGTGTGATCACCCTCTTTAAATTGTGTCTGCGGCGAAGAGCTGGTGTGCCTTTGTGGGTGTGCGATTGTTGTTTATCGTTGTGTGTGTGTTGGGTGTGCTGTTGTTAGCCTCGAGGTCGTTGTTCGAGTTCCAACTAGTGCTGACAAAATGGTGATGGGACCATGGGTTGTCCGTACTGTTTGGGGATTGAGGAGTGACAGGTTGGGATGTTTCAGCAGTGGTCCGGTTGTTGGAATAATGTCCAGCCCTAAAGGGGCGGAAGCGTGGGCGGACCGGACCCCTCAGTTGTTGGGTGAGTGGCAGTGCTTGGCTGAGGGAAAGCAACAGGGACGGGTTGAAAGTTTGAGTAGGCGGGCTGGTGACTTTGTTAGAACTGTCGGGCGCAATTACCTCGAAGTGACCGCTGCCAGTTCTGGGAAAGTGTGGGAAAATGCGTGTGGTTTGACTGGAAGTCAAATGCCGCAGCTGGGGGGCTCATTATATCCGTGGCAGGAGATTGGTAAGAAGTTTTTAGGGTATCCCTTTTTGCCTAGGGGGGCAGATAAATTGCTTGTGGTGCAAAGGGGATCTGTCAAGGGGATCAGTTGTTCCGTTGATTCAAGAGGTGTCGGGAAACTTAGAGGAGGCCCAGTGGGGGAATGGCTTGGGGTCTCTGGGGGAGCACGTTCCCAGCAATGTACCAAGGAACTCCCGAAAGGAGCAGACTCTATTCCTGAAGGCTTAGAGGGGCCATGCGCACAGGTGTTGTTACGGATGGATGGAAGTCAAGTTAAAGCCATCCTCAGCACCGGGGCGCCGGTTAAGTTGCTGTACAGTTTGTTTCATAACCGTTATTGGAAGCATTTACCCTTGGCGACATTGAGGACACTGGAGATTCGGGGTACCAGTGCCGGTGATTATCCAGACGACGGTTGTTGGTCAGTGAAAATGGAGTTCTTAGAGGCAAATGTGGAGGAGACTGAGGTTCAGGAATCGTTAATGCTGATGTGTCTGGACCCTGTTGAGACGGGCAGCGGTTCTGTTCTAGAGAGAACCAATATCCTGCTGGTGCGCTTGGGGGCCTGCCCGGAGGAGGCGGGTGAGCGCTGTTTGGAGGCATTGTCGATTCACCCAGGGTTTCGAGCTGCTTGTGCGGACGTGTGTAGCAGCATTGGGCCGATACCGAATTCAAACAAGAGCCAGTGGTGGTACGGCCTGGGGGAAGTATCTGAGGGTGAGACCCTCTTAGTGGACGCTGCGAAATACCACGAGGGAGCGGAGTTGACTGCTGAAGACACCTCGGAGAGAGAGAGGTTGCGGCGACTGGCCCCTGAAGCCGTGGAAGACGTAGGCAGCGTGTGTGTGGATTATATTGCGTTGAAGAGGCGCACTGTCAGTGACCAGAATATGGCCCTAGAAGAGGCGATGGCCTGTCTGAGTGGTGCGAAGTGGTTTAAGGTGCTGGATCTGAGGAGTGGATGTTGCCAGATCCCGATGAGTGAGGCCGACAAGGAGAAGACGGCCGTTATAAATTCCCTAGGAGTCTTCGGGTCCGAAAAGATGCCACAGGGCATATCTGGAGCCCTTGCAACCTTCCTGCTGGGCAGGTGGAAGACCATACGGGATGTGGAGGCGTATGGAGTTTTGGTGTATGTGGATGATCTCTTGGTGTTTGGATTTGCCTCAGGAGAATATGAAGTGAGGTCGTTGCAGGAGCAGCTGAGAACTACCGAGTTAAAGTGTTTTCGGGACACGTGCCAGGGCTGGCGAAGGTCGCAGCTCGTGAGTGACTGTCTCTACGGAATCAAGTTTGAAATGAAGACGGAGAGACTGGAGAAAGTGATCTGGAACCATTCGGAAGACTTACAAGTTGGAGAGAATGAAGAAAGTTGTCTGACTGAGGGTAATAGCAAACTGAGAACCCGGAGAGGGGAGTTTGCGGAGGTGAAGAAATTACAGACGAATCTCAGCAGAGAGAAGCGGAAGCTTGAAGGGAACCTGAAGATGACCATCGACAGTTCAAATGAAGTGCAAAACCTGAAAGTTGATCTGGAAGAAGTCATGAGGAAGAAAAAGCTGGAGAGAAGTGCAGTGAATACTGAACAGGAGGCTGAAGAGACTGCGGGAGCAGTGCAGGCCACGTGTTTCCGTTTGGAGAAGATCAAACAGCAGCTACCGATCACAGGAATGAGGAAGAATACAGATTCGATGGATGATGTGCTGGATGTGTGGTACATGCTGCCTTATGCTGACTTTCCCTCGATTGAGGAAGAGACCTTTGGCCCTTCTCCCATTGAGTCAGGTGTAGCGGGGAGGGTTAGTTGTGTGCAGTGTGGGGCATGAGTGAGAGGTTGAGAGAGGAGTTGGTAGTGGGCCCAAGGTATCCCCAGTTGTGTCCGAGCCTGAAGGGTTTAGGTGAGGGGGTACAGAGGCCTCAGAAGGGTTAGGGAACTCCCAGATAGTTGGCCTAAGTAGCGCCTGAGGAACAGGGCGTGAGGGTTACTGTGTGGGGAGGAGATGTCACTGTTTGTGCTTGGGTTACGGTGTGTTGGCAGGAAAGGTGGCGAGTTATTTAGTAGTCATGAGGACATGACTTTTATTTGGTGGAGGGAGAGTGTAAAGAGGGTTTCTTCTTTTTTGTTAACTAGCAGGAATGCTAATTTACTGATAACGAGAATGGTATTCCTTTGTAAACCAAATGGGGATTAATGTTCTTTCTTCTGAGTCTGTAAGCTTTTGTTGACGGGCTTTTGGGCAGATCGGCGCGAGGGGGTCGAGAGAGAGGACGCAATGCTCTAAGCTGGGCGAGGATCGGACCCCAAAGGGGGGTCCGAGGCCGGGAGATTCTCCGAGGGGGGGGGGGGGATGAAGCTAGATGTGCTTGGTTGACCACTCGGAGGGTCCTGAGCTGTTTGGCGAGTCGAGGAGTTCAGAGGGGATCGAATGGTGGCCAGAAGACTTCAGTAATTGAGCTCCAACGGCTGTGCACGAAGTGGTTTGGACTTTGATAAGTTTGGCGCCTTTTCTTTAATTTTCTCTTCATATATACTGTATCGTTATTAATCACTTAGTAATAGTAATAAATCGTACTCATTTAATCGCATATGGTGTACTGTCTGTTTTTGGGCGAGGCGGGGACATCACACAGCATCCACACCAGCTGATTACCCAGTTTGGCAGGGCCGAAGGCTGCTCCCCCTAGACAAGAACGAGCTGAGCCAGCCTGAGGCGACCCAGGGGGTTACACTGATTACATTGACATCCACCTAGAGAATTCCATTACTCACCTGGTCAGCCTTCCATCTTTTTCACTCTGTAAACGCCTGTACATTCAAGGGTTAAATGGCCTGCATCCTGCCCAAGCACCAATCGTTCCTCGCTATGGTATGCACAATATCATTAATCCTTCAACACTTCCTGTTATAACCCTCTTTTGTCCCTGACTATCTAAGCCAATTTTGGAAGAGCCACTTCAAACCACAATTCCCTCTGCCTGGCTTCTCTTGCAGCTTTCTGTTCCTTCACCTAACATTGGTAGATTTGCCTCCTGTCAGCTGGGTTGCAGAATGCCAAACGTAAACATTGGGATTCTACACAAATTGCTGGTGGAATGCTGCAGGCCAGGCAGCATCTATTGGAAGAAGTACAGTCGACGTTTCGAGCCGAGACCCTTCGTCAGGACTAACTGAAAGAAAAGGTAGTAGGAGATTTAAAAGTGGGAGGGGGAGGGGGAGGGGGAAATCTGAAATGATAGCAGAAGACAGGAAGGGATGGGATGAAGCTAAGAGCTGGAAAGTGGATTGGCAAAAGGGCTACAGAGCTGGAGAAGGGAAAGGATCATGGGATGGGAGGCCTAGGGAGAAGGAAAGGGGGAGGGGAGCACCAGAGGGAGATGGAGAACAGGCAAGGAGTGATTGTGAGAGAGGCAGAGAGAGAAAAAAAAGGGAAGATAAAAAAGGCAGGGGGGAATAATAAATAAATCAATCAATCAATCAGGGATGGGGTAAGAAGAGGAGGAGGGGCATTAACGGAAGTTAGAGAAATCGATGTTCATGCCATCAGGTTGGAGGCTACTCAGACAGAAAATCATGTGTTGTTCCTCCAACCTAAGTGTGGATTCATTTTGACAGTAGAGGAGGCCATGGATAGACATATCAGAATGGGAATGGGATGTGGAATTAGAACGTGTGACCACTAGGAGATCCTGTTTTCTCTGGCGGACCGAGCGTAGGTGTTCAGCGAAATGGTCTCCCAGACTGGGAGACCCCTCCCTTCCCCCTTTCTTTCTTCCTAGGCCTCCCTTTCCATGATCCTTTCCCTTCTCCAGCTGTGTATCCCTTTTGCCAATCACCTTTCCAGCTCTTAGCTTCATCACTCCCCCTGCTGTCTTCTGCTATCATTTTGGATTTCCCCCTCCCCCTCCCACTTTCAAATCTCTTCGAACACAGCAGGCCAGGCAGCATCTATAGGAGAAGGACTGTCGACGTTTCAGGCCGAGACATTGACAGTTCTTCTCCTATAGATGCTGCCTGGCCTGCTGTGTTCCCCCAGCATTTTGTGTGTGTTGTTGTTTGAATTCCCAGCATCTGCCGATTTCCTCGTGTTTGCGCTTCAAATCTCTTACTATCTTTTTTTTCAGTTAGTCCTGACGAAAGGTCTCGGCCCGAAACATCGACTGTACTTCTCCCTATAGATACTGTCTGACCTGCTGCGTTTCACCAGCATTTTGTGTGTGTTGCTTGAATTTCCAGCATCTGCAGATCTCCTCATGTTTGCAATGGGAATCTACTTCTATTTCTTTCTTTAAGAACCTTTCCAGAGATCTTCTCCCTTGTCTGATCAGGGATCAGGTTACCAGTTACCCTGATGAGAGCTGATTTTTTTCCCATATACCCACCCCTTCTCCATTTCACTTCCTGGATGCTATTTTCCTCTCTAAGGCAATTAGCAAGGCTCTACTCAGCATTAGCTCAAAATCAATGGTGTAAACATGTCAATGGTACTGATGACAAATGCCTTAAAGGAATCCACCAAATTGGGAATTTAAAGCCAATCTGGTTATACCCTTGTCACTCTGCTTTGAACAAGATTATACTACATAACAACAAACTTTCAAGAGGACAAAGTTACTGGTCATTTAAATCAAGCACTTGTTATGCATAAAAGATAGGATGTCATGAAAGAGGACTGAGTAAAATTCCTGGACAAATATTGTAGACTTCTGCAGTGTATAGTGTTATGATCCCAGCCCCCTCCTTTGTGAGAATTGCAAGAGCACCTGTTGAGGGGGTGGGGTCAGTAGACCCAGGAAGTGAGAGAGAGAGAAACGTGAAAAATTGCACGTCCCACCCGGGATACAGAATAAGACGACAGCGACTATTGTCTCATGGAGACCACGTGAAAAGCCCTCGGGCAAGGTGGGCTGGTTGAGAGAGAGATTGCATCATCCCAACCTGATTGACACCTGCGACCCCGTGAGGAAGTATAAAGGAGAGTCTCAGGGGGACAGCCCCTCAGACGCACCCAGAAGACACGAGAGAGTGATCCCGCAGCAGCGGGATGCCATTCTGAAGGAAGCCACGTGCGTTAGATTCCGGGATTGGAATTTGTAGCTGGAATCACAGAAAACCGCTTTTAACTAACATCGGGGAGAGGAAACCAACGCTCCCCCAATTTCACGGAAGATTCATCAAGACTCGGCAAGTTCTTTCTCTTCTCCCCCAATCTCTCTCTCTCGGTCGCCCCACGCAAAACCCAGCAATTTTCAAAGGGCTGAGGCCTGCAGACTTTCAGAGTGACTTTTATATTTCCAACGGACAATCTATTAACCCCTAGACACCAGCAGAGCTCACTTCTTAATGATGATTATTACTATACCCGCACTTTAGATTGAATGTTGACAATGTGCACTATCTGAATGTATGTATTAACCCTACTTTTGTGTCCCTTTACGAATAAAACATTTGAAAATAGTGACATCAGACTTCAACGGACCTCTCTATCTTTGCTGGTAAGTTCTCCAGTTACGGGATTCATGACAGTTGGGGTTCTCATCTCGGGATTTGACACCAAATTGGGAGGCCAGTGAATTGGGCTTGTAAATCAAAAACTTGAATCTGGTTACGCGGGTAGCCAGACGGGAAACCAGCAAAGATGGACGTGGGTGAATTTATGGAAAACCCGAAGGTGGGGGTGCTAGAGGCGGCCACAAAATCAGACTTGTTAAATTTAGCAAAGGGGTTGAACCTCACAGAAGTGAGGTCGTCCATGAAAAAGCGGGAGGTACGAAGGGCCATAACTCAGTATTACATTGGGAAGAAGGTGTTTGAAGCTGAGGTATTGGGAGGTATCCCTGAAGAGGTACCATCAAGTGGGACGGTTCAGTTAGAGGTGGAGAAATTGAAGTTGGAACGTGAAATTAAGTTAAAAGAGCTGGAAGCGGCTGAGAGAGAGAGAGAAAGGGAGCATGAAATTCACCTAAAGAAGCTAGAAGCAGAAGAGAAACAGAGGCAACATGACCGGGAAATTGAGAAGAGGAAGAATGAGCGAAGAGATCAAGGGTTAGACCAAGCAGAGTGGTTTAACGCTAGTAGGGAGTTGAGATTGGTGCCCCTGTTCGAGGAGACAGATGTCGATAGTTATTTCTTGCTTTTTGAAAAGGTGGCAGTAAATCAGAAGTGGCCAAAAGAGCAGTGGGTGGCGTTGTTACAAAGTGTGTTAAAGGGGAAAGCCCAACGAGCATATGCGGCGTTGTCCCTGGAGGAGGGAGGAGCGGAGAATTATGATGAGGTAAAAAAGGTCATTCTCCGGACTAATTGGTACCTGAGGCCTATAGACAAAAGTTTAGAAATTTAAGGAAGGGGTGGAATCAAACATATACCGAACTAGCCCATGAGAAGGGGGTGCTCTTGGACCGTTGGCGCACCGCGGAAAGAGTGGGTGAGGATTATGGGCGTCTCAGGGAGTTGTTTTTGATTGAGGAATTTAAAAGTTGTGTTCCGGAGGAGATCCCGGTGTATTTGAATGAGAAGCCAGATAAGTCCATTTCAGAATTTGCCAGGTTGGCGGACGAATATGCCCTAACCCACAAGACAAAGACTCCCTCGAATAAAGGTCCCCAGAGAGACCGTGGGAACGATCGAGAAAGTCCGACGAGTGAGGCAGAGGTCCCACCGGGAGGTAGCGGTAAGGTTGAGGGGGAAAGGCATGACGGCCAGAGGGCTCCGGGTTTGACCTGTTTGAATTGTGGAAAGGAGGGGCACATTGCATCTCGATGCTTTGCTCCGAGGAAAGAGATAGGAAGAGGGAAAGACGCAGTCCCGATCGGGTGTGCCGTGGTAATCAGCAAATCGACCAGAGAGCCGAGGGTAGACAGAGTACGAGAGGGCTCTGGGAGTTGTCTGTCACACGGAACCGTGTCTGTGACGGAGGGAGACACACCAGTTTCCGTACGAATCTGGAGGGATACGGGCTCTGAATTATCCCTGGTTAGCCGTAAGGTACTAGAATTTGGTCGGGAAACGGGCATGGTAAAGGTGGAAGGAATAAATAAATGGATAGAAATGGTGCCCTTATATAAAGTCATTCTGGATTGTGAGCTGGTGTATGGATCAGTTGTAATAGGGGTACCCTCAGAATTCCCGAGAGCTGACGTGGACATCCTGCTGGGAAATGACTTAGCAGGGGGTAAGGTTTGGTCAGCCATGCTGCCGACCTGCCGAGCGGAGAGTGTGGTGGCCCCGTCCCTAGCGCCCAAGGACCATCTCGCCGGCGCGGTCACTCGCAGCCTGTCGAGAGAGAGAGCTGTGAACGAGAGCAGTTTAAATCTGGCCAGTTTTGATTTGGCCGAGACGTCTTTGCTGACCCTGTGCCATGAGGGTTTCAAGGGTGGTAAGACGAAGAGTAGTAAAGTGAAAGGGGGTAAGGGAGAGGAGATAGATCTGCCTTTAGCGAAGAGAAAGGTCCTAAAGGTAGGAAATAAAGATGAGAAACAGATAAAGCTGTTAAAAGGTCCAGAGTTGGACATGGATGATCTGTCTGGTTTGGCAGAATTGTTTGAAGAACTTGAGAGTTCTAAAGGTGTTCCCGATAATGAGAGGAGGGCAGTCCTAGATGGAAAGGATACCCTTGCCTTGAAGGGGTCTGCTGAAAGGGCCAAGGAGGTTGTTTCAGCTCGCAGGGTTGCGCCTTCCCCGGGTGGGAGCTGCCCAGAGAGTAACTGGGAGGATCGGGGGAAGTTAGAATGTGGAAAAGGTACGGGTGTTGAAAGCCTGGAAGAGGCCAATGTCCCGTTTGAGTGTGTCCCAGATGGGGAGGGTATTGAAAGCCTGGAAGAGGCCAATGTCCCGTTTGAGTGTGTCTGAGATGGGGATGCACATGGTGCTGAACCTGGTAACGGAGCTCAGAAGAAGTCTGAGGTATCTGATTCAGTGGAACGGGGCGGCCGTCCTTGTGGGTCAGATGGACTCGGTTCAGTGGGAAAAGGGTTAACCTTGGTAACCAGGGAAAGTGTGAGTTCCCCGGCGTCTGTACTCGAAGGAGTGTTCAAAGTTAACGCCGAATTTAAGAATGGTGGGGGTGAGGATTGTTGGCGAAGGAAACGAAAAGTCTGTAGTTTCCAAATTGAAGGAAGAAATTTTAAACCTGGCAGATCGCTCACAGAGTGAGCCAGGGGATAGCGGGGCCCCCCACTCTATTGTTATACCAGGTTGGGGTGTGAAAAGGCTGCCTTTGACATGCTACTTGAGCGAAGAGTCCGAATCAAACACCAATAGCCTGAAGGGGACTGATAAAAAGGCAAGCCACCTGGGTAAAATCAAAGAGTTGGGTGGAAATGGTCTAAGTCTGGGGTATGGTGTTGCTAAAATAACCCCGTTGAGCGGGGCGGGCGGGAGTTCACCACACAAAACTACTCAAGTTCCCCGGGGGGGGCTCGCCGGAAAAGAGGCGACGGTTAATGGGGATGCCATTGTTAGACAGCCAGGCAGGTTGAACGGGTTTGCGCCAAAGCCTGTGAATAATAAAGACAGCCCTTTGGAGACCTGACGGTTAAGTTAAACGACTGAAACAATTAGTATTCGCGTAAACTTTTGTAAATGCACCTAAGCTAAGGTCACACCTCCTTAGTTTTGTTGCTTAGAAAAAAAATTAAATAGGTGGTTATTGAATTGAAGTCTGATGTACGGTTCGCAATGTTAAGATATGAAAGAAAGGGACACTGTAATCATTAACTATTTAGATACTGACTTGTATAACAGTAGTATTTTGTGAAAAGAAAAACTTGTATATTGTGTTAGATCCAAAACTCCTGTAAGACTGTGGACCACTCCGTTTTAACCACTGGTAAAACATTTTTTTAAGAGGGGAGGTGTTATGATCCCAGCCCCCTCCTTTGTGAGAATCGCAAGAGCACCCGTAGAGGGGGGGGGGGTCAGTAGATCCAGGAAGTGAGAGAGAGAGAAACGTGAAAAATTGCATGTCCCACCAGGGATACAGAATAAGATGACAGCAACTATTGTCTCATGGAGACCACGTGAAAAGCCCTCAGGCAAGGTGGGCTGGTTGAGAGAGAGATTGCATCATCCCAACCTGATTGACACCTGCGACGCCGTGAGGAAATATAAAGGAGAGTCTCAGGGGGACAGCCCCTCAGACGCACCCAGAAGACACGAGAGTGTTCCCGCAGCAGCGGGATGCCATTCTGAAGGAAGCCACGTGCATTAGATTCCGGGATTGGAATTTGTAGCTGGAATCACAGAAAACCGC
The DNA here is from genome assembly GCF_030144855.1 of Hypanus sabinus. Taxonomy (NCBI): domain Eukaryota; kingdom Metazoa; phylum Chordata; class Chondrichthyes; order Myliobatiformes; family Dasyatidae; genus Hypanus; species Hypanus sabinus. The sequence continues at coordinate 69,000,187 of NC_082713.1, read as the reverse complement.
TTTTAACTAACATCGGGGAGAGGAAACCAACGCTCCCCCAATTTCACGGAAGATTCATCAAGACTCGGCAAGTTCTTTCTCTTCTCCCCCAATCTCTCTCTCTCGGTCGCCCCACGCAAAACCCAGCGATTTTCAAAGGGCTGAGGCCTGCAGACTTTCAGAGTGACTTTCATATTTCCAACGGACAATCTATTAACCCCTAGACAACAGCAGAGCTCACTTCTTAATGATGATTATTACTATACCCGCGCTTTACCCTGAATGTTGACAATGTGCACTATCTGAATGTATGTATTAACCCTACTTTTGTGTCCCTTTATGAATAAAACGTTTGAAAATAGTGACATCAGACTTCAACGGACCTCTCTATCTTTGCTGGTAAGTTCTCCAGTTACGGGATTCATAACAATAGAAAGGACAGTAAAGACCCTATTGCATTAGTGTACCACACAAACTTTAAGACATTTCATAGAGTCATAGCAAAGAGTGGATGCAACAATGAATGTGCAAATGTCAAAACGTTATCTGTGACATAAAATATTTCAACTCTTTCTGTTCCTATGGAATAATTAAATTGAATATAACTAGAGAAGAGGAGGTTTGAGAGCCATGGGTAAAGGACAGAACCACACTAGCTCATATTATGGCATAAAAACCGGCTATTCAACCCATCTATTTGCAGTAAGTGTCCAGCTTACCTGTTCATCAAAAGCACCTCCACTGTGCTAGCTCTGGATTAGCCTATTTAAGGTGCATTGTATTCATTCCACTCGCTGCTGTTTAGCTGGGAAGAGGAAGAGAGGCAAGGATTGCATTAAGGGAAAATGGTCATGCTCCAATCTGCACTTAAGTGGTCTGCAGCCATTTGGCTTGTGGCCTAATTTCACTCGCCTCTGTGCAGAACTACCTCCGTAACCATGGACTCACTTTCAGTGACTCTGCGGTTCGTGTTCTGTGTGTTATCTGTTTAATTTTCCATTGTTTGTACAATTTGTTCTTTTTATTTGCACATTAGGTGTTTGACAGTCTTTGTTGTATGAGTTTTTTTTAATGGTTCATTTTCTGTTGTTTTGTTTTATGGCTGCCTGCAAGAAGAAGACGAATCTCAAGGTTGTACATATACAGTATACATTCTTGGACAGTAAATGTACTTTGAAGCCGTCCCGCTATAAGAACTCCTTCTGTCCTTCACAGGATTCTTCACAATCTACTCATGAAAGCTCTGTAAAAGGCCCTGCTGGATTATCAGCGGCAGCAGTGGGTGGCGCCTTCCTGCCCCATCCCTGTAGGGAGGGGGTCATTCACCCTGCAACACCCCCCACAAGATGATGTATGAATTGTTTGACGTTGAAAAACATTGTGTGAGGTGCAGTTACACATGAGTTCACTTGAAAGAGTGAGCATAAGGGAGAGTATGCATGATTGAGTGAGTGCAAAGTCTATCATGTGTTTATTAAATCTCTATCGTAAGGGTGTTTGAATTAATTCAGAGGAAGGTTGTGTTACATGATGTGAAATGAATTTGCAGGATGTCTTATCTTAACAGGCAGTCTCTTTAAAAATTTGTGTGAATATGTGTGGGGGGGGGACCCCATTCATCCATCTGTCTTTTCTTTTGCTTTGTTCCTTAGAATGTGTTTAATGTGTATTAACTGTTTGTTCCAAGTATTTTTCAGTTTATTAGTGAAGCTTCAGAAGGAAGAAAAATGCAAGGATTATCTGTATTTATCTGTGTTTTCAATTTGTGTACATTTATTTGTTTGCTTTGGAATGGATATTGAAGGGAGAGAAACTCAGATTCCACACTCTCCATGTGGAATCCAGGTTAAGGTGATGGAAATGGAAGTGTCTCTTCAGATACAGTAGAAAAAGTTGACATTTTGGTTATTTGTGTATACTTAAACTGAAAAGTTGAAATTTATGTGTTTGGAAGGAAATTGGAACACTTGAAGACTGAATTTAAGCTATAATATTCCATAAGGTTAAAAAATATATTGGGCATTGTCAACATTGAGTTTTAATTATTTTGGAAAGAACTTTACAAAGTTGAGACATAGTTAAAGCGTGCGTCTCATAAAATGCAAATGAGTAGGACCCGGGTTTAGGTCATTCCCGTCTCCTAGAATGCAAATGAAGAATGTGTTTGAAGTCCAGCAGGTGTTGAATTAAATGCAAATGAGAGTTCACCATTGCTGACCACAGAGAACCTGAGGGAGAAGGCAGACCAAGAGAGTCAGACAACTAACAATCTCACTCCAGGAAACTTAACTAACATCAGCCTCCTGATTGAAGAGGACCTGCAAATGAAAAGGATTGGAAGCATGAATGCAAACGACCCAGAGAGAGTGTGATAGCAAGCCATGAATAACATGTTAAAATGTAACACAAAAGGTATTTTATAATGAAGGATGACTGAGAAAAAGAAGAAATTGCACACAGCGTTGAAGGCAGCCACTCTAGCCTGAATAGGAAGTGAACACAGATGAGTTGAGCCCATTCAGTAGTTTGGCCAGTCCAGGAAGGAGTGCCACTGGGGCGAGATCCTTGTAGCTACTCAAATAGACAGCACACAAACCCTCCTGTAAATCGACCAGAGACTAAGAGACTAGTTGTCAGAATATTCTAACAGCTTTCTGTCATAACCTGGAATGTGAACTGTTGTCTGTGAACCTCAAACAAAGTTACCTTGCTGAGACCCGGCCCACAGAGTCATTACTGATGGTTTTAGCTATCAGAGATAGAAGGAGCAAAGGATGTGATCAAAGTGCAATGGGCCGGTAGGGAAGGAGGCATCAACCATGCAAATGACACAGCTGCAACTGAGCGACTGGTGGAAATTGAGAAGTCTAAGAAAAGGATGTGATCAGATTTCTGGAACATTTTATTAGCATCTGTGCTTACTCTCGTAAATAGCCAATTAGGGATGATAGATTCTGTAGATTTAGGTACAAGGGAACATGTTAGTTTATTAATTGGGAAAGGGATCCAAAGTGAAGGGCACTTTCATTGCCCTACTTAATTGGATCCTCCTTAAAGTTTGGCCTTCCTGGAACAGATTTCAGTCCAGGGACCAAGAGGAGGGTATGTTAGAGAGTATTTTTGAATTTCACAAATGTAGCAGAAATTAATTCAAACAAGAACTCTTCCTCCATTCTTAATGTAGATTACAATTTGCAGGCTGTAAGTTGAAGTAGAAGGCAAGCCTTTGCAAAATGATGGCCATTAGATGTTCATACATGCATCAGCCAAACATTAAGACAATGGGGCATTGGGAGATTGGTGGGCTGATAATTGTGTAGTGTTGTGTAGTGTTATATTTGTATGTAGCGTAGTGGGGCAACTACAGTGATTATACTTGTCTATGGACTGGGTGTCGCAGTGTCACAAATTTTGAGGGGTGGTATGTTGAGGTCAGTGTCTATCTTACCTTTCATTGAAAGCCACTCCCCCATGCTAGCTCGGGATTGGCCCATGTAAGAAGTGTTGCAGCCCCTCCTACTAGCTGCCATCTAGCTGATGATGTCATGGCACCGGTAGAGTATAAATCTAGCGCACAGGAAGCAGCTCCGTTCTGTTCACTCTCTGGATCACCATGGGCTGGAAGTATCATGGAAACAGTAAACACTGGAAATGAGCTTCAGTAAAGAGAGCCCAGGAGCACATTTTAAATAAGTATTTGCCACTGTTTTTGGGTTACCAAATGTTCAGCGACTATCTTGTACTCCCACTTCAAGCAGTTAATTTTGATAAATATTTGTAACTGAGTGTAATTTGAAGGGGTTACTGAATGTTTAGTGGCTATGTTGTCCTGTAAATGAGTACCTAACTTACTTACTGGTAGTGAGTGTCTTCTGTTCCCATTCAGCAAACCTGATTTCATACAACATCACATCAGAACCACATTGTACTTATCTAATGAATACTAATTATCCACATTAGCTCTGTAAATTTGTATGCTTTAGTGATTCAAGTACTTGGCTAGATGCATCTGAAATGTCATAACAGTCTCTACCTCCACCTTCATTCCAGACTTCAACCATCCTCCATGTGATAAAGTTCCCCTTCAGATCCCCTCTAAACTTGCTACCATTCACAAGCCAATGCCTTCTTGCCTTAGACACGGCACCATAGGAAAATTATTTTAATACCCACCTTATCTATCTCCTTTCTGATGTTATATATCTCCAAAAGATCATCCATCAACTTCCTCCAGTCAAGGGAAAACAAATCCATCTTATCCATTCTCTCATTGTAACTGCAAACTTCCAGACCAGACAACATCCTGGTGAATTTCATTGGCTGAGAAACATAGACATCTTGAGTTCATGGACTGGTGATATGAATGGACAGGGATTACAGCTAATAAGATAATCTAATCATAAATCTTGCTTTGTGGTACAATGGTATAGCAATTTCTGTTGGGCTGAATCTCAGCTCCAAGGACTGGATGTTGATCCTGACCTCTGGTGTTGTCTGAGTGGAGTTTCCATGTTCTCCCCTTGTGATTTTGTGAGTTCTCCCTGAATGCCTGGGTTTCTTGCTAATCCTAAAGTTGTGCTGTGGTCTAATATGCTTCTATAAATCACCTTAAAGTGACAGTAAGTGGTAAAAGAATTAAAGGACATGTGGTAGAAATTAACCTGCAGAGGAATAAGGGAATGGGACAGCAGGCATGGAATCATGCTAAGGGGCTTCCTGAATTGTAATAAGTAAAGGGATCAAAAAAGAAGGAATAGTCCAAATCATGTTCCTGTTGTATGTGATAACTAAACATGGTCTATATCAGTTGACAAAGCTTCCAAGCTCCTTTTGAAGTGACACCTCGCATTTGGGAGAAAAATATATTTTTTTTCTTTTGGAATGCTTGCAAGAGGTGTTGGTGGGGGGAATCTTCTGCCAAATCATAGAAGCATTTGAAGATCCATTTTCAGTAGTTTTTTGAAAACATAAAACAATGTAATTGTTATGTATAGAAATACTGAGCAAAGTTTGTAGGTTTCCTGCCACAATGGGCATCCGAGAATCAGAACTTCTACAACAACTTAACAGCTTCAGGGGCATTGTTACTGAGGTTGGCTTTTCACCTGCAGATTCTAAAAACTGAAGTTATTGTGTATCCTTAAAGTTTACACTCACTTTCTTAGGATTATTGGTCCTATTACTTAGTTCTGACTCCACCACATCCTAAATCAAATTCAATAAATGCATTTGTTCTATTAATTGAAAGCTTGTAATAATTCTTTGGCTGGCAATCAGTGATGACTGAAGTGCCACAGGTGTCAATGCTGGGCCCACAACTGTTCATGATATACATTCATGATTTGGAAGAAAGGACCAAGTGCAGAATATCTAAGTTTGCTGACAACTCCAATTTGAGTACTGTCTAACTTAAGGGTCTGGCAGATGGAGTAAAATGTTGGTAAATGCGCGACGATCCACTTTGGAAGAAAAAATAGAAGATAGGATGATTACTATAAGTGACAAAAGATTGCAGCTTACAGTTATGCACAGGGACTTGGGAGTGCTAAGGCATGAATCACAAAAGGTTGGTTTGCAGGTGCATCGGGATATCAAGAAGATAAATGGGATATTACCCTCCATTGCTAGAGGGATTGAATTTAAGAGCAGAAAAGTTATACTACACTTTATATGGTACTGGTGTTGCCACACCTGGAGTATCGCATGCAATGCTAGTCTCCATACTTGAGAAAAAAGATTTTGACTTTGGAGGTGCAGAGGAAGTTCACCAGTTAGATTCTGGAGATGAGGGAGACATTGAGTGCATGCAGTGAGACTGAATCACCTGGGTCTATACTCCTTGGAATTCAGAAGAATAAGGAGACACCTTATAGACATATGTAAAATTATGACAGGGATGGATGAAATGGAGGCTGGAAAAGATTTTTCCAGTGGTAGATGATATTAAAACTAGTGGACATAGCTTCAAGATTTGGGTGAGTACCTGTAGATTTGGGATGGAGATAAGGAGGAACTGGCTTTCCTCCTTGTCTGATGAGTAATGAATTGGTAGAATTCCCTACCCAAGGAAGCAGTAGAGGCAACCTCATAAAATATGATACATTTAAGACACAGATAGTAGGAGAATTATGGAAAATGGGGAACAGTCAGGTAGGTGGAGCTGAGACAACAGGCAGATCAGCCATGAACTTACTGATTGGCAGAGCAGGCTTGATGAACCAAATGGTCTACTCTTCCTATTTTTTATGTTTTTATGTACAGTAAATCCTATTTGAGAGACTTAATCTGCACAGGTAATATTCAGTTAAGGTTTAGAGAAACCCACAGTGAAACCACTGTTCTGAAATAACTTTGCTGTACTTATGTTCTGAGTTGAAATTCAAATAAATATAATAAACTTGTTGAATGTTTGAACACAGATGGCTAAGAATTTCTACTTTAAAACTGAAAATTCTTTGCCATCTGTGTTGAAATTTTCCAGCTGGAAATAACAACAACCAAACAGGCTCTTCATGCTGACTGTTTTCTAATCTCCCAGACTGCCAGAATCTCATTGAGACAGACCCAATACCCCTTCATGGACAGAGGCTGCCCCCCAAACCAGATTGCCCCGAAACCTCACTTCCCTGGGTTCACACTGACAGGCCTCCTTCCACTGTTCCCAGGGGTTAAAGCAGAGTTTATTATCTTGTCCCATCCCCACCAGCCATCCCACATGTACTTACTGAGACAGAAGCATCCTGGGATCCCAGGAATCCAGGAATGCCAATTCAAGTCAGCACTGCCAAGATCACTAGTAGTGGGGGCATTCCACAATCTGTTATGTGGAGCTTGAGACTGCAACAGTAGTGGATTGACAGGGGCTAATCTGAAGATAGGCAAATGGTAGAGTATGTCCAGCTGCACATCTTCTGTTAAGTTCAGAAGTGTCTGAAGTATGTGAGCAACTGCAGTGAGCCATCAGAAAATATGTCCCATTGTCTTTATGATCTGCCTTAGGCAAGAATCCTGCTTTGCTGAGTCTGTGTGTGTAAATTGTTGTTGCACTGGAAATTGTTGACTGCAATTGCAAACTATCTTCTTTCACAAATGATGCCTCAAGATATCAGTCTGATAGAATTTCATTTGCCTCACATTAAGAGTATATAAAAAAACAAGTAGATCGTTTTCCCTGGCATACACATCTAATTGGACCCAACATTTAAAAGTTTTCAATGAAGATCATTGCTAATTTCTATCAGTTTAAATTAAGCTATTGCACTGATAATTCACTTGTCAACAGATAAAAAGCAAAACTGCTTTAGTTTCTAATCAACAATAAAGCTATATTAGTTGCTTGATGAATATGCAAGTAATTGAAAGACACAGCACTAAATGATTATGGGCATTTTGTTCAGGAGGTTCAATTGTCTTTCAATTAAAATGCTCACTTTGATGGTTTTTGACAATTCTTATTATTCCTTGCACAAAGACATCATTCACTTTTCCATTTCTTTACTGCATAGCTCAAGCTAAATAAATATATAACCCCCTTTGGACTGATAGCCTGAATTATTATTTGAGATAGGCAAGATACTTCTGCTCACAATTGCTAATGGAATATGGTATATTGCTGCATATTAACTCAGCACGCAATCCATTGTTTACTTCCATAAAGACATTACCTGTTTCATAAATCATTGCATTGCAGTACTGATTTAACAACAAAAGGGGACTGTAAATTCAAGAATGATACATAAGCACAAAACATTTGTAGGAGTATACTTAAAAATAAACTAAATTACTTTTCTTTTAAATTCCATTGATTGTTATGGAAGTGGATTTGCCTTGAAAATATTCTCATTGCTGTGTCAAGAAATATAAGGAAGTGTTCTATTATGCAAAGAATGATTTTTTGGATAAAGTATTGAACAAAGATTTAAATATGACAGATTTCTAAATTACTGCAAAAGTACTGTATGAAGTGTCAAAACCTAAATGCCATTGTTCTGAAATTGCAATTGCTAATATAACAAGGTAGCCTAAAGTTACTCTTTCAGTCTTTTAGTGGGCACATTAACCTATTCAAAAGTGTGTGTTGACACTTTGCTAAAATAGCAGAGAGAAAATTTTGAGATGAATGTCTATATATATCAGAACTATGCCTCTATTCATATTAAGAATTTAAGAAGTTTGCCTATTTTCCCTTATACTTTGCATTTGAACAATTGTCTGTGAGATACCTAGGGGTTCTTAAGGTTGTCATAGCCGGGGGTAGTAGTGGGTTTAAGCTCCCACTTCCTATAAAGTGCTCCAAATTGTGTGCGACTCTAACAGCCTATGACAACCAAGTCCAAATCTTGGCCATGTGTGGCTTAACTACTAGGCCTGGCGGAACTGTTTCTACTGACAAGAGAAGAGACAAAGACGGGAGAACTGGTGTCTCAAAACCAGTTGCTTTGGGCAAGTGGGGCTCGTCAGCCTTGGACGGCAATCCACCAAGGAGAAGGAAAACTCTGATTTTAAACCTCCGCTGCCTTGCGATCAAACCCACCCATGGGAATGGCATCAGGAGTAAACTCCAAGGAAGAAATTCAGAGTTGCGTTCCCTAAGGCAGTTTGATGTTGTTTACAACTTAACTCTGGTAGTCTCTATGATGACACTGGTGCCAAGCTGTATTGGCACTTGTCCTTCCCTTGGACCACATCAGTGATATGGAGAGGGGGAACCCACTGCATGGGCAAAAGCCAGTTCTTCATATCTTCCCGTCCATTCTTGCACCCTGGAGAGGACACAGTCCACCAGAGGAGCAAACACATGATCCCCTGGGATCAACGGCTGCCTACTACCTAGAGGAATCTTTTTTTACACAGAATTGTGTAAAAGTGAAATGTGTGGGCTCTGTCGGTCATGGTCGACCATGGGTACTGTGCCTCTGGTAGTCACTGGGAGTGGCTTTTCCAGGGCACAAGCCAGGCAGAGTTGATATGGAGATCTGTTTGTTGCCCATGCAGTGGGACCCCCCCCCTCCCCCCATGCTGATGACAGATCCAAAGGAACGACGAAAGTTTGGTGACAGCAGCATCGCAGGAGTTGCCGTGCCGGTGCTGGGTACAGCAGTCAGCAACCTTCGGGACTCCGATTTCGGATTTTTCCTCGGGGTTTACTCCCAAAGCCTTTCCCGTGAGTGTGTATAGCCGCAAGGCAGCGGAGATTTGAAATCAGAGTTTTCCTTCTCCTAGATGAGCTACCATCTGTGGTTAACAAACCCCATCTGCCCAGAGCAACTAGTTTTAAGGCGCCAGTGGCCCACCTTTGCCCCTTCTCCTGTCAGTGAGAACAACTCCACCAGGCATAAGAACTATGCCACACGTGAAGGCCAGGAGTTAGAGTTGGTTGTCAGAGGCTGTTTGAGACACACGCCATGAAGAGCATTTGTTTAGCAGTGGGACCTCGTCCCCACTACCACCCTTCGGCTATGACTACCCTTGGAGACAAGTGAAATATACAAAGGTTAGTGAATAGAACAAAGACCTTCTCAATAGTAAGTTACATAGAAGGAAGGAGATTGGATGAAAGTGGGACAAGGAGGCGTAATGAATTGAAACTACTGCTCACAGAATGGACCTGTTTCTGTGTTGCAAATTGTATGTAATTCTGGACATAAACTATATCTGAAACTCTGGCATAATCAATCTTTCTGTGAGTTGCCCTTTAGTTTGTATTAATCAGACTCCTTTAGCTGAGGTAGTGAACTATGCCTGGATTCAATTACTTGAAAATGTAAACTTACACATTGAGATTGACTGTGAAGCTCTGTATCAAGTTCTTCCAGACTTCATTAAGGATCAATAAAAAGGAATATAGCAAAGACTTACATTATTTTAAGTTGTCACTGTATGCTTTATTTGTGCTAAACAAATTCAAAGCACCAGTCATGGTTAAATGACTACTCTATTGGAAAATAAATTCAGGGCCACAGACAGTCCTTACATGTGAGGCAACACTTTTCCTGTGAACTATTTGGGGTCATCTATTGTATCCGGTGCTTCTGATGTGGCCTCTTCTCCATTGATGAGACCTAACATAAATTGGGGGATCACCCCCACTCCACTTGCCAAAAGCATAATTTTCTGGTAACCAACCATTTAATCCCTGTCCCCATTCCCATTCCAACATGTCCTCCTCTTTTTCCACGATGAGATCACTCTCTAAGTGGAGATGCAACATCTCATCTTCCATCCATCTAGATAGCCTCCAATCTGGTGGCATGAATATCAATTTCTCCTTCTGTTATTTCTTTCCTTCCCCCTTTATTCTTCTTCTATTCCCCACTCTGACCTCTTACCTCTTATCATCACCTGCCTATCACCTCCTTCTTTCCTTTCTCCCAGGTTCAGCTCTCCTCTCCTATGCAATTCCTTCTTCTCCTGCCCTTTACCTTTCCCACCTACTTGGTGTCACCTATTACCTTCTAGATAACCCTCTTTACCTTTCCTCTACCTTTTTATTCTTGTGTCCTCCCCCTTCCTTTCCAGTGCTGAAGAAGGATCTTGGCCTATAGCATTGGCAGTTAATTCTTTTCCATAGATGCTGCCTGACCTGCTGAGTTCCTTTGGCATTTTGTGTATGTTGCTCCAGATTTCCAGCATCTTCAGATGAAACATCTACCTAATAGTTCTTTAAAGATATCTATACTATTCATTCTGCTGGTAGGAAGCATAGAAGGTCTTTTGCACAGATTCTAACATTTTCTCACATTACACAAGTTTTAATCTTCATGTATTTAATTGTTCATGTGTTTGAAGTCAGTTTGAAAATAAGAACAAAAAGGATTACTCCAGCTTTATAGGGGGAAAAGAATCACCAGGAGAAGAATCCTTAAAACAACGGTATAGAGTCTTAAGAAGTGCAGAGATATTCCTCAACATGGGGTACTCTGATTCATGTCAACTCTAACTAAGTCTAAACTAATTATTCTTTCAAATCACCTGCACACTGTTCTTCAACTCAGAAAATATGCTAATATTTTGCTGTATGATGTCTGAGAAATTGTATGCTGTTAACCATACTATAATTTATCTCCTTTGGCCTGCAAAGAAGTAAATCATAGGATAAATTTCCCAGCAGTGGCAAAATTAAATGGTTAAGCAGGATGGAGGAATCTGGCAGAGGGCATTCACCACCATCTGTGCATTGTGCATTGACCTTTTAGGAACATCTGAAGGAATATACTGTAAGTTAATTTTTCAATGCCCTACATGCTAACAAATCAGAAATCTTTGCAGCCTCCATTTTCATGATTTTTAAATATATATTAGGACATACCTTGTGTATATTGTTTGACTACAACTAATCAGGAGTAGGGACATACTTTCTGCTAGTAAGATCATCATTTTAAAGGTAACGCAAGAGATTCTGCATATCCTGGAATCTTAAGCAACACACAAAATTTCTGGAAGAGTCAGCAGGTCAGGCAGAATGTACATAAGGAAATGAATAGGCTGAGACCATTCATGTAATAGTAGAGACAACTTGCAGTTAGTTAGAGATCACAGAGATGGTCTTTATTTGGAGTTTAGGTGGCTGTATTTTATTCAAAGGTGGGCAATGTTCTTGGAGAGGTGGTAATAGTTGGAGGAGGTTATGAGTATACAAAGGAGAATATGTAGGGACAAGCGTGGAACAAGAGCATTTAATAATTGAGACAACTTGTCCAGAAGCCAGTCAATAAAGCATACTGGGATGGACTCACTTAAATTCCTCAACTGAGATTACAGCCCAATCGAATTTCTTTCAAAAAAACACATTTAAAAAAAAAGCTGTTCAAAATAATTTACAGAGGAAAGGTGCTGTCACTGTGCTGTAAAGGGCCAAAGGGAACATAGATGTGAGGAAGATAGAAGGAACATTTTTTTAGTTTGCCCAGCTGGTGATGAAGTGAAACTTATTCCCGAGAGAGATGGAAGAAACATAACCAATAATTTCTTTCAGTAGGGAATGGTATTGACACTTGAGAGAAAGTGATTTGTAAAATTTTGCTTTAAATCTTGGGGAATGGTATCGATAAGTTTGTTCAATAGAGTCCATTCATCCCCTGGCCTTAGTGACCTCCTTCTATATTCCATGATTCATGGTCTTGAGCTTTGCTTGTTCATTTGAAGCTGTGGTCATGGCAAAGAATACAAGAGTTGAGTGACTGCTCATTTCAAGCAGATTTCAGTTGGTTGTTTTCATAGATCAGCAGACAAATACCTGGTGGAGCTTTATTATTTTATCATCATCCTGTTTTTCCTTTGCATCATCTCTTTCAATATGCTGAATGTCTTCCCCTAGTGCTGCCTGCATGTACAGCTGCCACTAAAGCACACAACAAACACCATCATATTGCAAACCCAATTACAATGCTACATATCGATATACTGAGTTAGATGTCACTGACTGTTGTTGGAATTTCTGAACATTGAAACACTTAAGTCCTGATTCCCCTCCTGCATTATAGGCTTACCCCATTGCTGGACTCAACAGAATTGCTAACATCTCAGGTCCGATATTAAGTTCGTTGTGACTCTGTGTACAAGACCACAGTGATTTTAACGGGCTCTGTATTTGGAGACAAGTTGAGAATTAACTCACTTTTTGTTTGAATAGTTTTGTTTTAGTTTACTGCTTTGAATCATGTTTCAGGCAACATTGTTCTTTTCTATTTTCTTGTTAAAATTTAAAATTATTTATTGGAATTTTAAAAGAAAAGTTCTCTGAATGTCAGAGACTTTTAAAAACTATTAATATTATTTGTGACTTTTAATCTGGCAGATCCAGGGTTCGAGCTTTGCCATTTGGCAGAGACTATCAAAGTTGCTTCAGGACTAAGGCCTTTTCATTGTGCTGTGGGAAATCCTGCAAGATTAAAAGTCACGAATAATTTTCATAGTCTGTATGGAGTTTGTACATTACCCTGTGACCATGTGTCCAAGTTTTAGATGTCATGCTGTCATTTAGATGTCATTTCTCCAGTCCTTCCATTTCCTTCCATGCTCAAAGATGTACAAGTTAGGTTCAGTAAGTTGAGGTCATGCTATATTGGCACCAGAAACATGGTTACACATGCAATCTGCCTCCAGCACATCCTCGATGTAAGCGACACATTTCACTATATGTTTCAATGTACTTGTGACAAATAAAGCTAATGTCTTATGTTTAACCGCTGGGAAACAACAGGAATTCGGTACTCTCCCACTTCATTCCAGGACGAATCTAAGATTGGAATAGAGTCAGAATGCCAGAGGCAAGAAGCCCTCAGTTTTTCACATAATTGCCTCTCAGAAACAATTGGCATACATCCCACCCCCTGAAAAATGCTGCCCATCTTTCAGATAGAAATGGTAACAAAGTGCAAAAGTTCAATGTAAATTTAAATCAAAGTACCTATATGTTACCATAAAAAGCCCTGAGATCCATTTTCTTATAGGCATACTCAATAAATCGATATTAGAATAATAACTGTAATAGAATCAATGAGAGACTGCACCAACTTGCAGAAGACAACAAACTGTCCAAATAAAAAAGAAATAATATTAGTATTTAAATAAGCAGTAAATATCAAGAATATGAGATGAGTACTTGAAAATGAATCCATATCTTGTGGGAGCATTTCAATGATGGGGCTGTGGTAAACTACATATACCTGTCTGGACACGCCCCTCTGCTGACAGCTCCTGTGGCTCCTCCCACAGACCCCGGTATAAAAGCAATTGAGGCACTGCTCCCCCACTTCAGTCTCCAAGATGCCGTGCTCCATTTTGCTGCTAATAAAAGCCTATTGTTCGCCTCTCATCTCCGAGCGTTATTGATGGTGCATCGGGGCAAGTGAAGTTGAGTGAAGAGCCTTTGATTCAAGAGCCTGATAGTTAAGGGTCAATAACTGTCCCTGAACCTGATGGCGTGAGTCTTAAGGTTCCTGTACCTTCTTCCCAATGGAAGCAGTGAGAAGAGAGCATGTTCTGGGTGATGAATGCTGCTTTTCTGTGATAACACTTCAAGTAGATGTGCACAATAGTAAGGAGGGCTTTATCCATGATGTACTGGGCCATATCCACTAATTTTTTGCAGGATTTTCCATTCAAAGACATTGGTGTTTTCATACGAGGCTGTGATGCATCCAGTCAGTATACTCTCCACTACTCATCTATAGAAGTTTGGCCAAGTTTTAGATGTCATGCTGAATCTTCACAAACTCCTAAGGGAGTAGAGGCACTGCCATGATTTCTTCATCATTGCACTTATGTGCTGGACCCAGTACAGGTCCTCTGAAACAATAAATCTGAGGATTTTAAAGTTGTTGACTCTTTCCACCTCTGATTCTTCTGTGAGGACTGCCTCGTGGACCTTTGGTTTCTTCCTCCCGAAGTCAGTAATCAGCTCCTTGATCTTGCTGACATTGAGTAAGGGATTATTGTTATGAAACCACTCAGCTAGATTTTCAATCTCCCTCTTATATGCGGATTCAACACACCCTTGATTCAGCTATGACAGTGGTGCTGTGCTTAGCCACACAGTCATAAGCATAAAGCGAGTTGAGCAGGGTGCTCAGCATACAGCCTTGAGGTGCAACTGTGCTGATAGAGACTTTGGAGGAGATAATGTTGCCAATCCGAACTGACTAGGGACTGCAAGCGAGGATCCAATTGGACACAGATCCAATTGAGACCAAGGGTTTGAAGCTTATTGATTAGCTTTGAGGGGTTGATGGTATTGAATGCCAAGTGTGGTCAATAAACAGCATTCTGATATATGCATCTTTTCTCTCCAGATGTTTCCTAGTTGAGTGAAGATCCAATGAGATGTCATCTGCTGTGTACCTGTTGCTCTGGTAGGTAAATTGAAGTTGATCCAAGTTGCTTCTCGGGCAGAATTTTCATTACCAGCCTCTTAAACTTACACTTAATCACTATGGATGAGAGTGCTACTGGATGATCATCGTTGATGCAGGTACCATATTCTTCTTAGGCACATGTGCAATTGAAGCCTGTAGGTATCTCACTCTGCCGAAGTGAGAGGTTAAAGATCTCAGCCAGTTGATCAGCACAGGTCTTTAGTACTTGGCCAGGTACCCCATCTGGGCCTGATGCTTTCCGTGGGTTCACCCTCCTGAAGGCTGCAGATCAAAAACTAAAATCACATGATCATCAGCAGCTGTAGCAGTTTGTGATGGTTCCTCCATGCTTTGACGGTCAAAGTGAGCGTAGAAGTCATTGAGCGCATCTGGAAGCTAAGCCCTGTTCAGTACAATTCAATCTTAATTGTCATTCAGCCATATGAGACAGCATTACTACAGGATCAAGGTGCTAAAGCACATTACCACCAGTCACGCACAAGAACATATTGACAGAATGAAAGAATCCCGATGCCACCCACGCCCCACCCCTCCGTACCCCCTGACACCGCGGCTCGATACCCAGTCCTCACACATATAAGTCAACAAACACATATAGAACAAACATATAAACTACAATGATGCAGATTATGCATGTGTATAGTCTAGAACCCAACCCCAGACAACCAATACCATCTACTGATCTGCCCCCATGCTCACTAGGCAATACCATTGCTTAGAGGCACAGTTCCTGCATATACACGCACATATTGAATATTAGTAAAAATGTAATGATGCAGAATTTGCATGCATATACTCCTGACCTCCCAGCCTCCCAAGGTCATCTCTCGACCAGCCCCGATGCCTGCCCCTGCTAGGTGATACCACGGCATAGAAACCCAGTCCTCGCATGTAGATTAGACAGAACCAGGCAAATATATATATATATGTAGTCGAGACCCCTCAATCCAATTGAGATCTCCAGTCAATCACATCTGCGCTGCACCACACCCAGTAGAGCACAGTGGCTCAGAAATCTCTCCCGGTGACTGAAAAGCTTGAGGCCCAAGTCCATTGAATGCTGGCAAAGAAGTCTGCAGTTGTCCGCAGCAGAGCTTGTCTTCTGCTGACTGAAACCCTGTGGAGGACAGCAGCGGCTCTGTTCTAGACACCGCAGCACATTGCCCCAGTGAAGGGCACCGGCTTCATCTTGCCACTAGGGCAGCTGCAAACAGGCGACACCGCGGTTCCTGGCCCAGAACTCGCTACCATCAAGGCCAGGGAGCACCCCCACTATCCACCCCTGGTCTCATCCAGTAAATCTGCTAATTGAACTTGCAGTATACCAGATTAACAATGTCCAAAGGGGTCCTATGATCACAAGGAAAGCAGTCATTTGACTATGAGCCTCCATCAACTCAGACAGCAGCACCATGTGCATCTTCTTTGTTATTTCTGCCAGCCAGCAGCTTGCTGATGGTGTAGAACTTCTGTACTTTACGTTCTTATTGTATAGCAGGATCCTGTGGTCATTATCACCGATGTCACTTGATTTAACTCTATAGGAGGTGATCGTGTTCCACCCCTGCTACAACTGTCAAACATCCTTTGTTGATTCATTTAGTTCAGAATTGCTACTTTGCCCATGAGATCGTTTGCTGGAGATCGTACCTGGGCCTCCTGTAACTTTCTTGGTCATCAGGCTTGAATGCTTCTGACCTGGCGCTCAGCAGATTGTTCATGGTTCTCCCAGGGCTTCCAGTTGAGGAAGACGGAATGATTTTGTGGGGTCACACTCATCTGCAACTGTTTTAATGAAGTCCCTGACAACCATGGTGTATTCACTGAGTCCTTGAACACGGCCCAGACCAGCCAATCAAAGCAATCCCATGGCCGCTCTGCTGCCTCCCCTGACCACCCCTTTCTTGTCTTAATCTCTGGAATTTTGCTGTTTTGCCTCTACCTGTATGCTGGTAGGAGGACAGCCAAGTGATCAGATTTCCTGGAAATGTAGTCTGAGCAAGGAACGGTAGACTTTCCTTATCGTAGAATAACAGTCATCTAGTGTGTTCGGACCTCTGGTGCTTTGGTTAGCCTTATTTGTTTTGGAGGCTGGAATGTGCCGAGTATAGATATGATGGGTCCAAATGTGTTAGTCTTTACAGTGGTCCAATTAGAACCATTAGTGATCAGTCACTGAAACTGAAATATGCCTCAGATTTTTGAAACTTACTGACAGATTTGCAAGGATAGATCTGTCAGTTCCCTCTTCTACTGGAGTTCATGAGGCAGAAATCTATCCTGTTTGTATTCTTCAAAGTCACTTAGATCCTGGACTGAGTTAATGGGCAGAAAGCACGAAAAGTTAGGTTGGAACAGGAATGAAATTATTCCTTGAAATAATTTTCTTTAGTTTATTATTTCTAATTACTTATGTAGCTTTTGTGTTTAAGGTGAGTTTAAAAATGTAATAAGTTTTTAAATCTTTTGCTTTATTGTTAAGAATATGTTAAATATCTGTGAATGTCAGAGATATAAATGCTTTCAGAATTAAAGACAACTGCAGCAGCTGTCACACTTGGCTCAGTTTGTCAGTAGTCATAGGCTATCAGGAGTGTTTGTGAAGCTCTGACATTGCCTACACCATGCTACTTTACTCAAATGGGTGAAGAGACAGGAAGGTGGTCATTCTGTATTAGACACATGTACTATAGGTATGGGCATGGGTAGACCACAGGAAATAATTTTGAATGAGCCAGCACCATTCAATACAAAGTGAAATGAAATCCATACTGTGAACAATATAGACACTATACTAGAATCACTAAAGGTCTGCATAAAAACAAAGTTGCCAGCAGACAGAGTAGAATAATGAGAGTGGATATTAAAATACTAATTAGGGAAAAGTTATTAAAAATGGTTAAAAAAAAGTTTTTACCTTTTAAAAAAGGTTTATTATCCTTATCATGAAATTTGTTGTTTTGTGGCAGTAGTAAGTACTGTGAGAGACATAAAAATTACTGTAAATTATAAAACCAAATCACTAAAAACATTGTGCAAAAGAGAAATAACAATTCTGAAATTTGATGGCAGAGGGGAAGTTGTTGTTCTTATAATATCAGAAGACCATAAGATATGGGAGCATAATTAGGCCATTTGGCCCATCTCCTGTCAGGAGAGGAAAGGGGAATAGACAGGAAGAGCAGAGCACCCCTGTGGCCGTTCCCATCAACAATAAGTATACCGTTTTGGACACTGTTGGTGGGGACGACCTATCAGGGACAAGTTGCAGTGGTTGCGTCTCTGGCACCGAGACTGGACCCTCAGCTCAGAAGGGAAGGAGGGAAAAGAGGAGAGCAGTAGTGATAGGGGATTTGATAGTTAGGGGGACAGATAGGAGGTTCTGTGGAAGAGATCGAGAATCCCGGATGGTCTGTTGTCTACCTGGTGCCAGGGTTCGCGATATCTCGGATCAAGTTCTCCGTATTGTCAAGAGGGAGGGTGAGCAGCCAGATGTCGTGGTCCATGTAGGGACTAATGACGTGGGTAGGAATAGTGAGGAGCGCCTGAAAGGTGAGTTTACAGAGCTAGGAGCCAAGTTAAAGGACAGGACCTCCAGGATAGCAATCCCAGGTTTGCTTCCAGTGCCACATGCAGGTGGGTTTAGAAATAGTAAGATAGTGCAGATCAACACATGGCTGAAGACATGGTGCAGGAGGGAGGGCTTCAGATTTATAGATAATTGGGCAGTTTTCCAGGGAAGGTGGGACCTGTTCCGGCAGGACGATTTACATCTGAACTGGAGGGAGACAAATATTCTTGCAGGTAGGTTTGCTAGAGAGGCTTCAGTGGATTTCAATTAGATATGTGGGGGGAGGGGAACCAGAGTGTAGGAACAGATGTATGGGAGAAGGAAAAAAGAGAAGACAGTAAAGTTCTTTGTACTATTAGAGATAAGCAGAGAAGAATTGGTGGAGAATTTCTTAAATGCATTTATTTTAATGCTAGGAGCATTGTAAGAAAGGTGGATGAGCTTAGAGCATGGATTGATACCTGGAAATATGATGTGGTAGCTATTAGTGAAACATGGCTGCAGGAGGGGTGTGATTGGCAACTAAATATTCCTAGATTTCATTGCTTCAGGTGTGATAGAATTGGAGGGACAAGAGGGGGAGGTGTTGCAGTGCTTGTCAGAGAAAATATTACAGCGGTGCACTGGCAGGATAGATTAGAGGGATCGTCTAGGGAGACTATTTGGGTGGAATTGAGGAATGGGAGCGGTGTAGTAACACTTATAGGGGTGTATTATAGACAACCTAATGGGGAGCGAGAATCAGAGGAGCAAATTTGTAAGGAGATAGCAGATATTTGTAGTAAGCACAGGGTTGTGATTGTGAGGGATTTTAATTTTCCACACGTAGACTGGGAAGCCCATTCCATAAAAGGGATGGATAGTTTGGGGTTTGTAAAATGTGTGCAGGATAGTTTTTTGCAGTAATACATAGAGGTACCAACTAGAGAAGGGGCAGTGCTGGATCTTCTGTTAGAGAATGAAATAGGTCAGATGACGGGTGTGTGTGGGGAGCACTTCAGGTCCAATGATCACAATGCCATTAGTTTCAATATAATTATGGAGAAGGATAGGACTGGACCCA
Organism: Hypanus sabinus; assembly: GCF_030144855.1. NCBI lineage: Eukaryota > Metazoa > Chordata > Chondrichthyes > Myliobatiformes > Dasyatidae > Hypanus > Hypanus sabinus. The sequence continues at coordinate 68,980,698 of NC_082713.1, read as the reverse complement.
GGGTTGAGATTTTTGATTGGAGAAAGGCTAACTTTGAGGAGATGTGAAAGGATTTTGAAGGAGTGGATTGGGACAATTTGTTTTATGGGAAGGATGTAATAGAGAAATGGCGGTCATTTAAAGGTGAAATTTTGAGGGTACAGAATCTTTACGTCCCTGTTAGGTTGAAAAGAAAGGTTAAAAGTTTGAGAGAGCCATGGTTTTTAAGGGATATTGGAAACTTGGTTATGAAAAAGAGAGATATCTACAATAAATATAGGCAGCATGGAATAAATGAGGTGCTCGAGGAATATAAAGAATGTAAGAAGAATCTTAAGAAAGAAATTAGAAAAGCTAAAAGAAGATACGAGGTTGCTTTGGCAAGTAAGGTGAAAATAAATCCAAAGAGTTTCTACAGTTATATTAATAGCAAAAGGATAGTGAGGGATAAAATTGGTCCCTTAGAGAATCAGAGTGGACAGCTATGTGTGGAGCCAAATGAGATGGGGGAGATTTTGAACAATTCCTTTTCTTCAGTATTCACTAAGAAGAAGGATATTGAATTGTGTAAGGTAAGGGAAACAAGTAGGGAAATTATAGAAACTATGACGATTAAAGAGGAGGAAGTACTGGCGCTTTTAAGGAATATAAAAGTGGATAAATCTCCAGATCCTGACAGGATATTCCCTAGGACCTTGAGGGAGGTTAGTGTAGAAATAGCAGGGGCTTTGACAGAAATATTTCAAATGTCATTAGAAATGGGGATGGTACTGGAGGATTGGTGTATTGCTCATGTGGTTCCATTGTTTAAAAAAGGTTCTAAGAGTAAACCTAGCAATTATAGGCCTGTCAGTTTGACATCACTGGTGGGTAAATTAATGGTATATATAATTATCTGGATAAACAAGGTCTGATTCGGAACAGTCAACATGGATTTGTGCGTGGAAGGTCATGTTTGACAAATCTTACTGAATTTTTTGAAGAGGTTATGAGGAAAGTTGATGAGTGTAAAGCAGTGGATGTTGTCTATATGGACTTCAGTAAGGCCGTTGACAAGGTTCCGCATGGAAGGTAAGTTAGGAAGGTTCAATCATTAGGTATTAATATTGAAGTAGTAAAATGGATTCAACAGTGGGGCTGGGTGGGAGATGCCAGAGAATAGTGGTGGATAACTGTTTGTCAGGTTGGAGGCCAGTGACTAGTGGTGTGCCTCGGGGATCTGTACTGGGTCCAATGTTGTTTGTCATATACATTAATGATTTGGATGATGGGGTAGTAAATTGGATTAGTAAATATGCAGATGATACTAAAGTAGGTGGGGTTGTGGATAATGAAGTAGGTTTTCAAAGTTTTCAGAGAGATTTAGGCCAGTTAGAAGAGTGGGCTGAATGAGGGCAGATGGAGTTTAATGCTGATAAGTGTGAAGTGCTACATTTTGGTAGGAATAATCCAGATAAGACATACATGGTAAATGGTAGGGCATTGAAGAATGCAGTACAACAGAGTGATCTAGGAATAATGGTGCATAGTTCTCTGAAGATGGAATCTCATGTGGATAGGGTGGTGAAGAAAGCTTTTGGTATGCTGGCCTTTTTAAATCAGAGCATTGAGTGTAGGAGTTGGGATGTAATGTTAAAATTGTACAAGGCATTGGTAAGACCGAATTTGAAGTATTGTGTACAGTTCTGGTCACCAAATTATAGGAAAGATGTCAACAAAATAGAGAGAGTACAGAGAAGATTTACTAGAATGTTACCTGGATTTCAGCTCCTAAGTTACAGGGAAAGATTGAACAAGTTAGGTCTTTATTCTTTGGAGCATAGAAGGTTGAGGGGGGAGCTTGATAGAGGTATTTAAAAATATGAGGGGAATAGATAGAGTTGACGTGGATAGGCTTTTTCCATTGAGCGTAGGGGAGATTCAAACAAAAGGACATGAGTTGAGAGTTAAGGGGCAAAAGTTTAAGGGTAACACAAGGGGGAATTTCTTTACTCAGAGAGTGGTAGCTGTGTGGAATGAGCTTCCAGTAGAAGTGGTAGAGGCAGTTTTGGTATTGTCATTTAAATTAAAATTGGATAGGTAGATGGACAGGAAAGGAATGGAGGGTTATGGGCTGAGTGGGGGTCAGTGGGATTAGAAGAGAGTAAGAGTTCGGCATGGACTAGAATGGCCGAGATGGCCCTTACTGTTTCCGTGAAGTAATTGTTATATGGTTATATGATCATAAGTCTGTTCAGTCATTCCAACATAACTGATTTATTATCCCCCTTAACTCCATTCTCCTGCCTTCTCCTCATAATCTTTGACACCATATCAACTTCCTCTTTAAGTATATGCAATGATTTGGCCTCCACAGCAATCTGTAGCAGTGAATTTCACAGATTCACCACAGTCTGGCTAAAAAAAAATTCTCCTCATATCTGTTCTAATGAGACGTTCTTCTATTCTGAGGTTGTGTCCTCTTGTCCTAGACTCCCACATCTACTCTTTCCAGGCCTTTCATCATTTGATAGATTTCAATGAGATTCCTCCTCATTGTTTTTTGATAGATTTCAATGAGATTCCTCCTCATTGTTTAAACTCCAGTGAATACTGGTTCAGAGCCACCAAATGCTCCTCATATGTTAAAACATCCATTCCTGGGATCATTCACATGAACCTCCTCTGGATCCTCTCTAATGTCAACACATCCTTCCTTAGATAAGGGACCAAGATTCTCCCAATACTCCAAGTGTGTTCTGTGTAATTACTTATAAAGTATCAGCATTGCATCCTTTCTTTTACAGTAAATCTTAGTCATTGCAAAATGAATGGTAACATTGTATTTGCTTTCCTTACCACTGACTCAACCTACAAGCTAACCTTTAGGGAATCCTGCATGAGGACCCCCAAGTCCCTTTGCACTTCTGCTTTCTGAATTTGCTCCCCATTTAGAAAACTCTGTGCCTTTATTCCTTCTCCCAAGTACGTGACCGTACAGTTCCCTATATTGTATTCCACCTAAGACTTCTTTGCTCATTCTCCTAATTCTCCTAAGTACCTCTGCAGACACTCTGCTTCCTGGACACTATCTGCCCCTCCACATATCTTTGTATCATCAACCTACAATTTCCTGTCTTTAGCCTTCTTCCCTTCTTAAAGAGTGGAGTGACATTCGCAAATTTCCTGTCTTCTGGAACCACTCCAGAATCTAGTAATTCTTGAAAGATCATTACAAGTATCTCCACAATATCTTCAGCTACCTCTTTCAGAACCCTGGGGTGTAGTCCTTTTACCTTCAGACTTTTATGCTTCCCAAGTACCTCCTTCTCAGTCATAGAAACTACATTCACCTCTGCCCCCTGACATATTTGAATTTCTGTCTGACATCTGATGTCTTCCACAGTGAAGACAGACATAAAATACTAATTAAGCTTGTCTGTCATTTCTTTGGCCCTCTTACTACCTATCCAGTGTCATTTTGTAGCGTTCTGACATCCACTCTCGCCTCTCTTTTACACTTTATCTACAAAGTGTAAAAAATCTTTTGGTCTCCACTTTTGTATTATTGGATAGCTTATCTTCAGATTTCACTTTTACTCTCCTTATTGCTTTTCTGTTGGTTTTCCTAAGCTTGTTAATCCTCTAGTTTCCAACAAATATCTGCTATATTAAAGGCCCTCACTTTTGCTTTTATGTTGCCTTTGGCTTCGTATGTCAGGTATGGTTGCACTATCCACTACTTAGAAACTTCTTCTTCATGGGGATGTAGCTATCCTGCACCCTCCAAATTGCTCCCAGAAACTCTAGACTTTGCTGCTGTGCCATCATCCCTGCTGATGTCAGCTTCCAATCAACTTTAGTCATCTCTTCTCATGCCTCTGTAATTCCCTTACTCTACTATAATATCGATACATCTGACTTCAGCTTCTCCCTCTCAAACTGCAGGGTAAATTCCGTCATATTATGATCACTGTCTCCTAAGGGTTTCTTTGCTTTAAGCTCCCTAAACCAATCGGGTTCATTATACAACATCCAATCCAGAATTGCCTTTCCCTAGTGGGCTTGAAGAGAAGCTGCTTTAAGAAATCATTTGCAGACATCCTAGAAAATTCCCTTGATTTTTCCAAGCTACCTCCATATTGAGATCTCCCATGACTATTGTAACATTGCCCTCTTGACATGATTTTTCAAATTCTGATTGTAATTTCTACTCCACTCCCTGACTGCTGTTTGGAGACCAGTATAAAACTCTCATCAGCATCTTTATAAACTTGCAGTTTCTTAACTTGACCCACAAGGAATCTACATCTATATCTTTCTAAGGATTTGATTTTATATTTTGCCAACACGCCACCCTCTCGGCCTACCTGCCTGTCTTTTTGATACAATGTGCATCATTAAGCTCCCAGTGATGATCAGCCACGATTCAATAATGTCCATAGCTTCATGCCAGCCAACTTCTAACTGTGGTACAAGATCATCTAAATCAGCTAAACGTCATTAACCCAAAATAGTTAGCATTCTGTATTTGTTTCATAAAGCAGCTGACTGAGAAGACGTTAGCACTGCACACAAGAATTGCAAGCTCAGATAAAGAATTTTCCTCTATGGGGGACCTATTGAAGTTCTCTAAGCTTGGAACAGGTCAGTTCAGCTTTTGCTTTGAATAGATTAGGCTCCACATAACTACAGTTGGACATTATGTCATTGAAGCTGGGCATCCAATGTAAAGTTGAAAATGAGAAGTTGTCTTTAAAAGAAAGAAAGCCTTACCTGCAAAACTGGAAACATCTAATCCATCACTAAGGTTTATTAGTAATCTTCTTTCTCTTTCAAGCTCTGATGAAGGGTCTTCAACCTGAAACATTAACTCTCTTCTTCCACATGTGCTGCCTGACCTGCAAAGTTTTTCCAGCATTTTCTATCTTAATTAAATAAACTCAATTGGGTGTTTTCAAGTGAAAATGGACCTTTTGACATACACACAATAGGCCTTATACCTCCCACTATGTTCTGTTCTTGCAGCTGATGGTCTCAAAAATATTTGTACGACTATGGTCACAAGGTCAAATGTCCATGTGAACAGCAGCTTTTTGTACAAGAATGACATGTCTGAAGGACCATGTCATAGTTTTCCATTGACACACCAAAATGCTGATTATACTCAATAATCTAATTCAGCTTCAAACCTATCACATAGAGCATAAAAATTACTACTGTATGGAATTTCTCTTCACTTTCTACCGCGTACCTAATCCTTCCATTTTGTGTTGCAAATAGAGTGAATGACAGACAGCAGCTGTGAGTTTTAATTACATTTCTTCTTTTTTGTTGCAGGTGAAATCTAACATTGTGCAATTCACTCCCACACATAGCTAGAAATCATTAACACAGATCAGTAAATCCAAGAGAAGTACTTCGATGAAGTGAACTGTTAGTAATTTTGTGTTATATCCTTGGATCACAAACATTCTGTGAGATTACAGCTGTCTAGGAATCTCATTGCAGGAAGATGGGAGTGGGGCTATTGGGTTGAAGAGAATACCTGTTCAATTCAAGTTACTCCCCAAGTATAAATGTACCAGAGCAGAAATTCCTGCTTTTGCTCCCATACCCTAACAAAGACAATTACTGCATGAAATTAGGAATATGCAAGTCCCACCAGTTGGAACTGAGATCAGGAAAGTGGGACAAACTTTTGGATTGTAGGTTCATCAAGAATTAAAAAGAAGAATTTTTAATATTTAACTAATATTTAACTACACACATGCAGACTGCAGAAAATGCTGTTAGCCTCATCGTTATTGTCACTGTAGATTCTTGACCTATGCAAGGTTGCAACATCAGCAATATTTGATCCTGTAGTTCCAATGTTAATGAGATATTCCCCACCTCTCACAAGCTTTGGACATGACCTCAAAATATGAACCAAGATTGTGAACCAAATCTATTGAAGAGGATTGCTTTTTGAATGCACTTTAATTCAACACAATAAACTTCAATAATTACACTGGACAACAAAGAATACCTTGAGGTGGATCTTGTGATTTTTGGGCTACTGATCATGAAAATCACCATGAAATTTCCCTATCATGCACAATTCTTTAATAAACATAAGTTTATTATTTCAATTCATAATTCAAGTCAATTAAAATGTTGTCTACAATGTAAGCTGGAAAGTTTCCTATCTTGTCCAGGCATGCTTGGGCATGCTTAGGCAGCGCAGCTGCTGCATGGTAGGACAGGTTTTAGTAATAATTATTAGGTTCAGGACTGTAAGGATGGAATTTGCTATCACCAGGCACAAAAATTTCTATGAAGGATTTTGATATCTGAGACAGATGCTTCCCAGAATAACTGATGCCAAGATTAAGGAAAGCATTTTTGTTGGTCCACAAATCAAACAAGTTGTCAATGACAGGCAATTTGAAGAATTTCTAGTGGCACCGGAGAAAATCACATGGAAGGCATTCAAGGAAGTTGTTGGAATTTTTCTCAGCATCTACAGAGCACCAAACTACATACAGCTGGTAGAAAGCATGATTCAAGCATATAAAACCATGAAATGCAACATGTCACTAAAGATTCATTTTCTGCATTCCCATTTAGACTTCTTCCCTGCAAATCTTGGTGCTGCTAGTGACAAGCACGGTGAAAAGTTTCACCAGGACATTTCGGTCATGGAGAAAAGATACCAGGGCAACCGGAATCCATCAATACTGGCGAATTATTGTTGGACACTTAAGCAAGAAGCTTCAGACACTGAGTACAAATGAAAATCATTAACAAAATATTTTTAACTTAGTTGAACTATTACAAAACATCAGCACCATTATGCAATTAAACACATTATATTCAATAAAAATTAATTTGTTGTTTCTCCAAATTCCTATGTGATACAAGTATTTTGAAATTATATTTGTGTTCATCTTCAAGCAGACTACTATAAACAAAAAAAAAATCCTGAGGAAGCAACACTTTTTAAAAAAATTGTCCAGTGTTATTATCATAAATTGCTATTCTGCATAAGGAGTGGAATTTCTACTATGAACTTGCTGCAACAGGATCATTTATTATTTATGATCAGTCTTATAATGTTGTCAGATCCAAGGCATAGGTGTAATCTTTCCTCGAGTGTATGGGACAGTTTAGTTTTACGTGTTCATCAACTGCTGATTTTTCAGTAAGACTTAAAGATATTAATTTTGCAAGACTCAAAACTACCAGCCCTCTGGTTACCCAGCCAGGAGGCCATTCTTTTTAGTGCATGTCAACTGAATCATGAGGAGAATATCTCAATGATCTTGTCTTCCGCCAATGATAAAGTACCTGCATTTCCTCCATAAATTATTGGAGCATTAGATATTGGGAAACAGAAGCAGGAATAGGCCATTCAGCCTCTCTGCTTTCTCCAAATTGCGGATAATCTTTTACCTTAGCTCCTCTTTTCTGTACTAACACTATATCCTTTTACTTTCTTATATCCAGTAATCCGTCCATCTCTGTCATAACTGGGGCTCAATAAACTTCTTCATGAGAGAAGTCCAAAGGTTAACTACTGCCTTGATGAAAATAATCCTCTTCATTGGGTTTTATGATAGGGATCATTGGCTTTAGACAGCCCAGTCAGAACAAGCAGTAACTTCACATCCACCTCGCAAGCCCCTTAAGAATTTTGTATGTTTCAATGAGATCACGTCATTTTTTATAAAATGTAGGGAGTGTTACGATACAGCAACAATGAATATGGAATTGAGACTTTTTTTTAAACAAATAAAACACTTATTAAACACTGCTCAATAAAAAAACAAAAGTAAACAAACAACTAACTTAACCAGAAGTTAACTGCTATACAGCAACTCGAACAGTTCTTAAAACAATAAATGTGAACACAGTTCTTAAAAGTGATAAATGCAAAAGTCCCAATGATTTACACAGTCAATTAGGAGATTCTTTCCTGAAGTAACGAATTCCTCAACGACGTGACATTACTGCTGATCCCTAGCGAAATATGCCTTGCCGAAGTATTTACAACAAAGGAAATAAAAACGGCTTAAAGGCATTGACCCTTCCTTGGTGAATACCCCTGCTCTAGTCCTTTCTGCTCTTAAAGCAGGGACTACCTCGGATGCAGGTTACTATCTCTTCCAAATGAGGATTCAATGTCAATCCTGTATTACCGATGATGACACCAAATTTACTCGACCTTTAGGGTCTCCGTACTTCCATAAATCTTCACCCTCCAACTGGACTAAACTGACAGCATTGCAAAAGTGCCAGCAATATCCTTTGAGAATTAAGGCAGAAAGTAAAAATTAATCACCAGCTTTCTTTTCCTATTTCCAGAACACTGAAGTAAATTTGCAACTCAGACTGCAACAACACTGATACTTGTACAATGTTTGTGGTGAAAGTAGCTCTCAGGTCTTTAGCATCAAAAAGAGAGGCAGCTTTAACATCCAGGCACAATAGAACCAATAAATCTCTTGTTAATATTCAAAATAAGTTGGTTATGTTGCCTGTGCCTACAGTTCCTTAACATTGACTTTTCTAATAAGACTTAATACATAAGAATAATCATGCAGGACTAAAATGTAGAAGGTTTAGGATTTTCTAAACTACTTTGTTTTAAAGTATATTGGTTGACATGCAGTTTGAGAAACTGAAGGAACATTTTATAACAAAAGGCATCGAAGGGCTTATTAGTTAGTAGTGTAAGCTTTGAAATAATTTGACACACGGATCAGTAATGATTACTATAACAGCTTCCCTAAGGCATATATACAGCTCTAAAATCAGAAGTTATTAAAATAGACCTTTAGTCCACAGCCTGAATAGGTATTGGATGAGTGCAGCAATCATGCAATTGCCTCTTGAGAAATCATGAGAGCCTCAAACCATTTTGAATGTCAGTACTATTGTCCTGATGGACGTGCAGCTTATCAGATTGCCAAAGAGAAACTTCCCGAAGCCCTAGCATAAAAACAGAGCCGGTTTCTGTTAACTCTGAGCTAAGACCGGACATCAGCAGCATCTCATGGAAATTCATCACAAATCCCTGACACAGCCCTGGATGTTGCAATGAAGTTCAAAGTCAAAGTTGTGCTTACTGTCATATGCACAAGTGCATCTGTGCTCTGGTACAATGAAGAAGTCACACGCAGCAGCCTCACAGGTACATAGCATCAAATACACAGCATTCACAAGGAAAACATAAATTAAACACAAATTATACAAAATTTTACAAGAAAGAATGCATTTAGAGCAAAAATTAAACAATAACTATTGTCGTGGAAAGTGGTCAACGTGGTCACGGTGTTGCTGTATGATTGTGCAGGTTGTTTTAAAAACTAAACGGCTGAAAGGAAGTAGCTGTCCTTGAACTTGGTGGTGTAGGACTTCAGGGTTCTGTACCCCTCGCTTGAGGGCAGCTGTGAGAAGATGGCATGGCCCGGATGGTACGAATGTTTGATGGCAAATATTGCCTGCTTGAGGTAATTCCTCATGTAGATACTATCTATGGTGGGGAGGGATGTGCCCATGATGTATTGGGCTGAGTCAACTTTTCTCTGCAGTTTGTTACTTTCCTGTATTTTCAAATTGCCTTACCAGACAATGGTACAACTAATCAGAATACCTTAAGCAGTACATTCCATGCAAGTTTTAAGATTGTTTGGCGACCTGCTGAACTTGCTTAACCTTCTAAGAAAGTAAAGAAACTCTAAAACCTTCCTTGAGATTGCATCTGTGTGCTAGTCACCTGACATGTGACACCCAAGAATTTAAAGCTGCTGACCCTTTCTGCCACCAGTTCACCAATGTACACCAGCGTGCATTCACTCTCCCTCCCCTTCCTAAAATCAACAATCAGTTACATGAGATAGTGTACACTTTGAGTTCTTGTTTCTCCCATAAATACTTAAAATGCCTGAATGCTAGCTCCCAATCCCACATCCTCAATTTTTGGAGGATAAGTACTGTAGCATCAACCTAAAACCACACAGATCTCCAGCTAAGGTCCACAATGTCACAAGTAATCAAAGAATCTTACATATTTAGTCAAGATAGAAGTTGTTTCTTTTCATATGATACCCGTTTCCCATCTTTCCACTTTACTCTGCATTTTCAGCATATCAATATCATTCTCTGTCTGTAAAGATTCACTATACCTGATACAGCAAAGCAATCTGTAGCTGCTAATGGCAATAACCTGTCGTACATTGTTGTGATATAGTTGCATAAGGAAAACTATTTTTCCTTATCTCTGCTATTTCATAGAATTGTCCTTATGGTTTTCTGCTTGGTAACATCTCCCCCCTTTGCGTATTGCTCATTCAATATCGCTCAACAACTTACTTTGCTATAAAAATCAGGCCTTTGATAGAGCCACACACTAATAAACATATTTTTTTTACTATTGAACACATTAGTACACATTGTCAAGGAGTGGGTAGGAACTGGCAGACAGCTTGATCCCATCCAGTACGATGAAACATAATGTCTTCACCATTCCAGGCATGTCTCCTTCAGAGCATAAATGATGGAGATTTGGCATTAATGGAAAACAACAGCATGTGTGATATGTTCTAATTATCTAACGTACATTTTTTAGGAAACTGTGCAAATTGCTGTTGCCTTGGCAGTGTTCCCATGAGCCTTACTAATCCTGCTTTATTACACATTCAAGATTTCTTGCCTTGTGCATTCCTTTGTGCAATCAGAACCTTTGGATGAAGGCTCAGAATGGACCCAAGCTGTGTACCACCTCCTCAGTTTCCAACATACAGCATCCGAGGATGAGAATAATTCTGAATTAAAGGAATTAAACCCACATGAGCTGAGTCCTTTATAAGAATGTTTGCCACCAATGATACACACGGTTGTCTCAATCCCCACGGAATATGTTCAAAATGGCAGTGGAGAGAACAGAATCATAATCAGATTGGTTAGAACAGCACAATTATTCTCCACTTCTTAAAACAGTATTAACACTAGGAAACAGTTCTCCCCACCCTCTCAGAATATGTTAACTAGTACATTGGAGATTCTACTGAAATTAATCTAAATCAGACACTCTCTTAGAACATTGCCTCATAGTAACTTCAAGAGTTTTACTCACTATAAATGATGGCAACATAAATGCATCAATAATTTCCTTTTCTGTTTTCTCAAATCATTATTTGATACTCTTCTGTGATGAAATAAACTGCTAGTCCTTTGTTGCTTGCGTTAAGCGTTCATTAATAGCATCAGTGTTTGTTTTTGCATTTTGCCTATCACTCCACTTCCTTAGAGTGCACTCAAAGTTGATAAAATAATCTTCATTTCTCTCAAGGGTTGGATATGAATCTACTTAACCATCACAAAGCTTAGCATGCTGTACATCAAACTTTTCACAATTAAGACATTTTGGATTAATCTCAGAAATAATCCAATCCACAGCAGTGGAAGGATAATTAGGTAAGTGCATTTTCTTCTGGCTCATTTAGGGATTAGCCAATAGATTCTGTTCTGCACGTTTCCTATAATCCCTATAAACTGCCAGGATTCAATGAGTGTGTCGGCAATGGAAGAACTGAACTATGGAAGAAAACATCAAACTCAAATGGGTCAAGGCAGTGGAAGAAGACAAACCACTCATCTTTGTTATTTCCATGAGGCTGAAGGAATGGAGACTGCCATTTTGTAAAGCTTCTCTGCATCTTCCATTTTGTGAACTGGTTTTGCTTGAATGAATTAGTGTTTTAAAGTAGACACAATGATGCTCCAGGTAATCTGCTGCACTAGAGATAATTTCCAGATAAGAAGTTATTTGTGAGGTGTTCTGTGTTAAACTATAACTTTCAGGCTTGTGAGTAATGGGGTCCGTGTCCTCCCTGAATGATTTGAGCTGTTCACTGGTTTGGTATCTGATTTATAACAAAGAGTCTTAAATTACCAGTCGTCACTTGTGACAGGGGGCAATAAGTAGATGCTGACTTGGATCAGTGCTATTACCATTCAAACTGTACATGGATACAGTCGAATGAGATAGTGTTCCTCTGGGGCCAAGGTGTATAACGTATTCAAAATAGCAAGAGACAGAAAACAAACACACACACACACACACACACACTTCAAGTCCCTGAGTGACAGGCAAAGTGATGATACAGCTCCCGGAAATCCAACCTGTCATTCCACCAGCCGATCACTGGAGGGAAGCAATGGCAGGAGAGGCCAGCTCCCAGCAGAGCATGGATGCTGTGCAACACCACCTCCAGTGTCTCTCACTTGGAATACAGCAGCAGGCAAGCCCACAGCTGGAGGCCTCGCCTTCAATACAACTGAGGCCATGCTGCTGCCTCGTTGCCCGTCTCCCCACAAAACAAACCTGCAACACCTTACATTATCAATATCCAACAGGGTCAGGCAATTGCAAGAGAGTCACTCACAGTTACACGCTACATTGCTTTTGTGCACCAACTCCAATGCCTTTCAGTAGCCGGCAGCAACATGGTCTGCAGCCAGATCAGTCCCTCTGAACCCACTCTAGCCTGAGCGCCAACTTCTCCCACTCCAACCTGAGCATTGGCTTCTCCTTCTCCATGCCACTTGCCATCCATGTACCTATCCAAACTTCTCTCAAGCGTTGAAATCGACCTCAGATTCACCACTTGTGCGGCAGCTCATTTCACACTCTCACGGCCCTCTGAGACAGGACAGTTCCCCTCATGTTCCCCTTAATTTTTTCTCTTTTCACCCTTAACCCATTACCTGCCTGCATTTATACTATCTATACACATCCTATCTATACACTTCACAATTTTGTATACCTCTATCAAATCTTCATTCAATGTTCATTCAGACTATTTTTCCATCTGGTCCAGGTCTCACTGCAAGCTCTTATAATCTCTTCACTACACCCCCTGATCTTGGTGCTGTGATGTCATCCACAAATTTGCTGATCCAGTTAACTACATTATCATCCAGATCATTAACATAGATGATAAACAACAATGGACCCAGCACCATTCCCAGTGGCACTCCATTAATCACAGGCCTCCAGTCAGAGAGGCAACCATCTACTACCACTCTCTGACTTTCCCCATAAAAGCAATATCTAATCATTTAACTACTTCATCTTGAATATCAAGTGACTGAACCTTCTTGACCAACCTCCCAGGTGGGACCTACTTAACTGTCTTGCTGAAGTCCATGTAGACAACATCCACTGCCTTGCCTTCATCAACTTTCCTGCTAACTTCCTCGAAAAATTCCATTAGGTTGCTTGGGCATGATCTACCACACACAAAGCCATGCTGACTATCCTTAATCAGTCCCTCACTACCCAAATAGTCATATATGAGGTGTCTTAGAATACCTTCCAATAACTTGCCCACTACTGATGTCAGGCTCACCAGCCTATAATTTCCTTATTTATTTTTTGAGCCTTTCTTAAACAATGGAACAAAATTAATAATCCTCCAATCCTCTGGTACCTCACCTATCGCTAAGTCCAATTTAAATATCTCTGTCAGGGCTGCTGCAGTTCCTGCATTTGCTTCCCACAAAGTCTGAGGGAACAGCTTGTCAGGCCCTGGGTATATATCCACCCTAATTTGCCTCAAGACAGCAAACATCTCCTCCTCTGCAATCTGTATAGGGTCCATGACCTCAATGCTGCTTTCCTTCACTTCTTTAGACTCTATGTCCATCTCCTGTGCAAATGCAAATAGAAAAAAAATATTTAAGATCTCCTCCATCTGATTTTACTCCACACATAGGTTGCCATTCTACTCTTTCAAAGGACCAATTCTGTCACTTGCTATCCTTCTATCGAATGTCTTAGGGTTTTCCTTCTCCTTGTCTGTTAGGGAAACCTCATGCTTTCTTTTGGCCCTCCTGATTTCTTTCTTAAGTGTTCTCTTGCATTTCTTATACTTCATAAGTACCTCATTTGTTCCTACTTACCCATACCTGCAATGCACCTCCTTTTTTTCTTAAGCAGGGTCTCAGTAAACTAAGGTTTGCTGATCCTGTTGTCTTTACCTTTTATTCTGACAGGCACATACAAGCTTTGTACTCTCAAAATGTCACTCTTAAAGGCCTCCCACTTACCAAGTACACTTTTGCCAGAAAACAACCTGCCCCAATCCACACTTGCCAAATCTTTTCTGATACCATCAAAATTGGCCTTTCTCCAATTTAGATTCTCTACCTGCGAACCAGATCGATCTTTTTGCATATTTTCTTTGAAACTAATGGCATTATGATGCAAAGTGTTCTCCTACACAAACGTTTGGCACCTGCCCTGATTTATACCCTAATAGCAGATCAAGTATCACACATTCTCTCTCATTGGAATTTCTAAGTACTGATTAAGGAAACCTTACTGAACACATTTAGCAAACTTCATCCCATCTAATCCTTTTATGGCAGTCCCAATCAATATGTGGAAAGTTAAGATCACTTGCTATAACAACCTTATGTTTCTTGCAACAGTCTGCGATCTCTCTCTAAATTTGTTCCTCTAAGTCCCGCAGACTGGTGAGTGGTCTATAATGTAGCCCTATGAACGTGGTCATACTTCATTATTCCTCAGTTCCACCCATAAATTTCTAAACATAGCACACAATTCCCTACCACTGTATGAATTGTATTGGTGGGAAGGAATAATCCATACTGCCTAGACCACTCCATGGTACTCCATACCCCCAAGTGACCAGAAGACTCATGGGCCCACCGAAAGAGTGGCAATACTGGTATTTGAGACTGAGGGCAAAATGCCATTGTGTCAACACAAGCAAGGTTGTTAACAATGCTGTTAAGGCTTGTCATTGGCAAATCATCTTTCAAATGATCCCCAACATGGTAAACTGTAATGGTAATATGCAATGATTGGCTCCAAATATCCTTCCATAACTCTGCTCCCCATAAGGGATGAACTGTGACAATATGAGGGTGCTGGTTCTACCGGGGCAACCAGATAGTGAGTTCATTAGCAACAGCCCAAGAATTGCTATAAATATGGGCTTCTTCAATATCATGCACTGCTACGAGATCTGCATATTGACTTGACCCATCCGAGCCTTCCTTCTTCAGAACTTGTTGGGTGAGAGGTTTAAAGGCAGTGGCCTTCCAACAGCAACAAATATACTTCCATATCACAGAGCTGTCAGTGAACCAAGCATGCTGCTACTGAGCAGAATTCAGAAGATCAAATGGAACACCCCAAGCAACAGGCGAGTCGTGGCTTTAGATGTGGGTGGTATAGCCTGAGGAGACTCAGGAAGCAGTTCACATATTTTGTTAATTCCATCCAGTCTCTTGGATACTCATTTAGAAATATACCACTTCCACTTGACAACTGAACTCTGCTGTGTCCCCTCATGGACGAGTGTGTCAAAGAGTACCCATACCATAATAGGAAGGTCAGGGCAGAGAGAGACAAGAGAATCTCCCATCTGTGTTTCAGTCTTCATCAAAGCCCAGTAGCAGGCAAGAAGTTGTTTCTCAAATGAAATGCTATACAATACAACTACTATATCAATATCTGCAGCATAGTAAATTTTAAATTGTCCCATTCAGGCCAAAAAATTTAATCACTGAGGAGGCTTTTGTACTTTTGTGGAATAACATCTTTCCTGACAAGTGGAAATCACCATGCCTGGCAGGTGAGATTTGTGGCTATGAAACAACCTCATGTTCTGGGGCCACTTCCGTGGTGGTTGTCGGAGTTTACTTTGGGACTGTAGGAAGTACTCTGAGAACTCTTGACACCTTTCTTCTGGATGTATCAGTATCCTAAACAGCACATAGCAAGGTTCACTAGACAATGTGGATCATAATGTGTGAGAGTAATGTCTGACGTCACTGTTTCCTTTACCTTTTGGAAAGTCTCTTCACATTGCTTTGTCCATTACCATTTATTCCCTATCTGTAGTAATAAAGTCAGGAAATGGAGCACAGTAGCCAGGTTTGGCAGGTATCTGCTATAGTAACTGATGAATCCTAAAAAGAAAGGCAACTGTGACATGTCCTTTGGCCTTGGGGCATTCAACAGGTATTCATTTTCGTAACACACTTGTATAATTCTTGTGCATCGATGGTGCAACCACAATAAGTGATGCTTGGTTTAAAGAATTTCCATTTGTTATGTTGTGCTCTGAGCCCATCATTTTCTAATCTTTTTAACATGTTTTTGAGATTTTGGAGATGTTCCTTGTCATCCTTACTGGCAACAATGGTATCATTCAGGATGCACTGAGTGCTAAACAGCCTTACAGCACCTGGTCCATAGCTTTCTGCCAGAGTGCAGGTGCCGATGCTACTCCAAAAATAAGCCTATTATAGTGATGAAGCACTTTGTGAACGTTTATGATAAGAAACACTTAGGACTCTTTTATATCTGTAGGAAGGCCTCAGTTAAGTCCATTGAACTTAAGTGTTCTCCTTCAGAAAGGTTTGCAAAGGTATCTTCTATTTTGATCAGTGTATTGATTTACTTCCAGTACCTGGTTGATGGTGAACTTAAAATTATCATAGATTCTGAGAGGCCCATTCTTCTTGGCTATTGGCACCACTGGTGTTGTCCATGGGATCCACTGAACCTTGGAAAGAATTCCTCCAGTCTCCATGCAGTCTAATTCACCAGACAGAACCAGATGGGCTTCGCAAAACTTGGCTGTGACTTTTTTATTTAACACTATTTTAGCTTGATATGTTTGAGTTTTCAAATGCCAATCGAGAACACTGCTGTTGCAACATCCTGTGCCTTTCTTAATTCACTTTCAGTTGACTCTATTGCAGGTGATGTGATATACAAAGGGTGGAAGTATCTCCAATCAAGTTGTAGTTGTCTCAGCCACTCATGTCCCGCATTTTTGATCCCCCTGCTTTCACCACATACAATCCTAATGTGGTTTGTATTTCACTGCTACAAATGTCATTCCCACAGGAGTTATCTTTTCTCCGGTATAATTTCTTAGTTGGAAATCTGAAGGCTTCAGTATAGTGTCTTTGAAATGTCATTCAAACTCATTTTCTGGGTTGACTGGCCAAGCCAGTGTCCAATTCTATTTTAATTTTAATTTGCTGTTCACTTCCGGTGTAAACCATTTTGCTTGTCTGTTGTTAGTTTTCACTTTGTAAATCTCAAGGCTACTCAGTCCCATGTCACTTTCATAATCATCAGATTTTTCATTAACAGCATGCAGATTAGTGCTCTTTCTGAAATAGCAACTTGAGTTTTTATCTCTTCCTCTTCCCAGTGCAATCCATTTGTAGCGTTCTCGCTCAGCGTGTAAGACAACGCGAGCTAAACACTGAGATAAACCTTTGTCAATAACGACAGGATCACAGTAAGGTTAACCGTTTACTGTTCACTCTTCCACATTAACGTATGGTGAAAACTGTTGACAAAACAATACAAGATTTGTACAGCATTTGTTTCCTTCTTGATATTGCATTTACATCATAGATACTTGCAAAAGTAAAACTACAATGACTACATTACATTAAACTGCAGCATACAGTCAGAATCTACCTACGCCATTGACTGCTTTAAATACACTTCAAGGCAAACTATCCTCAACTCTTTAACTAACGAAAACATAAACATTATCAACCGTCGTTATTTTTAACAGGATTGGCATTAACATTTTAATTCAACATATCGATTATCTCATAACTCACAGCGTTGCTTTCACAATGTTTCTGGTGCGTAGAGAGAAAACTTTGCTGGCGCTTGCTCACACATGCCTCCTCCCCCACCTTTCCGTTTTTCCAAACCGATATTTTCCCACAGGACACGGCGAAACCAGATGTGACGTCATCACATGCCGCGATCTCTCACAGACAACCCCAAACAATCCTAACTTTAACTAGAATGCTAACAAATGAATTACTAAGCGAAAATATTATAAACTAAATAACTGCCATAAAGGCAGCACACCATTTATTTTTGTTTGCCCAACATGCTCTTTGTATGTGTCCTACTTCTTTGCATTTTCTGCAATTTTTACCTTTGAACCTGCATTAATCTGGTGTATGTGAGCCCCTGCCTCTATAGTAACACAGTCAGGCTGGTTTCTTTATTAATGTTGTAATTTTGTTCACACTCACTTTTATTCCAGACTGCAACTCAATTGCATCTCTGTCTGCTCTTTCCATTGATACAGCTATTTTAATTGCTCTTTTAAATGCGAGTTGTGCTCCAGTTAGGAGACTTTATAGAATTTTTTTGGTAAGATTTCACAAATTAAATGATCTCTCAGTGTATCAGAAAGCCCATGACCGAATTGGCAATGCTAAGACAATTTCTTCAGTTCAGCCACATACATTGAAATGGACTCCCAGTCCTTTTGATTCCACTTATGAAACCTAAAGCATTCTGCAATCAACAATGGTTTCTCTTCTAAACATTTCTGTATTGCATTCATGGTATCAGCAAAGCTCATTTCAGCTGGTTTGGTCAGAGCAGTCAAACTTCTAATCAAACTATACAATTGTAACCACAATGCACTCAGCAAAACTGGCACTTGCTTCTCATTGATTACTTCATTTATTTTAAAACACTGCTCAATTCACTCAATATCATGTTATCACTTGTGTAATCAAACACATCTACTTTTGCATGTAGTCAGCAATTTCTGCTCTTTTTATTCACTGTTTATGAATGCATGAATTCTTTTGTTGCCCACCTTTTTATAAAACTCAAACATTTCACTTCACATCAACTGGTACAATATGGTGCATTAACGTTGCACTGTGAAAAGAACTTCAGCTCCAGTCACCAAAAGCAAAACTTCCTAGTGGCAAAATAATTTAATTCTGATTCCCATTCCCGTTGTGGCATGTACCACAATGAGGCCACATTCAGGGTGGAGGAGCAACACCTAATATTCTGTTTGGGTAGCCGCTAACCTGATGGAATAAATATAAGTTTCTCCTTCCAGTAAAAAAAAACAGTCCTCCCTATTGCCTCTTCTTCTATACCCCACTTGGGACTCTTACCTTTTCTCACTTGCCTATCAGCTCCCACTGGGTCCCCTCCACCTTCTTCCTCCTATGGTCCTCTTTTGTCTTCTATCAGATTTCTTCCTCTCCAGCCTTTTACCTTTCCTACCTACCTGGCTTCACCTATCATCTTCTAGCTATCTTCCACCCCCTCTCCCCACCTTTTTATTCTAGTGTCTTCCCTCATCCTTTCCAGTCCTGAAGAAGGGTCTCGGCCCAAAACATCTACAGTTTATTCATTTCCATAGACATTTCCTGACATGCTGTGCTCATCCAGCATTTTGTCTGTGTTGCTCTTAATGTTTTCATATAAGCTTTAAGCCCAAATCCAAAAGAAAATGAATCCATCAAGCAAACTATCAAAACACTTGACAGACATCCACATTTAATATTGTCTGTGACCAAGAAAGAACCCAGCTCCTACCAACAAACATTCAACAGACGTCAACAGACACTTTGTCACTAACAAATCTACAACGTTTACTCTACAGACCCCAAATGCTATGAATTCAAAAAGAGTTCAATTGTAATTTTGACTCACCAGACATTCATCCAATGTTTTACAAAATCTGAACTAATGAACATGTAAATATAATATAATAGCTGATAGAGAAATATGGTTGCATGGTGCCCAGGACTAGGTGCTCAATATTCCAGGTTATGCAATGTTCCAAATGAATAGAGCTTTGACCAGCAACCAATCTGGACATCAGAAGTTTGAGAGGAGGGGATTTCACTCAGGTCCACTGCCTGAGAAGGAAAAGGCAGCAGCATAATAGAGCTTCGACCAGTGACCAATTTGCATTTGAGATTGATCAGCAAGAGCAAATTAAAGGAAGGCAGGGGCAAGCGTAGCAACCAACATTGCAATGGCCATCATCCTAATGGACAGAGTTAGAGTGGTGATTTTGAGGCTTTAGCTCTTCAAGGCTTCAGCAAAGAGAGGTTTCAGTCAGAGAGGAAATGAAAGGTTTTATGTTAAGTTTTTTTCCCTTCCCTTCTTTATATCTGCTCAGCTAGGACAGTGTGAAGCAGGATAGTGGAATGTTCCTCTTGTGGGATATGGGAAGGCAGAGAGACCTCCAGTGTCCCTGACAACTACAACTGCAAGAAGTATCTCCAGTGGCATCTTCTAAAAATCCGTGTTAAGGAGTTGGAGCTGGGACTGGATGAACTCTGGTTCATTCGGGAGGCTGAAGGAGTGACGGATAGGACATATGAAGAGTAGTTACACTCAAGCTTCAGAACATAGGATACTGGGTGACAGGAAGGAGAAGGGGACTAAGGAGACTGTGCAGAGTACACCTGTGGCTATTCCCCCTCAACAACAGGTACATCCATTTGGATATTGTGGGTGGTTGACCTAACAGAGGAAAGACACAGTTCAGGCCTCAGAAGGGAAAAGGGAAGAAGAGGCATGCTGTTGTGATAGGGGATTTATTAGTTAGGGGAATGGACAGGAGGTTCTGTGGGCAAGAAGTTTCCCAGATGGTATGTTGCCTTCTGTGTACCAGTGCCCCGGACCTCTCAGACTAAGTCCTCAGCTTTCTTAAGTGGGAGGTGAACAACTAAAGGTCATGGTTCATGTAGTACTAATGACATAGGTGGGACAAGAGATGTGGTTCTACAGAAGGAGTTCAGGGAGTTAGGTGCTAAGTTAAAGGGCAGGATCTCCAAGGTTGTAATCTCAGGATTGCAACCCATTCCCTGTGCTAGTGAGGCCAGAGCTAGGAAGATTATACTGTTTAATACATGTCTGAGGAATTGATGTAGGAAGGAATGCATATGACTTTTCATCATGGGCTCTCTTCCAGGGAAGTTGGGACTTGTACAGAACTAGAAGGTGACTAATATCCTGGTGGGAAGGTTTGTTAATGCTGCATTGTGGGGTTTAAACTAGAGTTGCAGAGAGATGGGAACCAGAATGCCAGAACAGATAGTGGAGAGGTTGTGAAGGCAGATGTTGTTAAAACCTTAGACTAAAAGTCAGGAATCAAAAGGTTGAACATGGTGCAGCTAGTATCATAAGCTGCATATATATTAACGCAAGAATTAAAGGAAAGGTAGATAAGCTGAGGGCATGGGTCAACATCTGGAATTATGACTGTCGCCATTCATGAGCCTTGATTTCAGGAGGAGAAGCACTGGAAGCTCAAAATATTGGGGTTCCATTGCTGACAGAAAAAAGGAGATGCATAACACAAAGGGTCTCGGCCCGAAACGTCGACAGTGCTTCTCCTATAGATGCTGCCTGACCTGCTGTGTTCCACCAGCATTTTGTGTGTGTTGTATGCATAACACATATAGGCAAGTAGAAACAAATGAGGTGCTTATAGAATACAAGAAATGCAAGATAACACCTAAGAAAGAAATCAGGAAGGCTAAAAGAGAGTATGAAGTTGTTCGAGCAGACAAGATGATGGAGAATCCTAAGGGATTCTACAGGTATGTTAAAAGCAAAAAGATTGCTTGGGACAAAATTGGTCCTCTGGAAGACCAGAACGTGATCTATGTGTGGAGCCAAAACAGATAGGGGTGATTTAAATGCATTCTTTGCATTTGAATTTACTTGGAAGATGGATACAGGATCTATAGAAGTGAGATCAATTTCATAGACCATGTATAGATTAAAGAGAAGGAGGTTTTTGCTACCCTGGGCAAAACAGGATGGATAAATCCCCAGGGCCTGACAAGGTGTACCCTTGGACCTGAGAGGAGGCAAGTGCAGAAATTGCCAGGGCCTGAGCAGAGATATTTAAAACATTCTTAGCAAAAGAAGAGACACCAAAGAATTGGAGGATAGCCAGTGTTGTCCTGCTGTTTTAAAAAGATTCTAAACAGAAACCAGGAAATTATAGGACAGTGAGTCTGACAACAATTTTGGGAAAGTTATTGGAAGATATACTAAGGGACCAGATATATAAGTATTTGGGTAGACATGGACTGATTCAGAATAGTCAGCAGGGCTTTGTGCATGATAGGTCATGTCTAACCAATTTTACAGAGTTTTTCAAGTAAGTTTACCTGGAAAGTGGATGTTGCCTACATGGACCTTAGTAAGGCTTTTGAGAAGGTCCACATGTGAGGCTGGTCAAGAAGGTTCAAATGCTCAGCATTCAGGATTAGGTAGTAAATTGGATTAGACATTGGCTTTCTGGGAGAAGCCAGGGAGTAGTAGTAGAGGGTTGCCTCAATGACTGGAGGCCTGTGACTAGTGGTATACCGCAGATATCTGTGCTGGGTCCTTTGTTGTTTGTCATGTATATCAATGATCTGGATGATAATGTTGTTTACTGGATCAGCAAATTTGTGGATTACACCAAGATTGGGGGTGTAGTAGACAGAGAGGAAGCTATCATGGCTTGCAGAGGGATCTGCATCAACTGGAAAAAAGGCAGATGAAATTTAATGCAGACAAGTGTGAGGAGTTGCACTTCAGTAGGACCAACCAGGGTAGGTCTTACACAGTGAATGGTAGGACACTGAGGAGTGTGGTAGAATAAAGTGATATCGGAATACAGGTACATAATTAATTGAAAATGGCATCTCAGGTAGATAGGATTAAAAAGAATGCTTTTGGCACATTGACCTTAATAAATCAATGTATTGAGTACAGAGTATTGAGTCCTGCTAAAGGGTCTCGATTCAAAGCTTTGACGGTAGTCTTTTCCATAGACGCTGCCTGGTGTGCTGAATTTCTCAAGCATTTTGTGATGTTGCTTTGATTTCCAGCATCTGCAGGTTTTCTCTTGTTTGTATTGAGTACAGAAGTTGGGATAGTATGTTGAAGTTGTATAAGATGATGGTGAGGCGTAATTTGGAGTATCGTGTGCAGTTTTGGTCATCTACTTACAGGAAAGGTTGAAAAGTACAGAGAAAATTTACAAGGATGCTGTTGGGTCTGGAAGATCTGAGTTATAAGGAAAATTGATAAGGTTAGGACTGTACTCTTTAGAAAATACAAGATTGAGACAGAATTTGATAGAGGTATACAAAAATTATGAGAGATATAGATACAGTAAATACAAGCAGGATTTTTTCCACTGAGGTTGGACGGGACTACAACCTAAGGTCATTGGTTAAGGGTGAAAGGTAAAATGTTTAAGAGGAACATGAGGGAAACTTCTTCACTCAGAGGGTCATGAGTATGTGGAATGATCTGCCAGCACAAGTGATCCATGTGAGCTCGATTTCAATGCTTAAGGGAAGTTTAGATAGGCACTTGGACAGTAGAGATATGGAGAACCATGGTCCAGGTGCAGGTCGTTGGGAGTAGGTAGATTAAATGGTTTCAGCATGGACTAGATAGGCCAAATGGCCTATTTCTGTACTGTACTTCTCTGTAACTCTAACTGTAACAGGCCAAAAGGAAAATAAGTTAGGTAGTTTTGTTAATCAGGGAAAATTCCAGAGTAGTTCTGAGCTGTGATGTAATGGTAGTGATGTGGAAACAGTTTAGGTTAAAGTTATCAATAGCAGGGGAAGGAAAGCACAACTGGGAGTTGTCTGCTGAACCCAAATATGTGACTTTTCCATAGGTCAAAACGTATGAGAAAAGATTAAGAACAACTTTGAAGGGTGCTGCAACTATAAAACCAAAGAGCATAAGATATAGCTGCAGAATTAGGCTATTTGGCCCATCAAGTCTGCTCCGCCACTTCATCATGAGTGATCCAATTTTCCTCTCAGCCCCAATCTCCTGCCTTCTTCCCATATTCCTTCATGTCCTGACCAATCAAGAATCTATCAACCTCTGTCTTAAATACACATAAAGACTCGGCTTCCACAGCTGCCTGTGGGAAAAGATTCCACAGATTCACCACTCACTGGCTAAAGAAAATTATCAGCTGAGACATTAACTAAACTGGCAATGATACAGCAGAAGAATAATCTATGGAATGGGACACAATTAGACTTTAATCTAAAATAACCCCTTTATTGGCATCTTCTAACGATTTAAATCTGAACACGCTTTCTGCTACTTCTAGTATGTCTTACACAATGTTGATTATTTGAACAGCAGCTTCCTATATAGATTCACTAGTCAAGTGTAAAATGTCTGTCACATTTGCCTAATGCGATCCTTAAGAGCAATGATCTTAATTTGTTTACGGGTTGTGGTGGCTGTTGGTTAGTCAGCAATTATTGCCCATTTCCACTGACCTATTGTCAGAGATGACCCCATTTGTGGATCTGCTGCCACATATTGTCTTCATCAGATAAGGATAGTTGGTTTCATTCCCCAGAGTACATTAGAGAACCAAATGAGTTCTTGCATCAATCTAGCAGTTTTGTAGCTATCATTACTGACATTCGTTCTATTAATTACAGACTTATTGAGTTAATTGAACTTAAATTCTCCAGCTTCTCTGGAAGGAATCAAACTCAATACATTGGATCATTAGTTGATGAGTCCAAAAACTTAAACAATTGACTGTCATACTCAAGGATATTTTTACTTTGATACTTGATATTTTTTGAGTGATCCAACATGGTCATCCAATTGGAATAAAGCTCACTTTTCCAATAATCCTAGGCAATATCTAATTCAGTTAGATTTCTCTAAAGGTGGAGTGTTTTTTCTTCTTCTTTCTGGTATTGGTCTGAACTAAAACCTTGCTCCTTAACATGAGATAACGTATACATTTTTAGTTCTACAAATTTCAGTTTTTTTCCTGGGTCACATGCAGCATCCATACACCACACAGCCTCTTCATTAATCCTTTATTGCTAGACTTTAACAGGATGGTCCCCAATATTTCTATAGCATTGTTAAATATCAGTCAGATATCCAGTTCATGTCAAGCTCAAACTCGTCATCACAGAGGAGATTCATTAAATTTCAGGGCAACTATGTAATGCTGTCAGACTACCTCAGAAGGAGTATGATCTGTCAAGATCATCTGCCTTATCTGCTCCAAGCAGATGGACTGAAAGAACATGTCAACCAATAAGTATGATTTATGATCTGTACAGAAATTGTTGAAATCTGCCCTGTCTGACATGGGTCATATCATGTTCTTCAATTCAGATAAAAATTACTTTTAGTATCTAGTAAATGTTGAAAGAACTTCCTTATTCCACTACTTCTCCATGACTAGATTGGTAATATCAATAGGCATTCTGTCTTGCTTTATAAGCTCCACAATACTGAAATCAAGGCAGTCAGTCTAAATACTAAACAGCCACTACAAAGCTGAAACCTTCTCATCGCCAAGCCAAGATCTAAACATCATCCATACTCAGTGGAAAAATAATATCAGCCCTCTAAAATCAGAACCATCAAATGAGGCTGTGACCTTCATATTTCACAACCAATGATAAAGCAATACTTTACATTATGATCATCATTTAGGTTAAAGTGGTACCTTACAGAAGTAATGATTCCATCAAATTTATTAAAATATTATTGTGTAGCTCTTAACCAAATGGAGTATCAAGTATTTAAATGAAGCCAGGACAGTAAAGAGCAAGCAATCCCCTAGTGAGATTCTCACACGTGGTCCTGTCATGTTCAAAGTATTCATCTAGGCAGGAGGAAAAATTACTCCAGAGAGAATGCCATTAAATGTATTATAAATCATTTTATTTTGGGGACTCTGTGCCTACTCTATCATTACTAATTCCTCACATACAAATGCATATCCATACATATGAAAGGTAATCACTTAAGGAATTTCTCCAGCAGTTAGAAAACCAGAATCCCTCTACATGTGGCACAAGTGTATTGGTGACAGAATCAAGGGAACAGCTATAAAATGAAAGCGCACCATGTTCATGAAACAAGAAATCTAGAAATTCAAACATAGTTGAACAGAATCCTAAAATAATATAGTGCTAATATTTTGGCTAACATTTTTTCAGCAGATAATAATGTTTATAGAACACTTTTCAAATAAATGATTTAATTCAAAGTGCTTTACAATGGGATAAATTTCAAACATGAAAATAAAAGAAATATTATTTAAAAGCAAAATTAAATAAATAGGTCTTCAGCTGGCATTTAAAAATATCAACTGAGTCTGCATCCTTTTTAGGTTTAGGTATGAAGTTCAATTGTTCAGGAACATAGTTCAAAGAAGTTGACCTGCCAATTATCTTTTGAGGGAGATTGTTTAAATTTTTGATTGGCAGAAAAAGACCTGACAGCTTGAGCAGGGTTATAAAATGGAAGCAATTATATGATGTAAGCTGGTCCTAGCCCATTGAGAGCTTGACAAACAAGCAAGAGAACTTTAAAATCAATTCTAAAAGTTACAGGAAGCCAATGCAGAGTGGTTAGGACAAGAGTGAAATGCTCCCTCATTCTGGTTTATTTAGAAGTCTAGCAGCAGCATTCAAAATGAGTTGAAGTTTGTCAATGGGTTGCTTTGGAAGGCCAATAAAAAGCACATTATAGTAACACACACAAAATGCTGGAGAAACTCAGTAGGCCGGGCAGCAGGGTTTCGGCCTGAAATGTCACCTGTACGTTTTTCCATAGATGCTGCCTGGCCTGCAGAGTTCCTCCAGCATTGTGTGAGTGTTGCTCAGATCTCCAGCATATGCAGACTTTCTCTTGTTTGTGACATTGTGGTAACATAGTCTATTTGATATAAAGGCGTGAATGAGATTCTCAGCATCATTATGTGACAGAAATGGATGTATCTTTGCAATATTTCTTAAGCTGCTCTGGTCACTTTCTTTATGTGGGATGTAAAATTCAAATCTGAATCAAGGATAACAGCCAGGCTTGTTCATTTTGATTTTACAAGGAGAACCAAGTTCCCAGGTTTTTCAAGAAATAGGATTCAGGCTCCCACCACTCCCAAGCTCCACATCTACTTCTATCACCAGTCTCAAGTGCTATCACAGATACCTCACTTTTTTTTGTCAAAGTAAATGAAAAAACGATTAACCTATTTCCTTTGGTCCAATTAAGAAAGGGTTAAATGCAACAATTATGCGTTGTGGATAATAAGGTCATGCACACTTTGAAATGTAATATTCAATAAAGTTTTGTGTATGGTATATGCTGTACATAAAATACCCCAATTATAATATTCAATGTAATACATTAATTTTATTGTGCGTAGGCTGTAGAGAAATTTGATATACCTTGAGCAGAATGATTATTAGCATGATTATCAGAGCACTGAAATAGGGAGGCTGAATCATTTTAAATGCTCCTGTATCATTACAAGACTGAGGTCCATGGACTGTTTAATTTACTGTTTATTTATTCAGATAATATCACCTCATGTATTGAACCAGCTTACTAATGAAACCATAGTGGACAGTTTTCTTCTGAACCTAGAAATGCAGCTTCACTTCATGTAAGTTGCTGCTTCAGATTCTCAGAAACATGTTGTTAGAAGCTTAATTGCTGGAACATTGATCGTGGATGAGTTCTGAGTGTTAGGTACAAAAGGACAACTATTTTATGAAGGTAATGTTGAATTGTAAGCAGACAAATAAATTCCCTGGCCATGATTGTTCTCAGTTTAATATTGTTAGTTACTATTGCTGATGTTGTGCTGCTTAATTTAGTGAAATACATCACTGTGTTAAAATTAGACACATTAGTATAGTGCTATACACAACAGTTATGCATTGTGAAGGATCATATCATGTGCAGTTGGCTACTTCACTAAATAACATAACACAATTGTTGCAAAGTACTGTAGATTTTTTAGTATGTGTTAAATAAAAAATAGATACCTATTAGTGTATAGTATAGCAATTTATTTTTCATTGTGTTGTGTCCATACTGAATTTAATTGCCGTACATTTCAGAACTGATGTACTGATATAATATAAATGGATTCAATTTCCCCTGATATACTTATTCTTTATAGCATTTTGAGTGCTTTTCAACAGGACTTTTTTTTTCTTAAAACTGAACAATTCTGTGCAGAACTGCTGTCTTTTCATTATATACTGTAAGTTGATAGAGTTTACCGAATGTAGACAGAGGTTCTGAACCTCCACTCAGTTGAAAGCTAAATTTGGGGACAAATGTACACTGTCACTGGAGCCCATCAATGAAACAATAACTGCTGCAGTTCTCCCGTGTGGAAAAGCTGTCTGTGCAAACCTGACAGATCCAAGAAAGTTAAATGGAAGAAGTAGCTATGAACTTAGTGGACAATGGAATTATATAATTACCTTTTTTTCTATTTTAAACCATCTTCAATGTATTTAAATTGCTTTGTTTCATAGTATTTCCAATTTTTAATTTTTTGAAAATAAATTCAATACTTGTTAGCATTGTAATAGTTTTTGGGTGTCACAGAGGGATTTACGAGCCAAGAATCCTGGCAATGGAGCATGCTCTTTTGCAGAGCCACTCTGCTGTGTTGGGCCACACTGATTAACAGGTAACCAGTTTCCTTGCAGAAGAAAACGACTGGCAATCTACCCTGACAAACAGGCTCTTAGGTTAGGACTAAAATAATTGGTCAGTTTCATTACAGATCCACATCATTTCTGTTTAGTTCCTACAAAAATTACGGTGCACAATCTAAAAGTCACAGGAATGTTTAGAATTAGGCTGTTAATGGAATAAGTCACATCATAATTTTGTCTTCCTTTTAGACAGATGTTACATCAGTATTAAGTATCACATTTTTTTCGAGATGACAATAGTGCCACTCTGCAATGTTTTGCAGACTTTCTAGGAAAGGAACGTGTTTGTTGCCCGGATATTGAACTTTCTGCTGTTGGATTCCGGCCATACTATTTGCCAAGGGAAATCTCACATGCAATTGTGGTTGTTGTGCACATCCCTCCCTCTGCCAACCCGATGTCGGCGTGTAACATCATTCACACTGGCATAGCCGGACTACAAACCCAGCACCCGAGTGTCCTCATTACCACCTCGAGTGACTTCAACCATGTTACCATGGCTAGAACACTGCCCAACTTCACGCAGTATGTGAGCTGTACAACCAGCGGGGAGAGGTCCCTGGACTTGATGTACGCTAACATTAAGGGTGCTTACAGCTCCTCTCTCCTCCCCCCCCCCCCCCCCCACCCCCGGGAAGGTCAGATCACAACCTGGTGCATGTGAAACCATGCTACGTGCCACGTAAACCTGCAACCTGGAGGTCAGTGAGGAAATGGTCGGGGGAGGCTTACGAGGAACTCCAGGATTGTTTTGAGGTGACAGACTGGCAAGCCCTCTGTGAGCCACATGGAGAGGACATTGATGGGCTCACAGAGTACATCACTGGTTACATCCACTTCTGTGTGGACTGCAATGTTCCGGCAAGAACTGTCCTTTGTTATTCAAACAAGCCATGGGTAACAAAGGACATTAAGGACATCCTGAATGCTAAAAAGAAGGTGTTTAGAGATGGAGATAGGGAGGAGCTGAGGACAAGACAGAGGGACCTGAAAGCCAAGATCAGGGAGGCTAAAGACAGGTAAAGGAGGAAGCTTGAGTGGAAACTCCAGCAGAACATGAGAGAGGTCTGGAGTGGGATGAGGACCATCACTGGGTTCCGGCAAGCTAGCAACAGAGGAGCTGAAGGCAGTGTGGACAGGGCCAATGAACTGTTCTTCAATAGATTTGACACTGTGGCCCCTGCCCATCCCCCACATGGTTTATCTGTTGTCAGCCCCCAACCAACACATACTCCACTCTCCCCTCCTACCCCCACTCACAGCCCCCCACCCTGCTCTCGTGACTACACCCCTCCCTCACCTGAAACCACCACGGTGGGCTTCACAGCTGAATATGTGAGAAGACAGCTGAAATGTCTCCACCCAAGCAAGGTTGTAGGCCCGGATGGTGTCAGCCCAGGGTGCTCAAAGCCTGTGCCCCCTAGTTATGTGGAGTACATCACCATGTCTTCAACCTGAGCCTGAGTCTCCAAAGGGTTCCTGTGCTGTGGAAGACGTCCTGCCTTGTTACTGTACTGAAGACACCACGCCCCAGTGGCTCCAATGACTACAGACCGGTAGCATTGACCTCCCACATCATGAAGACCCTGGAGAGACTTGTTCTAGAGCAGCTCTGGCCTACGGTTAGGTCACACTTAGACCCCCTCCAGTTCGCCTATCAGCCCCGACTAGGAGTTGAGGATGCCATCGTCTACCTGCTAAACTGTGTCTACGCCCACCTGGACAAGCCAGCGAGCACTGTGAGGGCCATGTTTTTTGACTTCCCCAGTGCGTTCAACACCATCCGTCCTGCTCTGCCGGGTGAGAAGCTGACAGTGATGCAGGTGGATGCTTCCCTGGTGTCATGGATTATTGATTACCTGACTGGCAGACCACAGTACGTGTGCTTGCAACACTGTGTGTCAGACAGAGTGGTCAGCAGTACTGGGGCTCCACAGAGGACTGTCCTGTCTCCCTTTCTCTACACCATCTACACCTCGGACTTCAACTACAGCACAGAGTCTTGCCATCTTCAGAAGTTTTCTGATGACTCTGCCATGTTTGCATGCATCAGTAAGATGAGACTGAGTATAGGGCTACGCTGGGAAACTTTGTCACATGGTGTGAGCAGAATCATCTGCAGCTTAATGTGAAAAAGACTAAGGAGCTGGTGGTGGACCAGAGGAGGGCTAAGGCACTGGTGACCCCTGTTTCCATCCAAGGGGTCAGTGTGGACATGGTGGAGGATTACAAATACCTGGGGATACGATAAACTGGACTGGTCAAAGAACACTGAGGCTGTCTACAAGAAGAGTCAGCGCCGTCTCTATTTCCTGAGGAGACTGAGGTCCTTTAACATCTGCCGGACAATGCTTAGGATGTTCTACGAGGCTGTGGTGGCCAGTGCTATCATATTTGCTGTTGTGTGCTGGGGCAGCAGGCTGAAGGTAGCTGACACCAACAGGATCAACAAACTCATTCGTAAGGCCAGTGATGTTGTGGGGGTGGAACTGGACTCTCTGATGGTGGTGTCTGAAAAGAGGATGCTGCCAAGTTGCATGCCATCTTGGACAATGACTCCCATCCACTCCATAATATACTAGTTAGGCACAGGAGTACATTCAGCCAGATTCCACCAAGATGTAACACTGAGCATCGTAGGAAGTCATTCCTACCTGTGGCCATCAAACTTTACAACTCCTCCCTCGGAATGTCAGACACCCTGAGCCAATAGGCTGGTCCTGAACTTATTTCCACTTGGCATTATTAACTTATTATTATTTAATTATTTATGTTTTTATATTGCTATATTTCTTCACTATTCTTGGTTGGTGCGGCAGTAATGAAACCTAATTTCCCTTGGGAAATTAAAGTATGTCTAAAGTATGTCTGTCTGTCTGTCTGTCTGTGTTGCTTGAATTTCCAGCATCTGCAGAATTCCTCATGTTTGTCTCTCAGGAATGCAGGTACAGTACCTTTAAGTGGATGAACATACCTCCCCATGGCCAGATGACAGGGAGACTCCAAACCAGACTAAAATAGCGGAGTGCAAAGCTTCCTCTACCCAATAGCATTTTTGCAAATGCACATTCTCTGAAGAACAAAATAGAAGACCTAAGGGCAAGACTGCTGTTTTGGAGGGAAATGAGGAATTGTGCTCTGTGTTTCATGGAGACATGGTTCACCTCAGATGCTGGTCAGACCTGAGGGCTTCTCAATCCTGCAGATGGACTGGGCTGCCAATTCAAAGAGGGAATGATGAACTCTTTGTGGTACTCAGTCTCGTCACACTCCTTTTCCACCGACCTAAAACATCTAATGATTCTGTGCTGGGTATTCTACCTATCCTCTGTGTTCCTGACTGCTATTTACATTTTGCCAAATGCCAATGTTAAGTAAGCCCTGGAGCAATTGAGAGCCATGATCAGCAAACAAGAAACAGCCTATCCCAATGCCTTTCAAATCATTGCTGGGGACTTCAATTGGGCTTGTTTGAAAAAAAAATCTCTGCCCAATTCGCATCAACATATCACCTGCAGCAACAAGCGTCTCAACACGCTTGACCACTGCTATACTACCATAAGGAATGCCTACCATTCCATCCCTAGGACACATTTCAGGAAATCTGATCATCTGCTTCTCCTCATCCTACTAGCACACAGAGAGAAGCTAAAGAGCAAGACTCCAGAAGTATGGACAACAAAGAAGTGGTTCCTGGAGATAGAGGAGTGGCTACAGGACTGCTTTGAGTCAATGGACTAGAACATGTACAGGACTTGTCAGAGGATAATGAATACATCATAGTTACCTTGGACGTTATAAAGTCAGTCTTGGACAGATGTGTCCCCACAAAATCATTTAGAGTCTTCTCCAACAAGAAGCCCTGGATGAAACAAAAGATCTGTAATCTGCTGAGGGTCAGATTAGTTGCATTCAGGTCCGGTGACCAAGCAAAATACAAGAGTTACGATGTCAAAAAACCCACCTCATGTGCAAAGCGGTAATTCCAGTCCAATCTGGAATCACAGAAAGATTCTCAACAGCTATGGCAGGGTTTGATTGCTATCAGCTTCTATAAAGTGAAATCAATCGACATTTGTAACAACAAAGTTTCATTCCCACATGAGCTCAATGCCTTTTATGCTTGCTTTGACCAAGGAAGTATGGAATCACCTTCATGGACTTCCACAGCCCCTGATGACCCTCTGATTTCAGTCCCTGAGGTAGATGTAAGTACATTCTTCAGCAGTGTGAACCCATGGAAATCATTAGGCCCAGACAGGGCACCTGGACAACTACCGAAGCCCTATTCCGATCAGCTGGCTGGATTGTTCACTGATATCTTTAAACTCTCATTTTGGTAGTCTGAGCTGCTTCAAGCAGGCTTCATTATACCAGTGGCCAAGAAGAACGTGGTAACTTGCCTCAATGACTATTGTCCAGTAGCACTTACATCCTCTGTAATGAAGTGCTTTGGGATGTTGGTGAAGGAACATATCATCATTTGTCTGAGGAGTGACTTGGTTCTACTTCAGTTTGCCTACTATCACAACAGGTCAAGAGCAGATTTCATTTCATTGGCTTTTCTCTCACCACTGGAACTTCTGGACAGAGAAGATGCATAGATCAGGGTGCTCTTCATTGACTTCAACTTGGCATTCTGCACTACAGTCCACTCAAAACTATTCAATAAGCTTCAAGACCTAGCCCTCAATACTTCCTTGTGCACTGGATCCTCTATTTCCTCACTTGCAGACTCCCATAAATTTGGATTAGGAACAACATCTCCTCCACAATCTCCATCAGCAGAGGTGCACCCAAGGCTGTGTGCTAAGCCCCCTGCTCTACTCACGTTATACATATTACTGTGAGGCTAAGCGCAGCTCCAGTGTCATATTTGAGTTTGCTGACAACATCGCTGTCGTTGGCAAAATCAAAAGTAGTTGCAAATCAGCATATAAGAGGGGGATTGAAAATCTGTCTGAGTGGTGCCACAACAACAACCTGTCACTCAGTGTCAGCAAGACCAAGGAACAGATTATTAACGACAGGAGGAAGAAACCGAAGGTCTATTTGCCAATCATCTTTGGGAGATCAGACGTGGAGAGGGTCAGCAACTTTAAATTCCACACTATAGCTTCAGAAGATCTGTCCTGGGACAAGCATGTAGAAATTACAAAGAAAGAACAGCAGCACCTCTACTTCCTTAGAAGTTTTCAAAGATTCAGAATGTCATTTAAAGCTTTCACAAACCTTTATAAATGTGCAATGGAGTGTATACCAATTGGTTGCATCCATGGCCTAGTATGGAAGCACCAGTGCCCTTGAACAGAAAAGCCTACAAAAGTAGTGAATACAGCCCATACGTGTAAAGCTATCCCTGTCATTGAGTATATTTACAAACAGTGCAGTCACAGAAAAGAAGTATCCATCATCAAGGACCCCCACCATACAGGCCACACTCTCTTCTTACTGCTGCTAACAGGAAGGTGGTACAGAAGCCACAGGACCCATACCATTAAGCTCTTGAATCCCAACATTGAATTGTCCCATAACCTGTGGACTCACTCACAGGGACTCTTCATCTCATGTTCTCAATATTTATTACCTATTTATTTGTAATTGCTATTTTTCTTTTTTTCTTTTTCTATTTGCACAGTTTGTTGCCTTTTTCTTTGTCTTTCCTGTTGAGTGCAGTTTCTTGTTGTTTCCATGGTGTTTCCTTGTATTTACTGTGAATGCCCACAAGAAAATGAATCTCAGAGTTGTATATGGTGACATATATGTACTTCGATGACAAATTTACTTTGAAGTTTATTTTGAGTACACGTCACCAAGTGAAGCTATGCCATTATGAAAGCAGTGAGCTGGATGCTGGCTGTGTGCCCAGAGACCCAAATTCGTTGGGCATAGTGCTCGATAAAAGCAATGCAACAGACTTTTAACACCATAAATCAGTGAGTTGTTCTGTTACATCTCCCCGCTTGCTGTGAAACAGGGACGCCTTTTTTTCCTTTATTAGAGAGAGAGAGCCTGTGATATGTCGAATTACCCGGTGAACGAGTAGTCTTTGGGGAACTTCAAGTCTGTGTCTTTATTGATGCTTTACTACATGCTTCAGTGCTCGGTGGGGGGTGCCAATGCTTTTTGATGGTGGGGAGGGGATCGTTACTTTGCTGCTGCTTACACAAGGGAGGGGGGAGTTGGGGTTCTAACATTTAACGGTCATTCATTCTCTGGGGCATTTCTCTGTTTTCGGGGATGTAGAATTCCAGGATGTATATTCCGATTAAATTTGAAGAGAGCTTCAGAGCAAGTACAGACAAAAAGAATTTCAGGATGTGTACTGTATACATTTCTCTGACATTAAATGCACCTATTGAAACCTATTGATGGTTGACTGTAGTTGCTTATTTGCAAGATTTTTACAGATTGAAATCAATCTGACATAAGCTGCCTAGTAGTGTTAATGATAAAAGCAGTACAACTTCATTTAATTATGATAGCTAGGCAATGTTATACATTAAGTCTGGCTTTGAAAATATTAATTATATAGTTCACAAAATTTATAACCACACATCAAATGTTTTCACATAAAACCTGACAGCTCTTCTTCCACTTTACGTTAAAATTCCATTGTCCTTTTACATAATTCCAAGATAGTGAGCATTTGCTTTGAATTGACTTCCTTTTTTTAATGTTTTGGTTAATATCTCAGAGTAAGTATTTCTTCCTGATTAAAGAGCCTGTGGCGACCCATTTCCTGGCACATCCGAACCGACTCACAATTAGATAGCCTACGGGGGTTTGCGAGCACAGGGCTTTGGAGCCTCTGCACCAGGGGGGGCAGGTTGAGGGAGGCTTAAAAGTGAGGCTGAAGATTTCGAATAAAGTTTTTTCCTTCGACTGCAGTTACCGACTCCGTGTCGTAATTTTAGCGCTGCGTGTAGCACACCGCTACAATTGGTGACCCTGACAGCCCAAACGATTTTTGGACCAGAAATGACCAACGCCGCCTCTGTTCATGCGGTTTCGTTGAAACTGCTGGGTTTCTGGACACAGCGCCCGAACCTATGGTTCCAGCAAGCCGAAGCCCAATTCCACATTCGCCAGATCACCTCAGAAGACACCTGCTACTACTACGTGGTGAGCTCCCTCGACCAGGACACAGCGGCCCAGGTCGCGGAGTTCGTACAGTCGCCCCCGGTAGACGGCAAGTACACAGAATTCAAAGCCCTGCTCCTCAGGACTTTCGGACTCTCACGGCGCGAGCGGGCTGCCCGTTTACTGCACCTGGATGGCTTGGGCGACAGACCTCCATCGGCTTTAATGAATGAGATGTTGTCTCTCGCCAACGGACACACACCCTGCCTCATGTTTGAGCAGGCATTCCTGGAGCAGCTGCACGAGGACATACGCCTGCTGCTGTCCGACGCGGATTTCAGTGACCCCCGGAAGGTGGCAGCCCGGGCGGACTTGCTGTGGAACGCCAAAAAGGTGAGCGGGGCGTCCATCGCACAGTTCTCCCAGCCACACTACCGGCAGCAAACCAGTCCAGGCCCGGCCGCAAAGCCCGCCAACCCCCAGCCCAATGAACACTGGTGTTTCTACCACCAGCGGTGGGGCGCAGAAGCCCGCCGTTGTCGCCCGCCCTGCAAGTTCCCGGGAACGCCAGGGCCAGCCGCCACTGATGGCTACGGCGGCTGGCCATCGGGATAGCCTCCTGTATGTGTGGGATAGAAGGTCAGGACGCCGGTTTTTGGTCGATACTGGGGCTGAGATCAGCGTTTTACCTCCGACGAGTTACGACACCCGCAGTAGGGCACCGGGTCCCCCCCTGAGGGCCGTGAATGGCAGCACAGTAAGGACCTATGGCACCCGTCAGGTGCAGCTACAGTTCGGCTCCAGCCAGTTCACGTGGGACTTCACACTGGCCGCCGTAGCCCAACCGCTTCTGGGTGCGGATTTTTTGCGGGCTCACAGCCTACTGGTCAACCTGCCCAGGAAGAGACTGGTACACGCCGAGACCTTTCAGACATTCTCCCTGGGTGCAGACCAGTTGCCAGCCACTCACCTCGGCTCCATCACGCTGTCCGACAACGACTTCACCAGGGTCCTGGC
This sequence comes from Hypanus sabinus, assembly GCF_030144855.1. NCBI lineage: Eukaryota > Metazoa > Chordata > Chondrichthyes > Myliobatiformes > Dasyatidae > Hypanus > Hypanus sabinus. The sequence continues at coordinate 68,944,254 of NC_082713.1, read as the reverse complement.
GGATTTCCCATCGGTTCTGGCACCGCAGTTCACAGCGGCCATGCCCAGGCACGGCATACAACACCACATCCCAACCCAGGGAGCACCCCTCCATGCCCGCGCTCGGCGGCTTCCCCCGGACAAGCTCCGACTGGCGAAGGAGGATTTCCAGAGGATGGAGGAATTGGGGATCATCCGGCGGTCCGACAGCCCATGGGCCTCCCCCTTGCACATGGTGCCCAAAGCGACAGGGGGCTGGAGACTATGCGGCGACTACTGCAGGCTGAACGAGGCTACCACACCGGACCACTACCCTGTGCCGCACATTCAGGACTTTGCAGCAAACCTGCACGGCGCACGGATCTTCTCCAAGGTAGACCTCGTCCGAGGGTACCATCAAATCCCGATGCATCCTGACGACGTCCCCAAAACGGCTCTCATCACCCCGTTTGGCCTTTTCGAGTTCCTCCGCATGCCGTTCGGCCTGAAGAATGCCGCACAGATGTTCCAGCGGTTAATGGACGCAGTGGGACGGGACCTGGACTTCGCGTTCATCTATTTGGATGACATCCTCATAGCCAGCAGCAGTCATCAGGAGCATCTGTCCCACCTCCGTCAACTCTGCGCCCGACTGAGTGAGTACGGTCTTACAATCAACCCCGCCAAATGCCAGTTCGGACTCGATACCATTGACTTCCTGGGCCACAGGATTACTAAAGACGGGGCAACCCCTCTGCCCGCTAAGGTAGATGTGGTCCGCCTCTTTCCCCGACCCACCACGATCAAAGGCCTTCAGGAATTCGTAGGTTTGGTCAATTTCTACCGCCGCTTCCTCCCTTCAGCTGCCCGGATCATGCGCCCCCTGTTCGCCCTGATGTCGGGTTCGAGCAAGGACATTACCTGAGACGAAGAGTCCGCCGCCGCTTTCGTTCAAACGAAGGAAGCTTTGGCGAACGCTGCAATGCTAGTACATCCCAGAATGGACGCCCCTACTGCCCTCACAGTGGACGCATCAAACACGGCAGTCGGTGGGGTGCAACCCCTGGCGTTTTTCAGCAAACACCTGCGACCACCCGAGCTCAAATACAGTGCTTTCGATTGGGAACTGTTGGCGCTCTACCTGGCAATCCGGCATTTCAGGTACTTCCTAGACGGTCGGCCCTTCACCGCGTTCACAGACCACAAACCGCTTACCTTTGCGTTTACGAAAGCGTCCGACCCCTGGTCGTCCCGCCAGCAACGCCACCTGTCCTACATCTCTGTATACACGACGGATGTCCAGCATGTCTCGGGTAAGGGCAATGTCGTGGCAGATGCGCTCTCTCGCCCTACCGTTCATGCCCTTTCCCAAGGGGTAGACTTTGAGGCACTGGCAGAGGCGCAGCAGGCGGATGAGGAGATTCCGAGTTACAGAACCGCAGTCTCCGGTTTGCAGCTCCAGGACCTCCCCGTGGGCCCGGGTGAGAGGACCTTACTCTGTGACGTCGCCACCGGCCAGCCCCGTCCCGTCGTCCCGACAGCCTGGCGGCGCCGCATTTTCGACTCCATTCATAACTTGGCGCATCCCTCCATCCGGACAACTGTCCAGATGGTTTCCAGCAGGTTTGTTTGGCACGGACTCCGCAAACAGGTCAGTGAATGGGCCAAAACGTGCATGCACTGCCAGACGGCCAAGGTGCTGCGGCACACCAAAGCCCCACCGCAGCAGTTCCATCCCGCCCACCGGCGTTTCGACCACATTCATGTGGATATCGTGGGCCCCTGCCAGTGTCGCGCGGAGCGCGTCACCTCCTGACTATCGTGGACCGGTTCACGAGATGGCCAGAGGTGGTCCCGCTCACCGACACCACCTCCGAATCTTGCGCCCGAGCCCTGATCGCCACCTGGATATCTCGCTTTGGTGTACCAGCCCACATTACCTCCGACAGAGGCGCCCAGTTCACCTCCAGCCTGTGGTCAGCTATGGCCAGCCTTTTGGGGACTCAGCTGCACCACACCACTGCCTACCACCCACAGTCGAACGGGCTAGTGAAGCGTTTCCAACGTCACCAGAAGTCGGCCCTCATGGCCCGCCTGCGAGGAGCCAACTGGGCGGACGAGCTTCCCTGGGTCCTACTCGGCATCCGCACGGCGCCCAAAGGCGACCTGCACACCTCGTCGGCCGAGTTGGTATACGGCGCACCCCTGGTCGTCCCCGGGGAGTTCCTACCAGCCCCAAGGGGGCAAGAGGAAGATCCCGCAACAGTCCTGGGCAGACTACGCGAGAAGCTCGGTAACCTGGCCCCCATACCCACTTCACAGCATGGGCGGCACCCGACCTGCGTACCCAAAGACCTACAGGACTGTAAGTTTGCGTTTGTACGAAGGGGTGGGCATCGGCCACCGCTGCAGCGGCCATACGAGGGGCCGTTTCTGGTGCTCCGGAACAACGGGTCCATGTTCGTGCTGGACGTTGGGGGGCAATAGGAGGTTTTCATGGTGGACCGCCTCAAACCAGCCCATGTGGACCTGGCGCAACCGGCCGAGTTTCCGGCACCTCGGCGCAGAGGCCGACCTCCCAAGCAGGTTCTGGCCCAGACTGTGGACATTGGGGGGTGTATCGCCGGTTCTGGGGGGGGGGGGTTATGTGGCGACCCATTTCCTGGCACATCCGAACCGACTCACAATTAGATAGCCTACGGGGGTTTGCGAGCACAGGGCTTTGGAGCCTCTGCGCCATGAGGGGCATGTTGAGGGAGGCTTAAAAGTGAGGCTGAAGATTTCGAATAAAGTTTTTTCCTTCGACTGCAGTTACCGACTCTGTGTCGTAATTTTAGCGCTGCGTGTAGCACACCGCTACAAGCCTATGTTAAATTATACCAATTGCATGCATGCTGGAGGTACTAACCAAATTATCACTTGAAACAAAATTTTGATAACTTATCTTTTGTTGCCCTATAAATAGTGATTTGTTTAGCCACAAAGTTATGTCAGCAAATATCTTCCACCTGGAACCCATTTATTGTGTCATAATAAAAGAAAATAAGTATGAGAAAGAATGAATATAAATTATTCTTTTAGAAAAAGAGGAAGTGCCAAATTATCTTGGATGAGAAACATATGAATGGAGCATTTAAAAAACAGCTTAATTGTAAATAAATAGGGATCTGATGTGGAAAAAATGAACAATTTGGATCAATGTGACATGATCTTTGTGAATTTATTAACAAAGGGTAAGATTGTCAAAGATCATTGCTTCGGCATGAAAGGTTGTGGCTTTTTAAGTGTATCTACACTAATCTAAAGTGCCACAGCTGGGCAGCATTTCAGTGTGCATGATATCAGTAAATTGACTCAATATGACCAAATCCAAGCAATTGCTTGTTCATAATTGGATTCAGCTTTCATCGCTACCAATGACACAACATTTATTGATCTACAAGGACTGAAATCAAAGGCAAAGTTATCAAGGGAGATTAAGAGAGCGACCATTAGTCAGAGAACTGTTAAGATGTTGTAATCAGATAGAGGTAATCAATTGTGTCCTGCACAGCTGATCAATTTTGTCTACATTGGAGATCTCAGGCAAGTAAGATGAATACAAGAATCATTTCTCAGAATTAAGTAGCAAACTGCTGAACTTGGAGAATATACACAATATCATAGAGCATTGGCAAAAAGTTTGAACCAGGTTTCAATGGATGTTTAGAGAAAACCACTGACCTTCTGTACAGATTAACTTGGGTGAGCGGTTTAACATAACTTATGTTTACAATTGTGGCCAGTGTGCATCTGCAGCATCTGATACATAAGCTGAGTCTCTGGATAGAGTGAGTTTGCCAAGATTGGATACGTTGTGCCATGTGTAAGTAGAATAAATTTATCCATTTCAGGAATGTGGTTGGGAACCAGGACATACCTTCTTTTACAGAAGGAAAAATATTTGCTCTGTGGATCATCCTGCTGGTTTTCAAAAACAATGCTTTGTTCGAAGATGATAAAAAAATTAATCTTCATCTATGTACAGTTCTAACTACCTTATGATATTTTAAAGTGTCTCTGTTCCAAATACTTTCCAATAGCTTACTGAGTTCACCAGTTTGTCATAAGTAGACCTTGCATGGTGCCATAACAAAGCCATCACCTGAACTCAGTTCCCCTCTATAGATGCACTCTATAGTTGTTGAGTTCCTTCAGCATTTGGTGTGTGTTGCTCAAGATTTCCAGCATCTGCAGTATCTCTTGTGTTTATGGCCTGAACCGAGTACTTGGAGCAATGAAAGACGTCAAGTGCAGAGTAAATAGTTATGTTGTTGTCACATGTAATAACTATTTAGACACAAATGTAGAGACAAATGAAAATTTGTATGTTTACATTCTGGAATGGATCTACCTGCCTTGTACTTAGGTATGATCTCTTTAGCTGTCAATTAATATGATGTTGTTGTGTAGCCCTTGGAATTAGCAGAAGATTGGAGAATGGAAAATAACAGGATTCTACTCTGAGATAAACTCAGCCAGGATGTTGCACAAAAACATGGTCTTTAGAATTGAATTTAACTCACATATGTTATAAAATGACCAAATAGTTTGCCCATAACTGACAGATGGTGGTACGCAAGTTCCCTTCGTCTGTACTTGCTCTGAAGCTCTCTTCAAATTTAATTGGAAATTCAAATGACAAGTACCCTAAGGCAAGTGTAATCAACACCAACAAACACTCAAGCCTTTGTTATCGTCAGTTGCCTGCTGAATGCAAACTCTCAATGTGCCACAATGAATCTTACACATCTTTATGAATGCCTCAAAGGATCTGACAAGGCTAGGAATTACTAGTTCTAAAATATATATGACATTGTGAATGTTAAATATCAGACTATTTTGGCCTCACACCACATAGTTACAATTCCCTGGACATTGTAATGTGGACTATCTACGCGATCATGTCATTTTCCTGTTTGTGGAAATTCAATGTTCTTAATTCCATGTTCCATTTCCTACATTTCAAGAGACTATACATCAATAAATGATTTACCAGTAGGAAATGTTTCGGAATGCCTCAAGGTAATAATTAAGGAATATATGGGTTGGCACAATATCGAGGGCCGAAGGGCCTGTACTGTGCTGTGGTATTCTAGAGTCTAATAATTTAAAATCACTATTTAAATGAAAGAATTTCTTTCTTCTAATACCTCATACGCAGATGCTAATGAACTGAGTCAGAAGTCCCTTTCCCTTACTTGGATTTTATGAGCCTCATTACCATTCATAAACATACAAAGAAAGGCTCCCAAACAAGTAACAAAGTAAGTAGCAGCACCAATTGGTATTGATTATTGATCAACTAGTGCCATTTTCACATTCTGAAGTGTGGTCTCCGCAATGATCAGGAGAAAATGGAATGGTATAGCTTTATCATTTTGACTTTGAAAATCACCGGATTCCCTGCAGCACCTCCTCTATCTGAACTGAATGTTCATGGCACTCAGTGTCACAGCCACCTCTCTACTTTTGTGCCCTCTCACCACATATGTCAGTTGGGATATAAGACAGCTTCAGAGTCACTCTCACCTTCTCTCGAAATTCTCCAGAAGGGCCTGAATGTCAGACAAGGACCTGTTCTCCAAGGCATGCAAAATCCTGACAGATTTTTTTTATTGCGAATAGGGGAAAATTTGAAAAAAAAAGGGGGGGGTTCTTGAGAGAATTGGAAAAAAACTTCCCTTTTACTCTCTTCCCACTTTGATGATCCTATCATCATAATCCCTCCTTTTGCTCATTGTACAGTTGTGTTGAAACTAAGCTGGCCAAAAATAGTAATTTTTATCATATTTGCACATACCTTTATGAGAATGGCGGGAAATTCCTGCATTCATTCAATGCTAGCAGAATGGGTGCAGTTCTGGAAAAATTGCAAATTGCTATTGCAGAAATCCCAGGCCACACCAATTGTCTATTGTGACCAAACAACTGAGCTGAAGTCCAAAGTTCTCAGGACTTTGATTTACTGAGCAATGATATTTTTATCTCCTCATCGTTCAGTGTTCTAAATGGGTTTCCGCTGAATGCTTTGACATTTAAATATATGCCAATTTCACATATGTGTACCACATTATATGCGTATATGATATGCATTGTGAGTGATAATTTCATTCCCTTTTTCCTACTTGGTAATTTTTTCATTATACTGAGTCCTGAGTATTAGTTTTCCTTTGTCTCTTTGCTGCATCATTCTGGCCTTACACTGAGCATTATTCTGACAATCCATAAACAATCCACAGAAATAATAAGCCTAAGATTTTCATGACCATATGTACATGTCAGACCTTGAGTCCACAGTTCCTGTAAATCATATTCAAATAATAAGCCAATATCCCAACTTATGAAAATTGCTTCCTATAAAAAATAAACTTTGAGCCCTGCGGATACAATTTAACTTGATGCTCTTCATCCACTTACTTGCCCACACAGTGCATAAATAGGTAATGCTGCTGAAGACTTTCTTAGTCTTTGCTAGCTTTGTTAGCTCCATTCTTAGCTGAGCACTAGCTCACCACCCTCCGCAGCATCATCCTTCACGGATGTCATTATTTCACACTTCAGAAAGGTTATTGTTTGCACAGCTAAACCAATGATGCTCAGTAATAAAAGATGAGGTAGTTTGCTCGTGCAGCCTGTGAAAGTTTGGGAATAATTCTAACCCTCAAGAACAAATATGTTGGGAGGAAGTAGGATTTGATAATTATTGCTTTAAGAGTGGGAGTGCAAAGCAGCTGCAGAGTACCAGCTTTATGGGTCAGTAAGAAAACCACTACCGTAGGAGGTACTTAATGTTGCAATTAACCTCATAGAAATGTTAATGGAATATTTAAATTACTTTCAACTTGGCTCCAATATTAAAATCTGTGCAGAAGGAGGCTATCTCAAGTCCTAGAAGATCCTGCCAACAGTTTGAGCGGACATTTTACCCTCTCACGTGCCATCTAATAACGTTACCTTGTTAGAGTTATTCTTCACTGTATGAGGGAGATTATTGGAGATACACAACATCTTTTCAACTCTGGGGGATTTCAAATTAAATGAGGATAGGAGCTGCCTTGGGTAAAATTTTAAAAGAAGATCAGAGTAGGAAGATTGTTGCTGTTAATAGCTGTACGACATCCCTTGCTGATTTAAGGACCTTCATAACACTGTAGCGTAGTGGTTAGCACAATGCTTTGCAGTACAGTACAGGCAACCAGAGTTTAATTCTTGCAGCTGCCTGTTCTTTGGTTGCTCGGGTTTCCTCTCAAGGGCCAAAGGCAAGCCAGTTGGTAGGTTTAATAGTCATTGCAAGTTTTCCCATGATTAGGCTCAGATTAAAGCAGGGAATTTCTGGCAGGCATGGCTTGAAGGGCATATTCTGCATTGTATCTCAATAAATAAATAAATATCAAGGAGGTTTGTAGAATGAAAGCCTCATGGAGGAGGGGCAGAAGGAGGAAAACATATACCAGACCAATTCTAATATTTAAGTGATTTATGTGGATGACAAACAAAATCTTCCAGTGAACTCCACTATCACAGCAGCAAGCTTCTCTGTTTTTACTAAGTAACCCTCGGAGTGATTGCTGACTATAGGTGAGCTGCAATCACTATGAGGCCATGCATCCTTTGTTACTTCAGCAAAGCTTGGTTGTTCCATGTCCAGCTTGAATACAGAGATTTCAGAGAGCCTGAACACCTTTCCGGAAACCGTTCCATTGAGACCTGTTATTGGATAGACATTGCCATCAGGAGAATAAGTAGCTTTTCTGTGAACAGGCTGGCTTGATGGATGGGTCCAGTAATGTTTACAAGGAGCTACAGTGGAAAGAGGTACGGTTTTCCCTTTCCAACATTTCTTGTCGGCATCCTAGGCCTACACAAACATCAGAATTAGATTTATTCTCACTGACTACTGTACCATTACATACCATATGTTGTTCTGTGGTAATAGTTCAAAGTAAATTTGCAATCAAAGTGCATACATGCCATCACATATAACCCTGAGATTCATTTTCTTATGTGCATACTTAATAAAACAAATAACCATAATAGAATCAATGAAGCACTGCACCAACTGGATGGACAACTAGTGTGCAAAAGAAAGAAAAACAGTAATAAATTAATAAGCATTATACAGTATATCAAGAACATGAAATGAAGACCCTTGAAAGTGAGTCCATGATTTGTGGAACAATGGGGCAAGTTAAGTTGAGTGAAGATATTTCTTCTGGCTCAGGAGTCTGATGGGTGAGGAGTAATAACTAAACACTGTTCCTGAAGCTTGTGGTGCGAGTCTTAAGATTCCTGTGCCTTCTTCCTGATGGCAGCAGTGATAAGAGAGTATGAACTATGTGGCAGGGTCCCTGATGGATCCTGCTTTCCTGCAACAATGCTCTGTGTAAGTGTCTACAGTGGTGGGAGGGGTTTCCCCTGATGAACTGGGCCATATACATATTTTTTTGTAGGAATTTTCATTCAAGAACATTAGTGTTTCCATACCAGCCAGAAATGCAGCCAGTCAATATACCACACATCCAATAGAAATTTATCAAAGTTTTAGATGACTTGCTGAATCTTTGCAAAGTTCTAAAGAAGTAGAGATTCTGCTGCGCTTTTTTTGTAAATGCACTTGCATGCTGGTCCTCTGAAATGATAACATCAAAGAAATTATACTTGTTGACCTTTTCCACCTCTTATCCTCCGATGAGACCCTGCTCAATGACCTCCAATTTCTTCCTACTGAAGTCAATAATCAGCTTCTCCATCTTGCTGAGATTAAGTAAGAGGTTGTTGTTGTGGCACCAGTCAGCCTGATTTTGAATCTCCCCCATATATGCTGATTTGTCACCACATTTGATTTGGCTAATGGCAGTGGCATCATCAGCAAACTTGACTGTGGCATTGGAGCTGTGCTTAGCCACACAGTCGCAAATGTACATCAAGTAGAGCAGGGAGCTAAGCATACAGCCTTGGGGTGCACCTATGTTGATGGAGACTGTGGAGGAGATGTTGTTGCCAATCTGAACTGACTGGGCTCTGCAAGTGAGGAAATCAAGGATTCATTTATGCAGGGAGGTATTGAGGTTAAGGTCTTGAAGCTTATTGATTAATTTTGAGGTGATGATAGTATTGAATGATGAGCTCTAGTCAGTGAAGAGCATCCTGATGTATGCATCTTTGCTGTTCCTTTGTTCCAGGGTTGAGTGAAGTGCCATTGAAATGGCATCTGCTGTGGACCTGTTGCACCTGTAGGTAAATTGGAGCAGATCCAATTCACTCTCAGGCAGGAGTAGATATGCTTCATCATCAATCTCTCCAAAAGCTTCACCACTATGGAAGTAAGTGCTACTTAATGATTGTCAGTGAGGCAGGTTGCCACATTATTCTTAGGCACTCGTATAATTGAAGGCTGCTTGAAGCAGGTGGTTACCTCTAACTGATGAAACAGGAGATTAAAGATATCAGTAAACACTCCAACCAGTTGATCAGCACAAGTATTTAGTTCTTGGCCAGTTACCTCATCTGGGCCAGATGCTTTCCATGGTTTCACCTCCTGAAGGATGCTCACAGGGTCATTGGGGGCTATGGGAGTTTCCTGTTTGCTCTATGTTTTGACAGTCAAAGCAAGCATAGAAGGCACTGAATTCATCTGGAAGTGAATTCCCGTTCACATCCCTACATCACTTGATTTCACTGTGTAAGAGGTACTCAAGTCCTACCTGAACTCTCAAGCATCATTCATTGATTCAAGTTTAGTCCAGAATAGCTACTTTGCCCGTGAAATAGCTTTCCGGAGATTGTACCTGGCCCTCTTGTAACTTTCTAGGTCACTAGACTTAAATGCCTCTGACATGGCTCTCAGCTGATTGTGGATCTCTGGGTTCATCCAGGGCTTCTGGTTGGAGAAAACCGTAGAAGATTTTTTGGGAACACACAATAAAATTCCTGACAAATATGGTATATTCATTCAGATCCACAGATAAGTCCTTGAGCACAGCCCAGTCCATCGACTCGAGGAAATCCCATAGCCGCCCCTCTGCCTTCCGCAGAGGAGGCCATGCAAAGACATAATAATTGCTATAAACTACAAAAAAAATTCATAAAGAGTGAAAAAAATTAATACCAGGTATATCTGAGGTCTCTGACTTCCAGAGAAGCTGCTATCCAAAGTTTGCATTGCATGGTCTGTTTTGACTCATTGGTGATCCTTTGACTAATAGGGGTAAGTGCTCTCAATTTAGTCATTCTCTGAATCACTTCCAATTGAGGGTTAAATTTCTCAATCTTTTTGTTCTTTTGCAGAATTTATATGAAGCTGATGGTGATACTTGACCAAGTGGTGCAATCTCTCTCTGGCACACTTCTGTCTGCACTAGTGCACTTTGCACCATTCCATTAGTTTGCACTTGTTGCCTCTTTATTGTTGTATTTATTATTAACATCTCTTGTGTTTACTCTGAGCTTCACATGAACAAGGAATTTCATTGCACTCTGCTATATATGGCAATAAGCTAATCTGAAGTTGAATCCAGTTCTTGATGATTGCCCTAGGAATTCGTATCTTTGTCAAATGAGACAACGTTGAAAGCATTAGATACCTTTACGATGTACTTCTAACAACTGCCCGTTTTCAGCTTTTACTCACGCTCACTCCTGAGGCCTACCCACCCCCCACCTCAACTTTCCAAGCAGAACCAGTGAAAAGAACAAACAGAAGCAAATATATTCTGTACATACCTTTTGACTCTCTGAAGGTGTATCTTCAGATGAAAAAATGTTTTCTGAGAATTGACTTTGCCAAAGTACTAAGATTGTTTGTTTGCAAGATATGGAAGGGAGAAAGGATGTGAACTAATCAATGTGGAATTGCTTTCCTGACAATACTCATTCTAGTTGTTTAATCATTGCTGAAACCAAGCCAGAATATTTATGTGATTCTTGTTTTTGATATCTGTAATTGTCAACAGCTGTCTATTGCCTGTACATTCCTGAGTAGATAAAATGCAGATGGTCTACTTAATTCCAGGGCCACTTATTGCATTTGCTGTTCTATCATCCTTTCTTGCATTGTGCATTCATTTCTTTGAGATGAGGGCAAGAAAGCCCCAGTAAGCAAATGAAATTCAGACCTTCAGTCAGTAGATGAAGTGATTGGGATGATAATCAAAGTTCACACATAAATGGAGACATGGTGCAATGTACAGAATTTAAAAACTAGGTACTGTTGAGTGATTGTGTTGAGTTTTGAGATGGAGAGGTCTTACTCGGACAAGGAGAAAGGAAGTGAGCTACACCAGAGGGTAGTAGGATTTAGTTGGACCAGTTATTTATCCTGGTCTAGTTAGGTCATTAAATCATTTTCCACTTTAAATTCCAGAACTGGGCAAAATACTTCTGTTACTAACTTCATTATGCCCATCTACTCAAACATTTAGTAAGAACTGTGAGTTTCTTCATTCTGACCTGGAGCTTCACCATTTCAAAGATCCAGTAGATTCTTCATCTCATCTGCAAGATTGCTCCTAATTATCATTGATGAATCTAATTCTGAGTAGCACTTGTAATAACATGTTTTCATTCAATGATGTAGATATCAAGACATGTACTGACTCATCTACATGTTGCCAGTTTCAGCTTTCTCCTTCTAACTTCCCTGCTGGATAACTTTACATAAGCCAACACTACTGCAGTCCACAGGCAAACACAATAAATGGTACAACTCAATATACTATAACACTGAATCAGTTCTTTCTGGTATGGTTCACTCTCAATACATAGCTTACAGGAAATTAGATGGTTAAATTGGATTATATTTGTAGGGTTATTAATGAATTTCATTGATGCCAGTACATATGCTTATCACACACAAATCACTTCCAAGTAATAGCTTGGCCATTTGAGTTACCTTCCTTCTTTTTAAAAATGTTTCCATCCTCTGTTCGGTTGTGGATTTTTAATGCAAAAATTACTGCTCCTGCTGTTTCAGATTAGTTTCTTACAATTTTACAAGTCCCTGAGTTTATGCTGCTTTTCAGTTAAATTTCATCAATACCATTCAAATGTATATTTCCTTGGAAATATTGTAATGGAGGTTTATAGGATCACAGAAGCAGGTATTCAGCCATTCAAGCATATTAGATCATGCCTAATCTATACCTCAGTCTATTCATTCAGCTTTATTTCATATCATACCCAATCCTTTAGTGTCGTAGAGCAAGACAACACAGACAAAGGCTATTCACCATAATGTTTCCGTGCTGAACAATGTTCAATCTAAGCTTGTTCTATTTGATAGCACCTGATCCCTATCCCAGTAAATCAATGGTTCACAAGCATTTTTGTGTTATCACCCCCTTGGCTCCAGTCCACATGCCAGCTAATAAAGACTATAAGCAACTTTGACTAATGATGCACAGTGAAAGAAAATAGGAACTTTAAAATCAAAGTAGCGACAAATAATTGTAAAAATTATTGAAATCTGTTTGTAGCTTTAAATAGATTTGTTTTTACTTTATCTAATTACAGTAAACACAATTTTCATCAGCAATTTTAGACCACACATTAGTAGTCCAACAATTCACTACTTCATTGCTTTTTCATCTCTCAACCATCTTGCACTAAATATTATGTTGGAAAGGCAATAAAGAACATCTTTTTCCACAGTGCAGGACAGCATTCAGACATTTCTTTCTGCAACCAAAAGTCTTGATATGATTTTTTGAACCTCCAGCTCATAGGCAATTTGTAGTGAGATCATTTCTTCCTCCATCCTTCCTATTAATTCATAATTACAAGGGTTCAAGAATGGATTTATTACCCAATCTGGAATTTGGATCAAAATCCTGAAATCTCTTTGATATACCTTTATGTAGCCCACCCAAGTGGACACAGTAAACTTGAAGACCATCTTGTATTCTTTCTTTCTTTTTCCAATTTGAAGAGCCTTGAAAATTGGAAAAGGTCTTGATTTTCAAAGTTGCACTTAAAAAAAAAGGATTAACTTGGATAGAAATGTAGAGATGACTGATTTGACTTTGATAAGATTTACATCATTTCTTGCAATTGAAGATTTTTTTCATTAAACTTTGTGAATAATTCTGACAAAGAAGCAATGTCATGCCTAATATTCTTGAGTTGATTACTGAGTGAAGCTTTCAAGATTTCAAAGAGTTTTATCTGTTTCAAGAAGTGCATAAAAGCATCTCAAGCAGTTTCCCTTTGAGAGACATCTCACTTCTATGTGTAACAGCAAGCGTTGAAACTGTTCATCATTCTCAATACAAAGCTCTCAAAATAGTCGGGAATTGAGAGCAACGGACTTGATTTTATTTACGGCTGTGAAAACAGTAATTAATGATTGGTGCAGCTGATCACTTAGGGTTTTTGTGACAGGATGGTGTTTGTGAATTGCACAGTGAATGAGAAATAGATCAGGTGTGGCTCTTAACAAAAAAGTAACAACCCCACAGTGGCATCCTGTCATTGATGGTACCTGTCTGGTGCACATGCAAGAATGTTGGTGAATGGTCTCTTTGAAAAATTACTTAATAACCCTAAATATTGACTCCATATCTGTTTCTAGTCTCCTTTTAAATAACAACTCTTGAACTATGCTTTCATTTTTTTATGAAGTGAACATAATCAAGAAGCAAATATAAATATAGTTGAGTGATAGAATGCAATTGCGGTTAAGGTCATAGAACACTGCAGCACAGAAACAAGCCCTTCAGCCCATCTAGTCAATGCTGAACCATCAACCTGACCTGGACTTTAGCTCTCCATACTCCTGCCATCCATGTACCTACCCAAACTTCTCTTTAAGAGCTGAAATTGAACCCACTTTCACCACTTACGATGGCAGCTCTTCTAAACTTCCACCAGCTTCTGAGTGAAGAAGTTTCCCTAATGTTCCTCTGACGCCACTTTCAAGGAATTATGGACCTGTATTCCCAGATCCTTCTGTTGTACCACACTCCTCAGTGACTTACCACTCATCAAGTAAGACCCACCCTGGTCGGTCCTCCCAAAGTGAACTTGCATGTGTCTGCATTAAATTCCATCTACCATTTTCAGCCTATTTTTCCAGCTGGTCCAGATCCAGCTGTAAGGTTTGATAGTTTGTCCACTACACCCCCAATCTTGGTGTTATCTGCAGATTTGCTGATCTAGTTGACCATATTATCATCCACATCTTAGATATAAATAATAAACAAATAATAGTCCCAACAATGATCCCTGCGGCACATGACTAGTTGCAGGCTCCGTTCAGAAAGATAACCAACTACAACCACTCTCTGGCTACTTCCTTGAAGCCAATGTTGAATCCATTTTATCACATCATCTTGAATACCACATCTTCTTGACCAACCTATGCGGGTCCTTGTCAAAGGCATTGTAAACTCCATGTAGATTACATCTACTGCCCTGTAGGATCAACTTTCCTGGTAACTTCCTCAAAACTATATAAGATGGGTGAGACCTGACCTACTATGCACAAAGCCATGTTGACTATCCCTAATAGGTCCCTGTCTATATGAATACTTGCATCCAGTCTCTTTCAATAGCTTCATATATCTTCCAATAGCCTTCCTACTTCTGATGTCAGGCTCACTGGCCTATGATTTCCTGCATTATCCTTAGAGCCATTTTTAAATAGCGGAACAACATTAGCTATCCTCCAGTCCTCCAGCTCTTCATCTGCAGCTAAGGATGCTTTAAGTATCTCTCCTAGGACCAATGCAGTATCTACACTAGCCGTCCGCAAGGTCTGAGGGAAAACCTTGCCAGATATTAGGTGCCAGGTATATCCACCCTAATTTGCCTCAAGCTAGAAAACGCTCCCTCCTTTGTAATCTGTATAGGGTCCCTGACATCACTGTTGCTTTGCCTCACTATTATAGATTTTGTGTCCATCTCCTGACATAGGAGTTTGTGAAAATTTGGCATGACATCTAAAACTTCGATAAAGCTTTATGGATGTATGATGGAGAGTATAGTGATTGACTGCATCTCAGCCTGGCAAGGAAACACCAATACCCTAGATGGAAAATCCTACAAAAACTAAGGAAATCTGCACAGTCCTTCACAGGTAAAGTTCTCCCCATCATTGAGCATATTTATGCATAGCATTGTGGCAGGAAAACAGCATCCAGTGATGGACACTCACCACCCATGTCATGCTCTCTTCTCACTGTTACCATCAGGAAGAAGGTATAGGAGCCTCAGGACTCACACCACCAGATTGAGGAACAGTTATGAGTTAATCCCCCTCAACTATCAGACTACTGAACCAGTGAAGGTCACTTCACTCCCCTTCACTTTCCCCATTAGTGAACTGTTCCCACAATCTATCAACTCACTTTCTTCATCTCATGCTCTTGATACTTATTGCTTATTTGTTTATTATTATTATTTCCTTTCTTCTTTCTTTTCGTATTTGCATTTTGTTGTCTGTTGCACACTGGTTGTCCGCCCTGGTTGTGTGGTCTTTCATTGATTTTATTATGGTTATTGGATTTAGCGTATGCCAGCAAGAAAATGAATCTTGGAATATATCTGTAGAAGCCCTTAAGATTCTCTACCACCTTGTCTGCTAGAACAATCTCATGTATACTTTTAGCCCTCTTAATTTCTTTATGTTCCCTTGCTTTTCTCATACTGCTTAAGTACCTCATTTCTTCCTACCTACTTATACTGCTATGTACCTCATTTTTCTTAAACAGGGCCTCAATATCTTTAAAAGACCTGTTGTCCTTCATCCAACTGCAGAGCACATTCTATTGTCCTATGTATTGTATGTTGCAAAATGTGTCTTCCATGTTCTCAGGTGTTTTTTATCAATTCATATTTGAAAAGAGTTACTGCTGAGCAGAATTGCTTTAATTATTCAGTCTGGTGACTTATGCAAAACCATACTCAGAACCTTCCTTATTGCTGGCAGAGTCAGTTCTTCTCCAATTGTATGGGGCTTTCCGGATTTAGCGATGAGTAATGAAATGTTGTATGAAACACGCAAGCCATCACTGTTTTGTTGTGAAGTGCTGGCAAACGTGTTTGAAGTGTTTTCCTTTAAATGAATACAGAACTGTCACATTGCTTTTCAACAACCATAACTTGCTTCGAGCAAAGTCTAAGAGGATGGTGGGTTAGTAAGGGATGAGGTAATTACAAGATCATTTCAATAAACGATGAGGCAGTGAGGATTAAATGCTTATAAATAAGTAATTCATTTTAAAGTTAAACCTGTAATTCCTCAGCTGCCTCCTTTCTACCGAGCACCCCACCAACACCCCCTTAGAAACTCCCACTGCCCCAGGGACGCAATATTGCCCACTTCATGATCCACTACTTTAAACCTGTCCATGTGTATGTCCAAATGTCTTTTAAATGCTGTTAATTTTTAATCTTTTAATTCAGAAATTAATATTTCAATTGACCCAACACCCACAGTTATTAGTGGACTGAACATCCAGGTTTCTACTGATGACTCCTGAATTAATTTCTAAATGCCCAAGCTCTATTTTTTCAGTTCTGTCTTTTTGTTCGTGAATTCCCCATCAGAGATAATAATTGCCATGTATCAACCACATTAAGCCTTTTAATCATTTTAAATAACTTCATTAGATCATTGCTCCACCTCCAACAGGAAGGAATGCAGACCAATTAGTACAACCTGTACCTAAAATGCAAGCTTTCAAATGCTGATAATATTCTGCTGAATTTGCAGATCATATTTATTATTTTCAACTCGCCACTAAATTTCATACGTGAGCTCTTTTCTCAGTGGAAGAGTCAGGAATCCTCTCGATTTGTCCCCAGGATATGGTACTCACACTTGCCACCCTGAGTTACCATATTTCTCACATTTTCTTAAGTCATGTATTTCTGTTTGAGGGCTCCTGCTCACCACATTGGTCTGCTCCACATGACATGTTGAATTATTTAAATGAGAATAATGTATTAGAGGTGAACTTTGCCCATAAAAATGAAGCTTGCTCTGTAATAATGTAACCATAATTCCTAGTACAATAAACACCTAACAGCAACCCTTGAAGCTTAAATCAGTGAAATCAGAGAGTTTTGACCTCAGAAGTAAGATAAGGACAATCAACACAATTAAGTGAAAAAGAATTAACAATGTAATGAAAAGAAGAGCATCATTCCTAAACTTTACTTTTCCTTTAAATCTGGCTAAGTAAACTATAGCCTTTTGCTATTCTAGAGTCTCATCTTACACCAGGCAGATATTCTTGCTTCATTTTCCCCGATGTGCTGAACAGCAGTGCCTAACAAGCTTTTCATGTCATGTAGGGTTTGACGTATTTCATCCAGCTTGCCATTTAAAGTTTACAGCATACTACATAACATTTCATTTCCACTGCTTTCAATTCTGTGTGTCTTGTTCCTCTATTCCCCATTAGGTGAGGAACCACAGGCAGCTAGGGCTTCAGGATGGTATACCTATTTTCTCTTTCTCCTGATTTTTCAGCTCTTCACGTTATGCTGATGTCTTTCCCCCTCTGTAGCTCAGCACTCTTCTTTACCCCAGCTGCACTCCATCTCAGTACTTATTCAAGCAACTAATCCCAAAAAAACTGCAGATACAGACATTTGGCTGTATGTTTGGAGAGAGATGTGGAAAAGAGGACGAGTGAGAGAGAGAATGTTGACTATTCAAACATGGGTCAACTCTACTCTTTCCTCACCAGCTATTTTTTTTTTAACATTGGAACTGGAGTAAAATACAGACGTCAAGCAAGGGATGTTTCATTGATTTATGGCCCTTGGGATGGGCGCTTTTCAGTGGAGATCAAAAATGAACATAGATCAGTTCCACATGCTGCTCTCCTCTTATTTGAGGCTGGATAAAAATATTTGCTCTTTCATGGCTGCATATGTGGTAGTGGAGAATGGAGGGAGATGAAAGGGAACCACAGTACAGAACCAGAGACATATTTAATCAATAGATCTCTGTCAGGATTAAACTGTCAGGTACAATATTATAGCAAAACAGTGCTTACATATGAACACTTGCAGACTAAAGGGTAAAAAAAATCATATAATACCAAAGAAAGATTGCACATCTGAAAATTGGTTTAACCTGGAATAGAACAATTTGCGAACAATTCTGAGTATCTTAATACCTTTAGGAAGTTTATTTTTCTGCCCCACTTGTCTGAAACACAACAGTTCTCATTTACTTCTAAAGCAACCAGTAATGTCACTTGCCATAAAGATGCTGTTTAAAGAGCCAGTGCTCAAATTTAATTCATTGCCAACACTGAGATTTACAACTCGAAACAACCTCAGATGCACCTTTTGCTTTCCAGCTGGATTTCCATCCAGGTTTCCTAGCCTCACATTCATTGCAGGCTGCTGCCTTCGATATCTTTTCACATCTCTGTTCACAGAAGCATCAGGGAGGTCACTCAGAACTCGGTCAGAGGTTAGATCTACTTTTCCTTCTATTATGAGAGAGAGCAGAGTGGTGTTGGCATTTCCCTGCATTGCAGGCTCCCCAAAATACAAGGCTTCATTGAGTATACTAATATCCTCAGCAGAGAGCTGCCTAGCAACTTTGTCTGTAAGAGTGTCTCGGTGCACAGACAAAACACTGTACTTCCTGCAACATTGTGCTTTGCCAGAGTGTTACCCATTGACCTAAAACTCAGCTGGCTTTATCTGCACAAAGAGTTCAGGGGGTGAGTATCCTGTGACAAACCCCCAAAGTCCTTCCAACAAGCACATGGCATGCATCAAGAGTGTGATGATGGTCTAGTATTCACTTGCTTTGACAAATAGAGGGCATACAACTCTAAAGAAGCTCAAAGCCATTTTGAACAAAGCAGCCTATTTGAAAGGTGCCCTAAACCAGCCTAAACATCCACTTCCTTCATCCCTGGCATGTCAATTATATGAAAATAAAAGAAAATACTGCAGATGCTGAAAATGTAAAACAAAAACAGAAAATGTTATAAATATTCCGCAGGTCAGTCTGCACCTATAGGAGGGAAATTATTTCCAGTCAAAGACCCTTTGACAGAGGCCAATTCTGATCTGAAACACTGATTCAGCTTCTCTTGCTACATGTAGCCTGAACTGCTGACCTGAGTCCTGATGGTGGGTCTCAGCTTGAAGGATCATTGATTATTTACTCCACTCCATAGGTGCCCCATGGCCTGCTGAGCACTTCCAGTGTTTTGTGTGTGTCACTCTGAATTTCCAGCATCTTGTGTTTGTGCTGCTGAATATGTCCAGTGTTTTCACTTTATTTACATGCCCTATTGTAACACAAACAAATGGCTTCTGCTACCAAGGAAGACAAAAGCAACAGGTGCACAGGGACACAACCACCAACCCTTTTCAGCTGGAATACCATCTTGATTCAGAAAATTATCACCATTTTTTCTCTAAATTGGTCTAAATCCTGAAGCTTCCTGCCCAGCAGCAGAATGGAAAAACATTCTTCATGGCCTCAGCAAACTGTGAACGTGACTCACAGACAGCTTCTCATGAACAGGAGGTAACTTAGGGAATAAATGTTCACCTTGCCAGAAATGATTAGATCCCACAAATGAATGGAAAAAAATTAGGTCCAAAACTTGAATCAAATCTGACACAAGACTTAAGAGTCACCCAGTTTTATGGATTGTCAAGGAAGGAAATGAACTGATGGCCTGCAAGCAGACCCTGCAACAAGTGTCAAAATCAATGGCTTTGATCTTCCTTTTATTTATCTGGAGAAAATTCCTTCTCATTCAAATAATGTTTTTTTGGGAAAACAGCCCAGCAATCTAAAGGCAGTAAAGGGATCAGGAGAGCCAGTGGAGAGATAGAGCTGTACATTGAAAGTTGTGGAGTTGTACATATTTTTGTGTTAATTTGGAACTTAATGTAGATGAGAAGTGGAACCTACAGGAACACTAAGGTATCAGTACTCCAGCCATGATGATTAGATTAAAAATATAAAAGCCAATGAGGGCCCATCAAAGTAGATGATAAGGCAAAGCTTTGGCGGAGATAGTATGATTAACTCTGCCAAGAATGCGGATGGGTCAAGAAGAATAAGGCAGAGTAAAATTTTATCAAATAACAAAAAAATATATAATTGACATTGCTCTCCGCTACTTCATAATAGCAGGAAGATGGAAGGAACAAATAGGAATAGGCTATTTGCCCTTCATGTTCACTCAACCAATAAGGTTATGACTCTTCTTTCAGAATCAGGATTAATATCAACAGTAGGTGTCGTGCAATGTATTGCTTTGTGGCAGATATAACAAACAAATAGTGAGGTAGTGTACATGGGTTCATTGTTCATTATCATTGTCCATTCACAAATTAAATGGCAGTGAGGAAGAAGGAATGAGTTGTTCCTAAAATGTTGACTGTGTGTCTTCATTCTCCTATACCTTCTCATTGATGGTACAAATAAGAGGAGGGTATGTCCTGCATGATGGGGTCCATAATAATGGATGCCAACTTTTTGAGGCATCACTTTTTTGAAGATGTCCTTGATGTGGGGAGGTTAGTGCCCATGATGAGGCTGAATGAGACTGCAACTTACTTCTGCCTGTATGGTGGCCCCTCCATTCTAGATGAGATGCAATTAGTTAAAATGCTCTCCACGGTATATTTGCAAGTGTGATTGGTGACATATCAAGTCTCCTCAAACTCCTAATGAAATATATAGTAGCTGTTGTCATGCCTTCTTCGTAATTGCATCGATATGTTGGGCCTGGGATAGATCTTCAGAGGTGTTGGCACCCAGGAACTTGAAGCTACTCACTCATTCCACTGCTGATCCCTCGATGAGGTCTGATGAGCTTTCCCTCAGCTTCCCCTTCCAGAAGTCCACAATCTGTTCCAAGGTCTTACTGACATTGAATGCAAGGTTAGTGTTGCAGCACTATTCAACCACCTGATCCACTGTATGCCTGCTTGTCACCATGTGAAATTCTGCCAACAATAGTTGCATAATTGGCAAATTTATAGGTGACACTTGGGCTGTGCCTGGCTACCCAGTCATGGGTGTACAAAGAGTGGAACAATGAGCTAAGTACATAGGTATCCTTGAGGTGCACCAGTGTTGATTGGCAGCAAGGGGAAGATGTTATGTCTGATATCTTTGATTCCCTCACTATCCAAAAATTTATAGACCACTTCCTTAAATATGCTCAGTAATTCCAAAGACTTGCTACCTTCTGGTGAAGAGATTAATTTTCCTCTCAGTATGGCATTGCAAACACATAATTGAACCTGTGGTACATGGTGTAAGATTTTATAACCATGAAGCATCACCTCTACATCTTCCTGTTCAAACCCCCAAAAGAATTCTGTAAGCTTCTGTGATATCACCCCTCATACTTCCAGAGAGTATAGATCCTGCTAGCTTATTCTTTGCTCATGTGACACTTCCCCCATTTCCAAGATTCAGTCTGGTGAACCCTCATTGTCCACCATTTTTCAGAGATAAAATCTTACTTGGATAAGAAGACCAAATCTTTCTCCATATTCTAAATATGGCTTCCAAGGGACCTGTGTACTTCTAATCGGCTTCATTCTTGTGTTTAAATCTTCTAGCAGTAAATTCCAAAAATTTAGTGAAAATTCAACAAGTGCACAAGGATCTTCGGAATGGCAGCATTTTTTAATCTCGTGCCATTTAAAAAAAATACCCTGCATTCTTATTTTTTTTCTAAAATAACCTTGCATTCTTTCACATGTGTTTAATTTTTCCAAGTCCCCATCCTTCATGTAATCTGTCAATTCCTCTCAGAAGTATTGCTGCATTCCACTTTTTTCAATCTACACTGCGATAAACCTTTGTTTCGTTATCAAATTACCAATCCATATCATTCATATACTTGCATGGTGGCAAGAGGGTCAGTGCTTTTGCTGGCATGAGAGGAGGATGGAAAGATGGGTCGATGCTGCTTGAGTTAAAGGGGAGGGCGGCTTTGGGGCATCAGTGTTTCTCTCGTTCATTCTATGGGTCCTTGGTTAATGAATGTCTGACAAGTGACAATTTCAGGTTGTATACTGTATACATTCTCTGAGATTAAATGAACCTTTGAACTGTTCGGGCCCCAGCACAGATTCATATGGTTTCCTGAATAGAAAATGACCCATTTATTCATGCTCTTGATAGCCACTGCCAAACCAATATTCCTGTTGTATCATCTTGCCTTAATGAGATACAAGACATGTAAACTGCTGTAGTTTGCCATTCCACCATAGCCAACTCTGAATTCTTTATTTAAAAAATATTATCAAGATACAGTGCGGAATAGGCAATTCCAGACCTTCAAATCATGCTGCCTAGCAATCCCCCAATTTTAATCCTAGTCTAATCACAGGACAATTTACAATGACAAATTAACCTTCTAATCAGTATGTCTTTGGATTGTGGGGGGAAACCAGAGCACCTGGAGGAAACCTATATGGTCACGGGGAGAACATACAAACTCCTTAAAGACAGCGGCAGGAATTGAACCTCGGATACTAGTACAGTGAAGCATTGCACTAATCAATATACTATACCTTCTTGGTTTGCTTTGTTTAAGTTTTGAGATCCTAGCTTCAGATTAATTGAAATCACCTTCAACCTTTACATAAAATGTTCTGTCATATTGTGATGTCTCTTTCCTAAAGGCACCTCAGCTACATGAATATTAATTACTTAATTCTCATACACAGCACTAAATCTAAAATAATCTATTCCTTCATCAGTTACTCAGCATAATGATCTGAAAAACCTTTTCTTAAATCCTCCACATTATTAAATTAGTTTTGTTTGACCAGGTGAGATGCAGATTACAGACCCTGATGATTATGGTATACCTTTGCTGCGTGAACTTTTAATTTCCTTTAATGTCTGTGGGCTCCCAGAAAGTAGTGTAATGTCCCACATTACCCAAGAATTTGGGAGCCTACAGATATTTCCCAATACTCCTTATCATTTTCTATTTCTTAACTCCACTCAAACTGCTTCTAATTCCTATTATTTGAGCCATGATCCTTCACCCTGACCACCTTTATATCCCTTTTAATTATCTTCAGGCTATTGTTATAATTTTAAAAAATCTAACTTCCAAACTTTGAACATCCTAAAATATTTAATCTCTATTTTTAGTCAGTTTGTAGCTATGCCTTTACAAAATCTACCAGATCATATCCATTTCTCTCTCTTTGTGCCATTAGTTCATGCCTTCTTATAAATACTGTGTGCCCTCAGATAAAGAGATGTTATAGATATTTTTTTAACCATTTCTCCCTTCTGAGAAACATTTGCATGCTTGTGTTCTCTGTCTCTTAAGTCAGACTCTGATTACTGTCAGACATTTCACTACTCTGCAGCATCGTCTTTGCTCTTTTTCTTAAGTTTCCCCTCAATGGAGCCTCCCATGCCCACCCTCTCCTCTATACCACCATTTCACTTAACATATTATCTGTAGATATTCTGATTGCTCAGACAATTGTCTCAGACCAATTCAAATGAAGCCCAGCGCAATACATCTTTTCACTGTACTGATATTATTGTCTCATGAATGGAAACTCACATCTCCCACGCCAAACAATGAGTTTATATTAATTTACAACATATGGGTCATGCAATCATCCATAGATCACACACACAATACTGGAGGAACTCTGGCTGCATCTATGGAAGTTAAACAGTGGATGTTTTAGGCTGAGACCCTTCATCACGACTGGAAAGGAAGAGGGAAGATGCCAGAACAAAAAGGTGGGGAGAGGGAACAGGGGACCAGCTAGAAGATGATAGCAGAAGCCAGGTGATTGGGAAAGGTCAAGGACTAAATGTAGACTTTAATTGCTCATGATTTTCAAAAGGATCTCCTCATTTATCATATCTGCATCATGGCTTCTCTGATAACTGTGTCAACTCCCACTACAAGTTCCTGTCCAGTCCTCGGGCAACATCCTTAGTCCTGGCAGTGGACAGACAAAGCTTTTGAAAATATTAAGTTTGCCTTGTGGTCAGGTGTATGGCAATATGATTACATGTTGTGATCTGGTACAACAGGAACATAAGCTGCAGAGAGTAGTGGACTCTGCCCAATACCTCACAGGCAGATCCCTCCCTGCCCTAGAGGAACTGCCTCAGGAAGACAACATCTATTGTCAAAGATCCCCACCGTCCAGGCCATGCTGTTTTATTGAAGCTACCGTCGTGCAGGGGTTACAGAAGCCTGAAGTCCGACCACCACCAGGATCAAGAACAGTTATTGGCCTTCTTGAGACAACTGACAAACCCCTAATCGCTACAGCTTAGCAACACTATGACCAGTTTGAACAAAAATTTATTGATTTTTTTGTTCTAATTATTTTCCTATACACAAAATTGTGCATAATTTAATGTATGCTTCCTTTTGAAAGCTGTTCCTGTTTCAATATGTCCCTGATGCTGCTGTATCTAATTCTTTTCATTGTACTTGTATATAAATGTACTTGTGCATATGACAATAAATTGTGACTGTAACAACAGAGGTTTCAGGACTGGTGCCCAATAGTATCTCTCAAACTACTTCTCCCTAATGTTCCTACATTATTATTCATTTCTCAACTGAGCTATGAGTTTACTCTTCTCCCAATGGTCTCTGCTCTCTTCACACAAGCTGCAAAAACTACCGGGGTTAAGGATCCTACAATGCTCCCTTCCGGATCCCCACATCACCTTCACATACTCGTCTCTGCTGCTTGGCTGATAAGTTCTGAGTAATCAAACTAAAGGCATCCCATTAACTCTTAGAATGATAGGCCATCTAGATGAGAGGACACCCTGGATCTAGTACCAGCCAGAGAACCTGCTCAGGTCACAGATCTCTTAGTGGGTGAGCACTTTAGAGAAAGTGATCACATCTCCCTGACCTTTACAATAGTCTCAGTAAGGGATGAGAGCAGGTGGTTTGGAAAAGTATTTAATAGGGGCAGAGTGAGTTATGATGCAATTAGGCCGCATCTAGGGAGTGTAAAGAGCAGATATGCTGAGGAGAATGCACAATAGAAATGCGGAGGTTGTTTAGGAAGTACTTGCGTAAAGTCTTGGATAGGTCTGCAGGTTTGTCCCATTAATGCAGTGAAAGGATGATAGGATGATGGAAACATGGTTGTCCAGAGATGTGAAACATATAGACAAGATGAAGAAGGAAGCATTCTTAAGGTTTAGGAAGCAAGGATCAAGCAGGGTTCTTGAGAGCTACAAGGAAGCCAGAAAGGAGTTTATGAAGGGACTTAAGAGAGCTGAAAGAGGATATGAGAAGGTCGTGCTGAGTAGGATTAAGAGAAACTCCAAAAGTTCTAGACACATGTGAAGAACAAGAGCATAACTAGAGTTAGGTAGAATTGATCAAGGATTAAAAAAGAAAACATGTGCCTGGAGTCAGAGGAGGTGGGGGAAGTCCTTGGTTAATATTTTGCTTTAGTATTCACTGGTGAGAGGGACCTTGACTAAAGTGAGGACAACGAATATGCTGGAAAATGTTGATTTTAAGAAAGAGGATGAGCTCAAATTTTTGATAGAGGTTAGGATAGATATGTACTTAGGGCCAGAAGGGATATATCCAGGTTACAATGGGAAGAGATTGATGTACCTTTGGTGATGAACTTTGTATTCTTACTGGCCACAGGAGAGGTATCAGAAAATTGGACAGTGCTAGATGTTATTTACTTGTTCAAGACAGGTAATGGGGTTAATCCTGGGAATTATTGACCAATGACTGATACATCAGTGGTGGGCAATCTATTGGAGAGGATTCTTAGAAGCAGGGTTTACAAGCACTGGGGCAAGTATAGTCTGATTAGAGTTGGCTT
This sequence comes from Hypanus sabinus, assembly GCF_030144855.1. Classification (NCBI taxonomy): domain Eukaryota; kingdom Metazoa; phylum Chordata; class Chondrichthyes; order Myliobatiformes; family Dasyatidae; genus Hypanus; species Hypanus sabinus. The sequence goes on along the minus strand of NC_082713.1, from coordinate 68,918,436 downwards.
TGTGAGGGGCAGGTCATACCTCTTGAGCCTGATTGAACTCTTCAGGGAAGTGGCAAAACAAATTGATGAAGGTAGTGTGGTAGATGAGCTGTATATGGATTTTAGTATGCCATTTGCCAAGGTTCTCCATGGTATTTACTCAGAAGTTTAGCAGGCATGGCATCCAGGGAAACTTGGCTACATGGAGTCAGAACTATCTTGCCCACAAAAGGCAGTGGGTGGTGGTAGATGGAGCATATTCTGTCTGGAGCTTTGTGACCAGAGGTGTTCCACAGCGATCTGCTCTGACACCCCAGCTCTTCGTGATTTTTTAAGAATAAACAATTTAGATAGGGAAGTGGAAGGGTGGATTAGTAAGTTTGCAGATGACACAAAGGTTGGTGGTGTTGTGGACAGTGTAGAAAGTTTTCATAGGTTACAATGGGACATTGATAAGATGCAGAGGAGGGCTGATAAGTGGCAGATGGAGATCAATTCAGAAATATGTGAAGTGATGCACTTTGGAAGGTTGAACTTGAAGACAAAGAACAGGGTTAATGGCAGGATTCTTAGCAGTGTGGAGGAACAGAGTGGTCTTGGCATCCATGTCCACAGATCCCTCAAAGTTGCTGTGCAAGTTACAAGAGGTGAAGTTTTGGGCCAAGATCCTTGGACTCAGCCTGAAATGTCTGCTCTTTATTCTTCTCCATAGATGCTCTGACCTGCTAATTTCATCCAGCATTTTGTGTCTGTTGCTCTTGATTTTCAGCATCAGCAGAATCCCTTGTGTTTTTGATATTCAAGTTAAGAAGTATGGTGTGTTGACCTTCATTAGTTGGGGGATTGATCCTGACATAATGTTGCAGCTCTATAAAACCCTGGTTCAATCACACTTGGAATACTGTGTTCAGTTCTGTTCACCTAAGCATGTAGAAGCATTAGAGAGTTTACAGAGGAGATTTAGCAGGATGCTGCCTGGATTGGAAAGCATGTCCTTTGCAAATAGTTTGAGCAAGCAAATACTTTCCTCTTTGGAGTAAAGGTTGATTAGAGGTGACTTGATAGACGTATATAAGATAATAAGAGGAACGAATAGAGTGGATTGCCTACGACTTTTCCTAAGGTAGAAATAGCAAACAATTTTAAGATGGCTGGAGGAAAATAGTGCGGGAGTGGTTGTCAGAAGTACGGTTTTTACATGGGTAGTGGTAGTTGCATGGAACACACAGCTAGGGGTGGTGGTAGAGACAGATAAGGAACATTTGAGAGAACCTCAGATGGGGACATGGATGAATGAAAAGTATAGCGCTCTGTGGGAAGGAAGGGTTAGATTGGTCCTGAAGTAGTTTAAAAGTTCCGCACAACATCGTAAGACGAAGGGCCTCAACTATGATGTACTGTTCTATGTCACTGCCATGAATCATAATAGCATCCATCAGCTCCCACATGTTACAGCTGCAACACATCACATGCCTGCTACAATTCATTGATTTTCTTTCTAATGCAACACTGTTGTCCTTATTCCCCAAAGTCTATAATTTATGGATATATTACTGTGTTCGCCACATTCTCTGCTAAAGCACACTCTACTTCAGCAGAACCCACCGATCTATATTCTTAAGTACAACAGAGAGAAAAAAATATATAGTGGATGTGTTGAAACCAGAATGAAAGAATTTAGACAAAGACTGAGTGGTGAAAGACTTTTTACTCTTGACAGTATTTTCACCAGGTAAAATGTCTGGTGTTCCTTGTATTTGATTCTTCACAATGAATTTCTATTTATCTTCCAAAGCTTTGTGTCTCATAGGGACAGTAGCTATACTAATTGTACTGTGATTAGGCTAAGATTAAGTTGGGCGGCACTGCTCAACGGGGTGTAAAGGCCTATTTTGCGCTGCATCTCAATAAATAAACAAACAAATAAATAAATAAATATGCCAGTTGGAATTGTATTTGTTTCTGCCTGCAATCTTACTGAAACTGCTGATCAGCCTTGTTTGGAGTATCTATTCAGTTGCTTTCCTTTCTTTAACAAGATTTGCATGAAACCGGCAACCTAAGACAAAAAAAATGCAAAATATATTGAGAGTGTATCAAGTTTCTACAAAATTTTGTGCCAGTTTAGAAAATACTGTGCAAAAAGACAGCTGTACCTATGAGACTGCCCACATTCCCAGATTGAATTAATCACCATTGCCAGCTCAGTTAATTGAGTCTTCAAGAAAAATCTTAAAATTAAGTTTCTTTTCAACAAGGAAATATATGTTTTATAATCATTTAATTTTTTTCAATCTATTTCACACAAGATTGATTACTTAGATGGTTTGAAAGGTTTATAAATCCATTTTCTTTCATTTAAAATTGTTGTATGAACAGGTATTGGATATGTCATTTGATTAAAAATGCTCATACAATTTTAAATTTTTTTAAATAGATCAAACAATATCTATGAAATTTTTTTTCAAATTCATGCCCTAAATTATTTTCCAGTTTTGGGAAGATTTTATAGAATACAGCATGCAAGTGAGATTGAGTGGAAAAACACAAAAGCGAAATCTTGAAACAAGCATCAAGTTGAGTGTAATTTGCTCTTGTATTGCTTTCCACATCCAAGTTGAAACATATGGTCCCTATTCCATTGATGATTTGATTTTATTCACTCTTATAATGTCCTAACATAGTCGGAAAACAGTTTGTACAAGCAGCTACTCAATTTTATTTTCTCCCTCAATAGCATGTCAACATTGTGATATTATGACTTCATGCTTATACACGCAGCCAAATGTTAGAGTCTGAACGTGTGTGGAGGTGGGCTTCTATAGGCAGCTGGTTAACAGAATGATTCACTTCATATTAGAATACAATACTGTCAAGCAATGCAGATTTCCCACTCTTTCAAGACCATATAAATGTAACTCATTTATTGGAATAGTGGAAATAATTTGTATTATATACAGCCCTTATAAAAAGTATTCACCCTCTTGAAAGTTTTCATATTTTATTGTTTTACAACATTGAAACGTAGTGGATTTAATTTGGCTTTTTTTAAACACTGATCAATAGAAAAAGACTCGCTTATGTCAAAGTGAAAAGCGACCTCTACAAACAACACATACAAATTGCTGGAGGAACTCAACAGGCCAGGCAGCATCTATGGGAAAAAGCACAGTCAAAGTTTCAGGCCGAAACCCTTCAGCAGGACTAGAGGGGAAAAAAAATTGGAGTAGATTTGACAGGGGGGGGGGAGGGGAGAGAGAAACACCAGGCAAAATTGGAAGGAGGAGGAATGAAGCAAGGAGCGTGGAAGTTAATTGGTGAAAGAGACAGAAAATCATAGAAAAAAGAAAAAAGGAGGAGGAGCTCCAGAGAGGGGCAATGGACGGGCAAGGAGATGACATGAGAGAGGACATGAACATTGATTTCTCAAAATTCCTATAAGGCCTCTAACCCTCCACCATTTCCCATCCTCTTTTCCCTCTCCTGCTGAGTTCCTCCAGCATTTTGCGTGTGATGGTCAGATTTCCAGCATCTGCAGATTTTCTCTTGTTTATGACTGATCTCTACAAAGTGATTGAAATTAATTACAAATATAAAACACAAAGTAATTGATTGCATGCATGTTCACCTCCTTCAAGTCAGTATTTAGTAGATGTATCTTTGGCAGCAATTACAGCCTTTAGTCCTTGTGGATAGGTCTCTATCAGCTTTGTATATCCGGACACTGCAATTTTTCCCCATTCTTCTTTACAAAACTGCTCAAGCTCTCTCGGGTTGTATAGGGACCAGGAGTGAACAGCCCTTTTCACACATTCTCAATTGGACTGTGGTGTCATGAATAGCACGTTCAGTGAGTTGGCCACACCGCAGGTAAAGGCTACACAGGCAGAAAGGGAAGGGGCGGCCATTAGACAACGTAGCAGTAGGCAGGCAGTGCAGGAGTCCCCTGAGGTCATCTCCCTCCTAAACAGATATACTGTTTTGGATACTGTTGAGGGAGATGTCTCATCAGGGGAAGGCAGCAGCAGCCGAGTTCATTGCACCATGGGTGGCTCTGCGGCACAGGAGGGAAGGAAAAGGAGTGGGAGAGCTATAGTGATAGGGGATTCAATTGTAAGGGGAATAGATAGGCATTTCTGCATTCGCAAATGAGACTCCAGGATGGTTGCCTCCCTGGTGCAGGGGTCAAGGATGTCTCTGAATGGCTGCAAGACATTCTGGAATGGGAGGGCGAACAGCCAGTGGTCGTGGTGCACATAGGTACCAACGAGATAGGTAAAAAATGGGATGAGGTCCTACAAGGTGAATTTAGGGAGTTAGGAGATAAACTAAAAAGTAAGACCACAAAAGTAATAATCTCTGGATTATGACCAGTGCCACATGATAGAGTAGAAATAGGGGGGTATTTCAGATGAATATGTGGCTTGAAAAATGGTGCAGGGGTGAGGGATTCAAATTTCTGGGGCATTGGAACCAGTTCTGGGGGAGGTGGGACCATATAAACAGGACGGTCTGCACCTGGGCCGGACTGTAACCGATGTCCTAGGGGGAGCATTTGCTACTGCTATTCAGGAGGCTTTAAACTAATGTGGCAGGGGGGTGGGAACAAGTGCAGAGAGACAGAGGGGTGTAAAATGAGGGTAGAAGCAAAAAGTAGTAAGGTGAAAAGTAAAAGTGACAGGCAGGCAAATCCAGGGCAAAAAGCAAAAAAAGCCACTTTTCAACGTAATTGTATAAGGGCTAGGAGTGTTGTAAAGCAAGCTTGAAGGCTTTGTGTGTCAATCTGAGGAGCATTCGTAACAAGGTGGATGAATTGAATGTACAGATAGTTATTAATGAATATGATAAAGTTGGGATCACAGAGACATGGCTCCAGGGTGACCAAGGATGGGAGCTCAACATCCAGGGATATTCAATATTCAGGAGGGATAGACAGGAAAGAAAAAGAGGTGGGGTAGCATTGCTGGTTAGAGAAGAGATTAATGCAATAGAAAGGAAGGACATTAGCCTGGAGGATGTGGAATCGATATGGGGAGAGCTGCATAACACTAAGGGGCAGAAAATGCTGGTGGGAGTTGTGTACAGGCCACCTAACAGTAGCAGTGAGGTTGGGGATGGCAATAAACAGGAAATTAGAAATGTGTGCAATGAAGGAACAGTAGTTATAATGGGTGACTTCAATCTACATATAGATTGGCTGAACCAAATTGGTAAGGGTACTGAGGAAAAGGATTTCTTGAAATGTATGAGGGATGGTTTTCTAAACCAACATGTTGAGGAACCAACTAGAGAGCAGGCCATTCTAGATTGAGCAATGAGGAAGGGTTAGTTAGCAATCTTGTCGTGCGAGGCCCCTTGGGTAAGAGTCACCATAATATGGTGGAATTCGTCATTAAGATGGCGAGTGACATAGTTAATTCAGAAACGAAGGTTCTGAACTTAAAGAAGGGTAACTTTGAAAGTATGAGATGTAAATTAGCCAAGATAGACTGACAAATGATACTTAAAGGGTTGATGGTGGATATGCAATGGTAAGCATTTAAAGATCGTATGGATAAACTACAACAATTGTTCACCCAGATTGGCAAAAGAATAAACCAGGGAACGTAGAGCACCCTTGGCTGACAAGGGAAATTAGGGATAGTATCAAGTCCAAAGAAGAAACATATAAATTAGCAAAAAAAAAGAGGCACACCTGAGGACTGGGAGAAATTCAGAGACCAGCGGGGAGGACAAAGAGCTTAATTAGGAATGGGAAAAAAGATTATGAGAGAAAGCTGGCAGGGAACATAAACACTGACTGTAAAAGCTTTTATAGATACGTGAAAAGAAAAAGATTGGTCAAGACAAATGTAGGTCCTTTACAGTCAGAAACAGGTGAATTGATCATAGGGAACAAAGACATGGCAGACCAATTGAATAACTACTTTGGTTCTGTCTTCACTAAGGAGGACATAAATAATCTTCCGGAAATAGTAAGGGACCAAGGGTCTAGAGAGATGGAGGAACTGAGGGAGATACATGTTAGTAGGGAAGCGGTGTTAGGTAAATTGAAAGGATTAAAGGCAGATAAATCCCCAGGGCCAGATGGTCTGCATCCCAGAGTGCTTAAGGAAGTAGCCCAAGAAATAGTGGATGCATTAGTGATAATTTTTCAAAACTTCTTAGATCCTGGATTAGTTCCTGAGGATTGGAGGGTGGCTAATGTAACCCCACTTTTTAAAAAAGGAGGGAGAGAGAAACCGGGAAATTATAGACCAGTTCGTCTGACATCGGTGGTGGGGAAAATGCTAGAGTCGGTTATCAAAGATGTGATAACAGCACATTTGGAAAGAGGTGAAATCATCGGACAAAGTCTTTGTGACTTTGTGAAAAGAAAATCATGTCTGACGAATCTTATAGAATTTTTTCAAGATGTAACTATAGAGTGGATAGGGGAGAGCCAGTGGATGTGGTATATATAGATTTTCAAAAGGCTTTTGACAAGGTCCCACACAGGAGATTAGTGTGCAAACTTAAAGCACATGGTATTGGGGGTATGGTATTGATGTGGATAGAGAATTGGTTGGCAGACAGGAAGCAAAGAGTGGGAGTAAACGGGACCTTTTTTGAATGGCAGGCAGTGACTAATGGGGTACCGCAAGGCTCAGTGCTGGGACCCCAGTTGTTTACAGTATATATTAATGATTTAGACGAGGGAATTAAATGCAGCATCTCCAAGTTTACAGATGACATGAAGTTGGGCAGCGGTGTTAGCTGTGAGGAGGATGCTAAGAGGATGCAGGGTGACTTGGATAGGTTAGGTGAGTGGGCAAATTCATGGCAGATGCAATTTAATGTGGATAAATATGAGGTTATCCACTTTGGCTGCAAGAACAGGAAAACAGATTATTATCTGAATGGTGGCCGATTAGGAAAAGGGGAGGTGCAACGAGACCTGGGTGTCATTGTACACCAGTCATTGAAGGTGGGCATGCAGGTACAGCAAGTGATGAAAAAGGCATATGGTATGTTGGCATTCATAGCAAAAGGACTTGAGTACAGGAGCAGGGGGGTTCTACTGCAGTTGTACAAGGCCTTGGTGAGACCACACCTAGAATATTGTGTGCAGTTTTGGTCCCCTAATCTGAGGAAAGACATTCTTGCCATAGAGGGAGTACAGAGAAGGTGCACCAGATTGATTCCTGGGATGGCAGGACTTTCATATGAAGAAAGACTGGATCGACTAGGCTTATACTCACTGAAATTTAGAAAATTGAGGGGGGATCTTATTGAAATGTATAAAATTCTAAAGGGCTTGGACAGGCTAGATGCAGGAAGATTGTTTCCAATATTGGGGAACTCCAGAACGAGGGGTCACTGTTTAAGGATAAAGGGGAAGCCTTTTAGGACTGAGCTGAGGAAAAACTTCACACAGAGAGTGGTGAATCTGTGGAATTCTCTGCCACAGGAAACAGTTGAGGCCGGTTCATTGGCTATATTTAAGAGGAAGTTAGATATGGCCCTTGTGGCTAAAGGGATCGGGGGTATGGAGAGAAAGCAGGTACAGGGTTCTGAGTTGGATGATCAGCCATGATCATACAGAATGGTGGTGCAGGCTCGAAGGGCCGAATGGCCTACTCCTGCACCTATTTTCTATGTTTTTAAGCAAATCTCGTATAGCTTTGGCTTTATGCTTAGGGTCATCATCTTGCTGGAAAACAAATCTTCTCCTAAGTTACAGTTGTCATGCAGACTGCATCAGGTTTTCCTCCAGGTTTTCCCTGAATTTTGCTGCATTCATTTTACCTTCTAGCTTCACAAGCCTTCCAGAACCTACTGCAGTGAAGCATCTCCACAGCATGATGCAGCTACCACCATGCTTCTCAGTAGGGAGAGTAAGTTTTTGATTATGTGCATTGTTTGGCTTATACCAAACAGCATTTAGTCTGATGGCCACAAAGCTCAATTTTGGTTTCATCAGACCATGGAACTTCCTTCCAGCTGACTTCAGAGTTTCTCTCATGCTTCCAACAAACTCTAGCCAAGATTTCATGCAAAGTTTTTTCTGACAGTGGCTCACTCTCCCATAAAGCTGTGACTTGTGAAGCATCAGGCAACAGTCGTATGCGCAGTCTCTCCCATCTCAGCCACTGAAGCTTGTAACTCTTCTAGTGCTGTCATAGGTCTCTTGGTGGCTTTTGCCTCGCAAGTCCCTTTCTTGCACGGTTGCTCAGTTTTTGAGGACGGCCTGCTCTAGGCAGATTTACATCTGTGCCATATTCTTTCCATTTCTTGATAATTGAGTTAACTGTACTCCAAGGGATATTAAGTGACTTGGAAATTTTCTAATATCCATTTCTTGACCTGTGTTTTTCAATAACCTTTTTGCAGGATTGCTTGGAATGCTCTTTTGTGTTCTTGGTGTAGTTTGTGCCAGGATACTGACTCACCAACAGTTGTACCTTCTAGATACAGATGTATTTTTACTACCATCAATTGAAACACCTTGACTGCACACAGATCTCCAAAAGCAGATATCCATTTTACAGATACCAGTGCTCCCAGTAAGGCCTTTTCTATATTGGTAAGACCCAACGCAGAGTGGGAGACCGTTTCGCTGAACACCTATGCTCAGTCCACCAGGGAAAGCAGGATCTCCCAATGGCCACACATTTTAATTCCACATCCCATTCCCATTCTGATATGTCTGTCCATGGCCTCCTCTACTGTCGAGATGAAACCACACTCAGATTGGAGGAACAACACCTTATATACCGGCTGGGTAGCCTCCAACTTGATGGCATGAACATTGACTTCTCTAACTTCCATTAATGCCCCTCATCCCCTTCTTACCCCATCCCTGATATATTTAGTTTTTCACTCCCTCCTTTTTTTCTCTCTTTCTGCCCATCACTTTGCCTGTACTCCATCTCCCTCTGGTGCTCCATCCCGCTTTCTTTCTCCTGAGGCCTCCTGTCCCATGATCCTTTCCCTTCTCCAGCTCTGTATCCCTTTTGCCAATTACCTTTCTGGCTCTCAGCTTCACCCCATCCCCTCTGGTCTTCTCCTATCATTTCCCATTTCCCCTCCCTCTCCTACTTTCAAATCTCTTAATATCTTTCCTTTCAGTTAGTCCTGACAAAGGGTCTCGGTCCGAAATTTCGACCGTGCTTCTCCTTATGGATGCTGCCTGGCCTGCTGTATTCCACCTAAATTTTGTGTGTGTTGCTTGAATTTCCAACATCTGCAGATTTCCTCGTGTATCCATTTTAACTAATTATTTGACTTTTAAAACCAATTGGCTGCACAAGTGATGATTTGATGTGTCATATTAAAGGGAGGAAGGAGATGAATACTTACACAATCAATTATTTTGTGTTTTATATTTATAATTAATTTATATCACTTGGTAGAGATCTGTTTTCACTTTGACATGAAGGAGTCTTTTTCTGTAGGTCAGTGTCAAAAAAGCCAAATTAAATCCACTGTGATTCAACATTGTAAAACAATAAAGCATGAAAACTTCCAAGGAGGCTGAATACTTTTTATAGGCACTGTATATGGAATATATATTGTATACTTGATAGTTATTAACCTCCAAGACGGCAGAAGTCAAAGTGGTTTGGAAGGACTTAACTTGTGTCACTGTTTTATTCTTCAGCAGACTCCATTTAAGCTGATTTCTGTAAGAGCTTTGCTGACATGAACACAGTTGAAGGAAATAAATGAACCTCCTAAAGTACTAAACTTAGCCTCCACCTGTCTTCTTAAGCACTCCTGTGGGAGAATGTGTCTGGCTTACCTACAATATCTATTTTGGATGCCAGCAGCTCCTCATTTGTGAATGGGGCTAATTCACACCTCATTTCAGACTGCTACTTGAGCTACTCTTTCTTGCAATGTCTGACTTTTGATATTTTAAACATTTGCCATCTGCAGCATGAATCATTATGTTTCCAACAGCATTAAGCTGTCGTTTCTTTCTTCATATGAATTAATCTTTTGCTAAGCGTTGAGCATCCACATTATAAGCAGACGTCTTTGATCTAGCTGCTCATCTCTAATTTGGATGGGTTAACCCCAGCCATTCAAGGTAGCACAGTAACGTAGTGGTTAGCACTATAGTAGCAGAGACCTGGGTTCATTTCCTGCCGGTCTGGTCTGTAAGGAGATCATACGCTCTCCGCATGGGTTTCCTTCAGGTGCTCCTGTTTCCTTCCACATTACAAAGGCCTAGAGGGTGGTAAATTAATTGGTTATTGTAAATTGTCCCATGATTAGGCGAGGGTTAAATTGGGCGTTGCTGGACGGCAGGGCTGAAAGGGCCCATTCTGTCCTGTATCTCAATAAATAAATAAATAAAATTATTTTTCCCATTGTTCCCTTGACCACATTACTCCACCCCCTCTTATCTCTCCTCACTCTTCCTTGTCCATCAAAATCGACATGCTTAGTATTGCAAAAAAAAGTTAGTAATTTACAGAAATACATACACTCCATTTACAATGTAATTGTTTATAATATTCAGTACAGACCATTGCGGTTTTCTCAATGCCTGACAACCAGCGTCCCTTTCTGCTCTTAGAAGCTCTATACTGGCATCTGTGGAAAGAGAAACTGAATATTTTGGGTGTGTACCCTTTTGTCAGAACTGGTAATAAAGTTAGATTTCAGTAGCAGAGAATGTGTGGGATTGGGCTGGGGTGGAGATGTGTAGAACAAAAAGGATGCAAGGGGCTGCAATTGCTGAAAGCCCATCCTAATGCAGGGTTTTGACCTGGACATTGACAATTCCTTTCCTCCCACAGACATTGCTCAACCCATGAAGTTCCTCCAGCAGGTTGTTTGTTGCTGTAGAAGAAAAGGGTTGCCTGTGATGGGATAAATCAAATGGCTTCAATGAGTTGTTAATGGGAGGGTAGTTGGACCTTCCCAATAGGTTAGACTCAGCAAACAGGATAGGAAACTGAGCCAACATGATTAAAAAAAGAGAAATTTAAAAATGCTGGAAGAACTAAGCTGTTCAGGTAGCACCTTGGAAAGGCAAGCATATAACACTTGAAGTGAGTGACCCTTCATCTGACTGGAGAAAGAGAAAAATTATTAGTCTATGTAACAATGAAGTGTGGACGAAACCAAGAAAATTCCTCTGATGGAGAGAAGACAAGAGGCAGCATTTGCTCAATCCACAGGAATGACCTTGAGCAGGTAGGGTTAAGCTGTAATGGCTGTTTAATATATGGCTAATCTGGTTCTGACAAACTGGGACAAGTCCAGCAAGCTGGACTACACAGAAAAGGAAAAGGGAAAAGCATGGCACACAGAAACGGTTTATATTTAGACAGGATGAAGGAGCATGTCATCTAAAGTTGGAGAACTCTAAAGCTGCATCAGAAGAATTACTTTGTCCTTGGCTCTTGCTTTGGGTCTTGTTGTCAGAGTGGAGGAGGCCACAGACAGAGGGATGAAAGTGAGAGTGGGATGAAGAATTAAACAGAAAGGCAACCGGAAACTCATGAGTTGTTCTTGAGGACTGAGCGCAGGAGCTTCATAAAACAATACTTAGTCTGAGTGCACCTTCTCCAATGCAGAAGAAACCTTATCTGAACACCAAATGCAGTACACCAGATAGGAAGTGAATCAGTGCTTCAGCTGAAAAAGTATTTTGATTGCTGGATGTGGGAAGAGAAGTGGTGAAAGGACGGGTGTGGCTGCATGGGAAAATGCAAAATAATAGGGAATGTTAATAGCAGGCAAGAATGTTGCAAAGTGGGTGATCCTTATAAAATGTCTCAATCCCTATGAAATGGAGGGGAATACGTGTCTAGTGGTAGAATCTTCTTCGTGCTGGCAGAAATTGTGAAGAATGATGCATTGAATCTGGAGGCACACAGGGGAAAAGTAAGAATCATGAAAACATTAGGTAAGAACACAGGTCTGGGATGTAGGTGAGATGCGGTCAAAAGTTCTGTCCATTCTGATGGAATATTTGCTTAATGGTCAAAACGACAAACTTCAAGACATATGCTAGTGATATAAAACTTGATTCTGATTCAGTGTGTCTTTTGCTTTCTTGGTAAAAGAAGGAATCCCTGACATGTTTATATACAGCTGTGTGCAGAAGAGGCAGAGAGACATTTTTTAAAAAGTGTAATTTTTTTTAGAAAAGTTGGAATATGACAAAAAGTTAGACCACTATAATCTAAGCATATAGTATGTTGGGAGAGGCAATTGGTTGTTATTAGGCTTTTGCTGTGATCAGTGCAAGGGGTGATGAAAATAGCCAATAAAATTGAACTGATATTTGACTTCAGCTTAATCTCACTTCCATTTCACTGAATTTCCTGAGTTCAAGGAAAGCTTAGATTAAATTTTATGAAAAATTAAAATCAGTTGTCATAGTCATCTCCTATCTCAACTAGTAATTTCTTGTCTCTCTCCAGTAACTAAATCTGTGATTTGTTAGTTGTACTCTTCTCAGCATCCATGGCTGTTTGCATGTCCAATCAAGAATCCATTCAAGTTCCTCACCTGTCCCTAACCCACTTGTACTTGACATTTTAAATTGTCGCAAAGCCACCATAATTGGACAACCATGAAAGGCATTCCATTCAATTTAGCAGGATACATTGCCTGATCAAATCATGGTAAGTTCTTATTGTAAATGCGGAAATAAAAATTGTGTTATTCCATGGTGAAATTACACATAAACAGTGGCATATTTTATAAATAAGATATAGTTTCCAAATAAGTAATTGAGATCTACATGCAGATTAAAATCTGAGTCTCTGTGTAAGAATGACTATATTAAATCTGTAAAGCAGCAGATATGTAGACCACTACTATCTATGAACACAGCAGACTGGAAACTTGTTTTGTATTTATCAGGATTTCACCTTTATCAATGTGATGAAGGATCAGTGTGTGAGGAGAGTGTAGCAAAGAATATTCTCATGACACTGTTCCTTACTCATTTTAAGAGTTTGTTTAAGTGCTTTGAGGCAATGAAGTTTCCCTAAACAACAAGATACATTGCTTTGGTCACCTGGTTGTTTACTGGTGTCTCAAAGATGCACAAGGAAAGTCACATCAAAAAGCATGCAGGCTGCTTAATCTCACAAATGCATTGTCCTTGGGTGGTTCATCTTGAAAAACGTCAAGCAACAGTTTTTCTTCTCATTCTTTTTAACTCTACAAAAAAAAACTTCTATATATACTCAATGACCACTTTATTAGGTACTTCCTGAGTGTAAGCTCATGGTGTTAACCCATTCACTTCAAGATTTGACACCTTGTGTGCTCAGAGATGTTCTGCACATTAACATTGTAACACATAGTTATTTGACTTACTTTCACCTTCCTGTGAGCTTGAAACAGTCTGCCCATTCTTCCTCTGACCTCTCACTAACAAGGTATTTTTCCTCACAAAACTTTCTCTTATTGGACATTTCTTGTTTTTTGCACCGTTTTCCATAAAGTGTAGAGACTGTTGTGCATGAAAATCCCAGGAGATCACCAGTTTCTGTGATAACCTAACCACTCGGTCTGGCACCAACAATCATTTCATGATCAATGCCACTTGTAACACACATCTACCCCACTCTGATATTTGGCCTAAACAGCAGCTGAACCTTTTAAACATTTCTGCATGTTTTTATGCATTGAGTTGCAACCACATGATTGGCCGATTAGGTATTTGCATCAACAAGCAAGTGTACCTAACAAAGTGGCCACTGACTGCAAATTAAGACACAAAACACAGATTCTAGACCTGTTCAAATGGCACTAATGACACATGTTGATGTTTAGTGGACAGTTCACAACACTGCCTGATATACTACATCCGAAGTACTATTGCTGCTATCTGCAGCCTGTTATTTCACTTCAAGGAACATTCTATTAAACCATCTTAACAAATGATCCATTTTAGATATTCTGAACGAAAGAGCAGACCCAACTCACAGGAATGCATGTACAGCATCTTTGAGTGGACAAAGGTAAGTTGCCATGACTGGAGGCGAGGAAGGAGGAGAAACCAGACTTAAAAGGCTTGTGTAAAACTTTCTCTACCCAGTATCATGTTAGCAAATGTACAATCACTAGAGAACAAAATAGAGGGCTTAAAGGCCCTCCTACTGTATTCAGGGAGATGAGGGATTGCTATATTCCCTGTTTCACAAAGATGGGCTCATCTCAGCCACACTGGATACATCAGTCAGACCCGATAGCTTTTTGATCCACTGCATTGACCATATACTGATTTGAAAAGGGCAAAAGGAAGGTTCTGTGTTTCATGGTAATCTCTTTGTGGTGCTCAGACGTAGGGGTTTTGTCAACTTTTGTTCTCCCAACCTGGAACATTTGATGATTGTGTGCCATCCGTTCTACTTACCAAGAGAGTTCCCCACCATGTTCCTGACCACAATTTACATACCACCAAAGAGTAATGTTAAGTAGGCACTCAACGTATTGAATACCACTATTAGCAAACAAGAAACCACCTACCCAAAATGTCTTTCAAATCATTGCTGGGGACTCCAATCAAGCTTGACTAAAGAAATCTCTGCCAGTATTATCAACATATCACTTGTAGAGCAGGGGTCCCAACACACTCAACTACTGCTATATTACCATAAGAAATGCCTACCATTCCAACATCAGACTACATTTTGAGAAATCTGATCATCTAGTTCTCCTCCTACTAGCATACAGGTAGAGGCTAAAGAGGTATACTCCAGAAGTATGGACAACAAAGAGGTGGTCGCAGGAGGTAGAGGAGCAGCTACAGGACTGCTTCGAATCAGTGGTCTGGACCATATTCAAGGACTCACCAGAGGATCTGAATGAATACACCATAGTTGTCAGGGACTTCATGAAGTCAGTTGTGTCCCACCAAATCACTTGGCGATTTCCCCAACCACAAGCCCTGAATGAACCAAGACATCTGCAAGGCAAGAGGTTCAGGTACAACTTCTGGAAAGCCAACTCGTGTATCAGGTAGCAATTCTGGACTGAACTAGAATCACAGCTGTGGTATGGCTTGAATGCTATCACCTCCTACAAAGCAAAACCAAATGACATATGTGACAACAAGCTTTTGCTCCCAGATGAACTCAATCCCTATTATGCTTGCTTTGCAGACAAAATGTGGAGGCACCTTCAGAAACTTCCATAGCCCTGATGACCTTGTGCTTTCAGTCTCTGAGACTGACAGGAGGGTGATTCCCGCAGGAAAGCATCTGGCCCAGTAGTGAAGACTGGCTGGAGTGTTCAGCAATATCTTTAACCTCTCACTTCAACAGTATGAGGTATCCACCTACTTCAGATGTCATGGCAGTGTCGCGGTTAACACAATGCTATTACAATTTGAGGAGCTGGGAGTTTAATCCCGATGTCCTCTGTGAGGAGTCTGTTTGTTCGCCCCATAGAATGTGTGGGTTTGCTCTGGGTACTGTTTCTTCCCACAGTCCAAAGATGTACTGGTTAGTAGCGTAATTGGTCATTGTAAGTTGACCTGTGATTAGGTTAGGGTTATTTAGGGATATGGGGTTGCTGGGCCTAATCTGTGCTGTATTGCTAAATAAATAAATGAATAAAATTCACAGTAAATTTATTATCGAAGTACATACAATACATGACACCATATACAAGCATGACATTCGTTTTCTTGCAGGCATACTCAGTAAATCCAAGAACCATAATAAAATCAATGAAAGACTGTACCCAACAGGGTGGACAAACAACCAACAAGCAAAATACAAACAGTGCAAATAAAAAAAGAGAAAAAAAAATGGTATTTATTTCTTAATTATTTATTATTATTGAGAACATGAGATGAAGTACCCAGGCCATCTTCAGGGAGCAGTGTCTCAGAAAAGCAGTGGCTATTATTAAGGATGCCCAGCAGGTAGGAGGCACAGAAGCCTGAAGGCACACATTCAGCAATTCAGGAACAGCTTCTTCACCTCTGCCATCCGATTCCTAAATTGAAACTTTGGACATTGGCTCACTTTTTTTAATATACAGTATTTCTGGTTTAGGTATGTTTTTTTAAGCTATTCAGTATATGTATACTGTAATTGATTTATGTATTTATTTATTATTTTTTTCTTCTTTTCTGTATTGTGTATTGCATTGAACTGCTGCTGCTAAGTTAACAAATTTCATGTCACATGCAGGTGATAATAAACCTGATTCTGATTAAGAAGTCCATAAGCTCCTTCTTCTTGCTGACATTGAGTACCAGGTTGTTGCTGTGACACCACTCAGCCAGATTTTCAATCTCCCTCCTATATGTTGATTCATCACCACTTTTGATTCAGCCAATGACAATGGTGTCAGCAGCAAACTTAAATACGGCATTAGACCTGTGCTTAGCCACACAGTTGTAAGTGAGAAGCAAGTAGAGTAGGGGAATAAGCACATAGCCCTGTGGTGCATCTGTGCTGATGGAGACCATGGGGGAGATTTTGTTGCCAGTCCAAACAGACTGGGTCTGCAAGTGAGGAAATCAAAGATCCAATTGTACAAGGAGGTATTGAGGCCAAGGTCTTGAAGCTTATTGATGAGAATGATTTATAGTATGATAGTATGTTGAGAGGATGATTGACAGTATTGAATGCTAAGGTACAGTCAATAAAGAGCATCCTGACGTGTGCACCCTTGTTGTTCAAAGGTTCCAAGGTTGAATGAAGAACCAATAAAATGGCATCTGCTGTGGACCTGTTGTGCCAGTAGGCAAATTGGAGTGGATCCAAGTCACTTCTCAGGCAGGAGTTGATGTGGTTCATCACCAACCTCACAAAGCACCTCATCACAGCTAATGGAAATGCTACTGGATGATAGTTATTGAAGCAGGTTACCACATCCTTCCTAGGCACCGCTATGATTGAGGCCTGCTTGAAGCAGGTATGTACCTCAGACTGCCTAAGCAAGAATTTAAAGTTATCAGTGAACACTCCAGAGTTCATCATTACAGGTATTTAGTACACAGCGAGGTACCCCATCTGGAGTGGATGCTTTCCATGGGTTCACCCTCCTGAAGGATGCTGTCATGTTGCCCTCTGAGACTGAAATCACAGGGTTACTGCGAGCTGTGGGAGTTAGGGAAGGTTGCTGCATATTTTAACAGTCAAAGTGAGAATAGAAGGAATGGAAGTCATTGGAAATCAAGCCCTGTTGTCACCTATGCCACTTGATATCACTTTATAAGAGGTGACAGCATTCAAGCTCTGCCATGGCTGTCGAGCATCCTACATTGATTGAAGTTTAGTCCAGAATTACCACAAGTAATAACCTCTCACTCAATGTCAGCAAAACCAAAGAGCTGATTTTTGATTGCAGGAGGAGGAGACCAGAGGTCCATGAGCCTGTCCTCATCAGGGGATCAGGAGATTGTAGGTGGAAAGGAAACCAACTTTAAATTCCTTAGTGCCATCATTTCAGAGTATCTGTCTTGGGCCTAGCATGTAATATGCCATTACAAAGAAGGCATGGCAGTGACTCTGCTTTCTTAGAAGTTTGCAAAGATTCAGTATCTCGTCTAAAACTCTGGCAAACTTCTATAGATGTGCAGTGAGAATATATTGACTGGTTGCATCATGGCCTGGAATGGAAACACGAATGCCCTTGAATGGAAAAACCTACAAAAAGTAATGGATACAGTCCATTTTTGTCATGGGTAATGACCTCCTCTCCATTAAGCACATCCACAAGGAGTGGTGTAGCAGGAAAGTAGTATCCGTTATCAAGGACCCCCACCACCCAAGTCATGTTATCTTCTTGCTGCTGCCAACAGGAAGGAGGTACGGGAGTCTTAGGACCCAAACCATCAGGTTCAGTCACAAACAAGCGAAAATCTGCAGATGCTGGAACTCCAAGCAAGACACACAAAGTTCTGGAGGAACTCAGCAGGCCAGGCAGAATCTGTCAAGAAAAGTATAGTCAACATTTGGGGCCAAGACCCTTCAGCAGGACTACTGCCTGCTGAAAGGTCTCGCTCTGAAACATTGACTGTACTCTTTTCCATAGATGCTGCTTGGCCTGCTGAGTTCTCCCCCATTTTGTGGGCATTCCTTAGATTCAGAAACAGTTATTACCCCTTAACTATCAGGCTCTTGAACCAGAGGAGAAAACCACTCAATGTTACTCAACCTGGCATTGAACTATTCCCACAACCTATAGACTCACTTTCAAGGACTCTTCATCTCAAATGTATTCCTTTATTTATTTTGTTAATTTATTTTTCTTGTATTTGCACAGTTCATTGCCTTTTGCACATTGGTCATTAATCTGACTTCTGAGCATTTTTTTCATTGATTCTATTGTATTCCTTTGTATTTACTGTGAATACCTACAAAAATGAATCTCAGCAGTATATAATGACATATATATACTTTGAACTTCGAACTTTGACTGCTAACTTCTAATGACATTAGAAGAGGAAGGAGCATAACGGATTCTGACTGGGGAGAGTAGGTGATGGGAATGACAGAACCTTATGAGAATTGAAAGAGATTTGCCTGGAATACCCAGTTCCTGATCCCATTGTGCTATTAGCTTTGACCTGAGATGAAACTATTATTCTATGACCTTATTGGTGGAGATCAACAATTTCTTGCAAGAGCAAGAAATCATTGATCTTCGCTGATATGCCACATCTTACCATAACTAGAGAGAAGGTTCTTGGGAAATGAAAAGGTCTGAAGATAGATAAGTCACCTGGACCAGATGGTGTACACCCCAGTGCTCTGAAATAGGTAGCTGAAGAGATTGTGGAGACATTAGTAATTCTTTTAAGAATCACTTGATTCTGGAATGATTCTAGAATACCAGAAAATTACAAATGTCACCCCACTCTTCAAGAAAGGAGAGAGGGAGAAGAAAGGAAATTATAGGCCAGTTAGTCTGACCTCATGGTTGGGAAGATATTGGAGTAGATTATTAAGGATGAGGTCTCAGGGTACTAGGAGGCACATGATAAAGTAGGCCATAGTCAGCATGGTTTCCTCAAGAGAAAATCTTGCCTGACAGATTTGTTGAAGAAGTAACAAGCACGATAGTCAAAGGAGAATTGGATGATGTTGTGTACTTGGATTTTTAGAAGGCCTTTTACAAAGTGCCACATATGAGCCTGTGGTGTTACAGGACAGATTATAACCTGGATAAAGCAGTGGCTGATTGACAAAAGGCAAAGAGTGGAAATACAGGGAGTCTTTTCTGGCTGGCTTCCAGTGACTAGTGGTGTTCCACATCGGACTGTGTTGGGACCAGTTCTTTTTAAGTTATATGGATGATGGAGTTGATAGCTTTGTTGCAAAGTTTGCAGATGATATGAAGATAGGTGGAGGGGCAGGTAGTTTTGAGGAAGTACAGAGGCTAAAGAAGGAGTTAGACAGATTACGAGAATGGGCAAGGAAATGGCAAATGGAATACAGTGTCAGGAAGTGTATGGTCATGCACTTTGGTAGAAGAAATGAAAGGGTTGACTATTCTCTAAATGAAGAGAGAATACAAAAAAAAAACTGAAGTGCAAGGGACTTGGGAGCATTTCTCTAAAGGTTAATTTGCAGGTTGAGTCTGTCGTGAGCAAGGCAAGTACAATGTCAGCATTCATTTCAAGAGAACTAGAATATAAGAGCAAGGATGTAATACTGAGACTTTAAAAAAACACTGCTAATGCCTCACTTGAAATACGTGAGCAGATTTGGGTGCCTTATTTTAGAAAGGATGTGCTGTAACTAGAGAAGGTTCAAAGGAGGCCCACAAAAATTATTTCAGGAATGTATGTTTCATCATATGAAGACCATCTGATGGCTCTGGGCATGTATTCACTAGAATTCAGAAGAATGAGGGTTGACATCTTTGAAACCCATCAAATGATGAAAGGCCTTAATAGATTAGATGTGGAGTGTATATTTCTTATGGTGGGAGAGCCTAAGACCAAAGGACACAGCCTCAGAATAGAGGGGCGTCCTTTTGGAACAGAGATGTGGGGGGCATCTCTTTAACTAGAGAGTGGTGATTCTGTGGAATTCTTTGCTCCAGGCAGCTGTGGAGGCCAAGTTTTTATATATATTTAAGGGAAAGGTTAATAGATTCTGGATAGGTCAGGGCATGAAGGGAT
Source organism: Hypanus sabinus (assembly GCF_030144855.1). Classification (NCBI taxonomy): domain Eukaryota; kingdom Metazoa; phylum Chordata; class Chondrichthyes; order Myliobatiformes; family Dasyatidae; genus Hypanus; species Hypanus sabinus. The sequence goes on along the minus strand of NC_082713.1, from coordinate 68,898,350 downwards.
TTGGAGAGAAGGCAGGAAGTTGGAACTGAGAGGAAGATTGGATCAGCCTTGATGAAATGGCAGAACAGACTCAATAGGCCAAATAGTCTAATTCTGTTTCTATATTAGTCTTATGGTCTTATCCAGTTTGATGTAACACACAAAATGTTGGAAGAACTCAACAGGTCAGGCAGGATCTATGGATGGGAATAAACAGTTGACATTTCAGGCCAAAACCCTTCATCAAGACATGGACTTTGAGTCAGCTGGAGTCTCCAATAATCAAAACCATGCAAGAAGCCCCATAGATGCTCCATGAAGGGTCAATGCTTGTTGCTGGCAATCAAGTCAGACTCATCTATCTTTACCACATATCTGTACTCAGAATATGACATCTTTTTACTGTAAGTCTATAATATTCTGTGCTGGAAACTGAAGATGACTCTATCCTTGAATAGAACATTGTGCAATATCTGAGGTTGTCAGTGTTTGCTTCTGCTCACTTTGAAGTGTAGTCCTCCTGCCTACCTACATTTACTGTAGGTCAGTAACTCAATTACTGCTGTTGTTGTGGAAGTCTTAACTGGGGATTTTAGTAAATAACCACTTATTCTTTGGTAAAGTACCTTAACTTGTGATCAAGAGATTCCCTAGAGTCAGACGCTATATCATGGCAATCATCACTTTTCTTTCTATAAGGTACATGCAACCCATTCTTATGTGCATACCTATCCTGTGAGCAATCTGACAACATGAAGAGGCATGTCTTCTGGTGACTGACAAGCCCATTCAAAGTGGTGGATGCAAGCAAACAATTCGACAGTTCAGCATGGATTAGATTGGCTAATCATTCTGTTTTTGTGTTTAGTGCTCTATAACTCTGTGGTGCTATGACTCCATAACTTCTGGATTATATTCCGGGTGGTTGAGCACAGTTTGAATAGTTCCTGTGGGGTTCTGATGCATGTTTCAAGTGGAAAGAGCAGTTTCAATTAAATTGATTATCATATTGGGGTATACTTCAGCGAGAGAAATCAAAACAGTCAAAGTCCTCAGTGCTCACCCCTGATCATACACACACTGCAGTGTGATAGTGTTATTTGTTTTCATAACTGAAATTCTCTTTGTGAGGACATTTTATCAATAGCTTCTGGCCTGATGGTTTTTGACCATTTATAGTCTGTATTGAATATTATTGTTCTGTAGCGAAGCCCACTGGGTGGTCAAACGCATGTCTCTCTCCTGCTCTGTTCTTTCTTCTTGCTCGTGGTACAGAGACTTGTTTCCATAAAGACATGGTAACAATGTTAATTGACCTCATGGTTGCAGTTCCTGTGACAGTTCAACCCAGCAAAAGGTCAGGTACTCTGAGGAATCACCTGCTGCACTTTGTAATATATGTGAAGGTCCTCAAAGATGATAAGGATAAAATTTAATTGTGGCATGATCACCTGACAATTTTTTTTGTTATTGTTTCAATAAAACCAAAATATATTTCAGCAATATTCTCTGAGCATCCGCCTGGGCATTCCCTGAATATTCATTATATGAATAAAGAAGATGAAAGACTGAGAAAGATTATGAAGAACCACCTACCTCCAGTGCTCTACTCTGCACAACCATTGTTGCTAGAATTTCAGATGGAAATGAGCAGGCGTACAGGAGTGAGATATACAAGTTAGTTGAGTGGTGTTGTGGCAACAACTTTGCACTCAAAGTCAGTAAGACGAATGAGCTGCTTATGGACTTCAGGAAGGGTAAGATGAGGAAACACGAACCAATCCTCATAGAGTGATCAGAAATGGTGAGAGTGAGCAATTTCAAGTTCTTATCAATGCAGCTGGAAAGAAGGCAAGACAGCAGTTGTATTTCATTAGTAGATGGAAGAGATTTGATTTGTCGACTAAAACACTCAAAAACTTTTATAGACGTACCATGGAGAGCATTCTGACAGACTGCGTCACTGATTGGTATGGTGGGGTGGGGGGTGGTCTACTGCACAGGACTGAAAGAAGCTACAGAAAGTTATAAAATTAGTCAGCTCCGTCTTGGGTACTAGCCTCTGTAGTATCCCAAGACATCTTCAAGAAGCAGTGCCTCAGTAAAACAACATCCATTATTAAGGACCCCCATTGCCCAGGGCATTCTCTTTTCTCACTGTTACCATCAGGAAGGAGATACAAGCCTGAAGGCACACACTCTTCAATTCAGGAAAAGCTTCTTCCCCCTCTGCCATGCAGCTCCTAAATGGACATTAAACCCATAAACACTATCTCCCTTTTGTTTTTAATATATATTATTTCTGTTTTTGCACTATTTTTAATCAATTTAATGTTATATATACATATTCCTGTAATTGATTTACTTATTTCTTTCCTTTCTACATTATAATGTATTGCATTGTTCCACTGCTGTTAAGTTAACACTTTTCACAACACTTGCCAGTGAAAATAAACTTGATTCCGATTCGGATTCTGTGTCAGTGAGCTGCACAGGTAGTGATAGTTCATCTATAAAGCATGGTATTATGTTGCTTCCAATGAAACTGGCAAATGGATTTGTGAGTAAGTAAATATTACTTATAAATGGGGTGATTAGAAATGGTATACAAGAGTAGAGGTAAATTTCAGTAGTGAATGGCCAGAATGAAGAAAAGTACTTGCACCTAAAGAATTTATTGCCAAAACAGTAAACGTGGCCATTTGGCTTATTGTCCCCCACCAGCACCAACCACATCTGGTTCTGGTTCCACCTGCAATTTGCCTATTCTTTCACCCTTCCCCTTATCATCTCTATTACTTTTCATACGCCAGTCCTGGTAGATATTTGTATTCCTGATAAATTATCCTTCAGCGGCTGTTGCCAATATTCACCTCCTTTCCCCCAACTCATTCCACTAGCCTCCCAATTCTTTCTCTCTCTCCGACTGCCTGCCTTCTCTGTCTCCAGAGTCCAACCCTGCCACCCTCCACTACCCAATATAACCTGCCATCAGCTTTCACCCCTCCTCAGTCTACCAGTCACTTTGGGCTCTAGTATCACTACTGTCCCTCCCCTCTTCATACTAGCCTTTCCCCCTCCACTCTTGAGAGTGGTGAATCTCTGGACTTTATTGCCACTTACAGCTTTAAAGACCAAGTCATTGCATAATTTTGTAAAGCAGAAGTTAATAGTTTCTTGATAAGTAAGAGCATTGAAGTTTACAGGAAGAAGATGAGAGAATAGAGTTGAGAGGAAGGGGGAAAGCTTAGTCAAGATAGAGCTAAACGGCGACTCCTTTGCTCACAGCTTTGGAAACAACTCTATTTCCATCTTTAATATTTCTATTTTTCCCTTTCAGGGTTCTTCTGAAGACCCTGACCTGGAGTTACACACTGACTTCGGTTCTTTGCGGGAATGGGACCTGCTCTCAGGGTTTCATGACTGGCCGTTACTTGGCATGCCAAGGACGTGGCCTAAGAGCTTAGCTCGCCTTCAGAGATCTGAAATCTCGTGGCTCTGAAGACGGGTGGATCAATGTCAATGTCAATGTCAATGTCAATGTCCCAGTAAGAAATCTGTCTGTCATGGGAGTTGGAAGATCCCTGGCTGTGTGCCCAGAGACCTGAGATCTTTGGGCACAAAGCTTAGGAAAAGCAATACAATGGACTTTTAACATCATAACCAGTGAATTGTTTGTTATGTCTCCCCTCTCGCTGTGAAACAGAGACATCCCTTTCCCCCTTATTAGGGGGAGAGAGAGAGAGAGAGAGAGAGAGAGCCTCTGGTATGTCGAATACCGGGTGTATGAGTAGTCTTTGGGGCGCTGCAAGTCTGTGTCTTTGCTGTTGCTTTGCTGCATGCTTGAGTTCTCAGTGGTGGGTGCCGTTACATTTTTTTTGTTAGTGGAGTGAGGCGGGGGGGATCATTTCTTGCTGCCACTTATGCACAGGAGGGAGGGAAGCTGGGGGGGACTTTGAGGTTCTAACATTTAATTGTCATACATTCTTTGGGGGATCTCCTCTGTTTTTGTGGATGTTTCTGAAGTAACAGAATTTCAGGATGTACATTGTGTACATTTCTCTGACAGTAAATGTACCTTTGAAACCTTTGATATATGCCATGATTAAATGGCAGAGCAGAGTCTACAGTCTGAGTGACATAATTCTGCTCCTATGTCTTACGGTCTAATACCTGTCCCTCATAGATGCTGATCGACAAGCTGAGCTTCTCCAGTAAATTGGATGTTACTCCAAGTTCCAGCATCCGCAGTCTCTTCTGTCTCCATTCTACCCACTTGCTCTGACATGATAAGGTCACTAAACATTCCCTGTATTTTCAATTAAGAACAAGGCACAATGATACTGCTGCCTGCCTCTGAAGCAGTCTCCATGTTAACCTTCCCATAAAGAGCATCAAATTTCTTTCTTCCATGCTAAAGAAACACAAATTCCTCCTGTCTGCATCCAGCTGTAATTCCTGCAGGGTAATGCTGAATCTGGTTGTCGCCCTTGCTCAGTAATCATTGTGTATCTCAAATGCCTCACTTTTCCATTTGTGCACTGCCCTTTAAACACACATGGGATCTGGTTATGTCTGTGCAAAGTTTGGAGACCTGAAAGTTTGATGTTAAAATTAATCGGGACAGTTGATTTGAGATCACAAATTCCATTTCAATCGATTTACTTCTAGGATTTTCCCATCTCAGCTGCTCAGGAGTTGCCTTTGTATTACTACCTGGGCCATCTTGTAACAAGAGTGATCAAGCAAAACCCTCTTTTATAACAGCCTGGTATTATTTAGAATTTTAATTTTGTTTCAAGACATGTTTCTTGGTATAAGGATTGCCACTAAAATGTCATACTTGGGTAAAATATTACCAGTGATTGACCCACATATTACTTGTCAAATCTGTTGCCAAGGTTCTGTCACAAAGCAGAATTTTAACTTGTCTCTTATTTCTTATGCATGCTCATGAGATCCCTTGGGCCTTCTGGATATACTCTGGGCTGTCTGCAGATCTTCCAGCTTCCTCCTTTTCAGGAGTACCTGTCTGTGTAATGCTTCAGGAAGAAGTACACATGACTGATGGTCCCCATGGTTCTGTCCCACATGGCTTCATCCAGCTGGGCAATTACCTATGTCTTGACTGCACAAAAATCATCGGTATGGCTCTCATAAATATCTTTATTGAAACCGACAGCATCCTTTTCTGTAGGTTATAATAAAGACCAGCCCTTTTGAAAAGCCCTGCTGGCAGCAATTGAAAATCACATTAATGGTCAATTAATTTCTTCCCAACAACCTAAGGTCTACACATTCACCACATTATCACACCTTTTGAACAGCATTCCAAAAATAACATTTACCTCATGTACTGGTTTAGCACTAAACAATTCAAAGTGCATAAATCAGGAACACTATCTCACTAGTGATTTGTTTTGGGGAAAAGTGCAAAGCCAATAATTGTAACAATTACTGTGTGGATTTTTAGAATTATATCTCAATATCTGCACATAAAGGTCTTCTGTCTTAACATAAATCCTTCACACCCTAGAGATCACAATCTAAGCATGACACCCCAGGTGTCAGATGCTGTTACAGATATATGAGCAACCTTAAAAGAATCATGCATACAGTCACAGCATGCTTAACTCTACTGGAACCTTAAACTGCCATACAGTTCCAACTCATCTCTTTTTGACTTTAAGTGTATCAATACTTAAAATTAACTAAATCGTCCTATTCGTCTACAGCTAAGAAGAAACCCCTCTCCCTTTATTTATTTAGTTCCCTTCATAATGTCCCAATCGATTCATATCCTCTGAAGCATCTTTGAAGTGTATTAGGAAATTTGACAACCAATTTGCACACAGGAAGTTCGCTAAAGGTGGGATAATTAAACATGTACCTCAGTAACAGCATTATAAGAGGAATAAATAATGACTAAATATGAAAGAAAACTTACTTGTTCTTACTTAAGTAGTGCCATAGAATCATTCATGGTCACTTGATCAAATAATTACATGAACTGTATCCTTAATGAAATGAACCAAAATTAACACGCTTCCATCTGAGCAGCTAACTTGCTTCTAATCAAAATTTGCTAGCAACCTCAGAACAGCTCTATTGTGTTCTAATGCAGGCAGAGCCTTTACAGTTTTGCTTATATTGAGAGAAGTGGAAAAACAATAGGGATGTTATGGCATGTAAAGCACCTTATAATAACTAGACCACTGATTTACGATGGCCAAATAAGTCAACTTTTTAAAAATATTTTTTCTCTACAAAATACTTTGGTTAATAAATACCTCATCTATTTACTTTTTCATATGTCACTGGTCTTGATCAGTTTTAAACTCAGAATATAATATGTCAGTTCCTTTACTCATTTATGCAGCTTAAGTGTAGAAGCCATGGCTTTCAATATTAGCCAACTCAGTCCATGGTGGTGCAACCAAGTAGATCTAGATGATCAATGAGTCATCCATCCACACTATCTACTCTGCCCTTGATTAACTCAGAGATTCTTCTACTTGAAGGTGTGCTTTGAGTGTTCTTTTCCTTTTGACGGTTTTCTTTTGACAGTGGTATTGTGAAGTACTGATTTATCAGTGTGTGGTTTGGCTTTGGAAATGGTGGTTGATAACTTTCTTTGACCTAAAGTGCGAGCATTTCATGGATTCCAGTGATTGCTAGATTACTTTCATCCAACAGTATTGTTTTCCCCTAACTTTACTGGGTCTCACTTATCCAAATATCTAACAAATGTACGCAGTATTCAAACTTATTCTTATCCACTTGGTTACTGTGGATGTGTGTGTGCGCATGTGTGTCTGCAATCAAAATGTACAAGTTGTTTACTTGCTCAAATTCCACTTATTTTCAATTTGTCCTGACAAGTGTTTGTAGCAAATTAGATGCTTGACGCAATATAAATCTGGATCAATAGGATTCAATTGCAGCTTTAATCGAGGGCTGAGCATGAATAGGCAGCCATAGTATTATTACCTCAACTCAATCTAAAAATACCTATGGTTTCCACTTAAGTTACTGAACCATCACTCTACAGTATTAACTCCAGCCATGGCTAGTTGAGTGCATTCTTGGTCACTCATAAATTTCACTCAACAAGGTCAACCACAACACTCTTGCCTAAGTCCTTCACACTTATATCCGAGTTTCTTTGACAATCATTATTTATAATTAAGCAACACTTTCTTTTTCAAATACTTTGGGAAGCTTTCCCAGAGACCTGGTTACAGGAACAGTAAGTATTAATATCTTAGAGCTGAGAGCATATTCTTTACTATTTCTTTTCACAGAAATGTTCTTCCCCCTAGTAAAACAAAGATTGTCATGAGAACACGGGAAAAAGAAAGCAAGTATCAGTATGATTATGGTGTTAAAAAGCAGTGAGGAGAAACAATTTTATAACAAGAGAAGTCAACAGTAGCAAAATTTATGTAGCATGAGTTGTGCAGATACGGAAGTCAGAAAGAATGAAAATTGTCAAAACACACCTCCAAGATCAGATCCCCAAAAAGCCTACATTCAAAAATTCCAATCTGTGCAAGCTGTGCTACTTGGATGAATAGCAAAAAAAAACAAAGCATTTCTGGCATAGGACCATTTACATAAGAATGGATGAAATTTAAAGATCTAATGAGATTCTTCTGTGCTCAATTCCATCTTAGTTTTAAAATGTTCATCTTTGTTTTGAATGTTTCCAGATTTACCCCTCCAATTTCCAGTCATACAAATCTCTCAGATCTCTACACTCCATTAGGTTTGAACCTTTGTACTTCACTTTTCATTATTCATGGAACAATATCCTCAAATATGCATTGCTATTATCTTTTAGCATTCTTACTAGAAATGCATGACCCCATAGTGACAATACTGCTCTACTCAGTGAGTTCCACTGGTGATTGTCACTTCCACTGCTTAGGCTGTTGGCTCTGAAACTCCATTTCTGTATGACTCTCTACCACTTTTCCCTTTCTTAAGATTTGCTTTAGAAGCAACCTTTTCATCATCTACCGAATATTTTCATGTACAACAGACCTCAGTGACCAATTTCTTGACTTTGGGATGTCAAATTTTGCTTGAAAAACTTATGTGAATTTTCTTGAGAGATGTTGCTGTTAAATGTGATTACATAAATGCTGACAACAGACACAAAATGCTGGTGGAACACAGCAGGCCAGGCAGCATCTATAGGGAGAAATGCTGTCGACGTTTCGGGCCGAGACCCTTCGTCAGGACTAACTGAAAGGAAAGATACTAAGAGATTTGAAAGTAGGAGGGGGAGGGGGAAATGCAAAATGGTAGGAGAAGACTCCGGAGGGGGTGGAATGAAGCTAAGAGCTGGAAAGGTGATTGGCAAAAGTGATACAGAGATGGAGAAGGGAAAGGATCATGGGATGGGAGGCCTAGGGAGAAAGAATGGGGGAGGGAAGCACCAGAAGGAGTTGGAGAACAGGCAGAGAGAGAGAAAAAAAAACAACTAAATATGTCAGGGATGAGGTAAGAAGGGGAGGAGGGGCAATAACAGAAGTTGGAGAAGTCAATGTTCTTGCCATGAGGTTGGAGGCTACCCAGCCAGTATATAAGGTGTTGTTCCTCCAACCTGAGAGTGGCTTCATCTTGACAGTAGAGGAGGCCATGGATAGACATATCAGAATGGGAATGGGATGTGGAATTAAAATGTGTAGCCACTGGGAGATCCTGCTTTCTCTGGCAGACAGAGCGTAGATGTTCAGCAAAATGGTCTCCTAGTTGGCGTTGGGTCTCACCAATATATAAAAGGCCACACCGGGAGCACCGGGCATAGTATACCACACCAGCCGACTCACAGGTGAAGTGTGAAGTGTGAAGTGGTGAGGGAGGAAGTCTAAGGGCAGGTGTAGTACTTGTTCTGCTTACAAGGATAAGTGCCAGAAGGGAGATTGGTGGGAAGGGATGTGTGGTAAACTATGTATACCTGTCTGGACACGCCCCTCTGCTGACTGCTCCTGTGGCTCTTCCCATAGACCCCTGCATAAAGGCGATTGGGGCTCTGCTCCTCCCTCAGTCTCAGAGATGTCGTGCTCCCTTTTTGCTGTTAATAAAAACCTATCGTTCACTTCCAGTCCCCAAGAGTTATTGATGGTGCATCATGATGGGGAGGACGAGTGGACAAGGGAGTCGCTTACGGAGCAATCCCTGCGGAAAGCAGAAAGAAGAGGGGAGGGAAAGATGTGCTTGGAAGTGGGATCCCATTGGAGGTGGCGGAAGTTACGAAGAATTATATGTTGGACCTGGAGGCTGGTGGGATGGTATGTGAGGACAAGGGGAACCCTATCCCGAGTGGGGTGGCAGGTGGGTGGGGTGAGGGCAGATGTGCGGGAAATGGGAGAGATATTACATAAATGCTGACTATTCTTGTTGCTCATTGTGAGGCCTCTGTGAAGATTCTGTCACTAAATGCAAAGCCTCTTGAATTGTATACTTAGGCTTGCTAATGAGATCGCACAAAGCACATTCCCACAATGGGTCTTAGATTATACAAATGAAATATAGATGATATTCAAAGACTGCAAAAGCACTGAAGAGTTTTGCGTAAGTGGTGACAAAATGGATATCATTAACTATTTAATGTCACAGCACTATACATACCGAAAACTCAGAATATGTGCAGAGGGTAGGGCCACATTTAACATTTAGAATTTAAATATAAGTTATTCATGAACACACAAAACAGTTGGGCTGCATGAAATAATTTTTACCCCTGATTTCACCATACATTTATCTCACACATGTATATGCTGTTTTTCAATGATAGCTCAAACATTTAAAGTAACTAAGTTAATGAAGGAGTTGGTGGAGGGCTGAGGAATTGAACTAATTTTTGTCAATGCTCCAGATTTTATGTTCTCCGTTTCCTGTGCCATATTTGTTCTTTTCTCGAAACATACATAGGTCTAGGTCATAAGTAAAAAATGATAGTTTGGCTTATTATAAAACAATTAAAGCACGGAAACAGGCCAAGTTGGCCCTTCTAGTCTGTACCGAATGCTTACTCTCACCTAGTCCCACCGATCTGCACTCAGCCCATAACCCTCCAATCCTTTCCTGTCCATATACCTATCCTGTTAGAAAACAGGAAAATTAGAATATTACAGGATATTATTCTGTTAGAAAACTGGATAGTTTGATGCAGTGTGCTGTACTGCATGTGCCAAAGGTATGCAGAGCAGGCAGTTCTAAGCATCAGTCCTCATGCAACACTGATTTTGAAGACAGCCCTGAGAATATTGTCGATGTCTATCCTGCTGATATATAGCAGAAGGGATAAGAAGAGGGAGCAGGAGAGATGGAGAAATATGTAGATTGTTGAGGATGAGAGATCCTCTGCAGATGGGCTTAAAAATTTAGTAAATGCTAACTTGTGTACTATTGACATACAATTTGACAGTTTTGAGTTATGTGGACAAGGGAGTAATGTGCTGACAGGTATAGCATAAATGCATTTACAAAGGCATTCAGTAATACATCCTGATGAAGGGTCTCAGCTCAAAGCATCAACTGTTCATTTCTCTCCATAGATGCTGCCTGACTTACTGAGTTCCTCCAACAATTTCTGTTTTTTTTTTCCTTTGGATTTCCGGCATCTGCAGAATCTCTTATGTCCATAATGTGTCATGTCACTGGACCAGATAGGAGCTTGTGCTGCTGCGGCTAATGTTAAAGAAAACTAAAAAAAAATCAGCACTACTGGATTATTTTCAGTTTGGAGCCATGGGGATCAGTGTTAGAGTTTCCTTTCTTCTCACCTATCTTAATGGTTTAGATTAAGGAACTGAGTGTGGAGCAGCCATATACTATAAAGATACAAAGGGAGGTCAAAAACCAAATTATGGGAAGGGCACAAAATCTCTGCAAGGTATAAAAATAGGTTAAGAGAGAGGCCTAAAATTTGACAGTTGTGGATGTGTGGAGGTCTGGAGTAAATTGATGGAAAAGTAGAATATTGTTTGTCAACTTATCGCCCTCATGCTCACCAATGTGCCTGACATCCTTACTGGGGTTTCGGCCAAACTTGGCAGGGTTGCTCATCTACAGTAAGGCAGGCATTATGAAGGATACTTTCAAGCAAGGCTTGATTGCTTCACCCTAAGTTGCAGTATCTGAACTAGTCATCTGACAGGTAAGTAAAATACCAGAGGCAATGGGAGTGTACACAGGGCAGATGCGTTAGAGCAGTCTGAATAATCTGTAGAAGAATAGTTTGTTGGGGCACCATGATATCATCAAATTCCTGCTGGATGGATCTTCAGATATTGGAGTTGGTAATGATCTCCTGCTGAAAGGGTAAGCTCTAGGTTCCCCACACAATCAAGTGTCAGAGCTAGGTTAGTGTAAGAGGGAGCTGATGACTAAATTTTAAAAATAGTTGAGTCAAGGATTGTGTAATGATGAGGTGAGGGAGGACGTAAGGGGTGCATGTATACATACAGCATCTGCAACTTGCAAATGGATAAGGTGATGTGCTGCAAGAAGGTGGATTATGAGGATGTAGATGAGATTAGAGCAATGACTTCTACCACAGATCCACTTAACTGTTGTCCAAGAGTGACCACTGCTATTTTTCCTAGTCTGCTGAGCTGATGGATATAATACTGACTGCTGCCATTACCTTTGACAAGAAAAAGGGAAGTATTATCAATGACTGCATTTTTGTGTACTGGCTGAAGTGTATGTGAAAGCTGAAAAGCTAGCACTGTGTATCAGATGCCAGATGAGGGTTTGAGTGTTGATCAATATGTGAGGCATGCTGAGGGAGATAAACATTTGTTATTTGTCTTGATTTACAACTGCTTGATTGTCATGGGGAGGGATGGCATTTTGCAGCATAGTGGTGCCCATGTTAGCTGGAAGAACATGTCGATGTCGTCAATGACCTTCATCATGCACGTAAAGTCATTGAATTTTTTTGGCACGGCACAACATACCTGCACTGGATAATTCTCTCTTCTGGACACATTTGCTGATATTGAGGTAGAAATTTACCCTCAGTTGCTTGTACTAAAGATATAGTGCATCTCAAATTCAGTGGCATCAAGTTTCAGATCCACTATGTAAAATAGAAACACTACCAGCAAGTTGCTTCAGCACAACAAAGGATGAATTTATATGCCCTGGTCTTCCAAACTGTGCATCATGAATATCCTGTATTTAGTTAGAAGCCCTGACATATTTTCTACATTGGAGACCTTATAGTAAATGGGGTCATGGAGGTTTCTGGTTTTGAGAATATCTTCAGGGCAGCCTGTTAAGAAAGCTGTAAAATCTATTTTTATATGACTGCACCTCTGCAATTACTTCATGTGAATGGTCAGAAAAATGTGTTATATAGAGCCTTTCTCTGTATTAGAAGTTCCCTAAGCCACTTAGCTTCCACAAGGTCAAAATCACATATGCAAAGTCATTCACCCTCCCACTTCTAGCATGCATTTGCACAGTATACTAACAGTTCTAATTATAACATCCCCCTCTCCAGCACTATAAAATAGGAAAGAGTGGAACAGTTGTGATCTGACATGAATACTCTGAATCTTTTGCTTTCAGGGCATTCATATTTTCTCTGCATGGTTTGACCTTTTTGAAATGGTATTAGGATTTTATAAGCTTTAATACTTAATTGCAGCCTGATATTATAACTGATTGGTTGCATGCTCATTACTAGAGACAAGCAAAATGAGACCTGGGTGCATCCTTGCTTAAGTTTGCAGGCAGATATTTAACATGTTTGCATATAATGCATCTGCCTCTTGGAGGAACAAGTCAATTAAAATAAATAGATTAATATTTAATGCAATTAATATTTGCATTAAAATATCAGAGGAAAAAATTGTTTACCTGTTATGAAAATGTCAAACAAAAGAAATGTCTCTGTAATTGAGTCTTGCACTTATAAATAGAAAGCAATGCTTTTCAGCTAGGTATCCAAAATAATGTGAAAGGAAATGAGGAACATTGAATAAGTCAGGTAGTATCTGTGAGGGAAGTGAGACTGTTAAGGGCTTATTTCAAAACTTTATAATATAATTATGAAGATACGTTCAGAGCCCCTTTATAAGACTAAACAGGATTGGGAAAGAGAGCTTAGTTTTAGTATTTCTAGTGAGAATTGGGATAGAATTCTTCAATTAGTTAATACATCATCGTTATGTGCCAAACATTCACTAATACAATTTAAGGTTGTACATAGGGCCCATATGTCTAAGGATAAATTAGCTCATTTTTACTCTCATATAAGTCCTATTTGTGATAGATGTCATTCTGAAATTGCGTCTTTAACTCACATGTTTTGGTCGTGTTCATTTTTGGAGAAATATTAGAAAGATATTTTTGATATTATATCTGCGGTTTTGAATATTGATTTACAACCTCATCCTATTACCACAATTTTTGGTTTACCAATGTTAGATTCACAGCATTTATCTTCTTCAGCCCGTCGAATGATTGCATTTCTAACTCTGATGGCTAGAAGATCTATATTGTTGAATTGGAAAGAAATTGATCCTCCCACTGTATTTAATTGGTTCTCTCAAACTATGTTATGTTTAAATTTAGAAAAAATTAGAAGTGGTACTTTTGAGACTTCTATTAAATTTGAAAAGTTATGGAGACCATTTATTCAACATTTTCATATGATGTAATATGACCCTGTGCCAAGTACATTTGATTTCCCAGCTTTTAGCTTATGTATTTTGAGAGGACCGGAAGTGACGGCATTGATGAATACTTATTTTTGTGAGATATTATAAACAGCCCACTTTTTTTTTTCCTTCTCTTTTGTTTGTTTTTTTTCTTTTATATTACTTATTAGCTATAGTTATTAGATTAGATTAGTTAGTTTTGCATTATATAAATTTTTTTTTGTTTTTTTTTCTTTCTTTTTTCTGTTTTTTATATATTATACATTATGAAATATTTAGATTTACTATGTCCATACATATATCTTATGGCTTATGTCTTGGTAAACTCATTTATATTGTAACTATTATGTATGTTTTTTTTTCATATGTAATGGAATGTGTATGTTGGTAATTTCTTTATCAATATATTATCTGTATTCTGTCCATATTATTAATATTAATAAAAAGATTTAGAAAGAAAGAAAAGAGACTGTTGTTTTGAGTAAATTATCACAAGTGAATGGAATTTTAAAAGCAAGTCAATGGGAATTTGAGGAAAAAGATAAGTGTCCATTCGCAAAGTACACACTCCTCATACAAACATGTTTACATACAGTGAGCAAAGACTAAATAAAAGGGTAAAGGAAATAGAAGTACAGAGGGACACCAAAAGAACAGTGCTAAAGTAGAAAATAGGACATAGAAAGGTAAGGCACCAGAATACATACAAGAGAAATTAAAGCCATGGAAGCAATTAAGGCCTGATTACCATTACAATGTCTGCTACAAATTACTGAAGAATTTACACTGCAATTTGTTTGCTCAGGCTTGTTTTGTTATCACCTAATAATAACCAACTATCTGGGAGTAGCATGAACAATTTCAAATACCTAAAGTGTAACATTCCATACTCTTTGTTTCTGGTGATATGAAAATAAACAAGATTGAAACATCAGGACTCAACCAATAGTGGATCAACATTTATTCTGGGAATTCTCTGAGTATCATCCAAAGGAGTTTAGAGTTGCACTGATATTATTGGATGACGCCTATGAGCATCTGAAGCGGATATTTGGTCATGGCCTTTTAATCTCGTCTCCCCATTTTATTGAGCAACATACTAAAAGCTGCTTCTGCAAATAGAGTATCCCACTTCTCTCATCACAGCTGACGAAGTCCAACTCCACCAATAAATGCAGCTTCAACACAGCTTCTTCTCTAAGGGCTGCATGTGCAGCTTCAGTCTCCTCCAACCAGCAATAGCTGGTGCCAGTCATTCACGTCATTTGACCTTATAGATGTGAACTCAGGCCTGCAATAGGCACGTTAGTATTCGATGGATGATGGAAACACGATGATGAGGTCACAGAATAAATATCCAATGCGTTCAGCACTGGGTCAAATATGCACAAGTCACTTAGGCATTCTGATACCAATCTGCAATTGCCAGTGCTATCCAGTTTACCCCAGATGTCTTATTAGCACAGTTTCTACTTTGTCCTTCTGCACCAGATTCCTGTTAAGGTGAGGAACTTCGTTATGCAGTACTAGAATGATTTCCGGATGAGGTTTTCCACTCAGCAGTTTACAACTAGGTGGCAGAGCTTGGACATCGGTATCCCAA
Organism: Hypanus sabinus; assembly: GCF_030144855.1. Classification (NCBI taxonomy): domain Eukaryota; kingdom Metazoa; phylum Chordata; class Chondrichthyes; order Myliobatiformes; family Dasyatidae; genus Hypanus; species Hypanus sabinus. The sequence continues at coordinate 68,883,083 of NC_082713.1, read as the reverse complement.
TGGGATGTGCGATTTCACCCATCCTCTTTGTGTTAGCCATGGAGGTCATTGTGAGGGCTGCAGAATCAGTGGGACCAGGTGTCGCATTTGATGGCGGAAGGGAGTTGCCACCAATACGAATATTCTTGGATGATCTCACCCTTTTGGGTCCTAGCACAGAGGCAGTGAAAAATGTACTATCTAGACTCGAGGAGCTAATGGATTGGGGAAGAATGAAGTTCAAGACCAAGAAATCAAGGAGCCTTGTTCTTTGGAGAGGAAAGCTGGTTGACTTTCATTTCACCCTTTATGGAGAGGAGATTCCATCTATTCAGGACCAACCAGTTAAGAGCTTCAGGCAATGGTACACAGAGGAGCTGAGAGACACCAAGAGGGTTCAAGAGACAGGAGAACAGATCAGCAGAGGTCTGATGTCTGTCGACAAGTGTGGCTTGCCTGGCAAGTTGAAATTGTGGTGTTTGCAGTACGGACTGATGCCACGGATAATGTGGCCACTAACTGTCTATGAAGTGGCAATGTCCCATGCTGAAACAATGGAGTGGAAGATCAACTAGTAGGTGAAGAAGTGGCTTGGAGTACCGAGCAGCCTAACTAATATTGCAATCCACAGTAGCCAGACAAAGCTTACAATCCCAGTGCAATCCCTTGTTGAAGAGGTCAAGGTAGCCAAGGTAGGATCATTCTTGATGCTTCAAGACTCAAAAGATCCTGTCATCAAGAACATCCAGCGGAATGTGAGATCAGGCAGGAATTAGTCAGTCCAGGCAGCAGTTGATGAGGCAGAGTCTAGATTGAAGCACAAGGAGATGGTTGGGGCTACCCAGCTAGGCAGCCAGGGACTTGGATGGACAACCCACCAGCAGTGGTCATCTTCTACAGGTAAGGAGCGTTGTGAGCTTGTAACGCATGGAATAGGAGAGGTAGAAGAGGAGAAGAGGTTAGCTAAAGCAGCTGGCCTGATCAAACAAGGGGCTTGGACCTGGTGGGAAAGTGTTGAACAACGACATCTATCCTGGAATGTCATGTGGCAGATGGAACTGCTCTCCATTTCTTTTCTATACAGAGCAGTGTACGACCTGCTCCCAACACCCGCCAACCTCAGCACCTGGTATGAAGATAAGACAGACAGGGGTGCTGCTTGGTGCTGCATGCACTCAACATATTTTGAGTGCATGCAGAGTCAATCTTTCCAGTGGCATGTACACTTGGAGACATAACAATGTTCTCAAAATTGTAACAGAAGCAGTTGAGCAGAGAGTACTGCAGCTCAACTTATCTCATGCCCCATGCTGCACAGAACATCGCATATCATTTGTGAAAGAAGGCTCCAAGTCAAAGGTCTATAGAGCAGGCCCATGATCAAGCATACTTTCTTCAGCCAATGATTGGTGTGTCAAGGCCAAGCTGCAATTGTCAGTGCTATCCAGATGTCTTATAGCACGGTTTCTACTTTGTTCAAGTTTATTATCATTCAACCATGCACATGCATACCGCCAAACTTTCTTCTGCACCAAGATACACGACACTGTACATATAACCACACACAATGCAAAATGATAATACCACAAATAAATTAATAAACAATAAGGTGCATTTATGACAAGTTCAAAACTAAACAGTATAATGCTATCATTGCTTCATACATGATGAGACCTGGGTGGCAGCAGGAAGTTCAGAAGACTCACTGCTTGGAGAAAGAAGCTGTTTCCCATCCTAACAGTCTTGTCTTAATGCTACAGTACCTCCTGCTTGATGGTAGGGGTCAAAGAGATTGTTGAACAGATGAAAGGGATCATTGGCAATGGTAAGAGTCCAGCATGCACTGCACTCCTCATAAATATCTCTGATGGGTGGAAGAGACCCTAATGACCCGGTAAGACAGCAGCGCGTTCAGTCACAGTGGTTTCTACAGAGCTAACCAATATAGTGTTATTGTCCTTTTAAAACATTTTTTGTTATGATCGTAAGACCCCGCTGGATATCAAGAACTTAAAGTAGTGCAGGTCTACCCCATCGGCGAGTTGCTTGTTGGAGGAGAAACTGAAGGAGCTCGACCAGGTGCGGATTATGCTGCCGGCATCAGAGACGTGTTGGCGTGGGTGCATGTGGGTGTTGCAGTGTTCAACAGCGAGCGATTGTCTTAGCTGCTTGACTTGGGATCGCAAGACCCTGCTGGACATTGTTAATGTGGAATAGTGCAAGCCCAATTCACTGACTTATTGATGTATGGCGGGGGAGCTGCGTGGCCTCAGCCGCAGTGAGGATGGCCTCAAGCTGCAGTATCACCTGTTCAAGCCGCCCAGGAGAGAGGTGTCGGAATTGGTAAAGACAGCATGGCGTGGCATCCAAGCTGGAGATAGTGCTGCCACCTAGTGTTTGCTTGGCAGAAGACAACTCATATTGTGTTTGCAGACTGTTGCAACGTTCATGGGCTCAGGATCTTGGTCTGTGTATTTTTTGTGTGACTGTATTTTACTGCTATCTTATATGTGCTATTTGTGCCATGTGCTGTGTATGACTGTTTTTACTGTGTTTTACACCTAGGCCCTGGAGTAACACTGCTGTGTTTGATTATATTCATGCGCATTCAAGTCTGGTTGAATGACAATTAAACTTGAGTGATCCCTCCGCAGTCATTGCAATGTTTTTAGGGACATGCCATCAGACAACTTGCAATCCCCATACTAGAATGTGATCCAGCTGGCCAGGACCCTCTCAATTATTCTGTAAAAATTGGTTAGAGTGGCAGGAAGAAGGGAGCCTCGATAGCTTCAGTCCCCTCAGGAAGTGGAAACAGTGCTGTGCTTTCTTGACTAAAGAGGTGGTGTTGAGGGACTAGGTGAGATAGTCTGTTATGTACACTCCTAGAAACCTGATGTTCCTAATTCTCTGCATGGAGGAGTCATGTATGTGCAGTGTGTAGTCAGCTTGCACCTTCCAAAAGTTCACTATCGTCTCTTTGCTCTTCTCCACATTGAGGCTCAAGAGCTTCTGCTCACACCATTCGAACAGCCATTCCAACTCCTCTCTGTATGTCACCTCATCATCATTATAGATGAGGCCAACCACTGTTGTGTCACCAGCCAACTTGATGATTTGGTCATGTGGAGTCGTATCAGCAGCACAAACAGTGGTGAGCTGAACACACAGCCCTGGGGGTGGGGGGGGGGGTAGTCTCCAGAGTGCAGTATGATGGAGCTAAAGATATCGCTCCTAACACGGACTGACTGTGGTCTTTCTGTCAAGAAGTCCAAGATCCAGAGTTATCCAGAGAAGTGTTGCATTCCATCGAGGACAGTTTACCCCCCAGTTTCTGAGGGATGAACGTATTAAATGCTGAGCAGAAGTTGATAAGCAGCATCCTAGTGTGTGAGGCACCATTTTCCAGGTGGGTCAGAATGGAGTGGAGTGCAGAGGCTAAGCCATCATCAGTGGACTGATTTGAGCAATAAGCAAACTGGAAAGAGTCCAACGTAGCAGGAAGATGAAACTTAATGTGACCCATAACCAGCCACTCAATGCACTCCATTATTGTTGAGGTCAGTGCCACTAGATGGTGGTAATCCTTTTTGGCAAATGTATGGAAAGGGTTTGTAACCCTTTTCACGCGTTGACCAAATGAAAATTCACATCCAAGCTCAGAAGAGCACAGAAGCTTTCTGGAAAAACAATTAGCTTTGCAAAGTGGTTACAAACTTGAAGGCAGTGTAATCCACCAGCACGAGTGAATGAGTATGTAATCTGTAATGCACAGGTAGCTTGTGTCCAATTGAACAGGTGGAAGTAACATATAGAACTCATTCTTCAATCTTTGTTGTCATGGATGGACCAGCTGGTCCATAATAACCACTCCACTACTTGCCAAACATACTTAATCCAACTTTTGTAAACTTACCAATGTAAACTTATGACAGTTACATTAGCTAACCTGACCGCATCACACTCTCTCTCCCTCTCTCCCCACCTCCCCCCCCACACACACACACACACACATACACACACACACACACACACACACACACACACACACACACACACACACACACACACACACACGTACTCGCACTCGCACTCACACTCTCTCTTCTTCAAGCCAAAGTGACTTGAGCATGGGCAGAATACTGCTAAGAACAAGGGTACCTGTGTCTGTATCTGGGCCATTGATCTCGCTCCATGAGTTCTAAAGCCACAGTGCCAGATTTCAAATTTAAATTCATATAGCTGACTGTATTTAGAATTTCAAAAGAAAACTAGTCACCACAATGGTAGTCCTGGAAATGCCAAAATGCTATAAAATATATATTTAGTTTACCCACGTTTCTAAAGGAGTAGAGCTGTCTTGCTCACCCAGTCTGAACTATGAGTGTGAAGATAGTTGACTCCTTACTTCAGGGGTAATTAGGGATGGATCAATATACTATCATTATTGGCAACCCCTCAAACCCCACATCCCATACACAAGTTATAAAAAATGTCAGCCAGACCCCTAGAAGAGAGACTATTCATTATTTTTGCAGCTGTCATTGCAAGCACATTAGGAACTGATTACATCTAGCATTGGATGGAATGATTTACTCATGACTAATTCTGTTTCTCATCTCACATTCTCTCATGATTTGCAGGCTGGAAGTGTCCTTAAGGGAAGAAATCACCACCATCCACCCACTACCTTAATTATAGTCCAACACTTATGTTTTCTCCTTGCAAATGACTGTAAGCTTCCCTGGTCATGTACTGTCAAGCATGTAGCAATTTGTGAAGAGAATAGAAACACCATCACTTTGTCTGACATAGGCACCCACCAGTATAAATAAAACTGTACTGCAGAGGTTACAAAGAAGGGATCAGTGCCTAGTAAGTCAACAATCTCAAGTGGCCTGCACTTAGTCAGGGTAAAGAGTAGCCCATGATGCTGTTTCTCAGAGGGAGAGGTCATAAGTAAATATTATTTTAGATGCCTGCAGTGCGACTAGCTTCAGACAATGTATGTTCTGCATGCACAATGAAATGCCTGGTCCATGACGAGACCTTCCAGAAAGCCCAAGTACATACTTACGGGGAATAGGGAGAATCCAGCTTCAGATGTGATGACCCTCTCCATTTTGTTACCTCCACATGCTCCATTCTGAAAACCCTGCATGCATTTCTGTCCAGATTTCAGAAATGCCACAAAAACTATCGGATACTACTAGCTTTAAAATAAGGAGATGGTCTCACTCTAGTCTGGGAGCATCAAGGGGAGAAACAAGTAGTGCTTACAATATATACACATAGTGATGTTGTTACACCCTATGCCCACAAATATATGTCAAGCAATAACACATTACCGCAGCTGATGGATGGTCGATGGACATTTTCATTATGTGACAAAATCTGGCCGCTGCTCTGATACTTCATATTGCTCCAACCATGAACTCCAGTGTTTAACACATCTTACACTTTGGTCGGGAAAACTATCCTCTAAAGCATTACCAGGATTTTTGTCCTGTGGGTATGATACCTGTTGCAGGGTTCACAAGCCAAGTAATATCATTCTCCCAAACCTTCAAATATACCAGTGCCATTACTGCTGCTAGACTGTCACCCCAGACTGCTACTGATGAGATGGTGTCTTCCAAAGCCTGTATGTCCAGACTCGCAGCTGCTGAGAAAGGTTGTCTTGGCCACCTGACCCAGACCGTCACCCACCCATTGGCAAAGCGCAAGACCAGTAGGATAGACAAGGACAGGTGGAAACCATAGAAAGGGTGCAGAGGAGATTTACAAGGACGTTGCCTGGATTGGGGAGCATGCCTTATGAGAATAGGCTGAGTGAACTCAGCCTTTTCTCTTTGGAGTGACAGAGGATGAGAGGTGACCTTATAGAGGTGTTCAAGGTAATGAGAGGCATTGATGGTGTGGATAGTCCCAGGGTTGAGATGGCTAGCACGAGAGGGCATAGTTTTAAGTTGCTTGGAAGTAGATACAGAGGAGATGTCAGGGGTAAGTTTTTTACACAGAGAGTGGTGAGTGCATGGAGTGAGCTGCCACTGGTGGTGGAGGTGGATACAATAGGGTCCTTTAAGAGACTCCTGGATAGGTACGTAGAGCTTAGAAAAACAGAGGGCTATGGGTAAGCCTGGGTAGTTCTAAGATAAGGACATGTTCAGCACAGCTTTGTGGGCCGAAGGGCCTGTATTGTGCTGTAGGCTTTCTATGTTTCTATGACACACAGAAGGCACTAATAGAGTTCACAAGGATGCTCAGTTGATGTTAAGAGAGTTGATGTATGTTTTTCTTTTGTGATGAATAAAGTTTTGTTTGGAAAAAGGTTTGATGGCGCAGGTTGCATTGCTTTGGCACCAAGAAACAACTGAAATGATGAGTTGCAAAGCCAGGGATGGAGGGTGGGGGGTCGGGGGGAGGGGGGGAGTTGGAAAAGTGTGGAAAGATTGCCAGAGCACTTGGAAGAATTTTCAGTGACATTCATTGATCTCATTGCCTGCTCTATTCAGATCAAGCACAATGACTAAAGAAGATGTGATTGCCCTTAGCTTCTTTGGGCTTAAAGCAGAAGTGTCAAAATAAATTTGTTTTTATACACTGCACATTCAGCACTGGAAGAATTTGTGCGTTCTATCATTTTAATCGTATGGTACAATCTGTAAATGTGGCCAAACCTGGAAGCAAGCCCACAACTGAGTCACACTTTCCCAGCACAATAAAAGGAGGTAGATAGGAGCCAGCCATTCTTACAGTAAAACATTTCAACATATGATGTTGGGGGAGTTGATGGAAAACAAATGGACAGAGGGATTATTACCAGGGAACACACATTGGAATTTTCCATTTCTCTTGAGGAATGTTTATTTCATTCCATAAAATAAATACTAAAGTAGCCTCTTGTTTATGTGGTTGTCAAATAATCCATGGTTTCATTTTGGATAAACAGACCCTTTGAAAGACTAGTTTATAGGTTGTAGATTTGTCTGGAAAGATCACTGCTGATTGCCCATCCCTGAGTGCTGCTTAATTCTCGCTGCGAGCAAGAGTCTTGGGTCCCATGCTGCCAGGTTTGGGAACAGTTGTTGACCTGCTACTTTGACGAGCTTCACTCACCTAAATGCTGAATGGGTTTCACAGCTGTGGACTCTGTAGTTAAGGTTATTTGTTTACTTTTTATTGCTTGCATGATTTGTTCTTTTTTTTTTGCACATTGAGTGTTTGATGGTCTTGTGTGTTTTTAAAAAAATGGGTTCTATTGTGTTTCTTTGTTTTGTGGCTGCCTGCAAGAAAATAACATCTCAAGGTTGTATACTGTAATACTTACTTTGATGATAAATGTACTTTGAATATTGATGATTTCAGGATGGAGTCATATGAGTAGGACTAGAGACACACATAGACCAACCTAGGTAAGCATTATTATTTTTCATACCTGAAGGATCTTAACAAGATAGAAGATAGACAAACATAATTTTAATTCTAGATTTATTTAATTACTGAAACTTAAATTGTCCGGCATCCATGGTGGGATTTGAATGCCAGTTTCAATATTTACAGTACAGCACCATTCCCAGAGTCCTCTATTGTCAATATTTTCCATTGTCCAACATGTTATCATGTTACTTATCTCATTACCATTGATGGATCATTGGCATGTACAACTTGGCACTAATGTACTTTGGCTTGCTCTTAGGTTACGAGTATATAAAAGTAATTTCTTTCTTTTTTCCAATTTCCTCTCTTCCAGAGGAAGTTTGGCACTAGGGTAATGATCCAATTGCTTTCTTAAACTCAGGTAATCTATGAGTCTGGATAATAAATATCAGCAGGCAACTTCAGTACTGAAACATGCCAGATAAACTTAATCTTGTTTTCAACAACTTGTGACGAGTTCCATTATGGTTCTAAAGAACCAGAAAAATAAATTATTTTCTGAATTGTGCAAGACTGGAAAATGGTGGAGTGAGGGGGGAGGATGTCAAGAATCTGCATATCAGTTTCTGAAAGTAAGCATTTATGTGAACTAAGTCGTTTGTCTCACAAATGATATGTTGGTCTTTATTGCAGAACAATTTGAATACAGGAGCAATTATGCAGGACCATTGTGAGATTCCATCTGTAGTTGTGTGTGCAGTTTTGGTTTTGGTAACAGAGAAAGGATACAACAAATATTATGAGACTGCTATATGATGGAAGGCTGGTTGGTTAAGCCTATTTTCTCTGCAGTTTGGAAGAATGAGAAAAATATCATAGAAACCTGCACAATTCTAACAAGATTAGATAGACTGGTGGAAGGATGGTGTTTGCAACAGTTGCAGAATTCAGAACAAGGGTCACATTTCAGGATTCTACTTTGATCATGAGAAACTTCTTCACCCAAAGAATAGTGAACTTGTGGTAATCAATACCACAGAAGGTTGTGATAGCAAAATCATTATATATAAATTCAAAAAGGAAGACAAGGAACAATGGCAACAATCGACATTTGGACAGGAACACAGATAAGAATATTTTAGAAGGATATGAATCATATTAATTAGTACTGCTGTCTCTAAGGCTGAATGGCTGACTCCTGAAACTATTTTCCATTTTTCCAGGCATCCATACACACATACAGGTCTATTTTTTTCAATATCAGGCATTGCAGGTAAATATTGCTAAATATTTGCTAAACCTGGTGCTAAAAGCATAGGACTCTCAACACCAGGTTTAGGAATAGTTATTACACCTCAACCATCAGGCTCTCAAACCAAAGGGATAACTTCACTCTACTTAATTTACCTCATCGTTGAAATGTTCTCACAAACAATGGTCTCACTCTCAAGGGCTCTTCATCTCATGTTCATTATTATTGCTTATTTGTTTATACGATTGTTGCTTCTTTTTGCATTTGCACAATTTGTCGTCTTCTGCACTCTGGTTGAATGCCCAAGTGTGGCGACTGTTCATTGATTCTGTTATGGTCACTAATCTACAGGTTTGCTGAGTATGCCCACAAGAAAATGAAGCACAGGGTTGTAAATGGTGACATATATGTACTTTAATAATAACATTTACATTGTACTTTGAACGATGAAAGAATGGTGATGTATTTCCACGTCAGAGTGGTTTGTGGCATGGAGTGGACAATGCAGGTGGTGGTACTACCATGCATTTGCCACTCTTGTCCTTCTTGGTGAGAGGAACTGTTTGTATGTCCTGGGAAAGTAACTTCATGGCATTTAATAGGAGCCACACATTGCACTAGTCTGCACTGGTCTGCTTCCTATGGAAGAGATGCTGCATGATTAAGACTACAAGATCAGTCCATGAGGGAGATTATCAGATGGAGAGAGGAAAATATTCAAGTATCTCTATTCCTTGGAGTGCAGAATGGGAGGAAACTACTTAGAAGTTTGTAAAATTATGATGAGTATGGATAAGGTGAAATTTCGTGATCATTTCTCCAGGATTAGGGAGTCCAAAACTATGGAGTACAGATACAAGATACAGTAATAATAATAATAATAATAATAATAATAATAATAATAATAATAATAATAATAATAATAATAATAATAATAATAATAATAATAACAACAATAATACTTTATTGATCCTGAGAGGGATTTTTTTCATTACAGCATCAACATTTAAAAATACACTTAGTAGTGTGCTTAATTAATAACAAATAAAGAATAATAGTGTAAAAATAATAATAATATAAAAATGGTATACCAATGTGCAATAATAATGTACAAAATAATAAAACAGAGACTATTGGACCATAACATGTGTTCATCTGTCGCACAGAGATGAACTGTTGCATATGCTTATTGTATTAGGTAGAAAGAATTTTCTGCAATGATCCCTGTGACAGTGGAGCTGAATGAGTCTGTTCGAAAGGGTGCTCCACTGCTTATTCAGTAAGTCATGGAGAGGATGTGCCAGATTGTCCAAAATGGATAACAGTTTGTTTAGTGACCTCCTCTTCACCACTAACTCAAAAGAGTCCGGGTTGTAGACAAGATCCAGCCTTTTTGGTGAGTTTATTTAATCTTTTTACATCACCAGCACCGATGCTGCTCCCCCAACATAAAGCCACAAAGAAGACTGCACTCGCTACAACAGACTGGTCAAAGATCTCCAACATCCTGCTGCACACAGTAAAGGATTTCAGCTTCCTTAGAAAATAGAGTCTGCATACTCCTTCTTGGAAACAGCCATGGCACTGGTTTTCCAGTCAAGTCTGTTGTCAAGGTGAACACCCAAGTGTTTGTACTCCTCCTTCAGGGTAGAAATTTAAAAGAGACCTGAGAGATTACTCCTTAACAGATTAATGAGAACCTGGAATGAGCTGCCAGAGAAAGGATAATTGCAAAATTTAGGGGATATTTGGATAGGTATATAGAGGAGATAAACATGGGCATCTAACACTAGAGCAGGACCTCGAAGGTGTTAATCTCTGGATTACTCCCAGTGCCACGAGCTAGTGAAGGTCGGAACAGGAAGATAGCACAGATAAATAAGTGGCTGAGGAGATGGTGCAGGGGTCAAGGTTTCAAGTTCTTGGATCATTGGAACCTTTTCTGGGGAAGGGATGACCTGAACAAGTGGAACAGGATACAGCTGAACTGGAGGGAAACCAATATCCTGGGAGGGAGGTTTGCTAATGCTATTGGAGAAGGGTTAAACTAGATTTGCTAGGGGGTGGGAACCGAAGTTAAGAGGCAGAGGATGGGGTGGTTGGCGCACAAGTAGAGACAGCTCGTAGGGAGGTTATGAGGAAGGATAGGCAGATGATAGAGCAAAAGAGCCCTCAGGCAGATGGTTTGAGATGTGTCTATTTTAACTCTAGGAGTATCATGAACAAGGTGATTAACTTGGAGTGTGGATCTATACATGGAACTATGATGTTGGGGCCATTACAGAGACCTGGATAACTCAGGGGTAGGAATGGCTGCTGAGCGTGCCAGGCTTTAGATGTTTCAAAAAGGAGAGGGAGGGAGGCAAAAGAGATGGGGGAGTGGCACTGCTAGTCAGGGATAGTATCACAGCTGCAGAAAAGGAGGAATTCATGGAGGGATTGTCTACTGAGTCATTGTGGATTGAAGTCAGAAAGAGTAAGGGGGCAATAACCGACTGGATTTTTTTTACACCCCCCCCCCCCAAGAGTAACAGAGACATCGAGGAGTAGAATGGGAAACAGAATCTGGAACAGTGCAATAATAATAGGGATGTTGTGGTGAGTGATTTTATCTTTCCTAATATTGACTGGCATCTCCTTAGAGCAAGGGGCTTAGATGGGGCAGAGCTTGTTAGATGTGTTCAGGAAAGTTTTCTAACACAATATGTAGATAAGCCAACTAGAGGAGAGGCAATACTTGATCTGGTATTGGGAAATGTACTTGGTCAGGTGTCAGATCTCCTGGTGGGAGAACATTTTGGAGGTAGAGATCACAACTCTATCTCCTTTTCATAGCACTGGAGAGTGATAGGAGCAGACAATTTGGGAAAACATTTAAATGGGGTAGATGGTAATATTACGCGTTTAGGCAGGAACTTGGGAACATAAATTGGGAGCAGATGTTCTCAGGGAAACGTATGGCAGAAATATGGCAAATGTTCAGGGAACATTTGCATGGTATTCTGCATAGGTATGTTCCATTGAGTCAGGGAAAGGATGGTAGAGTTAAAGAACCATGGTGTACAAAGGATGTAGAAAATCTAGTTAAGAAGAAAAGAAAAGCTTATGAAAGGTTCAGGAAACTAGGTACTGTTAAAGCTCTAGAAAATTACAAGGTGCCAGGAAAGAGCTCAAGAATGAAGTTAGGAGAGCTAGAAGGGCCCATGAGAAGGATTAAGGAATACCCCAAAGCATTCAACAAGTATGTGAAGAGCAACAGGATGAGCCATATGAGAATAGGACCAATCAGGAGTAAGAGTGGAAACATATGCATGGAACTTGAGGAGGTAGCAGTGGTACTTAATGACTACCTTACTTCAGTATTTACCAGAGAAAAGGCAATTGTGGGAGTGACTAAAAATGGACTGAAATGCTTGAGTGTGTAGACATTAAGAAAGAGGATGTGCTGGAGCTTTTGAAAGGTATAAGTTAGACAAGTTGCCGGAACTGGATGAGATATACCCCAGGCTACTCTGGGAAGTGAGGGAAGAGATTGTTGTGCCTCTGGTGATAATCTTTGCATCATCAAAGGGACAGGAGAAGTACCAGAGGATTGGAAGGTTGTAAACATTGTTCCCTTGTTCAGGAAAGTGAGTAGAGATAACCCAAGAAATTATGGTCTTGTTTAAGTGGTGGGCAAGTTGTTGGAGAAGATCCTGAGCAGCAGGATTTATGAGCATTTGGAGAGACCACCTGATTAGAGATAGTCAGCATGGCTTTGCCAGGGCAAGCCATGCATTATGAACCTGATTGAATTCTTTGAGAAAGTAACAAAACATACTTACGAAGATAGAGCAGTAGATGTAGAGTATATGGATTTCAGTAAGGCATTTGATAAGGTTCCCCATGCAAGGCTCATTCAGAAATTAATGAGGAATGGACCTAAGGAGACTCTGCTTTGTGGATCCAGAATTGGCTTGACCACAGAAGGCAAAGGGTGGTTGTGGATGCTTCATATTCTGCATGGAGGTTGGTGACCAGTGGTATTCTGCAAGGATCTGTTCTGGGACCCCTCCTCTTAGTGATTTTTATAAATGGCCTGGATGAGGAAGTAGATGGGTGGGTTTGTAAGTTTGCTGATGACACAAAAGCTGTGGGTGTTGTGGATAGTTCAGAGGGTTGTCAGAGGTTACAGTGGGACATTGATAGGATGCAGAACTAGGCTGAGAAGTGGCAGATGGAGTTCAACCCAGGTAAATGTGAAGTGGTTCATTTTGGTAGGTCAAATTTGCAGACAGAATATAATATTAATGGTAAGACTCCTGGCAGTGTGGAGGTATCAGCGATATCTTGAGGTCCATGTCCATAGGACATTCAAAGTCGCTGCACAGGTTGACAGCATTGTTAAGAAGGCGTATGGTGTGTTGGCATTCATCAACCATGTGATTGATTTCAAGGCCTGTGAGGTAACGTTACAGCTATATAAGACCTTTGTTAGACCCCATCTGGAGTACTGTGTTCAGTTCTGGTCACCTCACTACAGGTGGGATGTGGATACCATCAGAGTGCACAGGAGATTTACAAGGATGTTGCCTGGATTGGAGAACATGCCTTATGAGAATAGGCTGAGTGAACTTGGCCTTTTCTACATTGAGTGATGGAAAATGAGAGGACACCTGATAGAGGCATATAAAATGATGAGGGGCATTGATCATGTGGATAGCCAGAGGCTTTTTTCCCAGGGCTGAAATGGTTAACACAAGGAGGCATAATTTCAATGTGCTTGAAAGTAGGTACAAGGGGGATGTCAGAGGTAAGTTTTTCACACAGAGAGTGGTGGGCGCATAGAATCCCCTGCCAGCGAAGGTGGTAGAGATGGATACAATATGGTCTTTTTAGAAACCCTTGGATAGGTACATGGAACTTAGAAAAATAGGGGGCTATGTGGAAGGGAAATTCTAGGCAGCTTCTAGAGTAGATTACATGGACGGCACAACAATGTGGGCCAAAGGGCCTGTAATGTGCTGCAGATTTTCTATGTTTCTATATTTCTATGACCCTCTGTGTTCAACACTCCTTGTCAAATTATATTCCTAGTGACTCCTGGGATTCCTGATCCATGACTAACAAAGTAGGGAAGGACTATTCCCGATGGTATTGAGGACCTCAAGGCTATGCAGACAGAAACACTGCCTTCCACAGTGGAAGAAGTGGGTCAGACTCTGTATCATCAAACACTACCTGCCTGAACTGTGGAAGTGCTTGCCACTTCCCCATTTGTCTCATCAATCACTTCAGATCCCACAGATTCAAAGTAGAAAATGTTATCATCAGCTCTGGGGGAGAAGAAGAACAAGGTCAAAAGAACTTGCAGCCTAAAGTTTGTCTCCTAAATGCTTCAACTTTCTGCTGTTTATTCAACTCTACTTTAATTTAAATGTAATTCATATTTGGAGTGTTTTACCACTTTGGAAAGTGGAACTCCATGGAAGGTTTCTGATAAATTTCCAAATTCAGAACAGTGAGGGAGGTGGTGGTTTTGTTGCTATTCATCTGCTCTCCTCACCTTACTCAGCGGGAGTGGCTGTTGGAGCAGCAATGATTGGGTTGAGTATTATAAATAGTCAGAGCATCAAGGGACATGTCATAGAGTCACAGAACACTACACCACGGTAACAGGCCATTCAACACATCTAGTCCATCCCTGATTCTGAAGGATTTACTCTGATGACTTCTCCATGGATTGTCACCTTGTCGTGGTGGAGAAGCTTGCGATCCCAAAAGTGATGCCGTCTGAAGCTATGCTCCTGGTAGAGTTACACATGGCGGTAAGGTCGAGGGTGAGGTTCCTGACAAAGAACAATCCAACCAAGACCTCAACAGTGGAACAGACGGACAAAGTTACTTCGAACTCAACGGCTGTGAAGGCGAATGAAGGCTGCAACAAATCCATCAGCTCCAATCGTCATGGTTTCCATGCCATTGGAACCAATTGGTTGATTTGTGAAGTATCATGTGCTTCTTGGAGTGTAGCATCAAGTACATGTTAAGCAAATACATGCACAGGCATCTTCGCTCTGTAATAGATGGACAGAACCAAGACCATCATCCTCCACCTCAAGGGACAGCCATGACGACTCTGATGACATCTTTTATCAGTTCATGTTTCCTTCTTTTTCCATCATACTCAATACACAGTAGGAAGTTTGCAGAATGAACCTTGTAACTCTGTTCTAGGAGCAATCCCACAGTCTCCTCTTTTCTGGTCCCTCTCCTGACCCTTTTGGGGTGGTAATATTGAGATAGAGTGCTATGAAGTATCCAGATGGTACAGAATGAAATGTTGACCATTGATGGCCAGACTGGCAGATTCTTTCAGTCGCATATCCAGATCTTCATCTAGGAGCCTAATGGCTGAGGGCATCCTACCACGGAGCTTGCATTGGCAAGTATTAAGAGGAGCACAATTGCAACTTCAGTGATTGGAAGCAAAGGAACACATGATTTTCTACAGAACAATAAATCATCAATGATATTAAATATGTAGATTAATTGTACAATATGCAGAATATCCCTAGGAGTGCAAAATAGGAGCCATTATAATTATGGGCATAAGTCAAATTTGTGTATATATTAATGTTTTAAATTTTGTAGAAATTTAGGAACCAGATGACAAATATAGTTCCCATAACCTATGTCCTCCTGGAGAAGTCTTGCCATATAGTCTTGCAATGTTTGTTTGTGGCTTGTAATGTCAGACACTTAAGACAATTCAGTCCATTCAGTGGACCTGGTTTAATGTGTCTAGACCTTCATTGCAAGAGGCTGTTGGCCTGGGAGAGGAAGATGACATTAATTCCTCTTTCTTGTCAGTTAATTTGAAAAGTTATGCAGTGAAGTGTCATGTGGTACTTCCCCATTAGTATGAGATGCCTATTATAGATGGCACATATCTTCAAAGTACAGATGAGTCAGAATCACTGCTGCTTACTGGATTGAGCTTTGGTCCAAATTTGCATCTAGGTCTATGATTGCTTTCTCCCTACACTAGTCAAGTCTGTGTTGGTGCACCAATGGCAGTGGTTGTTTCCTTCATCAATATCTGTCTATTATTGATAAAGCAGCTTCTGTGATATGAAAAGTTATCCACATTTTCCAGAGTGTTATTATGGATCTTGATTGTTTGGGCAGTGCCATATATTGGGACCTTTGCCTTCTGAATGTCAGTATGTGCTGCATCATTTCCAATGTTTTAGAAAAAAACCCAATGATTGCTTGAAACAAAAAAGACAAGTATCTGTGATCTCGTCTCCAATGATAGCTTGGAGCTTAGGCTCTAAGTAAAGACTATATCATAAAGAGCATCAGCATAATATAAATCATTGACCAAAACTGGGGTGACCTTGTTTCTGGAGTAGAAAATACTGTAAATTTCCTCAAGAAAATATAACTTCATACCACACATGTCTCATTGGAATCCCTGACCCATTGCTGCTCAAAATGAGAAAGAATCATCTGGCAAATTTTGACAACATCCACTCTCTTCTGCAGGAGCCTGCAACAGGTCAACGTGGTGGAAAAAATGCACAACATCTGAAATAACCAGCATCAGACCCTCCTACTGCACTGGCAGCAAAATCAGAAGATCCTAGACAGCCACCTCAGAACCCACAGACTCAGCTGGAAGCAAGTCATCTTGAGGAATTTCCAAAGAAATAACTACAGAGATAGTTTCACAAAAATGCCTTTAATTAGACTTTGTTGGAGGGCAAGGCAATATTCAAAGAACTCTTCACATGGTACCTCCAAACAAGGTCTGACCAGTTTGATCTCCCTGTTTTGTTCTCCTTCCTCTTCATTCTTCATGGGATTCTGTACATTTCTTGTGAAGGATAATTTGTGACTGAACTTTATTGCAAAGCTATCCCAGATCTATTAAAGGCCTCAGAAGTGCTATTTCCAGTAATACCAGTGCTCCATTTTATTGTGGTGCCATAAATTTCATTATGTCCATGGCCAGTTGAGGTCATAGGGTTCCTAGCAGAATCATCAGAGACTACTTTCGGAGCAACACTGATCTCCAATGGACCAGCAAGGCTCCAATACCTCACAGTAATGATTATTGCGCTGCATTCTAGAGAAATGAATCACGGCAACCCCAACGTGCAGAGTCCAGTATTGTGGTGCTTGCATCATTTTGAAATTGTTTCCCTTTTGATAGTTTAATGTATGTGGAAATAGAGGTGATAAACAACTTTGGCACAGTAGATGGGCAGTCCTATGGTGTGACAACAATTGACAGTCCATGCAAGTTATCCGCACTGTCCACTGCAAAGTTTATGATCCACTGGTACATGAAAACTCACATCTGCTCTAGGATTCTTCTAGAACAAAACCAGTGGTAAGATATTGTATAAATACAACCAGGGACTTCATTGTTGCTGATAGTGTGATTCTGTGTTGAGGTAGATATAAAGGAGGAAATCGCAACCTTCCTATAATTATACAGGCTGATTCAGTAACTTCAAACACAAGTGACTCTCAATGGTTCTCAGCCACCATTTTTGATACCTAATCAACATAGCAAGCATAACAGAGCACTTGCTCACCTTCCTCTTTTATCTCATCAGAAAAAGGAATGTCTCAAAGGAATGTGAGGTAAAAAATTTAAAAAAAACAGCTGAAGGAAATGTTTCATCAGCGAGAAAATATTAGGCCACAGAAGATAGTGGTTATTAAATGATATTCGAAAGAAAACTAGGAAGCAAAAAGCTTCTGAAGGTGACTTGGCGTTCCAATTCTCCTCTCGGTGGCTGTCAAGCCTGAGTATTTCTTTGAAACAGGCATTCACTTGGAAGAAAGAAGTAAGAGGTATTAAGGGTCAAAATCACTGGATCCTGAAGTCCATTTAAAGATGATGTATATGTAAAGGGGGTTTCTTCTTTTTTCTTTGTTACTGTGTATGTAATCAAAAGGGCTTCTTTGTTTTGTTAACTAGCGGGAATGCTAATTTACTGATAACGAGAATTGTATTCCTTTGTAAACCAAATGGGGATTAATGTTCTTTCTTCTGAGTCTGTAAGCTTTTGTTGACGGGCTTTTGGGCAGATCGGCGCGAAGGGGTTGAGAAAGAGGACGCAATGCTGTAAGCTGGCCGAGGAACGGACCCCAAGCGGGGGTCCGAGGCCAGGAGGTTCTCCAAGGAGGGGGGATGAAGCTAGATGTGCTTGGTTGACCACTCGGAGTGTCCTGAGCTGCGAGTCGAGGAGTTCAGAAGGGATCGAATGGTGGCCAGAAGACTTCAGTAATTGAGCTCCAACGGTTGTGCACGAAGTGGTTTGGACTTTGATAAGCTTGGCGCCTTTTCTTTATTTTTTTCTCTTCATATATACTATGTCGTTATTAATCACTTATTTATAGTAACCTTTATAAGTTGTACTCTTTTAATCACTTATGGTGTACTGTCTGTTTTTGGGCGAGGCGGGGACATCACACAGCATCCACACCAGCAAATTACCCAGTTTGGCGGGGCCGAAGGCTGCTCCCCCTAGACGAGAATGAGCTGAGCGAGCCTGAGGTGACCCAGGGGGTTACATATACATAATGGGCCTTACTTTGGCAGTCACCAAAGACAATCAAATCGGTTTCTCTGAAAATCGCAGCAAGTTTTTCGAACCTAACAAGTCTTCATTGCCAAGACTCACTTCCCTCCATCTCCTAAACTGACATCTGATAATTATGCACTTTTGGATGAATTCTAAGAAAGCAGATGCAATCCATTAGTATTCAACAGTTTAACACTTTGAACAAATAGCTTCAGTTTTCAGTTCAATGTGCTTTGTTTCACAGTTCTCCAGAGAATTACTCAGCTTGCATAAAGTTGAATTTTGGACATGCATTTCACATTGTCTACACAGCTAATAGCATAAGAGGAACACAACTGTGTCAATGCCATTTTACATGTAAAAGCCGAAGTTTCTAAGAAAAAACATCAAATGTCAAAAAAAATGCAGTTAAATCAGAGATCTCATTCAGCAAAATAATACAACGTGTAACGTACAATATCGTTGTAAGATATATGTCCCAAATCAGTATCATTTTAATTTGACAATCACATTACTTTCAAATGACACCATTTAATGTTGGAAACTATATGGATATTTAATGTTATGTATATGCACATTTAATAAGCAAGAGGTTATCTCCTCTGTTATGCTAACCGAAAAGTGATTGCATTTAGCAACATATGCTAACAATTTCATATTTTAATTTCAAGGACAGTGTTCAATTTCAAATTTCAGCCAAATCCTGATTATTCCAAGCAATTCCACGTACAGCTGCAAAAGTACAAACATAACTTTTTTCATCAACTAAGTCTCTCTAAATCAAAAAGATACTAGAACTCTTGTTCTGGGAGAATGAACAAGAAATGAATAATTAGGAAGCAATCTGTCAAAAAACAAAGATCCCCAAGTATTGGATGATTTGGGAAATGTTGGGGTAAGTAATTTAACATGCCAGTGAAAGAGACAGCAAAGCTTTCATATGGGGCAGCCACTGCTTGCAAGAGAAATGGAAATATAGGTCACTAACATGTTGCTAAAAGGTCAACTGGTAGGGATGACGTTTTCTCTGAATAACTCTTGAGTTTCAAGATAAATGTGTTTTGAAGACCATTTTTTCTCCATTTCAAAGTTATTTTTAATGACTTTCCTCACAATGATTTGTCCTTAAGGAATGATGAAATGGCACATTCCGAGTGGCTTGGTTCAAACAGTGAAAATACTGAAGTGAATAATACTAGAAGTCCATATAATAAATAATTGAAACTTCATTCACAATGCAACTCCTACTCTTGCAGATACATATTAATGCAGAAAAGTCAAACATTCTTACAGTATGTAGAGGAAAGAATCTGTTAGGCAAAGGACAGGATCATGTTTCTGAATGTCAGTGACAGTAAAGTGAAATACTTTAGTGAAGAACAAAATTCTGATTTGCTTGATGATCTACAATCAGAGTAGGTGCTTTCAAAAAGAAAGAAATACCTTGTATTTATATTGTTTTTTAAACTTCCAAGATGCCCTAACACACATCTTAAACGATAAAGAAATATTGAAATTGCAATGGAAAAAAAGACAGGGCAATTTACAAAGAGTGAAGTCTCAGAAACAGCAATGAATCTGGCAAATGATTAGTTGGTTCAACACTAATTGTGGGATGAACATTGGTTGGGACATTAGGTGAACTTAAGTTCTGAAATGTTGTTTGCAATTACTGGAGGGCAATATCCGCACTTCTGACAGGGTAGCATAGACTGTATTGGAATGGCAGTGCAAGGTATGTATTCAAGTTTCCAAAAGCAAATTTTAAATCTACAGCTGAGATCTGGCAGGATCCATAAATGATTTGGATCCACGAAAAGTCACCGACAGTGCTACATGAACTGTTAAGTATTCCCAACATTTTTTTTCATTTTATTGTACACCTTGCTAATTTCAACTCATTTAATATTAGCACCAATGAGAGAGATGTTTGTCATATTAACTTAGCCATGTCCTTTACCATATTGTAGAACGTTAGATGTATTGAGGCTTCATCTCTCAATGGAAGTTAAAACTGAAATGAGGAGTTCAGAGAAACCAGATTTTCATCTTAATACCACCCATGTTTACACATTCTCCATGGAAAATGCTGAATTTACCCTTGCGTTATATAACATAGCATTAGGTAGAATGTACTACCCAGGAGATAAGTAAGTCAGGACTATTTTCCACTTCTGAGTTTTAATAAATTTTAAAACATACATATTTTACACAAGAATAAAGAAATTTATTCAAAGTTAAAGGAGTGAATCCCTGAACAAAAACCCTCTTCTACCTTTAACATTTAAATAACATTTGTTATTTAAAAATTGAAGGTTGGGTAATATAATTTTTTTCCACTGTGCTGCCAAAATGTGATGTTATTAAGATTTTGGCCCAAGACTTTGTAGAGGCAGATTCCCCTCTCTTTCAAGAGCTCACATCTTATCATTTCATGAAACCTTGGCTTGATTCCTCACAACATTATCTGATGACAGTATCATTCTTTTTATCAAGACACGTTAAACAAATTAATTCTATTGAACAACTACATTATCACAATTTGATTAATTGTGTGTGCTATCATTTCCTTGAAACAGGAACTGTGCTGACAAAGCACATAAAATGTAAGAAAGGAAAGAACTAGCAATTATATTTTTTCTTTTCATTTTCTCAGATCACTCCAATGTGCTCCAGAGCTAATTAATTATTTTTGACTGTAATCACTGTTGCTTTGTATGCAAACATAGTAACCAATTTCCACAGAGCAAGGTCCAACAAACAGCAGTGAGCTGAAATACATAATTGGCTGACAATTCAGTAAAACACATCCACACATCAATCAAAGTTTGAACATTGCTTGGTGAGGAAATTGTACAGATTGAAAAATGGTTGTAGATTGTAGCCTTCAAAATCATAAGCAATGAGTAATAAATATACTTTCCTCTTCTTGGAAAGAGTACAGTAGCATTGTGATTAAGTTACTAGACTAACAGCCAGCCTTCTGGACCATTGATCTAGACACTTGAGTTTCAATCTCACCATGGCATCTAGGGAATTTAAATTTATATAATTAATTACATCCAGTATTTTGAAAAAAGGCTATTCTTCAGAATGGTAAACATGAAACTACTGGATTGTTATAATAACCCATCTATTTCTTTAATGCACTTCACAAGAGGAAATCTTCTATGCTTACATGGTCTGTCATATTTGTGGTTCACCGTAAGCTGCCCCCTCATTTAAGGGGCAACTGGGGATGGATAATAAATGCTGGCAGTTCTAGCAACTTACACATTCTATTAACAAATAAAACAGAAAATTGTAACTGTAAATTGTTGTGACATCTGTTGAGTAATAGAACAAATATGTTTATGAGGAATGACAGAGCAGATTGGCATTTATTGAAGTTTAGAAGAGTGACAATTTATTGAGACATATGCCAAGTCATAGAGTCATAGGGCAATACAGCATGGATACAAGCCCTTTAGCACAAAGAGTCCATGCTGAGAAAGGTGTCTCTGCGGCTAATCCCAATATCCTGTATGTGGCCTACTCTATATCTCTCCAAGCCCAATCACTCCATATACCTATCCAAGTGCTGTTTAAATGATACTATTGACCTGCCTCTTCTTCCTTTCACAGGCAAAACTCACTGCCCTCTGCATGAAAAATATTCACCTCCCTGTTACCTGTGGTGCTGCCCTCAACTAACTATGCAATTGTACTCCTCAATGCCACTGTCCCATTGCATTTCCGAGTAACCTACCATTTATCATAAGAGTCTTACCCTACTTTGACTTTCCAAAATATATCAGCTCAGATCTCTGTATTGAAGTCTATTTGCCATTCCTGGGCCCTCTTAACTAACTGATCAAGATCTCCCTTTAACCTACAATAAACTTCTTCACTATCAGCATCACCTCTGAATTCCCTATCCTCTTTAAAGTTACTAATTAAGCCTTGTACATTCATGTCCAAATCATTTCTATAAATAACATGTCCCAATACTGATCCCTGCAGCATACCTTTGGTCATTGGCCTCCATTGTGGTGGAAATACACTCTAAGGAGACTTGCCAAGCTGAAAGCTGATAGGCTCAGGAAAATAGGAGCCATAGCTTCAGACTCAAGTTGAATATCACTTGCTTATGTTGAGAAACATGTTGTTGTGTGGTAATGAGAATGTAAATAACCGTAAGTGTGTGTATATATGTGCACCCGTTAGTCTCGCGAGACTTTCTGCACCTGGAATGTCTTGCTTCAGCCTCTCCAGCACGCAGGCCTGGGCAAGGTTGTATGGACGACCAGCTGTTGCCCATGCAGCAAGTCTCCCCTCTCCAAGGGAAGGGCAAGAGCCGATACAGCTTGGCACCAGTGACGTCGCAGGAGTTGCCAGAGGGAGGTTGAAGACAATGTCGGACTGCCTTAGGGACTCCAGCTCTGGATTTGTCCTCAGGGTTTACTCCCGAAGCCTTTCCCATGAGTGGGTATGGCCACAAGGCTGTGGAGGTTTGAAATCAGAGTTTTCCCTCTCTTAGATGGACTGCCTTCCCAGGCTGATGAGCTGCCTCTACCCGAAGCACAGGTTTTAAGGCAGCAGGACCCGGCTTCACCCCTTCTCCTGTCAGTGGAAACAGTTCTGCCGGGCTAAGAGGCTGATCAACACGAGAAGGCCAGGAGTTGGACCTGGTTGTCAGAGGCTATTTGCAGTGTACGCCGTGAGGAGCACATTTAGGTAGTGGGAGCTTGTCCTTAATGATGGATTCTGCCTTTTTTGAAGCATCACTCCTTGAAGATGTCCTGGATATCTTGGAAGCTAATGCCCATGATGGAGATGACTGTGAGTCTACAACTTTCTGGAGCTTATTTCAACCCTGTGCTGTGGCTCACCCACCGCAGCCAGTTAAAATGCTCTGCACAATACATCTGTAAAGTTTGAGATAGCTGCTGTCATGCCTTCTGTGCAACTGCATCAATGTGTTGGGCCCGGGATAGACCCTCAGAGATATTGACACTCAGGAACTTGAAATTGCTCACCCTTTCCACTTCCGATCCCTCGATGAGGACTGGTGTGTGTTCCCTCATCTTACCCTTTCTAACGTCCACAATTAATTCTTTGGACTTACTGACATTAGTGCAAGGTTATTGCTGCAACACAACTCAACCAGCTGATCAGTCTTGCTCCTGTACGCCTTCTCGTCATGACCTGAAATTTTGCCTATGATTGTTGTGTCATCAGCAAATTTATGGATGGCATTTGAGCTGTGCCTAAACAAACAGTCTATGGTATAGAGATAATCAATCAATCGGCTAGGCACACATCCCTGAGGTGTGCCAGTGTTGATTATCAGCAAGCTGGAGAAGTTATTTCTGATCCACACAGGCTATGGACTTCTGGTGTGAAAATCAAGGATCCAATTGCAGAGTAAGGTAGAGAGATGCAGGTTTGGGCTTTTTGATCAGAAATGTAGGAATGATGGTGTTAATTGCTGAGCTGTATTCAATAAACAGCATCCTGATATGGTTATCTGCATTATCCAGGTGACCCAAGGCTGCATGGAGAGCTAATGAGACCGCATCTATTGTAGACCCATTGTGGCGATGGGCAAATTGCAGTGGGTCCAGGTCTTTGGTAAATTAAGAGATGATTCCATCCATTGCCAACCTCTCAAACCACTTCATCACTGTAGATCTGAGAGCTAATAGACGATAGTCATCAAGGCAGCTCTCCCTGCTCTTCTTGGGCACTGGTATCATTGTTATCATTTTAAAGCAGGTGGGAACTTCCGAATGTAGCAACGCAAGCTTGAAAATGTCTCTAAGCACACTTGGCAGTTGGTTGGCCCAGGTTTTCAGAGCCTTACCAGCTACACCATTGGGGCCTGTTACCTTGCAAGGGTTCACCTTCTTGAAAGATGTTCTGACGTTGGCCTCCGAGACAGATGGTCACTGGATGCTGCAGGGATCCTCATTGGCTGTAGTTTAACTTTCCCTTTCAAAGTATGCATAAAAGGTATTGAGTTCATCTAAGAGTGAAGCATCACTGCCATTCTTGATGCCAGGTTTTGCTTTGTAGGAAGAGATGGCCTGCAAACCCTGCCAGCGTTGATGTGCATCCAATGCTGCCTTCAACCTCACTTGGGACTGTTCCTTAGCTCTTGAACTAGCCCTCCGCAACTCATACCTGGCCTTCTTGTATAGTCTTGGATCACCAGACTTAAATGCAGCAGATCTAGCCCTCAGCAGACTACAAATCCACAGCTTTTGATTCCAATAGGTACAGTATGTTCTTATAGGCACACACACACACATCCACACAGAATTCATATTATGGGATTAAGTTAAAGGAGGAATTTCTTCTCTCAGAGAATCCTCCACCTTTGGAAGTAGTTGCCTTATGAGCTGTAGAAATGTTTCATTGAACGCATTCAAGGCTGATAGAGATTTTTGTTTTTTTGTGTGTGGAACAAACGGGAGTATGGAATTAAGGCCACAATCAGATTACCGTGATATCTCATTCTGAGAGGTAATATAACCTACTCATGCTCCTACTGTTTTTATGTTTATGGGTTCCAAACATGTCTAGAAATTCCCCTTTGGCCAATCACTAATGAAGCGACATCAACACTCTTCCTAGAAATTCATTTATGGAACAGATTTTGGAAACAGTACAATGCACTGGCAAGTACTGTGGTTCTCAAAATCACCAGCAACAAATTAATCAGGGTCTGACCATTTCCTATAATCCTGCTACCATTATCTTTAGGTCTATGTGTGTTGGTTTTTGGAAAAAAAAACTCTTTGCTCTTCATTCTATCCAGCTTCCTCATTCATTGTTTTGTAAAACTTGGTTATCTTCCTTTCAACCTCTTCTATTCCAATAAAAAAACAAGCAACCAATCATTTACAGTCCAATAACTTCTTTGTAAAGCCTCTCTACATCCTCCCTAGTGTAATCACAATTTTCTTGTAAAGCTTTGTCCAGAAATGTATGCAACACACACAAACTGAAATATAGAGCTCAAGCTGATACATTTCTAATGGAAGTTCCCTGCTTTTGTAATCCACTCTCTGTCAAATTAAGGGAAGTATGCTGGTCTTAACTTTTAGCTACCTTATTTAATTCTCCTGCCACATTTATTAATTTGTGTCCATCAACTTCAAGATTCAGATGTCCCCCCAAAATCATTCATCATCCTCCCATGATTGTACATCCCCTTGCCTTTTTGCATCTTCCTGATAGCAACACATCACACTTATCCAGACTGAATTCAATTTGCCACTTTGCTGCCCAACTGATCAGACCATCTCTAACTTCCTGCAGTTGAAAGGCATCTTTATTACTGTTGTCCTTCTTTGTGCCTTACAACACGGAATTGGCAATTCCACCTGTGTTTTTCATGGAACCATGCTTAACTGAACTGATTAGATGTTTCCCTGAAATCAATTTCTCACCAGGCATAATTTTATTTAATCACTTTTCAGCCTTCCAATTTTATACTATAAAAGTTGATGCATGAATTTGGAGTCACAATAGAAAGCAACTTTAAAACTACCTACACAATTAGCATTACAGTCTGGGGATGAATTTTGATACACAAGGGAGTGCAAATGCTGGAATCTGGAACAGCACACAATCTGCTGGAAGGACTCAGTGAGTCATGTTGCATTGGTGGGAGGAAAGAAATTGTCTGCATTTTGGATCAAAATGCAGTGTTGATGCAGTCCTGAGAAAGGTTTTTGACCCAACATGTCGATGATTTCTTTCCTCACACCTACACTGCTCTACCTGCTGAGTTCTTCCAGCAGGTTGTGTTGTGCTGGGAAAGAATTTCTACAGATTCTTTATTTTATGGGTTGGTCACAGTCTTTAATCAGATAATTCATGATTGTTCTGTAAAATTGATTGATAAATATGATCATCTCACACACATGATAGTGTGTGAGAGAGACATGGCTGCATCTCCCTAAATATTTTTCATAAATTCTATTGTATTTCTTTCTTCTTTTAAGCCAATCATCCCCACTGAAGCATAGACCACTGACAGCAGTTTGCTAGAGTCCTCTATTCTGGGCCAGCCTTTCAAAGTGTTCCCAGTTTTAGCCCATTTTCTAAATCCTTTCTCTTCCAGGGTTGAGGTCTTCGGAGCTTCTGTTGATGATTTTGTAGCACTGGGTTTTTATGGGATAGGGCTGCTATCCCATGCCCAACCCTCTTCCTTTCACTGCCAGGTCTGGGACCGTCCATGGTGGAATTATTATATTTCTTTATTTTCCTGTAAATGCCTGCAAGAAAAAAAATCTCAAGATAGTACATAGTAACATATGCGTACTTTGTTAATAAATTTACTTTAAACTTTGAACTCTGAATTACACGTTGTAGCATATGTGAGGAACAAGAAAGAGAAATTAAATTGCTCCAAAAAAGGCCTCTTATGTATCGGTCGCTGTAATGTTTTGGGTATAAGGCTACAACAGAAACAATTGTATTCAAATGATTTGAAAGATGCAAAAGCTCAAGAAAAGGTGATGTGAAAGCTTAAGAAGTCAATCATATATTTCATGATTGTTGTGTAAAATTGATTGATAAACATGATCAACACCTTTAAGCGCCCATATAAAAATGTGCCTTTCATTGAGTACAACTAAGTACTCAGAATGTACAGGGCTTGAGCAATGCATAATTAATGTCTCCATTGTGAAACTGTTTCATACATAAGCAATTAGAATACAAAGCTCTTCATCTTGGAAAAGAGCTATTGGTTGGGTATCTAAAGGAAAAGGTATACTTCAGTCATGGCACCACCAAGCCTCTGGTAACATCACAAGTGGGACAACAAGGCCAAAGTCAATGTCACTATTGCAGAGAGGACAAAAGGAATGGGAGATCAGGTGCAAAAAATTCCTCAGGAGTCTTCCAATAATATTGCTCCAATCCTTAACTTTGCTAAGGATCAAAAAACATCAAAGATTTTCACAGGCTGTGGTGACTGAGATCTGCCATCTTTGGAGTTCCTACATATCTGCATGTACTAGGACTGCCTTACCTGCTCAGGTCAAGTTTATTCTCACCTTGAATTCTTTGTTTATACCAGAATGATCCAGAAGTGAAGTCTCCCAGTTTGTAGCCCACTCTTTGTAGTTGAGATTTGAAGATTGTCCTCTACCCAGAGACAGGAATTTATATTCTCCTTGACAATAGGCAGCATACAGCACAGGCTTATAGATCTACTCAGATTGCAGGCTTTCTGAAAATTCACTATGCTTTTAACTTTGCGGATCCAAACTTTTGAATTTTTTAGTCTACACATCAAGTACCGGAAGGTTCTTTTCAAGTTCATTTTCAAGTTGCACAGGCGCAATGAGCTGACTGGTCATAACCTTTCTATGTTTGTGGTCTGCGTGTCAATTTTGAGCTTTTCATCAAACAGAAAAGTTATCACTGCCTGCACATCCAGGTTATTAAGATCCAAATACAAGCAGAAAGAGGTCACGTGGCCTCAGAAGCTGATTGCAACATTGAATACTATTACAGCAGATGCCTCAAGCTTCCATTCCTGTGAGATTATCATAAACCTTGATCCCTCTATATCCAGTGATATATTAATTTCTACCATGAATATATTCAACCAATGAGCTTCAACAGTCTTTGGGGATAGAGAATATCAATATGTTATAACCTTTTGCAAACATAAAATTCGCTTCATCTCATTCTTATCATTGCTGACCCTTTCTTCAGAGATGATATCTTCAGGTTTTGTACTCTACAGCAATATGAAAAAGTCTCTCAACTTCTCCCCTGTTGATTCTTCTCAGAGTCATGTAAGTTTCTGTGAGGTCATCTGGAACTCAAATGAATATGAGCCAGTCTTTTTGCTCCTCATATGACAAACTCTTCATCCAAAGAATCCGTCTATTAAAATCACATAGCACAGACACCAGTGTTCCTTAAATTCAGATTGATTTATCAACTGTAAATGGAAACATACAGTGAAATGTGTTGTTTGTGTTAACAACCAAGACGCCTAAGGATATATTGAGGACAGGCAGTAAGTGTGACCGCACATCTCAGTGGCAACATACTATCTCCACGCTGCTCAGCAGAACAACATAGAACACAACACAACAGAACAAACAAGCAGCAATATAACAACAACAAGGCAAGGCCCTTTCCTCCCTCCTACACACACACACACACACACACACACACACACACACACACACACACACACTCACACACACACACTCACACACTCACACACACACACACACACACACACACACACACACACTCACACACACACACACACACACACACACACACACTCACACACACACACTCACACACTCACACACACACACACACACACACACTCACACACACACACTCACACACTCACACACACACACACACACACACACACACACACACACACACACACACACACACACACACACACACACACACACACACACACACTCTCTCTCTCCTCCAACTCCAGGAGGGACTTCGGGCTTTGACTTCCATTCTCAATGTTGGTTCTAAATATGGGAACAACATTGTAACAGCACTCCAAACATAGCCTTTTTCTTTGTTCTCTGTGCTATCTCATCGAGATATCCCTATTTTTGTACTTCTACTGCATTGCAACAGCCTTTTTTACCAAATTAAATTTGTTTTCTTAAGGAGTTGCTGCAACTGCAGGATGTTCTTACTTGAGGTCTTGACTTCCAGTCAAGATGGCTCCGGAGAACAACGATTCCTCAGGCAACATCTTACAGATAGCAAACCTCTCCAATTAGTTCACTTTATCTCTGCGTTCTGCTTGTTCTTTTTGTCTTGTTTGTGTTACGGAAACTGTTGGAGGCTGATGTCTTCTCTTTTATCAGCACCCAAGGTCTTTCGGTATTTAATGGATATCTGGAGTAGACAAATATCAGGGCTGTATTCTACATGCATACTTTGACAATAAAATGAACTTTGATTTTCTCCATCTCATTATGCAGTGGACTCAGCCCTTTCAAGTACACAAGCTTACACCAGGCTCCATGTAAAATACATTCTTTTCCAATATCCCCACATTTCCCCACACTATTGTCCTTCAGTCACCTTCTTGCCATTTGCATGAGCAAATGATGGGCTTTTGTGCTCCTCACTGATATCCTTCCTCTCCAGCTTCACCTCATCAGCAAGCTTAGAAATGTTACACTGTCTTTTCTTCTAAACCTTTACCATAAGTTATGAATTGCTGAGCACCTCACACTGATTCCTTTGATATCCTACTAGTTACAATCCTACTTTAGTTTTCTGTCCTTTAACCTTCTCCCCATATCTGTATGCACCCACATACCCATAATTCCTGGCTCATCACCAGCAAGCATTTTTTTTATTTTTTTTATTGTCAGTGCTATGGCGAGGTGGTCCATTGTACCTACTAGGTTTCAGCTGTTGCCTCAAACAAGTGCATCCTCTTGAACATCTAGGGCATGTTGGAGAGTTCAAGTACAGAAATGGGAGCTCAGTGCAGGATGCCACTGGTGCTAAACAGACATGATTCCTCAGTTTGAACTGCTCAGAATGGTTGCTGCAATACTCCCCAAAGAGAAATCAAACTGAATCTACCGCACAAATCAAAATCCAATAAATAGAGTCACAGAGCCTGCAGAGCAAAGGGAGACGAAGAGAAGGATGATGAGGAAGGATGGGGACCTTGTGGATCTGAAGGTATAAGTTTATGTATCTGATATACTTTAGAGCCAAACTGTAGGCATATAATGTGAAAAGAAGCAGTAACAACACTGACCTCTGCGGAACACCACAGCCTTCTTGGCTGTCACCAGCAGCCAAGAAGAATTGGCCTCCTTTATTCCAACTCCTTGCCTCCTACCAATCAACCAATCCTCTATCCATGCTAGTATCTTTCCTGCAATACCATGGGCTCTTAACTTATTAAGCAGCCTCATGTGCGGCATCTTGTCAAAGGCCTTCTGAAGATCCAAGTAAACAACATTCACTGACTGTCCTTTGTGTCCATCCTGCCTGTTATTTCCTCAAAGAATTCCAACAAATTTGTCAAGCAAAATTTTCCCCTTAAGGAAACCATGCTGATTTTGGCCTATCTTATCATGTGCCTCCAATTACCCCAAAACATCATCCTTAATAATGAACCCCAATATCTTCCCAACCACTGAAGTCAGGCTAACTGCCCTATAATTTTCCTTCTTCTTCCTCCCTCCCTTCTTCAAGAGTGATATGACATTTGCAATTTTCCAATGCTCTGGAACTATTTCAGAATGTAATGATTCTTAAAAGATGATTACTAATCCCTTCACAATCTCTTCAACTCCCTCTTTCGGAACCCTGGGGTGTAGTCCATCTGGTCCAGATGCCTTGTCTACCTTCAGACCTCTCAGCTTCCCAAGCACTTTCTTCTTAGTAATAAGAACTACACTCATTTTCACCCCCTGATACTCTTTAATATCTGGCATACTGCCAGAGTCTTCCACAGTTAAGACTGATGCAGAATACAATACTGTACAAAAGTCTTAGGCACATATATACAGCGAGGAAGCCGAAGCCTTTTGCACAGTACTGTAGTAATTTTAGGTATTGCACTGTACTGCTGCCACAAAAGAAAACAATTTCATGGCATACTGTATAAGAGTAATAATAAAACTGATTCTGATTTCAGTCTCTTTTGTGGATTGAGAATGGGAAGATGGCAGGCAGAGGGGAATCATGATTGGGAAAGGGGAAGGGAGGGAGGCAAAGGGATGCTCCAGAGAGAAATTCTGTAATGCTTAATAATCTAATTGTTTGGAACCAAATGGCGTTGGCTGGTTTCTCAGAGCTGTGGGTGTCTGCACTCCTTCTCTGCTACCAGTCCATACCCCTCCCATGGCATTCCAGCCTCACCATTCCCAACATCCTTACACACTTGCTAAACTTACAAACGTGTTGTCCCTAACTATGTATACATACCTAAGACTTTTCCACAGTACTACTTACTAAGTTTATCTGCCACCTCTTTGTCCCCTATTAGTACCTCTCCAGCATCAATTTCCAGTGGTCTAATATCCATTCTTCTTTACTTTTTATATATCTGAAATTTTTTTTGGTATTCCATTTAATATAATTGGCTAGCTTACCTTCTTATTTCATCCTTTCTCTCCTTATGTTTCCCTGATTGTTCTCTATTTTTAAAAGCTTCCCATGCTTCTTGCTTCCCATTAATTTTTCTTTTCTTATATACTCTTTTTCTGTTTTTAATGTGTCTTTAACTTTCCTTGTCAGTCATGGTTGCCTCATCTTCCCTTCCTCATCTTTGAGATGTATCTATCCTGTACCTTCCAAATTGCACCCAGAAACTCCAGCCATTGCTGTTTTGCTATCATCTCTGCTAGTGTGTCCTTCTAATCAACTTTTACCAGCTCCTCTCTGATGTTTCTATCATTTCCTTAACTCCACTATAATACTGATATATCCGAATTTATCTTCTCCCAGCAAACTGCAGGGCGAGTTCTATCATATTATGAACACTGTCTCCAAAGAGTTCCTTTACCTTAAGCTCCCTAATCAAATCTGTTTCATTACACAATATCCAATCCAGAATAGTCGATCCCCTCATGGGTTCAGCCACAAGCTGCTCTAAAAAAACATCCCATAGGCATTCTGCAAATTCCAACACCAAATGAATTTTCCCAACCTACCTGCATACAGAAATCCTCTATGACTATCATAACATTGTCTATTTTACATGTCTTTTCTATTTCCCACTGAAATTTATATTCCACATCATGTCTACTGTTCAGGGCCTGCATATAACTCCCATCAGAGCCTTTTTAGCCTTGCATTTTCTTAACTCTACCCAGGAGTTTACATCTTCCAATTCTATCTCACATTTTTTAAAATATTTCATTTCAGTTTTTACCAACAGAGCCACTCCACCCTTTTGCATACCTACCTGTCTTTCTGATACATGGTGAATCCTTAATTGTTGAGCTCCCAACTATGATCTACTTTTAGCCATGACTCGGTGATGCCCATATCATCATACCTGCCAATCTCTAACTATGCTACAAAATCAAGTACCTTATTCAGTATACTGCACGCATTCAAATATACTATCTTCAGTCATGTATTTATCACCCTTTTTGATTTTGCCCTCATGCTACACTTCATCTTATCCCCACTGACTGTACATTGCCCTATCATATGCCTGTACTTCCTCACAGCCTCATTACACACTGCATTGACTTGTAAACCAACTTTCTCTCAACCCTATCCCTTTGGTCTTCTTTGTGTAACCCACCCTTAAAAAGCAAATGTGGAGAACTTCATTTTTGGCAAAAAACTCCTGCCCATAACATTTTCCTATAATTTGACTGATGCACATGAAAAATCTTTCTGATAAGCCATTTAAAATAATTTTAACACATTTACATTGGAAGTGTCCATTAATTATATTGGAAGTGTCTGTTGTTTTAGAAAAAAAAAATCAGTGTAAGTTTCTGAAAGAAATAGAAGACTAAACATTCCAGAAGGAAATAAATGAATTAGAGCATCTTTTATTGAGTCTGGAACATGCAATGGGCAGTGGGTCAGCAGCTCACTGTGCCACATGAGGAATGAACTCTGGCTGTTATCCTAAATTCTTCCTACGATCAAATCGTTAGTCATCTTTTCTAAAATCACATTATTTGCATATTATTAGATTGAATCCCAAATTCTGCATGGAGCTTCAGGATTTTTTCAACACTAAATGTGGATCTGTGCAATAGCCCTTCCCAAATGAACCTGAACTCATAGCACTTTGTCAGAGGAGGAGAAGATGAGAAAGTCTGGTGGCAACTGCTCAGTAACTTGTCGTTCCCATGGTAGGTAAAGATTGACACTATTAAAAACTTGGTAGTAAGCTATCCCTTCTCATAAGCAAGGCCCAGGCAGATGGTTTGAGGGTTTATCAGAGGCAAATATGATCAAAAACAATGAAGGCAATATTTCAAATTAAATTTTTACTGCAGAAGAAAAGCTGGACAGAAATACAAAGTAGTGAAAGACAACTTCAGATTAAATATCAGGAATGCTTCATCAGAGTGCTGTTAAAATTCTGTAATGATCTTATCAGCAGGTCACTAAAAGTAAATTCTGAAATAATTTGGATGTTATGATTAAAGGGAAACTCCTGGTTTCTCTGGCAGAATGTGTTTGTTAGGATGAATGTCTTCCTGGCCTGTGATTATTTTCATTACCTTTCTGAGAGAATCAAAAAAAAAGGAACAGTTTACTCTGCCTATCAACCATAGTGCTTCACAAACATCATGTACCATCAAGCAGTGTTTCTGACAATTAATGTGCAGGAAGTAAAGAATCAAGTGTCATACCAATTAGGAGAAAGTTAAGGTTATGAGAGATACTCAGAACCTCTTTCAGTGAAATTTCATCTTGACTGCTATCAAACAAAAATCCAAAGCTGATTTAATAATATGAGCAATATTAACCAATCAAATTTCAAAAAAAGGACATTTATATGTTCCAAACAGTCTGGAGCTTTGGGTGGGGGATACTTTCTGCATTATAGCCAAGCTGTCCTTTAACAAAGTGCCTGTGCAGAGTGAATGTTGGTGTTTCCCTCGAACAATCTGTGATAGCTCCTGTCTGTATTTTTATTCCATTTATTTCAGTACGAAGCTCCTTCACACCATTATTTTGAATGAGAATAATATTTCAATAAGCCAAAAGCATAGAAATACACCATTCATCCCAACAAATCCGTAGCAATATCGATAGTGGACATGATCCTCCTCCTAACCAACTTCGTCTAATCACATCAACATGTGTTTCTCTTCCATTCTCCATCATGTTTTGTCTGGTTTCTCTTTAGATGCTTCATGCCACTTGTCTAAGCTATTCCCTGTATTAGTCTAGCTATTTTCTGTCAGATTGATAAGGAGGTATCTTACTTCTGCCCTCACTCACCTTAATTTCCTCCACATGAAAGCACATCTCTTCCTCATTAACACCTTTCATAATCTTTAGACCTCTAAATAACTCTAACTTCAAAGTTCAAAGTGAATTTATTATCAAAGTACATACATGTTACAATATCCGATCCCAAGATTAATTTTCTTGCAGGCATTCAGAGTAGAACAAAATAAAATCAGTTAAGAATTATATATAAATTATATACAAAGGCTGAGCAAGCAGCCAATGTGCAAAGGAAGATAAACTGCACTAAATAAATCAATAAATAAATAAATAAATAGATAGATAGATAGATAGATAGATAGATAAATAATACTGAGAGCATGAGTTGTAGAGTCCTTGAAATTGAGTTCATCGGTGGTGGGATCAGTTCAGTGCTGAGGTGAGTAAAGTTATCCACACTGGTTTAAGAGTCTGATGGTTGAAGGTAATAACTGTTTTTGAACCTGGTGGTGTGGTACCTAAGGCTTACGTACCTTCTTTCCAATGGCAACAGCAAGACGGGAGCATGGCTTAATTGAGGGGTTCTTGATGATGGATGTTACTTTCTTTTGGCCACACTCCTTGTAGATACAGTATGCTCAATGATCTCCAGATTCCCCTTCTCCAGACAAAAGAACTGAAAACTGTTCTGCTTTTTTTTTTGATAAGAAATATTCATGACTGAGATTATACAGTGTAGATGACACATTTCTTCAGTGCAACCACAGTCTAGTGCTGCAAACTTTCCAACAACATAGGGATGATAATTGCTGTATAAGCTCAAATTGTTCAGGTAATAATGCTGTCCTGTCTGTGGGCTTGGTACTATTTCTGTTCAACCGACAGGATATGAAAATACACAGAAGTCCTGCTTTCAAGCTGAGAACTGAATCCCCATACATTCTGTTTGTAGTCAGTCATGATACTCGAATAACAGATGTGGAGCTGAAAAGCTAATATTTAGGTCCCAGATATATTCATGTACACTGTCCTTGATTTGCAAATCACATGCACATTAATTGAATGGAAGCTTTTACAGTTCCTGATCGATGACCATAGAGTTAAAACCAGTTTCATTTAAAATTAAATTACCCTCAAGGTACATTCCTGTATTGTAGATAACAAAGAGGACATTTTCAGAAATTGATTTTCACCCAAATATTCATTTTGACATTGGTCATTCATTGTTTGGCAATATACTGTTTATATTTACTTCATCAAGTGTAGCACCATATTATTTTCAATATTAGTCTCCTATGTCACCTCTTTAGATAATTTCTTTCAGTTATACAATGTCTCTGAATTCTACCAATCATCCAAGTACTGAATTTTTGACTGAATATGCAAGAAATTTACATGTGCCTTCAGGATCTGATTTCATCAGTGTAATTCAATGGTACCACAGCAGGGCCCGGAAAATGATTTGTTCTTTGCCTATAGCAGAAAACATCAGTTATTCTCAAGTCTCAGGGCCTCGAGTACAAATACTAAGACTTTCAGATTTCTTAGCCAAAGAAGTGCCATCAATATTCCTTTCCTTTGGGCTTACAGCCTTGGGTGCAGGGGTAACTGAGCCCAGTATTTGGAGGGATGGGACTCAGGCATGAAATAGACTACCATTTCAAGCTCTGGGATTTGCAGGGAGAGAATAAAAATCCCAATGTCATGATTATGGAAGGGATTAGTAGAAATTCACTTCTTCAATTTAGTGTACTGGATTGTGTGCTCACAAAATGAGTGATCTGGGGATTCCAGGCTAGGAATCACATTAATTTAGCAAATAGATTGAACAAAGTAGTTAAGAAGGCAAACAGCATGCTGACCTTTATTGTAAAGGGATTGAAGTTCAACAATAGGACAGTTCTGGAACAGCAGTGCAGGGTGTCGGTGAGACCACATCAGGAAAGCTGCGGAATGGTTATTTGTCCTCTTTCCTTAAAAAAGGTACCAAGACAGGCTGGAGAGCTTACGTCTGTATTCAGAAGAATGAAGAGCGAGCTTATTTAAATTTGGAAGATCCTAAGGGCCTTCACGGGGGGAGCGTTGAATTGTTTTCACTGGTGGGAGCGCCAGGTACAAGAGTCATAGCTACAAGATGAGAAACCAATCATTAAAAACTGATGTAACATCCTGGTTAAGATTTCTACTAGTATGCTGTAAGCATTTCATTACAGCAGTCTGTTCTGCTTTTAGCATGTCTGGGTTTGAGCTAATGATAAGGGACATTGTTCCACTTAGGAATGTTGTGTCAGCCTATCAGCATGGTGGAATTGGGAAAAGGTTCCAGAGGATGCTGAGTGGAAAGGCTTTTGTGACAGACACTGGCGAGGGTCGAGATCTTTTTGGTGAGAGCTGGGAGAGATCTAAAAATGCCATCCCTGTTGCACAAGGTGTTTTGTACAAATGAATGGCTTCAAGGAGGAAGGATCACTATTGCCGTGGTTTCTGGGTTGGATTTCAAGCGACATTCGGAAGGTGGTGTGTGCTTTCATACAGACCGTGGGGCCAGTGCGTGAGTTAAAGGCAACTTCAAGATGAGCTCCAACTTATGTTCACATTTGGACTGGGTTAGCTGTAATGGGCCCTTTTTATTTCTTTTCTTTTCTTTTTCCTACTAACTGTTCAATAAGTCTGACATTTGAAAATATACTTACTTTATAATTGTATGCAGTGTGAAATCTGTTATTTCTTGCCGACGGCTAATTGCATGGGTACAGTATTTACACCATATTTGCACAGATTGGGTTTGGGCAATTGAGACAATCAATTGCCCTGTTTTGGTGAGACCCAAGTCTTATCGGCCCTAGATGTATGGAGTTTGAGAAAGGTCATTTTCTCACTGCTGAATCCAGTGGCTGCTACCGCGGGGCTGACCAGCCCCACCTCCAGAGATGTCCAGTACAAAAGGGGTTAATTGAGATTCTTTTCTCAGCAGGCCAGCAGATTGTGAGTCTCAGGAGTTCTCTGTCCCTAGGAATGGTGGAGGCCGGATGGTTTGTTATTTAAAGTAGAGAGAGATTATTACAGAGGCAATAGCAAAGGGCATAGGAGTTGAGGCCAGTATAGATCTTTGGACCACTGATCGTATTTTCTGGTGTCTTTGTGTTTTATTTCTCTTAGTTCTACCCGCCTCTGCCTCTCAGAAACTTGAAAACAATGTTTTACTTCTTTTTTTCCAATTCTGTTGGAGCACCTTTGACTGGAAATATTAACTTGTTTCTCTCACCACTGATGCTGCTTGATCTGCTGAGTTTCTGTTTTTGTATCATACTCAGGGATTCAGCAGAAGAATACTGGGACTTGGAGGGAGAAAGCAGGCTATTCAGGAATCAGATGAGGGGACCAGCATTTCAATATTTGCGACTAAGTAGAAAGATGGGCTGGATTTCAGGGATCAGTGAGGAGAAAACGATGCTCTATACCTAACTTGGAATAGCAAAGTTTTGTATGATTTCCAGGATAATACGACATATGAATGTTGTCAAGAGACAGCCAGCTGTATTATGTCAGTATGTTGCTGCATGATGGAATAAATGAACTCCACCAAGTCAGAAGTTTCTCAGGCAGGTAACTTGCCTGAAATGTGGGAAGAATAAAAGAAGAGAAATATATTAAAAATAGAAAATGCTGGAAACAGCAGGACAAGCTGCCTCTGGAAAGAGAAACAAATCTGTTGTTTTGATTGTCTGCATAGAGTGGAGTGGTCACAAACCGGAGGACCCACCAACAACTTTGTACAGTGAGAATATCAGAGGTCAACATTAGGCCTTTGGAAAAATCCAATCATTTTGGAGTAGATATCCATGTTCAGTCTATTAGTCCAGGGAATTTAAAAGCTTTGTGCCAAAATAAAGCACACAAAAAAAGTCAGTAATTTGAACACTTTTTTTTTTGCTTTTTGTCTCTTACTATTAAAGAAGGAATGCAATATCTGTAATACATTTCCATACATAATATTTGTTCCTTAAAGCATTGTCTTTTTAAGCATTGTATCATATAATTAACTATTCATTGGATGTTTGACAGTGGAGAAAGAGCCACTGGGAGATAGCAATATTAAGAATGATGACTAGCGCTATTACCTCTTGAATCCATTAAGCACCTTTACTGATTGTTTGTTACCAATTATTTTCAGCATCTCAGCATTTTCAGCATTCAGAGAGTAGACAGTGGAAATACAGAAATGGGCAGCATCACTGGGAATCTCAGGAACTAAGAATCAAGAACTGGCCAACCTTGTTTTGGGGGAATTAAGAAGAGTAAGGAATGGACACAGGAATTAGCGGTGTGAGGTCTTGTATTTTATATAGGAGGCAGGACCAGTTCTGGAAATGGTAGCAATTATGTTGGCTGTGGAGGTGGCAGTTGGGTGGGGGGAGCTGCAGAATGAGGTTCTGCAGATCAAAGTAGGGAAATATAGAGGGCAATTGTTTCACTTCAGGGAAGACACCCAAAGATGTAGTTAAGTGATTCCCTTACCTTGTAGGTCTCTCTATTCACTGCTAAAATCTTTAGACCATATCATTTTGAAAGTGTCATGTCAAGGGCTCCAACAAGATAGCAGGGCCCAAGGTTCCTGCAATGCTCCAAAAGAGTGTTCCATGGTGAATCACCACTGATGAGGAAATAACAATGTGGTTACCAGTCTGCTTAATGACAAGAAACACCCGGGTATATTTTACTAATATGCTTCACTCCAAAATGATTGAATTTTAACTGCACAGGTATTAGGTATTGAAGGAAAAATCATGGATACCAGCCTCAATAGTATCCAAGACATCTTCAAGGAGAGATGCCTCAGGAAGGTGGCATTCATCATTAATGACCCCACCACCCAGGACATGCCCTCTTCTCATTACCATCAAGAAGAAGGTACAGAAGCCTGAAGGCACACACTCAGAAATTCAGGAATATCTTCTTCCCCTCTACCATCTGATTTCTAAATGGACATTGAAACCCATGAACAGGACCTCACTACTTTTTTGTATTTCTGAATTTTAACTATTTAATAAAAATATGCTTACTGTAATTCAGCTTTTTTCTCTATATTTATCATGTATTTCATTGTACCGCTGCTGAAAAGTTAACAAATTTCACGACATATGCCAATGATATCAAAAACTGATTCTTATTTCATTAC
This sequence comes from Hypanus sabinus, assembly GCF_030144855.1. NCBI lineage: Eukaryota > Metazoa > Chordata > Chondrichthyes > Myliobatiformes > Dasyatidae > Hypanus > Hypanus sabinus. The sequence continues at coordinate 68,843,800 of NC_082713.1, read as the reverse complement.
GTAAATGAACTTTTGCAGATGGCAAACCTATGGGATGGATGCCAAAGATGAACATACAAATATTTTGTTGGAACATGGCATACAATGCTACCCTTCAATCCATAATAAAAGGATGCATAATGTTTATCTTTACAGACAAATGATTTATTATAACCCAAGAGGTGTGAGATGCTTTCACCGGAAAAGTCTCATGCCAGCTTGGTGCCATCTAGAGAGATGCGGGAACACAAGCTATTGAATGATACGTTTTGAAATCCTTACAAACATGGAATACACATCACTATTTGGATAGTAAATATTTGCAATACTATTGAGAAGTGATGTTATTTTTGAATTGTCTTTAAAATAGTAATATTAATAATTCTGGAATAGGATTTCTTAAATGATTCATTTATTTCAATCTGTCTTTGTTATACTTCTATTAATAGTAAAACAATGAATAAAGATTTGATTTATTTGTCAGATGCACTTTGAAACATGAAAACATATGGTGAAATGTGTTGTTTGTGTCTAAGTCCAGCACCGTCCAAGGATTTGCTGACAGTAGCCCACATATGTCACCATGCTTCTGGCACCAAAATAGCATGCCTACAACATATTTAAAAAAGCTCAAAGTAAATTTATTATCAAAGTACATATATGTCACAATATAGAAACCTGAAATTCATTTTCTAGCAGGCATACTCCATAAATCCATAATAGAGTAATTACCATAATATCAATGAAAGACAGCACCAACTTGGGCATTCAGCCAAAGGTAAACAATCTGTGCAAATACAAAAATATAAATAAATAAATAAATAGATAGATAGATAGATAGATAGATAGATAGATAGATAGATAGATAGATAGATAGATAGATAGATAGATAGATAGATAAATAAATAAATAAATAAATAAATAAATAAGCAAGCAAGCAAGCAAGCAAGCAAGCAAGAAAAATCAAGAACATGAGATGAAGAGCCCTCAAAAGTGAGTCCATAGTTGAGGAAGCTGTGTTGCCTTTATGGCATTTGTTTAGTTTATAATATTTTCGCTTTAGTAATTTGTTTGTTAGCATTTTCCAGTTAAAGTTAAGATTGTTTAAAGTAAATTAGTTGTATGTGATATATTGTGGCATGCGATGACGTCACACCCGGTTTCGCCGCGTCTTGTGGGAGAATACCGGTTTGGAGAAACGGGAAGGAGGGGGCTCATGTGTGCAGGATCAGCGCAAGAAAATGTTTCTTTCTACGCACTAGAAACATCAGTGAAGCAACGCCTTAAGTTCATGAGATAATCGATGTGTTGAATTAAAAATGTTAACGCTGATTCTGTTAAAAGTAATGACGGTTGATAAGGTTTATGTTTTCGTTAGTTAAAGAGTTGCGGATAGTTTGTGTTGAAGTGTATTTAAAGCAGTCAATGGCGTAGGTAGATTCTGACTGTATGTTGCACTGTAATGTAATGTAGTTGTTCCCTGAAGGTGGAGTCTCATGTAGATAGGGTGGTGAAGAAGGCTTTTGGAATGCTGGCCTTTATAAATCAAAGCACTGAGTGCAGAAGTTGGGATGTAATGTTAAAATTGTACAAGGCATTGGTAAGGCCAAATTTGGAACATTGTGTACAGTTCTGGTCACCAAATTATAGGAAAGATATCAATAAATTAGAGAGAGTGCAGAGACGATTTACTAGGATGTTACCTGGGTTTCAGCACTTAAGTTACAGAGAAAGGTTGAACAAGTTAGGTCTCTATTCATTGGAGCGCAGAAGGTTGAGGGGGGATTTGATCGAGGTATTTAAAATTTTGAGAGGGATAGATAGAGTTGACATGAATAGGCTGTTTCCATTGAGAATAGGGGAGATTCAAATGAGAGGACATGATTTGAGAGTTAGGGGGCAGAAGTTTAAGGGAAACACGAGGGGGTATTTCTTTACTCAGAGAGTGATAGCTGTGTGGAATGAGCTTCCTGTAGAAGTAGTAGAGGCCAGTTCAGCTGTGTCATTTAAGGTAAAATTGGATAGGTATATGGACAGGAAAGGAGTGGAGGGTTATGGGCTGAGTGCGGGTAGGTGGGACTAGGTGAGATTAAGAGTTTGGCACGGACTAGGAGGGCCGAGATGGCCTGTTTCCGTGCTGTGATTGTTATATGGTTATAGTTTTACTTTTGCAAGTATTTACGATGTAAATGTGATATCAAGAAGGAAACAAATACTGTATACATTTTGTATTGTTTTATCAACAGTTTTCACCATACGTTAATGTGGAAGAGTGAACAGTAAATGGTTAATCTTACTGCGATCCTGTTTTCATTGACTACGGTTTATTTCGGTGTTTAGTTCAGAGTTCTCTTACACCTGAGCGAGAACTCTACAGTGAAAAGGCGGCATTATCAGGTGTTTCAAATGCTGCAATGACAACTCGATCCAGCATCAAGTTGTTGCCATCCAGCGACATGGGCAGTAGGGCATCATCAAGTAAGGCTGCCCATGCAAGAGCTACGGCAGAAGCCGCCAAGGTGCGAGTGTTCTACGCCGAACAAGAAGCAAAATTGAAAATGGAAGCGGCTGCCAGAGAAGCCGAAAAAAAGTTGGAAAGGGTAAGGATAGCGTCAGAGTTAGAAGTGCTGATGCTACACCGAGAAGCAGAAGCTGCCAGGGTGGAAGCAGAGTTAATAGAAAATGCTGAAGAAATGCAAGTTCTGGTTGACGTAAAATCTACTTCAGAAAAGATCAGATTGGAACGCACAAGTGACTATGTCCGATCTCAAATGGACTTGAAGATTCGTTCTTCCTCTCCATACTTATATGCTAATGCCCCATTTCATGAGGAGTCTCAGAGAGGCCCAATTGCATCACATCCATCCGAGGAAGAGAATTTACCCTTGCAACTCCGCGATGAATTCAAGAACGAAAGGGCTGATGACAAATACTTCTCAACACCAAACTTACCAGATTTGGCAAGAAGAGAGGCAAAGGCTGAATTCAGAACAGCAAATTCCATAACAGATGTACGCCCTCAGTCATATAGCCGCCGACATATTCCTCCAGCCAGCATGCCACTTGCAGTTGAACCCATGGCACAGTATTTAGCACGACGAGATCTCGTCACTTCAGGACTATACCAGTTTGATGATAAACCTGAAAATTACCGTGCATGGTACTCCACATTCACCAACGCTATCCACGGAGTCCAGCTTGGAGCAACCCAAGAGTTGGATCTTATGGCGAAATGGCTGGGAAACGAAACCTGCGAACAAGTGAGACGAATACGTTCAGTGTACATTAACAACCCCAAGCTAGCCTTACGCAAAGCACGGGAGAGATTTCGGGAGGGCAATGCGGCCCCCGAAATTGTTGAAGCGGCACTATACCGACGTCTGGAAAATTTTCCCAAGGTGTCAGCCAAGGACCATACTAAGTTAAGAGAGCTCGGAGATTTACTCATGGAGATTCAAGGTGCCAAAGAAGATGGCTACTCAACTGGTCTATTATACCTAGATACTTCATACGGGATTAGACAAATCATGGAAAAACTTCCATTTGGGCTGCAGGAAAGGTGGGTGTCCGTTGGCTCAGAGTACAAGGAAGAGAACAATGGTCGATTTCCTCCCTTCAAGTATTTCACTAGGTTTGTGTGCAAGGAGGCGAAGAAGCGAAACAACCCTAGCCTCATGGGTCCAGGAAGCAGTACAATTTACACCAAGCCAGATAAATCCACTTCAAATAATTTCAACATTAATAAACCTGTCTCAGTGCTTAAGACTGAAACCTTTACAACTAACAACGACCCTAGCAAGAATTGTCCATTGCATAACAAACCCCACCCACCCCCTCAAAAAATGCAGAACGTTTAGGAAAAAACCCTTTGAAGAGAGGATGGCCCTTCTCAAGGAGAAAAAAATATGTTTTAAATGCTGTTCCTCTACCTCTCACCTTGCTAGAGAGTGTACGATCCCCGTGAAGTGCCCAGAATGTAATAGCACTAATCACAATGGGGCCATGCATCCTGGCCCGCTACTGCAAACCGACAAAGCTCCTTCAGCCTCACAACAGGGCGGCGGTGAGGGAGAGGCTCACTCCAGGACAACTGTTGACAGTTTGAGCTGCACAGAAGTTTGCGGTCAAGCTCAGTCAAGCCGTTCTTGTTCAAAGATCTGCCTCACTAAGGTGTATCCTAAGTGAGCCAAAGGCAAGGCCATCAAAGCCTACGTAATTCTGGGTGATCAGAGCAATCGCTCACTAGTCAGTCCAGAGTTCTTTGACTTGTTCAACATTGAGAGTAATCAGTTCCCATACCACCTTAGAACTTGCTCAGGCAGCGTGGAAACTTATGGAAGGAAGGCAGAAGGCTTCCAGCTCGAGTCCCTGGATGGTAAAGTCGTCATCTGCCTCCCTCCACTCTTAGAGTGCAATGAAATTTTGAAGAACTGCACTGAGATCCCAACACCAAGTGCAGTGCTACACCAGCCACATCTCCACCACATCACCAATCACATCTCAGAACTGGATCCAAAAGCAGAAATACTCCTGCTATTAGGAAGAGAAGTTCTCCCAGTGCACAAGGTTAGGCAGCAGGTCAATGGACCACACGACACCCCCTTTGCGCAACGCCTGGATCTGGGCTGGGTGGTGATAGGAGAGGTGTGTCTTGGCAATGTACACAAACCGACGGTTAGCACACTCAAGACCAATATGCTAGAGAGTGGCCGCCATTCAATTTTTCAACCCCGCACAAGTTTCATGTGTATCAGGGAAGCACGACAAGGCTTTAACAAATGTAAAGTAACCGACAAGACGCTGGGTCAGTCAGTCTTTGCTCAAACTGAGCACGATAATAAACTTGCTCCATCAGCTCAAGACGTCATTTTCTTAAAAATAATGGACACCAAAGTCTTCAGAGATGAAGCAAATAATGGGGTCGCCCCACTGCCTTTCAGAGAACCACGCCAGTGCTTGCCAAACAACAAAGAGCAGGCAGTCAAGCGGTTCATGTCCTTGCAAAAAACCCTGAAAAGGAAACCTGAGATGCAGCAATGCATCCAATTGACCCACGAGGTACTGTGCACACTAATGGCAGAGGTCACAGCCATAATAAATGCACGACCACTCCTACCTGTGTCTTCTGACCCGGAAAACCCCTTCATACTCTCGCCATCAATGCTCCTTACGCAGAAGGCAGGAGCCCCCCCTCCACCAGGGGACTTCTCTGATAAGGACCTGAACACAAAGCAATGGAGACAGGTCCAGGCTCTAGCAAATCGGTTCTGGTCCCGTTGGAGACAGGAATATCTACCTTTGTCGCAACACAGACAAAAGTGGACAGAACCCTGCAGGAATCTTCAAATTGGAGATTTAGTCCTGCTCAGGGACAAGCAAATCGCCCGCAACAGCTGGCCAATGGCCAGAATCACTGCCACATTCCCTAGTAGGGATGGACATGTCAGGAAGGTTGAGTTGAAAACTACCGACTAAGGTGATGTGAAAACTTACCAAAGGCCAGTTACAGAAGTCATTCTATTTCTACCTAACGACTGACTTAGAGACTGAAGTTTTGTATTATGTTCATTGTGACCTTACGAAGGTCAAGCGGGGAGTGTGTTGCCCTTATGGCATTTGTTTAGTTTATAATATTTTGGCTTTAGTAATTCATTTGTTAGCATTTTCTAGTTAAAGTTAAGATTGTTTAAAGTAAATTCATTGTCTGTGATATATCGCGGCATGCGATGACGTCACACCCGGTTTCGCCGCGTCTTGTGGGAGAATACCGGTTTGGAGAAACGGGAAGGAGGGGGCTCACATGTGCAGGATTAGCGCAAGAAAAGTTTTCTTTCTACGCACTAGAAACATCAGTGAAGCAATGCCGTAAGTTCATGAGATAATCGATGTGTTGAATTAAAAATGTTAACGCTGATTCCGTTGAAAGTAATGACGGCTGATAAGGTTTATGTTTTTGTTAGTTAAAGAGTGCGGATAGTTTGTGTTGAAGTGTATTTAAAGCAGTCAATGGCGTAGGTAGATTCTGACTGAATGTTGCACTTTAATGTAATGTAGTTGTTGTAGTTTTACTTTTGCAAGTATTTACGATGTAAATGTGGTATCAAGAAGGAAACAAATACTGTATACATTTTGTATTGTTTTATCAACAGTTTTCACCAAACATTAATGTGGAAGAGCGAACAGTAAACGGTTAATCTTACTGTGATCCTGTTTTCATTGACTACGGTTTACCTCGGTGCTTAGTTCAGAGTTCTCTTACACCTGAGCGAGAACACTACAGAAGCATTTCAGTGATGGGGCAAGTGCAGGTGAGTGAAGTTATTCCCATTGGTATAAGAGCCTCATAATCCTCCTTCGGTTCCACTCAGTGCGTGTTTTTTGACCAGTTGTTTGCTGTAGTGATTTCCAGACCTGAGGAGATGTTTATATTTTTACAGACACAACTGGGATCCATGTGAGCCTCTGAATAGCAATGGAACTTTCCCCAAATGGTAACAGATAAGGGCATCAGACTGAGTGTGAGTGAAGTGTATGAAAGGGCTCCTTGCAAACTGTAGACCAACAAAGCCACCTTCCATGATCCTTTTCAAATTGGTATTTGTAATGTTGGTGATATCAGCAAGACCAACACTGGCAGCCACTGTGAAGGTGCTGGTGATCTTCACACTTAACCACTGCCAAACAAATGGTGAAAGTAGTTCCATGGTGCTTTAATGCAGATAATTTAAGGACTTTGTGTGAGGACCATAAACTGTAGGATATAGTAACAGAATTAGGCCATTCTGACACTGTTCCAACATGGATGACTTATAATCCATCTCATCCCCATTCTCCTGCCTTCTCCCTGTAACCCCCTTTGGCACCCTTACTGATCAAGGAACTATCAACCTCTACTTTAAATATAACCAATGACTTGGCCTCCACATACATTTTTGGCAATGAATTCCACAGATTCACTACCTATAGCTAAACAAATTCCTCCTCATCTCTGATGAGGAGACGTCCTTCTATTTTGAGGCTGTGCCCTCTGGTCCTAGACTCCATTTTTAGAAATCCTCTCTAACTAGGCCTGCCCTAACTAGGCCTTTCAGTATTCAATAGGCTTCAATGATATCCCCATTATTCTTCTGAATTCCTGCAGGTACAAGTCCAGAGCTATCAAAAGCTGCTCGTACATTAACCCTTTCATTCCTGGGAACATTCTCATGAACTTCCTCTGGACCCTCTCCTCTCCAATGCTAGCATACTCTTTGTTAGATAAGGGGCCCAAAAATGCTCACAGTACTACAAGAGTGGTCTGACCAAAGCTTTTCAAAGTCTTAGCATTACATTATTGCTTTTGTATTCTAGTCCTCTCGAAGTAAATGCTAACGTTGCATTTGCCTGCCTTACCAGCGACTGAAATTAATCTTCAGGTAATACTGCATGAGGGTGATGAGACAGCCTACAGAGGAGAAGTTAACACCCTGACACAGTTGTCCCAAGATAAGAACCTCCAAAAATCAAAAAGATTTTGTCCAAAAAACAAAGAGAGATGATCATGAGGAACAGAGACAGGCTCACCTCCATCAACATCAATAGGACTACGGTCGAGAGGGTAAGTAGTTTCAAGTTCCTGTGTATACACCTCACCAATGATCTTACATGCTGATTGTATGGCAAAAAAAAGCACAGCAGCATCTCTTCCACCTCAGGCAACTGAAGAAATTTAGTATGAGTTCCCAAATCCTCAAGATATTCTATAGGGCCGCCACTGAGAGCATCCTGGCTGGCTGTGTCACCAACAGCACCAACCTTGTTCACTGGACACTGCAGGGAGTGGGACGGACAGCCCAGAGTGTCTGCGGGTGTGACCTTCTCTCCATTGAGGACATTCACAGCAGCAGCTATGTAAAGATTGCCAGGAACACCAGTCACCCTGATCATTTTATTTGCAGTTATTTTGTAAATAACACTATTCTTTGCATTTCTTGTTAGATGCTAACTGCATTTCATTTGGCTTTGTATCTGTACTTGGCACAATGATAATAAAGTTGAATCTAATCTAATCTAATAAACTGTTTCAGCTGCTTCCATCTGGCAAATGGTACTGCAGCCAGGACCAACAGGCCAACAGGATAGCTTCTTTCTACAAGCCATTAGACTTATAAAGTCACATCTCTGTACATTGCGACGGAGTCATAATGCAAAGATTTTTACTCTCTCACATTGTGGGCATGTAAGATATAAATAAATCCAAATTCAAATTCAAATTCCTCTACACCTCTGATTTCTGAATCCACTCCCTGCTTACACCTTTATTAATTCTACCAACATGCATGACCATACTCTTCCCTAAATTGTATTCCATCTGCTGCTTCTTTGCTTATTTTCCTTTTCTGTCTAAGTCCTTCTGCAGACTTCCTGCTTCCTCAACACTACCTGTCCCTCTACCTGTCTTTGTATCATCTGCAAATCAGGCCACAAAATCAACAATTCTGTCATCCAAATAAATACAATATGAAAAGAAGTGGTCCCCACACCAAATCCTAAGAAACGCCATAGGTTACTGGCAGCCAATTTAGAGTACATATAGTTAAATATCTTTGTTCCATTGGTGTATCGCTAAAGAGCAGAAATTACTTAAAAGTGCTTAAAATTCCTGATTTGAGGGCTTGTAACTGAGCTTGGGGAGAGAGAGTGATAGGGATAGCAGTGGTACTGTGATCACTTGAGTCCAGTATGATGTTCTCCTAAGTGGTCATCTATTGGTGGGTCCTCAAACCGGGATCGACATATTCTGGTGCAGTGTGGACACGAGTAAGTGGTGGCTGTGGTTAGTGGTTGGGTCTTTTGGTTGTTCAGTCTCTCATTTTACAGCTGCTGCTTGTTATCTGTGCCACTGCAGAGAGCACTCTCACCCAGCTCCCACCTGAACAGATTTCATCTGGGGGTATCTATTAAGTGCAATGTCTTCCCAATTTTTAGGTGTAATGTTGATTTTCTTCAGGCTGATTTTGATGCTATTTTTGAAGCATTTCCTTGGCCTGCCAGAGGCTCATTGACCTTCCTTCAACTGGGAGTAAGGGATCTGTTTGGGGAGACATGAGTTTCCCATCTGGATGACATGACCTATCCATCAGAGTTGGCATTGCTTTATCATATTGGAGATGCTGCTCCTGTTGGACTCCCCCAGGACTCTGGTGTTAGTGCAAATGTCATTCCAGCTGCTCCTCAAAATCTTTCATAAGCTTTTTGGTGATATTGTTCCAGGGCTTTCAGGTACCTGCTGTAGAGGTCTATGCTTCAGTTCCACACAGTAACGTAGGAAAGGTGAATGCTCTATGGGCCAAAAAGTTTTGTTTGCATCTGTAGGTTGCGGTCTTCAAAGATCTTGAATAGACTTCACTAGAGTACTGAGTGGTGGCTGATGTCTGAGTCAATATCTGTTCTTGGGAACAAAATGCTGCCAGGGTAGGGAAAATGGCCTTATTTTCAAGGACAATATCATCAACTTTGGGATATAGAATTTACGTCTTTTTTTTAAATTTAAAACAAGATCCAGAACCCTATATACCTTGGCAAAGGTATTCATGGTATATTGGAGTTTTTTTGAGGTTGTGCTGCAAAGGAATTGTCACATGCATGTTGAAGCTCCATGATAATAGAGGTACTGACCTTCTTCTTGGTCTTGAATCAGTTGAGTTGAAAAGCCTGCTGTCCATTCTGTACAGGGTTGGGACTCTCTGTAGTAGGTCTTTGTCACTGAGGTAAAGGACAGCTGCAATAAAGATGGGAAACTGAGTGGGTGGAATGATGCAGCCCTGTGTGACTCCTGTCTTGATAGCGAAGGGTTCTGATTCAGCACCACTATGGCTGAGCACTGTGGCTGACATGCCATCATGCAGCAACCTCGGTATTTGTAAGTTTAAGACAGGGCAGCCATGCCTTGATGGTAGTTTGGCAGTTTGGGAAAACCTCCAACAGAAATATCCAGAGGATATCAAAGAATACTGTGGTCTGCTTAAATCCACCATCCTTGATACCTGCAAAAACATCCTTGGGTGCAAGTGCAGAAAACATCAGGATTGGCTTGATAATGACATGCAGATATAACAACTTTCAAGCAAAGGGCAATTTCTTGTGTCTGTCAGAATGATGTCGGCAACAAGGCCAAAAGAGAAGCTTACTCCAGAGCAAGGCAATATTCAGCACAAGGTGAGGGAGCTATAGAATTCTTGGTGGACTGCAAAAGTCTTGAAAATCTAGGGACTGGCAGACTGGTGATATGAGAGGCATCTTCAGTACTACCAAAGCAGTCCATGTTCCAAGTTACTGTGGATTAAACCCCCTGCAGCCAAGGGATGGGAAGAACTTACTAAATGATCTGAAGGATGTCAACAATTGATCAAGAGAGCACTTCTAAGAACTATTTAAGCATGGCAGCACTGCTGAACCAGAGATTACCAAACAAATCCTCCAGAGACCTGTGAGAGAAGACATGGGGAATCTCCCAGTATGTAAGAGATCCATAAATTCATTAGGAACCTGAAAAGCAACAAAGCCACTAGTTCTGAAAGGATCGTAGCAGAGAACCTCAAGGAGGGTGGACCAACACTCCTGCACCACGGCTTGTTCCTGAAGATCTGAGAAAAGGACCAAATGCCTTCGGAGCTCAGGGATATGTTAGTAATGACCCGATTCAAAAAGGAAGACAAGGGAGACTATGGCAGTTACAGAGCTATCTCCTTCTTGTCAAGCACAGACAAAATGCTTGTACTTATCCTTATCAACCAACTCCTTCTACTATCCAAAGAAGCACTCCATGAGACACAGTGTGGCTTCTTTCCATCTCAAGGTACCACAGATATGATCTTCACAGCATATTAAACACAATAAGCAGCAAGTAATAGACAGAGCTAAGTGGTCCCACAACCAATGGATCAGATCTGAGCTCTGTCGTCCTGCCACTTCCAGCCATGAATGGTGGTGGACAATCAATTAACTCACTGGAGGAGGAGGCTCCACAAGTATCCCCATCCTCAATGATAGGAGCCCTGCACGCCTGTGCAACATGTAAAGCTGAGGCATTTTCAACAATCCACATAGATGATCCAGCTTGGCCTCCTCCAGAAGTCTCCAGCATCCCAGATGTCAGTATGCAGCCAGTCGATTCATTCCACGTGAAAGCGCTAGATACTGCAAAGGCTATGGGTCCAGTCAAAATCCTGGCAAGAGTCCTGAAGACTTGCGCTCCAGAACTTGCTGTGCCACTAGCCAAGCTGTTCCAGTACAGCTACAACCCTGGCATCTACCTGGCAATGCGGAAAATTGTCCAAGTATTTTCTGGGAATTAGGGGGATAACATTCTGCTGGTTGGAATCGTACCTGACACAAAGGAAGACAGTTGTGGTGGTTGGAGGTCAATCATCTCATCCTCGGGACATCATTGCAGAAGTTCCTCAGGGAAGTGACCTAGGACCAACCATCTTCAGCTGCTTCATCAATGAACTTCCTTCTGCCATAAGGCCAGAAATGGGGATGTTTGCAGATGACTGCACAATGTTCTGCACCATTTGTGGCTCTTCAGATAGTGAAGCAGTTCATACCCAAATGTAATGGGACCTGGACAATATCCAGGCTTGGGCTTACAAGTGGCAAGTAACATTTGAGCCATGCAAATGCCAGGTAACGACCATCTCCAATGAGGGAGGCTCTAACCATCGTCCCTTGACATTCAGTGTCATCACCATCACTGAATCCCCTACTATCAACATCCTGGGGTTACCGTGAACAGGAAACTGAACTGGTCTAGTCATATAAACACTGTGGTTACCAGAGCAAGTCAAAGGAATCCTGTGGCGTGTAACTCACCCACTGACTCTCCAGAGCCTGTCCACCATCTACAAGGCTTGGGTCAGCAGTGTAATGGAATACTCACCACTTGCCTGTTTGATTGCAGCTCCATCAACTCTCAAGAATCTTGACACCATCTAGTACAAGGCAGCCCACTTGATTGATATTTCTTCCACAAGCATCCAATCTCTCCACCTTCGATGAACAGTTGCAGCAGTGTGTACTGTCTACAAGACGCACTGCAACAACACATCAAAGTTCCTAAGGCAGCACCTTCCAGACCCATGACCACTACCATCTAGAAGGATGAAAACAGCAGATACCTGGGAACACAACCGCTTGGAAATACCCCTCCAAGTCCCTCACCATCCTGACTTGGAAACATATCATCATTCCCTCATTGCTGCTGGGTCAAAATCATGGAATTCCCTCCCCGTCATCATCATTGTGGCTATCCCTCGAGGTCGAGGATGATGGTCTTCGTTCTGTTGATATATTTATGGGTTCTCACGTGGCTTACGAGTCCAATCTTGGCTTTGAAAGTTCTTCCGCGTTCAGGACAGGTAGTACCAGATGGCAGATTGGGCTTTGGTTGTTGCTGCCTCTCTTTCCATTTTCTTCTTTTTTCTTCTAGTTCTGCACACCTGTTGGTTTTGAAAGTTGCTGCTCCTTCTCGGATGATGGCTTGCCAGTGTTTCCGGTCCTTGGCCTTAGTTTCCCAACTGTTGATGTTGATGTTACATTTCTTCATGTTAGCTTTCAAGATGTCTTTGAATCTCTTCTGTTGTGTGCCTCTTTCACGTTTGCCTTCTTTAAGCTGGGAGTAGAAGATTCGTTTCGGCAGGTCTGCCTCCCTCCTCAACAGCACTGTGGGTTTATCTACACCTCAGGGACTGCAGCAGCTCAAATAGACAGCTCAATACCACCTTCTCAAGCGCAATTAGGGATGGGCAATAAATGTTGGCTTAGCTGGCGATGCCCACATTCCCTAACTGAATAAATTTTTAAAAGTTACAAGAAAAATGCTGTGAACAATGGCAACCCTTGTACTTGTCTTTCATGGATTTGATACATTAAGTAGGGATTACACTAATGGCTAAATAAACAATCAGAACAATGGAAATGGATGATGTGAAAAAGTAATATTAAATTACCGTAAATTCCGGACTATAAGCTGCTACTTTTTTCCCACGCTTTGAACACTGCGGCAACACTGTGGCCTATACTACGGTGCGGCTAATGCATGTTTTTTTTTCATGCCGCCAAAAACATTTTGCCTCTTATCAGTAGACCAATAAAATTGATGAGTAGTTCACAGAGGTCCAATGAAATTGTACGATAAATCAAGCGCACTTTCACAATTAAATTATTGTAAATCAGTCATTTGTACTCACCCTCATCAACATGGAAAACACTCGAAGAAAAGCATATGATGCAGCTTTTAAGTTAAAGGCGATCAATCTGGCAGTTGAAGAAGGAAATCGAGCTGCTGCACATAATCTTGGCATAAATAAATCGATGTTGAGACGGTGGAGACGCCAGCGTGAAGAACTGAGTCAATGCAAAAAGACGACAAAAGCTTTCAGAGGTAATCGTAGCAGATGGCCCGAGCTTGAAAACTTTCTTGAAGACTGGGTTAACACACAGAGAGCAGGCGGCCGCGGTGTTTCCACCGTGCAGATCAGACTGAAGGCTAAAGCAATTGCCACCAAAATGAAAATCGAAGATTTTAGAGGTGGGCCATCGTGGTGTTTTAGATTTATGAGACGAAAAGGCCTGTCCATCAGGGTACGCACGACTCTGTGTCAGCAGCTCCCTCCCGACCACGAGGAAAAGCTTGCTAACTTCCGCACATTCACTCAAACAAAGATAGCGGAGAATTCCATCGGGCCAGATGATATCATAAATATGGATGAAGTACCTTTGACGCTTGACCTGCCTCTCACTCGGACTGTTAATAAAAAAGGTGACTTGTCCATCACACTGAAAACAAATGGCCATGAGAGAACGCATTTTACTTGTGTTCTGAGCTGCACAGCATCCGGACTAAAGCTTCCACCGATGGTGATTTTTTAAGCGGCTGACAATGAAAGTTCAGTGAAAGCTGCCATCAAGAGTACAAACTCAATTCCAGCTGTGATTCCTGGGGGCACCACGAAGTATTTGCAGCCACTGGACATCAGCGTGAACCGGGCATTTAAAGTGGCGCTGCGCATTGAGTGGGAGGCTTGGATGACGAGCGGCGAGAAATCCTTTACCAAAACAGGACGCATGCGAAGAGCATCTTTAACTCAAGTCTGCCAGTGGATCCTAAATGCGTGGAGCGGTGTCACAACTTCCACCATCACCAGCGGGTTTCGAAAGGCTGGACTGCTGCGTGATGAAGAGGACCACGTGCGCTCAAGGGAGAGCGACAACGAAGAGACTGAAGTGAGTGACGAGATCCTGAGGTTTTATTCAATTCAGACACTGAAGAAGAGGACTTTGATGGTTTTAGTGCGCCGGAGGAAGATGAAGAAGGCGATCAATAACTTTTCCTGGTAGGCTGCAGTATATATATATTTTTTTTACCAGTCGTTAGGAGATATTGGAATGTTGTTCGTGCACTGTTCAGTAAAAAAGTATATGCAACGTAATTTGTGTGTTACCAATACGTATGTATATTTAAAAGTAGCTGTGTTACAGGCACTGTTCGAAAAAAAGCATTTGCAATATATATTTGTTTATGTTACCCTACGGATTTAATTAAAAGTTAAAAAATCCTCACGTGTAATATCTTTCTGTGTAAATATCTCATATTTCAACGTGGGACACCTGTGGCTTAAAATCCGGTGCGGCCTGTACAAGTACAAAATTGATTTTCTTTCTAAAATTAGAGTGTGCGGCTTTTAATCAGGTGCGCTCTGTAGTCCGGAATCTATGGTCATCAACAGATCAAGGTTTCACACCTGAAACCTTAACTATTTCCCTTTCCAGATTATGCTAAAGCATGTTTCTTGATTTTTGTTATTTCTCACAAAAGAAGAGGGTAGTTTGGTAATTTTAGAAAATGAACTTGGGCAAATTGCATGTGAACAGCAGAGGGAGAATGCTTAAATAATCAGTAAGTCAGTTAGGTTTAACTAAACTTATGGAAACACAAAGGGAGGCCATAAATGACATTCTCAATCTGTTAAAGATTAATTTTACTAAAGCAAGATATAATTCTGCAAATAAAGTTCTGCAAACTTTAAACTAATCACAGTCAGAGCAGTGATGGCAATCAACAGCAAATATGTTACCACAAAGATGGTGGAAGCCTCAAATCTAGACCTCTATGAGGCCTGGCAATCTAAAAACTGGAAAGCACAGTGTACATATATCAGCTCAATATTGCAGAAACTAAATTTCATTAAGAGAATGTATACATTAATATTGGCAGATAGATTTAAGGAAAAGCCCAAAGACATTTCATAATTAGATTGAAATCAACCAAGTGAAGGAGAAGGCCTTACTGCAGTTCAGAAAAATGTATATGTGTGTAAGATTCTCCATTTGTAGAAAAATAAGGAGTTGCAGTTTTTATGTGCTTATCAAGGATAATGACAGAGTCATGTCAACTTCAGTCAAATGCAGTGCAGTTTGTTGAAAGAGATTACTCTGTTCTATGTCATGGAGAGTTTGTGAGCTGTAGAATTCATGACGAATTTCTGTAGTGCAATTTGGAAAATTTATGCACACCAGGCACATTATGGCAATCAATGGAATAAATATATAAAATAACATGAGCTTAATCATATAGTTCACCTTACCCTAGACCAGGGGTCAGCAACCTTTACCACTGAAAGAGCCACTTGGACCCGTTTCCCACAGAAAAGAAAACACTGGGAGCCGCAAAACCCGCTTGACATTTAAAATGAAATAACACTGCATACAACGTTTTGTTTTGCCTTTATGCTATGTATAAACAAACTATAATGTGTTGCATTTATGAAATTGATGAACTCCTGCAGAGAAAATGAAATTACATTTCTGCATGCAACAAAAACATTTTGAACTCCGAAAAAAAGACGTTGGGTTGAAGGTTACTTTTAAGTAAAATACTCAACGTCTATTTGAGTCCTTCTTGTATTTATGAAAAACGCCAAACTTAAATTTGCCGCCAGCAGCAAACCAAAAATAACGTCAGCCAGCTGTCAACCTGAAAAATAAAAGGACTATTTCACTGAACAATGAAAACATATGAATATACGTAAAATAATAGGCAATTAAAATATTTATCATACTTGTTCAGGTTGACTCACACCTGACAATGCAGTCGTATTTAGTAGGGATGGATCGATGCTTAGGGGAGTGACCGGGAAGGATAATGTGTTTTTTTCCTCTCTGAACTCACAGAAGCATTTCCCAAACGATGTTTGCATTGCGATGATTGCAGAATGTAAATACTCCGAATTTATCATGTCGTGACATTGTTTGAACTCTCTCAAATTGGGGAAGTGAGACAATGTGCCTTTCTGTAAATCTCTGGCAAGCAACGTCAACTTGCGCTCGAATGCCAAAACATCCTCCAACATGTGCAGGGCTGTACGTCCTTACCCCGTTGAAGAGCTGTGTTCAGCGTGTTCAGGTGCGCTGTCATGTCTACCATGAAGTGTAGCTTTTCCAGCCACTCTGGCTGTTCCAGCTCAGGAAAGTTGAGCCCTTTGCTGCCCAGGAAAGTTTTCACTTCTTCCAGACACGCGACAAAGCGTTTCAGCACCTCCCCTTTGGACAGCCACTGGACTTTGTTGTGCAGCAGGTGCCCCATCAGTAGCTACTGACACCAGATGGGTGGTCTTTATTCCTTTGGCTCTTAAACAATTCAAGACAGCCTCACAGATGTCCTCCCCCCGTGTTTGGTCTTTTAGAGGTATCAACTCAATCAGTTCTTCCTGTGGCCCGGCAGAGTTTACATACCGGCAGAACAACGCTATTTGTTCAATATCACCTTTGTCTTTAGACTCGTCACAGGCAATCGAGTAGGCCACAGCTGAATTGATGTCTTTAATTTGCTGTCTTGTGATGTCTTCTGCCATTTTTATGGTTCTGTCTTTGACAGTCTTTGCAGAGAGGGGCATATCCCTGATTTTCTGCACAATTTCACTCTTGTTTTTAAAGTCCGTGAATAGATGTTCTGAAATCTTAATGAAAGATTCTTTTATATATTCACCATCTGTAAACTGCTTCCCGTGCCTGACTATTTCCTGAGCGTCAATATAACTGGCGTATGTCGTTGATTTTCCAGACTTCATCCATTTCTGGAAATGATTTTTGCTCAGATCAACCTTCCGCATCAGTTCCGAAACGGCTTTTTTTCTCTCATCTCCATCCGGATATTTTTGAGCAAAGGCTGCGTGTTTACTCTGGAAATGCCTTGCGACATTTGACTTTTTGTTGTTTGCTAGTTTCTCATTGCATATTAAGCATACCGGTAAACCAGTCTCGTCAACAGTGAAAGCAAATGAATCTGTCCACGTATCATTAAACGTTCTGTTTTCTTCAGTCACTTTTCTTTTTTTAGAATTCTCCATAGTTGGCTTACCTTGGATCGAAAAATTAAAGAAATCGCGCACTGGCGGGTGTCAGGTATTGGCAGTGGTGACGTATATTAATAGCGATAAAAACACGTTGTAGCGGTGTGCTCACGCAGTCAGTAAACTGCAGTCGAATAACTTTATTCGAACTAAACAGCCTTGCTTTTAAGCCTCCCTCAACCCAGCCCCCATGGACGCAGATGCTGCAAAAGACGCGTACTCACAAACCCCCGTAGGCTATCTCCCTTAGCCGGAATGCTGGCTAATTGTGAGCCGTTTCGGATGTGCCAGGAAATGTGTCGCCACACTTAGATTGTACAAGATCACCATAATCTTCAAATTTAGAATTACATTTCAAAAGCTAACAAACTAACATAAAATACATTTTAATTAAATACTGACCAATTATTTCCCAAAGCCACAGGGAGCCGCAGCACAGAGGTGAAAGAGCCACAAATGGCTCGGGAGCCGCAGGTTGCCGACCCCCGCCCTAGACTGTGTCAGGTATCTTGCATCTTACAGGAAATACAGTGGATTCTGGTTAATTGTGACATATCAGGACCTGTACATTTTGAGAGTTGCCCCAATTAGCCAAAGTTTCATGGAAATAGTTAAAAAAGTATTAAAGAAAAGACAAACTGAGTAACAAAGTATGTATTTAAATGAAATACAGAATGAATTAGAACACCATCAATAGTACTACAGTACAATAAATCTGTGTGTTAGTTCTTAATAGTTATCAATGGAGGAATTCATCCTGTGTACTCAATGAACAAAACCAGTGCAGATAATGGAATGCCTTCATAGAACATCGACAATTGCATCCTCAAAATCTTCATTTTTATTGTAACATTCAAGATGATTATCAATATCTTCAAATTCCTCATAGTTTTAAAATTGTTGAAGTAGTGAAACCATTTCTGGCATCTCCAAGCCTGAATGCTTGAAACCACAATTCGGAATTGTCTTAGTTTCTCACCAACAATCAGTGAGAAAAATCATTGTTTTCTGAACAGATGCACAAACATGCAACTGAGGTTACTTAAAAGCTGTTTGCACTGAGCATGATGTACCACTTAACAGCCACA
Organism: Hypanus sabinus; assembly: GCF_030144855.1. NCBI lineage: Eukaryota > Metazoa > Chordata > Chondrichthyes > Myliobatiformes > Dasyatidae > Hypanus > Hypanus sabinus. The sequence goes on along the minus strand of NC_082713.1, from coordinate 68,825,343 downwards.
CAAGTGCACATGATTGATACTATTTAGTCTGTGTGCACTTGTGTTGGTGTTAGATAGTTCAGCAATGGTTGCCTGCCGCAATTAAGTAGCCGGGTGTCCCAAATAAATGAAGGGAATATCGGCAATTTTGTCAATTAATTTTTGTTCTTTAAGAGTTGTCCCAAATAAATGACTGCCCATTTAACTGGAATCCACTGTCAACCCATCCGGTGAGTGGTCAGCATTTCATCCAGCACCTGATTTGTGTCTTGTGAATGTTGGGGGATGATTTGGCACATTAGGAGTTAACTCATTTGTCACAGAATACCTAGAACCTGATGTGGTCATGCATAAACTAGAGCATTTTGTGGAGGAATTTGAAGATGTTTGTCCAGTGAAAAGCATTGAAATTTGGCAAAAATAATGTCAGGAGTTGAGTTTAATATATTTCATGACGGGTTGTGAGGGAAAATACCCTGGAAAAAGCTACTGTAGTTGAGCTTCAAGGAAGTACAGTCAGGAACTAATGTTGCTTAGAAAGTTGTAATGGAAACGAGCTTTGTTGCAGGCCAATAAATGTGTTTTACTAAAGAAGTAGATGTGAAACAGGAGCAGCACACACAAAATGTTGGATGAACTCAGCAGGCCAGGCAGCAGTAATGGAAAAATGGGTCTTGGCCTGAAATGCCGACTGTACTTTTCTCCATAGATGCTGTCTGTCTGAGTTTCTCCACCATTTTGTGTGTATTGCTTTAACTTCCAGCATCTGCAGTTTTTCCCTTGTTTGTGAAATAGGAGGCACAGGTTGGCGCTGAGGACCATGCAAAGTAACAGACAGTTCCCTGGGTAAAAATACACAGTTAAAATAAGCTGCACATTTATTTCTTCGATGTACCAAATCCCAGATATGGAAGAACATTTTAAGATAGCCTTTAACTTCTGATTAAAAGAAAACTGCAGTCTAAGTAATTAATTGCTCAGTTAAAAACATTTCACATCTTCATTCTGAAAATCCAGTTCCTGTCAGCAATCATCTACAAATTTCATCTCCTTACAAATTTCTTCCAGCTTCCTATACTGGGTTTTGAAATGTTGCTAAATTTTCTACAAAGTCCCAGTACTTGATATATGCCTTTCTTAGGTCAAGGGCAATCTAACCACTAATGGCTTCACTTGTGCTTTTTTTTTTGGTTTATGATACTCTATAAATGTTCAATACTTCTAGTGTCTTTATAGCCCTTGCTCAATGAATGTGGTAAACTGCCAAACATGTCTTAATTTGTGCCAAACTTGACTTAAATTTGAAATGGATGGAACGTCCAACAAATGAAATAAAATCAAAATACCTCAGATTAAAAAAAATATGTACTCCTCCATGTTGAACAACACTTCAAAGAGGCACTCAACAAAGCCAAGCAGAAATTCCAGTAGGAACTTCAATGTTCATCAAGTGCCACTAGAGAGTACAACCAATGAGTGAGCTAGCCAGGCCCTAATGGATCTAATTACCCCAGATTACTGAAGAGAAAAATGCAAGGAGCTAAGTAGAAAGCTGAAAAACAGGACTCCAATGGTCGTAATCTCTGGACTGCCACTTGGACCAGTGAGGGTCAGAATAGAATGATTTGGCAGATGAATGCATTCCTGAAGAATTAGTGTAGGGGGCTTGGTTTCAGATTTCTGGATCACTGGGATACCTTCTTGGGAAAGTAAGACCTGTATGAAAAGTTACACCTGAATTTGAGAGGTACCCATATCTTGGTGGGCAGGATGGCCAGAGCTGTTAGAGAGGGTTTAAACTAATTTGATGGGGGGAAGGTGGAAACTGGAGTGATAGAGCAGAGGATAGAGAAGTTGGTATGCAAGTAAATCAGTCCATAGTGAGACCGTGAGGGAGGATAGGCAAACAATAGGGCAAAATTACAATGAGTGGGATAGGTTGAAGTTTGTCTTTAAACTAAATAGTTGGAGGGAGGGTTCAACAGTTTGCAAAAGTGTGGATAAAGTTAAAGGAAGGAGAGTGCAGGAGAAATAATGCGAGTGTCCAGAAAAAAATAAAACGACAAAAATTTAAGGGTTAAGAAATTAGCTTCTGATAATATGGAGGCAAAATTCAAAAGGGTGATTAATACTGGACTGAAGGTGTTATATTTGAATGTACGTCAGTTATGGGATACGGTCAGTGATCTTGTAGCACATTTATAAATTGGCAGGTATGACATTATGGGCATCATAGAGTCATGGCTGAAAGGAGATCACAGTTGGAAGCTTAACATCCAAGGATACACATTGTATCAAAAGGACCGGCAGGTAAGCAGAAGGGGCAGGATGGCTCTGTTGGTAAAAAATGAAAGCAAACCCTTAGAAAGAGGTGATATGGATTGGAAAAGGTAGAATCTTTGTGGATAAGGTGAAGAGACTGCAAATGTAAAAGGACCCCGATGAGATTTATGTACAGGCCCCCAAACTGTAGTAGTCAGAATATAGGGTACAAATTACTATGGAAGAAAAGGCATAAAAAGGACGATGTTGCAATAGTCATGGCGAATTACAAAGTGCAAGTTGATTCGGAACATCAGATTGGCGCTGGATTCGAAGACAGGGATTGCGTATGGAACTCTCACTTCAGTTAGTGGCTTAATATAGGGGATGATAGACCCCTGCACAGCCAAACTTAAAAGATCTCATTTGGGTGGATGCTGCACGATGTGTCCCCTGTTACAGATCAGTACCACGAAATAACAGACAGTACACAATAAGCAATTAAATGATTGAGCTTTATAATTCTTAATTTGACAATATGGTTAGTACAGAAAACAAGAAACAAAAAGGGCCCATTCTCATGAAGTAGTCTATTGCACAATGTTGGAGCTCACTCATAAGGTCGTTTGTCTACCATCGACCTCCTCCGATCGTTGCTGACCTTCGGACCCTCGCTCCAAGTCCACTCTGTCTGGTGGTCTACCACTTCCCTCCATTCGCGTCTCTCTGCTCATCTCTCCCTGGCAAAAGACTGCAAATTCCTGGCTCCCAGACACACAAGAAAGAACAACATCCCACTCATGCCCCATTATCTGTAGTCATAACCCAAACATTGTTTCTACAGAGAAACCATTACTTCAGCAGTGGAACATTACAGAGAAGCCATTAGATTGGCAGTGAACAGCTTGTGGTTGAGCCCAGTAGAGGAATGACCATTCTGGAGTGGGTGTTATTAATGAGCCAGATTTGATTGGGGAGCTTAAATAAAGGAACCCTAAGGAGTCAGTGATCGTAATAGGATAGAATTCACCCTACAATTTGTGAAGTAGGATGTATCAGTATTATAGTGGAGTAAAAGGAAGTACAAAGGTATGAGAGAGGATATGGTCAAAGTTGATTGGAAGGGGCACCAGCAGGGATGACAGCAGAAGAGCAATGGCTAGAACTTCTGGAAGCAATTTGGAAGGTGCTGGAAATATACACCCCAAGGTAATCTAAATAAGTATTTTAAAGGAACGATGAGGCAACCATGGCTGACAAGGGAAGTCAAAGACACCATAAAATGAGAGGTCACATAATACAGCAAAATATAGTGGGAAATTAGAGAATTCGGAAGCTTTAAAAACTAACAGTAGACAACCAACAAAGATGTAAAGACAGAAAAGCTGAAATATGAAGGAAAACCAGTCAATAATATAAAAAAGGATAGAAAAGTTTTTTTCATATATATGAAGAGTAAAAGCAAGATGAGAGTGGATATAGGACCACTGGGAAATGATGCTCTAGACGTAGTAATGGGGTGGGGGCAAAGAAAAGGTGGATGAACCTAATAAGTATTTTGTGTCTGTCTTCACTGTGAATGACACTAACAGAACGTCAGAAATGCAACAGTGTCAGGGGGAAGAAGTAAGTGCTGTTGCTATTTGTGCTTGGGAAGCTGCAAAGTCTGAAGGTAGACAAGCCAACTCAACAAGATGGACTACTCCCCAGGCTTCTAAAAGAGGTAAGCGAAGAGATTGTGGAGGATTTAGTAATGACCTTTCAAGAATCGTTAGACTCTGCAATGATTCCAGAGCTCTGGAAAATTGCAAATCTCACTGCACTCATTAGGAATGGAAGGAGGCAGAAGAAAAGAACTTATAGGCTAGTTAGCCTGACTTCAATGGTTGGGAAGATGTTGGAGTCCATTATTAAGAGAGTAGTTTCGGGGTACTAGGAGGCACATATGACAATATAGGCTAATGTCAGCATGACTTTCTTAATGGGCAACCTTGCCTGACAAACCGGTTGGAATTCTTTGAAGAAAGTTAGGCAAGATGTACAAAGAAGAGTCAGTAGATGTTGTTTATTTGGATTTTCAGAATACCTTTCACAAGGTGCTGCACATGAGACTGCTTAACAAGATAGGTGTCCACAGCATTACAGAAAAGATTGTCTGACAGGCAAGAGCAAAGAATGGGAATAAAAGGGGCCTTTTCAGGTTGGCTGCTGGTGATGGGTTGTATTCCACAGAGGTCAGTGTTGTATCCATTTCTTTTCACGTACCCTGGTACTGATCAATAGAAAAAGGCTCTTCGTGTCAAAGTGAAAGCAGATATCTTCAAAGTGGTCTAAATTAATTTCAAATATAAAACACAAAATCATTGATTGCATAAGTATTCACAAACCCCGCCCTCTTAATATGACACAACAAATCATCACTGGTGCAGCCAATTGGGTTTAGAAGTCACCTGATTAATTAAATACAGATCACTGTGTGCAGTCAAAGTGTTTCAATTGATTTCAGCAAAAATACAACTGTATCTGTAAAGACCAACTGCTGGTGAGTCAGTATCTTGGCAAAAACTACACCATGAAGACAAAAGAACATCAAGTTACTGAATATCCGTTGGAGTACAGTTAAGTCAATCATCAAGGAGTGGAAAGAATGTGGCACAGCTGTAAATCTGCCTTGAGCAGGCTGTCCTCAAAAAATGAGTGACTGTGCAAGAATGGAACTAGTAAGGGAGGCCACTAAGATGCCTACGATAACACTGGAGGAGTTACAAGCTTCAAAGGCTGAGATGGGAGAGACTACACGTACAACAACTGTTGCCCGGGTGCTTCACCAGTTGCAGCTTTAAGGGAGAGTGGCAAAGAGAAAGACACTATTGAAATCTCAGCTAGAGTTTGCCAGAAGGCATCTGAAGCCAGCTGGAAGAAGTTCTATGGTGTGATGAAACAAAAATTGAGCTTCTTGGCTATCAGACTAAACACTATGTTTGGTATAGGCCAAACGACGCACATCATCAAAATTACACTATCCCTACCTTGAAACGTGGTGGTGGCTACATCATGCTGTGAGGATGTTTCACTGCAGCAGGTCCTGGAAGGCTTGTGAAGGTAGAGGATAAAATGAATGCAGCAAAATACAAGGAAATCCTGGAGGAAAACCTGATGCAGTCACATGAGAACAGTGACTTGGGAGAAGACAATGACCCCAAGCATAAAGCCAAAGCCACCCAGGAATGGTTTAAAAACAACAAAGATAATGTCCTAGAATGGCCAAGTCCGAGTCCAGACCTTAATCCAATTGAAAATTTATGGCTGGACTTGAAAAGGACTGTTCACTCCCAATTCCCATGAAATCTGACAAAGCTTGAGCAGTTTTATAAAGAAGAGAGGGGAAAATTTGCAAACCTGATCGAGACCTATCCACACAGACTCAAGGCTGTAATTAGCTTCCAAACATGTAGCTACTAAATACTGACATGAACGGGGTGAATACTTATGCAATCAGTTATTTTGTGTTTTATATTTGTAATTAATTAAGATAACTTTGTAGAGATCCATTTTCACATTGACACCAAAGAGTCTTTTTTTTGGTAAACTTACTTTTCCTAAACCTTACTCTTAATTATTTGGATGGAGGTGCGGAGTTATTGACACTACTGTATATAATTGATATAATGCGTTGGCCCATGATGGTTAGGTTTTTTCATTTTTGTTCTTGTTTTTTTTATTTTCTCCATTATTTGTAACCACTATGAGTTTGGGAGGTTATTATAAATGGATTATCATCTATTTGTATTTATACCTTAACCTATTAATTATGTACTCTCAAGCTCTTTGTATTCATCTTTCATTTATGTTTGTTTAAAATCAATAAAAAGATTTAAAAAGAAAGAACAAAGAGTCCTTTTCTGTCCATCAGTGTCAGAAAAAGACAAATTAAATCCACTGAGATTCAATGTTGTAAAACAGTAAGGCATGAAAACTTCCAAGGGGTGAATGCTTTTTGTAGGCATTGTATATGTCGACAATTTAGATGAAGATCTAAAGTCTGCAGGAGGTCTTATTCAGATTGGGAAAGAAGTAGCAGATGGAAGTGTTGGGAAGTGCATGGCCATGCACTTTGGTAGAAAAAATACAGGTGTGGACTATTTTCTAAATGGGGAGAAAATTCAAAAACTGGATTGTTTGGGTCCTCATACAGGAAGGTTGAGTCAGTGGTAAGGAAAGCAAATGCAATGATAGCATTCATTTTGAGAGAACCAGAATACAAAAGCAAGGATATTATATGGAGGGTTTATAAGGCATTGATCAGACCACAACTGAAGTATTGTGAGCATTTTTGGGCCCCTCTAATCAAAGAAAATATGTGCTGGCTTTGGAGGGGGTCCAAAGCAGGTTCACAAGAATGCCAGGAATGAAAGGGTTAACATATGAGGAACATTTGATGGTTCTAGACCTGTACTCACTGGAGTTTAGAGGAATAAGGGAAGGAGCGATCTCATTGAAAACTATCAAATATTGAAACATCTAGATAAAGTGGATGGAAAAAGGATGTTTCCTGGAGTAGAGGAGTCTGGTACCAAGTCTCAGTACAGAAGAGATCCAGTTACAAAAGAGATGAGGGAAAAAATTCTTTAGCCTGATAATGGCAAATCTGTGGAATTCATTGCCACAGATGGCTGTGCAGGCCAAGTCGTTGGATATTTCTAAGGTGGATGATGCCAGCTTCTTGATTAATCAGGGCATCAAATGTTACAGAGAGAAGGCAGAAGAATGGGGTTGAGCAGGATAATAAATCAACCATAATGGAATGGCAGAGTCGACTTGATGGGTGAGTGGCCTATTCTGCTCCTACATCTACAGTCTTACGGTCTTAAGGTCTAACATTTACTAATCGAGAAACTATCAACATCCTCTTTAAATATACCCAATGAATTGGCCAACCCAGCTGTCTGTGGCAAAGATTTCCACAGATTCACCACCCTCTGGCTCAAGAAATTTTTCTTCATTTCTGTTCTAAAGGAATATCCTTCTATTCTGAGTTTGTGCCCTTTGGTCCTAACCTCCCTGACCATAGGAAACATCCTCTCCACATCCACTCTATCTAGGTCTTTCAATATTCAACGAGTTTCAATAAGCTTTCCATCAATCTTCCAATCCCCAGTGAGTACAGGCTTAGAGCCATGAAATGCTTCTCATGCATTAACCCTTTCATTCCTAGCATCATTCACGTGAACCTCCTATGGACCTTCTCCAGTGCCAACACAAACTTTCTTAGATAACTTGCCCAAAACTGTTCACACCGAATGCGATCTATCCAATACCTTATAAAAACCTCAACTATACATCCTTGCTTTTATATTCTAGTCCTCTTGAATAAATGCTAACATGGCATTTGCCTTTCTTACAATCATCTCAATCTGCAATTAACCATTAGGGCTACAAAGCCATCAATTCTGTCATCCACATAATTGACATATAACCTGAAAATAAGCAATGGCCACACTGACCCCCCTTCAGAAAATCAATAGGCACCAACAACCAACCAGCCAAGGGGCAGTGTTACGTAGTATACAATCATTGTTTAAAATAGAGAATAGTTGTATTGCCTGACACTTCGCATGTGATCATGCTAAAGTTCCTAAATGGTTAACAAAAAGAAAATAGTAAGTTTTGATAATAAAGTTTGATATAAAACTAAACTGCTCACACCATCTCTGAAAACACAAATTTCCCAAGTGGGAAGGAAAACAAGACAAAATCAAGACTTGCTTTCATTCCTTCTTTTTTCCCCAGAGGAAATCCATAACGTAGAAACCTCGTTACATTTCTTGATCCTGTAATGTTTTATGATGTTCTTCTGAAAACCAAAATTGCTTTCATATCATTTTTTTAATGCACCAAAAAAACTCAACTCCATTCTTAATGTTGAACTATTTGTTTTGATGTCAGTGATATACTACCTCAGAAAATATGACTAAAGATTGCAATTGGTTTCAAATATATTACAAAGCAATTGCTAAAAGACTATTATAACTCTGGGTCGCTGATGTTATATTGCTCAAGACCAAATCCTACACAATTGATATAAGTCATAAGACCATGACATTGTATTCCTGGCTATAACTCACTCAAGACATCTGTCATCTTCTGTCATTCTTCTGTCAGTTACAGGTGGTGGCAATTACCACCCTGTGCAACACACAAAATTCTGGAGGAACTCAGCAGGTCAGGCATCATCAATGGAAATGAATAAATAATCAACGTTTCGAGCAGAGACTATTTTTCAGGACTGGAAAGGAAGGGGGATTATGCCATAATAAAATGGAGGGAAGAGGGAAAGGGGGACTAGCTGGAAGGTGATAAGTGAAGACAGGTGGTTGAGAAAGGTAAAAAAGCTGGAGAGGAAAGAATCTGATAGGAGAAGGGAGTGGATCATGGGAGAAAGGGAAGGAAGAGGGAGGTGATAAGCAGGTGAGAAGAGGTAACAAGCCAGATTGGTGAGCAGAAGAAGATGGCATTGGGAAAGATAAAAAAATTATCAAAAGGAGAAATCAAGGTCTACGCCTTCAGGTTGGAGACTAGCTAAATGGAATAGGAGATGTTGCTCCTCCATCCTGAATGGGCTCAACATGGCACAAGACGAGGACATGGACCGACACGTTGGAATGGGAATTGTGGGGATAGGAATTGAAATGGTTGGTCACTGGGAAATTCCACTTTTCTTGGATAAAGCAGAGGTGCTCGACAAGCAGTCCCCCAATTTATGTCGGGTCTCACCAACATAGTGGAGGCCGCATCGGGAGCTCCGGTCAATAGTCAACATCTACAGATTTGCAAGTGAACTGTTGCCTCATCTGCAAAGACCGTTTGGAGCCCTGAATGGAGGTAAGGGAGGAGGTGAATAGGCAGGTATAACATTTCTGTCACTTGCAGGGCTCCGTGCCAAGAGGGAGATTAGTGATGAGGTACAAATGGACGAGGGAATCAGTGAGGGTGCAATCCCTGTGGAAAGCAGGGAGTTGGGGAGGGGGAGGAAAAGATGTGTTTGGTGGTTGGGTCTCCTTGAGCATGGTGGAATTTGAGGAAAATGATGTGTTGGATGGGGAAGCTCATGGGGTGATAGTGTTGACAAGAGAAACTCTATCACAGTTAAGGCAACAGGAAGATGAGGTGAAAACAGATGACTAGGAAATGGAGAAGGCAGCATCAATGGTGGAGGAAGGGAAACACTGTACTTCCAAGAAAGAAGTCTCTGATGTCCTGGAAAGGAAAGCATCATGGTGGGAACAGATGTAGTGGAGATAGAGGAACTGAGAAAAGAGAATAGCATTTTTGCAGAAGACAGGATGGGAAGAGGTAAAATCAAGTTAACTGTAGGAATCAGTAGGTTTATAAAAGATATCAGTAGACAGTTGGAATCCAGAGATTGAAACAGAAAGATTGGGTAATGGGAGAGAGACATCAGATATGGACCAAGTGAATTTAAGGGTAGGGTGGAAGTTGCAGGCAAAGTTGATGAAATTGACAAGCTCAGCATGGGTGCATGAAGCAGCACCAATGTAGTCGTCAATGCAGTGCAGGAAAAGTTGGAGGATGATTACTAGAAAAGGCTTGAAATATGAACTGCTCTATGTAGACTGCAAAAAAGGCAGGCATAGCTGCAGCCCATGAGAGTGCCCGTGGCTAACCACCCTGTGAAGTCCATCAAATGTATAAGAGACAGTTATATTCATATGCAAGATAAGAAACTAAGCCACAGTTATGATTAAAGGTACAAGGTTTATGACAAAAGATAACAGGGAAATGAGAATATTCTTGCTACTCTGCTAATTAAAGATAACACAGATTTAGCTGCAGAACCACCTGAGAGCTTGGAGTGAAGAATTCCAGGCAGTAACTGCATCTGACTCTGTCTTTTCACTTCTAACACCCAGTTCTAAATTTGCCCTAACTGGTGGTATTAAATGATTTATCACACTCATGGTAAGGGTGGTACTGAGAATAAGTTTCAATATGGTCCTAGTTGCCTTAGATTTTGCTAACTAAAACCAAGCTGATTTCCACAAAAAAAATGTCATTACCAAAGTGCACCCTGAAGATGTCCTGAATATGAAATAGAAATAGCATTCCCAATGTTGGAAGAGTTAGGCTCAGCTGAATTAGACTAGACTAAATTTCAGCAGTCAATAAACTTACTTGGACACGTTTTTCCTTGGTGATACACATTGATATATCCTTGCAATTGCCCATGCCACCTCTAGTCTGTCAAAATGGCTAACACAGAAGTCGGCACGTTACAAGCTTAGGATGGATGTTTGCAGAGTATACATTTGCTGAGTTCAATCCCTACCCAAAGCTAATTGCTTTCAGTCTTACCAAATAAAATTTTCAATATGCAGCTCATGCATCGTGATAAACAGGGGAACTTGTTCAGATGGAGAAAGGCATCTACCACCGCCTCCAAGCTAACCTGCTTCATTTAAACGATCCATCAATAACACAAGTTTAGTTAAGGAGGAGTGAGAGTGGAGATGTCTAGACAAAATTATTAACCTTAGTTAGTGAGAAGGCTTGACAAGGGCCTCCAGCTATACTCTTCAAGTGACAAGAATATTTACTTGGTTGCTGAGTCACTGAGAGATGATTATGATCGGAGCATGAGGAATATCCCTCTGGGAAGGCCAAATACCTGAGAGAACATACTACAATTTCATGCTGTGTCTGATGTCTGATTCCTCAGTTTCCCTTAGAGAACAACTGTCAGCAAGATGCCCAGTCTAGCATCTGTTTAATGACCAGTCCTCTGGTGTGTTCATAAGTAAGGAGCAAAGCTTCAAGAGAGACTACTTCATGAAAGTGCTGGCCACAGAGATCTGCCAAATACTGCCAGAGTTTCAAGCAACCATAGAGCTGAAGAAAAAACACTCTGCTGAGCCATCTAGGTCATGGAATCCTGAATCGTCTTTGTTTCGGGACTTTTCCATGCTGCATCTGTCTATGTGTGTAACCTCACACTATCTACAGTACATCCTTGCATTCGAAAGGGCACCTAGGCTCTTCTGGTGAACAATGCTCACCAATTTCTCATTCAAAGAGTGCGGCAAGCCTCCATTCAGAATTATAGCTCCTGAATGTGTAGGGAGTCATCAATAGCAGCTACATTATGTTGAACAGAAGTCTGTATCAGTGAAAATGAGAACAGTTCTGCTCAATCAATATGTGGCTACTCTGAGATCCAGCCAAAATATTCTCCTAGTTGAAGTTATCCATCACTTCCATGTTGGAAGGAATGGATTCCAGAATCCATGCCAAGGATTTACAAGTTTAGAGCTGAACTTTCCCATGCTCTTTGATATCCTTGACTTGCTCTATCATTGGACTGAAGTATAGAGCACACAGTCAGGCCCTTCAACCCAGCTTGCCCATGCTAGCTGTTGCTAGTCTGAGCCAGACCCATTTGCGTGCATTTGGCCCATACCTCTCTAAATCTTTCAAAGCTATTCTCTTTAAGTACTTAACCGTATCTCTGTTGACTGCTTCCTCTGGCAGCTTGTTCCACATGCCCATCAACATCCATTTGAAAAGTTTCCCCTCAGGTCCTTCACAAACCTTTCCAATTTCTCCTTACTTTTATGCCCTCTAGTGTTAAGCTCCCCTATCTTGGGGTAAGAAAAGACTGTGATCATTCCCCTTATCTATGCCCTTCAACATTTTACATACATCTATAAGGTCACCCCTCATGCTCTAGGAAAACTGCCCCAGCTTATCCAGTTTCCTAGTTCCCAAGAGATAAACTGGGTTTAGGGATGTCCACAGGGGATGATGGGACATGAGTTAAAGTCTATGACCCAATAATTGATGAAGCTCTCCGAAGGCAGAAATCAATCCCATTCTATTTTCTTTGTAGATAAGAGGATTAATCAGGAGATATTAGAGGAGATTCATACTATTGTGAGTGCCTTGTTTTCCAGAAAAGGGGAAAAACTATGAAGTTTTCTGGCAATACTGGTGTAAATCCTGGTACCCTAAGCAAAGAAATATCTCAATTAATTTATTTACTTTAAAACACTGCCATTGGGCAAAAGGCTTTGGTTAAATGCCTGTACATGGGGGTGTCTTTGAAACATGTCTTATGAGGAAATGTTGAGCAAGTTAAGGTTTCTCCCTTTGAAGCGAAAGAGAATGAGAGGAAACTTGATAGAGGTGTATATAATGATAAAATGCATAAATTGTGTGGACAACCAGCAGTTTTTTGCCTGGAGTGGTAATGGATAATATGAGAAGACAAATGTTTACTATGATTAGAGATTGGAGAATAGTAGGGGGGTGGGAGTTGTCATGGTAGGTGTTATTTTACATAGAGATTGGTAAGTGCATGGAAAACCTTGCCAGGAGTGGTGGCGGAGGCAGATACATTAGGGTTATTTAACAGACTCTTGGACGAGGATATAAATGAAAGAACAATGGAGAGCTATGTTGGAGGGAAGGGTTGGATCAGTCTTGGAGTAGGTTCAGAGATCAGCACAATATCAAGGGCCAAAGCGTCTGTACTGTGCTGAACTATTCTGTGTTCAATGTTCTGGATGCTGATTTGTTGCGTGATTTAGAACTTCATATTTTTACATTTTGCATTTGTATTTCAGGCTTCCAGTATCTGCAGTTATTTAACTTTTTGACAACCAAAGGAGTGATGTCAATAAACAATGATATACTTTGCATTATAGATAACTTTTTCCTAAAGCAGTTTGCTAACCCATGGGCTGAGAGGTGAGGGAATCATAAATAGCCATCTTGGAAGACTTTACAGTGCTTATTTTTTCTACCATATTTCTATTCATCACTTTTCAAATCATTCATTGCAACTGATGAAAACAGTAATACTTCATTTGGAAAAAGGTGTTAACTAGTATCTCTTTCCATGGATGCTATTTCATTGAGACGTGTTTTTTCACATTTCACAAAGCAGTATTAAACATTAATGGCTAGTACTGGGAATACAGGATATAATTTTCAAGATTTAATATGGCTTAAAATTCAGAAAAAGATTAAACAGATGGTAGCACTTTTTAAGCTAAATCTGATTAAATTAAGTGATGCATTGCAGTGTGAGGAATTAGTAGACAAAATTTATTAATTAGCACAATTTTAAAGGGAGTGCTACAAAAGGGAAGCCCATAATGCTGGGGATCTATGATCAGTTAGAACAACCTTGCCAGGGTCAGAAACCTCAGCACAAGCAAGGCTCATAACATAACATACACCCATTGGCCTCTTTATGAGGTACAGGAGGCGGCCACTGAGTGTATGTTTGTGGTCTTCTGCTGCAGTTAACCATCCACTTCAAGGTTCAACATGTGTGCATTTAGAGATGCTCTTCTGTGCACCACTGTCATAACATGGGGTTATTTGACTTACTGAAGCCTTACTGTCAGCTTGAACCAGACTGCCAATTCTCCTCTGATCTCTCCCATTAACAAGGCATTGTTGCTGACAGAACTGCTGCTCACTGGATGCTTGTTGTTTTTCACACCATTTTCTATAAATTCTAGAGACTGCTGTGCACGAAAATCCCAGGAGATCAGCAGTTTCTGAGATACTCAAACCACCCCGTCTGGCACCAACAATCTTTCCACGGTCAAAGTCAATTAGATTACATTTCGTCCCCATTCTGATGTTTGGTCTGAACAACAACTGAATCTCTTGACCACATCTGCATGCTTTCATGCATTGAGTCACTGCCACATAATTGGCTGATTAGATATTTGCATTAATGAGCAGGCACACAGCTGTACCTAATAAAGTAGACATGGAGTATATTTCTAGTCTGCACGGCTTAACCTGCTTGGAATAGTTGCAGTTTAGCAAGTGAAGGATCAGGTAATTGATCCGTCGTGATCAGACAATGCAATCTGTACATTGTTTTGATTCCAATGCTGCCAGCCATTGGCATCTTGCTGTTGCTTGAAACAAAATCCATGACTATTTTAAATGAACTTAAGCAGTCTTCCATCACAATTATCTTCACAATCTTCCTTTATGAAGTTGCCACTGTATGTAATATGTAATCTTCTGTGCACAAACCAACTAATAAATATGTAGTTTATTAGATTTATAACATAATCCATAGAAGTATTTCCACCTTCTTCATCAGTTGAATGAGTACTTGAAATGTATCCAGAAAGTAAACACGGTTGATAAAAGAAACACAGGAGTCAGAGTCTCTGAGACCGAGACTGGACATCAAAATCACATTGACCCATTTCTCTCCCCAAATTCTACTTCAATTAAACAGAGTTCTATAGATTGATGCATGAATATTAATCATCACTGTGTGAATGAAGTCTAAAGCTCCCACAAGACAATACCTGCATGGCAGGCTGGTTAGATTTTAAAGCTGAAAAAGAGCAGTAATAAAAACATTAAATTAGAAGCATTGCAGAGAAGCTTTACATTGTGTGAACCTTTTAAATGAAAAAAAATAAAACCTCATATCTAATTCAAGCAATAGGCCAACTGAGTTTATATTATTAAACGTGCAGAAGTTATTGACTACCACTCAGATTCTGATTCAGTAGCAGTGTTTCCAACAATAACTTTATTGAACTTTTAGAAAAATATTGCCCTTTATTAAGCCATACACTTCTGGGATTATTTCATAGTTGCAAAAATTCACTACAAAATCTCTTTGCACTTTCCAGCTTTCTTTGGGTTTAATTTCTTCTAGTGATGAGTTACGAAGGGGCAACTTGTAATTATTGTCTAAAATAATTTCAATGATAAAATTTTGTGTATTTTAAGATGTGAGAAATGTATAGAAATTGAAAATTAATATTTGTTTCTAACTGTATAAAGTTAATATGCATGATGGAGATGTGATAAAATAAAGGAATGCAAATGATAAGTTGTAAGTGGATAATGTTACCATAGGTGTTCTTAGTACCATAGATCTCCAGACTACTTGACAGGGATGATCTTTAGAAAATGTTTTCCCTTATAAGTACATTTTTGTTACGTTTTTCTCAGGCTTCCAGCTGGGTGACAGTGGCACAGCTAGTAGAGCTGGTGCCTCACAGGTCCAGTGACGTAGGTTCAAACCAGACCTCCACTGTCATGTGTATGGTGTTTGTAAATTTCCCCTGCAACTATGTGGGTCTCTTCCCACATCACAAAGTGGCTGAGTAGTTGCTGCAAGTTACCCCAGGTGTTAAGGTGGGTGGGAGAATCTGGTGGGGAAAAGTTGATGGAATAAAATGGAATTAGTATTGGGTTATTATGGTTCCCTAAGGTTGTCATACCAGTGGGGGGGGGGGGGTGTAGTGGGGATAAGCTCCTGCTTCCTATTAAATGCTCCCAATGGCATGTGCCCCAAATAGCCTCTGTCAACCAAGTCCAGCTCCTGGCCTTCACTCGTGACTTAGCTACTAAGTCTTGAGGAACTGTTTCCATAGACAGGAGGGGAAAAAGCAGGTACTGGTGCCTTAAAATCAGTTGTTTCAGGCAGATGGGGCTCACAGCCATGGTTGGCAGATCTTCCAGAAGAAGGAAAACTCTGATCTTGAACTTCTGCTGCCTCATGGGGCAGGCTTTGAAAGTAAACCCTGCAGAAAAATCTGGAGCTGAAGTCCCTAAGGCATTGAGTTCAACACTGACTGGCAACTCCTATAATGCTGCTAGTGCCAAACTGTATCAGTCTTTGCCAATCCTTTGGATTCATCAGCTACTTAGAGAAGGGGAGACCACTGTATGGGCTTGTGTAGTGGCTTCAACAACTAGGATGCAACAGCTAAGTTGAAACTGAACAACGGAGGCCATCTGTATCAGATTAGTGCAAACACCTGTTTGATATTTTGCTGGGAGATTAAAATTTAAAGACATCTACTGTCCATGTGGTAAGTACTAAAAAGGGATGGTAGAGGATGGAATGACTAGATATGTTATTCCTAATGGTTCACTAATGATGAGACTTTGAAAGGTGAAGTTAACTAGTGAATAACTTCCATTGAATCTATAGGTTAGCTAAAGCAGAAAGGAAGCACTGAGTTGTAACAGGTCTAAGGTCTAAAATCCAGAATTTTGTTGAAGGATGAGTTGGAGTAGGACATTGTTCTGGGAAAGGTGTGCTGCACATGCCAATGGCATCTAAGGCACCAACTCTGGAAGTCTCTCCCTAAATTCCTCAGTTTTCCTACTTTTGTTATTCTTCAAGCCTGCTTTCTTGAAAAACAACTTCCAGTTAGCTGGTTTAAAAACTACTTTACATAGCCCAGCACCAATCTTGTTGTGATGGATCATGGAATATTTTACATATTAAACCTGCTGTATAAGGCAAGTTATTGTTGAGTGAAGTGAACAAGATTTCTGTGGGTGGTTTACCTGTGTTGTTGAATGGAAGCCCCCCCCCCCCCACAACCACCCCTCACCCCCATCAGTTTTGTTAACATGGTACAGAGTGTATGTGTGTGTGGCACAAACTATTTAAGACCCAAACCTTTCTGGCATTCACCTGCTGAACATTGTACACTGAACTGGTGGAACAGCAGTAAGCCCTGCCTGGGAGATTTTAGTCAGATCGAAATTGCCAAAGATTTGGAAAAGTTTCTGAATGGCAGGCTGGTCAGAAAGAGTAAAAAACATTAAATCTTTGGGACAGTGGCAAATTGCATCTAAAGATGGCTCTATGGTAAAAAGAAGGGCAATAGTGGTGGATATTTTTGTGTTGTTACAACAGAGTTTAGTACTTGGACCCAACAATTTGTTGTAAACAGTATATTGGCAACTTAGCCAACTGGAGAAGTGTGACGAAGTTTGAATGTAGCTCAAAAATTGACTGTGTGATTGACAATGAAGAGGAAGCCTTTAATCTGTAGTGATGTATTGAGAGGGGTGTTAGGGAAATTAAAACTTGTGGAATTTAATCTAGAAAGGTGTGAGAGGTAATACATTGGGGAGGCACAAGTCAAGGGAACATGCAATAAGTTGGAGGATATTGGGTAGTGTGGAAGAAGCGAGGAAGCTTGGAGTACAGCTCAAAAAGTAGCAGGACATATTAATTAAGTGGTTAAAAAAGGTCTCGGATAGTTTATTAGACTTGCTAAAACAGTATTCAGCACATATCAGCCCATATATTCAAGACTGCCTACAGTCCTGTTCACAGAATAGGAAGTGTGTGATTGAATTGGAGAGAGTGCAAAGATTTATTAACTTGTTGCTTAGATTAGGAAATTTTACATATGATACAAGATTGGAAGAGGAAAAATTGTTTTCATTGGAGCAGAGGATGTTGAAGCAAGAATTAATTGAGGTGTACAAAATGATGAGGGGCTTAGATATTTCACTATTTATAGTACTGTGCAAAAGCCTTAGGCACATACGTATATATAGCTACAGTGCCCAAGACATGGTAGTGCATGGTATTGTAGTAATTTGAAGTATTGCACTGTACTGCTGCCACAAAAAAAATTCTCGACATATGTAAGTGACGACAAAACTGATTGTGATATTGGTCTCTATTGTGGACTGAAAGTGGGCAGGGAGCAGGGAGAGGGGAATCATAGTTGTGAAAAGGGAAAGAGAGAGGGGAGAGATTACAAAGCACAAAAAAAATTCTGTTATGATCAATAAGCCAGTTGTTTGGAATCAAATTACCTTGCCTTGTGTCACAGGGCTGGGTGTGTCTGGAGTACACTTCTGGCATTCCTTTTTTGCCATCTGTCCCACAACTCTCCTGCTGCACTCCACCCTCAACATTTCCACCATCTTTTTCTCCCATGAGATTTACAAACACACTCTCTGTTCCACGTTGACAAGTACAGACCTGTGAAAAAATGTCTTTGGCATCCTAGCTATAGTTATGTTCCTAAGACTTTTGCACAGTAGTGTATGGGTAACAAATAGGGGCATACAAGGATTGTAAGGAAAATGAGAGAGAAGATGACACTCTGAAAATGATAGGGGTTTGGACCTTACTGCCTGCAATGAACACTGAGGACGAGAAACTCTTCATGTCTTGAGCAATATTTGAATGTGAGCTGTACAACCATAATCTGCAGAGGAGTGGAAGTGATGTCAGATCCGCACTGTTGGAAGATGCACTTAGCTTGGGCAGCCCTTTTGCAAACTGGGCAAAGAATGAATGGTAAACAAAAGAAATTCTGCAGATGTTGGAAATCCAGAGCAACACACACAAAATGCTG
The DNA here is from genome assembly GCF_030144855.1 of Hypanus sabinus. Taxonomy (NCBI): domain Eukaryota; kingdom Metazoa; phylum Chordata; class Chondrichthyes; order Myliobatiformes; family Dasyatidae; genus Hypanus; species Hypanus sabinus. Next base: position 68,806,912 of record NC_082713.1, on the reverse strand, counting down.
GAGGAACTCAGCAGGTCGGGCATCATCCATAGAAATGAATAAACAGTTGACATTTTGGGACAAGACCCTTCTTCAAGACTGGAAAGGATGGAGAAAAACACCAGAATATAAAGGTAGAGTGAGGGGAAGGAGAACTAGCTAGAAGATGATAGGTAAAGTCAGGTGGGTAGGAAAGGTAGAGGGCTGAAGAGGAAGGAATGTGACAGGAAAGAGGAGTGGATTATGGGAGGAAGGAAAGAAGGTGAGGCACCAGGGGAGATGATAGGTAGGTAGAGTGAAGAGGTAAGAGGAGGGATTTTTTTACTGAAGGGAGAAGTCAATGTTCGTGCTGTTAGGTTGGAGGATACCCAGACAGGTTTTCAGTCGAATCAGCGCACCTCACACATCAGCAAAGGCAAATAAGAAGGGAACTGAGCAGTCAGTGCAGAGTATTCCTGTGGCTGCTCCCTTCAGTAGTATGTATGCTATTGAGGATGCTGCTGAGGAAAACAACCCACTGGGGGGGCCAGCTGCATCATTCAGATCTTTGGAACTGAGACTCATAAAGGTGGAGAAGAGGACTGCAGTAGTAAAAGGAGATTCTATAGTTAGAGGAATAAATATGAGATGCTGTGGATAAAATAATGAGCGCAGGATGATATGCCTTGGATCAGGTCCACGTCATTCTGAAGGGGGAGGGTGAGCAGCCAGATGTCTTGGTACATATGACATATAGTAGGTAGGAAAAGTGAGGAGGCGAAATTCAGAAGAATGAAGGGTGACCTCCTTGAAACCCATCAAATGGTGAAAGGTCTTGATAGAGTGGATATGGGAAGAATGTTTCTTATGGTGGGAGTCTAAGAATAGAGGACACCACCTCAGAATAGAGGGCATCCTTTTAGAATGGAGATGAGGAGGAATTTATTTAGCCAGACAGTGGTGTATCTGTGGGATTCTTTGTCACAAGCAGCTGTGGGGGCCAAGTATTTATGTATATTTATGGCAAAAGTTAATAGATTTTTGATTGGTATGAGCATGTAGGGATATGGGGATAAGGCAGGATCTTATGGCTGGTTGGAAAATTTGATCCACCCTGATGAAATAGCAGGGCAGACTAGATGGGACAAATGGCCTAATTTCGCTCCTATATGTTATGGTCTTATGGTCCTGAATAGAGATTTTAAGGAGCTAAGTAGAAAACTGAAAAGCAGGGCCTCTGAGGTAGCCATCTCTGGATTGCTGCCTGTGCCATGTGCCAGTGAGGGTAAGAATAAGATTTGGTAGATCAATGCATGGCTGAGAAGCTAGTGCTGGCGGCAGGGTTTCAGATTGCTGGATCATTGGGTTATCTTCCAGGGCAGGTATGATCTGTACAAAAGAGATGGGTTTTACTTGAATCTGAGGAGGGCCAATATCCTTGGGGGCAGGATTGCTAGAGCTATTGGAGAGTGTTTAAACAAATTTGGCAGGAAGATGGGAACCGGAGTGATAGGCCTGAAGATAGGGCTGCAGGTTTGCAAGCAGAGGCAGTGTGTAGTGATCCTGTCAGGAAGGAAAGGCAGATAAAAGTACAAAATTACAACCAGTGGGATGAGTTGCAGTGTAGAAGGAGTACAAAATCAAAAAGGGTGTTGGATGCAGGATTGAAGGCTTTATATTTGAATGCACAGTTTACGGAATAAAATAGATGATCTTGTTGCACATTTGGAGGTTGGCAGGCACGATGTTGTGTGCATCACTGAGTTGTGTCCGAAAGAAGATTATACTTGAGAGCTTAACATCCAAGGAAACACATTATATCGAAAGGACAGGCAGGTAGTCACATGGGTGGTATGGCTTTGTTGGTAATAAAAGGAAATCAAATCCTTAGAAAGAAGAGGCATAGGATCAGAAGATGTAGAATTCTTGTGGATAGAGTTAAGAAATTGCAAGGGTAAGAAGGTCCTGATTGGTGTTATATACAGGTCTCCGAACAGTACCCAGGATGTGGGCTACAAATTATGAGAGATAGAAAACGCATGTCAAAAGTGCAATTTTATAATAGTCATAGGGAATTGCACTACACAGGTAGATTGATAAAATCAGTTTGCTGCTGGATCCCAAGAGTGAGAATTTGTAGAATGCCTATGATGGGCTGAATGACATAATTGTGCTCCTACATTTTATGGTCTTCTGGAATATGAGGTGTGGCTCCTCCACCCTAAGAGCAGCTTCAGTGTGGAAAAAGAAGAAGCCCTGGACTGACAAGTCAGAGCGGAAACGGAGACAGGAATTAAAATAGATTTGATTAAAAGTATGAATGGTGATCTGAAAGGTTTAAATGAGTTTCAATATAATCTAGCAGTTTCATGATCACCATAACTGGTATGAGCTCCAGAGTTATTTAATCACATTATTATTTAATTTCCCTGGTTTCTAATGGTGGTTTTGAGGCCATTTCTCTGTAGAAATGTTTAAGCTTCTGGATCCTAATCCAATAACTTGACACTAACACAGTGGCATGGAAATTTTCTGAACGAGGAAGCTTGATTCAGAAAGCCACCAGCTTCCTAAAAGTATGTTCCTATCATTTCTACTGTGCTCAGTTCTGGTTGCCTCACTACAGGAAGGATGTGGTAGCCATAGAAAGGGTCCAGAGGAGGATTTTGCCTGGATTGGCAAGCATGCCTTATGAGAATAGGTTGAGTGAACTCGGCCTTTTCTCCTTGGAGTGACGGAGGATGAGAGGTGGCCTGATAGGGGTGTGTAAGATGATAAGAGGCATTGATCGTGTGCATAGTCAGAGACTTTTCCTGGGGCTGAAATGGTTGCCACAAGAGGGCACAGGTTTAAGGTGCTGGGGAGTAGGTACAAAGGAGATGTCAGGGGTAAGTTTTATTACTTAGAGAGTGTCGAGTACATGGAATGGGCTGCCGGCAAAGGTGACGGAGACAGATACGATAGGGTCTTTGAAGAGACTTTTGGATAGGTATACAGAGCTTAGAAAAATAGAGGGCTATGGGTAAGCCTCGTAATTTCTAAGGTAGGGATATGTTTGGCACAACTTTGTGGGCCGAAGGGCCTGTACTGTGCTGTAGGTATTCCATCATCCTTGCCAATTGCACTGACAGTGATTAGGTGCAGGTTGGTGATTATTTATTTACTTCACATGGATTTCCTAGTCTAGTATGTGCAGCAATAATTATGTGCTGTTCCCAGGTCAGCTACAAAAGAGTTATGGTAAAATGTACATATTATATCTGGTTTGAGGGACGATGGCACCAGTGAACAATGCGATCAAGGGTGGCATACTTCAGATGGTTCTTGAAACCACTTCTTTCTCTCTATCTTGTTGGCTCTACTACTTTTGGAGCCTATGGTCTACATTTGGGTGATGTGTTTTTGGGCCAATTGAGCGATCTGGTGCTTTGCTGTCTCCAAGGAGATTCAATCAGGTTTCGAGCGGAGTGTGTGGCCATGAGGCCACGAAGCCTGGAGATGGGACACAAGCCTATGATTAACTCCACTTCTCACTGATCTCGCGGATCAAAGCGTGGATGAAGACTGAAAACACCAAGAACAAGTACAGAAGGCAAGCTGGTGATGAGAGCTGTCTGCCTGCGGGTGAGCAGTCTCCTCCCCTCTTGCTTGCTGCCGCCAGAGTCCTGGGTCTTTGGCAAGGCTTAATCGATTAAGTTTGTGGATTGGATGGCTTCTGGTTGCTCCTTTTTTGTTGCTATTTTTCTGCGAGCTTTGATCAGGGTGGTCTGGCTCTGCGGCCTGCAGATAATGAAGGACATAGTGCTAGATTGAACTATAGTGAGCTGAAATAAATATGCCTGGACTACTTAGATCATTTGTGGTTTGGTGTTTTATATTCTGTGGTTTTTTTCACTTATTTCTTTTGCCATTTGTGTGACTTGTTCTTGTTTTGCCTGTTGGGAGCTTGATGTTTTTCTTTTTACAGGTTCTATGGTTTTCTTTCTTTGGTTTGAGGCTGTCTACAGGAAGACAAATCTCAGGATTGTATACTGCATACATACTTTGAAAATAAATGTCCTTTGAATATAAAGTCATAGCTGGTTGCTTGCCAAGGAAAACATAGGGAAAGATGTTTGTCATACAAGAATGTTGTTATATTCCCATAAATGTGCTCAGCCCGCACATGGATAGCAATTAGTGCAACCATATCTGTAGGGAAATAAGAGCAGTTCTATTCAAAGAGCTCACCAGCTTATGATCACATTTGCTCTGTGACACACGAATAGAAACATGGATGATACAGAAATATACTGTCATCATGCAGCAAGAATCTGTTTTAGGGAAGCTTTATCCTGACCCATTTTTTTGAATCCTCATTGTACACCTTCCATTTCATAAACAGCTGCATAAGCCTCTAGAACGGAAAGATTGAAAAGTATGTCCCATTTTATAAACTGATTAAAATTCAGCTTTGTTTTCTCAGAATGAGGAGACCAAAGTAGAAAACAATATTATACATTGAAAGTCTACACAGAGCAGCCTAATATATCAAGCGTCAACTAAACACCAAACTAAGTAACAGTCGATCTCAAGAGAGTTCACTGACTGAATTCTGAGCAGAAGCAGAAAGAAAATAAAGTGCGAGATGTGGAAGAAGATAAAGTTTTATGGCAATGGGCGTAGGTTGTATTATTACATTGGGCAAGGAGTTGCATCTAGTTAGAGATTGATTTCAACAGTCTGCATTAGGGAAGATAGAACATGCAATGGTGCTTTTCTGATGCCACTTCCCCACACAGATGAAAGGGGATCAAATGCTGAAGACCACGATGCAAATAGCAGAAGAATAATGAAGGCAGAAGGACAGAACTGAACTACCTCTGTTGGTGAACTCCTCATGATGTTCATCTAGGGACTATCAGCTTCCTACATTGGGAACCCGCCTCCGCCAGGTCAGACTTGAGACATTTACAAAGATTCATACCAGTTGACTGCTTTCACAGCAGGTCCTGCTGAACGTGTGGCTTAACTGTGTCTCAAAATATATCTCTTAGGTTTTCCATTTGTAGAGCAGCATCTCATCAACCAGGATGGGGCCAGCTTTATTCAGGAAATTCTTGCTTGGAGATCTGCTCAAGTTAAGAACACTTTTATCAGTTATGTGAGATTTAACTGCAGGCTGCATGTTGCTTTCAGGAAATAACTACAGCTATTGTTAGAATATCTTAGTCTATGGGACATCGTCAAAACATTGGAACCCATGTCTTTCACAGCAGGATTTAGAAATGACTTCCCAGCTAAATGTGGTTAATATTTGGAACTGTTCCACCATGGCATTTGGTTCTAAGTTAATTTTTAGCTTAAAACCTGAAATTGATTAATTAGTATTAACCAGAGGTATTTTAAAATGTAGAAAAAGGTAGATATATGGAGTTAAATCACAAATCATCCATGAATTAATTAAACAGGCTACCAAAGGGCTGAATAGTGAACTCCTGTATTGCAATGGGCTTGCCCATAAGAACAACGTTCTATATAATTACATAAAAACATGAATAATGCAGATCAGTCACAGAAGCATGATTCAAAGCATCTCACAGAATAATGACAATAAAATTTAGATACCAGGCAATACAAAAGAGGTAATAAAAAGTGATCAAAGAGATTGAGCAAAGGGCTGGATTTAAACAAATTGAACGAAATGGAGATAAAGACTTGTAAAATGAGAATTAGAAATTTTGGCCAATTTACCTGCAAGAGTTGAAACAAATTCAAGTGGAAACAATGTCGAGCAGAAGAGATAAGCATCCTCAAAGAAAGATGTTAAGGGAGGTTACCAACACAGTGAGGAGTGAAATCTTTGAGTGGCAATTGTAAATTTGAGCTGGTATGCGACTGGAAAACCAAATAGGGCAGAAATTATGAGGGAAGTATTATGTACTGTGAGAGAGTGGCTTGGATGAATAAGCCCAGACAGGATGGATGAATGGGATTGTTTGCACAGGGTGTGATGTGGTGTTGGTATGTGCACCTGTAAAGGGTGTGATAGCAGTGGTGAGACTATTCAGGGTAGGACAGGATGTCAGGTGTATGGGATGCCATTTGTTTGTTGTAAGTTATATCAGGGGCATGAGGATCTTCAGAACAGAGGGAGAACATTTTGAGAGAATGTTCATGTTTGGAACAAATACAGAATGTCACTGAAACTAAATGTTTGAGAGGTCAGCAGAGATTGTGGGTAGAATTCCAAATGATGGGCAACTCACAGAGTTCTGACTTAAGGTTTCATGTGTAGATGAGAGAAACTTAGTGTTGAAGTGGACAAAGATACAGGGGTAGAACTAGATCAACATTTTCCCAGAGGTTGAACACTATGCTGGCAGTTGCTGGGCTCAGTGTGCAACTGATCCTTACACAACCATTATCAGAATTGGAAGAAATCAACAGGACTTGTATTAGAAGCCAAGGCAGAGAACTATAATTTGGAAACTGAAGATGAGAGAAGATGATCATCAATTGTCAGATGATAAGATTTCTTTGTATCTTACCAGCACAATTAGGCGATTTGTCCCATCAAAGCTGCTACACCATTCAATCATAGCTGATTTTGTTTACTCCCCCAATATTATTCTCCTGACTTTTCTTCATTAACTTTAACATTCTTAGTCATCAAAAACCTCCACTTTAAATATATCCAGTGACTTGACTCCCACAGCCATCTGCAGCAATGAATTCCACAGATTCACTATCCTCCGGCAATTGAAATTTCTTCTCATATTTGTTTTATTCTGAGGATGGTTGTTGTGATATCATGTGTCAGAACGTGATTGGACAGAGGTGGAGCATGCACAGAAATGACAGAATGATCCAGAGGTTTGTACGGTTAAAAACGTGGTTGCTGTTTGCTGTTAAATAAAAGCTCTAGTTATGTTCTTCCAGAATGTGTTTCTTTATTGAGTAACCCACGGTCCGTATAAAGAACTCAACATGGTGTCAGAAGCCAGTCTGGAAGAATAATTTGTTTTGCTAACATGGGAGAAGCAAAGATAATCCAAAAAAAAAGAGCACAAACTTTTTCATTGTTAGCTAACAGCTTAAAGGATGGAAGTTATACAACTCCCACTGATGCTTCAGCTGACTGGAAATGTAGCAGAAAACAGGAAAAGATTTAAACAGCATTTTGAAATTCATTTATCAGCAATTGGAGCAGATAATAAAATGGAGGAAACAAAAGCTGCAATTCTACTCCACGTGATTGGGGACAATGCAGCTGAGGTGTATAACCATTTTACTTTTGAGAATGGAGAAAATTTGAATCTAAAAGCAATAATCAAATTTGAAGCATTTTGGACACCGAAGCGCAATGTGACGTATGACCAGTACAAATTCTTTACATGCAAGCAGAAAGCTGGTCAAATGATTGATCAATTTGTTATGGAATTGAGAAATCTCAGTAAAAGATGCGAGTTTGCAGAGCATAGACTCTCTCATTAAAGACAGAATTGTTTGCGGCATTCTGGATAACAGTCTGAGAGAAAAACTGTTAGAACAAGATTTGAATTTGGAAAAAGCTGTGGCACTCTGCAAAGCTTTGGAGCTCTTTTTGCCAAAGAGCTTTTTATTGAGAACGGCAGCAAAGATGCTGTAAAGTGCAAACATATTAGAAAAAATAATGAAACGACAACGAACCCAACGGAGAGCAAGACGTCATCTGAAAGAAAAAAAACTTTGTGATCACTGTGGGTGGTAGCACTGACCTGAAATGTGTCCTGCGTATCGGAAAGTGTGCAGCAACTGTAGTAAGAGTAATAACTTTTCACACTGTTGCAGAAGTAGAAAGGAAATAAAATAGGTAAATGCAGTGCTTGAAAATGACCATGAGTTTTACATAGATGTGCTTTGTGAAAACAAACAAAGTAGGAATGACTGGACTATGCCATTGCAAGTGAACCAAAACCATATTCTTTTTAAATTGGATACTGGAGCACAAATAAATATTCTTGCAGAATATGTGTTTAATGCATTAAAGCAAAGACCAAAGTTACATCAGATAAATATAAAAGTGACTGGGTATTCAGGTGCAGATGTTCTACTTAAAGGAACATGTGTGACAAAAGTATCACACAGAAGTATGGTGCACATGCTTTCATTTGTGGTCATGCCTAAGAATGTACAGTCAATATTGGGTTAATCTGCCTGTGAGAGCCTGAATTTGGTGAAAAGATTCTTAGACCTGGACAGTGGCACAGAGTCAGAATACAGTGACTTGATGAAAGAGTATGAGGACTTGTTCAAAGGGCTTTGTTGTCTTCCAAGAGAGCACACAATTAAAACTGACAACACAGTGCCACCCATAGTACATCCATGTAGAAATGTACCTTTTGCATTATGTGATCAACTGAAAACAGAGCTTGACAGAATGGAATGGTCAGGAGTCGTACAAAAAATTGATGAACCGACTGTTCATCGTTTGTTATTGTTGAAAAGAAAAAATGAAAAACTGAGGATTTGCTTAGATCCATGAGCCTTGAGCCATTAAAAAGGAGCATTTCAAATTGCCTACTCGTGAAGAAATTATGTCACAGTTTGCTAATGCAAAGTACTTTAGTAAATTAGATGCATCATCTGGATTCTGGTTGCTCAAACTAGATGAACAGAGTTCAAAGTTGTGTATCTTTAATACTCCTTTTGCCAGATACCATTTTCTTAGGCTTCCATTTGGAATTGCATCAGCTCCTGAAGTGTACCATAAAACCATTTACATGCTATACCAGCACATTGAGTGTGTGGATACTTCTATGGACGATATTATTGTTTGGGAATCATCTAAACAAGAGCATGATGCCAAACTCAGGCAAGTCTTTGAGGCAACACGCAAGGCAAACCCAAGGTTGAATAAAGACAAATGTCAGCTGGGAGTGACTGAACTTACTTTGTGGGTGATATCATCAGCAAAGAGGGTGTGCGTCCTGATCCATTGAAGGTTTCTGCTATTGAGAACATTGAGAACAATGTAAAAAGGATGCTCAAAGGTTTATGGGAATGGTCAACTAAATGGGAAAATTCATACCCAATCTTTCGGAACAGCTTGCTCCATTGAGGCATCTAACAGAAAAGAAAAACGAATGGAGCTGGAATCATGAACAGGAGAAGGCATGGCAAAATCTCAAGAAAGTGCTCACCAAAGAATCTCTGTTGAAATTCTATGATGCTGAGAGACCCATCATAATCTCCTGTGATGCATCTCAAGCAGGCCTAGGGGCAGTTTTACTCCAAAAACATGATCAGGAATGGCTACCAGTGGGATATGCATCTCGTGCATTATCTGATCCAGAAACAAGGTATGCCCAAATTGAAAAAGAATTGTTTAGTATTATGTTTGCTTGTGAGAGTTTTCATCAGCTTGTGTCAGGGCAATCTATTGATGTTGATACCGAACATAAGCCTCAGATTGCATTGTTTAACAAACCTTTAAGTGACTGTCCTTTGCGAATTCAGTGAATGATGGTCAAATTGCAAAGATTTGCGTTGAATGGGTCATACACACCTGGAAAATTCATGTACATGGCTGACACCTTTCCAGAGCTGTGGATCCAACAACAAAAGACAGTCACAGGAAAGTTATTGATATTCAGGTATTTATTGATAGGGTCATAGAGACTGTACCTGTTGCTACCAAAAAGTTGGAACTGTTGTATCTTGAGACAGAGAAGGACAAAATTCTCAGTCAGGTAATACAAGTGGTGATGGATGGGTGGGCAGATAATAGGCATGACTGTACAAGAATATTGGAACCACAGATCAGAACTTTCTGTTGTTGATGAGATATTGTACAAAGGTAGGAGAATTGTGATTCCTAAAAGTCTTCAAAAAGAAATGCTGGGGAAAATTCATGAAAGCCACCTAAGTATTGAAAAATGTTAGAGAAGGGCATGGGAAGTGATGTTTTGGCCCAGGATGAATCAAGAAATTGCAGAATTGGTGTCTTCTTTTTGAATATGCTTTAAATATCAACCTAGCAACCCTAAGGAGCCACTGCATCCACATCCTAGTCCTCAGAAACCTTATCAGACGGTTGGCGTTGATCTTTTTGTAACTGACAACAAAGATTATCTATTAATAACAGATTACCACTCACTGTATCCTGAAGTGTGTGGTTTGGCCAGAACAACAGCAGAGAATGTAATTACATGCACGAAATCAGTTTTTTTCCAGACATGGTGTACCTGATGAAGTTTTCATAGACAATGGTCCACAATTCAATGGTGGATGCATGAGACCTTTTTCTCAGGAATGGGGCTTTGTTCATACAAAATCTAGTCCATTTTTCCCTCAGTCCAATGGATTAGTTGAGAAGTCGGTAGGAATTATCAAGAAACTGATGCACAAAGCAAAAGGTAGTGGAGGCGATTTTTATAAAGCTTTGTCAGCCTATCGTAGTGTTCATAGTATTCCACTTGAATGTGGATTTTCACTTGCTCAGCTCTTGATGGGATGCTGTTTGAGATTCAATCTGCCAATAAATGAGAACCTTCTGAGAACTAGGAAGGTGAACAAGTGAAAAGATGGAAAGATGAACACAAAGCAAACCAGAAAACATACTTTGACAGTCGTTCTTGCCCATTACCTGAACTGCACCAAGAAGGTGAAGTAAGGATGCAAGACAAAATGAACACATGGACACAGAAAGCTACAGTACTTGAAAAAGTACAACGCAGATCATACATGGTCCAAACAGAAGAAGGAGCAGTGTTAAGAAGAAATCGCGAAGACCTCAAGAAAGAGCCAACTTTGGAATTTCAGATAACTGATGCAGACCAGACAAAACATGAAAATAACAACGAAACACAAGAACTGTGTGAAACACTGAGAAGGTCTACTCATGTTCATAAACCCCCAGAGAGACTGATAGAGCCCTGTTAAATTATGCATTTGTTTTGATTAATGTTGCTAATTATTTTTCTTTTTAAGGAAAGGAAGATGTGGTGATATCACATATCATGTGTCAGAATGTGAATGGACAGAGGCGGAGCATGCGCAGAAATGACAGAATGATCGAGAAGCTTGTAAGGTTAAAAATGTGGTTGCTGTTTACTGTTAAATAAAAGTTCTAGTTGTGTTCTTCCAGATACGTGTCTTTATCAGTAACCCATGGTACATATAAGGAACTCAACAATGTGCTTCCTGACCCTAAACTCTCCCACTACTGGAAATATCCTTTCCACACGCACGCTATCAAAGTCTTTCAATTTTCAGAAAGATTCAATTAGATTCCCCATCATTGTTCTAACCTCCAGTGAATACAAGCCTGGAGCCATCAAACACCTCTCATATGTTAATCCGTTCATACCAGGGATCATTCTCGTAAACTGTACGTTTTCCAAGGCCAGCATATCTCTTTTTGGGTATGTGCTGAAAACAATATTCCAAATGTGTTCTGAACAAGCCTTATAAAGACTCTATATAACATGCTCATTTTTATATTCTAGTCTTCCCAAAATGAATGCTAACATTGCATTTTCCTTCCTTATTACCAACTCAACTTGCAAGTTAACCTCCATGGAATCCTGCACTAGGACTCCCAAGTCCCTTTGCACCTAAAATTTCTGTATTTGGCTTCTGTTTAGAAAATAGTCTGTGCCTTTATTCTTTCTACCAAAGTACATGGCCACACACTTCCCAAGCTGTAGTCCATCTGTCACTACTTTTCCCATTTTCCCAACTCATCTCAGTCCTTCTGCAACTCTCTGTCGCTCCATCTATCATTGTATCATCTATAAACTTGTTCAGAAAGGTATCAATTCTGTCATTCATCCAGATCATCAATATGAAAAGTAGTGGACCCAGCACCAACACCTGCAGATCACCATAAAACATTGGCAGCCAACCAGAAAAGCCTTCTTTAGGCAGACTCTTTGCCTTCTGCTAGTCAGCCAAGCTTCTAATTATGCTAGTATCTTTCCTGTAATAGCACAGGCTCCTAGCTAGTTTAGCAGCCCTTTGTGCAGCACCTTGCTGATGGCCTTCTGGAGATCCAAGTAAACAACATCCACTGACTCTCTGTTGTCTTTCCTACATGTGATTTCATCAAAGAATTCCAACAGATTTGTCAGACAAGATCTCTATTTAAGGAAACCATGCTGACTTCCTCATATTTTATCACAAGCTTGCAAGTACCCAAAACTTTATCCTTAATAATAGTCTCTAAAATCTTACCAATCACTGAAGTCTGTCTAACCAACCTGTAATTTTCTATCTCTTTTTCCCTCCCTCCCTTAAGAGTGGAGGGACATTTACGATTTTCCAATCCTCTGGAACCATTCCTGACTCTAGTGGTTTTTGAAAGATTACTATGAATGCCTCCTCAATCTCTTTAGCTACCTCCTTCAGAACAATGGGCTGTATGCCATCGCCATCCAGTTCAGGTGACTTATCTACCTTCAGGTCTTTCAGCTTTCCGATCACCTTCTCCATAGTTGTAGCAGCTACACTCTCTTCTGCTCTCTTAACCTTGAACATGTTGCTGGAATCTTCCGAAGTGAAGACTGACGCAAAGTACTTGTTTATTTTGTCTGCCTGTTATCCTGCTCGAGTCACTTTTTCCAGCAGACTGATGTCCAACTTTTGCCTCTCTTTTATCATTCCCAACATTTGGCCAATATTACAGTTCAGACAAACCTTATTTTATTGTGATAAAAAAGAACCTTAGACAAAACAGTTATATAAGATGTATCCTCAGACCCTTAATGAGGCATCCTGCCAAGACAATTTTCTTTCCACTTCCTCATTGTATTTGTGTTTAAAGTCTGTCCCAACTTTTCTGTTTGAAAAATATTTGTGGAGGGCATATTTACATTAATGGTAAATATTCATGCCAGGTAGCAGTGGTTTATTTGCATTAGATTATTTGATTATTTGCACTTCTGATATTCTTCTTAACTTTCAGGATCCCAGACTGTCTCACCCAAGACACACATTAACATTTTGAACTGATGTCCTTCATAAAAGGTCTTATCATTGTTACAGGGGTTAAATTGGCCTTGGATGCTTCCACATAACAAACAATTGTAAGTTAGCAAAAATTTTTTAGATACTTCTTGAACTTTACTCTTAGCTTCAATGGGGGAAAAAAATTAAGATAGTATTGTAAAAGAGGTTCCAATTCCCTCTTCTCTGGTTTGCAAAAGCCCATGAAGACTGGTGTTCTACAGACAATAGCCTAACATTTACTATAAAACAGGAAAATATAATCAATATCATCCTTCATATTCATAGAGACTTGTCAAAATACCACAATAACTTTCCGTGGGAAAAAACAGCCAGCTTCCTTGAGTAGATACATACTTAATTGTCCACATACTTGGAAAGTGGGATATATTCAGTCCAGTGAACAAATATGTCATCACTGACCCTGCAATGGAGGCTTCTGCCTTAAAGACAGTGGACAGGGAGCAGCTCTCAACAGAATCAACACATACTACTGCAGTGACCCCACAATAAATTGGGAGATATTAGATAAAACAGTACAGCACAGGGAACAGGCTATTCAGCTCATGATGTGCGTTCTCAACATGAGGCTAAATTAAACTAACACTGTCTGTCTAAATATGATGCATATCCCTCCATTCCCCACAGTAATGTTCCAACACTTGACTTCAATCTGACTTTTCAAGTCCTTTTTGGAAGACATCTTATTTCTCTTTGATATCCCAGAATGCTATTGAGTAAACTGATGGGCAGGACATCTGACTTAGAAGCTTTTCATGCCATACGAAAGAGAACTAACCAATGGTGTTCCAATTTACTCTCCGCAAGACTACTTTCCAGTTCAAAAATTACTTTTATTTCCATTATTTACACTTATCCTGTTCCATTCAGACTGTGGAGGCTGGTATATGTAAGCTCACCCTTTACATTATAATTCCAGCCTCTTTATCATAGTTGATTGAAGATAAAGGAGAATAATTGCTGAACTCTGGCTCCAACCTCCCTCTAAGACAGGGCACAAACAAAGCGGTTGCTTGCTCTATAAACTTCTGTCTCGAAAGGTTAATGCATAAGCTTGTATTTAATTTTGAAGATAACAAACTTAATCATGCAAAATCAGTCAGCATGTGTGGACAATAGGGTGAACATCAACTCTGTTCTTGTAGAGGAATTAGTGGCATGTATAACTATGAGTGATGAAGATCTTGCTGATTATGCTCAGTTAACTTAACGGACTCAGTCAAAAGTAAATACATTGTAATTCTGGACTGAATAGACAGATCCCTAGTATTGGAGTATGTCCACAAAATAAAATATAGCAGCAGCATAAACAATATTTGAGCAGGTTTTGAGTATAGATGCTCAGTTGTTGTGTTTTTAACCATTGATCTCAATTTATGCCACAGGGCAAATTTATACAATAAATAACCAGTAATAAAACTTGTGAGGGATTTTAAAGCTACCAAATGCCTAAAACATTCAGGGGTATTTTAAACAATAATATAGCCAGATGAATTATATAATATTAAGGACCAAATTGCATTCCAAAATGTCAGTGGCACAATCATTATTTTTGAAACATAACATCAACCGTTACTGTTAATCTTATATTAGGTAATATACTGTATGGTGCATTAAATTTTCACATCCATACAATACAATGACATCTTGATGTAAGATTTGGGCTGAAGTTTGAGGATTCATTTCAGCAGTTTAACTGGAAACCATCAGCATTTAATGGATGAAGCAACATGAAACCCTGGACTTCTGTATGTGCAAGGACCATTGAATCCTTGTCAGTTCACTCTGCCACTGCAGAGTCCTGTTGAATTAAGCTCTCCCACTATTTTTGTTGGACTTCCTGAACCTCAGAACCCTTTTCTTTCAATGAGTACCGCAGGCTAAGGATTGGAAGACAAAGAGAAACGGAATTGACTGTCTTCAAGTTCAAGTTCAAATCTATTGTCATCTGACTGTACATATATGCAACCAAATGAAACGATGTCTGGACAATGGTACACCCACAATACAAATACCACACACAGTTAATAAAAAATATCTCAAAATGTATGTGAAGTACGCAGCACAGGTAAGGAGTAAATATGACAGTAATCAGCTCACTGTCCAAGTGACAGGACCTCAGTGGTGGCAGGGAATTCATTCGTCTCAGAACCCAGTGGCAGAACTGTTTTACAGTCCGAGGTCCTAGTCCTGATGCTCCTATACCTCCTTCCTCATGGTAATAGGTCAAAGAGATTGAGCGATTGATGGCAGCAATCCTCAACAGTGCTTCAGACTCTTCTTCTACAACACTCCCAGTCTACATCGTTCAAGTAGAAAGCCATTAAAATGGGAGCAGGGAGTCTTGCGTGCTTCTAATCTTCTCAGAAAGTGCAGATGCTGCTATGCCCTCTTGACTAATGAGGAGGTGTTATGGATCCAGGTTAGATCATCTGTCATGTGCACACCAAGCAATTGCGTGTTCTTTACTCTCCCCATGGCAGAGCCGATGATGCGCAATGAAGAGTGGTCAACTTGCATCTTATGAAGTCCACAATCATCCCTTTTGTCTTATGCACATTCAGACTTGGGTGGTTGTTCTCACACCTTTTGACAAACCTCTCTTCCTCCTTTCTGTATGTTCTCGTCATCATTGTTGCTGATGAGACCAACCACTCAGACTTGATGATGAGGTTTGAGTTTGCAGTGCAGTTTTGAGTCAGCAGCATCAACAGCAGCAGGAGCTGAGCACCTGGGTGGGTTGGAGGGGGTCACCAGTGCTGCTCAGCATGATGGAGTTTGAGATGTTGCTGCTAACTTGGACTGACTGGGGTCTTTCCATCAAGAAGACCAAGATTCAGTTACAAAGAGGGGTGTTGAGTCCCATCGAGAGCAGTTTACTCACCAACCTCTGAGGGACGATCATGTTAACTAACGATCTGAAGTTGATGAACGACTTCCTGGCCTATGAGGCATCATTTTCTCGGTGGGACAGGATGGGATGGAGGGCTGAGGCTATGGCATTATCAGTTGACCACTTTGAGCAGTAGGTGAACTGGAAAAGGTCCAAAGTAGCTGAAAGGGGGTATTTTATACAATCCATTATCAATTTCTCAAGCATTTCATTATTGTTGAGGTCAATGGCACTGGGTGGTAATTGTTTAGGCCAGTTACCAACACTCTCTGGGGCACTGGCATGATGGCAGCTGCCTCGAAGACTGCAGATACTGTGGACTGTAGCAAAGAGATGTAAAAGGTGTCCGTTCAGACCTCGGTTATCCAGACCACACAATCCCTCAGCTCCTGGCTGGGTATGTTGTCCAGCCCACAGCTTTGTGTGGGTCTGCCTGGCTGTGATCATCCTCATCTCAGTTGTGGCCAGACAGGATGCCTGCTTCATACAGGGAGACAAGACTTTCCTCAATGTCACATCATTCATCGTGTCAAATCATGCCTAGAAAGCATTCAGCCTATCAATAGGAAAACATCACTGTCATTGACGGACAGGGTTGACTTATAATCTGTTATGGTTTGTATACCTTGCCACATGTGTCACGTGACCCTGGTGTCACAACAAAGTCTATGAATTTTCTGTATCTACTCTTGCTTTGTCCTCCCAAAGGCAAGTGAGAGTACGGCTCCTGTTGAACTGAGTCACAAACAACAGAAAATCTGCAGACAACACACACAAAATGCTGGTGGAAAGCAGCAGGCCAGGCAGCATCTATAGGAAAAAGTACAGTCGATGTTTCGGGCCAAGACCCTTCATCAGGACTCACGAAGGGTCTTGGCCCGAAACGTCGACTGTACTTCTTCCTATAGATGCTGCCTGGCCTGCTGTTTTCCACCAGCATTTTGTATGTGTTGCTTGAATTTCCAGCATCTGCAGATTTCCTCGTGTTTGCGTTTGAAAATCTGCAGATGCTGGAAATCTGAGCAACACACACAAAATGCTGGAGGAACTCAGCACGCCAAGCAGCATCTATGGGAAATATTACAGTCAATATTTTGGGTGGGAACCCTTCAGCAGGGCTGGAGAAGAAAAGCTGAGGAGTAGGTTTTAAAGGTGGGGGGAGGGGAGAGAGAACCACCACGTGATAGTTGAAACCTGGAGGGGGAAAGATGAAGTAAAGAGCTCGGAAGTTCAATGGGGAAAGAGACAAAAGGCCATGGAAGAAAGAAAAAGGGGGAAGGAGCACCAGAGGGAGGCGAAGGGCAGGCAAGGAGATCAGGTGAGAGAGGGAAAAGCAGATGGGAAATAGAGAAACAAGGGGTGTGGTTTGGGGGGGCAGTACACAGGTTTGAGAAATCAATATTCATAGCATCAGGTTGGAGGCTACCCAGGCAAAATATAAAGTGTTATTCCTCCATAGAAACTATAGAGGCCATGGATGGACATATTGGAATGGGAACAGAAAGTAGAATTAAAATGGGTGGCCACTGGGAGATCCCCCTTGTTCTGGAGGACGGACTGTAGATGGTCAGCAAAGCAATCTCCCAATCTACGTTGAGTCTCACCAATGTAGAGGAGGCCACACTGGGAGCACTGAACCTTAGAGTCAACTTATCCCTAATGTCCTTATCCTTTGATTTAATGAGTTCAAGTATTTACGTAGAAAATCAAAAGGAAACTGCAAATGGTATAAATACTATGAAAACCAAGAACCTAACAATGAGGAGGAACCCGTCATTACCCTATATTTCCATGGTTTTTGGAAGAATCATCAGGATCTTGAAGAAGTACCTGATTAATACCATCCACAAACCCATAAGGAAGCTCAAGTCACAGCTTATGCAGATCAAAGATGACCTGGGACTTAACCTGGGTGGCACTTACAGATTCCCTATGAATGTGGAGCAACATATATCGAACGCACAGTGGAAGCCCACATCAAGGAGCGTAGGAGGAGTATACATTTGAGTTACTCAGAGAAATCAGTGGTAGCAGAACACAACATTCACAATGGCCATAGGAATGACTTTGACAGCACAAAATCACAGTGCAGCGCCAAGGACTTTTGGGACCTTCTGGTAAAGAAAGCCATTGAAATAAAATTAGAGGAAAAGAACTTTAACAAAGATGAAGGTCTCACTCTAATTAAAAACTGGAATTTGAATGTAACAAGGTGGGAGATCAGAAACCTGAATGAATGAGAACTAACCATTCTGGAGGGATGGAATATGGGGGTATAAATACCACCGAACTAGTCATGTCCAGGCATGATCCCTGAAGAAGAGGGCATAATTTGTCATCGAAACATCTGTTATAATCGATACCTGTACCTGGCTAGAAGCCCGAGGCGAGTTTATTCAACTATAAATTTGAATTGAAACAAAAAATACTGGAAATTCTCAGCAGACTAGGCATCCCCAATTGGTAAAAGGAGAAACATATAACACTTCAAATCTGGAACTGTTCATCAGAACTGAGAAAGAGTCCCAGACCTGAGCTAATTGGTTCTCTTTCCACAGTTAATGTCCAATTTAATGAGTCTTTCCAATATTTTCTATAATCATTTATGATTTTAGATGACTATTTTAAATTAATAATTTAGTGTATTTAAAGTACCTCTGAATATTTTGGACATTTTAAAGCTCTCACAGATGATCAAGCTGGGAGGGGTGAGACTTTGCCAGCAGTCAGTGCTGTCAAGCCAGCTTACAAGGCACAGCCTCCTGGCTGTGCCAGCAGAAGCCCTGGTTGTGCTAGCAAGGCCCTGCCTCTGCTCAGCCTCATGACTAGGATATTTTAGTCCTACAACTTTTGGGCCTCTGCATTAGATCCAGGTAACCATAAACATGGGAAGGGCTGTGCATGGTGATTCCTGCCAATGGAACCAAATTAGTAAGATCTAACCTAGTATTTCTTTAAGGATATCCCCATTAATTGACAACACTGAAACATATAAAATTGAACGCCACATTTTAGAAGGATTATAAACCTAGACTCTTTGTTCAGCCAGTGGGTTAAACACTTCTGTGGTGACCTGCTAAAGAGGGCTGATCATTTCCATGTAGCCTTAATAAAAGTGCTCAGACTGGTTTTTTTTTGTATTATTTATGGCTTTTGAGCCACAGAAAAGCTCTGGACACTTAACATCCTGCCAGCATTTATTTACTTTAGCTGGTGTAACATGTGCTTCAGCACATTTTTTCTGCATTTTCTGGGATTTCTAAGACATCCTGCTGCGTTGTTGCAGAACGAATGGTGATCCACAAAGCATTTAATTACTTAGTCATTTTAAAGCTTGCTATTGAGTGTGACATGGCGTGGGTTATAATTAAGTTTACACTTGGCCTGGGTGCATGACATCACTCAGTGCAAACCAGCTTAAAATTATCACTGATACATCCATTACAGATCTGACCACAAGAAAATTAAAATGCTTACCTTTCTATTTCAGCTTTCATGAGCCTCTAACTGGACATGAACTACCACTAACCATAATGTTTATATTTCCTAGGGTGCCTTTCTAATTGCTTATATTATCTCTTGTGCATCCATGTGCCTGTATGTGCGCACAACACGTGTGTGTGTGTGTGTGTACCTTAAGAATTGATCTTTAAAGCATCTTAAATTTCTCATGGTCTGACATATATGTACATTTTAGTAACCAAAACAATATCTCTTTTCATGTGCAGCATCTCTACAAAACTGAGCTCAGAACATCATTTCAAATCAAATTCTGCATAACGTTGCCACAATGTAAATAACACAATATGATGCTGGTATCTGACAGCTCAGTTGTGGATCTATATTCAGTGAAAATGGTTTGCACTGAGTGATATCATGCACCTGGACCAAGTGTAAACTTATTTATAACTTGCACCACGTCACAGTGAATAGACAGCAGCTTTAAATTGCATTAAAAATTGAGGGAGTGATGCTCAAAGATTTCCCTCTGAGCCTGATCAATATATTAATTACTGCATTGAACCAGCAGCCAACAGAAAGCCACCGAATAAGAAAAATATTAGGAGCCATTTCAAATTTTCTTTAAAAACTGCATGGCTACTTTAAGGTTGACTTCTGCACCTCCTCAGCTCCTTGACATGATTTATTTGCTCTTGTGTCATGCCACATGCAGATCTTCCTGCACTTCATTTTAGTCAAGACTTTTGCAGGGCTGATTTTTTTCCCCAACTAATTTTCTGTTTATTTTTGCCCAGCCAGCAGTTTGTAATGCCGACTTGATGACCACCGTCCTAATCATCTCTGATACTGTGCAGTAAACATTGGAGCTATGCTTCAGCATTTCCATTACAGGCTGATGCCTTCAGGAGCTTACACACGGAATGCAGTTTGGGAAATTTACAGCCACTCACTCTCTTGGGTGTGACATGCATAACAAAATAAACAGGGGAACATGGGATCTGGGACCCAGGGGTCTGGGGAGGGCCACTAACAGAGGTAAAAAAATATCAAAATCAGCAACCACAAATGCAGATAATCACAAATATTATGGAACTTGTGATTATAAAGTGCTCTCAGAATTCACCTTAAAGTTTTTTCTGTGTGCTGCATTGTCCTTTCAGGTTTTTGAAGCACCTTTTCCACCATGAAATAAGGGAACTGCTGTTTGCTTCGTGTGTATTATAATAGCATGTTAATGAAAAGGAAACTACATTAAGGCTTGTTTTGTGCCTTATGTCTTTTCCAGTAATTTGTTGCATGCTGAGCAGAAAATCTTTTTCAAAAAAATTAAATATGCATGGTGGCAGTAATAGATTGGCTGCAGCTCAGTAGGTAAACTTCTTGCCTCTGAGACACAAGGTTGTGGATCTGAGTCTGACTTGAGAGGCTTGACTGTAGATTCAAAGCATACAGTTCAGTATGGTTGAAAATGCTGTCGATGCACGAGTTATAAAACTGAAGCTCCTTGCTTACTAAAGATTAAGCTTTATTTGTCAGGTCTACATCAAAACATTGAAACATACAGCAAAATGTGTCATTTGCATCAATGACCAGCACAGTCTGAAGATGTGCTCGGAGTAGTCCCCAAGTATCACCTTGCTTCTGGCAAAAACATAGCATCTCCACATCCTACGAATCTTTGGAATGTGGAGGAAAACCAGATCACCGGGAGGAAACCGTCATGGGCTTGGGGAGAATATGCAAACTCCTTGCAGGCAGCGTTAGGAATTGAACGCTGATCTTCTGATCAGTGCCGTAAAGTGTTACGCTAACCACTGTGCAATCTTTTGCCCTTGAGTGGACATTAAAGATTCCAATTCCAATTTTAATAAAAGGTAGGCAAATTATCTATGGTAACCTTGCTAATATTCTTTCCGTATTGTGAAACACTGGGCAACACATTTTTTTAAATACGTTGCTTCCTCAGAATTTATTTTCTTGTTCGTGACATACCGCTTGAAGCTGAACACAAATATAATTTTAGACTGCTTGCATCACATAGGTATTTGGAGAAACAAGAAATTAATTTTATTGAATATACTGTGTTTAATTGCATAACAGTGCTGATGGTTTGCAGAAGTAAGCAAAAAATGTCTTGTTGATGATTTTCCTATGTACTGTCTGAGGCTTCACTCTTAAATGTCCAACAATAATTAGTCAGCCCTGATACCATTTCTCCAATTCTGCAATGTCCTGGTAAAAACTTTCACCATGCCCATTACTGACAGTGCCAGAATTTGCAAGGAAATCTAAGTGGGAATGCAGAAAATGAATCTTTAGTGACATTTGCACTTCATGGATTTGTATGCTTGAAACATATGGTCAACCAGCTACATGTAGCTTGGTGCTCTGCAGTTGCCAAGAAAGTTTTCAACATCTTTGAATGCATTCCACGTAATTTTCTCTTGTCCCACTGTAAGTTCTTCAAATTGCCTGTCATTGATGACCTGTTTGAATTGTGGACCAACAAAAATGTCTTCCTTAATCTTGGCAGCAATTATTTTAACTTGAATTATGAATTGAAATAACAAATCTAGGCAATTTCAAAAAACGGTTGTGTGATAGGGAAATTTGATTGTGATTTTCATGATCAGCAGCCCAAAGTCTGTAAGATACACCCAAAAGTATTCAGGAAGCAGAATCTTTGTAGTCCAGTGTTAACTGTTGCTTTGTCCTATTGCTGTGGAAATGAGCGAGTACTGGGCTGAATGTCCTGTTCACTAAAGGAAGTTGAAGTGTCACCCATAGCCTCTCCTTTCCAGGTGTAGCATGGAAAACTCTTGATTCCAAACCCAGATAGATGGGACTTGTTAGCCTTGCCAGGCGGTCTGTCTGGAAACCACCAATACTCAACCTACAGCCCTATGGTTGCTGCAGTCACTGCAGCTCACTGCGCAACTGTAGAACATCCCCCAGCCTACAGAGTGGAATCGGCCTGTGCGCACCTATCTTCACTATAAACCTACGCTGCACAGATGGGAAGAAATGTCCTACTCTACTGATCTTCACAAGTGAAGATCCAGCAATCATCATCATCATCCTATTGCTGTAAATTTTGTGCAAGTTGAGTGATAGGCTTCTAACTTCATAACCGTCCTCATATGCAACAAAGTATTTCTCTGGCTGTAAAGTTCTCTGGGCTTTCATGGAAGATTCCACATTGACGAGAGTCTTTTAAAGGTTAGAATGGAACAGGAAGATTTGGGAATTATGACTTCATATTACAGCTGTACAAAATATTGTTTAGACTGTACTGGAGTATTGTATACAGTTCTTGTTCTTGACTTTATTGTATAAAGTCCAACACCATCTCCTTTGTCTTACTGATAGTGAGGTGCAGATGATTCAGCTTGCATCATTTGACCAAGTCCTCCACCAGGGCCCTGTACTCATCCTGCTGTCCTCCCTTTATACAGCCAACAATAGCTGAGTCATCAGAGAATTTCTGCAGATATCATAGTTCAGTGTTGTATCTAACGTCTGAGGAATACAGAGTAACCAGTAAAGGAGCCAGTACAGTCCCCTGTGGGGCCCCAGTGCTGCTTATAGCCATGTCTGATGCACAGCTCTGAAGCTGCACAAACTGTGGTCTGCCAGAAAGGAAGTCCATTGTCCAGGATACAATGGAAGTCTCAACCTGCACTTACCGAAGCTTCTCTCCCAGCAGTGAGGACTGTATGGTATTGAACACAATTGAGAAATCGAAAAACATTATCCTCACAGTGCTGCCCTCCTTATCCAAGGAGGGTAGGCTCTGTTCAGCAGGCAGACGACAGCATCATCAACTCCAATGTGCTCCTGGTAGGCAATTCCCCAGAGCCTTTCTGTCTGCTCAGCAGAGAACTCCACGTAGCTGCTCAGCACATTCCTTCAAGACCTAGGAGTTCACACTACTTTGTGGTTTGATCCCAATGCTTTGCTGTGTTTGAGTTTCCCCAGAGCCCTTCTCACCTGCTCAGTAGGGAAGGGGAGTTCATCTTGACTGGGGAGTTGGTGGAAAGTGGGATTGTGGGAGGCGAAGATTGGGACGATGACAGTTGGTATGCGGAGATACGTGATAGGTGCAGGGCAAGGAGGAGATGTAGAGATGTAGACAGTGGAAGCCTATGTTGTTCATCCACGTTTTGAACTGGAGAGCGTGGAGGGAGGACTGGAGGCGTTGGTGCTGAGGGAGCTGGTCGGCTGAGGGCAGTGTGAACAGGAGGGCAATTGTGAACATCTGTGCAGCTGTACGTGTTTTTAACTTTTGCATAGAAGAGGTCAGGTCCAGTGTTTTATTTCCTTTTGTATGACATTTGACAAACTGATCAAATGTGGGTAGGGTCATCGAGAGAGGAACATGGTTGAAGTCTCCTGGTACTGCAATGAACACATGCGGTCTGGAGTCTGACGATGGTAGACATCACTCGCAGCATCGGGACTGTATCAGGAAGGTGGAACATAGACAACAAACAATTTGGCATGGCTGAACTTGCATGGTAGATAAAACAAACGCAAACTCACTGCAAGCCATTCGATGTTCGAAGTGTGACTGGGATTACACCATCTATTGTTCACAAGGATAACAAACTCACCTCCCTTCCTCTTACCACACCATCAATTAACTCTATCTGCTTGTATCTTTGAAAACCCATTCACAGTAGTGTCGGAATCCGGGATTTGCTCCTGTAACCATGTCTTGGTGAAACACATAACACTGAATTCCCAAGATTCATTCTGTGTCCTTGTGAGTATTGCTCCATTTTACTTGCCAGCCATCTTACATTCCCCATAATGATAGTATATCTCTGTCTCTTGTTGTGCTGTTTTTTACCCATTAAGCCAATTCTAAATCTCACTGGAACATAGAACACTGAAGACTGACCTTATAGATGTTTATATAATATGCAGATCATTGATAGGATAGTCAGTCTTTTGCCCAGGGCAGAGAAGTCTAGAACTTGAGGCACAGGTTTAAAGAGGTAAAACTTAAAGGAGATCTGAGGATTATGTTTTTAATAGAAAATATGATGAAATCTGGAATGAGTTGCTTCAGGAGATCATTGAGGGAGATATAATTATGATATTTAAAGGCATTTGGGCAGGCACTAGATTAGGAAATGCATAGTGGATAGGGGCCAAAAGCAGACAAATGGGATCAGAATAGACAGGCATCATAGTCAGTGAGGACAAAGTGGGCCAGAAAAGCTAGTGTATGGAACAACACTGAGGAAATACCAATCCTTCATCGGGTCTTAATTGTATTTTTAGGCTTAAGATGTCTTAAATTTAAGAATCACAGAAGCATGTCATTTGGCCATTGCAGTTGAGCAAATTTTCTCATCAGACCTCACTATTAGTCCTAGATCCATGCTCTAACTTGCTGTCCTGCAAGGTCTTGTCAGGTATTCATCCAAAGCTCTTTCATTATTTTTCCATCATCTTTTCTGGCAGTGAATATTGATTATTATAATTTGCTTCAAATAACAAAAATTCTTATACCCTTCAATTTTTTTTATCAACCAACTATCTTAATTAAATATTATCTTATTAGCATTGCTTCCCACTGGAAACTATTCAATCTATCCTTACCTCCATTGGAGATGTAGGATATATGCTTCTGTTTTTATTTCAGATTTTCATTGCCCACATTTTTATTTTCATTTGTTCCCTCTTGAGTTTGAAGAGTTTTATAAATCTTCACTTAAGTTTTTCCCACTGTAAGAAGAGCAAATCCTTATGGGTAGAGATCATTGATGAGATGTTCAAAGTGGGGGCATCATGGGATATTGAGGTGTCACCATGTATATTTAAAGTATAGAAAGATAGCTTTTAGTCTATTGAGTTCATACTTGATAAAAGTGGAGCAATTTAGTCTAAGTACACTTCCCAGATCATGATCTATATGTAATGCCACATTGTTTGTATTTCAGTAGCTTTCTTTTCAATTTCAATGAGTGCTTCTGCCACTGTCATCTTTTTAGGCAATGAATTTCAGAACCTTCTGCTCTTTGGGTGCAAAGATTTTCATCAATTCCTCTCTCATCCTTCTGCCAATTACCTTAACTCTATTACCACCTTGTTCTTGATCACAATACCATGGATCTTCAAAAACACTTCATATGGATCCTTCATAATTTCCTATAACCTTATTAAATTTTCCTTTGGCCGATTTTCTTCCAGAGAAAACCAACCATTTTATCCTGATGCTTAATTCTTTCCAGCCTCACAATATCCTTGTAAATTTCATCTTTAGCCTGTCTAATATTATCACATCTTTCAAGTAACAGGATGATCAGAGGTATGCACATGTGATCTAATGGGTATTTTAACCATTTCTGGCATGGTGTTCTTATACTTAAGTCTATACCTTAAAAAACAAAGGAAAAGTTCTGAGCACAGATTGTACAGCCCCTATAAAGGTACTGTGTGCTGTAGTTTCATCCCACATTCCAAAAACTGTTGGGGTTAGGCTTAGCAAGTTTTGGGCAAGCTTTGTTGATGCTGCAAGCATAGTGACAATTGCAAACGGTCCCCAGAACAGCTTTGGACTGTGTTAGTCATTGATGCAAATGATGTATTCACAATATGTTTTGATGTGAATGTGACAAATAAAGCTAATCTTTTATCTTTAATGTTTAATCTCAAGCTATGTCCCCACTACACCAGATAAATCCGTGACCAAAGCTTTTTCTCTTCGTTTTTACCCTCCGTCCACACTAAAATTTCAACCGACAATTTCAAAACAGACAGCAACGAGATTGAAGCCAGAAGAGTTAGAAATGTACTCACCAAATACTTTGACCCATAACTTACTGAATACTCACTTGGCCCTGTTTTCTGTCCTTGCTTGTATGAAGGTGGTTTACCTCTTTATGCAAGTACTTCTCTGACAATAGATGTGTAACAGCCTAATGTAACATTGTATGGAAATACAAGATAACACTGATGCAGACATGTTTTACACATTTAACAAGGTGCATTATTAATGCAACAGAGTCAGTCAGTTTTTCAATGTTCGTCGTCAGCCGGGTCAATCTGTCCGTGAACTCTTCGTTTGTCACCTCGATACACTTCAGTATTTGTTTTTTTTTTATTTTTAAGTCCTCCTGCACGAGAGCCAACAGCTGCCCGTCATTTAAGTTTTTCTAACTGAACAAACACGCACCATCTTTCACAGCGAGATTCGACACCAAACATGTTGCTTGTTTTCGGTAGATATGTCCTGCGCATGCGCAGTAGGAGGAGATTTGTGGAAATATCTGTTTCAATGCGAACAGAGATATATTTTTAAACGCATAGTGTGGATGCCTATCATTTTTAAGTGAAACCGGTGTTTTCAAAATTATCCGGTCTAGTGTGGATATAGCCTCAGTTTATCCCCAGCTATTTTTGTTTGAATGATGGCTGCATGTTAGCAGTTATTCAGTGCTATGGCACAATGCCTTTACCATAAAGGACTGGAAAATGATGGTCATAGCCACCAGTATTTCCTCTATTGCCCCTATTAAGGGTAGCTTAAATCTGGTCCTACTAATCTCTTTGCTTTCAACAATGCCAAACCTCTTGATATTTCCTCCCTCACTATGTTTATGTCATTCAATATTTCACAACACCTCCTTATTTACAACATCTGTGACAGGTCCCTATTTGGTTAAAAACAAAGCAAAGTTTTGATTATGTGCCATATCTCCTCCAAACACCTCCAAATTACAGACAACCCGTCCGTTAGTAGTCCTCTTGCTCTTTCTGTTTTGACAAAGCATCATTGGAAATTCATCAAAAATTTAACAAAGATGCAAATGTTGGAAATTTGAAACAACAATAGAAAAAGCTAACAAGATTCACTTTGTCAAGCACAAATGTGGAAAGAGAAACTGCCTATGATTTGGGTCAGTTACTCCTCATCAGAATGAAACATCACAGGCTTGGAGACAAGTTCCACAGATGCTGGCTGATATGCTCTTCTGTATTAGAATTTTCTGCTTCTGGATATGTTTTGATTTTATTGACCATACTTCTCATATTACATTTTTTTTTGTCTTCATTATTTTTGTTTTAAGTTGGACTCTTTCTTTACTTGGCTAAGCTTCTTGCAGTATCCCACTCTATATGCTCTCATTTTACAAAATGTTCTAGATTTCAGAGCCCTGTTCATTTCTTTGTGAGAAAATGTTTGCCCTGGGTCTACAGCAGCTCTTCCTTAAATACTTCCAACTATGCTGATAGATTTACCTTCAAACACAGAGGAAAATATCACAGCAGCTTGCTATATTGATCTTAATATGAAAAAAAAATGTGCTAAAGGAGCAGGGCAGGCAGCTTCAGTGGAGAGAGAAGTAGAATTAACTGTCCAGGCTGATTAATGTCAGTCAGAAGTCTGATGTCAAAATTGGCATTTTATTTTTACACCAGCTTTATTTTTCTTGCTTTCCACAGCTTGCTACCATCAAGGTAGAAGGTCCTGCATTTTACTGAAGCTCCGGCAATTCCCAAGCATCATAGTTATGGACTTGGAGAGTCATTACACACAAAAAAAAGCCCTTGATTCAACCCACCATGTCCATGTCCACCACAAAGCACTCATGTTTCCACAACAGCCAACAATTTTATTTTAGTTTGCTGCATATTAAAATAATTATCTTGAAAACACTTTAAGATTTCTGCCATTTCTCCAAGTTCAAAGTTCATTCTTTCCCAGTTAAACTCAGCTTAATTGAAATCCACTTCTTTTACCAACTTACTGTTTTTTTAACTGGGAAATTTGCAACATGTTTTCTCTTTTGCTCATTTTGACACTTCGAGTGACTAGTCACACTAGCAACAGTATGTCATCCCCTTCGCCATTTATCAGTTCAAAACATATAGCTTTATTTTGTTGATCCTTCCAGCAGATCATCCTTCCTCACTGTTCTTTTCTGATCTTTTAGCAATTGTCATGGCTGGCCTTTCTGCTTCTGGTTAACTGAACTCTTTCTTCTTAAAATCCTATAAATGTATGATGAGTTGCTATTCCTTCTCGTCTTTGAACCACCTCTTAGCACTAGCCAAATCATATCTCCACCCTTGATTGCCTGCCTTTTGGCTTATTGGGTTAAATAATGTTTAAAAAAGTGTCTTGATGGGGATAGAACTTATTTAACACCTCAGTTGCACCTTAAATAGACACCTAATTAAATGGATAGTCAGCACCAGATAAGTTAGGAAAAGCATAAAAAATGGTACTTTGAAAATTAAAATGTCAAGAAATATGCTTTTTGCTTGGAAGAAATGGCAGTAATAATTACTTTTTACAAAACATGGAGAGAGTTGGAATTTACTGGATCTCAAATATTCATCTCCTTGAAACAATAAAAAGCAGAAAACATAAAACTGATTGAAAGCAGTCACGGGGCTAGGAATGTGCATCTTTCGTTTTGTTTTGACATTAAGCGAGGCGTGCGCATATGATGTGTGGCATGATGATGTATGCTATTCATGTATTTTTACGTATAACCCATAATGAATTATTTAATTGAAGAAAACTTAATCAAACAATATATTTACAATATTACTCAAATATTCTTTAAATACTAAATACAAAATACTCTTCCCTTCTTAACTATAAACTCCAGCCCAATATAGAATATATCTCAACCTATATACACAATATGCTATATAATACAACTACTATATAGATATTTCACAGCATAGTTAATTGTAAATTGTGGATTTAATCATTGTGGAGGATTTTTTACTCTTGTAGGATAATGTCTGGCCTGATAAGTGGGACCACTCTACTTAGCAGGTGAGATTTGTAACAGTGAAACAATCTCAGGTTCAAGGGCTTTCTCTGTGATGGTTCCACAGGTTACCTCAATGACTGCAGGAAGTGGTTCAGACAATCGTGGCTACCTTTCTTCTCCTTATTCAAAGATGTTCCATCAGCAGTTCCATAATTAGTTGTCCTCTTAAAATTGATCTTGTAATTGTATTCTCAAGAAACAGAGCACATCTCTGCATTTGTGTTGCTGCTGTTGGTGGAGGACTCTTCTGTGGATTGAAAGTGGTTGACAATCGGTAAGAGGGTAAGCTCTCTCCCATATAAGTACTGTTTGAGAAATTTTATACCCCAAACCAGACTGAAGGCTTCTCTGTCAATCTGTAATGTTCCTCTGCAGTGTTAAGGGAACATGATGCAAAAGCTATAAGGCGTTCACTTCCATCACTCATAGCATGTGGCATGACTACACCTACATCATAAGGCGAGGCATCACAGGATAATGTGGATCATAATGTGTGGGTACAGTGTCTGATATCACCACTTCCTTTACCTTTTAGGCTACGTACACACTAGACCAGATAACTTTGAAAACACCAGTTTCGCGTAAAAACAATAGGCGTCCGCACTATGCGTTTTAAAAAATATAAATGGATATTTCGGCGAATCTCCTCCTACTGCGCATGCGCAGGACACATCTATGGAAAACAAGCAACATGTTTGGTGTCGAATCTCGCTGTGAAAGACTTGCTGCACGTTTGTCCAGTTACAGACTAGAAAAACTTAAATGATAGACAGCTGTTGGCTTTCGCGCAGGAGGACTTAGAAGTAAAAAAAAACAAATACTGGAGTGTATGGAGGCAACCAACAGGGAGCTCATGGACAGTATGACACGGCTGATGACGAACATTAAAAAACTGACGAACTCTGTTGCATTAATAAAGCACCTTGTTAAATGTATAAAACATGTCTGTATCAGTGTTATCCTGTATTTCCATATAAAGTTACATTAGGCTGTTACATATCTACTGTCACAGAAGTACTTGCATAAATAGGTAAACCACCTTCATATGAGCAAGGACGGAAAACAGGGCAAAGTGAGTATACTTATTTATTCAGTAAGTTATGGGTCAAAGTATTTGGCGAGTACATTTCTAACTCTTCTGGCTTCAGTCTCGTTGCCGTCTGTTCTGAAATTGAAAGAATTCACACTTGTTGCATTGGGCTCTGAGCTCATAATCTTCTAATATTTTTAATACTCCTCTGAGATTTTGGAGATGTTCCTTGTCATCCTTACTGGTAATGATGATGTCATCCAGGATACATTGAGTGCCTGGGCAGCCTTGCAGCACCTGGTCCATAGCTTTCTGCCAGTGTGTAGGTGCAAATGCTACTCCAAAAGTAAGCCTATTATAGAGATAATGCCATTTGTATTTATGGGGAGGAAAACTTTGGACTAAGACCATAAGACACAGGAACAGAATTTAGGCCATTCAGCTCATCGAGTCTGCTCTATCATGTCTGATCCCGGATCCCACCCTACCCATACACCTGCCTTCTCACCATGCCCTTTGATGCCCTGGCCGATCAGGAAACTATCAACTTCTGCTTTAAATATACCCACAGTCTGAGGCAGAGCTTTCTACAGATTCACTACACTCTGGCTAAAAACAAAATTCTCCTCACCTCTGTTTTAAAAGGTCACCCCTCAATTATGAGGTTGTGCCCTCTAGTTCTGGATATTCCCTCCAGAGGAAACATCCTCTCCACATCCACCCTATCTAGTCCTTTCAACATTCGGTAGGTTTCAATAAGATCTCCCTGCATTCTTCTGAATTCCAATGAGAACAGGCCTAAAGTTGCCAAACACTCCTCATATTTTAATCACTTTGTTCCCAGAATCAACCTTGTGAGCCTTCTCTGGACTCTCTCCAATGACAATACCTTCTTTCTGAGATATGGGGCCCAAGACTGTTTGATAATACTCCAAGTGCAGCCTGACTAGTGTCTTATAAAGCCTCAGAATTATCTTCTTGCTTTTATATTCTATACCCATGAAATAAATTACAGCACTGCATTTGCCTTCTTTACCACAGACTCAACCTGTAAACTAACCTTCTGGGAGTCTTGCACAAGGACTCCTCAGTGCCTCTACATCTCTGATGTTTGAACCTTCTCCCCATTTAGATAGAAGTCTACACTATAGTTCTTTTTTTACCAGAATGTATTGCACATGTCCATACACTGTATTCCATTTCCCACTTTTTCACCCATTCTTCTAATTTGGCTAAGTCCAGCTGCAATTGCATTGCTTCTTCAGCACTACCTACCCTTCCATCTATCTTTGTATCACCTGCAAACCTTGTTAAAAAGCCATCAATTCTATTATACAAATCATTGACAATGTGAAAAGATGAGGTCCCAATATTGACCCCTGAGGAACACCACCAGTCATTGGCAGCCAACCACAAAAGGCTCCCTTTATTCCCACTCGCTGACTCCTGCCTGTCAGCCATTCCTCTATCCTTGCCAGTATCTTCCCTGTAACACCATAGGATTTTATCCTGTTAAGTAGCCTCATGTATGGCACTTTATCAAATGCTTCTGAAAATCCAAGTAAATGACATCCACTGACTCTCCTTTGTCCACCCTGCTTGTTACTTCCTCAAAGAAATCTAACAGATTTGTCAGGCATGATTTTCCATTACAGAAACCATGTGGACTTTGATTCATGTTATCATTAGTTATCAAGTACATCAAAACCTCCTTAATAATAGACTCCAACACTTTCCCAACCACTGAGGTTGGACTTACTAGTCTATAAATTCCTTTTCTTTACCTTCTTAAAGAATGTTGTGACATTTGCAGTCCTCCAGCCCTCTGGTACCATGCCAGAATCATGTGATTCTTGAAAGATCATGACCAATGCATCCATTATCTCTTCAGCATCCTCTCTCAGAACTCCAGGATGTAGTCCATCTGGTCCAGGTGACTTATCCACCTTAAGACCTTTGAGTTTGCCTAGCACTGGCAAAACGGGGACACCTCCTTCTCCTTTATTAGGGAGAGAGAGAGAGTGCCTAATGAATGATACCAGGTGAAACGCGAAGTCTTTGGGATAACTGCAAATCTCTATCTTTGCTATTGCTTTGCTCACACTTGAGTGCTTGGTGGCGGGTGCCGATGCAGTGGGGGGAGGGGGGATTGTTATTGCTGCAGCTTATGCGCAGAAGGGAGGGGTTCTAACATTTAACTATCATTCATTCTTTGGGGCACTCCATTTTCATGGATGGTTGTGAAGAAAAAGCATTTCAGGATGTACATTGTATAAATTTCTCTGACACTGGACCTTTGAACCTTTGGACATTTTTCTTTGTAACAGCAATGGCACTCACTCCTGCCCCTTGACCTCTGGTACAGTGTTAGTGTCTTCCACAGTGAATACTGATGCAAAGTATCCGTTAAGTTCATCTGCCATTTCTTTGTCCTCCATTACTACCTCATCAGCATCATATTCCAGTGGTCCAACATCACTTTTACTCTTTATGTAACTGAAAAAACTTTTGGCATCCTGCTTGATATTATTGGCTAGTCATATTTCATCTTTTCCCTTCTTATAGCTTTTTTAGTTGCCTTTTGTTGGATTTTAAAAGCTTCCCCATCATCCAGCTTCCCAACTTTGCAACATTACATGCCCTCCCCTTGGCTTACACACAGTTCTTCACTTCCGTTGACAGTCACGGTTGCCAGCCCCTTCTATTTGAGAGCATACCTATCCTGAGCTTTGTGACCTATTCCCAGAAACTTCAGCCATCTCTGCTCTGCCATCATCCCCACCAGTATCCTCCTCCAATCCATATGGACAAGCTTCTCTCTATGCCTCTGTAATCCCCTTTATTCTATTGCAATATAGATACATGTGAGTTGTGCTTCTCACTCTCAAATTGCAGTATGAATTCAGTCATATTATGATCACTGCCTCCTTTGAGTTCCTTCACATTAAGCTCTCGAATAAGATCTGGGTCATTACACAACACCCAATCTGAAATTGTCTTTACCCGAGTACGCTCAAGCACAAGCTGCTCTGAAAAGCCATCTCGTAGGCATTCAACAAATTCCCTCTTCTACGATCCGACACCAACCTGATCTTCCAAATCCCCTTGCGTATTGAAATCCTCTGTTGCAATTGTATCAGTACCCTAATGAGATGCCTTTGCAGCTCCCTTTGCAATCTCAAGCCCACATCTTGGCTACTATTTGGAGGCCTATATGTGATTCCCATAATGGTTTTTTTCACCCTTCCCGCTTCTTAACCCCAGTCACAGAGATCCGACATTCACTGACTGCATGTCGCCTCTTTCTAAAGACATAATTTCATCTCTTACAACAGAGCCATCCCACTGCCTGTCTTTCAATACAAAGTACATCCTTTGATGGTAAGCTCTCAACCATGGCCTTCTTTCAGCTGTGACTCAGTGATGCCCACAACATTATACCCAACAATCTGTAATTGCACCATGAGTTCATCCATCTTATTCTGAATGCCACATGCATTTAAATACAGGACCTTCAGTCCTGCATTCTTCACCCTTTTGAATTTTGTATCAAACACATCTATCTTTCCGATGTAGCCAGCCATTTGTTTTCTTTAAATTTATGACTATTATCACTCAGTATTCACTGATTATGCACCCATGAATTCATCTGTTTCCCACCTTTTTTAAACCTGACCATCGCCTTTTTCGAAGAAAGTGCGCTTAGCTTTTTAAAAAAAAAACTAAAACGTCTCACTGCGCTTTTTTTTACTTGAAATTCTCAATATACTTCAGCAGGCAGGGCTTCTTGCGTTCATTTTAAAACTTCCTCATCGTTCTTGTTGTTATGTATCTCCAAAACATGAAACATTAACTACAAATAGCAACATGGAGCCTCACTCTTCGTACACATTGGATATCAAATTAGATGCATAGCTTTGAGCTTTGACTTTGCACACTACCTCTTCAAATCTTCATTTTTGGAGCAAAGAATGTGGCTGTGCTAAAAGGAAACCTCCTCAGTGCTGAATGCTTATCAAGGTTGGGTCTTGCTCCAAATCGTAAAACTTTGCATAAGATAGTCTGTATAGATGCACATCAGCCATATGCCTGCTCAAGTTATGAAAAATGTTACAATGACCTTTTGATGAGTTTTTTTTCACTGACTTAAATAACTGTCTGTAATGTCCTGGCTAAGATGTTACTGCTAATGTTGTAGGGTAGTTCATTTAATGGCTTTCTGTAGAAGCAGTGTGTGCTGCTGGTAGTGATTAGGTTACCGTTAAAGGTAAGGGTTTGCAATGTTCAGCTCAGGAATGTTGGCTCAGCCAATCAGGATGGTGGAATTCAGAGAAGGTTCTAGAGAAAGCTGGGTGGAGAGGTTTTGTGATGGACACTGGGGAAGGTTGCGGTCTTTTTGGCGGGAGCTGGGAGAAGGGAAAATGGCCGAGGATGCCGTCCCTGTTGCACAAGGTGCTTTGTGAAGATGAATGGCTTCAAGGAAGAAGGACCCATACTCCCATGGGGGATCCCGTTTGTTCGAGATGGATTTCATGCTGTATTCAGCAGATGGTGTGTGCATTCACACAGATCGTGAGTCCAGCGCCTGACAAACTCAAGATTCCGTGCACATTTGGACTGGGTTAACTGTAATGGGCCCTTTATATATTTTTTTCTTTTATTTTGCCTACTAACAGTTCGATAAAGCTAACATTTGTAAATATACTTTCTTTATAATTGTATGCAGTGTACAATCTATTATTTCTTGCTGATGGCTAATTGCATAGGGCCGTATTTACATAGTGTTCACCCATATTGGCGTGTGGGTGGTTGAAACATTCCAGCTTCCCTGTTTTGGTGGAACCCAAGTCATAACAACCTTAGATGTATGGAGTTTAAGAAAGATGGTTTTCTCACCACTGAGTCCAGTGGCTCTTAGCGAAGAGCTAACGAGCTGTGTCTCTATAGACACCCAGCAAAAAGAGGTGCATTTATATGTAATTTCAGTGCTTGTTTGTCTCTTATTCCCTGCTAGCAATTCCTTTCATTATTCATAACTGCTGTTGCCATATAATGCCAAACAAATTATTAAGGTGAGGAATTCCTTTAAAAGGTATTCACAGTACTGGATTATATCAGAATCAGAATCAGGTTTATTATCACTGGCATGTGATGTAAAATTTGTATTGACACAGAAAAGGAACTCCAATATCATTCGAACATACTCCAGACAGTTTAATTCCATCCAACACAAACTCTGGGAGCTACATTTCAAAATCCCTTTGTATGTACCTGTCATTGTAACCTAACTGTCAAATTGATTTATCACTGGCTCAGGATAAACTCCAGACAACAGAGAACATGGGCCATGCTCATTGTTGTGGCCGTTTAAAATAATATTAAGTTTTTATGATGGATCTTTCAAACCCAGTGCAAGACAGATCTGCAATATTTACCTGCAATAACAACCAGTGACAAATACCATCTTTGCAAGCAGTAACATCAAGATCTTTACATTCATTCCTTCATTGACAAATATCCTCCCCATGTAATGTCACCTTCCGTTAATATGTTCCCATAAAGGAGATTAGTAATGTTTTCAAAAGTGCAAATCACCCATAGCCAAATTTTCACATCAACGCCAGAGCCATTCTGAATTACCTAAGTGATATTCTCTACCAACCTCTTGTCTAATGACATTCTACCACTCACTCCTGGATCATTAAATATTTGGCTTTACTCAATCAAACATTTCCTTTTATAATATGAACCAAGAAATCTATTTTAGCATTGGTTTATGGTAATTAAATCTATTTTCTAACTAAAACACAAAATGCTGGCAGAAATCAGCAGGCCAGACAGCATCTATGGGAGGAGGTAGTGACAACGTTTTGGGCTGAAACCCTTCATCAGGAGTGAAGTAACATGGGATGGTCGAGGGGGATAAGAAGTGGGGGGAGGGATGAAGTAGAGAGCTGGGAAGTGATAGGCTGGAGGGAAATGGGCTAGGGGGAAGGTGGAGAATTATGGGAAATGAAAGAGAAAGAAAGGTAGGGCTGGGGGAGATTATAGTGAGGGGGGGAAAGAGAGAGAACGAGAAACAGACTAAAATTATAGATAGGAATGGGGTAAGGGCGGAGAAGGGGTATCAACGGAGGTCTGTGAGTACCCCTGCCCCCCCCTTACCCCATCCCTATCAATAATTTTAGTCTGGTTCTCTTTCTCTCACTTTTTCCCCCCTCACTATAATCTCCCCCCAGCCCTACCTTTCTTTCTCTTTCATTTCCCATAATTCTCCACCTTCCCCCAGCCCATTTCCCTTCAGCCTATCACTTCCCAGCTCTCTACTTCATCCCTCCCCCCACTTCTTATTCCCCTCCCGACCATGCCATGTTACTTCACTCCTGATGAAGGATTTCGGCCCAAAACGTCGTCACTACCTCCTCCCATAGATGCTGTCTGGCCTGCTGAGTTCTGCCAGCATTTTGTGTTTTTATTTATTTCCAGCATCTGCAGATTCACTCGTGTTGCCTATTTTCTAACCGTCTGGATCCCTTTCCTAATTGTTGTTTTACCCTTCCTGTAATAATCCAAAATATTTGTCCTCTCGTTTGTGTTCTATGCATCAACAGAAATAGCTAACAGTAATTAGATTATCACCTTATCCAGCCTCTTTGAAGGTAGCCTCTCAAGGTCAAAGGTGATTTGTTTTTGTTGTTCCAATGCAACTTTTATAGTCAATATGAGACTCACAATCACTGCCACTGGTGAAGCAGGCGAGGTTTCACAATGTGGATGAGTCAAGAGTACAGGAAGTGTTATGCTCATGCTGTGGTTTGAACTGGGTTTTCACAAGTTTCTGATGAAGAGACACAAAGTTCTCAGTGCCATTCCAGATGCTCCTTTTTCATTTGGAGTAATCATGGATCTAAGACTCTGTGAATTGATGAGGATGTTATATTTTTTCAATGAGGCTTGGGGCCATCTAAGAATTGTTTCCTTTGTCCCCATTATAATCTTCAATGCTGGAATAAAGTGCTTATTTTATGAGTCTGGTGTCAGGCAGTCTAAAATATGGTCTTCCCAACAGAGTCAGCTAATATAGCTTTAACCTCAGTGTTGGGGATGTTGGTCCAGGAAACCACATTGATATTGGTTCACTTATTCTACCAATGGATTTGCAAAATTTTGCAGAGACAATGTTAGTGGTTGTAATCCAATGCTTTGGAGTATCAGCTATAGATAATTCATATCTTGGAGCATATAGGAGACTGCTAAACAGTAGAATCTATTAGATTATATCGCTAAACCAGAACTGCCAAGATAAATCCTCCCTCCATGGAATCCATTCCATTTGATAAACTTACTGTGGCAGCAATTTATTTCTATTAAGGGATTTGCATCTAAATGTGTACACTAGGGGCTAAGTGAATACCATCTTTACTGAACCCCACTTCCTATTTGACCATAAAAAATAGGACCAGAAGTAGGTAATTCGGCCCATCGAGTCTGCTTTGCCATTCCATCATGGCCGAATTATTATCTCGCTCAACTCCATTCTCCTGCCTTCTCCACTTAACCTTTGACACGATGACTAATCACGAACCTATCTAGCTCTGCTTTGACTGTACTCAATAACTTGATCTCCACAGTCAACCGTGACAATGAATTCCACACTCTGGCTAAAGAAATTCTTTGTCATCTCTATGTTAAAGGGACATCCTGCTACTCTGAAGCTGTTGCCTTTGATCCTAGACTTACCCAATGATAGGAAACATCCTCTTTACGTCCAGTCTAACTAGGGCTTTCAATATTTGATAGGTTTCAATCATATCCCTCTTTATACTTTTAAATTCAGGCCCAGAGTAATACATTAACACTTTTATTCGTGGGATCATTCTCATGAATATCCGTTAGACCCTCTCCAATGCCAACACATCCTTTCTTAGATAAGCTGGACAAAGCTTTTCACAATACACCAAGAGCCATCTGACCAATGCCTTATAAAGACTCAGCATTACATCCTTGCTTTTATATTCTAGTCCGCTCAACATAAGTGCTCATCCTGTGTTAACCTTTAGTGAATCTTGCAGAAAGACTTCCAAGCCTCTTTGCACCTCTGATTTCTGAACTGTCTCCGTTTAGAAAATAGTCTACACCTCTATTCCTTCTACCAAAGTGCATGACCATACTTCAAATTGCATCTGCCATTTCTTTACCTATTCTCCTAATGTGCCAAAGTACTTTCAAGACTCCCCCCTTCCGCAACTCTACCTGCCCTCCACCTATCTTCCTATCGTCTGCAAACCTGGCCACAAAACCATAAATTCATTGACATATTATGTGAAAAGGAACGGTCCCAACACTGAAGCCTGCAGGATACCACTATTTACCAACAACCAACCAGGAAAGGCCCCTTTTATTTCCACTCTTTGCCTCCTGCCAGTCAGCCAATTTTCTGTTCTTAAATAGTGTGGATGGAACAAAATTGGAGCAAACAAAAAGTACTGTTAAAAATATTGGGAAAGATATGCATGTATTTCTATCTCTTCCAACAAAGGAGACTTTGAAACCTTGGACAATGTGTAAGAGATGAGTGCTCAAGAGTTGCCAATGCTGCTGCTGTATTGAGACAAACTAAAGGAATGACTTATTAATGAACAATGTGGGAGAAAATAGGTAAGTATGGACTGTGTTAGTGTTAGCTTGTAGATTTTGTAGAATATAGCCCATTACATATAAAAATTTGTGATTTTGAATTAAGGTGGTGGAGCAGAGAACAAATACAGTGCAATCACGTACCTAACTGACTTAAGTAGGGAGAGATAACTCAGCGAATAAATCAGGTCAAAATTAGGTAAGAAAAATAAATTCATCCCAATATATATCAAGAAATGTCTAAAGCCTCTACAGAACATGGTGTGAAAGGTGTAAGCTATGTAAGCTTAGAGTCATTGAGCTTACAATAAATGTATGTGGAAAAAAGATGGAGATACTGAAGAAACAAAAAGAATGGTGGTAATTAGAACTATAACTACATTTGTCTTGTCAGATTATAAAAGGAAGCACTATTGATACCGTTATCAATACAACACAGGACAGATATGGTATAAGGATTGCATATTTGATCAAAAGATAGGTTCTTACAGAAGTTAAGTTCTCCTCTGAGAAAAGGCTTGGAATCAAAAAATATTTGCTATTGATAGGACCTCTGATACACTGGTTAAGACATTGTCTGTAAAAGAGTCCTGGGCAGTTGTATCAAAGTATCTAATGTTTTCAGAAGGACCTGGAGCATCAGGCACATCATGAATGTGGAAAGATAAAGAAGTGTAATTTAAAAGAAGATTATTTAAAATAAATTATCAATCAGATTAGTTTATGGATTTGAGTAGAAGTAGGTGAACAAAGTTCAGGAAGATGAAAATTGGAGACAGTAAGAGATAATATCTAGATAAGCTGGCAGACCAATTGAAATTGTCTATTTTGTGGCACTAGCATTTATTGTATACATTAAATGGTACAAGTCTTTCTTGTCTTGGCATGCATTTTTTTCTCGAGGAACAAATTTGTGAACCTTACTAATGTACAGTGAGCAGGCTAAGACTAAGAAAGCCTATGTACATAAAACAAAGATTGGACCCACATAAGAAATACTGGCATCTTTATCACAATTAAAATAAACTCATAAATCACAGCTAAAGTAAGGGGAAAACTACAGACAGATGAATTGGTAGTGAAACACCCTGGTTAATGATGGTCTCTCATGCAGGCAGTAGTATTGCTCATTCGAAACAGTTTTAAAGCAAAATACCAATGCAATTTCTTCCAGTAATAACATACAGTCATTTATTTCAATTGTAGCAAAACGTAAGTCCGTTCCAAGCAATAAAAACACCCACTTACAAGACTACATCCAGGATTAATTGAACTCTTTCACAAAAAAATTACAATTTCATTGAAAGCACATTAGTATATATTAGTCTTTCATATATTTTTCATGGCTTATGAAAATAAAAGCAGGCAATATTTATGTTTTGTGAATCCTGTTATCACATAGAGAGCTAAATATGCCATATAGATGCTTGCAGCACTATAAAGAAATTTATGACAGATTTTTTTTTGTACATGGGTTTTGCAAGGATTTAAAAATTGCTCCATGTTGGGCTTCTACATCCTTCATGTGTCAATCTAATCTGTTGGGAATCTGAAATCTATCTGAATCAAGTCTTCTCC
The DNA here is from genome assembly GCF_030144855.1 of Hypanus sabinus. NCBI lineage: Eukaryota > Metazoa > Chordata > Chondrichthyes > Myliobatiformes > Dasyatidae > Hypanus > Hypanus sabinus. The sequence continues at coordinate 68,766,561 of NC_082713.1, read as the reverse complement.
AAACCAAGCCTTTCACCAAATCTGCCTGATCTTACAGCAGTCAATGCACTGCAGTGTCAAAACGGAGCCTCCACTTTCTTTTTCTCTTTTTGAGTTTTCTAAGACTTCTTTCTAAACATTTTTTATTGTCAAATCATGTTTCAAACATAAATGCAGAGGTAGAGTCAGCCAGCTTTCCTTATTACTGTGTATCATGTAAACTGTGCATAGGTAATCTCAAAGTCAAATTCATTCAAAGCATTGAAGCCAACTCTATTCAATTAAAAAAAAAATTCGCTTCTAGCTTTAAGGGGATCAGTTGGCTTTTGAAAGTTGCACAAGAAGTTAGAAGTGATTGCACATTCCTCACTAAAGCTACCTTTAAAAATCAATCCAACACCCAATTGTTGACAAATATGTTGAGATACCCAGACATCTCAATTAAATTCAAAACTATTCAGCAACCTTGAGATTATGTTTCCTTCTCTGACAATGCTGCCTGACCTACTGAACATTTTCACCATTCTGTTTTTATTTCAACTTTCCTGGGTCTACAATTTTTTTTGTTTTCTCTATTACAGCTGAGGTCATTGAAGAAGGGTGGAAGGACCCATGTACCTTCATGGTAAAGTCAGACTATGATGTAGACTATGAAGTGCAACATCAGACATTTCATTATCAAAGCACCACACATTGTGATTTCAATCACAAAATGATGTAAGTTACTAATGTGCAGCAAACTTACACATTAAAAGTAAAGTCATGTCAAATATATATATATATATATATATATATATATATATAACTGAGAAACTATTCACTTGCAATTCTCGAATATGCAGCGGAATTAGTTCGCGTTCAATTACTTTTTGTCCGCTCAACCAGGTTCAGAAATGCCATTCAATTTACCCACTGTGTGGCGCTAGTGAAGTTAATTTCTTGAGTCCTTCCCAACTGTTCAAGACTTGTATTGTAAAGGAGTTTTAGACATAGATTCAATTAAATAATTATGTAAACTACTTAATTATAATTCTTTATTTCACATAAATTGTCGAAATATATAAAATACTATTAACTCTCTGCACATGTACCTGGAGTTTCAGAACAACAAGGAATGTCCCTCAAAACTGTATTAGTGGTTGTTCACTGTTCAGATCGACCCTTCAGCGAAAAGACCGAGCGGCTGCATGCAATTATCGTCCTACAAGTATTAGAGAAACACGTGAACTCTTATTTCCCCCACCCCATCAGGATTGCAATGTAAATGTTGGGAATTGTACTTACAGGACAACACACAGATGAGACGTTATGCGGACCCGAGGAAATTCATACTGCACGGCCACTACCGATTCAGAAAACAAATTGTTAATGCCAAGAGCGCTCCCACACTGCCCCGGTTCACAATGCACTTTGCAGTCTGATCTCTAGGGTGAATGTCTCAGTTTACACGTGTGCATTTGCTTTCTGTTTGACTAACCAGGTCGCATTGCATTGAAGGAGCTTTTTTTCCCCATAAGATGCGTGCTCAATTTGAGGGTTTCCGTAAGAAAAATGCTGTCCTCTTTTTATTTATGAAAACCCTTGCTTCGACTCCCCCGGCAGCTGCAGTGATAAAAGTACCCAAACGAGACTGGCTGCGTATTTACTATTTCATAACAGCAAAAGACAGCGAAACATAGGCATCGTATTTCGTCCTCCCCGGGATAACACCATTCGGCTGATGTGCTGTTGTCTTGTCTGTCGTTGAATGATTTAATATGAAACCCATTACGTTGATAATTTTACCTGAATCTTCCCTCCGTTTCAATTTACCTGGGGGATTTTTAATAGCATTGAATCTCATTCAGACTGTATTCTGGTACTCAATCAAATATTACAGGCGCCACTTCAGTCTTATTGATCACGAGTTCCGACTGACTCAACCACAAAGAACTCCGCGTATATATTAACAACGTAAATAAACTCACTGGGCTTCGTGTAAAAAAACTTGCTGAATCATTTCGGTTGGAACTCTCATAGTGGGTCTAATCCAAGTGAACCATTCGTTGGGAATTTTTAAAAAACATATCTTGACATTTCTTTCCGGGGATATCTATCTGCGGCTCTTCAATGACTTTACAAGAAACCGCGGAGGGTAGAGAACGGGTTTCTTTCAGAAGCTGGAGCAGAATATCGACAGTAGGGAATCCGACTTCAAAATTAATTGTCTCATTCTCTCGCCTGTGCAAGGGGTAATACATAAATACCGTCACTACCCCAATTCTACACCTCCCACACACAAAAACATATCCTGCTCAAGATTAATGTTCCAGAATTCCGAATTCAGAGACTCGCCAGTAAGCATTTAATGTGGTTGTAAGTTGGAAAGAGATGTCTGTCTTGAATTTGTCTGGTTTGAAGTCCAATAATATGAATATTTGCAGCTCAGGGGGCGATTAGAAAACGCCGCCACTGCCCTTAACACAGGTTATAATTGCAATATTTAAACGCGGCAGTTGTACTGGCATTCACAAATTAATTTTTCCAATCACATCCATGTTAATCGCCAATTCTCAATCATTTAATGAGACTGCAAAAGTCTATCAAGCAACGGAAAAGGGGGGTTTCATTCAATTTTTTTGTTTTCTTTTGAAGAAGTAGCCTTTAAACCGTCGTTTGAAAAACAATTGTGTCCAATGTTCAGCTATCTGTAACTTGATCTATTTTGCTTTTATACATACACACGCAAGCGCTCGCTGGGACTCTTAAACATGCGTTCTCACGTACACACATGTATGCACTTACACACTCACACACACACACTAATACGGTTCGCGTTCGCGCGCGCACAGACACACACACACAGGCGCGCGCGTATTTACCCTCCTACACAGTGAAAGAAAATTGCCTTTACCACACACTCACTCTCTTTCTTACACACAGATGCACGCTCTCTTTCACACTCAGACACGCATCTCCAAGGCTCCACCTTCCGTGATGGAATCATAGGAGTGGCGGCTTATCCTCTCAGCTCCCGAAAAAGAACTTGTCAATTTTAAGCTGTCAATCAAGCGCTGCCCTCGTCTCTCATTGGCTGGAGCTAGCCTGGTCCCGGGACTCAGCCGCGCCAAGCAGAATCGCCACTCTTCAGTTGCACTTTGCAATCGCAGCGTTGTGAGGTCGGACCCGCGGCAGCCGGGAGTAGCAGCTCCCTGCTCGAGCTGCTTCGATGTTCGAAGAATGTATTATCTAAAATAAACTTCGATCGGAATAAAAGAGCTCAGGCTGGGATCTGAAACCAAATTAAACCTCTTGCCGCAGCATGCAACCTCTTTGTAGATCTGCAGATTTGGACACGGTTGGGTGCTGAAGTGAGTTCTGCACGAATTGGAACGGTTTTCTCCGCACACCAGTTTCTGGAGCTTCCTGCGGGAAACCTGGCGATCGGCTTCATTTTCTTAAAGACTTTATTGAGGATAATTGCAAGGTGAACGGAAGGTTGTGCGTGCGCCTGTGTGTATGTTCGTTTATTACTTTTGTGCTGGGACGGTGAGGATTTGAGTGTCGCTTTCATCATGCCCGAGTCTCAAAGCTGTTTGTGATGAATCCGGAATTCAACAAGTACTGCTCGGGCATGGATTTGATGTTGCTGCTTGCTCTGCTCTTTTGGGCTCGGGCCGCTGCCGTGATTAATTTGAAATATTCGGTGGTGGAAGAGGAGAGAGCCGGGACGGTTATCGGAAACGTAGCGAAAGACGCCGGCTTCTCAACTTGGGAGCAGCCGGTGCCTCTCTTCCGCGTCTTGTCTAACTCGGCGCCGCATCTGGTGGAGATCAATCCGTCGAGCGGTTTACTCGTGACCAAGCAGAAGATCGACCGGGATCCGCTGTGCGGACTGAACCCCAAGTGTGTGATCTCGCTGGAGGAGATGATCAACTCCATGGAGATTTGTGTAATCAAAGTGGAGATCCTGGACATCAACGACAACTCGCCCACCTTCCCCACTGAGCAAATCGATTTGGAAATCTCAGAGACGGCCAGTCCGGGCACTAGGATCCCCCTGGAGAGCGCTTACGACCCCGACTCCGGAGATTTCGGAGTGCAGACTTACGAGATAACGCCCAACGATTTGTTCAGGCTGGAGATCAAGAGCCGGGGAGACGGTTCTCGCTTCGCCGAGCTGGTGGTAGAGAAAGCGCTGGACAGGGAGGTCCAGTCTCACTACAGCTACATGATCACGGCTCTGGACGGGGGTAAACCCCCGAATTTGGGTACGGCCCAACTCAACATCAAAGTCATCGACTCCAACGACAACTACCCGGTGTTTGAGCAGACTGCTTATACGGTGAACGTGCTGGAGAACGCGCCGGTTAACTCGCTGGTTATCGACTTGAACGCTTCGGACCCGGACGAGGGAACGAACGGGGAGATCGTCTATTCGTTCAACAGTTACGTGTCGGACAAGACCAGGCAACTTTTCAAATTGGAACCCCGAACCGGGGCCATCACGGTGAAGGGCAACATCGACTACGAAGAGGGTAGTATCTACGAGATCGACGTGCAGGCGAAAGACCTGGGACCCAATTCGATCCCGGCCCATTGCAAGGTGACGGTGAACGTGGTGGACGTGAACGACAATGTCCCCGTTATCACCTTATTTTCGGTTAGCAGCGAGACGGTGGAGGTGAGTGAAGCCGCCCCTCCCGGCTATGTGATCGGCCTGGTCCGTGTCTCGGACCGCGACTCTGGCGCTAACGGTAGGGTACAGTGCAAACTTTTGGGCGACGTCCCCTTCAAACTGCAGGAGTACGAAAGTTTTTACACCATTCTGGTGGACGGAAAGCTGGACCGGGAGCAGAGGGACCTGTACAACCTTACTATCCTGGCGAAGGACGGCGGCTCCCCCTCGCTTCAATCTACCAAATCCTTCACAGTCAGGATTACAGATGAAAACGACAACCCCCCTCACTTCACCAAACCCTTTTACCAGGTCAGCGTTAGGGAAAACAACACCCCGGGCTCGCACCTCCTCTCCGTGTCTGCCAGGGACGTGGATTTGGGCTTGAACGGAAGCGTATCCTACCAGATTATCCCGTCGCAGGTGAAGGACATGCCCGTCTTCACCTACGTGTCCATTAACCCCAACTCGGGGGACGTGTATGCACTGAGGTCCTTCAATTACGAGCAGACCAGGTCATTCGAATTTAAGGTTATGGCTAAAGACGGGGGTAACCCCCCGCTGGAAAGTAACACTACGGTGAAGGTGTTTGTATTGGATGTTAATGACAACGTCCCCATTATAACTGCGCCGCCTTTGGTTAATGGTACGACTGATGTCTACATCCCGAGAAACGTTGGCTCAGGCTACTTGGTGACAGTGGTGAAAGCTGATGATTATGACGAAGGTGACAACGGCCGCTTGACATACGGCATCGTGGATGGCGACCGGGGCTTCTTTGAGATGGACCAGGCAAGTGGAGAAATCAGAACCACTCGAAGTTTCGGGGAGGGGGCTGAGACCAACTATGAACTGATCGTGGTGGCGCAGGACCATGGTAAGTCTGCCCTCTCCGCCACTGCTCTGATCGCCGTCTATCTTTCACCTGCTTTAGATGCCCAGGAATCGATTGGGTCCTTGAATTTATCCTTAATCTTTATAATCGCCTTGGGGTCCATTGCTGCAATCCTGTTTGTGACCATGATCTTTGTAGCAGTCAAATGCAAGCGAGACAACAAGGAGATCCGGACGTACAACTGCAGGGTGGCCGAGTACTCTTATGGACAGCAGAAGAAGCCGAAGAAAAAGAGTAAGATCAATAAGAACGACATCAGGCTGGTGCCCAGAGACATAGAGGAGACTGACAAAATGAACGTGGTCAGCTGCTCTTCCCTCACCTCCTCCCTGAACTACTTCGACTACCACCAGCAAACTTTGCCCTTGGGTTGTCGCAGGTCGGAGGCTGCCTTTCTTAATATGGAGAACCAGAACTCCAGGAACGCCAGTGGGAACCACGTGTACCATACTTTCACCAATACCCAGAGCTCTCAGCAGCAGCCGGACCTCATCATCAACGGCATGCCGCTTCCAGAGGTGAGTGCTTCTAAGAATCGATTTTGCATTCAAGCCCAGAATTGGTACTTGGCTATTGATGCAGTCTCTAACTGATAGCTCGATCAGTTTCACTACATCCACTGAGATGCGATATTGACAAGGAGATTAGTGCTGGGAAGAAATACAATTCCACAAAGAAAATGTTAGCTGGACCTAGATTTTCTTTTAAAAATGCATACATTTTTTAAAGTTACTTATATGGGGGGGGGGGGGTCAATGAGTAGCTAGTTTAGTAAAGCTGGCTTACCTCAAACGTGTTGGAGAAGAGAATATTTCAAATTTTGTGTTACAGGTTATTGGTTTCACTAAGTCCGACTCAGCGTTAAAAACTGAGAAAATCTGCATTCTAACTGTCAGTGGACTGCCCATTCTTTACTGGACGTACTGCATTAGTATGAAGCGTGGGGTGGGTGGAACAGCAAGGCTGGCTGCACAAAGCTTCAATTGACTGAAAGCTGCAACAATATGTGATACTCATGTTATTCCACCATCAGGGTGGCTAAAGAGAAGTTTGTGACCCATGCTGGGATCAGTAACATCACTGCTGCTGAAAATACAGGAGCTTAAGCATTCTCCTTCTTGTACAACCGTGGTCTTTTTGGCAGGTCATCTTAAAGCTTGTCTTGAGAAAGTTGGAGCAAGGGAGCTAGGCCATAAATGTAAAATGAAATGAATAACACAGCAATGAAGGGGTTGAAAGTTTTTGAAACATTAAACAGGACTTGATAGTTATTTTGTGAAGTAAGTACAGATAAACATCACAAACAAGCGGAGAGAATTGGGAAAAATAAGGAATTAAAAATGTTTGCACTAGGAGGAAACATTTTGATGCATCAGCAAGAGTACAGTAAGACAAGCTGATTACTTTCATCTCCTTTCCCAAAGAAAGGAAAAGAAAGAGTGGCTTGTTTGTAAAAATCTCCATGAGCTGTAAAAATTCAACTGAAAAAGGGAAGCAAATCCTGAGAGCTTTAAAGTAGAAACAAGTGAGAATAGCTTCAAAACAAAGGCAACATCAATCAGAAACAGTGGGAGATCAGTGATGACATTATACAGTGGATTTCCATTAATTGGGACCAGTACATTTTGACCCAATTGAGCAGCTGCCCCAATTAGCCTAAGTTTCATGGAAATAGTTAAAAAGGTATAGAAAAGACAAACTACTGCAGTAACAAATTATGTTTTAAATGAAATACAGAATAAAGTAGAACACTACTAAAACTATAAAACGGTGTATGAATTTCTAGTAGTTATTGATGGAGGAATTTACTCAGTGTATGCTGATGTTTTCTTGTGATTGACTGTAAATAAACAAAATCATTGCAGACCCCTAGTGCAGATTGTGGACTACTTTCAAACAGAGCTTTGGATGATTGCATCCTCCAAACTTCCATTTTGATTTTAACATTCAAGATGATTGTTATACCTCTACTCTAAATACTGTGTAGTACCTAACTTCTGAAGTAGTGAAAACATTTAATTTTCATTCCCTGCCATTTCTGGCATCTGCAAACCTAAATGCCTGAAACTGCACTGAGTAAAACAGTTCTGAATTTTTTTTACTGTTTACTTCAGATGTTTATCTGTACTTCCTGACAAAAGCCACTGCTTTTTAAACACAAGCGTTGCAAGTAAGACTTTTTAAGACTATTTATTCTAAAAGCACAGTGTAGTGTCTGATGGCCACACAACGTGCACACAATTGATCTTAGAAAATGTTTGGCAGCAGTCTCCTGTCCCACTTAAGCGGCATATTGTCCCAAATAAACGAAGGGAATCCCAACTATTTTCTTGATTAGTTTTTGTTCATTAAAAGTTGTCCCAAATGAGCGACTATCCCAATTAACTGGAATCCAATGTAGTTGGAAAATAAATCAGACATTTTATTAAAAATGCATATCCTTGTCTTATGTTAGCAGCTGATCTTATACACAGATTTACTTAAAGCATCCTGGGCTGTTAGACTTCCGACATTCTTCTTTTCTCTTACTGAAAAGAATGAAGAATTGCCTACAATAAAGGAGTGACAAAGACATCTACAGAATAGATGCTTATTGCTTAAGAATAGATTGCTTATGGTTATTGTTCCATCAATGGATTGACTGGTCACTCAAGCACTCCCAACTGCACATCCTGTTTCTGCACATGTTGCTGAAAGAGAAACTTGCAACTGGTAGTAAAGGATGGGTACTTCTATCACTGGTTTGCCCAAGGAAATCTTCATAGTTTGTGTCTGTAAAATAGTGATTTCTACTCACAAACTTTACCTCGCACTGAGCTTCAATTGTAGTTCAGCTCATTTGCCCTGTTGTATCCTCCATATGAAGGCAGTCATCATAACAGTGCACGCCAGTTAAATAATTGATTGAAAACTCAATTTATTCTTCAGGCAGAGGGAATAGTTGAATGCAGTAAATATGTGTGGCAAAGTACAATTTGACTTGTTTGCCCATCAACTGCCCAAATTTAAAACAAAAGCAGGATTTTTAAAAAATCATATTGTGTATTATAAAGAAAACTAAGCATATATTGTATCTCAGTAGCTTGCATATAATTAGTGTGCTTCATAATTAAATGGATATGAAAAATGTTATAGTCAAGCTCAAAAGGTCAAGTTTTACAATAGTACTGTTCATTCAGCATGGCAGGTGCTATATTCTGAATTTTTCTTATATTGTAAATATCTTGATATAGTGTCACTGAATATCTATAGTTATGATTAGTTTGTGTACTTCGATGCACATCATTGAACAGTTTCTCTCCACCATCCCATCTGCACTAAATACAAGTTCGAATTAGCATTGCGGATGTGCTAGCTCTCGGCATGAACAAAGAAAAGGGCATGTAGAACTATGGCAGTGTAGTCAACAGGACTTCCCCTGTGTGGCTCCAGCAGCTGCTTTGTCATGAGTGTCAGTCTATTTTATCTTGATCTGTTGTGACCACAATAGCTAAAGGAAGGCACCTTTGATTTTAATATTCTGTGACGTTGTGAGATGCCCATTGCTCAGACTATATATTTCCATTAAGTGCGTGATGAGAGCAGTTTTTTTTAGGTGCCCTGAAGAAAAATATATCAGGAATTAATAAACACAAAAGATTTTGCAGAACATAGACATCTAGGGCAAAACACATAAAGTGCTGAAGGAACTCAGTAGGTCAAGCAGCATCTATGGAGGGAGATGAATAGTCAAAGTTTCAGGCCAATACCCTTCATCCGTATGGGAAAGGAAGGCGGAAAAAGCAGCTTATGAAGGTAGGGGAGGGAAAGGAGTGGAAACTGGCAGGGTAAAACCAGGTGAGGAGGAAGGTGGGTGGATGGGGGAAAGGAGATGATGTAAGAAACTGGGAGGTGATAGCTGGAAGAGGTGAAGAGCTGAGAAAGAAGGAATCTGATAGGAGAGGACAGTAGACCTTGAGAGAAAGTGAAGGAGGAAGGACACCAGAGGGAGGTGATGGCTAGATGAGGAGAGGAGAAGTGGTGTGAGGGGAATCAGAATGAAGAATGGAAGAGAGAAGGGAAGTTTGAGAAATCAATGTTCATGCCATCAACTTGGAGGCAACCCAGATGGAATATGAGGTATTGCTCCTCCAGTGTGAATGTGGCTTCATCGTGGCAGTAGAGGGCACCATAGACATGCTTGTTGGAATGGGATAGGAAGTCAAATTGAAATGGGTGGCCACTGGGAATTACCGATTTTTGTGGCAGACGGAGTGAAGGTGCACGACAGTGTGGTTCCCTCTCTGCATCAGATCTCACTAGGAGCACCAAGTACAATAGGTAACCTCAAACAGATTCGCATTTGAAATTTGGCCTCATTTGGAAGGATTGTTTGGATCCTTAATAATGTTGACGGAGTAGGCATAGGGACAGGTGTGGAAATTGTCTCACGTACAAGGATAATTACCACAAGGGGAGGGTTATAAGGACAAAGGAGTCGCATAAAGAGTGATCACTAGAGCAATTGGAGGGGGAGGGGAAGACGTGCTCCAAGTAATCATTCCAGGTAAGGTGACACTTCACCTGCAAGTGCTTCCGGTGCAGCCTACTCTACTTAAGTGATGCTGATTGGGTTGGGGGACGACTTTGTCAAGCACCTTCACTCTGCCACAAAAGGCAGGATCTCTTAGTGGCTACCCATTTCAATTTGACTTTACTTTCCCATTCTGACAAGTCTTTCCATTTCATTGCCTCCTCTATTGGCATATAGTCCTCATATACCATGTGGTTAGCCCCCAATGTGATTGCATCAAGTTCTCTAACTTCTGCTAATTTCTTCTCTCTTCCTCCTTCTCTCTTTCCATTTCCCATGCTGATTCCCCCTCAACTTTTCTCTCCTCACCTACCCACCACTTCTCTCTGGGGTCCCTCCTCCATCCCTGTCTTCCGTGGCCCCTGTTCTGTCCAATCAGATTCAGTTTTCTTCAGCCCTTCAATTTCTCTACCTATCAACCTCCAACTTCTTAGTTCATCCCCCTCCTTCACCCACTCTTCTCCTCACAAATCACCTGCTAACTACCTCCACCCACCTTGCTCTGGCTTCCTGCTGCTTTAGTTCCAGACCCAATGAAAGGTCTCGACGCAAAATATGGACTGTTCATTTCCTTCCATAGATGCTGCCTAACCTGCTGAGTTCCTCCAGCACTTCATGTGCATTGCCCAGGAAATAAACAATGTATTTTGAATGATTTACTTGTTGCCAAATGTGGGCGTCTCAGAATTGCTTAGTTTAGGTAAACCTGAAATTAAGTTTTCTTCCCCAGCTCTTCTGAAGAAAAATGCCCTAACAGAAACATCTGGAGATTTGTTCTTACACCGTTGTTTACTTTGTGGCGGAGCAGTGTGTCTTGTGGGATATCTTCACAATAACATGATTAAGACATGCTTGTAGGTTACTTGTTCCAGAACTGAAATGGTAGTACAGTATAATGGAGAACCTTATAGGTCAGTGCAGGGTTAATTAACTCTATTAATTTCCATGGGTTTTTTAAAATCCATTACTTTCTGGGCCAGCAAATGAGCAAAGATCAAGGAATCTCTGGTGGAAAGTGGGTAAAAAATGGATTGATGGCAGTCTACACCAGGTCCTATTTGCATACATGTCAATGGCTAGGAACAGAAACAATTTTCTCTCAGCTACTGGAATGGATAAGAGGAACAGTACTGACAACGAAACGTGGAGTTGACAGTGCAGGCAAATGCCTCCTTGAAGTATTAATGTTTTGTCATTTTGCTTGGTTAATTCACAGATAGATATCATTTCCTAAACTTACTGAATTAAAGGATTCTTAAAATTTAGAATGAGTTTATGCATGAGATTGTTGTTAACATGGCTGCCTATGGGAAGATAGTGCTCACTAGTTGGTTACCAGATTTCCCAAATTACAACAGTCACTATAATCTTTAAAAAGTTTTTTTTAAGTGCTTTGGGCATCTTGAGGTTGACAAAGGAGCGATTTAAATGCATGATGTTCTTTGTCTAACTTTCATCCTAGTCTTGGAATACCACTGGGTAAATTAGTGGCTGTTACTAATGTAATGCACATTCGTGACATTATATAGGCAGGAAGATTAATAGTTAGTCAAGTACTCAACTGAATAATATTTTAAAATAAGGCAATGTAAAATGATTATTTATGATAAGTCTGCTTTATGTTTCTGATAGCTGTGTTCTGTAATTTATGACTGAGCATTAGTTCAGAGCCCTTAAATGCAGTTTTCAGTTGTCTGGCGTTGTAATCTGTACCATTTAATCAAAGATTTATTGCTCAGATTAGATTTCTCCTGTTTTGTTAAAGGAAGGTGCTGCAGGCATCTTCCAATTATCATTCATCAACATAAGGTAAAGGCAAATCTCCACAGGGATGGGTTGCAACTGTGGTTCAACCCATTGTACAAAACACAGGCACATTCCTCAAAGGTTACAAAAAGGTTACCGAATTGAGTAATGCATGGTACACCCTTGGAAAGAATGTGCACCTTTGCATATGACCTATTGGTTTCTAAATGGCCTTCTCTGGTGTGATCTATCTAAAAGCCTGGATTAGATCAGACTCCATAATAATGGGGTCCCTTTTAATGTCATCCAGAGATGCGTTCTCATTAAAACTGAGTTTCTACACAAAGTCTAAATATTGGTACTGTCTTCTTACCAATACAAGAGGAAATAGTGAAGGGCAACATCTGTGGTTTGGCATTGCAAGACGGCTGATGTGTGTCAGTTATGCTGCAGCCTCTATGCAGAGTGATCAGAATTAACTGAAGCCCTGTGAATCACCGAGTCAAGGACTTAAACAGGTCCTTCAGCCCACTGAGTCCATTCTGACTATATAGTAACCCCACATTAACCCCTTTCTGATTCTCACATTTTCATGATCACACCTTAGGTTCTGCCACTCACCTACATGCAGTACTCGGAGCAATTTACAGTGGACAATTTATATACCAACCTGCATGTTTTTGTGGTGTAGGAGAAAACTTGCAAACTCCACACTGACAGCATGTGAGGTTTGGGTTGATGCTGAGAGGCAGTGACTGTACTGGCCATGCCACCGTTGTGCTCTGTTGTTTGAAGCCATGCCCGTTTCAGGACAGTACAGAATGAAGCTCAATCTGAGATCCTTACAGTCTTAAGTCACTGTGCTTTGCATGCTTAGAGACCAGCAATTGATCCCAGAGTTAAAGCAAGAGGTTTTTTTTAATTCAGAGCGACTGGGCAGGAACATGAAACCCAGTGGGTAGCACTTGTATTTTATTTCTTACATCCAAGGGAGTAAAAACCTTTATGTTGCGTATCTGTCACAATGTACAAGCAGTAAAGAGGGGAACGTGGGAGGATATTGCCCAAACACCAAGATATCTGCATAATTGTTTTGTATACATGTAAAAACAGTCAAATACACAATCAGATGAATGTACAGTCAGATATGCAATCAGATCAATGTGTATTGATAAATCTGGTGGCCTGGTGAAAGAGCTGTCCTGGAGCTTGTTGGTCCTGGCCTTAATGCTGCGGTACCATTTGCCAGACGGTAGCAGCTGAAGCGGTTTGCGGTTGGGGTGGCTGGAGTCCCTGATGATCCTCCGGTCCCTTTGTACACATCTGCTGCTCTGAGTGTCCTGAATAGAGGAAAGTTCATACCCACAGTTGCACCACTCTCTTGCAGTGCCTGGCGATTGAGGGTAGTGCAATTGCCATATGACATAATGACACATGAGTGCTGGCCAGATTATTAAAATAATATTCATTATAATTTTTTTTACCATTTTCCAAGTTATTTCCTTATCACTGATTTCCATATACATTTTTAAAAATTCTGCTCAATTTCATGCCTGTTGAAAAGATGAACAATTTATTGTGAATGCTGCTTATCTGCTGCTATGTGCCTGTGATTCTGCTGCTGCAAGCGGAGTTTTGATTGCATCTGTGCATATATTGCTCCTGCATATGACAATATAGTCAGTTTTGACTTTACATGCAATAATGCATTTTTTGACAAAAGACTTGATTGTGCTAGGGCGGCAACTGGTAACTCTCTTTGATGTTTAACTTTACACTGGAACTTTTCTGAAGCAATGTAAGGTAACCATTGATATAACAATAGTGAGCAACAGGATGTGTTGGACTGAGGTCAGTTTACTAGCATTACAAAGGGTACATGACAATGTAGTCTCAGTGAGGGGTTGAGATGTTGGGGGCTGGGGATGCTAGAGGATCAAAGAAGAGTAGCCAGGTTTATCTGAAAGGTGGGACTGGTTGTATTGCAGCATTGCAGGCAAATTACCTTTATGGTAGCCAGCTGCAACCTACATTTGTAAAGCTTTGATGTAGGTCATCTGAACTTTTGGCGAAAGTGTAGTCAAAATAAGAGGGAAAATTAATAACTTAATTTCAATGAGAATTTACTCATCCTTTTGTGGTTCCTGTAACATGATCAGCAGATGTATTACATAAATCATTCCACTGTATGAATATTATTGAGATTGTGTCAGCAGTGTCTCATAATTAATGAAACATTTTAAATTCACCCAACTGCTAATCATTTGATCTTGTCAGACATTTTGCAGCACGATAAATGGATGGGAAGAGATGCACAAACCTGCTAAAAACAAGCTTGGATCAAGTCTTCACAATGCTGCAATCCTTAAAATAAAAAGTACACATTTAATAGATACCACATTTTCAAAACTTCAGTCATCAAACAGAGATTCATGCAAATATTCATGGAAAGGGAAAGGATTTTCTGTCCCAGAGGATATTGAGAGGGAAAGAGAGGCTCCTTTTTCTGGAAAAATATTGTAGATTTATTTGAATTTTTCAGTTCTGCGAACAAGATATTCGGCACATCACGTTGCAGAGAAGCAGCTATCTACAGACATGCAACTCAAAGAGATAGTTGCAAAAACAGCCAATGCCCCATAAAACAATCAACAGAATACATGCAGTCAGTATTTTGAACAGTCCAGTGGTATTGCACTTCAATATGAACTGACCAACCGTATAGCACTTCAGTAACAGTTACACATGAGCCATAGCTTAACCTTATCACTGTGAATGTCAAGAGTACTTGTCATTATGTGGATGGAGCTATCCATGGTTTGTCTTGCTGAGGATGTTGGGGGAACTATTCCCCAGTTGCGCTTGTAGTGTGAAAATCCGCCACTAAGAGGTGCATGTGAGCTGCCTGGGGAATGGCATTTAAGGGTTTTTTTGTCTGCTGGGAAGCAACAGGTCTGTTCTTGAAACAGTGATTCTGTTGTTAATCGGGAAGCGAGGGAGTGTTCCATTTATCATCATTTGTAGTTCTCTTTTGGGTCAATATTTAAGATCTGCTTCTTTTACTAAGTTTTCAGCCATTTGTCCATATGTTTACTTATATGCATGTCTCAGTGTCTAAATTCTATCTGATAATATTTCTTCAAAGAATTCTTCTACAGTACAAAGTTCTATAGAATGTGTTTTGCTTTGAATCAATGTGCTTTTCACCAAGCAGGTGTTATTTTGATACCAAGCTGATGAATCTTCTTTTAAATGTCACAAATCAAGCCTCACGCTAGATGGTTAATTCATGTTCCAAATGGCGCTGCGGAGTTCTGATTAGGCAACTCTCATCAGACAGCTAACATCTGTTAAGGAATCAGATTATTGGGTCAACATCACGTTGCTAATTGTGGGATCTTGCTGCGCACAGAACAATTTGTGTTTCCAGCACTGCGTCATGATGTTACTGGCTCTGAAATGTTTTGCGATGTCCCACAGTCTTTGAGGGTTTAGACAGACAGATTTGCTATCTTAAAAAATAAAAATAGTACGAGCTCAGAACTGGCACTGAGCTGGGCAAAGACACCATATAGATATGATGCAACTGTGTACTGGGAGCTAACAGCCAGCCGCTTGACTGCATTAACAAGGATGCAGGAGCAGGTGGCAATACTGAGTGCAGACTCATAGCCCTAAGTACAGGCGGGGGTCCCTTGCTAATGCCTGAATTGAGGGCAGTCAGTTTATATTTGTTAGACCCCGTCAAATGTGTGAGACCAACTCCTGCCTATTCAGTAATGTCAGAAAATGCCTTTAAAAAGACCAATGTGGTCTGTGAGTTATTGAATTCTTTGCAACTCTAACTTTGCACATGAGAGGTTAATGAATGGCTTGTATTGTAGGCCACTAATTAAACAAAGTTTTTAAAAGGACACAAAGTGACATGATTGCAGTAATTGATGTGAGTGTGATCTGTAGAAGGAGGAAGTAATTCAAAGGCTTCATTTTACTGCTGATCTGTGCTGTAAAGTATTGCCTGACCCCTGCAGTCCAGGTGCATCTTTTATTAGGTTTTTGTACACAGTAATGTGTGAAATGAGAGGAACACATAACCTTCAATCTGCTTTTGTTAAAGTAATCCTGAAATTGCAATGGAATTGGAATACTACTGGTAGCAAATTAAAAAAAATAGTACTGCCATACATAAGAACTGAAATGTTGGGTTGGTACTGCTAGAAAATGAAACTTTCTGTTGCATATTCATTTTGGGAGGATAGTAATTTCTCTCTTTAATGGGTGAATTTGAACAGTATTGTTTAAAAATGGCTTAAAAATTATTCCTAGCTGTCTGCTTTCAAACAGCTGAATGTTATGCCCATTTAGATGGCTTTGTTGGGTTTAATTCTGGCTGAAGTAAAGTCCAGTTTAGTCTGTTTGAAAATGTTTGCCTTTGTTACTAAAGGATAAAGAGGGTTGGGGGTTGCCAGAATAATTGCAGTGTTGCCCAGAGCTACTGAATGATGTTCATATTGATCAGAACACTTCGTGCAGCTGCTTCCTACGAGAGGTACTGTACACAATGAGGAAATAATGTTTGCTACGTGGAACAACCCATGTTCCAAGCTGCTCTTCCCTTGGTTATGCTGCTCAACTCTTCCTCCACCGAGACTGCATTAATGCTGCCTCATGCGCTCGTGTTGAGCTCGTCAATTTTGTCAACTTTGCCCTCAACTTCTCCCCTGCCCTTGAATCCATTTGGTCTATTTCTGACCTCTTTCTGCAGTCCCATCTCTCCCTCTCCATCTCTGGTGACAACCTGTCTTTCGACTTCTTTTATAATCCTTCCGATTCCCACAACATACTGACTGTATCTACACCTCTTCCCACCCTGTCTCCTGTAAAAATGCTATTCCTTTTCCTCAGTTCCTTCATCTCCATCACACCTTTTGCAAGGATGAGGCTTTCCTTTCCAGGACATCAGAGATGTCCTCCTCCTTCAAAGAATGGGGTTTCACTTCCTCACTATTGACTGCCCTCTCCCACATCTCCTCATTTTCCTAGACATCTGCACTCATGCAATCTTCCTGCCACCTTAACAGGGATACTGTTCCACTTGTCCAGCCTCCACATCCAACACATCATTCTCTGCAACCTGCGCTATCTTCATGGGATCCTACCACCAAACACAGCTTTACCTCCACCCACACTTTCGCTTTCTCCAGGAGTCACTCCCTCCAAGATTCCCTTGTCCCTTCATCCCTCTCCACTACTCTCCCTCCTGGCATGCACCGCAGCAAATGACTGAAATTCTACACTATTCATTTACCTTCTCCTTTACCTCCATGCAGGGCACTAAACTGCCCTTCCAGCGGAGGCAGGAGTTCAGCTGCAAATCTGTTGGGGTCATCCTTCGTGTCCGGTGCTTCCGATACAGCCTCCTCTACATTGGTGAGATCCCCCATAAATTGGGGGACCACTTTGATGAGCATCACCACCTCATCTGCCAAAAGAGGAATTTTCCAGTGGCAATCCATTTTAATTCCTAACCCTATTCCTGTTCAGACATGTTGGCCCATGCTCTCCTCCTTTGCCATAATGAGATCACTCTCAGGGTGGAGGAGCAACGCCTCAAATTCTATCACCTGATGTCACAACCACTGATTTTTCTTTCCAGTATTTTTCATTGCTCTGCCTTCCCTCTTCTTCTATTGCCCACTCAAGCCTCTTATCTCCTCTCACCTGCCTAACACATCCCCTTGGTGCCCCACCTTCTTCCCTTTCTCCTATGGTCCACTCTCCTCTCTGAACAGATTCCTTCTTCTCCAGCCCTTTACTGTTCCCACCCATTCAGCTTCAGCTGTCATCTCCTAGCATGTCCTTCTTCCCCACCCCACCACCTTTTCATACTGGTGTCTTCCCCCGTACTTTCTAGTCCTGATGAAGAGTCTCAGCTGTTTATTTATTTCCATAGATGCTGCCTGATCTTCTGAGTTCCTTTAGCATTTCGTGAGTGCTGTTCTGGATTTACAGCACCTGCAGAATCTCTTGTGTTTATATTTGGTTTACTGTCTAGCCTGAACCTTTGGATCTAAGCCATCATTTTCCTTCTGTTCTGGGACAGTAATAACAGGTTGCCTGTTCCACACACCTACACAGTTGTGTGCAGCATGTGTACGTGGTTGCTGCCCAGTGGGATTTATGTAAAGAAGGGAACGCAGCATTCCGAGGGAACAAATTAGACCAAAGTGAGCAGCGATTCAGTTTGCACAACACAGGTAGCCTCACAAGCAGAAAGCAATATGGCTGAGCAATGGGAGCAAGGTTGTTTGAAGAGAGTGCTGAAAGGGGATCTGGGAGCAGCATACTTAAAGGACTGGAGTGTATGGTGAGAATATAGCTCACCAAAAAGGAGATAGCACAATCAGATAGCTAGTAAGTCAAAGGCAGACACTGACTAGATTGTATGCATCTATCATATATGTATACAACAATTACATAGAAACTGTCTTAGTCTTCAGACTAAACAGGGGGCATTAAAAGTTTTGTAAAATCATATTCCTCTTGAAGTAGAATTTTATATCACAGTTATTGATTGTATGAAGATCATATAATGGGGCACCACAGTAGTGTAGCAGCATGATGCTGAAGGAATTAAAGGAGTTAAAGAGTAATTTTGATGTTGCTGACACACCAGAGGATGCAGTGTTAATTATACACTGTTTTCTGAACATGCTAGACGTTGTTCTCAAAATTCCCAGACCAAGGTTTAAATAAAGAACCGCCTGATGAGACAGTGTCCTAACGCAGGTTCTTAGAAGTAAACGGGAACTATCCATGCTAAACAGGTTCTTAGAACAATGATTCGCTAAATGATCAATTAGCTTATAAGTACCACACACAAAATGCTGGTGGAATGCAGCAGGCCAGGCAGCATCTATAGGAAGAAGCACGGTCGACATTTTGGACTGAGACCCTTTGTCAGGACTCGGGTCTTGGCCCGAAATGTCAACAGTGCTTCTTCCTATAGATGCTGCCTGGCCTGCTGCATTCCACGAGCATTTTGTGTGTGTTGCTTGAATTTCCAGCATCTGCAGATCTCCTCGTGTTTACCTTATCACTACCTTATGTTACTGTTGCTGGGCAAGTAAAGAAGAAATTGCACAAAAGCATAACAAGTGTACGCGACTACATGTATATAAAAAAGCCATACTTGTACAAGTAAATGGAGACCCTGATACAGACTCCAAGAGAGTGCTGAAGGAAGGTTCTCCCTAGAAGTGAGCTACTAATAAAAAAGCTGTTGCTTTCTCTTCTGTAGTACTGTGTGTTCTTGCATCAGGTAACGGGTAATAATTAGAAGTAAGGTTTAACAATGCCATTGCAGCTTGGGACATCTGAGTTCAGAGTTCAATTTTGGTGCCATTTGTAAGGAGTTTGTACCATCTCCCCATGACTGTGTGACTTTCTTCTAGATACTCCAGTTCCTCCCACAGTCCAAAGACATCTGGTCATTGTAAATTGTCCCGTGATTAGATAGAGTTACACGCAGACTTTGGTTCTTTGCGGGAATGGGACCTGTTCTCAGGGTTTCAGGATCGGCCACTGTTGTTTGGCACGCCAAGGGTTCGGCTCGTATTTGGAAGCCCAAGATCTCTGGGCTCTGGAGGCGGGCAGATCGAGGGTCGGTGTCACAGCAGGAGACTGGTGTGTCGTTGGGGAGGCCTGAAAGTCTATTGCTGAGGGCCTGAAGACCCGAGATCTTTGCGATCATCAGGCACAGAGCTCAAAAAAAGTGACAAAAAGGACTTTTTAACATCGTAAACTAGTGGGGTGTTGTTATGTCTCCCACCTGCTGCAAAAATTGGGGACACCTCTCTGTGGGTTGTCAAATGCTGGATGCAGTGCGATAGTCTTTGGGGTAACTGCAAGGTCTGTGTCTTTCCTATTGCCTAGCTCACGCTTGTGCTCAGTAGCGGGTGTGCTTTATTTTCAGCTGGGGGGAGGAGGGGGTTGTTGCTGGCTGTTGCTTACATGAAAGGGGGGGAGCTGGGGGGACTTCAGAGTTCTCACATTTAACTGTCGTTCTTTCTTTGGGGCACTTCTCAGTTTTCGTGAATGTTTGCAAAGAAAAAGCATTTCGGGATTATATTGTATACATTTCTCTGACATTACATTGGATCTTTGTACCTTTGATTAGAAATAGGCTTGGATTAAATCGGTGGGTTGCTGGTCGGTGCAGTGCAATGGCCTGTTCCATGCTGTATCTCTAAATAAATTATAGATAAAATCAACAATGCAATATAGTATTTTGAATGGACATTCACATTGTGAGATTTCAAAGGGTCTGAATTCATTGCTGAATACTCCAGGGGCAATCCTTATTGATTGTATATGGCTGTGCATTTTCCACTGGAGGGTATATCCTCTTGCATTAGCTAGTAATATCGATGCCAGGGATGTTGCTCAGAATCTATGAATCTATTTGTCTGATTTATGTCAGGATTTTGCTTAATCAGACAGTTGAGTCGTTTTTACATTTCAAGGGAAAGTTCTAAAACAGATAAGAGGGGCAACTTGTGGGTATTTGGAACAAGCTGGCAAAGGAGGCAGTAAAGGCTGGTACACACGAAGAGATCTGCAGATGCTAGAAATTCAAACAACAACACACACAAAATGCTGGTAGAACACAGCAGGCTAGGCAGCATCTATAGGGAGAAGCGATGTTGACGTTTCGGGCCGAGACTCTTCATCAAGACTAGTAAAGGCTGGTACCAATATAACATTTGAGAAACATTTAGACAGGTAGGTGAATGACATGGGCAAATAGGATTAGCTCAAGTAGACAACTTGGTTGGCATGAGTTGAGTTGAAGAGGCTGTTTCAATGCTATGACTTCATGACAGAACCTGGATCTGAGGCGAATGGAGGATTGTCCATTAGATTTTATTCTCATGCTTCAAAGTTCAAATTTATAATCAAAGTATGAAAATGATATACAAACTTGAGATTCATCCTCTTGCAGGCACTCACAAAACAAAGAAAGACAGTGGAATTCATGAATACAACCACACGCAACAAGACACCACATTTCCATTTTGCAAATGAGGACCAATCGCTCAAGTAGTTAAAAAAAAGTAAACAAAAGCACGTGGAACGTGAACTGCAGAGACTCTGATCGTGAGTCCACAGCTGCTGAACCCATTCGGTGCTGAGGCGAGTGTTGTCCATCCAGGAGTCTGAGGGTTACAGGCAACAACTTCTCCTGAACCTGGCAGTTTACGGCTCAAGACTCCTGCACCTCCTGTGTGAAAGGAGTTGTGAAAGCAGAGAAGACCAGTCAAACTCAGGCAGGCGTCGCTGATCACCCGCTCACTTCCCGCTCTCGTCCTGGACTGTTTCAATGCTTTAATCGGCGCAGGGTAATGGAGCCGCCCTTCTGCCAAATGGCCTCAGTGAAGTGCCTACTCCCAGCAAGGGCCACCCCAGCTGTACCTGCACTCTCGAGAGTCCAGTTTGCCGAGTCCACCAGGACTTCGCAGAAGCATCAACTCATTAGTCAATACAAAAGCACATCCTTAAAAGGGAAATTAGTACATATATTTCTGAACTGTGTTCGCAGTAGCCTGTAATTTTTCTTTTGCACACAAAACTACTAGATACTCTAGTACATATATTTCTGAACTGTGTTCGCAGTAACCTGTAGAGTATCTAGTAAAGCTGTCTGTAAAATGTTGCCAGCTCCATCTTGCAATATAATGATTCCTTACGATTGAGTGATTTGCTTGACTGTTCCAGAGCGCTGTTAAGAATCTTGCAGTGGCAGCACATTTGGGCTGAACTGCATAAGGGCAGCAGAAATCTTTCACTAACAAATACTAATGAACTTGGAGGACTTTATGGCCACCCAGGAGTTTTATGGTAACCATTTGAGATACAAGCTGATCTTACGTCCTTCACATGTTTTAGTTTTGAATTAGTCCAATTCTGTGAATTATTTGCCCAACAGCATCCTTTAGTCTACCACTCGTTTGTGTTCTGCACAAACAACAGGAGGTGTTGAATTTAAGTTAACTATCCATTAAAGAACAGTACAGTACCATGCTATACATTGTGTAACAGTAGATGAGCGGTAAAATTGTAGATTTATTGTATATCTTTCATCACACGTTTGTATGAATGATGATTACAGGATCTCATCTGAAAATACTGCTTGTTCACAATTAAATTAATTTTAAAAATCTTGTTTTTTTCCGTAGGTTTTCTCTGAGTGCCAGTGAACCTGACAACAATGACTCACTTAGATTAACCTTTGATGATGAATATGCTACAATTATTGGGGCAGCTGCATTAACAACTTTTTTTTAAGTTAAGCCAAGTGACGTATTTAATAACTATCATTGAAATAGTTTGACCTGATTTTTAAAGTAGCTGCATAATGTGAAATAAAATAGAGACAATCTGGTTTTTCAAAGATGTAGAACCAGTTAGTTGGCTCTTCAACCCACATACAACACTCAGTGGTGAGACAAAGACTTTATATAATTTAGATCATGGAAATAGCTCTGCAAGTAAGGGTTATGCTGATGTACAGCTGCTGCCAAGCTGTTTAGTGAGTGTCTGTGGCCTTGCAACAGTGCTTAAAACTAACCTATTTAACAAAACTTCTGATTACCTTCCTAATAGCAGGGTCAACTGTTTTATTTTTTAATTATATTCTGTGAAGAACTATACATTATTTTATTGAATTAAACACATTATTAAAGCTACACACACAAAATGCTGGTGGAACACAGCAGGCCAGGCAGCATCTATAGGGAGAAGCACCGTCGACGTTTCAGGCCGAGACCCTTCGTCAGGACTAACTGAAAGGAGAGATACTAAGAGATTTGCAGGTAGTGGGGGGAGGGGGAAATGCGAAATGATAGAAGACCGGAGGGGGTGGGATGAAGCTAAGAGCTGGAAAGGTAATTGGCGAAAGTGATACAGAGCTGGAGAAGGGAAAGGATCATGGGACAAGATGAATCCGCACTCAGGTTGGAGGAACAACACTTTATATACCGACCAGGTAGCCTTCAACCTGATGGCATGAATATTGACTTCTCTAACTTATGTTAATGCCCCTCCTCCCCTTCTTACCTCATCCCTGATATATTTTGTTGCTTGTTTTTTTCTCTCTTTCTGCCCATCACCCTGCCTGTTCTCCATCTCCCTCTGGTGCTTCCCCCCCCCCCCCCCCCCTTTTCTCACTAGGCCTCCCGTCCCATGATCCTTTCCCTTCTCCAGCTCTGTATCACTTTCGCCAATCACCTTTCCAGCTCTTAGCTTCATCCCACCCCCTCTGGTCTTCTCCTATCATTTCACATTTCCCCCTCCCCCCACTACTTTCAAATCTCTTAGTATCTTTCCTTTCAGTTAGTCCTGACAAAGGGCCTCGGCCCAAAACGTCGAGAGTGCTTCTCCTTATAGATGCTGCCTGGCCTACTGTGTTCCACCAGCATTTTGTGTGTGTTGTTTGAATTTCCAGCATTTGCAGATTTCCTCGTGTTTGCACATTATTAAAGCTGCTGATCATGACTACAAGAAATTCTGCAGATGCTGGAAATCTTGAGCAGCACACACAGATGTTGAAGGAACTCAGGCAGCATCTGTGGAGTCAATCAGGCAACAATCAATGTTTTGATCCTTTTTGTTTCGGCCCTGAAGAGCGGTCTTGGCCTGAAATGTTGACTGTTTACTCCCCTCCATAGACGCTGCCTAACTTTCTGAGTTCCTCCATTGTGTTATCAAAGTTGTGTACTACCATTGTATGTGTCCCATAATTCTTTTGCACCAGAGGCCTAATTAATTGAAAAGTATTTGTTGCTTTTGATTCTAATTCAGTACTGATGCGGGATCACTACCTGAAAAATCAAACCAAACCTTTGCCTCCACAGATGCTAATTGCCTCTGATATTTTGCTCCTGGGATCCAACATCTGAATCTCTCTTAGGTCTGTGTTTATTTGTTATAGGAGCTCTTTGTAACAGTGATTCTGGGGATTTAAAATTGAAAAATGCAGGCTGGACAGCATCTATGGAACAAGAAATGCAGTCGGTGTTAAGGGTCCGGGACTTTCTCAGAACAGCGAGAGAGAGTTGAGGGAGAAATAGAAGAAAAGGTGTATCTGAAAAGTGTGTGGCCATGATTGCAGTGGCAAAAGTTTCTGTTTAGTAGATTTTCCCATTCCCTCCGTGCAGTTTAAAACTGCAGTTTTTTTCCCTTTTTCAGTTGAAGATTTCTGATCTGAAACATTAACCTTTTTTCACTTGCCACAGACGCAAACTGACCTGCTGCGTGTTTCCAGCATTTTCTGTTTTCAGACTTGCAGTGTCTTCAGGTTTTAGAGTTTTAGTTCCAGCTGATTCTGAAGCAATTGCTTATGTAACCACAAGCATCTGAAAAGATAACTATTAAAGGTTTTTCTTCCTTCCAAAAAGAGTAAAGAGTATGAACAAGGAAGGAATGAAAGAAAGATTATAACAGAAAAACATTTAGAAAAAGATTATTGCCTAGAAACTGAATAGCACATGTAAGGATCTGTGACGTGGAGAGACAACAAAAGGTTATTTTGAGGATCTTGTGCTGCAGGGTTTGGTGCTGACAATGGACATGTTCCTCGTTTAGTGCCTTATGTAGTCCTTTGTAAATTCAGCTGCGCAGTGATCCTTGCACGTGTGCATCTCTGAGAAGTTCTTACATTACTGGAGGTCTCTCGTGTGCTGTTGGGAAGTTATAGAACAGTACAGCAAAGGGACAGGCCCTTTGATCCACAGTGTTGTGCTAAACTAGCTCCATATCCTTCCCATCTTCCTCACATCCATCTGCTTATCCAAACATCTCTAAAGAGCCTCTAATGTATTTGGCTCTATCATCATCCACAACTTACTACTCACATCCCCCTTCAACCTACCACCCTCTCCCCCACACATTCAATGCATCTCCTCTGGTATTAGACATTTCAACCCTGGGAAACAGATATTCCCTATCTGCTGTATCTAGGCCTCTCTGTCAGATTTCCACTCAAGCCTCCGGTGCTCCAGAGAAAACAACCCAAGTTTATCTTCTTGTGATAGCACATGCCTCTAAACCAGGCAGCATCCTAGTAACCCTCTTCTGCACCGCCTCTAATGCCTCAACATCCTTCCTAAAGTAGGGTGACCTGAACTGTACTGAATATTACTGATGTGGCCTAACTGGAGTGTTAGAAAGTTACAACATAACCTGACTTTTTAACTCAGTGCCTCAACTAATAAAACAAGCATTCCATGAGCATCCTTAACCACCTTAGCGACCTGTCTAGCCATTTTCAAGGAGCTGTGAACCTTCAGCACCTTTCTGCTCAGCAACACTATTAGATGTTGCCCTTAATAGTGTACTCTCTCCATGCATTTGCCCTACTGAGGTGCAACACCTCACATTTATCTGTTTTAAGCTCCATCCACCATTTCTTAGCCCATGATCTATATTCTGAATATTCTTTGGCAGTATTCTACACTATCCCCAGCTCCACAAATCTTGGCATCATCTGCAAATTTACTAACCCACCCATCTACATTTTCATCCAGGTCATTTATAAACATCACAGCCAGCAGAGCTCCTTGTGGAGCTCCACTACTTCAGAGCTCCAGCTTCAGTAAGTCTCTTCAACCACTACCCTCTGTCTTCTAAGCCAGTTCTGAATCCAAACGGTCAATTTGCCGCAAACCTCATGCATCTTAGTCTTCTGGGTTAGCATGCTGGCTTTCCCTAATTAGGCCATGGATTTCCAAATGCTCATGTATCCTTTCCCTAAGGATTTTCTCCAGCAATTTCCCTGCAACTAGTGTAAGGCTCACCAGTTGATAGTTCCCAGGATTTTCCCTTGTTCCCTTCTTAAATAGAGGTACAACATTAGCCATTCTCCAGTCCTCTGGGACCTCAGCTGTGGCTAGAGAGGTCTAAAAGATACTGGTCAAGGGCCCAGCAATCTTGCCTCTTGCCTCCTTCAATAACCTTATGTAATCCCATCAAGCCCTGGGAACCTATCCACCTTAATACTCACGAAAAGGCCCAACACTTCCTCTTTGACCTCTTTGTGGTGTACTAAGGCTGTAATAAATCTAGTCAAGAAGAAAAGAAAAGATTACCAAAGTTTCGGAGAGCTAGGTAACGTTAAGAGATCTAGAAGATTATAAGGCTACTAGAAAGGAGCTTAAGAAGGAAATTAGGAGATCCAGAAGGGGCCATAACAAGGTCTTAGCGGGCAGAACTAAGGAAAACCCCAAGGCGTTCTACAAGTATGTGAAGAGCAAGAGGGTAAGACGTGAAAGAATAGGACCTATCAAGTGTGACAGTGGGAAAGTGTGTATGGAACCAGAGGAAATAGTAGAGGTACTTAATGAATGCTTCAGTGTTCACTGTGGAAAAGGATCTTAGTGATTGACTTGCAGCAGACTGAAAAGCTTGAGCATGTAGATATTAAGGTAGAGGATGTGCTGGAGCTTTTGGAAAGCATCAAGTTGGATAAGTCGCCGGGACTGGACAAAGTGTACCCCAGGCTAATATGGGAGGTGAGGTAGGAGATTGCTGAGCCTCTGGCGATGATCTTTACATTGTCAATGGGGACAGAAGAGGTTCAGGAGGATTGGAGAGTTGCGGATATTGATCCTTTATTCAAGAAAGGGAGTAGAGATAGCCCAGGAAATTATAGACCATTGAGTCTTACCTCAGAGGTTGGTAAGTTGATGGAGAAGATCCTGAGAGGCAGGATTTGTGAACATTTGGAGAGGTATAATATGATTGTGAGTAGTCAGCATGGCTTTGTCAAGGGCAGGCCGTGCCTTACAAGCCTGATTGAATTTTTTGAGTATGTGACTAAGCACATTGATGAAGGAAGAGCAGTAGATGTAGGGTACAGTTGGCCCTCCTTATCCGTGAATTTCGCATGCGCGAATTCAACCAATCGCAAATTGCGAAAACCGGGAAGTACTCTTCTAGCACTTGTTGTTCGAGCATGTACAGACTTTTTTCCTTGTCATTATTCCCTAAACAATGCAGTATAACAACTATCTTACATAGCATTTACATTGTATTTGGTGTTATAAGTCATCTAGAGATAGTTTAAAGTATACAGGAGGATGTGAGTGGGTTATCGTGGATCGGGATCGAAAAAAATCAGAAGTTCTCTTACTAGTAAGTTGGAACAGTATTATCCAGTATAATTTAGCGTCAGTCAAACGTTTGCATTCGCATATATTTTACCTTTCTATGCATATAAAACAATTAAGAGCGTATGTTTCAGCGCCGGGCTGTGGACGTTCCCAAGTTCGATCTAGTGACAGACCGCTATCGAGTGCACTCTCCACAGTGCTGGGTTGATGTGGAGGATCAAAACCCCAAAACCCAATAATTAAACCACTGCGTTGCTTAGTAATAATTGTAGCTTTCATCGGGGAACAGCCTTTCTCACTTTATCCTTTAAAATTGTTCCGTTTGTTGACTGATGTAGCCTAACGCTTTTCCAATGACCGATAGATTTCACCTTTTTCTGATCGCTTTATTATTTCCACTTTAATTTCAATCATTATCGTGATTATTTTCGTGAACAGAAACATTGTGGATTCAGATCTCTGCTGCTGGGTCCTAATGTCCACCGCACTGAGACAGGTTAGATAAGGTCTTGGGTTCCATTGGGTCCTAAGATCCACTGCATAGAGACAGGTTGAATAAGGGACTTGAGCATCCGCAAATTTTGGTATCTGCGAGGGGTCACGGAACCAATCCCTCGCAGATAAGGAGGGCCCAACTGTACATGGATTTCAGCAAGGCATTTGAGAATGTATCCCATGCAAGGCTTATTGAGAAAGTATGGAGGTATGGGATCCAAGGGGACATTGCTTTGTGGATCCAGAACTGGCTTGCCCACAGAAGGCAAAGAGTGGTTGTAGACGGGTCATATTCTGCATGGAGGTTGGTGACCAGTGGTGTGCCTCAGGGATCTGTTCTGGGACCCTTACTCTTTGTGATGTCTATAAATGACCTAGATGAGAAAGTGAAGGGATGGATTAGTAAGTTTGGTGATGACACAAAGGTTGGGGGTGTTGTGGATAGTGTGGAGGGCTTTCGGAGGTTACAGCGGGACATTGATAGGATGCAAAACTGGGCTGAGAAGTGGCAGATGCAGTTCAACCCAGGTAAGTGTGAGGTGGTTCATTTTGGTAGGTCAAATATGATGGCAGAATATAGTATTAATGGTAGGACTCTTGGTAGTGTGGAGGACCAGAGGGATCTTGGGGTCCAAGTCCATAGGATGCTCAAAGCAGCTGCGCAGGTTGACTTTGTGGTTAAGAAGGCGTATGGTGTATTTCAATTGTGGAATTGAATTTAGGAGCTGAGAGGTAATGTTGCAGCTATATAGGACCCTGGTCAGACCCCACTTGGAGTACTGTGTTCAGTTCTGATCGTCTCACTGCAGGAAGGATGTGGAAGCAATAGAAAGGGTGCAGAGGAGATTTATAAGGATGTTGCCTGGATTGGGGAGCATGCCTTATGAGAATAGGTTGTGAACTTGGCCTTTTCTCCTTGGAGCGAAGGAGGATGAGAGGTGACCTGATAGAGGTGTACAAGATGATGAGAGGCATTGATTGTGTGGAGAGTCAGAGGCTCTTTCCCTGGGCTGAAATAGTTGCACAAGCAGACCCAGGTTTAAGGTACTGGGGAGTAGGTACAGAGGAGATGTCAGGGGTAAGTTTTTTACTCAGAGAGTGGTGAGTGTGTGGAATGGGCTGCCAGCATCTCTGGTGGAGGCGGATACAATAGGGTCTTTTAAGAGGCTTTTAGATAGGTGCATGGAGCTTAGAGAAATAGAGGGCTATAGGTAAGCCTAGTTATTTCTAAGGTAGGGACATGTTCAGCACAACTTTGTGGGCCGTAGGACCTGTATTGTGCTGTAGGTTTTCTAGGTTTTCTATGTTTCTAAATTCCCTAATGTATTTATACACTCAACACTAATCTCCTAGTCCTCCATATCCTTTTCCTTGGTAAGTACTGAAGCAAAGTACTCATTAAGTACCTCACTCACATTCTCCACATCCACGCAAATGTTCCCCCTTTTATCCCTGAGTGATACTACCCTCTCCCATTTGTGCTTGATGTACATATAGAATGCATTGGGATTCATCTTAATCCTACTCGCAAAGGAATTTTCATGGCTCCTCCTGACGTTCCTAATTCCCTACTTTAGATCCATATGTCCAATGTGGACTTGCAAGAGAAAAGGTTTTCCCAGTTAACACCTTTTAGGTCCTATCTGATGCCCTCATAATTTGCCCTACTCAAATTTAAAACTCTTCTGCAGGGACCATGCCTATCCTCATTAATAGCTGTCCTGAAAGTTAAGGAGTTGTGGTCAGTGTTCCCTAACCATTCACCAACTGAAAGGTCAGTCAACTGGCCAGGCTCATCTCCAACGCCAGGTCCAGTACGGCCCTCCTCTTGTTGCATTGTCCATATATTGATTTAAGAAACTTTACTGGATACACTTAACAAATTCTGGTCCATCTAAACTGCTTACACTAGGAAGGTCCCAGTTTAAGTTAGGGGAGTTGAATTCCCTCATGACAATAACCCTACTATTTTTACACATTTCCTTAATATGATTACATATCTGTTCCTCAATGTCCCAGTGTCTGTTGGGAAGTTTGTAGGACAATGCCTTCAGTATGATTGGACCCTTCCCATTCCTGAGCTCTACCCAGATAGACTCAGTGTCTGACCCCTCCATGATGTCTACCCTGAGGGCAGCTGTAATATTGTCCCATATTTACTAGTGCAACTCCATCCTCACTTTCTTTTACCTCCTCCTCTGTCTTTTCTAAAACTTCGAAAACCTGCTACACTCATTCCCGCCCCTCTCATGACCAAGTTTTGGTAATGGCTACGACAGCATAGTTCCATGCACCAGTGAGTTCATCACCTTTACCCATAATAGTTCCAACATTAAAATATGTATTCTTCAAACTATCCAAACCATCATTCTTGTTATTTCAATTTTGCCTTTCAATACTTTCCCTGTCATCTACACTTCAGTTTGATCCTCCCCTTACTGAGCTGGGGCTCCAGTTCTAGTTTAAACTTCCCCCCAGTAGCATCAGCAAACCTCCTGGCCAGATTATTCATTCCCCTCCAGTTCAGGTGCAACCCATTCCTTTCATATAGGTAACCCCTTCCACATAAAAGGTTCCAATGATCCAAGAACTTGAAACCCTGCCTGCTGCACCATCTCTTGAGACACTCATTCATCCGTGCTTGAGAATATTCTGCAGCCTCTCTGACCCTCATGCCCAAGAGGCAATGCACCATCCTAATTTCTCTCTTGCGGTCACAGAACCTCCTTTCTGTTCCCCTAACTATCGAGTCCCCTATAACTACTGCACTGCCTGACTTTATCCTTCCCGCTCGAGCCTGAGAACTGGCCACGGTGCCACCAGCCTGGCTGCTGCTGCCTGCTGTGATCATGGGGAAGGGGGTTGTGGGTGGGGAGAAGCCTTCCAGGCGTGGAAGGGTCTAGGATTGATGGTTACCTATTAGCAGCTATGTCTGATGGATTGGGAGTTGATGGAAGTTTGAAACTGATATATCAGTGCTTATACAGTCCAATGGTTGACATACGATTGGAGAGTCAGGTTGACAGATTGTTGGAAAGTGGTCAGCTAATTTGTTAAGTGAGATTGGTGATTGCAGCTGAGGAATTTGGAGGCTTCATGGAGAGCCAGTACATTGCATTTTATGTAATTGCTTATATGCGTGTAACAGTATCATGCTTCCTCATGGTCATAATATGTACAAGTGGCCCGTTTTTCGAATGTTCGCTTTACGACACCTTGCTGTTACGAAAGACCTACATTAGTACCTTTTTTCGCTGATCAAAGAGGATTTTCGCTTTTACTAAAAGAAGACGCCCGCTTTATATGTGTGTTTACCCTGAGAAAGACTGCCATGACCGTGAAGCCTTGTGCAGGCATTTGTGTGCGTACGTGCGTAGGCGTGTACGTGCACATGTGTGTACGTGCCAATTTTTTAAAATCCAAAGTGATTTTGGCTCGCTGTCTTCTCCATTCTGATAAATGAAACTACACCGTACGTACAATATTTCTACTATATAGGTTGTATATTTATCATATCATTCCTGCTTTTACTATATGTTCATGCTATTTTAGGTTTTCTGTTATTTGGTATGATTTGGTAGATTGTTTTTTGGGTCTGGGAACACTCAAAAATTTTTCCCATATAAATTAATCGTAATTGCTTTTTCACTTTACAACATTTCGGCTTACAGGCAGTTTCATAGGAACGCTCTACCTTCGGATAGCCGGGGAAACCTGGATCTGAAAGTACAGTGTATTCCCCTAGTGGTTTTATCTGAATGATTCTGGAAGCCTCTCTTGGTACCATTGGATTTGAATAGCGGTTAATTCTTATCTGCTAATCTACCCGTGGCATTGGCGTGTTTTCCTGGCCATAATGTCCACTTTACTAAACATAGTATTTTAATCAGAGAAACCTAGAGTCTTCTGTGAAATACATTTGAGCACATTCTTTAATTGGATGCCTTGCCTCTATTTGTTGGTGGGATATGGGGTGCCAACATTTATTGTCCACCATTAATAGTCCATGACTTGAGGGGGCAATTAAGAGTTAAGAGATTGGGGATTTTGGATTCATGTGGAAGCAGAGATTGGTAAATTTCCTTCCCTGGGGAACATTATGGAGTCGAGAGGCAAGTTCGTGGTTATTGTTAATGAGATTAGCTTTTCTTTTAATTGCAGTGTATCTATTTATATAATTATTTGAAGTTATGTTCCCCATCTGCCATGATGGAATCAGCATCATGACTCCAGATTAGTGAGCTGGACCTCTGGCTGCTGTCCACAGCTTTATAATTGCTAAACCACATACAGTAATGCATGAGTGGAACAGGCCATTGTTCAGGTGCACTGTAGATGGAATAAGATCAATCTTAAATGCACAACATAAGGGAACGGAGTTCAATTGGAAGATTTTCTTGCAGCATTCCCATTGAGGTTCTGTGTTTTCATTAGGTTTGCAGACTGTATGGCCAAGGGAAATATATATCACTGAGTTTGTTGGTGGAATGAAATTTAACTTCCTGAAGTAGAGGAATCTGGGAAACTGGTCACTAAATATTTCATCCTCTGGGTACCTTTGCCAAACTCCCAAATGTAGAAAGTGAGAGGACAAAGCAAAAATAGCTTTCCTGAAAAGGGGTTCTTTGCTTAATTGCAGAACAAAAGTAGACCAAATTGCATCTGAACAGATAGTCAGGATT
Source organism: Hypanus sabinus (assembly GCF_030144855.1). Lineage (NCBI taxonomy): Eukaryota > Metazoa > Chordata > Chondrichthyes > Myliobatiformes > Dasyatidae > Hypanus > Hypanus sabinus. Next base: position 68,734,364 of record NC_082713.1, on the reverse strand, counting down.
AATTGCAATCATTACCTGAGATTGTTCCTCAAACTAAAGAGCCAAGACAGTGCTGTCAGTGTGTCACCATTTACTGAAGGCACAAGTTTGCTTTATTACCTTGGGCTTAATGAATAATTGGTATAAAAGGCAACTCATAAAAGTTAAAATATAATAGCCATAAATTTTGATGTAGCACAAACAATGTAATGATCCAGCTGGAAGTTTTCAGCCTGTGAATCCTGGCACTTCAAGGAATTAAATAAGATCAGAAATGTGTGTGGGATAAAAAGTGCCCCTTCTCTTGAAAGGTAGTGATATTTGTTGTCCCTTTTGACGTCTTATGGCACTCAGGCAGCATTTTATGACATTTCCGTAGCATTCGACTTTTTTACGAAGCCAAGTTGCTGGCTCGATGCTTAACTCAGCACGGACGGAAAACGTGCAGGGAGCTGGCTGGATTTGAACTCGGGACCTTTCGCCTCAAAGTCCGGTGCTGATGTCACCAGCCGGCAAGAATGATATTTAATTAGAAATAAATAACTTTCAGTTACTAAGTTATAAATACAACTTGATAAAATACCCTCCAAAATGATTTTTGTCTGTATATATATTTTTTTAAGAAAATGACTCATTAATGGATGATTACATTACGCACCAGGACATTAGGTACATGATTCTGCTGCTTCAGTTCAACTTGTTTAATTCTTTTTGCATGAAAAAATACCAATATATATATTCAGTTAAAAATAAAGAGAATTGCAATTCTCAGAAAGCAGCAAAAAATATGTTCATTCTGATTCCTTATGCTGCAACATGGATTTATTTCGTGTGCTGCAAAAATAAAAATCTTATGTCAAAAGAGCAAATCGCCAAAATCATTACAACATTAGTTTGAGAAATGTGTTGTGCATTTCCAAGCTGTATTGCATCATTTCAAATCTGTGTAACACTATTTCAAAGTCAGTATTACACCATTTTGATGATCTGTTGTACATTCTCAATTTTTATGGCATTATTTTCACTATAAATAGATAACATAGATGACAAAAGTAGTATTTTCAATATAGAGATGACTGGATAATATTGTTCTGGGAAAGACAAAATAGATTGCCGGAATAAAAGGACAAAAATAATAGAAATTGAAACATTTTAAAACACTGATGTTATGCAGCAAAGCCGTGGATCAGAGATAATCTTAACCTTCTTCTGCTGTATTATCTGCCTTCACCTGACTCGAAAACCCACAGGCTGATTAGCATCAAATTCTATTTCCATTATAAAGTCTAGGATATTTGCAGTCTCTTTGGTCTGTACATAAGTGATTGGAGCTACGATAGTAATGGTTAAAGTGACTTACATCAAAAATATAGTGTCATAACAAGAATTCATTTTTTAAATCATTTCATCTGCCCAGTAAAACTGGGTTTTCCACTTACCCGATCACAGCAATTAACTGCTTCATCAGGAAAATAACTGAACGGTGTTTTTATCATAGGTTGACCTGTCATGCTGTATTGCTGTTTTCAAAATGGTGCTTTTGTTCTTTTAATAAAGCATGTGAAATATGAGTCTTAGTAATCAAAAGCACAACCGAGTTTCTGTTGTTACCAGGTGATAATGTCATAACCCTAGTTGAAACTGGAAAAATGAAGATGAAAAGCCTGTAAAAGTAGGAACCAGTACCGCGAATTAAGGTATACACTTTATACATACAGAGGATATCTTGCTGGTTTAACATTAGGCCAGTTGCTCTAAGTGAACAAAATAGTGGAGAGTGGAATTGCATTTGTAACCTGGAACAGTGACCAACAGGTTTAAAATGTGGGGACATAGACTTAAGATTAAAATTACAGGACACAATTTTTTTGTGTAAAAAGCTATTATGAGTTGTAAAAAGCATCACCAGCATTAGTAACTGAAGCTGAAACCTTGATAACATTAAAGGAGTCGAATAGATGATGATTGAACGAAAAAGGAGATAAATGGTAAAGGGAACAAAGTGGGTCAGTGTACAAGTGCCACAAATTTGATATACACCAGCAACAGCTTGTTGGATCAATCACTGGGCTGCATTTGGGGAATGTAATGTCAGTGTCAGGTAATTCTTTGTGTTGTGCATCAAACTGTTCAAGATTTGAAATAGTAGTGAAGAAAAAAACTGGCATGTCGAATCATTAGAAGTCTCAGTGGCAATAATAAACCAGCAATCAGTGCTATGCCTTCCCTTTTTTAATGCTCTTACAATACACATCAAAGCCATGGGGCTGCTATTCACATCTGTGTTGCAACTGCAGCCAATAATGCAGTGGCCGGGGCAGCAATAGCAAAGGCATAAGCTGCTCCGAGATGGCGGTTTTCTTTGAATGAATGCACAAGTGCACATATTGATTTTCCAATTGTACTCAGCAGGCACTGTGGCCTAATCTCTTTTTCTAAAAAAAACACAGGAACAAAAACTTATAGTTAGGCAGGAATTCCTGATGCCTCTTGTTTATTTGAAGTGGTCCTGAAAAGCAGTCTTTTGAACTGTGTCTTCTTTGTTTGACATCGAATACATGCTGTTGCAGGTGAGGTTGTCACAAGAAAACTTCATCCACGCGGCATTGTCTGGTTCATCTCTGAAAGAAATGGGTTTGGCCACTGTGCATAGAATGCCCTTCAAAGTCTTTACTTTCAATCCCAAACATTGCACAAGCAGGGACAAGTAATGGCTGGCAGGATTGAACAACAGATGCAGAAGCTAAAAACATGGGAAACTTTGATTAGAAACAATGATATCTTGCAACTATTTAAGAAAGATATGGACTATTTTTATTAAGCTCAGGGTGCCTAAAATGTTTTAGAGCTAATTGAGTTCTTTTGAAGTGCTTTCACTATGGTAGAAAATAATTTTAAAAGTGAAAAATAAACAAACTTCAAAATACTTCCCAGAATCTTTAAAATATTGCAAAATAAAAGTAAATGAAATATTCACATTAATACAAAATTTCTTTTTGTTTTTCTGCAAAATAAAAGTCAATTCCAATAAATACAAAACTTACAGTTTCTGCCAATAGTATGTCTTTGAAATTGTTGATTTTATGGAATAAGGACAACAGCAACTACTTCTTAGTTGTCTTGCCTTATTACTGTCTAGAAGATTTCTTGTCTTATTTGGCACTTTCTGGCATGAGTGGATCTGTGTGGGGTCTATACCGTCATTGGGCAATCCCAGGAGACCAGAATCTGAAGACCAAGTGGTGTAATGAACCAGGAGATTTGCAGTCTGCTAAGGGCTAGGTCTGAAGCATTAAAGACTGGGTGATCAAAAAAGTGCAATGCAAGGTCATTGTAAGAGCAAAAAGGCAACTTTGTGGGAAGTTAGAGATGCAACCGGGTCCACAACACCTGTAATGGGGCTTGAGCATCATTACTTCCTATAAGGTGAAATCTAACAGCATAATTTGTTGTGACGTTTCATTTTCTGAAAAGCACACCACCTTTTATGCATGCGTTGAAAGGGAAAATAAAGCTACACCTGTGCAAATCTCCACAGCATTTGGTGACCTTGTGATCACTATTTCGGAGGCCAACGTCGAAACATCCTTCAAGAAGGTGAGCCCTCACAAGGGGTCAGGCCCAAATGGTGTACCTGGCAAAATACTGAAAATCTGAGCCAGCTAGAGTTTTCAAAGACATCTTCAACCTCTCAGTGCTGCAGTTGGAGGTTCCCGCAAGCTTCTAAAGGGCATTAATTATACCACTGCCCAAGAAGTAGAGGGTGAGCTGCTGCAATGACTAGCATTCACATCTACATTGATGAAACGCTTTGAGCAGTTATTCATGGTTAGAATTAATTCTTGCCTCAGCAAGGACCTGGACTCAGAGCATTTTGCCTATCATCACAACAGATCTGCAGCAGACACAATCTCACTGGCTCTCTACTTGGCCTTTGGCAACCTGGACAACACCAATACCTATGTCACATTGATGTTTATTAATTAAAACTCAGTGTTCAATACCATCAGCCGCCTCAGTACTAGTTAACAAGCTTTAATACCTGAACCTCTGTATGTCTCTCTGCAATTGGATCCTTGAACTCCCATCAGGAGACAACGATTAGTGCAGATCAGTAATAAGATCTCCTCCTCGCTAACAGTCAACACTGGTGCACCTCAAGGATGTATGCTTTGCCCACTGTTCTACTCTCTTTACGCTCATGATTGTGTGGCGAGGCACAGCTCAAACATCATCCATAAATTCACTGATGACACCACTGTTGTTGGCAGGATCCCGGATAGTAACAAGGAGACATACAGGAATGAGATAGATTGGCTGGGTGAGTGGTGTTGGAACAACTACATTGCACTCAGCATCAGCAAGACTAAGGAGCTGATTGTGGACATCAGTAAGGGGAAGACATGTCATCCTCATTGAGGGGTCAGCCATGGAAAAGGTGATTAGCTTCCAATTAATGGACATGAACTTCTCAGAGATCTATCCTGGACCTAACATCGATGCAATCACAGAGAAGGCTGCAACCGGCCATTCTTCATCAAGAGTTTGAAAAGATTTGGCATGCCACCAAGGAGAATAAAATTTCTACTGTGAGGAGCATTCTGACTGGTCGCATTAACACCTATTGTGGTGGCTGCAATGCACAAGATCGGAAGAGGCTGCAGAGGGTTGTAGACTCACCCAGCTCCACCGTAGGCTCAAGCCTTCCCACCATCAAGGACATCTTCAAAAGGAGCTTGCTCAAGAAGGTGGTTTCTATCATTAAGGATGCGCACCATTTGGAAATGCCCTTTTTTCATTACTACCGTCGAGGAGAAGGTGCAGGAACCTTAAGATATACTTCACTGTTTCAGGATCAGCTTCTCGCTCTGTATGATGAAATGTCCGATGGTTCATGAACTCATGGACACTACCTCACTATTCCTCGTTTTCACTTAATGGTAACCTACAAATATTTTTATGTTTAACAAAAAGCAATCAATTTCATCACATCTGTCTGTGATAATAAACCTGAATCTGATTGTGAGTGAGTGTCAGGGATTCCCACAGAGTTAGGACTGATCCCATGCCAAATCAAAGTCATCAGTTTTTCCAGTTCTCATTATGTCACTTCTCCCCCTGCCGCTCTCCCCTCGACAAACTGGAGGACGGAGCATCCCCACCATTTGAAGCTACAGTCTTCAGTCTTCTTTCTGCTCTGTATCCTTCAACACATTTTGGATGGTAACTGCATGAAAATATGCAGTGCCAGTCCTCGGGGGCAACTGAAGTAAGGAGTCATCAGAATTGCTTGGTTTTAGGTTTTCTATTTTCATATTGCTTCTTTCAGTGGTAGACCCTATAGACAAGTGATAAATCTCAGTCACACGTTAGATATTCATTGTGGTTTTCCTGTTCAGCTTCGAAACCTGGGAGTAGCAGACTGCCAGAGTAACTAGTGTGTGAGTAACTCGAGGGCAGCGCATTCACTCATCTGGCTGAACAGTGGCCTCAGTCCTGACCACAAGCTCTGTTGATATGAAAGTTTGCATTTTGCTACTGTGACCACGTTGGATTCTTCCAGTTGCTCCAGTTTCCTCCCATATCCCAAGGATATGCATGTCGATAGCTTAATGGGCCACTATATATATTGCCACTGGCGTACAGTAGAATGGTATAATGGTGGGAACTACATACACAGAACACTGGAGGAACTCAGCAGACAAGGCAGCATCCAGTGGGCTGAATAAATGTTTTGGGCCGAGACCTTTCTTCAGGGCTAGAAAGGAAGGGGGAAAAACACTAGAATAAAAAGGTGGGGTCTTCTTTTTCCTTCCTTTCCAGTTCTGAAGAAGGGTCTTGGGCCAGAAAGTTGACTGTTCGTTCACTTCCATGGATGCTGCCTGACCTGCTGCTGAGTTCCTCCAGCATTTTATGTGTGTTGCTTGGGATTTTCAGCATCTGCAGAATCTCTTGTGTTTATGATTTGGTGGGAACTGGTGTAAATGTAGGAAGAGTAAATCATGGAATTGATGTAGGATTAGTCTAAATGGTTGTTTGATGGTCAGCATGGACTCTGTACGCTGAAGGGCCTGTTCTCAAGCTGTAGCTGTCCATAATTAGGACTTCACAACTCTGTGAACTTGACGTGCAAATTGACAGTTTTAAGAACTGAAAAAATTCCTTTTTCATGGAATAAAACTTTCGGTTTTATATGAAGCTGTAATGGCTTAACAAAAAGCCTTTGCTCAAATCTCACAACAAACATCAGAAAGGTTACACTACTTCAGGGTATTGATCCCAAAATACTGAATATTTTTAAAAGAGTAATTCATAGTGTTTCTTAATTGAACTACATAAGCTAATTTTGAAATCATATTTTATTTTATTTCATATTTGACAATCTACTTTTTTGATGGGAAGCAATTAATAATGTCCCCTCCTTCCCTAGTGTGCTGCACATTGGCCATTGTATTCTGTAGGTTTGGGTTCCCTAAAATATTAATAGATGTGCATATGTGCGAGTTGAAAAATATGACTGCGTATCCTCTCTCCCAAACGCACAACCCAACAATACACCCCCTCCAACTGCTGTCACTAGATGAATAATTGAGTGATTTCCGAAGTAGCATTCACAATAACTAGCTCATACCAGCAAATACAATAGTCGTGCAGAAAGAAAGATGGGAACACAGTGCTGTAGTTGAATGGAGACTTGTAGTTTCAGAGGTTCCCTCAGCAGGGCACAATTTTTGCCATGGTGAAGGCGATGCATTTGTGACAAGAAAGTAAAGCTGCTGGTGATTCTTTTTTTTTGCCTGCAGTCTGAATGTTGTCTTTAATTACAGCAAGAACAGTGATTGTAAATATGGTAACGTCTCTCAAGGCAACTTTCTATTCATCTTAGTCTTAATGAGAATAAAGAACCCATGAGTTGTGGGGTTATTCAACCAAGTTTTCTTTGACTGTGTACTATCTGTGAAAGAAACAAGGCATGCTATCCATTGGATAACCAAGAATACTTCATTTCCTAGCAATCCATATTTTTACCTTAATTGCAGCAATTTTCACTATTACAATCTAAATGAAAATCAATTAGCCTTCAGTAATAATATCCCCAATGAAAAATTTAATTTGCTGATTATCTTGTTCCAAATGGCGTAGTAATGTCTACATTTTAAACAGTAATGCAGTCAAAGATTGACAGTTTTGTTGAATCACTTGAACCATTATTGATTTCTCAGTGACAGAAGGCAGGGCTGTCTGTGGTCACTCTCAACGATGATGGCTTGTTGGCCAGTGGTAATCAGTGTGATTGCTCTTTCCATCAGTCAGTCAAATCTGAGAGAGGAGACTTAATGTGCTTTTGATGCTTTTCAATTTTAGAAAAACTAGCACATATATTTTTCCTACATTTACACACTTAGTCCAGCGGTTGTAGAGCATATGGATCCCTTCTTTGTAGAAGTCAGTGTCCAGAATTGACTTCTTCTACCTTAGGCCACAAACTTATCTATCACCCCTCGTTTATCTCCAACAATCAGTTCTATTGACCTCGCTGGAACAAAATTCTAGAACATGAGGTGCACATGACCAAGGACAAATTTCTACATGAATTTTCCCAGCACAAGAAAATTATGCATTTTTTTCTCTCTGTTATTCTCAGCCATGAGTATTCTCACTCATCAGTATTTACATCTCATTGAGTTTTAATGTTTTGTATATTTTTCACATCAGACTCTGCTTTTCCACATATCCCATTTACTATCCACTCCAAGGTCAAATTCCTCTTTTCCATTGTTTCCCTGTCCTTCCAAAATGCCATTGACCCTGCATCTTCAAAAAGTGCTAGGGCCAAAATTGGACCCAGCATTTTCATGAACACCTCGCCACACCAACATGATTTTAGACCATTATTACTTATTACTTGACAGGAGCTTTGTTGAATTATAATATTTTTGATCATCAATAATATAAGCATAAATATTTAGAGTACATTACAATTGGAAAACTATGAGTAGAGAAAATAGGTAAAAATATAACAACAAGAGATAATATTAGAATAAACTTAATAAGGTCCATTATTAGTCAACTCTGATTGAAGTCTTCTCGCTGGTTAGAGACTTGCTCACTGTAGCCCACAGCGTGAGAGAGGTTACTAGCACAATAACAACAGCACTTATTCATCAGGTACCATTTTAGCTCTCTTTAAATGGCTGATGGGCATCCACTTACTCTTCTATCTTCGCCACGGAGCTGGCAATTAACAGCGATTGATAAGAATCTTTTTATCCAGGTCCCAGCAGTTCTTTATGTGGAATCTTAATCAGGACCCACTGACTAGGAATTGGGGTGTGCTCTCTGTGTGTTGGATCATTTCAAACCTGTTGAGAAGAAACTTGGACAGAATGGGTTAATTTCACACAATAGTTTACTAAAAATATGTATATCAACCTCTCAGATATTGAGGGCTACTGGAAATGACATAGGATGTCCTGTTACCACCTCAAATGGGTCTTCTTGTTTGGGGATGTTCTGATGCTTCACAAGACCACAGGAAGAGCCATAGGCCATGATATGCTTTCCTGTGATACTTATTCATTGTTTAATGATTCTGTCCATTTATTTGACTTGTCCCAATGACTGTGGATGACGTGGACAGTGGAGAGGCCAGCCAACATAACTCCTAACAAACATTCCCAGTGAAATGTGTTTCTTGGTCAGAGTTGATGTGAAGTGGCAACCCCCATTGAGGAATATAGTCCTTAATCAGATCTTTGCTGTGCGTGTGGAGGTGGCTGTCCCTGCTGGAATAGCTTCAACCCATCTTCAAAACTTACCCACTATTACCAGTTAAACTGAGTATCCTTGACACCTTGGCAAAGTAATGTAGCCCACTTGTAAATGTAAAAATGGACCATGTGGGGCAAGAGCGCTTAATTCTGGTAACATTTCTGTTGTTCCAGGATTTGTTTTCTGAATTCCACCATCATGGAGAGAATATGTCAATCATCTTTTGTACTCCAGAGTGTCCTGGGACTGTATTTGTTGTGCAGTGAAGCCTTATGCTCCATCACTGTGTAACTTTCCACCATTCTCCATCCAAAACCAATTTTCTTGGTCAGCACATTGAACTTGCATCTCTTGGATATCTTGTATGTTTGTCTGTGATACAGAGTTCAGTTTTGTTTCCATAATTCCTGTGTTTGCGTTGGCTGTATATGTTCTCGGCCCTTCTTTTATCTCTTCCCACGCTACCTTTTTTTCACAGTTTCATCTGCAGATGCACTTCCACAGCTTTGCAAGGTAGTTATTTTGCAGTGGCTTTTACATTGCTGATGGCAGTGTTGTGACATCCATTTGTTCTTGTGCTACTTGGCCATTCTTGATTGGAGTTCCTACAGCCATAAGAAATCCCTTTTTTCTCCCTAAGTTCCAAAATCATAAACAACGCTGAAATATTGAGAATCAGTATAGGTATTAGCTGATCTTCTTCCTACTTGTAGGCTTCAATCAGAACTTTCAGTCCTACACAGAAGTACCAGGGGCATGATTCATGATGCCAGCCTTCCAGTTTCAGAAATCGCCATTCAGTTACCTCTCTCAATCGTTCAGCAGTCATCAGTGTATGGAATCAGTCCTTTGGCAGAGTAATAACCAACAGGACGCTGCAGGTTTTCATGTTCTTGAGTTGTGACTGCCATCATGGGTTTCTCATAGACATACAGGGTAACTACTTTACCTGTATCGGGGATTCCTAATGCAGGTGCACTACACAAGGCCCCGTTTAAAGTTTGAATTACTTTCAGTTGTTCTTCATTAAGAGTAACAGGATTGTCTGACCTCTTATTGTCCTTCAGCAGTTTGTTGAGTGGCTGAGAAATAGCTGATGGATCTGCTTATCAATACATTGATTAACAATGCTCTCATCTTCAGTCCTGTGTGTCTTCACTCGCTTGGCCATTATTGGAGCAAGCTGTGACATAGCTGTTACTGTTTCATCACTGTCATTGTCACTTCAGTCAGTAGGGACCACTAAACACTCCACGTCATATCTATCCTGTAATTGCTCAGAGTTCGGATGGTAGAAACATAGAAAACCTGCAGCACAATATAGGTCCTTTGGCCCACAAAGCTGTGCCAAACATGTACTTACTTTGGAAAGCAAACACAAGGAAATTTGCAGATGCTGGAAATTCAAACAACACACACAAAAGGCTTCGTCCGGAGTCGGGTCTCGGCCCGAAGTGTCAACAGTGCTTCTTCCTATAGATGCTGCCTGGCCTGCTGTGTTCCACCAGCATTTTATGTGTGTTACTTACTTTGGAAATTATGTAGTGTTACCCATTGCCCTGTAGTTTTCTAAGCTCCATGTACCTATCCAAGAGTCTTTTAAAAGATCCTTTTGTATCCCCCTCCACCACTGTTGATGGCAGCCCATTCCACACGCTCACCACTCTCTGCATAAAAAACCTACCCCTGACATCTCCTCTGTACCTACTTCCAAGTACCTTAGAACTGTGCCCTCTTGTGTTCGCCGTTTCAGCCCTGGGAAAAAGCCTCTGACTATCCACACAATCAATGCCTGTCATTATTTTATACACCCCTATCAGGTGGTGTTGCTGTCTTGGAGGAAAGTCCGATGTAGGCTGTGATTTTCCAGATTTTGGATGGTGGAGCTGCACAGAGAGATTGTTCGATATGAGTAGCAATTCTCTGGAGTTTAGATGGTGGTGCTGTATAGTGTTATGAATCCCGTAACTGGAGAACTTACCAGCAAAGATAGAGAGGTCCGTTGAAGTCTGATGTCACTATTTTCAAACGTTTTATCCGTAAAGGGACACAAAAGTAGGGTTAATACATACATTCAGATAGTGCACATAGTCAACATTCAATCTAAAGTGCGGGTATAGTAATAATCATCATTAAGAAGTGAGCTCTGCTGGTGTCTAGGGGTTAATAGATTGTCAGTTGGAAATATAAAAGTCACTCTGAAAGCCTGCCGGCCTCAGTCTGTTGGAAATCGCTGGGTTTTTTTCGTGGGGCGCCCGAGAGAGAGAGATTGTGTAGGGGGGGGGGAGAAGAGAAAGGACTTGTCGAGTCTCGATGAATCTTCCGTGAAAAATCGGGGGAGTGTTGGCTTCCTCTCCCCGATATCAGTTAAACGCGGTTTCCTGTGATCCCAGCCACAAATTCCAATCCCGGAATCTAACGCACGTGGCTTCCTTCAGAATGGCTTCCCGCTGCTGCGGGAACACTCTCGTGTCTTCTTGGTGCGTCTGAGGGGGCTGTCCCCCTGAGACTCTCCTTTATACTTCCTCACGGGGTCGCAGGTGTCAATCAGGTTGGGATGATGCAATCTCTCTCTCAACCAGCCCACCTTGCCCGAGGGCTTTTCACGTTGTCTCCATGAAGACAATAGTTGCTGGCATCTTATTCTGTATCCCTAGTGGGACGTGCAATTTTTCACGTTTCTTTCTCTCTCGCTTCCTGGGTCTACTGACCCCCCCCCCCGAAGGGTGCTCTTTCGATTCTCACAAAGGAGGGGGCTGGGATCATAACAATAGCAAGACTGATTTGAGTTGTAATTCTTTGGGTGGAACTTCAGAATTAGGTGTTTCCTGGGTGGACCGCTAGCAGTAGCATCACTAGCAGATCCGTCCCCTAGAGTCGCGGCTGAGTTTTCTTACATTGTTTCATTTTGTTTTAAAGCCCTGAACTTGGACTTTGATTCAGTTAAAAACACAGATTCTGCAGATACTGAAAATCTAGAGCACCACATACACAAGTTCCTCCAACATTTTGTGTATGTGAATTCGATTGAATTACCATGTTGTTCTTTGGTTAATACAAAAGTTTGCTCTTTAGACTTTTTAAGGACTCTATTATGCTGTTTTTGTAGTTTATCACAAGTTTTACTTTTTTAATTAATAAAAGGCTTTACTCATGAACTCTTTCAATCACTCACACATTTGATCAAGTCATCTACGTGGTCTTATCTCTAATTCAGTAGCAAATGTACTTTTTATTACCTCAACCGTGATCTCAAAATATCAAGAGTTTGCATCAAGCGGTAGATCGTGCATCCTGCTTACTACGCCAATTTTGTTGGATTCTGCTGTTTAAATTGAAGGTTCATTTGGAAGACAGGAGTAAGGCATAAAACTTGTTTCCTTTCTGTTGTCTTATTAACAGTTGAAAGAACAAAGAGAACAGGAACTGGACAGTGACAGGGGGTCTTACTACTTGAAGAAGACAAGTAGTAGACAAGTCCCATCTAAAGATGGCACCTAGCATAAAACATCTACTTTTACATCCAAAAGATAAGAAAATCCCATAGGTAATAATAATACAATTAGAAAATAACTTATCAAATACTGTCATAAGATCAACAAATGAGAATTGGTCTGATAATAATAATTAATTGTTAAACTGAAAAGAAAATGACAATTAAAATCAAACAATCGGATCCATTTGGTGTTATCTAACGATGCATTGCTATCATGGTTCCCAGTTCCTGGAGACTTCCTTACATAATTCCCAGCATCCAAGATTCCCATGGCTCAGAATGATCTTTTTCCTCACTTCCACTCTGCGTTCAAAGACAGCGGATGGGGAGAGCGGAATTAAACACGCTAATGATATTTCTCCTCGATTGCTTGGAGCACTGAAAGGCAAATGAATTAGAAGTGTCTTGCAAGGTTGGTAATTCTAATTACTAGTGGTTCAAGGTAATAGCGAACGATAACCTTGCTACCAGTGGCAAGCCAATGATTGTGTTTACTGGTGGTGTTATACAGCACTACTAGTGTTTTTAGTTGGCTGCACAGCCCATGTACAGTAATTGAAATTTCCAGCATCTGTTATCCAATGGAATACCCAGTGGAGAATAAATGGAGCAATAATTAGTGATACAGTTATAGAGTGATGTGGATAGATGGATGTGAAAATGCCAGGGTATTGTCTCAGAAATTCCATCATTAAGCCAAGAAGCTCACAGTGAACAACATATTCCATAACTGTGATAAGAATCTGATTGGAAGTGATGTATTTTACAGATATTCTCAGTGCTAGTAATTACCAAGGTATAAAGGTAGCACATTGGTATGCTGCGATGTCACAGTCTTTCAATGTTTCTTGGAAAACTGTACTCCATTCTAGTAATTGTAGCCTTGCTGGGGGTGTGTAAGTCCAAATAGGTGGATGTTAAATTGTATAGTACTTACAAATAAAAATTTCAGCATGACTCGGTAGAATAGGTTAACAAGCCTACCATTGTAACCTCTGCTGAAATATGTATGGGCAGAGGACAAGCTTCCCCTGCAACTCCTCACCTGCTGCTCCTGCAGACTTTGAACATACTGTTAACACTCATTCAAAGTTTATAGATAAGGAATAGTTGATGTATGAGGTTTTTTAGAGCAACTGATTTGTGAATGAGTAAGAGGAAAAGAACAGAGAAAATTAGGCAAACATGGAGTGATATAGATCTTTTACGAAGTGCACTCATTACAATCATTGTGATTCCTGTGTGGAGTTGAAAGAGTTAAAATCTTGATATTTTTTTTCCCCATCTCTCAGGACTCTGATAATATAATAGAAAAGAATGTAATAATCTAGTATGTCATCAACTGAACATCACCTGCTACCCCAGAACTTAAGAAATATGTAGTGCGGATTTCTCACAGGGATTTGGGTCGGGGTTGGTTGCATTATCAGGGCAGAGCTAAGACTTGCTGATGTGCATCATACCTGATCAAAGCAGCTTTGTACTGATATGAGATAAAGTATTATTATTTGAATTATTGTCAGATCATACAGTTTGGTCATCAAAATGAATGAATAAAAACAGTAATGTAATATTTACCTACTCAAATGCTCTTGTTTAATTTTATTGTTTCAAAGTCAATTTCTGGGGCCGTGTTTCATACGAGGTTCATATTCTAACCTGTGTTGCAAATTTTATTGTTATAATTTTTTCTTACATTGTTAACTCGTTCTTTGGTATATATTTCAATCCATGTTTCAATCATATTTTAATTTCTGAATTCCAGTGCTTATTCCAGTAATCTAATTCTGCTTCAGACTTTGGATTTGATTTTGGATTTATGAGTTTTTAGGCTGGATATTTCTAGATGAAAGATTACAAAGCAGTGGAAATCAAATCCCTTGACTTAACTCTTTTGGCTACAGAGCAGTCTTGATTATTCAAAAATATCATACATATTTGCACTGCTGATACAATGTAGGATTGATAAAAATGCCAACTGTTTAAACTCTTCTATAGCATGGCATGCTGAATGAAATTCAAAATCCTACTCTTTCAAAGCTTGCTGCTTCTGTGGGGGATGAAATAATGGAAAATTCATTACCTAGAGGTATGCTTAAGCAAAACATGCAGATCTGCTTGATAATATTTTTCTCGGAAAGCAGGTTTGAAATGAAGGCTAGATAGTGGAATGCATTTTCTTAAATTGTTTTGGAATCCTTCACTGTGGAGGATCCTTCAGCAAGAAAGTGGAAACTAACAGTGCTAGATGTTATTATTTAAACCATTCAAACTTTGAAAGGCTTCATATCAGATTCTTTTCTCTGTTTATTTTAAATATTTGTACCATATCAATTTTTGTCCCATAGACATGGATCTTTGAGTAAATTACTAGCCTCCTTCATCATTTTAATAATTTTTTGCTGTGGAGTCTCAAAGTAGCTGAGGTACTTTTAACCTGTTAGTTGTTAAGGTTTGCATTCTATCTTGCATAAATTTAAAAATTACTGAAAATTATTTTGAAATATCAGTTGTTTTAATTTACATGACTAATCTTTATTTTATCTCCTAGTTTATGTCCTATCTACCTACATGGTTTTGCTATCCCATTGACACTGTATTTTCCATTACCATTCTCAAATGGTAATGACAGCTATTGGAAACTAAATCTGGAAAATATTGCAGACATCACAATTCAATGTTGCTGTAAATTAAGAAAGGAAAGAGAAGCGAAGCCAAAGGGACCATTCTCTCAGCTGGTCCATCTCAGATGCATTTGTTCTCATCCTGAGATAGTCCACACATGTCCCTTTGCACTGTTTTCCTTTTCCCTTTCAACCATGATGAACTGAACTCTTGACTGCATCCAATCTCTTTCCTGCATCGGTAACCCTTTTCCTGAACAGAGCAAAAACAAGCCTTCCTTTGGTCTAAACCTTACACCGACCGCACTAGTCTCTTCATTCAATGAATCAACTTTCACAATTTCTACAAAATTCAACTACCAGCAGTTATCTTCTTCAAGCATTTTGAAGTGATTCCCTCCTTCATAACTCTCTAGTCTTTGCTTCTATCCCTACCTGCATAACGGTACAGGAAGTGCAATTCTGACTCTTTTCCTAGCATTTTTGTTTTTATTTTTTAAATGTGCTTGGCCCTGCACATTTTCAATTGACGTCACTGCACTGCATTGCAGTCAGGTTCAGGAATTGTGGCCACCTTTTCTCATCCTACCATTAAGGGCCTTGGGTAAATTTCAGTATTCCTAAATTGCTCTACAGTGGTGAGTTGAATACAAACCAGAGATCAGTTCAGCTTTTTATGTTTCAAGGAATAAATATTTTCTTCAGCCTTGTAAATAAACAGAGCAGCCATTTTGATGACAATGTGATTGCGAGCACTTGATTTTTGCCAATGAATGATACTCTTCCAATACAGATTATTTATTGAGGAAATAATTAAATGCCAGAGATATTGCTGTCAAAGTTTGGTAAACATCATTAGAAGTGTTGATTTATCCACCAACATCTACGTTGTAAACAGACTGTGGAGGTACATTTAATGCAACTGCAATCTTTTTGGCATGTAAGTGAAACCCATTACTTAATCCTCATCCTTATCGGCCCTTTAAAACATAGTGTTGAACTCTTCGAGTTAGTGCAGTTTGCTTGTTGAAATTGCTGTTGCTATGCAGTGCAGCAAAGGGTCCAGGATTAGCCCAGCAACATTTCCAAGCCATGATGACATGGAACTTGAGGGAATCTTGCTCATTTTGGGAATCTCAGTGATAGAGGTCATGATTTAGGAGAAAACCTTGGTAGATTGCTTTGAGACTCTTATGAATGATGGTAGTTGCTAACAGTGAAAATTTACACTGCTGGATAGGAGTCTGGAGTCAGGAATCTGATTTGATCTGGATGGTGTGGAACTTCTTGAATGTTATTGGAAGTTCATTCACAATTAAATTCATGATTTCCACTGTGTGGGTCACAGGAGGGTTCTTGGGAGTCGGGAGTTGAGTCATTCATCCTGGAATATGCTGCTTCTGAATTGCAATCACAACCATAAAGTAGCTAGCCCAATTAGTTTATGGTCAGTGATGATTATGCATATGTTAAGATCATGCTGCATATTGCATTATGCAAACACTTGTAATTATCAGAACGTGGTTCAATCAAGCATAGCATTTATGTCTAACATGATGGAGGAAAGATGAAGCAACTGAAGATGCCTGTGACGAAGACATTACCTTGAAGAACACCTGCAGTGAAGTCCCAGGGCTGAGACTTCAACAAACATAACCTCTTCTTTTGTGCTGGGAATGTCTCCAGCCAGGAAAGCATCTCTCTAATTCTGATTGACTCAGTGTAGAGATTTCCTTTTATAGGGTTACTTCACACTCACTCAAATGCTGCCACGGTGTCAGGAGCAGTCACCCTACCTCACCTCTGGAATTCAGACCAATGTGTAATGAGATCTGGTGCTGAACAGCAGTGTGGGAAATCGAAACTGATTTGCAGCAAGTACATTATTTGTTGACAACATTGACAATCTTGTCCATCACCTTAATGTAGTTGAGAGTTGATTGATAACCAGTAATTTGGGGGAATAGATTTATCCTGTTTTCTGAGGACGGGGCAAATTTCTGATTTCCAGTGTTTGAGTAAAGCTTAACTAGAGATAGTCTGTAGATTGTAGGTTTGCAGAGATGACATTTGCTGCATCCATTAGAACTCTCAGCAATTTCTTCTCACGTTGTGAAGGGAATCATATTTCTGGTGACAGGCTTCTATGTTGGTGAAGACCTGAAGAGGAGGCTATGATGGTTCATCTACTTCACTCATATGCTTGAAGATGTTTCAAACATATCTTAAGTGAAATATGGCACAAAATTCCCTGAATGTGCTAGCCATAAAGACCCTAAAATAACTCTACTACGATTCTCCCATTATCTTTGTTGGTAAAGGCAATCTAGTATTTATATCACTGCCAATAAAAACCTAAGCAAAGAAATTGTTTTCTTGGAAGTCTATCCCCAAACTCTCCTTTTGTTTATGTGGGCCCTTGTGAAAGCTTACAGTCACCTGTTTAGCATCATCTTTTATAGTTTGCAGTCATAGGCTTTGGGATATTTAATACTGAATAGGTGCCATGAAGATATAAGTTCTTACAGGGCACCTAAATAGTGATTCCATCTGTAAGCGTAGAATATGATGTCATAAGAAAGTGATGACATCATTTCACTATTTTCTTTCAGGCTTTTGACAAGGCTGACAATCTTTCTGTTCTCATTTGTAGGAAGAAGCACCGCCACTACCAACACAAACTCCTCCCCTATGTTGCTGATCCCAATTTCTACCTTGCATATTAGCTCATGCCAAACTAAGCCTCATATCTGGTTGAGCTTCATCCCCCACATCCTGTCCATTATTATATTGTTTAAGGTTGAGGTTTACTTCAGCCACCGGCTCCATGCGCCCTCTCTGATCAACACTGAAATAAAGTTTGATTGTATTTAATGGTGCAAAATGGTTGATTATAAATTTAGAAGTTTATATTAATAAATTTAAAATTATAACAGTTTGCCAATTGATGTTTCAATTTGTGATACATAATCAAAGTAAACTCTTAAATTCTTGTTAGTCATGTTCCAATCTATCACTGGATTCTTAACCAGGTTATGTCTTTTGATGCCATTGTTAGTCTTCTATTTTGACCTTTTTTACTTCAATGTTCTTTAATCAACAATTGGAATCAAACTCTCCCGTCTTCTTAGCTCTCTTCTGGGATTTCTATCTTTAAACCTCTGCTTCTACATCTTGCAAACATTCTGAAAACACATTTTTCCCAGTGCATTTTATCTGCCCTCCCACTCCCCTTCAGTTTTGTTTTGCTTTTTCCCATTCCTGTTTCCTTTCCTCATTATCCCTTGGAACGCTCCTCATCGAAAGTGCTAAGTAAATCAAATTCGTGGTATGTTTTTCAAGGAATAAATGTCAGTTTAGATATCAGTGATAACCATTCATTTTAAAATTTCCATCTAAATTGGGCCTCTTCCATTGCGCAGCATTCAGTACTTTATGTTTGAAGTATCGACCTGCGCTTTGTTTCCAACGCCCTGAATATTTTAGTTGTAGCTTCAGTGATAACCACATTTCTGCATAAAATGGGTTTCTGCAGTACTGGCACCAAAAACTGGCACTGCAGAAGTATTTTGGAAATAATTGCACCATCAGACCTACTTTTGCTGCCTCCATTAGCTATGCAGATGATTAGTTAATGTGGTTAGTGAAGCACTGAGAATATAGTGATCATCCAGATGAAAGTGAAGCTGGGTCAGCCTCTTGATACTGCTTTCAAGTTTGTGTGTGTGTTTTTATTGGACAATAATTGTGTGATTGGCCCTCCGAATAACATCGTTAAAGGACGTTGCACTGAAAAGGAATACTTACCCCATATTTCCTAATTTACTTACTTCTTTAGCAGCTGAGAACATCAATCGGGATCGCATAGATGGCTAGATTTAAGCTGCATTTTCATCACATAAAGGAGAACTGTTTCTTGATGTCAGAAGAGTCTGTAAGAAGCAGATATTGATTGAGTTGGAAGAGAACCCAGAGGCAAAATTGTATCTATGCAGCTGGTTCTTAGGTGCTATCTGTAAAAAGTCAGAGTCAACTGTCATTTTCAGAAGTGAATTGGATGAATGCTTGAAACAGATTCACTTCAGTGTTAAATTGCAAGGCATATGAAAAGAATTGTATAATAACTTCATTGAGCTAACACAGGTACAGAGGACTGAACGGCTTCCTGGGACGATTCCTTATGTGGCAGGATCTGATTTAGAGGCATTAGCAAGGTAATGCCTTAAGATACTGACAATGAGGCACATTAACAGAATAATCACATTTTCTGAGAGAGAAAATCACACAAAATCAAGTTGCATCAGTACCTTCTCAAATATCAACCAGAAAAATCATATTAAGAAGTAAATTAATCTGATACATAGGTGGCACAAGAAGAAAATTAACTGCCACATCAGGCAGAATAATGCAATAATGTATTTAAAACATTTAAGTTCAACTGCAGACAGAACCTGATTTTTGCTCATGCAGATTTTTTTGAGTGCAGCAGCAGAATCCTTAGAGACTAATTTGTATCTTTAAAAAAAAGTCTTGTTACATTTGACTCCTGAAATAAAGTTATTTGTTATTCGATTCACAGGTAAATTAAAGCATTTTACTGCAGCATCAATTAACTCCCTATTAATCTGTCTACATTTGAAGTTGGGAAAAAAGGTGTTAGAGGTGGGTAGTTCGAGCAGGACAGTAACCATTGTCATGGAGACGATTACTTAAAGCCACTCTTTACCTTCCCCTCTTCTCCCTCTCCTGGCCCCATCTACCTAATTTTATTTCCTTTACCTATTTCCGTCTATTATCTCGCAACATAAGTCACAACATTACCAATCCACCTTCTCTGCCTGACTCTAGCTGCTCATCATCTCCTCCTCATTGGTTCCACCAATCACCTACCACCTCTGTCCTCTCTCTCTCTTTCTCTTTGCTCACTCTCACTCACATACTCATATATATGTATCAGCGATCTTCCCCTCTACACTTCAGTACTGATGCATGGTCTCGATCCCTTGGCCTGCACAGACTCTGCGTGACTTGCTGTGTTTTTTTTTAACCACATGGTTGCCTTTGGTCTTATTCAATTCATTACTACTGAAATGCTTTGGCCAAAATTGTGCTCAAATCATTTTCATCCTAGAATCTGAAACCATGGAAGCCAAAGAGCCATATAATATGAAACAAGGTTTTTCAGCCTCAAGTCTTTTGTTACTCTCAAGGATCAGTTTACCCTATTGTTGCATTAATCCTCTGTTATTTGTCCCCACATTTCAGTCAGCTACCCCCTGATTCTACTATTTACTCGGTGCAAATTAATACACTAATCCCTCTTTTTCTGAGAGGCATCATTTGATTCAGGTAACATTATGTATATTGAATGATACAGTATGGCTCTTAAAACTGTGTTTCAGTTTGCATGTTGTTATTTAAATTGAAAGCCATTGTGTGAACTATAAATCAGTAACTTTTAGTTGAGGCAGTGAGGGACATTGATTGGAAACTATATAGAGCATTCCAAGGTCAATCATTGCATCAAGCACAGGGTAAAACATTTTCCTGCATACCATTAATATTCCTCTACTAAATCAGTCTTCCTTCCCCCATTCCCAGTCATACTTGTGTCAATTTATGAAGGATTGCGTTGTAGAATTGGGCTGAGGTAAAGCAAAACAACTGCTCACACAGTTTGGAAAGAAAGAATGTCTTACTCACGTTGGCCTGTTCCACATTCAGACCTCTGCTCCCTCAAGCAAGTGGTCAACAATCTAGGTCGTTTGGTCCCTAGATTGCCACTGCTGTTTCCTCTCATGCTATTTAGTTGCTTCTGTCAAGATAATTTGAAATTAAATATTCTGCACAGCTGTCCATCTACTCTGCTCCAATTGAGTATATGTTATATGTATATGATGTATAATACATTATTGACTTGTAGAAAATCAATACTGTGTTTCTCCAAAGCCATTAAATTCAATATGCAACTGTAGGCATGTGATCTAGGGACGTAGTGGGTTACACCAAATTAACTGTGAAATTTTAGTAGGTTAGCATACAAGTAACATAATTTAGATACAGGCTACTATGACCCACTGTACAACAAAACTAATTACTTCCAAAGATACAATGTTTAAAAAAAATCTGAACCTGTCATGTATTTTCCAGTGATGTATTTAAATGGACAATTATATTGTGTCTGATAGATCGGTCAAGAAAGCAGTTCTTACAGCAATATGAAACTGTCAAGCAAAATTAGGGTAATTAATGTAATTAATGCTTGTCTTTTGCCCTTTTCACAAGGTGGTTCATGGGCAATTCAATCTTGTCTTAATGGTACAAGTGATTTTGCGCAGCAATAAGAGAAAGAAATGGATGAATGGCATAATGCATAGTTGCATAATGTGCTCTGATAGTGTGCTTTTCCTATTCAATGGAGAGCCTGAGCTGAATATCTTTTAAAATTGTACATCAATATGGTGCTCAAGGATGTCACACTGACCACAGTTGGATTGGGCTTTATTTTAATGAATGAATGCTGTTCTTCAGATTGTTTATTTGTCATTTCTGTATCAGCAATGCCTGCCCCCACCCCACAAACCAATAATATATTTGTGCAGCTTGTAATACTTCCTGATAATTAGACATTTAAGGAATACATGTATAACATACTGCAGAAGGATAAACAAGAATTAAACAGAATAAAAACAGAAGGCCTTGGAAATAGCAAATCATGCAGCATATGTGGTGAGAGAACCATAGCTATCTTTTCATGTTGACTGCATTTATTAGACTATAAGTTTAAAGGAATAGTGTGCAACAAGATTTAGAGATTGGGTTCATACAGGCGTGAGGTTTGATTGCGCCATGTGCTGAGCCGATATGGTGAGATGGAGAGCAGCTTCAGGCTGGGAGGTCCAAGCATATTGGGTCACCAGGATCCAGGTCCTAGAATGTGGCACTACTCGGCGCTTGGACAATTTAAACATTGATCCAAATAGACTGGAAGCCTGAGTGTTAGGTATGGAGCCCGGGGACGGGCTGATTTCACTCATTCTCTCCAGCAAATTATTTTTCCTTTCTCCGTGGCACCGAGGCTATGACTGATCTGACTGCTGTGTGTTTCTGCCCTGCTGGTGTGATGAATTGGGAACTGAGGCTTTGGGCCTACTCCAGCTGCTCCAGTTGTGGATATGGGACTCAGTCTGGTTTGGGATGCTGTTGGCTTGCTCCTATTGTTTGTACGATGTGTGTTTTTTCTCTCCCTTTCTTTCTCTGCGCAAGGGTTATTGGTCTTTTTTAAAATTGGGTTATTTGCATCTCTCGGCTTTGTGGCTACCTAGAAGCCTACACATTTCGAGGTGGATCATTTATATAGTCTTTGATAATAAATGTGCCTTGATTCTTTGAATCAATGACATGTTTCCCTGTTGTATGTTATATGCATATCTGAACCATTGGATGTAGACCTAAGGTGAATATTTCCGAGGCAGGACCTGAAGTACAGTTTTGTTATGCTAGGGAGCAGAGTTATCAGAGGGTTGTGACAATCATCCTGCAAGGACCGTCTTCCCCACCTCATGCTCATCAAAGTGGGCATCATCCTCATCCTATGGGTTGTCCCAGAGAGAGAACAGGAGAAAATAAAAGCAGCCAATGGTCTTAAGGCCCAGCATTCTGATGTTGCTTGGGACTTGTTTCCTGCTTAGATTTTTGGCAGTAGCTCCTGTCAGGGGGCAGGTAGAGACATCTGGGTCATAACAGGAAATCCTGAGGTGTTCTGTTCATGTTCTGGGAAGAACGGAATTCCTCAAAACATACAAATCAGGAGATGAAATCCTATTAGAAAATGCAGTTATTTCAGAAAATGACCTAAGCCTCACCAGAGCTCTTTGTTCAATGATCCAGTAAACTATTTTGCATTTGGATGCTGTTATAGTGTTATGGTTATGTTATTGAGTTATATAATATTTTCTGGATTCCTTTCACTTTTGGTATAAGTCCTCTTCTGTTCATTTTCTTATTGTGTCCTCCCACCCTTTAAGGTATGTCCTTCTTTTTATTCCTTTCCAATTCTGGCGGCTTTCTTTTTATGTCATACTTTTAACACTTCTAGAGGGACCAAGATCATTTTCAGAAAAGGTACACTGAGAAAAAAGTAACTGGCTTAAATTAGCTTTACCAGGTTATTAAGCATACTCACCATTGCTTCACTGTGATTTTAAACAGCTGGCAATAGCGAAACATTGGTCAGAATCATTACCAAAGGGTGGCAAAAAAATCATGAACTAGATGAACATACAGTATTTGGTAAAGTATATGCAAATGATCTCAGCAAAATACTGAGGGTTGAGGAAAAGTTAGATCTAATATGTACTTAAAATTGGTTTAAAATGCAGATACAGACAGTAGGCACTTAAGCTCTTATACCATTCACTGAGGAAATGGCTGATCAGTAACCTTATACCCAGCTCTTCCCAAACTCCTGCTTACTCTTGGTTAATGAAAAAACTATCAATCTACAATTTAAATAATTAACAGTTGACTTACTTTTAATTGCCATTTAGATAAATTAGAAGCGTTGCTTGCAAAAAAAAAAAATGCTGCTCGAACCATTCCGGAAAGCCTTTCTCTCTTTATTTTAGTATAGTTCCTAATTTAGTTGAACCCAAGCAGTAAAAATTACTGCTCTATATCTGTCCTCTGAATTTTAAAATTAATTTAATTTTATGTTGGAAAAAATGTTTCAATAGTCTGCCACATTTTAAATAGCAGCAAAACTTGCATAATCTTTCCGCATATGTAGGTAAACCTTTTCTATCTAGAGATCAGTCCAGTTGATCTAAGTTTATAGCTTTATGGTCCAAACATAATTCCGGTCTGTTGCCCAACATCCCCCAGTAAACAGATTTTTTTATACTAGTAAAGCATCTACTCCCCTTCATTCCAGGCATTTAGTTATCAGCGTCAATATTTCATTACCTTCTGTGATGATTTTCTGTACCTCTTCATGACCTTCTGCAGAGTTGTGGAGTCCTACAGCATGAAAACAGTCCCTGGGGTTCACCAAGTTTGTGCCAACTATCAAACAACATCTCTGCTCAATACTGTGACATTGTTTTCCCTTTCCATTTCCTATCTCTCCAGATTCTACTATTCATCTACCCACTAAAAGTAACCTACAGTGCTTATAATACTTATTAACCAGCACATCTTTGGGATGGATGAAGAACAGTGAGCAAACCCAAATGAGAGAAAACCCAAATGAACACGTCAACTGTGCAATCTTCACACATAGAGCATTAAAGTTCAGGTTTGTACCTGATCAGAAGATGATTTTCCACTATTAATAACTGCTCAATATCTGTGACACTGTTCTGCCCTGTTTTCAAAGTTTGAATTCACAGTCACTAATGTTCAAATGCTGTTGGGAATGTTGACCTGGGAGAGGCACCAATGATTTACTGATTTTGTGAATGGATTTCGGGAATTTTGGATGAATTTGTGGAGGCAGTTCCAGTGGAAGCTTCCCAGTGCTTTGAAGTGGGAGAGAGGGGATCTCCGCAGCCTGGTGAGCAATTTTTTAAAACCAGGTTTGAGGTCTTCATCTGCGTGCATCGTTCACCTCAGTTAGTGAAGGACAGTGCCAGTATACGTCTGTATACTGATTGCTGTCTGCCCGCACTGAGGTCCTGGGACACAGGAAGTGCTCGATATTGCCAGGTTTCACTGTGGACCTTCACTGCCTGATGATATTGCAGCACGCCAGCAGAGGATGTTAAATGTAAAGCCCCTTTTGTGCCTTGGAGAATGAGTCAACAATGACTCAGACTTCAGGTTCCAAATATGCGTAAGCACATAGCTCATCTGTGGAGTTCAGCATGGCAACTGAAGCTGGAGGTGACCATGGCTCTAGAGTGAAAGGAAGATATCCCCAGTATTGAGATCCTAATTATATTTAATCAGCTCCATTGTTTGCATCCTTGACATCAAGTGTCTCTTTCCCAAGCTCTATCTCAGAAGGTCATTGCTAGTTGGACAACATTTCAGAGGATGTTCTCAAAGTTCTCAAAGATGCAGTAACTCCGCTGACTCCTGGCAGCTCCTGGCCCATGACTGTTTAAAGTGGAAATTAAGGTAAGAAGCATCCTGTGACTTGCAAATGGAAGTGCAGATTTCTACAGAGTTTAATATCTGTCTCTCTTGTTGGTTGTTTTTCGTGGAGAAGAATTATTCAGGACAGCATGAAGAACATTTGACTACATGCTTCAGTAGAAGCCCGGCATAAATTGCAGAAGGATTGCTACGAATCTACTTGGTAGCTCCTGTTCCATTTATTATAGACTGTATGTTCTATATTAGTCTTGTCTGCCATCTCAGAGCCCAGAGAACAGGAATGGAAGCAAGTAATCCTGAATCCTGAGAAAGCACCCGTCAAGGGAGGAAGATGTTGAAATCCACTATGAAAATATTGCCTTTTCACTCAGGCTCGACTTCCATCAACGAAACTCACGATGCTTTCTATCTAAATGCCATCAGAAAACGTGGATATGAGGTCGTCTATCCATCAAAACCATTAACAAGTTTGGTGAACTTTTGAACTCAAAAACCAATCCATGTTTTTCTTTTCTGGATGCATGCCACTAGTCTGACTAACAACCTACAAACCTCACCCCCTCTCCCCATTCTGTATTTTCATGCACTCACTCACTGCCTAAATGAACATTAAACTGTAAAAAAAAATGAAACAGGATCGGCAGTTTTTGACACCTCAGATATCCCCTGTTGTTTAATATAATCATGGCTGCTTGACGCCAGGCCTCTATTCCACTTCTGTGCCAGTTCCACAAAGTCCTGAATTCCCTGATCTTTACAAAAAGGTTTATCTATCTTCGTTTTATATCTTTGTGAGTCAAGAATTCCAGAGCACCACACCTCTTGTGATGTGAAATTCCTATACTGTTTTAAATGCCAAGCCCCTTTTCTTGTAACTGTGTCCTGTAGTTTAGATTCATGTACCTTATTTTTCACAGTTACATGTGAGAGATATAAAGTACACCCAGAAGGCCATATGAATGTCAATGATATATGTATACTTGTGCTGTACTGTACCATTGTCAGCACTTTAAAGTGTTTTGATTGGGATAACATGGTTGCACAGCTAATCTCAGGTGCTGGGTATGTAGAATTTGCATGTTCTTCCTGTGACTGTGTTGGTTTACATCTCCTCCCAGATCCTAGTTGGTCTTGGCCTGCAGATGTGCGGTGGAATCTGGAGAGAGCTGATCAGAATTGAGGGAGAATGAGAAGTGGGATTAACGTAGGATGAGTGTAAGTGGGTAGAGTGGAACCAATGGGCCAAGTGTTCAGTTTCCATGCTGAATAGACATATGAGTTAGTAAGTTACAGGAGTGTAATTGTGAGGCGCAGTCCCATTGCAATGGTGAGTTACTGTGCTGTACCACTAACTAAATAAATAAGTGTTTCTTTAACTCGGTGATGTGAAACATTGAATCAGACTCACCATTCACACGCTATCTGATCCAATTCAAATTTCTGATCTGCTGAAAACTCTAGGTGTTCAGATAATCTGTCCTTAATTATAGATTCTGTTAATTTCCTGACGGTGTAGAGTTTGCCTGTTTCCCTCCCACTATTTATAACAATTCCAGATCAAGGCAACATGGAAGATAATAATTAAGGTATTGGCAGTGTTCCCTCAGAATGGAAACTGCCTCTTCCTCAGGTTTCTTAGTTGTCATCATTTCTCCTTTACATAAAGTTCCTATTTCAATTTGATGTAGGTTTCCTTGGAAAATTTTGATTCATATGAGTAGACCCATATTGTAGGAGTGATGGGAATTAATCACAGAATCAGCATATCATTTCCTTTATCTTTACAGTTCCATTTCAGCTGTAGTCTCTTTTTCATGCTTTTGTGAATTTGCTTTGTTGATTTTGCAACCCTATGCAGGCTTCTTTTCCTCGTCTTTATTTCACTTCTGGCACTGCATCACCTTTGTTATTGTTAGTTTATTTTTCATTTGTTTTTCATTTTTGCTTTTTGCATGTTTTCTCCTTGTCCATTTTGATGGCTATTTTATCTTTAGTCATCCATGATTCTTTTTTGGCTAGTAAAGTTGTTTACAATTAGAGCTGCAAGCTGCTCTTGTGTCACAATATATTACACAAGAATAAATCATAAAAAAAGATATAAAATGATAAAGGCAATAGATGGACCACATTGTTTCAACAAGATCTTTTTCTGAGTTTGAGTTTTGCATTTTGCTCATCAATAGGTAACAGAAAAGAACCTAATCAGCCAGGCCAGTTCTTATATGATGCTATAAACCCTTTAATGGTTTTGGATTATATACCGCCAACCGTGACATCTGAATTACTTCACTGAGACTATTGATTCGGCAATTTCACTAGCACAAGGAGAGCCTTCTTTTAATCGAGAGATCTGTAATGTAACATCTTACCTTTTTAAAACTTGAGTGCCTTGTAATAACATGGTATTAGAAATATTGCAGATTGAAGTTACTTAGCAAGCTTTGTCACCAAGCCAAAAGCTCTCCTTTCACGTCATTCTAAATTATTTTTCACATTAACAATAATTTTGAACTAAAATTATTCTGACATTAATAGTGACATCATTCAAATCTAAATGCCATCAGTAATCACTTGGTAACGCTTTGGCCAATTTCTATTAATGGCTTCTGTGAGTGCAATGGACTTGGAGAGCATTCAACTAGCCCATTGTTTCCTGCAGGGGAGAGTTAGCTGCATAAATGGGGCTCTCCATTAAGATTCCTATATTTAAACATACTTGCTGACAAAAAATTATAATGTCGAAACCCATGCAAACTCCTCAGTGTTGTGCACCATGTTAATCAGTCTTGCTAAGGTAGGCAAAGTATGCTAATTTGTGCAAACAGGTGATTCAAGTGAGCCCACACATTAATGTAGTGTATGCCAAAAGATGAGAATCAGTCTGTTCCATGAATCTTTTCACAGTCAGTCTGCTATCTGTCCATCAGCCACTTAAGGTCTGTGATGATCCCAGCATAAATGATAGACGTATTTTGCATCAAAAATATCCTATTAGCAAATCTATTCAGTAATAGTGTCCTGGAGGTAGAAAGAGATGCAACAGGGAAACAGGACCTTCAGCTCACTGTCTGCACTGGCCATCAATGCTTCATAAATCCCAATTTTTCTTCTCTTCAATTGCCGCTGGATTCTACCGCTCCCCAACACACTGGGGCCAATTAAACTACCAACTGCATCCCTTTGGGTTGTGGAAGGCGATTGGAGCACCCAGGGCAAACCCAAGCAGTCACAGGGAGAACATGCAAACTCCACGCTTATACAGCAGTCAAGGTCAGGATTGCTACCAGGAAAATTCTGAGCAAAGATGAATCACCACAGTTTAGTAAAATTCCAGGTGTTTTCTGGTGCTTCCCATTCTTTACTGTCATTTGTCATCTAGTCTTCTGAAAAGTGCGTGAAAGCAATGAGATTTTCTCTGACTCCTGTTGTATTACTTTTCCTTATGTTGAAACTTACACCCATGGCCAACTTCTTATACTGTATTGAAAATGTGAAATCTGTGATATAAAACACAATTTCTGCCTTGTAATGTACCAACACATTTATACGTCCAGGTAAGTAGAAAATGGAGCTGGTGTCTTTTATCCTTTTGATCTACACAATAAGTAAGTGCCATCGTGGCGGCATCAGAGGCAGCAAGGTCCATGTGATGACTTGGCCAGGGCTGTGTACTGGTAAGACCCCAAACCCAGGGTGTCTACAGTCTGCCAGAACAAAAGGCAAGCTGGGGAAAGCCCTTTGTCATGGCACGGTCAATTTAAAAGTCTGATAAATATATACATTTTTAGACAATAAATTGGCAAAACAAGTAATTTTTAAATATTTAAAAACTAAAAATAGTAAATTAAAATTCCATTTTGTAGGATCACAAAGCACTGAAACTGATCCCTTAGCCACCGAGTCTGTGGTGACCATTAAGTGCCTGTTAGCACTAAGCCCTCTTTACTGTGCCCACCACTGGGGACAATTTTTATTAGCATATTAACTTTACAACTTGCATTTGGGATGTGAAGGAAACTGGGGCTCTTGGAATAAAACCACACCGTTATTGAGAGAACGTGCAAACTCCACATGGACAGTGTACGAGGTTAGGGTTGCTGGAGCTGTAAAGCACCAGCTCTACTTGTTGAAGTTAATCGGTTCTCAGATCATTTGCCAGGTCTAAGCAGGACTGGGAGACAGAATGCTGGAGAGTGCCAAAAAGACAAGGCCCTGCAGTACCAGAGGTTTAATAAGAAGTTGTGAGGGTTTGGGATGGCAATGGGTGTATATAGACTAGGTTGAAACAGCACAAAATGACTCAAGTCATTGGTTCCTAAGACTACATTATGTATAAGCCAAGCCTAGTGGTCAGGATCAAATCAAGAAAGCAAGTAAAGAAGACAGAAACTTTATTTATCCTGTTCTGGTGATATTAGTGAGGATATCTCATTAGTACATATAAAACCTCAGGAGTGCCAAAGGCACTTAGAATTAGTGTGCTGCCCATGATTATAAGTTTTTTCTATCGTTCCAACTAACTGCATTTCAAAGTATTTAGCATTGGTGAACCTCCAGAATCATGTAGAGTCTTTCGGAATTAAAGGTCAACCTCCAGGAAATCGTACTTATATTTTATTTGGCTCATTTTGCTCATTAGTTACAAAGATATTGGAGAACAGTTAGGATTTTTTTGACTGTCAGTCACATTATCTATTAGGGTGAAGAACATTCTGCTTGCTTTTCACCTGACCGGGAACAGTGATGCACCTTTAGGTGAGATGCATCAGACAACCAGCAGTGGCAAAGTAGCCAGTCAAAACTAGGAAGATACATAAATAAAAATCCCAACTGCACTCAGCCGGTTAGCTACTTAAAATTATACAGTCTGTTATTTATGACTGGTACTAGATAAATCGACAAAGGAAAGAACACAGAATACCCAGTGCTGGGGAATGGCATTGTCCGAGATGGGTCAGCAAGGATTCAGTGGATTGATGGGCTAGTTTCTATGTTGTTTGCCCTGTGACACTTTAACTCCAAAGTGCATGCTGAAAGTTTCCTGTTGTAAAAATCCAACTGTCAGACACTTGCAGATTGTTTTAAGTGAACTATAAGATTAATGCTATGTTGGCCTTCATAACAAGGGGAGTTGAGTATAGGAGCAAAGAGGTCCTTCTGCAGTCGTACAGGGCCCTGGTGAGACCACAATTGGAGTATTGTGTTCAGTTTTGGTCTCCAAATTTGAGGAAGGACATTCTTGCTATTGAGGGAGTGCAGCATAGGTTCACGAGGTTGATCCTTGGGATGGTGGGACTGTCGTATGTTGAAAGATTGGAGTGAGTGGGCTTTTATACACTGGAATTTAGAAGGATGAGAGGGGATCTGATTGAAACATATAAGATTATTAAGGGATTAGGCATGCTAGAGGCAGGAAACATGTTCCTGATGTTGGGGGAGTCCAGAACCAGAGGCCACAGTTTAAGAACAAGGGGTAGGCCATTTAGAACAGAGTTGAGGAAAAACTTCTTCACCCAGAGAGTTGTGAATCGATGGAATACTCTGCCTCAGAAGGCAGTGGAGGCCAATTCTCTGGATGCTTTCAAGAAAGAGTTAGATAGAGCTCTTAAAGATAGTGGAGTCAAGGGATATGGGGAGAAGGCAGGAACGGGGTACTGATTGTGGATGATCAGCCATGATCCCATTGAATGGTGGAGTTGGTTCAAAGGGCCAAATGGCCTACTCCTGCACCTATTGTCTATTGTCTGTAGTGCTCTATACAACTGTAAGATTAGCTTACAGTGCAACTGACTCATAACCCCAACAAGCCATTCATTTGTTAACGAAACTATGAGGGGACAATTTATGATACAGCTGTTACCATTCCATGCAGAGCACTGCTTTGTTATAGTTCTCTTGGCCACTCTAAACACTCACAGATATTTACATGCCCAGTGTATTTCAGAATAGAAGTCCTCTTGGGCTGTATGTTGTCCACAGATGTGTCAGGAACCTGCAGTAAATCTGTGCCCTCTGACGGGGGTTCCCATAACATTAAATCGGCCATGGCACAGTGTGGAACAACTGCCTGCCAGGGCTGGTGATGAACAGGCTGACACGAGCATTCATTCCCTGGTTGCTCGGTGCTCAGGGTTACTTGGTGGCCAGTGTGGTGATTGTGGCCCATTACTGAGGGCTGGCACCACCTGCTTAAACCTGTTGGCAGACCACTTGTATCCAATGGCCATACCTCCCTTGTTGGACAAGATGGAAGCTGCTGTCTCCCCATTCATTTGGCTGCCCACTCTTCCCACACACCAGAGATTTTGCCATGGGAACGATCGCAGTGTTCAGCCGGGTAAAGCTAATTTCAGAGCTTTCTGTGTCAGAGCTTGTGTGCCACACCACTCACAGCCCAGAAGGCCGGGCAGTGTACCATTCATTGTCACAGAGGGCAAGGATTTGGTCCAGGTTCTCAACACTGCAGTGAGCAGCAGTGTGTGGACAGTAGATTGGTCCAGCTTCGAGACAGCCAAGTTCTGGTGCAGTACCATCTTTCTAGCACAAGTAGTGCTGTTGATAACTCCATTTCTGGAGAATACACTACATAGAATACTTTCGATGCTGATTCCATTAACACTTTTTCCTAATAATGCGTCGTGAGCACTAACTGAGGTATAAGTGCAGCCTTAGCAATGCCGTCTATTTTCCGAGGACATTATTTTCTTGAGATGTTGAATACATGTGATTTTCAATCAGAAAGTTTGTTATTCTCTATCTTAGTATTGCAATTACTGCATCAGATTTTTTATGTGACAGGTACTCAGCTCGGTAAGCCTGGTGCATATATGCTTGCAAGACTGGGAAAATGTCTGGCTGGATATTTCAGCCTGGGAGTGCATCGTTATTGTGGAAAGGCAGTTAGTGGTAGAAAAAAAAAATCATATTTTCATCAAGTTGTAATCGAGAGGTATATATCCAGGAAATATGTAGGATAGGTGATTAGAGTCAACAAATAAATAGAGGGTTACCTCAAGCGGAGCAGCCTGTGGAAAGCGGCCAGTGAGTGAGTGGCCAGGGAAGGAGTGGAGATTTGAGGCTTTGACTCGAGAGGCTTCGACAAGAAGAGGCTGAGGAACGAGCTTCACTCCAAGTGAGGTAAGGCCGGGTAAGTTCCTTTCAAAGGAGAAAGTTTCAAAAGTTGAGGCAAGTATTGGGTAGGTCATGGCAGCTGAGATCGGCCCCGTGGTTTGTTCAGTGTCCCTGACGACTATGTGTGCAAGAAGTGTGTCCAACTGCAGCTTCTGGCAGACCGCATTGAGTGTCTGGAGCTGCGATTGGATTCATACTGGAGCATCCGCGATGCTGAGAAAATCGTGAATAGCACTTTCAGTGAGTTGGCCACACCGCAGGTAAAGGCTACCCAGGCAGAAAGGGAAGAGGTGGCCACTAGACAGCATAGTAGTAGGCAGGTACCACAGGAGTCCCCTGGGGTCATCTCCCTCCTAAACAGATATACTGTTTTGGATGCTGTTGGGGGAGATGTCTCATCACGGGAAGGCAGCAGCAGCCGAGTTCATTGCACCATGGGTGGCTCTGCGTCACAGGAGGGAAGGAAAAGGAGTAGGAGAGCTACAGTGATAGGGAATTCGATTGTAAGGGGAATAGATCGGCGTTTCTGCAGCCGCAAACAAGACTCCAGGATGGTATGTTGCCTCCCTGGTGCAAGGGTCAAGGATGTCTCTGAGCGGCTGCAGGACTTTCTGGAATGGGAGGGTGAACAGCCAGTGGTCGTGGTGCACATAGGTACCAACGAATTAGGTAAAAAATGGGATGAGGTCCTACAAGGTGAATTTAGGGAGTTAGGAGATAAACTAAAAAGTAGGACCACAAAGGTAATAATCTCTGGATTACTACCAGTGCCACGTGCTGGTCAGAGTAGCAATATGAGGATATTTCAGATGAATATGTGGCTTGAAAAATGGTGCAAGGGTGAGGGATTCAAATTTCTGGGGCATTGGAACCAGTTCTGGGGGAGGTGGGACCGGTATAAACAGGATGGTCTGCACCTGGGCTGGACTGGAACCAATGTCCTAGGGCAAGGGTCGGCAACGTTTACCACTGAAAGAGCCAATATGGACCCATATCCCATAGAAAAGAAAACACTGGGAGCCACAAAACCCATTTGACATTTAAAATGAAATAACACTGCATACAATGGTTTTTTTTTTGCCTTTATGCTATGTATAAACAAACTATAATGTGTTGCATTTATGAAATTGATGAACTCCTGCAGAGAAAACGAAATTACATTTCTGCATGCAACAAAAACATTTTGAACTCCGAAAAAAAGACGTTGGCTTGAAGGTTACTCCATTGTTAGCCTACCTTGGATCGAAGAATTAAAAGAAAGCGCGCACTGGCGGGTGTCAGGCATTGACAGTGGGGATGTATATTAATAGCGATTAAAAAAACACGTTGTAGCAGTGTGCTACGTGCAGCGCTAAAATAACACTCTGCAGTCAAAGATAACTTTATTCGAACTAAACAGCCTTGCTTTAAAGCCTCCCTCAACCCGTCCCCATGGGCGCGGATGCTCCAAAAGACACGTACTCACAAGCCCCCGTAGGCTATCTCCCTTAGCCGGAACGGTAGCTAATTGTGAGCCGGTTCGGATGTGCCAGGAAATGGGGTCTCCACAATGTTTTATTTAGATTGTACAAGATCACCATAATCTTCAAATTTCGAATTACATTTCGAAAACTAACAAACCACGGGGAGCCGCAGCACAGAGATGAAAGAGTCGCATGTGGCTCCGGAGCGACGGGTTGCCGACCCCTGTCCTAGGGGGAGCATTTGCTACTGCTGTTCAGCAGGCTTTAAACTAATGTGGTAGGGGGATGGGAACAAGTGCAGAGAGACAGAGGGGTGTAAAATGAGGGTAGAAGCAAAAAGTAGTAAGGTGAAAAGTAAAAGTGGCAGGCAGGCAAATTCAGGGCAAAAATCAAAAAGAGCCACTTTTCAACATAATTGTATAAGGGCTAAGAGTGTTGTAAAAACAAGCCTGAAGGCTTTGTGTGTTAATGCGAGGAGCATTCGTAACAAGGTGGATGAATTGAAAGTGCAGATAGTTATTAATGAATATGATATAGTTGGGATCACAGAGACATGGCTCCAGGGTGACCAAGGATGGGAGCTCAACATCCAGGGATATTCAATATTCAGGAGGGATAGACAGGAAAGAAAAGGAGGTGGGGTAGCATTGCTGTTTAGAGAGGAGATTAACGCAATAGAAAGGAAGGACATCAGCCTGGAGGATGTGGAATCGATATGGGTAGAGCTGCATAACACTAATAACACTAAGAGGCAGAAAACAGTGGTGGGAGTTGTGTACAGGCCACCTAACAGTAGCAGTGAGGTTGGGGATGGCATTAAACAGGAAATTAGAAATGCGTGCAATAAAGGAACAGTAGTTATAATGGGTGACTTCAATCTACATATAGATTGGCTGAACCAAATTGGTAAGGGTGCTGAGGAAGAGGATTTCTGGGAATGTATGCGGGATGGTTTTCTGAACCAACATGTCGAGGAACCAACTAGAGAGCAGGCCATTCTAGATTGGGTATTGAGCAATGAGGAAGGGTTAGTTAGCAGCAATCTTGTCGTGCGAGGCCCCTTGGGTAAGAGTGACCATAATATGGTGGAATTCTTCATTAAGATGGAGAGTGACATAGTTAATTCAGAAACAAAGGTTCTGAACTTAAAGAAGGGTAACTTTGAAGGTATGAGATGTGAATTAGCTAAGATAGACTGGCAAATGATACTTAAACAGTTGACGGTGGATATGCAATGGCAAGCATTTAAAGGTCGTATGGATGAACTACAACAATTGTTCATCCCAGTTTGGCAAAAGAATAAATCAGGGAAGGTAGTGCACCCGTGGCTGATAAGGGAAATTAGGGATAGTATCAAGTCCAAAGAAGAAACATATAAATTAGCAAAAAAAAAGCGGCACACCTGAGGACTGGGAGAAATTCAGAGACCAGCAGAGGACAAAGGGCTTAATTAGGAATGGGAAAAAAGATTATGAGAGAAAGCTGGCAGGGAACATAAAAACTGACTGTAAAAGCTTTTACATGAAAAGAAAAAGATTGGTCAAGACAAATGTAGGTCCTTTACAGTCAGAAACAGGTGAATTGATCATAGGGAACAAAGACATGGCAGACCAATTGAATAACTACTTTGGTTCTGTCTTCACTAAGGAGGACATAAATAATCTTCCGGAAATAGTAAGGGACAGAGGGTCTAGTGAGATGGAGGAACTAAGGGAAATACATGTTAGTAGGGAAGCAGTGTTAGGTAAATTGAAGGGATTAAAGGCAGATAAATCCCCAGGGCCAGATGGTCTGCATCCCAGAGTGCTTAAGGAAGTAGCCCAAGAAATAGTGGATGCATTAGTGATAATTTTTCAAAACTCTTTAGATTCTGGATTAGTTCCTGAGGATTGGAGGGTGGCTAATGTAACCCCACTTTTTAAAAAAGGAGGGAGAGAGAAACCGGGGAATTATACACCGGTTTGTCTGACATCAGTGGTAAGGAAAATGCTAGAGTCGGTTATCAAAGATGTGATAACAGCACATTTGGAAAGAGGTGAAATCATCGGACAAAGTCAGCATGGATTTGTGAAAAGAAAATCATGTCTGACGAATCTTACAGAATTTTTTGAAGACGTAACTATAGAGTGGATAGGGGAGAGCCAGTGGATGTGGTAGTTATAAATTTTCAAAAGGCTTTTGACAAGGTCCCACACAGGAGATTAGTGTGCAAACTTAAAGCACACGGTATTGGGGGTATGGTATTGATGTGGATAGAGAATTGGTTGGCAGACAGGAAGCAAAGAGTGGGAATAAACGGGACCTTTTCAGAATGGCAGGCAGTGACTAATGGGGTACTGCAAGGCTCAGTGCTGGGACCCCAGTTGTTTACAATATATATTAATGATTTAGACGAGGGAATTAAATGCAGCATTTCCAGATTTTCAGATGAGACGAAACTGGGCGGCGGTGTTAGCTGTGAGGAGGATGCTAAGAGGATGCAGGGTGACTTGGATAGGTTAGGTGAGTGGGCAAATTCATGGCAGATGCAATTTAATGTGGATAAATGTGAGGTTATTCACTTTGGCTGAAAGAGCAGGGAAACAGATTATTATCTGAACGGTGGCCGATTAGGAAAAGGGGAGATGCAACGAGACCTGGGTGTCATTGTACACCAGTCATTGAAGGTGGGCATGCAGGTACAGCAGGCGGTGAAAAAGGCAAATGGTATGTTGGCATTCATAGCAAAAGGATTTGAGTACAGGAGCAGGGGGGTTCTACTGCAGTTGTACAAGGGCTTGGTGAGACCGCACCTAGAATATTGTGTGCAGTTTTGGTCCCCTAATCTGAGGAAAGACATTCTTGCCATAGAGGGAGTACAGAGAAGGTTCACCAGATTGATTTCTGGGATGGCAGGACTTTCATATGAAGAAAGACTGGATCGACTAGGCTTATACTCACTGGAATTTAGAAGATTGAGGGGGGATCTTATTGAAACGTATAAAATTCTAAAGGGATTGGACAGGCTAGATGCAGGAAGATTGTTTCCGATGTTGGGGAAGTCCAGAATGAGGGGTCACAGTTTAAGGATAAAGGGGAAGCGTTTTAGGACCGAGATGAGGAAAAACTTCTTCACACAGAGAGTGGTGAATCTGTGGAATTCTCTGCCACAGGAAACAGTTGAGGCCGGTTCATTGGCTATATTTAAGAGGAAGTTAGATATGGCCCTTGTGGCTAAAGGGATGGGGGGTATGGAGAGAAAGCAGGTACAGGGTTCTGAGTTGGATGATCAGCCATGATCATACTGAATGACGGTGCAGGCTCGAAGGGCCAAATGGCCTACTCCTGCACCTGTTTTCTATGTTTCTAACAAAGAACTTGAAAAGTTAGATCCAAGAGGAATTTTCAAGAAAAGATTTTTAAAAATGTTCTTTTATTGCTGCTATGGTTTCTAGAGAACAGCCTATTCAAGCCACAGGTTCCTCTAATAGCATCCAAGCAGCTATAATTTCCTTCTTGGCTTGGGAATCACAGAGGACAAATTAAGTAAATTTTGTGATAAAAGTTAAGATCCATAGAGAATGTTAGTTCGGTGGAACAAGTAAGGGCTAAAAAACATGGGGCCATAATGGACAGAACAGGAGTAATTCCTAAATTTCAAGTGTACAAAAAACTTAATAGCAGCCAGCAGAAATGGGGAAAAAACAGACCTGTTCTTGTCAATTACAGCTGATCATCAAAAATGAGGAATTTGCATAGTCAATCCTTAGAATGCAATAATTAACATTTTGACTTTGTTCTAGAAATGTTCGCATCTGTGCCAAAAATATTAATAGTCTTATACTTTGATTGACTGACAAAGCCCTCTTTATATGTTTCCTGTGTAGGCATGGGCAAACAAGAATGAGAGGCTAGATTAGCATGTAGAAAGAGACAATTGAAAATGGTGCAGAGGAAGATATAGTGGTCTGGATTAATTTAAGTCAGATGTTATCTTCTGGTTATTGATATGTCTATGTCAAATAAGACATTCCATCCTCACTAATGGTTTTTCATCTTTTATGAATAGGTCAGTGTTCTGTATTATTTAAGAAATATTCATGAAAAACATTACAGTTCATGAAAATAATAAATTATTAGTGATCTGAGATAATGACTCAGTCGGTCAAGAATCTGTTGTTTCAAATTAGTTCACCCAACCCAGACAAACTCGTAAGGCTGACATTTGGTTTGTGAGAGACATCTTTGAGTATCTTGTACTGTCTGTCTTTGAAGCTTGTCCGGAAACCCTGATTACTCTCTCTTGATACAAGAAAGGCATTTGAAAGAATGAGTTGCCCTTTTCTGCTTGTCATACACCATTGATACTAATTTTTGATGCTTTCCTTTGAATGGTCCAAGTATTTTAGGCCACAGGAAGCACTAGTGAAATGTATCTTCACATAATTCGTTTAGGCAAAAATAACTTTTATTTTTTTCTGCATTTGAACAATTCCTTCGGTGTGCTGATTTTGTATTGCCCAGATATTCAGGGAACAGACATGAATCTCAAAAATCTTAAGATTATTTTTTTTAAATGGAAAATATAAACAATTTTCTATTTAACACGTTGCCTTATGATGTTGGAATTTCAACAAAAAAAATGAAGGCCACTGTTCTTTCACTGTTTCATGGCAACACTGATTAATATTTCTCAGGATCTGTATTGGTTTCACTCAACTTTGTAAAAGCACTTTAAGTGTTTATCAAAAATGGTTAACAAGTGTTCCTTCATTTTCTGTTTTCATTTTAGATGTCCAGCAGCTACAATTTTTTTTGAGTTTCATGGTTAACATGAAGTCTTCCAGGGTAACAGAAATTTCATTAAAAAATTAAATGTAAAACTCCCTCAGAATATGATTATTTAAATCCGGAATGTCAGCAGTTTAATGTTATCAAGATGAAATCGCATCATCTATTATACAGAGTGCACAGACAGATCTATTTTCTTTGACTTATACATGCCTTTTACATTTTTCCATAGTCGATGAATGCACTAGTGCTCCTTTTCCAATCATCCCATTTGAAAAGCCCATTTGGAAAAGTTTCAGAAACCCACTCCACAGAGCTACCTTGTGGCCTGTGTCACAACCTCGCAATCTTCATCAGTGTTTCCTCACTTAGGCAATGTGACCCCTTTGTGAATGGCAAGAGATTACAAAGATCCTTAAATGCTAATTGATACCATTTAGATAGAAATTGGTGTAAAAAAAACATGCAAGGTGTGCTTGAAGCCTTTGCTGTGGAGCTCCTAACTATTCCTGGGACACCCTAACTACATCCAGGAGTGAGTGACCTTTGAGGTTGTCATGCGTTCGGGTTGAAGTAGGTTTATTTTTAAGTGTGAATATATATGGGATTCTCAAAAATTAAGGTTGTGACCCATTGGTCAATGCCATTATGATCAACAATAAAATGAATGGGAAATATTAATGCACCCATTATGCAAAATATAGGCAAAGTGGTGTAAGTGAGAAAGATGGACTGTGGACTGAGAGTACGCTGCCAGACCCAAAACTCTTGAAATGCATAAAGGAAAAATAAGTCTTACTTATATAACACCTTTTTGGAGCCTAGGACTTCTTAAACTTTTTAAAGTAATTGTTGATATATTGTAATTTAGAAACAAGGGAGATGTTTTGTTTGAAAGCACCATCTAATAGTGGAAGAACAGTTGGATAATTGCTGAGATATTGCATATGTCTTTATTTGCATTACAATTGAAAATTGGGTGCTTTGTATAGTTCCTGAAGTTTACATTTTCCTGTAATGTTCATCTACTCATATGTGGTGTAATACATAGAGGATCTCAAACATGCCCAGTAGGAATCCAGGACATCTCAGATGCATTCGGAGAGCACTTCTAACACATTTATTTGTGATGCAATGGGTGTGATATCCAAAGACCATGCCTGTGGAATTAAAAGAGTGCGGTCCGCTTTTAGTGTCTGATAAGGAGATCTTCTGAACAGCTTGGAGCTTAGCAACCTACTTGGGAAGATCCCATTTTAAGTTAATGACTTGCCAGATTTTCTTTAGGGCAACTTTTCTACCTCACGTTCCCCCACTTCGCTGCTTCACCCCTCCAATGGTCTCAACATCCAGCAACCTCACCCCTGCACAATAAGCTTGCAAATCCTGCCCAATCCCGGTAACTTTCCACCCCCCCCCCACCGCCCCAGAGCAGCAATTCCAACTTCCCTGTCTCACTGCATAACCACTGCAAACATGCTCACTTCATACACAATCACCATCACCATCTCTCTCTTCCCGCCGTCTCACTCTCCTGCAAGGTTCTGGACTTCATTGGCTTCCTTTGTGCAGTTTGCATTGTTGCAGCCTGCAGACAAAATACCTGCCTCACATATGACCAAGTTAGTATAGGACAGGCTTTATTCCACATCCAAGCAGAAGGTCCAAGGCAGAATTATTGCTGTAGCATTGCAAAGAGGTAATGTAAGGTATTTTCACGGGCACTAAGGAAATACTAGGCAAATCTATTTTAGCTGTTGGCCGTGAGATAAATGTAGGCCAGCACACACGGGACATTGACTGTTCTCTTCAAATAACATCACTGAATCTTTTACGTCCATAGAGAAAGCAGAGAGCCCTTGATCATTTGTCTCATCCAAAATACCTACAGCATTGCAGCACTCCCCTAGTACGTGGCAGTGCCAGCCTAGATTATGGGGAACGTCTCAGGAGTGAATTACTGATGTGAGGCCAGGAAGGCTGCTGCTTCTTTACACATAGATTACGAGTTTGTGTAGAGTCTCTTTCATAGAATTAATATTTTTAAAACAGCACAAAAGGAGGTTATTCTTTGAAAGAGATGTCCCATTTAGTCCTACACATGAGCTTTGACCCCATGATCGTACAAATTAGTTCCCTGTGGCCTTTAAGACATCCTGGTAGGATCTAATTACGTCCACCTTACGGGTATAGTCATACACCCCTGAACTCAGTGGTACTCTGATTGCTGAGCAAAATACCAGAGAAAATATTCTTTTTGCAAACTCTATTTGGAATATATTCATTAGTTCTCTCCTTAACAGTCCCAACCTCTGTGTAATCAATCCAGCAAGTGCTACTTCTATACTTCATGTCGACCCAATGAACCTTACTTCAGTAACATTTTGTTCATCTCTGCCGTGTGGTTAAGCAGAACCAATTTATTTATTTTCTTAATTCTTTATTTTCTGTTTTCTTTGGTGTATTATTGTTGTTATTATTTAATTATTATTTTATCATAGAGATACAGAATGGTTACAGGTCCTTCTGGTCCAATGAACGTTTGCTGCCCAATTGCACCTATGCAATCAGTTAACCCAGGACGTTTTGAGAATGTGAGAGGAAAACAAAGTACCGGGAGGGAAACATACTGACTCCTTACAGACAGCATCAGAATTGAATCCTGGGTCTCTGCTGCTGTAATAGTGTGAAGCTAACCATTGTGCTAAGGTACCACCCCTAATATTCAGTGTAACCTTATTTACTATAGGTAAGCTGAAGGCCGATTTCAAAGATTCAAAGTATATTTATTATCAAAGAATGTATGAATTATACAACATTGAGATTTGTTTGCTTACAGGTAGCCACAAAGCAAGAAACCCAAATAAATAAAACGCCAACACCCAAAGCACAAAAGAACTGGAAAAAACACACAAATTATGCAAACAGTTGAAGTGAACAGCAACATTCCAAACCAAATTGAATCCTCAGATCTGATTCCGAGCAATCTGGAGTAGGCCCAAAGCCTCACTTATCAGTTCATCATATTATTGGGATGGAGCGCAGCAGTCGGCTCTTCATAGCCTCAGTACTATGGAAAGAGGAGTGACCATCATAGAAAGCGAGCAAAATTGGCTCTCGTCTCGGATCCTGACACTCTGCCTTTTCAGTCTTATCTGTGCTAACATTTAATAAACAATGGACCAGTGAAAGTTTGAACTTCATTCTATTTGTGATTCATTCGGTCAATGTATGGATACCTACTGCAGTGCCTCTCATTAGTAATAGCAATCTGGGCAATAGTTCAACTGGTAGCACAAGTTTTATTGCATCTGTTTGCTATAATCTTTGATTGGCACATGGGTGTTATGATAAATAGCTGTAAGGAGTGGCCTTGGTCCAACTCTTTCCTACATCATTCCATCTGAAATAAAGTTGCCACAGGCGATTGCCTTAGCATGAAAGCACTGAAAGTACTTCTGAGGCTAAACAAGAATGCTCCTGCATACTTCTGTACCGGTGATCTTATTGGAAATCTTAAATGTCATCTTTCAGTGAAGCCCTGAACAAAGCCAGCAAGCTGCACAAGTGCCCTGCAATGAATCAAAACTTTAATGTAGGTAGTCTGAATGAAACCATCAGCTGTGCCGAAGTGATACATAATGTTCCATGACTGCAAAGAGGAACACTTCCCTTTTAAGTTTTCAAGGTGTTGGCCTAATTGCTTTTGCAAAAAAAAACTGAGTGTACAGGAGTTGCACTTAACAATCAGTAGTTTTGTGAGTGTTGGAACCCTTGAGCAAGCAGACATTCCACTGACCCCTGATGTTCATCAGCACTTTCAAACAGTTGTCAGAAACGTAAGGTCGGATGATGACAGCAGTTGTGTGATTGATGTATCTCACTGCAAAACCCTGTCTGGATCGCATAAATTTAGAAACACCTTAGAGGCGAAATAGGGTCTTCTGAGACTATTAATTTGTTCTTTCATCTTCTCCAACAAATCTCCTGAGTCTTGGGAAGTTTCATACTGATATAACTTTCAAACATGGATCCCAAGTCTCAGGACATAGGCAACTTTGTAAAATGATTTTCAAAGAGGAAGTGATTTTATTATGATGAGAATCATTTTATTAAACACTAGGACCATTAATGTGATTGCTACAGTGTCGCTGGCACCAGGGCTCTGTATTATTGGCCGTGGAGGCCTGAGGGGAACTCATGCCCAACATACTCAGTGATCTCCAATTGCAGGCAGAAAGTACTTAACACACGCGGAGCCTTCAGGCTCAATGTACGCAAGCCTCATTAAGCTATGAGTTCTATTTAAATTAGCAGTCATTACCATAATACAGCTGGAGCTCCTGAACAGCACTCCAAAAATTCATTTTCTGTTCACAATGGATGTGTAGTGGACAATTGTAAAAATTAAAGTGTAATATTGTTTATGTCCACCAGTGGACATTTTTAAATTAATCTTTATTTCCACAAGGGGATTTAAGAAAAATAAATATGGTAATTGGAAAAGAGAGGCAATAGCCCTTCACTTTCCACTGCTCCTTGACATCCTGGCCACTAATCTACATATCCCTGCAGATTTGACATCCTCTGTGAGATGTATCAGCCTTCGGACATTTGAAACAGAACTAAAAAGCTTAAATTGTCTGAAAAGTTTTCAGTCTCCTTAAAAACAGAAGAATAAGGAGTGAAAATTTTATCTTAAAACACTTAGAGGCTATGACATGATAGATGAGAGTACAGGTGGCCCCGGTTTTCCGAACGTTTGCTTTACGACAGCTCACAGTTACGAAACACCTACATTGGTACCTGTTTTTGCCAATCAAAGAAGATTTTTGCTTTTACGAATAAAAGACGCCTGCTTTATTCGCGTGTTTACCCCGAAAAAGACTACCATGACGGTGAAGCCTTGTGTGGGCAGTTGTGTGTGCATGCATGTACGTGCCGAATTTTTTTCTCCAAATCGATTTTGGTTCGCTGTCTTCCTGATTCTGATAAGTGAAACTACACCGTACATAATATTTCTACTTTATATAGGCTGTATATTTATCATATCATTCCTGCTTTTACTATATGTTAGTGTTATTTTAGGTTTTGTGTTATTTGGTATGATTTGGTAGATTATTTTTTGGGTCTGGGAACGCTTAAAAATTTTTCCCATATAAATTAATGGTAATTGCTTCTTCGCTTTACGACATTTCGGCTTACAAATGGTTTCATAGGAACACCCTACCTTCAGCTAGCGGGGGAAACCTGTAAGTTGTTTACTCTGGCAGGCTGGTTCCGAGCAAAAATTGGAACTGGTTGAAATCAGGAAGTGGTTATTTTAACAATGGGTCATGAAGTCTTGTGTTATTTCCCTCCCCCCCCCCCCCCCCCATTCCGGAAAGCAGATATGAGCAGGTTACTTGGAAGTTCTCAGAAGTGCCATTTATTGCTAGATGATTTTTTTTACCAAGGGCAGGCATTAAGAGATGTGGAAGTCATAATGCAAATCAGCAGCCATCAAATTGAATGGCAGACTAGGCTACAGGCTGTGCTGCCTGCTTGTTGTTTTTTGAAAATATTGCAGTGATATTTCCAAAAACTAACGGTGTACTTACATTCCAAGGTCAGTTCATTTGGATGTATATTCTTTTAGATAAGAGTGCACCTAGCATTGCTGCACTATTACTGTGTTAACTACCCTGTAGACTGAAGAAGCTTAAACCAGAACAGAAAGGAATGAAGAGATGTGCTCTATTAATCTTGCCAGACTTGCTAAGACTAAAGTATATATAAAAAGTGAAAGAGAGTTTTGCACTTTATCCTGTCTGTTAGAAGATTCTCCAAACTCCAAAGGGCTTCATGTTGAATTACTTTGAAGCACCCTGCTTTTTGATATAACAGCTAGAAAAGCTGTTGTGGTTGTTCTTAACAAATAGGGCAAGATCTTACAAATGGCAGTGAAATAAGTAAGCAATTAGAGTGTGAATGTATTTCTGGCTCTGCTTGTACAAGGAACGATGGCCAAGTGATGGAAAACACTGCTTGCTTTTTATTTGAGTAGTGCCATGGAGTCTTTAATGACTATCATAACAGGCAGGTGGATTCATGGTTTAATAGCCTTATGATTTAATATTTACTGGTATCCTTGTCATAACTCTGGGAAACATTAATGCTTGAAAATTAATTTTAATGGTGTTAACAGCTGAATACCATACATCTTCAGATTTATTAAAAATATGTGTTAGTATCTACAAAATGGATGGAAGAATATCCTGATGTTTATTTGCTAATATTGCTGCCTCTGATTGTGGATCTCACCTCGTGAGTGCTATTGCCTGCCATCTGCCTCGATAAATTGTCTG
Organism: Hypanus sabinus; assembly: GCF_030144855.1. NCBI lineage: Eukaryota > Metazoa > Chordata > Chondrichthyes > Myliobatiformes > Dasyatidae > Hypanus > Hypanus sabinus. Next base: position 68,689,684 of record NC_082713.1, on the reverse strand, counting down.
AACTTACTGATAGATCGACAACTTATCAGGTGTCAATAGTTAATGATACAAGACCTGTACAAAGACCCGTAGGTGACATAATCAGATCTGATGTTGTTCTGCAGCATTCAGAAGCTACCCTTATAACCTCAATATTTTTGTTCTTTAATAAAAAGATTTTGTTTCCACTTGTGTCAGAAACAATACAGATAAATATGGTTCAAACTGTGTTGTGCAGCAGAAGGGGCAAAGGTGACCATCAGGCTGCAATGTTCTGAACCAACACCACTGCAATACTGAGAGATTCAAAATCAGGACATTCATTTATTTGCTGCATTCCAGACCAATGAGGATTATAAAAACAGTTTTAATTGCTATCCCTGCTGTAGGATTTAAATTGTGAGATAAACGCAAAATGATGGGATACTGAGAGCTAGGTTGTTCAAAGCTACTTTGAAATTAAAAGTCAACAACCTAAGCAAAGGTTTGTTTTGAATGAAGATCCTGATGCTGCCTGTTGACTTTCAAGAACTTCCATGACATAGACTGCCATTTCTCCATGCTATTGTGCTTTGGTAGCAGCCACTGAGTGGCACACAGAGAGACATCAAACTGTACAGTTGGCAAGTCCTTGTGAGCATCTTGTGACAATGCAGTGACCAAACTTATTTCAACGTCAAAGATACAGGAGGTCTAAATTTACACTCAATGGCCACTTTTTAAGTACAACTGTACATCTGCTCATTATTCTGACATCTAATCAGCCAAACATGTGGCAGCAACTCAGTGCATAAAAACTTGTTTACGTGGTCAAGAAATTCAGTTGTTGTTCTGACCAAACATCAAAATGGGGAAGAAATGTGATCTGACTTTCACCGATTGTAGGTGCCAAACAGGGTGGTATGAATATTATCAGAAACTGCAGATCTAGGATTTTCACACACAATAGTCTCTACGAGTTTACAGAGTTTACACAAACAACAACTTCCAGTGAGCGACAGTTCAGTGAGTGAAAGTGCCTTGTTGTTGAAAGAGTTCAGAGGAGAATGGCCAGACTGGTTCAGGCTTACAGGAAGGTGACAGTAATTCAAATAACCACATGCTACAACAGTGGTGTGTAGAAGAAAACACTCAATGCATTGGATCTTGAAGTGGATGGGCTACTGTAGCAGAAGGCCACGAATATACATTCAATGGCCACTTTATTAAGTACAGGAGGTATATATCTATTATATATATTAATATATATTGTATATTTATTCATAATATTATGTATATATCTATTTTACACAAATAGGGGGACTTGATGGAAATAATGGAGTAACTAATTATTCTCAGCCTAACCTTATTATCTTTGTAAAGACGTGACTGAAAGCTTCTGACAGTATTAGCCACAAAAACTGATTAATGGTGAGGCTGCTGCGAACTTTACTCTGTTCTCTCCTGATGCTGTGTGTGTTCAGCTTCTTGTATCTAGAGCTTAGAAGCGCACTGTCTAGATGGGTGATAAGTAGTACAATCTAATTTTAACAAGTTGAATTTAAGAGCTGATTTCTCAGAAGGTTGAAAAGAACTAGCACATGTTTTTAAACCAATATTCAATGGGCTTCATGTTCATTCTCAGTTCAGTTGTTTCTCTAAATTCATTTAATACTCAAGCTGTTATCTGGTGCCATGCAGATGCTGGATAGCTTAGGAGTGCCCAGAGCAGCAGTATCTAAATGCACCAATGTGGGTTCACTTTTAACTACTAGACTAAAACAAAAAACTGAATCTATTAAACCAGTAGGAGATACATTATTTAATTATTTTCAAGCAAAATTTGTAATCGAAGAGCACACACAAAATGCTGAAGGAACTCAGCAAGTCAGGCAGTTCCACTACCATTTTGTGGTTGTTGCTCAATATTTCCAGCATCTGGAGAACCTCTTGTGCTTGTAATGGAGGAAATATTTTATACAAATGTGGTTATTTTCTCTCCTGATTTAGTGTGCCTGTTTAAGCATTCATTGCAACACTATTTTGTCCAGTATTTTGTAGCTTCAATTAAGGAACCCTTTTTTTCTATTATTAAACTGCAGGCACACAGTAGGGCCACGTCTGACAGAAAGGCTCCATTTAGAGGGATGTATGCTTATTTTCTAAATTACTTCTTCAATAAGAAACATTATGCTGGTAAAGAGGGACAAGATCGGCAGGGAGCTTGCTGCTCTGCCAATTTTCTCACAAGTATGCAGACAATTGTAATGAGCAATGTGACCTTTCTGAATGTCACACATCAAAAAAAATGGTGACACAATGTGACAGAATGTCAAAATAAAAGGAGGCATGCCTTTTTAATACTGTTGTCTGTACAAATGTGTTGTGATGTACATGATAAAAATGATCCTCACATTTTGAAGGAAGAACAAAAGTGAAAGGCCTTAGGATGCATCAAAGGCGAGTCTGTATTACAATGTTTAAATTTTTTTATCTTTTGTATTGTGATAAAATGAATGGAACATATTACTGACCCCCAGGCTTATAGATAAACCAGGGTAGAGTATAGTATATTAATTAATACCTTTGTCAAGAAAAATCTAAAGTAAATTTATCTACAAAAATTAGTTGGTGTATTTGACAACAAATTGAAAACAAGACCAAAACAATCTGCTATAACAATTAGGCATCAGTTTGTTGTGCTTTGTCTTCATTTTGTAGTTAGCAATTGTGAAAATATAGGATGAATTTGTTATAATTGAACAAATCCCCCTAGCTCTGCCTTCGACATTACCTATCACCCTGCCACTGTCTAACTGTGGATTCTCAGTATAGCAGCTCCTGAAAGGAACACAAGGCATGTTGTATGCCGACCTGAGAGCATTTAGGTTTGTTGGATAGTGGATAGCAATTAAACTTGTGTCCCAGCTGGCTAAACTACAAAAGGCTTGAATAGTGCATATCAATCACACAAAATGAGGATTGATAGACTGAAGTTTGCAGCAGTCTTCCCAAGAACAACCTGAATATTAGTGCTGCTCTACAATGCCTCTCTATGGATACACTAGAATCGCATGCTTCTAGGCTTTCTATTTCTCTTCTTGTTTCATTAAGTGGCATGCATAAGTAATAGGTCTCCCCAAAATTACGTGGTAAACCCCAGTCCCAGATACCTTTTTTTTTTGTTCACTAAGAACTCACCCTGTTTCCCTTTCTGCACTCACACCAAGGCTTCACTTTCTGAACCAGCAAAACCAAAACTACTGCTGCTGCCGGCAACCCTATGCATTTGTTATACTTGCGTGAATCCCGGAATGATTGCTTCAGAAGTCGAGGATGTGCATTCAATCCTTTGTTAGCAGTCAGCAAACATACAATCTTGAAGTGCTGAAACTTAAGCGTACCCAAGTTATTAAGTGGTCAGCAAAAGATATGACCTCTGTTGGCACCCAGCTACTACAAACTGCAAGAAAACCTAACTTATTCCCTTCGCTTTGCATCCCCCCACCCCCCCATTCACGTGACTGGTTGTAACAAACACAGAGAGAGATCAGACACATGGCTCCTGCATTTTCCACGTATGAATCACTAACCCTGTGCTCCATCCCTTCGGTAGTGATATCAGCCCCATCACCGTTTCCATCCTATCAGCTTTACTTGCTTGATATCCATCCTGGAGTAACAAAAAAAATTGTCCAGCAAGTGATTGAGAAAGATGAGGATCGCAGAGTCCTTTGCTTGTCCATGATTGACTCATCATTTGTTCAAGTTCAACTGTTCATTTTCAATATTCAGCCACAAGGTATGCTTCTGACCTCACCCTTTCCACTCTTCTCATCTATAATGCCCATGTCCATCTCAGGCTATATCCACACTAGACTGGATAATTTTGAAAACGCCGGTTTTGCATAAAAACGATAGGTGTTCACACTATGTGTTTTTAAAAATATCTTTGTCAACATTGAAACTGACATTTCGGCGAATCTCCTCCTACTGCGCATGCGCAGGACACATCTACCGAAAACAAGTGACATGTTTGGTGTCGAATCTCAGGAGGACTTAAAAGTTAAAAAAAAACAAATAATGGAGTGTATGCAGGCAACCAACGGAGTTCACGGGCAGTATGACCCGGCTGATGATGAACATTGAAAAACTGACTAACTGTTGCATTAATAAAGCACCTTGTTAAATGTGTAAAACATGTCTGCATCGGTATTATCTTGTATTTCCATACAATGTTACGTTAGGCTGTTACACATCTATTGTCAGAGAAGTACTTGCATAAATAGGTAAACCACCTTCTTACGAGCAAGCACAGAAAACAGGGCCAAGTGAGTACACTTACTTATTCAGTAAGCTTTGGGTCAAAGTATTTGGTGAGTACACTTCTAACTCTTCTGGCTTCGGTCTCATTGCCGTCTGTTCTGAAATTGTTAGGTTGCGTTCAAGAAAACAATGAAGTGGCACGCTGCCGTCTGACAGCATTTTCAGATTTCTTCGGTTACCCCGTCCACACTGATCTGCCCAAGCGGCGTTTTCAAAGTTACACACCCTGGAGAGTGTTTATGAAAAGCTCTGGTTTCAGCGGATGAAAGCACCGTTTTAGTATGGACGGAGGGTAAAAACAAAGAGAAAAAGCTTCGGTTACGGATTTATCCGGAGTAGTGTGGACGTAGCCTCGGTCAGACATCCTTCTAAGATCTTTATTCATGTATTAAGCAAAGTCCAGTGCAATTTCCTTCAAAGTTCAAAGTAAAATCTATTATCAGAGTGCATATATGTCACCACATACAATTCTTTTTTCCTGCAGGCATACTCAGCAAATCTATAGAATAGTTACTGTAAACAGGATCAATGAAAGAGCATGTAGAGCACAGAGGACAAGAAGCTCTGCAAATGCAAATCTAAATAAATAGCAATAAATAACAAGAGCATGAAATAACAAGATAAAGAGTCCTTAAACTGAGATCGTTGGTTGTGGGAACATCTCAATACATGAGTGTTGTTATCCCTTTCTGTTCAAGAGCTGGATGATTGAGGGATAGTACCTGGTGGTACAAGTCCTGAGGCTCCTGTACCTTCTACCTGATGGTAGCAGCAAGAAAAGTGCATGACCTGGTTGATAAGGATCTTTGATGATTGATACTGCTTTCCTCCGACAGCATTTCATGTGGACATGCTCAATAGTTGGGAGGGCTTTACCCATGATGTGCTCAGCTGAATCCACTACCTTTTGTAGGATTTAAGTAATGCCCATGAGATTAAATAGGTTGCTTCTGTGTAAAGGCTGATTTATGCTTGTGCATCGCATCTACTCCATAGGGTGATGTGCACCTCCCCAAAAAAGTAACTTACGCGTCGTGACGATGCAGACCGCAGAAGCTGTGATTGGTCTACTTGGTAGCATCGCATTTCCTCCGACGCATTTCCCATTGCTTCTTCTCCGCCATGACTGTACACCGATGGGAAATCGATGAACCAAATCATCAAATCTACCTGCCGAACTGCGAAAGTTTGAAATGCATATCCTCGTCCATGTCTCTCACAAAGAAACTCAACACAGTGGTATAGAAACCCCACCACCAACTAGCGTTTTGGCACACACCAACGCATGCTCACTACAGCATAGAGCCTATGCAGAAGTGAAAATCGGCTACGGCGTAGCCCGTACGCACAAGTATAAATCAGCCTTAAGTGTACTCTCAGCTAAAGGACTGAATCAGAGGAGTAGCAATAAGCAGTTGATTTTTGATCTGTATTGCCCAGGAGTTGTTGGGGAATCCACTGCTTTTTCCAATGTATATCAGTCATCTGACTTGGTTAGGCATCATTTCAGAGTCTGCAGGTGAAGGTTAGAATTGTTGTATTCACTGAAGCGGAATTTGAGAGAGTTTAAGCTACATGGCTTAGTTCATGGAATCATATGATTAGTTCACCATTGTGTCACTTACCTTATTCCATCTTCATTAAAACGGCTGAACCGTGGTTCACCATGCAAATAGCAAATATTTGCCCAGAGGCAGATGGCATAATTTTTGATGCGCCCCATATGTCATGAATGGACAGAACATATGGTTTGTGAAGTTGGCTGTTTTCATTCAGCGTTCCTCTACATTCCTGTTGATCCTGCAGATGGTGCAGGGATGTGTCCGTCATTCTTTTTCCTCTGCTGACTTCATTCATTATCAGCCATTCTACCTGTTATCCTGGCCAGTATTAATATTCCCCCTCATGCAAATGCTCAGTCTGAACCAGGGTTGTTGGCTGATAACATTTATGATTTGGAAAATAAATTTCCCAATAGTGTCATTTTCATTATGGGGGATTTTAACCATTGTAACATGAAACATAATCTGCCCAAATACCACCAGATGATTAGCTGTGCCACCTGTGAGGACAGAAGTTTGTACCACCTCTATACCAGCATTAAAGGGTTATTCTGTCTTTCTCCCCAGGCAAATCACTCAGTTGAAGATGCAGTTAACTTGTGCCTTCATTGCATTTTTTAACGTCTGGACTCCCCAAACACCTACTGTATATGAGGATCTTGTGTGTGGATTTTAGCTTGGCCTTCAGCACTGATGTTCTGGTGTGCTGCACAGCAAACTAACCCAGCTTGCTGTGCCCTATAGTATCTGTCAATGGATTATAAACTTATTGACATGAAGAAAGCAGTATGTCAGGATGGGCTCCTACCTGTCTGATCCAATGTCTGTGAGCACAGGCTCTCTCCAGGGCTGTGTACTTTCACACCTCACCTACCCTTTTCATTTTATACAACTGGCTGTACCTCCACAGACAAATCCAGCTTCTCATCAAAACTCACTCAAGTGTAATACCCAAACTGTCCCTGCACAACATTCGTTAAATGGTCTTTCATGCTCTCCTTGTTCTGGTGATAATTAGGCTGTTCATATCTTCACATTTATTTAAGTTTGATTATTGGCATTTGTGCAAGTGATCATTCTGCTAATTGTTGATTGCTCCTGGCTGTTTGCACTATTGTCTTGCAAATTGTTGGTTGCTATTGTGTTGTCTGTTATGGTATTGTCCTGTGCTTTATACTTGGCACTGAACCGTAATCTTTCACAACTGGCAATAAAGTGATTCTGATTCTTATTCTGTTATGTAACAAAAATCATAGACATACCCAGTGTCACCTAATAGGGTTAAACACACATCTAGACTTTGCTTCAGTAGTTTCATTCAAACTGGAGTGCCTCACACAGCCATCGGGCCTGCTGCTGCTCAACTTGAAAGGATCTCTCTTGACACTTGGAATGGCAAAACTAGACCCCACTCTGCTCCTTTAGATTAATTACCTACAGGGGTTTCATCAGGCCCCACACATCAAATACAGCCTTTGCCAATACTTCAGTCATTCAACAGATGCCATTTCCAATCCATCAGTAACCGATCTGCCTACCTTTCAACATTGGAGAATGCAGCTTTTGACTCAGTGACCCACGAATCTCTCGCTTTCCACCAGTCTCCATTCTGGTCAAGTGATGATAGCCCCAACAAACCCCCAGATTCATTGATTGCTGGCTTACGACTCTTACCCAATCCACCTTTCTGATCTAACGATATATTTTCCACCACAGCCTCTCTCCCTAATGATGTTAAAATGTCTCTCCATGTGGACTATAGAGTTTGAGCAAACAGTCTAGAAATTCCTCGGATCCTATTTAACTGTCATTGTGCAAACCACCAATAATTATGTAGTTATAAAATCATGATCATTAAGATTATGAATGGTATAGATAGGGTGTGTGTGTATAGTCTTTTTCTCAGGCTTGAGGAATCAAGTATTAGAGGTCGTAAGTGAGAGGGGAGAAATTTAGTAGAAATCTGAGCGGCAACTTTTTCACCCAGAGAATGGTCAGTATGAGGAATATGTCACCAGAAGAAGTAGATGAGGCAAGTACATTAATAATATTTACAAAGTATATTGCCAGGTACATGCTTAGAAAACATTTAGTGAGATATGGACCAAATGTGGACAAATGCAACAAGCTTAGATGGGAATCTTAGTTAGCATGAACCATTGTGGTAAAGACCTATTTCTGTGAAGTGTGACTCAATGACTTTATAAATGTTTGATCATGAGCCTTCCACTTGGAAATTCCATAGTGTCTGTTACCATTGGTAAGAATTTACCTTTGTACAAGGTTCCCATGTAGAAAGTATAAATGAAAATAGTTAGGTGATGGACCATGGCCCATGACTCAGACCAGGGTCCCAAAATGAAGATAAGGTGAATTAGGAGAAAGAGCAGTGCTCCATGAACCCCTCATGTGATTAAGTTAGCCTTGATCACATTGGCCATATTAATTGATTTTTGTGTGTATTTTTTTTTACTTTTTTCCCTGGTTGAGGGAAGTCCTGACAATTTATAGGTAAACTTTTATTGATTGCTCCTTCTGTACTGTGCGTTACTAGCTATCTGTTAACACACATGATTTTGTGAGAAAGTTGAAATCGCATTTTGAACATAAATAGTTTCTGTCTTCAGTTGCACAGGCATATTACAGTGTACATTGCTGAATATAAGAAGGCAGGCTGTTTATAGGGAAGATAACCATTGCAGGACAAAGAAAACAAAGTAACTGGTCAGAGAGGGAGGAAGGACAGGTAGCTAGATCTGTAATGAGATGATGCAGGAGAAATTTTGAATTCCTTGAGGCTTACTGACAGTGGGTAATGGGAGAATTGGGTACTTAAGACTGGATGAAACAAAGTTTGCAAACCAATAAGCTGGAGAAGTGTTACTGATGTCAAGGTGAGTACGTCTTTGTATTGGAGAGGAGATCATGCTGGACACTGAAAATGGAGTTCAGAATATGCAGTGAAAATAAAAACAGTTCAATCTCACACATAAATGTTGGAGGAACTCAGCAGGTCAGGCAGTATCTACAGAGGGAAATACAGAGCTGATGTTTTTGTCCTGAGGCCATTAATCGGGACCTTTTTTGGGCAAGAAACTAAATCATGGTGTCTTTGATGGAGAGAAGAACATCAGTAAGTTATTTGCAGTTGCTTGTAGTAGTGGTCTCTGATGGGAAGGACATTAATGTCAGTTTGAGTCCAACATCAGTTCCCTAGGCTAAATGAATGATAACTGATGCATCTGTTGCTGTTGCTTTGCCAGCTTTCTGCTTGCTCTGTCCCGTTGGTCTGCTGGTATAAATTTAGGTCTGTTCTGAGTGTGATTTATAACTCAAACAGAGTGAACAATGTAACAATCCAGGAATTTGCTGCATGACTAAAATTAATTGGATGCAAGTCTTCCTTCCCAATAATTGCCTCAATTGATCTTGTGTTGTTCATTGGTGAAAAGATGTATTGCTATGTTACACCAATGTCAGGCTTTGAAAACCAATGTTAATACCACTGAAGTGTACCACCAATCTGTGATTTTTTTTTCTCCAAGATGGGGAAATCAGCCTTAAAATTATAGACATCAAAGTAACCTCTCAAGTCTCCTACTGTCAGGCCTGCTTCGGTAGACTCCTCCTAATTTCTACCCAGCTAACAGGAGTCACCTGACACTCAGTTCCAACTCATTACCACACAGCCTAATTAAACCACACAATCCTTATTCACTCATCAAACCGGCAAGCCATAACCAGTTGCTCCTTACTTTCAGTTACTATGTTGCCTGTTGTGTTTAGTACCTGTTCTCTCTTTTGTAGCTCTTTGTGGTGTGTAATTAATTTTTGCAGTCCACTATTAATGTTATTGGTCCTCACGGAATTGTCTCTGCTGCACTGTGTTTGGGTCAATCCTCCTCTGCATTTTCTGTCAAGATGAGTTAACCAATAATGTTCGCCTAAAGGAAGTTGTCTGTCAACAGGAGCGTAAGAAACCATTGAGCATCTGCTCGCTGCTCTCAACCACCTCTCTATCGATAGATCAACTGCATGCCAGTCAGAGCCCCAAACCCTGGTGGCTAAATGCTTCAACAGATCCCCAACCGGATACCACAACTTCCTGTCCCAGTGCCTTAGTCACTTTGAGCTCCAGTCATCTCTGTATTCCAGAGGCCAAGATTGCTTTCATCATGTCTCAGCTGACTGGGTAAGTTCTGACCTGGGCCGCCACTAACGGGGACAATCAAACCACCACTTGCAATAAATAGGAGGAATTCAGCTGAGATGCATTGGGTTTTCAACCATCCAGGAGTATGGAAGAGGGCAGCAGATCGGATACTTCAACTACATCACTGCTCACACTCAATGCTGGATTACACAGTGGAATTCAGGACCACAGCAGTGAAATGCAACTGGAATGTGCAAGAGCTCCTGGCCTATTACCATCATGACCTCTCAGAGCACTTGAAAGATGAGCTGAACTCAACAAAATCACCATTAAGATCTGCTACCCACTCCTCTTGATGGGTAACATATGTGAAACACTGTGGGCCCCAGGTCTGCAGCAAACTGGATCTACAGAGCCCGTACAACCTGAACTGCATCTGCCAGGCAGATAAGTGAAAGACGGTGTTCATCACACCCATTGGCCATTGCAAGTATTTGGTAATGCCTTTTGGATTTTCCAGCAGTCCAGCCATTTTCCAAGCCTTCGTTAATGACGTCCTCCAAGACCTGACATACAGCTATGTGTTCATCTGAATCAACGACATCCTCATCTTCTCCAAGGATCCCCAAGGCCATGTCTTTCACATCCATTCAGTCCTTCGACATCTCCTCAAAAACTAGCTACACTGCAAGTTGGAAAGATGCCAGTCTCACACTTCTGCCATTTCCTTCCTGGGTTACATCCTGGGTGCACCAGAGAAAGTATACGCTGTCATTGAATGTCCCCAACTCTGCGTTCTCAAGAAGCTACAATGTTTCTTGGACTTCTCCAACTTCTACCACCATTTCATCAGGACCTACAAAGTGCCAGTCTTCTTACCTTCCTCATCAAATCACCTACCTCGCGGTTAACTTGGTCTGCTGCAATGGGCCATGCTTTTGAGAAGCTTCACCACTGCTCCCATTCTCCACCATCCCAATCCCTCCAGACCTTTTGTGGTAGAGGTGGACGCATCTGACGTGAATGCTGGGGCCATCCTCTCGCGGCGAGGACTCGACAGAAAGACACACCCTTGTGCCGCCTCCTCGCGCAAGTTCAACTCTACACTGTTCTCTTTATGGAGTAGAGACAGGGAGCTACTCAGCATTAAATGCATCTTGGAAGAATGGAGACATTGGCTGATGCGGAAAAACCAAGCCCGACCTGATCTGGATTGACCATCAGAACCTCATATCCATTAAAAAGAACCTATGTCAGGCTCGCTGTGCTCTCTTTGAGCAATTCATCTTCACCATCTCCTACTGATCTAGCTCCAAAATGCCGACACTATGTCATGACAGTTTGACCCATCTGAAATGGAGATCAACCCTCAGCCCATCATTCCATCCACCCAGATCCTCACCTCGATCATCCACCAGGTCCCACAATACAAGCCTGCTCGAGCCAACATGCAGCATGATTTACCAGTGGCCGTGCATTCTGATGCACTCCAGTGGGCCCACTCCTCATCCCTCTCCAGACATCCAGGCTCACATCTCTGGATTTTCTGCAGCACCTGTTCTGGTGGCCCTCCATGATCACAGATGTGTATCAGTCTGCCACTGCCCGCCCTCAGTGTGCGTAGTCCATTTCCTCAAGCAGCAGCCTTTTGGGTTCCTGTGGTCCCTACCGGTCCTCCAGACGCTCGTGGTCCCACATCACCATGGTTTGCCACCTTCTGCTAGGACCATGGTGCTCATGACAATGGTGGACTGGTTCTCCAAGGCCGCCCACTTCATTGCTCTCCCTAAACCCACAGGTGTGGCTATCATCTGCAGACCAACAGTCAATCTGAAACAGCCAAAAAGCAATTGGAAATGTTTCTGCGGTGCTTTGTTGCCTCTAACCCTTTCCATGGAAAAAGTATCTGCTCTAGGCCTAGCTGTCCCATAATCCTCCTCTGCCATAGGTATGTCACCCTTTGAAGTGCTTCATGGCTACCAACCCTTCTTGTTCCCCTTGGAGGAGCTAATGGTGGAGGACACTTCTGTCAGGGCCCTGTTTCTCTGATGTCAAAACTCTTGGAAGAGGACATGAAGGATCCTAGCAGCCAACCGTGACTACTGCTGCCAGGCTAGCTACTGTCGGTACCCAGCTGAACTACTCGGCATTAAGCTGTCCACACAAGTTTTGCTCCAGCGCACCAATTCCCATAAGCTCTTGCCCTCGTTTATTGGTCCCTTTAAGATTAACCATTGCATCAGCCTTGTCACTTACTGTCTCCAACTGCCACAGTCCATCAGGAGTCACACCTACCTTCCACATGTCCTGCCTCAAGCCTGTTGACTGTGGACCACTCAACTCAACTGAGCTTGCAACTCCGTAGCCAAGGATGGTACAAGGTGGTCCAATGTATGCTGTTTGCCAGTTGATGGCTTTACATCATCATGATGCAGTGTGCAGTCCTTGGTTGACTAGGAAGGGAATGTCCTGGAGGAGAGATTTTGGGTGCTGTCCTGTTAACGTCTTGGATACATTTTTCATCGAGGAGTTCCACTGGACCCATCCAGATTGTCCTCGGCCATCGAGGGCCGGATGTAAGGGAGGAGTTCCAGTCAGGCCTGACTGCAGGGTAGTCTCTATTCAGCTAACAGAGTTACCTGCCACTCATTTCCAATTCATCACCTGCAGCCTATTTGAACCCAGTTCACATTCACAATCCTTGTTCAGTCATTGAACCAGCCAGCCTCAACCAGCTGCTTCTAGCCTTGAGGTACTTTGTTCTATCTTGTTTCGTGGCCTCTCGTTGCTTTTCATCTTTTCAGCCCATTAGAGTCATTGTCCATTGCTGAATTGCAGTCGCTGCACTACACTTGGTCAAACCTTCTCCACATTTCCTGACACCTGCATTATCAAAGTCAGTGCTCTGTGAAAGTCCAGGCAAAAGGTGGCATTCTACCAGTGAAGTGGAGCTTTACATTTTTTTTACTTGAGAAAATCCATTTTATGGTCCAGAAAAGAAGTGGCGAGTTTTGTTTGCATTCCTTTTTGCTGATTCCAGTAAGTCAAATTTACTGGTTCAGATTCATGGTTCGTCCTGTGCTTCTGAAACCAGTCAAATACATTCCAACAGTGGATATGCATTCTGACACTTTCTAAACTTGCTACTTGTTGAACTGAATTGAAGTTGTTCTTCTGGATTAGAATATCTAGAGGTGAGAAGTGGGAATGGATGGAGGTGTAAGGAAAACAGTATAAACTGCTCGACTAAGTGAACTGAATTTTCAGTAATAGCTATGGTGAAATTGAGCCCATTAAGGAGGTGGATGAATCAGAGTTTATTAAACCTTTTCAGGAGACTCAGGTTAGGCCTAAATTAATCATCTACGAACTATCAATGGGTAATTGTCAGCCTTTTGGCTAATGGTATAAATTGAGTTTATGTACTCAGTTACTGAGTTATTACTTCCTTGGCTACATTGTCCAACAGTTTCTGCTCGAATCTCATGGTGTTTGTGGTAAAATAAAGAAAATTGCCCCTCTTCAAATCATGCCATCTTTACATTATAGGAATGATCTAATGTAAATTTAGGAGTACATTCAATGTAAGCATGGATTGGACATCCATGCTTATTCATGAACATCAATAACTGCTTACCTTATCACCACATTAATAGGACAACATTCATTTTATTCCATAGATTAGTATTGGATTAATGACCTAGTTTTCAAATGAAGCTATTATCCTAAATGGAAGTCTATAATCTATATGTTTTTATTTAAGGATTTTTTTTGGTAGAGATACAGTACGGAACAGGCCCTTCTGACCCAATGAGCCCACTGCACAGCATGCCACCTATTTAACACTAGCCTATTCACAGGGCAATTTACAGTGACCAGTTAACCTACTAACTGGCCCACCTTTGGACTGTGGGAGGAAACAAGAGCACCCGGTGGAAAGCCACATCATTTATGTGGAGGATGTACAAACTCCTTATATACAATGCCAGAGTTGAAGTCTGAACTCCCCTGTAACAGCTTAGCTGAAGTAATTGATCAGACTATCATATAAATGTGAAAAGGCAGGTAGACACCATTGTTTGTGTCCAATTTAAAAAATTTTACCTCCTCATTTCGGAGGGATAAAAGACTTCTTCGGAGCTATTTGATGGATCATGAGACATTGCCTGGTCCACTTACATCTAATTTTACCTTTTGTAGGTTATCCAAATTAAGTGCAGTAATGATAATCAGAGTGTTGATTTTATTTACAATTGGATATTTCCAGGAGGTTGAATGGATCTGATGCAAATTCAGAGTAGTGTGAGGTTACTTCCTCCTCCTTGCTCCCCACAGTCATTTGGCTTTAAAACAATGGAAACTTGCCATTGGGAAATCTGACAACAATTTATCTTTTGGAAAAATACTAATTTTTTTATTTATATATACAGGAGCTGTGATATTGCAGATAAGCTCATAAAAATTGCTTTGATTTTAAACATCAAATTTTAATTATACTTGTCAATATTTATCTCTCAGTCAGCTTCATTAAAACAGGTAGCAGTTACCTAGATTGGTAAATTTGACTTTGACTTAAAAAACTGTTGGTGCTGTAAATAATGAGGAAGATTTTCTAACGCTGCAGCAAGATATAGATCAGATGGGAAGGTGATAGGACCACCAGCTGGTGGAATTTAAACCTGGCAAATGCAAGGTGATTCATCTTGGGAAGTCAAATAGGGACAGGACTTATATAGCAAATGATAAGGAACTAAGGACTGTTGATGAACTGAGAGACCCCCAGTGATTCAAATCCAGAATTTGCTGAAATTTGGGCAGTAGCCAGGTAAAGAAGGCATAAGACATGTTTGCCCTCCTTGATTGGGACACAGAATATAAAAGTTGGGAAAGGGTTAGATCAGATAGAGGCAGGAAAGTTGTTTTCACTGGTAGGTGAGACTAGAACTAGGGGACATACCCTCAAGGTTCTGGGGAGTAGATTTAGGACGGATATGAGGAGGAACTTCTTTTCCTAGAGTGGTGAATCTGTGGAATTCTCGGCCCTATGAAGCAGTGGAGGCTACCTCAGTAGATATATTTTAAAAACAAGGTTGGATATATTTTTGTATAGTAGGGGAATTAAGGGTTATGGGGAAAAGGCAGGTAGGTGAAGATGAGTCCATAGTCAGATCAACCATGATCTTATTGAATGGCTGACTCCTGCTCCTAATTCTTATGTTCTTGTGTAACTTTATAAAACACGAGTTAGTCTGCACTTCAGAGTATTGTCTGTGGTTTTGTTGTCACACTATGTTTGTGCTGAAGAGAGTGCAGAGGACTTTCACCTGGTTGTTGCCTGGACTGGAGGAATTAAATTATGACAAGAGGTTGGATAGGCTGGATTTGTTTTCCTTGGAGTGAAGGGGATGAGGGGTGATGTGATAGAAAGTCAAAATTTTTATCATGTGGTATGAGTATCGAAGGTAAAAGGCATAGATTTAAGGAAGAAAAGTTAGGGGGATCTGAAAGATACTTGTTAATGATAGCGAGTTGTTGATACCTGGAGCTCCTGGAATCAATAATAACATCAAAACACTAATGTGCAACATTTCAAAATGGAGTATTAAGGAAGTCAAAAGTTTTCTTGAAAGATCACATGAAAGTTACCAGATTTGACTGCCTATATTATTTAAAAATAGCCTTTTTGGATAGTCAATAAAGTTACTCAATATATCTGGTAACATCTCAAACCCTAATATATTAATATCAACAGAAATCATTTTACTGTGATAAATCTCCTGCTGGCCATTTTGTATTCTCTCACACCAGCTATTCATTGTACCAGTATGTTTTTTTTAACCATTCTGCATATATATAGTGTAATCAAGGTGGAGAAGGCAATAAAGAGAAGTGATGGAAGAGTTGATCGATTTAGGTATTTTTATTGCTCATTCTCCCACAAGCAAAGTGTGAGATAAATCAAACATGACAAATTAGTTAACAATTCTCTTTTCAAAAATTTAATGAACATGACATTCAATATCCTTATACATGGGATAAATAAATAGAATGCTGTGTTGCATCCAACTTCTGCCTGATGGTTTGAGTGTATCTAACTCGCAGTCTGCAATACTATTTGGTTTGTAATCCTACAGGTCAAATCATGGGTTAGTTTCCATTTGCCCAAGATGTGTTTTGAAGTTGATGGATGTGGAAAAGTGGAAAACTGTTGAATTTAGGCAACTGGGAGGGTGACCACTATTTTGCACTGTTCAGCATGAAGCTGTGTACAGGGAAGAAAAATCAATTTCATAGAGTGAGAAGAGAGATAAAAGCATTGGGAGGTCCAGAAGCAGCAAGCAAGAATAGTAACCATTTTCAAAAGGAAAATGATTCAGCATTTATAAATGGGTGTAGGGGTCTTTTAAAAGGTCAGCAGAGATGTGATGGGGTAAATGGCGTTTTTTTTCAATGCCTCCTTTCTTTTGGTTTTGTCTGACCCAAAAATGATATAGAGATACACATGGACCCAGCTTCATGCTGTGGACATTATGGTGTAATGAATGATATAACACACCTTTTCTCCATCATTGCTGCTAGTTTTGTCAAGCAACATGCAATTGATTAATTGCCAATTAGCTTTCTCTAAGAAATAAGAAGGTTCTATCTATTCTGAATGCTGGCTGTAGAGCTGAGAACTTGAATCTATTCACCCAAAACACAGAAAAGCAGTGATTTACAAGGATTAGATCAACAGACCTATTCAGTGCAGAAATCAAATAGGGAGGGGTTTATCATGTACAATCTGGGAGACTGCTTCTTTCCACCTCCCTCACCTTTTTCTACATCTGGTCCGTTTCTGGCCATAGGAGACTTTCTTTAATGTTTGATCAACTTCCTCGCGGAGTTCAGTGTGGCAGTGACATGACGCTCGTGAGCTCTTCGTACAACTGCTGTGAGAAGAGCACACATGACCTGATTTAATGTGTAATTCTGAGTGAAAAGCTCCCTAATTATATTTTTAAAAGCCATTATTTTGACTATTTTTGTGCTTTTGTGTGAGTCAACTGACTGAGAGAAATATAGGGCAGAAGAGTATTGAAAAATCTGTCACCTATAGCTGAGTGGTAGCCTCTTGTCTGTGAGGGAGGATTGCGAGTTCAGCTCCCACTCAAGAGTCTAACACATTTAATCCTTACTATACTGAGGGACTGCTCTCTCAAGTGGACCTAGCCACTATTTATAGAGAATCTGGCAATTGCTTCCAGTGTCCTTGTCAGTATTGTATCCCTCAATCAATTTAAATATAAGAGATTATTGTTCATTTTTGCAACAATTTTCGTGTGAAGTTGCAATGTGAAAATTGGCTGCCTTGGCCAATATGTTACAATATAGTGGATAACATTTCAGAAATGCTTCATCGCTGGAAGTTGTAATTAAGGTCTATAAATGGCTAACATGACTAGAATGATCCACAAAAACTGTACATGGCCAGCTAGTGGTGCAGTGGCCTCAATGCCGGACTCCAGAGTGAAGGCTCCCGAGTTCGAATCCAAGTCAGGCCACCCCTGAACACGTTTTCCATCCGTGCTGGGATGAGCATCGAGCTTGCCACTCAGCCTCGTAAAGAAAAAGAACGAGGATTGAGTCAGGAACGTTCATATCGTGAGCCAGTTATTCCGAAAGGAGACCAATCCTGACACCACACGCCAGACAAGAATGGCTGACTGACTGGTGCAACACACTAAAAAAAATCACATCTGTGAATGACTTGCTATTTTGAAATGGTGGTCACCTTCCTCATGGGACAGCGCTTGAAGCACTGGAGGGGGAAACTCCAAACGCCAAGCAGTATCGAGCCCCTGAGCTCCACTTGAGCCTTGCCGACTTCCTCCAGCTTCCAGCATCTGCCGACTGCCGTGTTACCCTACTTATGGGTTCTGTCTTTCAATATTCTCCTTTCTGAAGAGCTTTTCTGATGCAGGACTGCAAAAAAAAGGGTTTAGAACATCATTCAGTGGAAATGAGAGGTAAGAAAAGGTGGAAATAACTGGAAGAGGTTCAGGAAATGAAGAAATGTTAAAGTCCAGTTTTAGAGCAGGAAGCAACAACTGCATGAGAAGCCTTTGTGAATAAATAGTAAATAAAATCGATTAGGCAAGCCTTTTTGTTCAATTATTGTGCTGCTGTCAATGGATTGGAACTTGAAGTACTTCTAGGGAACCTACTGTTAATTCGAGTAACAGAGATTATCACCACAGGAGTGCTGAATGAGTGTTGAATTCTAAGCCCGTTTAGCACTATCATGTTCCATAGAAATCAATGCATCTTCAATTGGATCCAGAGACCCAAAACTCATTCTGCTCAAAATCCATATCAGGCATCATTGAAAATAGGTCTCAGCCAAGCTGGTTTCTAATTCATCTCACAGGTAAACGCTCTTAAGAGCGCTTCAGTTCAGTGTACAACGTTACACCATTTGTATGGCATTTCAAAGTACGTATCAAAATACACTCAAATATCAATAGGAAGAGGCTTGAGTGTTTCCCAGTCCCCCAAGTCTATACAGAACTTAAATGTGGGTCCTTCTACCAGAATTATCCTCAGCATTTCATTTGGACGCTTGCTGACTGCAGACGTTCTCAGTGCAGGTTCTGTTCAGCAGCTAAATTATCGTTTTTTTTTAAATCTCTTTGATGGATGAGAGCTAAATCAAAATGTTATATTTTCAGTGCAGAAGCCACTCAGCATTTTATTTAAAGCATTGTCAAGACAAGTTCTTATGTAAAAGACTATCTTCTGGAAAAAGTTTGAAGAAATTATTAGATTGGCAGTGTTTGCAGCACCAGAGAATTTTTATTACAAATGGAATTAGTGGCCCCTTTACTCAACAAATGCAAATATTGGAAGAAATTTTAAGAGGCAAACTAAGGTGTCTGGTTCAATTTTTTTTAAATCTGGAAATGGTGCACCAGTTTAGAGTCTCCTTTTAAAGGTTAGGATTAGGGAGAAATCAGATTATGAATGCAGGAAAACATGTTGTTTTTGGGATTGAAGTGTTTCAGACACATTACATTGTTCTGCAACACTGGCTTCCTCACCATGCCCAGCCCCTGTAAGCCTACAGGAAAAAGCAGCTGTATGGTTTTCACAAAATGAAGGATGAATGGTAAAAAAAAGCAGCTGTATGGTTTTCACAAAATGAAGGATGAATGGTAAAACATCTTTAAGCATTGAACATAATATTTATTTTCTCTTTATCCATCTTTATGGTGTGATTCTATTGGACCTCAGAGGCTTTGTGGTGTGTCTACATTCCAGAATGTGAACACTTTCACAGACATACAGGTTTGCACCAGCTGCTAAGAAACTTAATATGTAAATAGTTCTTGTGTTATCTTGCAAAGGAATTCCTACTATTTTGGATTGTATTTTGTTGTGTCTCAATGCATTGTAAGGATATTAGTAATCAATGACAAAGATGATAGTACTTTAAAGATTTTTAGTTCAATGTTTTTATTAGTTTCTACATAGAAGAATACAGAGTGCAAGGAGGTGTATATAAAAGGTCAAAAAAGATTTTTTTAGAACTACCAATTACATTATATTTGTTCATAATAACAATCTCATTACCCCGTATGTATTAAAGAATATTGTGACTCTTGTTTGGTGGATTATAGGTGAATTTTCAGCACCAAAACAGTTGTTTAATGGTATTTTCATGCAGCCAAATCTATGGAATGTTAACGGACCATGACATCTGTTTATAACTGGATTGAATAGCACAGCAAACCAATGGCAAAGATCAGGTCAGCTGCTGATCTATCACTGAATGATCATATGCTCCAAGTGTAATTGCATTACAAATGGATATGTTTGTTAATGCAAATAATAATCACCAGGTGGAAGAAGGTGATAGTACAAGAGTTCAAAAAATTGAAACGTATAAATAATGCTCTGTAGGCTTTTGTGTGGAGAAGTACATGAACAAGTGCAGTCAAAGCTGTTCAGCATGCAAAACTTTGCCAGTCAAATTGGTTTATAGATGGATGTGGTACCAAGAATATTGGAAATATACCACGCATGTATGTCCACACAATTGACCTGTGCAACAGGAGTCATGGCAAGTTTCAATCCATGTATTCTGAAATGACAAGTCATGGTTTTTACAGCATTTGTTGTTTTGAAAAAAAATCACGTATTGCATTCTTGTTAGTTTTGAACAATGAGTGTTTCAATAGCCTGAAAGTCACATTTTAACAATCTGCAGACCCGAGGCTACAACAAGCAACTAAAGCAACTTCAGGAAGGTAATGACATGTAGGGCTTCTTAGTTTGGTTCAGTTAGTCAATGAGATACAGGGATTGTACAGTATCTATTCAGCAAACGGTAATGAAGGAGTTGATTAACAACCAGTGCATTGGCATGTGATTTCATAATGCCACAGGTTGTCCAGTAATATATTAGGACATGCTCCAGTAATATATTAGGACATGCAGACTATTGAAGGGAAACACTGAATGTATATTCAGGCCAGATTTTACTGTCATAAGGGCACATAAAATCCACTGGGCAACCCAACAGACAGTTATAAACTATGAAAGCATTACACTGAATATTAATTGGCAGAGATAACTTGATCATTGATTGGAGGAATGTTTGCTATTTGACATTTTCCCATGCTTATTCAGAATTGAATGTCAACAGAGGCTATCAATCATTAAGAAAGGGGTTTCTACTTGTATGCATGATCACTGTATGGAGTCAAGTCTTCAAGAATTTTCAGGCCACAATGGGTACAACTTTTCAAGGAGTAGGTCATTGCTTATGTAGTCAAAATAATTTTTTAATTATTGTGAATGCAGATTTGAGAGGGAGGATGTAATGTGCAATGAAACAATTTTTTTTTACAAGACAGTAAGTACTGTAACTGGTTTGAAAGTTGGTGCTATTGGCCATAGCCAGTGAGCAAAGAAATTGAGATTATCATCGAAGTGCCAAACCAACAAGCACAGCAGATCTGTGATTTGGGTCTTCTTAAAAACAATACCACGTGGGATGCCCTTCACATGTTGTGACAGTGCTAGATCTGTTGCTTCACTTACTGAATAAGGATGTGAAGTGGATGTTCGAGAAAGACAACAAAATAAATATGATGAATATAAGGAAAGATCTGCAAATGAAACTTTCCTCATTCATTATATGTGTTAAATTTGACAAGGGAAGCACATTATTTTCTCTTCTTGGAACGTCACAAAGGTTTATCCCTGTATTATATAAATCAAGAAAAAGACACTTGGGAAAAGTGTTTAGAGTAGGAACTTCCATTAGTTTTCCTGGTCAGATCCTCTCCCATGATACACATGGTACAAGTCATCTACCGTTACCAGGCATATTAGGTCCAAAGTTAAGAATGCAGTCGTGAACGATCGTCGACAAACATGGGAAGAATGTGTCCAGTGAACAAGGAAAGAACTGAAATCATTTGCGAGTCATTGCAATGAGCCATCATGTGGAGAGGTGTCATCAAGTGCTATCACGGAGTGGTAACCACTACTTTTGAGAGAAATCATTTTGACTGTGTGCACAGAGATAGTATGAAAGCAATAGCAAGATGTTGTATTCTCTGGCCTTCTTTGGATAATGATCTCAAATCATCAGTCAGTAAGTGGTAGAAAATTGATAGAAACTAGCCACTAATAGTTCCTTAGTACTGTTGGTCATAGGCTATTAGACCTTTCCGCCGATCATATTAGACTTTTGTGAAAAAGCAAATGCTATTTTCCTGAATGTAATAGTCATTGCCCGAAGCAGACTGAAGTGAAATGGGGTCCATTTCAAGCATCTCTCTCCTCTTTCTCAATCTCTTTGTCTACCTCTCTGGAGACAGCTTATATACTGATATCTTTTATTAACCCACTGACTCTCACAGCTATCTGGACTATACCACTTTTTACCCTGTCACTTGTAAAAATGCCATCCCCTTCTCTCAGTTCCTCCATCTCTGCCACTTCTGCTCTCAATTGTGAAGCTTTTCATTCCAGAACAACTTCAAAGCAAGGAGTTAACCTTCCTTCGCCATCAACGCTACCCTCGCCCGCATCTTTTCCATTTCGCACACATCTGCCCTCACTTCCTCACCTACAATCCTATTAGACTCTTCATAACTTCTGCCATCTCCAATGAGGTCCCACCACCAAGCACATCTTTCCCTCTTCACCCTCGCCTCCCACTTTCCACAGGGATCTCTCCCTATGCGATTCCCTTGTCCAGTCACCTCTCCCCACTGATCTCCCTATTGGTACTTATCCTTGCATGTGGAACAAATGCTATACCTGCCCTTATACCTTCCCACTCTGCCATTCAGAGTCCCAAACAGTCCTTCGAGTTGGCTGCAAGTCTGTTGGGGTCATCTACTGCATCCGGTGCCCCAGGAGTGAAGTGTATATTGGTAAGACCTGATGTAGACTGAGAGAACACTTCATGGAGCACCGGCTCTCTCCGTCACAAAAAGCAGAATCTCCCTGTGACTACACATTTTAATCCTATTTCCCATCCCATTCCGACATGGCCTCCTCTAACTGCCATGCTGAGGCCAAACTCTGGTTGACATTGCCTGAATATGCTCAATGTATGCTCCATCTAGGTATGACCAACCTGATGGCATGAACATTGATTTCTCAAACTTTGAGTAATAGACTCCCTCCCCACACCTTCACCATTCCCCATTCCTGTTTCCTTCTTTCACCTTATCTCAACACTACCTGCTCATCACCTCTCTCTGGTTCTCCTCCACCATCCCTTTCTTCCATAGTCTTCTGTCCTCTCCCATCAGTTTCCTCCTTCTGCAGCCATTTATCTCTTTCACTAATCAACTTCCCAGCTCTTTATTTCACCCCTCACCCCTCCCAGTTTCACTGATCACCTGCCACCTTGCACTTCTTCTTCCCCTTCCCCCACCTTCTTATTCTGACTTCGCCCCTTCCTTCCCAGTCCTAAAGGAGGGTCTCAGCCTAAAATGCCAGCTCTTTACTCTTTTCCATTGATGCTGCCTGACCTGCTAAGTTCCTCCAGCATTTTGTGTGCGTTGCTATGGAATGAAACTTGAGTTATCACTGCTGAGCATGTGACAGACATATTGTGATATCTGTGCACATGTCCTGGTTTACCTGATGCACTCTTCTGACAAGGGCTCTCTGTTTAGAACTAATCTATTTATAATTCTATGATACAAGAGAATTCCAAGTATTCTCTTATCCTTAGATGTGGTATAACTTCAATTGGAGCAGCTGGGAGTTCAAAGTTTGGTGAATGAACTCTCAAAGAACCAATGTCACGGGGTAATCATTCATCATGGAACGTTAGTTGGGAATTTGCTGAACGTTCTGCACTCCACACTGATGAAGAAAATGCTAAGAAAGTGCTTGAGTTTTACTTAACAAAATTTGGCTCATAGAACAGTATAGAAATAGATGAATCATAAATATGTCTGTGACATAGATCAGAAAAAAAGTGTTTTCAAGTAAAACAAGCAAATCCTTGTTCCTTAGTTTACCAAGCAAATCAAGCTCATATAAGAAGGAAGTTTCAAATGATGTGTAGCGGCAAAACCTGAAAAGTTTCTGTGATCCCAAACACTGTGTGGTCATTGGCTGTAAAGGATCTTGTAAATCACCTGTAGTGTGGACAGATAGTAGGAGAAACATTGTAGAATTGACAGGTGTGTGAAAGGGATTGTACAGGATGGTACAGGAAACTAAGCGAAAGAATAGGAATACTCTTGAGAGCCAGCACAGATTGGATGGGCCAAATAGCCCCCTTCAATGTTATGAAAAATGTGGTAAATGGCTGTGAATGAACCAAATCTGGAAGATGATCCTAGAGTTGCAACCGGTTTCGATTCGGTATAGTCTTCAGGACCTATGGGTTCTGAGATCTGTTCTGCCATCAGTAAGATCATGGCTGCTCGTAATTTGGGCTTGATTTCACTTTTCTGCCTATTCTTTATAGCCGCTAACTTCCTGATTGTCCAGGAAGTTACCTTCTTCAGGCCCATTCCTTTCTAACAATATAGCCTGCCTGAAGAAATCAAGGAATTCAATCCCCAAGTCACTCCTTAAAAGTAATAAAATCAGAATCTCTATGTCCTTAGTTTCTGTTAAAAGTTTGCCTTTATTATTATTCATATATATTGTCTGCACTTCTTAGATTATTTTGTAACTTTACACATCGGCCAACTAATAGACTGTGGAAGAAACATAATTTACTTAATTTTTATTTCCTTTTCTAGTTAACAATTTCTGTTTAGTGATACAAAACAAATCTGTCAGATGCATTGTGCAATGTCTGTTTGAGATGAACACCTTATAAACATAAGAAATCTGCAAATGCTAGAAATCAGGAGGAACTCAGCAGATCAGGCAGCATCTATACAGGTGAGGCCGCACCTGGTCTGCATACTTGAGGGAGGATATACTGGCTTTGGAGGCAGTGCAGAGGAGGTTCACCAGGTTGATTCCAGGGACGAAGAGGTTAACCAATGAGGAAAGATTGAGTCGCCTGGGACTATACTCTCTGGAGTTCAGAAGAATGAAAGGGGATCTTATAGAAATATACAAAATTTTGAAAGGGATAGATAAGATAGAAGTAAAAAAGTTGTTTCCATTGGTAGGTGAGACTAGAACTAGGGGACATAGCCTCAAGATTCAGGAGAGAAGATTTAGGATGGAGATGCAGAGAAACTGTTTTTCCCAGTGAGTGGTGAATCTGTGGAAATCTCTGCCCAGGGAAACTATTGAGGCTTCTTCACTAAATATATTTAAGATACAGTTAGATAGGTTTTTACATAATAAGGGAATTAAGGGTTATGGGAAAAATGCAGGTAGATAGAGCTGAGTTTATGGACAGATCAGCCATGATCTTATTGAATGGCGGGACAGGCTCAATGAGCTAGATGGCCTACTCCTGCTCCTATTTCTTATGTTCTATGTTCATATACAGGTCTTGACCCATAGCGTCAATTGTTCATTCTTCTCCATAGACACTGCCAGACCTGCTGAGATCCTCCATGAATACTTCATACTTTTAACATAAAAATAAAAATTTTGTCAAGGCTTCTATTTGCAGGTTTATGAAAGAGATTTGTTCCTGGAAAACACCCGATTAAATGATATTTTGTAGACTGGGTGAAATACAACATAGGCATATCAGATAAATATATTTTCTCTGGCCACCAATTGGTGCCCTGTTATGGTGAAGAAAATGAGGAGACAAACCTTCAAGAGCCAAATGGTTACAACAAAAAATAGTAAGCAGAATATTTATAAACCAAGGTATAGCTGTAATAAATTTTAATTGGATACAATCATAAATTCGTATGCACTTCAACTGTAAGCTCTAACAGTTTGCTTCAAATTATTTCAACTGTGACTTTGTTCCCAGGGTATTTTAACCACTGTTTAGCCATCACGCGGCCAGAGGATGTCTATGACCCAGCACAGTAGGAAATGGCAGATTGATTAATGTAAAACCTGAAGGAAGCTGCAGCTGAATTGATTTAACATTCTGCTCTGGAAACCAAGAATCTCTGCGCTCAGTGGACTTGGCACAGTGTTGTCTCATTTATTGGAGCCTCTTCGTTATTTGGAGATTATTATGTGGGATAAGAGCAGTGTTAAGTTTAATGCCCAGTGGGGCAGTTTTCCTCAGCAGTTTAACTACAATGGACACTGTAGTGGGATTGTGGAAATTGTCCTGTTGCTGGAGAAAAGAAGAGTGGAAGTATCTAGAGATGGTTTTCCCGCTGGGCAGCTACGCTGAGTATCATCGGCTTGTTTTCATTCTCAAGATCCATGGGCCACTGAAGAGCCAACAATTGCAGTGCGTTCCTTTCCATTTGAGTGGCATGCCAAGCCTCTTCAGAACACAGTGATCATTGGTGTGACGCCAGTCACATGGAAAGGCCAGACTAGTAGCTTTTACTTTCCCTAAAGAGACTGGTGAATCAGTTGGCTTTTTACAAGCTGACAGCTTCACACTCACTGATCATAATTTTCCAGATCACCTAAATAAAGCCAAAGTCACTGTCGTGGATTCAAATTCTCACGTTGATTGAAGATTTGGATTTCATAGATAATATGAGTTCTTTGCTACTGTATCCAGTCTGCGACCAGCTGTCATCGCCAATCGTCTCCTCGACAGCAGGTACTTATTAGGTTTGGCATAAATTGCAGACAATTATATTGCTGAGATTTCAACCAAATGTAACCAAAGTACTTCTAAACATCTTGACATCTTGTTTATGCCAATGTGTGTCTGGAAGTGCATTACAGA
Source organism: Hypanus sabinus (assembly GCF_030144855.1). Lineage (NCBI taxonomy): Eukaryota > Metazoa > Chordata > Chondrichthyes > Myliobatiformes > Dasyatidae > Hypanus > Hypanus sabinus. The sequence goes on along the minus strand of NC_082713.1, from coordinate 68,663,373 downwards.
AGATGCTCAGGCTCACTGAATTTGGGCTGCAGGATGTGGAATTTTGTAGAGGCAATATGTATAACTGCTTGACTGAAGTAAAATGTTCCATGACCCTAGCTTGGAGACTGTAGCTTAAAAAAAGGGTTTCACTTACATTTTATGTGTTAAGTGTGCTGCGTTTTTCCATAATGATATATCGAAGGAGTGGGGAGTGTAAGTGTTAGTAAACCTTCACAAAACTGTGAGTTCCTTGTCCTAAATTTGTCGTCGTTTTTTGCCCATTTGCGAACAGTAGGTCCTGACTTGCATTTAATTAGGTACCATTTGCTTGCTGAGCTCGTAGTCACCGATGCAACGACACACTGTCACATGGGAGTTGAGGCCGAATATAAAAATTGTGCTGCGGAGAAGCCACACGTATTGCCATGAAGGTGTTCAGTGCCTATCCCTCTAAACCTTTCTGCTGATCTGAGCCCCTCATGATTTTATCTACCTCCATTACATCAAAGTGGCATGTTCCTTTTCTTCATTCTAATGTCCTGATGTTTATTCACGTGCACAAAGACAATTCTTGCATAAAAAGATGCAAGAAGACTTTATTAATATAATATTTTGGATCTGTATTTAATCAAATGACAATCAGGGAAAGGTACATTTGCTATGGACGTGAGTTCCTTAAATTGCTAACATACACTGCTGCATATAATCAACATGTTAGATTTGTTTTATGCAGGTGTGCCGATTCCTCACAATGTGTAATGAATAATCCCTGTCATGAAAGATTTCTATCTGATTTTATCTGCAGGAATTATTTTGGAAGAATCTGGGTTTATTTGAGCAGATTATCATTAATATGCATAGCCTATGGGAGGGAAGTTGTTTCTCTTCCTCCCATTTTGTTTTAAAAATTGAATTCGGAAGAGGTATATGTGGTGCATCTGACAGGGGATTAAACCACACTTTGAGGATTTTTATTTTGCACTGGCATTATCACTTAGCTCTTTCAGCTGCTTCACTGTATAAAAAATGTATCTATTTTGGTTTTTCTTGTATTTTCTGAGAAGCCAATGCACCATAGAGATTTGAACCAGGAGATAATGTCATGGCTGGCTTGGCAACCCAAGGAAGCACAAAATTGACCATACTTCATCCCAACGCATTAATCCGTGAAATGCCAGTCAGACACAGTAGCAATTTCTTTTGTTGTTTTGTGTTTTTATTTTAATTTTAAAGATCCAAGCATCATACATCCATATATATTTATGAACTAGAGGAACTGCTAAACCAATTCATTTGAGAATTCACTTTGAGACTGAAAGGTCTGCTAATAATGGAACAGCTCTGCTGAACCTTCTGCTTTATTTAAATACCCTCATTCCAGTCAGTGCTCTCTAAATCTTCAGAGAATAAATTCCAGATATTGCTTGCAATCTAAACACACACCAGTATTTTTATACCTCACAATATTTTTGCCTCTTTTTATTAAAAAGTAACTAAGCTGACTTGTAATATCACATATTGTTTTATAGGCTGAATGGTGCAGTTCACAAAGCTGAATTTATGAAGCTTCAGGAAATTTCTATAAATCTCAAGTGTGGCTTTGCGATAGTAATTATTAAAGAAAGATAACTACTGATAGATACAAATTTTCTACAGTCTAGATTCCCCAGGCCTGGTAAAATAATATACCTTGTGAGGAAGTTACTTTGCTAAATGCAATATTATATGTTTATAAGGGCCACTTCTAAGAAGCTCTGTTAAAGCAGTATTTTCTCCCCATGTCAAGGCATACTTTGTTGGTTCAACTTCGATGGTGCATATCTTATTTCTTATTGCAGTTGCAGCTACTTAGCTCTTATTTATTGTTTGGAAAGTTAATACAGTGAGACCTGGAACATCTCATAGAAGATCCCTTTAACATCTGTGCAGTCTTCTGAAGTGGATGAAGTTGCATGTGTTGAACAAGAAATGGCCCATTTCTCATGGGAATAGGAGACCGAAAGGTGACTTGAAATATGTCCTGGAAAATGTGAAGTGATTTCATATGGTACATGTGGAGATTGAGGGTGGAAGTCAGATGTTTCTCTTGTTAAATATTATAAAGCAGTAGCTTCAATGCCACAGATTCATTGCTGTCCCACATTAAATAAACAGGGTACAGTCGGCCCTCATTATCCGCGGGGGATTGGTCCCGGAACCAATCCCCCGCGGATACCGAAAAACACTGATGCTCAAGTCCTGTCTCAGTACAGGTGGACTTTAGGACCCAGAGGAGCTCCGGACCCGCCACCCGCAGTGTTTCTATTCCATTGACGGAAAATGATCATGATTGAAAATAAAATGGAAATAATAAAGCGATCAGAAAGAGGTGAAACGCCATCGGTCATTGGAAGAGCGTTAGGCTACAGTCGGTCAACGATTGCATCAATTTTAAAGGATAAAGTGAGACTAATGGAGCTTTTGAAAGGCCCTGCCCCGATGAAAGCTACAATTATTACTAAGCAATGCAGTGGTTTAATTATTGAAAAAAAATATGTTACTTAAGTGTTTTACATGCATAGAAAAGTAAAATATATATAATATACTAAGAGAAACGTTTGACTAACTAATGCTAAATAATACCGGATGTACCTGTTCCAACTTACTTATAATACCTAATACAATGTAAATGCTATGTAAATAGTTCTTATACTGTAGTGTTCAGGGAAAAATGATAAGAAAAAATAGTCTGTACATGCTCAAACAACGAGTGCTGGAGGGGTAATTTTCGGGGTTTTTTTCGATCCCGATACACGGTAACCTATGCTCGTGCTCCCGTATACTTTAAATCATCTCTAGATTACTTATAATACCTAATACAATGTAAATGTTTTGTAAATAGTTGTTATACTGTATTGCTTAGGGAATACAGAATACAGAAAAAGAAGTCTGTACATACTCAAACAACAAGTGCTGGAGAGAGAACTTATGGGTTTTCCCGATCCACAGTTGGTTGAATCCGCGCATGCAGAACCCGCGGATAAGGAAGGCCGACTGTAATTGAAAAGCAAATTAATAATAGACGGTGGAATGGTGACATTCATCAGTCACGTAGCATCTGTGAAGAAAGAGAACAGGCACTGCTTTGATGTCCTTTCTTCAGAAATTGTGCAACATTTCTCTCTCTCTCTCTCTCTCTCTCTCGCTCCCCCATTCTCCCCCCCAACATAAAACTATAGTTTCACTTCAAAACTTTCACTATTAATAAAACAGTTCAGCTGAAGCCAGACAATATTTTTGCTTCTTTGTATTAAAAGGAAACTAATTGTGTTTAAAAGACTCGCTCCTAAGCTGACTTCTGATGCACAGTAAGAGAAATAAATCAAAGTTTAAAGTAGAAATTATTAGCAGAGTACATACATGTCACCACATAAAACCCTGAGGTTCTTTTTCTGCGGGCATACTTAGCAAAACTATAGAACAGTAACTGTAAACAGGATCTGTAAACTATAAACATCAGGAACTGTAAACCTTCATCAAACTGTGCAAATGTAGATAATAAATAAATAGCAATAAATACAAGCAAGAAATAACAAGATCAAAGAGTCCTTAAATGAGTGTAGTTATCCCCTTTTGTCAAGAGCCTGAAGGTTGAAGATATTCACTGTTCTTGAACCTGATGGTGCAAATCCGAAGGCATCTGTACCTTCTACCTGATGGCAACAGCAAGAAAGAGCATGGCCTGGGTGGTGAGGATCATTGGTGATGGAACAGCGTTTCACGTAGGTGCACTCAAAAATTGGGAGGGTTTTCACCCGTGATGTGCTGGGCCGAATCCACTACCTTTTGTAGGATTTTCCACTCAAAGGCTTTGGAGTTTCCATACCAGGCCATAATGCAGCCAGTCAACACACTTTCTACCCCATATCTGTAGAAGTTTGTCAAGGTTTTTGATGGCATGCATAATCTCCACAGACTCCTGAGGAAGCAGAGGTGCTGCCGTGCTTTTCTTGCAATTATATATGGGTCCAGGGTCCTCTGGGATAGTGACGCCCAGGAATTTAAAGTTATTGACCCTCTCTACCTCTGATCCTGCAATGATTACAGGCTCATGGACCTCTGGTTTCCCTTTCCTGAAGCCTTCAATCAGTTCCTTGATCTAATTGACATTGATTGAGAGATTGGTGTTATTACACCACTCAGCCAAATTTCCAGTCCCCCTCCTGTAGGCTAATTCTTCACCACCTTTGAACAACCCCAATAGTGGTGTCGTCAGCAAAATTGTAAGTGGGGTTGAGCTTGTATATGGTGTTAAATCTGTCACAAAAGTATAAAATGTTCTTCAGGTTATGAAAATAACATTTTGTGCATAATAATTTTCTTCCATTAATTTCAATCAGAATTCATCAGCTTGGTCCTCAAGGCACTAATTGTGAATTCATACTCTCAATAGTATTTCTATTGGTTTCGTAAAACTGCTAAATTGTGGAGTAGGAAACCCTACATAATTTTGTTATATCAAATTCTAAAGCATTCAATTAAAGAGCATTGTTAAAATATATTTCAGAGAATCTATTGATTCTGCTTCATTAATGAAGAATATTATGTGTAAGGTTAAAATGAGTCATTAAAGATAGCGTAATAAAAAGAAGACATGTTAGCTTACATGGTGGTTTTTGGGAGGGTAGCAGCAGCAGAAGAGGAGATGTACAGTAGTCAGGGACAGTTATATGTTAAGAACGAGGGTTGTTTCATTCCTTGATACACAATGAATAGTGACAGTAAAGGATACGTGCAAGAGGATAACAACGTCGCAACAAATAAGGAAAACAATGGTGGTGCAGAATAAATACAGAAAAAATGTCTCAACCAGTTGGGGGGGGGGCACAGTGTAATTTCTGAGCATGCTGGCGGAGAACAAGAGGATACTTTCAAAGTACTGACTTCACATAAAAAGTAATGAAGTTATTTGCTGCAGTGTTGGTATCTTGTGAAGAACTCAGGGACAATGAAAATCTATGCTGGGTGAAGTAAGGTGACACCAATGAGTGGGAAGATATTTCAGGCTATTTTTTCCCCATTTTCTACTCTCCTCCTATGAATTACTTGCAATTCGAAGGGCTTAGACAGCCCCCAGTACTTTAGACTTTGTGCCTCAACCAAAAATGAGTATTGTCATCTGGTATTATAACTGGCTGCTGCCTTGAACTTCCCTCTAAGTAAGTTGTCCAACATACACATGGGACATGGTCAGGAATGTGATCTCTTACTGACGTTTGCACCACTGCTTACTAATCCAGAGAGTGAAGTGTCAAATCAAGTTTAATAGTCATATGCATGAGTACATGCACAGGTGGAGTGAAAAACTGGATTGACCCACGCAAAATACCAGAAGAACTCAGCAGGCCAGGCAGAATCTATGGAGAGGAATAAAGAGTCGATCTTTCAGGCCGAGACCCTTCATCAGGATCTGATCAAAGTAGACATTTTGTTACTAACCTATAGTATTTATAGATTATGGGTATACCGTAGCATGTCTTGAACCCTGTGGTCTGAAACATCAGGCTGAGACGTCCTGAAGTAGTGCTAAAATATCAGCTACCTTCAGCTGAGCACCTAAACTTAGCTCAGATCTGAAGAGGCTTTCAGGAAGTTTCCCCTCCCTTCTTTACCATTCTCCCAGCTGTCACTTCCATGTTTTCAAAATCTACATGCTCTCACATGCTACTTGACCAAAATACATTTAAGAAAATAATTAAACATAATATAGATTCATGTTTTGAAAATCAGGTCATGAAAATGCTGGAAATATAAAGGCCATAAAATATATAATGCTAAAAATAGTCACCAGGCCAAGAAACATGTAAAGTTGAAAATGGATTAATGTTTTAAGTTAACAAGAACCTAGATTTCTCTATTTGTGCAACTCTATTTAAGTGCTTTCCTTCATTTCTCATGTACACGCCTGACATGCTGGTGTGGTTTTGAAGTTGTCTTGTTGTCACAATAAGTCACTAAGTAAAGAACTACAGTTACAACTGCTGAACGTTGTTTTCCCTGGCATTGGAAATGAACAGCAAGGCTGCTGATCTCAATGAGTTTATCTGGAAGAATGATAGCTCATTGGCATTCAAATAAAGATGAACTGAAAGGATTAAGCACTAAGTAGCTTTTATCTGCAGTGCTTCCTGAAGGAAAGAGTATGTATTCCCGTTGGTTACGTTAATGGACCAAATTGTAAGATCAAGTAAGCAAGAGCTCCGAGTGATAGGATCGTTATTTTTATGCAACTTTCTTTTTCTTCTTCAGTCAGAAAATTACTCCATCGAGTCAAGCTACGTGAACAGCAGACAGCATCTTATTAAAAGGTAAGTCACACTTTTCCTTCCACACTTTTAAATGCTGCGAGTGTATCACATCATGAATTCATCTGCTTTTCATAGTGCTTATTGTTATTTTGATGTAATTGCGATATAGCGAAATTTGACTGCATATTTCACTCACTTCAAAAATAGATCTGGTCAGACTTTTCAAGAAATGCCTTGGCTTGGTGCGGAAGGAAATGTCTGAATTTTGAATGTTACTCGAAATTGCCTCCATTTCAAAGCATCCACAAAGGGAATAAAAACATTTTTGAAAGGAGTCTCTAGAAATTCAAGTGACACTGACCAAAAAGCAAAACATATGGAGAGGGACTTTGTGAAAAGAAGCACTAAGCATGATGAGGGACAGTGTGCTGAGAGGATGCAGTCAGAACACTCCCTGCCAGCCAAAGCTTAATGGGAAAAAAATCTGGTGAGACCAGCAGGGAAAATTGCAAGTGGGCGAGTTAGGGAATTAAATCAGATGGTGGTGAACAAAATAACAGCTTTTAAGTGCAGAGTCATGCAGACTTGAATTGGAAATTATTTGGCCTAAGATTGTTCAATAGTTTAAAAATATCTTTAAAGCTAATTGACTGCTCTAAATTTATTTGATTTCCACCTGAGCCTTACTGATTGGTTCTTCAGTTCAGACTAAGTTCCCTTGTTTTCAGTTGGCCAAACGTGGACCCAAAAATTGCAAGATAGCAATTTAACTATGTATATTCCGTGTCTTATAAGGAAGCTCTGGGCTAAGGATGGCAGAGCGAATTGCTGTTCGTTCATCAAGGGGTCATGTAATCTGTAGTTGTGTATAAAGAAGGTCATGATTGTTAAATAGCATTCACACATTTTGTAACACGGAGTGTAAATAAATAGAACTACTCAACAAAATGGCTTGCTGTGCTGCATCTTTACTGCACACCGCATTTATGCCATCCACAGTGTGATCAGTGCTCTGCCTTTCCTGCACCCCACTTTGAAACAAGGCTTACCATGCCAGGTAACTGATCTTGACTCACAAATCTCATACCTACCATAGTGGAAGCACCATATCGTGCTTGGCACATGTCCTCCATTGACTCAACCCTTCCTATACTTGAGATTCCTATTACATATTCCTTGTTTTGTCCCATGTTTTGCCTTGCCTGTACCCTGCTTAGACCAAAATTTACCATGACCTCTGTCTTGTCCTGACTTTTCATGTCTTACATTGACTTAGAGCTATAGAAAGATATAGCACAAAAACAGACCCTCTGGCCCACTCTGAAACTGAAATTTTCAGGAATCCCATGTTAATTCTTTTTTTTTAAACTCTCCAGATGAGAATGAGGGTCTTTTCCAGGAAGGAGGGTTGTTATAGTTTGCATCGAGGTATTAACTGGATACAGAACTGGGCCGAGAAGTGACAGAAGGAGTTCAACTCAAAAAAAAAGTGTGATGTGATTCACTTTGGAAGGCTAAATATGAAGGCAGAACACAAGGCTAATGGCAGGATGGGGTCCACGTCCATAGATCTCTGAAAGTTGCTGTGCAAGTTGATAGGATGGTTAAGAACGTGTATGACGTGCCGGCCTTCATTAATCAGGGTATTGAGTTCAAGAGCTGCGAGGTAATGTTGCAGTTCTGCAGAACCGTAGACCACACTTGGAGTATTCTGTTCCGTTCTGGTTGCCTTGTTAAAGGGAGGATATGGAAGCTTTAGAGAAGATGCAAAAGATATTTACTAGGATGCTGCCTAGACTAGAGGGCATGTATTGTGATGACAGGTTAAGACAGGACTTTCTCTTTGGAGTGAAGAAGGATGAGAGGTGACTTGATAGAGGTGTACAAGATAAGAGGCATAGATAAAGTGGATAGTCAGAGACTTTTTCCCCGGGTGAAATGGCTAATACAAGAGGTGCATAATTTTGAGGTGATACAAGGTAAGTATAGGAGGGATGTCAAAGGTAAGTACTTCACACAGAGAGTGGTGGGTGCATGGAATGCCCTGCCAGGGGTGGTGGTAGAGCCAGATCCATCAAGGGCATATAAGAAATGCTGAGATAGGCTCATTATGAGAGGCAAGTTATTTAGGAGAGAAGGGTTAGATCAATCTTAGAGTAGGTTAAAAGATTAGCACAACATCCTGGGTCTGTAATGAGCTGTAGTGTTCTACGTTAAAAGTTTCCACAGATTCTACCATTTAGCTACATACTAGAAACAACTTAGAGTGGCATTTAAGCTACATGGAAACTCTACATGGTCAGTGTCCAGTGTCTCTGACACTGTAAGGCAGCTCCTCTATTGTGCCAACTGTGCCCTCCTTTGACTCTTTTCCTTCCATTGACCCTTTGTTCCATGCCCTACCTCAACCCTTGACATGTTCAATCTTGACCAACAATTTACATTGACCCATGGTATTATTGGCCTTTTATCTCCATGTTATGATCTAGTATATTTGTGTTTTGCTTATATTCAGATGAAAACAATGAGGATAGTTGATGGTGAAGAAGATTCAGGCTTCCGTGTGAATGACATGATGACATGTCTATAGAAGCTCTGATCTCTTGGCATTGAGGAAATTGGGAGCAGGGTCAGAATAGCAACTTGACCTTGTACCACTATGACACATACAACCTGGAAACACGGCTTCATCTCCTAGACAACCATAGCAAAGCAAAACTGTTTAGATCTAAAGATATAGAAGTCAGTTCCTTTCAAACCACTTAAAGAAAATGCTTGTTCAAGATAAATTGTACAGTTTTGTCGCTTTAAATGGGGTTCATTGCTCCAGTTAATGAAAACATATGGCTATGCTCTGTCCACAGTGCTGGTCTATAATAGTGCTCTTCAATCACAATAAATATTTAAAAGGATAGAGAATAAACAACCTTTAGATGCTATTTGTTCACTCTTTCCACATGTTAATATACTGTACATCGAAACATGTATCAATAATAAATGTAAATAGCTTCAGAGAAAGAGAAAAGTCAGTTGCATCTCCGCAAAGCTGCAAGTTTTTTTGTAATTGAAATGTCCCATGTTATGTTAAGTTCCATGGCATGCAAGATAAAATCGACAATTCACCCCCCCCCCCCCCCATAGTTTTGGGAAATTAGTAGTGCAGCAGTTTCATTAAAACGTATAAATTCATAAGGTGGCTTGGTACCATGTATATATGATTCTCAGCAATTCCAATATTTTAACAGCTTTTTATTAATATACACCACTATGTCTCTTTGTCGGTCAACAGTGCCATTTAGATGTATGTCCAGCCAGTTTTAGATTATCCAAAACGTATTATCTCACACTGGTCTGGACTAAAATTCCACCTGCACTACTCTGTTGAACTTTCCAGCTGATGTGGGTCCCTCTGTTTCTTTGGACAACTATCCTTTCTTTCTTTCCATCACCATCTGTGTCTTCTTGTTTTCAACTTATTGTTGCTGTGATTCTGGCTCCATTAGAAATGACAGATCTTTTGTAAGTCACTATATCTAATAAGCAAGGCCAGAGAGTGAGCTGTTCGACCATAAAGCCAAATACAAAGTTGCTTTTAGTCACTGGAAAAAAAGATTCCCAAGTGTTTCTGACATTACCGAGCTGCCTTTGGCAATGGCACATGGCTGCTAAGGCCAGTGTAGCCTCTATTTTATGACAGCCAGATTGAGCGACTGAAGACGTAGTGGAATTAACATTGGATTTTAATAGGGTTTGTGTCAGTATACCAAACTACAATGCGGACCCCATGGCATGGGCTAATTTTGTTATTAAAAACAAAACAGCATGAACTGCTTCTTTTCATCTCAATCCTACCCCTCAATAACTTATTTCATATTAGAGAAAATTTAAAATATATATAATTGAAGAGGATACACAATCCTTTTTTATAGAAGGCGCGATTTCAATTTCTTCAAGCACAATGATTTTGCAAGTTTTTTTGTTGTGTACATTCGATGGAATGTTTGAATGGGGTATTGCCAATTACAGCTTAATCTCTCCCATTATTTCTCTGCAGAATGGTCCTGCCCATTTTAATACTGTGCAGAGAAAGCCAGCTCTGAACGTTACCGAATTCAGAATGTTCTCTGAATGAACTAAAATAAAATAAAATAAAACCCATAATGAGTCATATTATTTATTTCAGTGCTGATATCCTCCCTGAGCACTTGGAGAGCAAGATGTCATTGCTAGTCAACTGGGACTTTTTCTGAATCTCAGTCTAATGTAATTAACTGTCTGCTTTCTCAAGCAGCTGTAATTCTTTACCCTGCAAAATAGGTAGATAGGTAGAACTATGAAATACAGGCCATTTTCGTTTGTGTTGCATTTGCTCTCTGGCACACACACAGACAATAAAGGATCTCAAACTCTATGCAACAGCTTAAATATCACGATTGTAAATTACGTCAGGTAGGATATTAACGGCGTTATTTACTGGCTTCACTCTGAGAGCGTAACTGGTTTCCCTCTCCTCAGAGCTGCACTCCATCATTTTATCAGGCATTGAGACAGAGCACAGAAACAGACATCTGGTCCGACTCATCTATGCTAAGGTGCCTGATTTCACTCATGCCACTTTCCTCTGGCACCTGGCAGCTCATTTCATAATCCTACTACCCTCTTATTTTCTTTTAAGTCTTCCCCTTACATGTTAAGCCTGTGTCTTCTATTGTTAGTCTCTCCTACCCTTGGGAAAAGACTGTGACTCTCTCTCTCTCTTCTATGCCTCTCATAATCTCATACAATGCCAGACAACATCCTGGTGAATCTTCCCTCACTCCTTCTCACACTACCACATCCTTTCTGTAGTCTGCTTACCAGAATTACACACAGTATTCCAAATGTGTCCTTACCAATGTCTAGCATATCTGCAACATCATGTCCCAGATCATGGCCTTCTTTGCTCTTGTGTAACTATTTCAGGGAACTATTAATGTACACCACAGGTCCCTTTCTACATCGATAGTGCTACAGTTCCTGCCTGGCCAGTTTTAGATCATCAATATGTAATATCTTACACTTGTCTGGACAAAAATTCCACCTGCCACTGCTCTGTTCAGCTTGATAGCTCCCCGAGGGTCCCTCTGTATCCTTGGGGAACTATCCTTACTACTTGCAACTCCATCTATCTTTGGGTCCTTAGTGAATTCAGTCATTCTCACCCAAGTCATACAAACAACAAAAACCCAAGCACTGATCTCTGGTACATCACCACTTGAAATCAGAAAAACTACTCTCCCCCACTACACTGTGTCTCTGAACAGCAAGTCAATTTTGGATGCAGTTTGCAAGAATGCCTTGGATCCCTTATGCTCAAACTTTTTGGACCAGCTGACCATGCAATACCTTGTCAGAAGCCTTGCTGAACTTTTATAATTTATATGTTTCCTGCCTTGCCCTCATTGATTTTCTAAGTAACCTCTAAAAGCTCACTAGTTTTTGCAGGGCAGGATCTCCCATGCTCAAAACCATGCTGAGCAATGATGCATCGTAGGCACTTTTGCCTCCTTTGTGTTTGCAGAAGGAAATGATCATTGTGGAGCATCAGACCCTACTGCTCATTGCCGTTTCACATAATTTTCCCGTTGTGTTTATGGGGGTATCTCACGAAGCACATAGCCATGGACAGACTCCATCGTCAAATGATCGTCGTTGCCCTCCCCCCAGTATCAGATGACCATGGACAGCCAGTCCTGCCTTCCCCCCGCCCCCATCAGATGACTGTAGTGGGACCCTACCATCAGATAACCATAGGTATCAGATAATTACATTGACACCCCCAGTGTCATAAGATAATGCTGGTTCCCTTACACTACTTGATAAAGGATGTTGTTCCAATGTCAGACAAGTCAGAGAACTATGGGTGCCCCCTCCCATCTCTGAGCGTTACTTTCTCCTGAATAGACCCTGATGTCGAAAGACCATGATCAATGGACTCCAACCCAATGTCCCCAGCATCAGATGATTATGGATGTCCTTCCAATGTCAGATAACAATGAATTATCCCTTGTGGCTTCAAATGCCTATGGACAGCAAAATGTTTTGCAAAGTCCTCAGGTGTCTGGGCACTTCCTTAATTGAGCACAGTTTCCAGGCGAAAACCATGTTGGTTCCTAGCTACATATTGGTCAATTCCAAGTAATACAAGAGAAACACATAAGGTGACTCATACAAGAATTGTCTGATCTACCACTGGTCCTTATCCAGCCCTCACAGTATAAGTTAACTTCAGCCAAACTTCAAATTTGGCCATATTGTAGAGACATAGAGCACTACAGCAGAGAAAGGGCTCTTTGAGCCATCTAGTCCATGCCAAATTGTTAATTCTGCCTCGTCCCATTGACCCACACCATAGCCTTCTATCATCTTCCATCCATGTACCGTACCTATCCACTACTTCTGCTGGCATCTCATTCCACACTCTCACCACCCTCTGAGTGAAGTAACCCTTAAGTATTTCACCTTTCACCCTTAACCTTTGACCTCTAGTTCCAGTCTCAGCAAACCTCAGTGAAAAAAGCCTACTTCCATTTACCATTTCTATACCCCTCATAATTTTGTGTACATTTATCAAATCTCCCCTCATTCTTCTGTGAGCCAGAGAATAAAGTCCTAAACTATTCACCTTTTCCTTATAACTCAGTTCCTCAGTCCTGGCAACACCCTTGAAAATTTTCTCTGTGCTCTTCCAATTTTCTTGATAGCTGTCCTGTAAGTAGGTGACCCGAACTATGCGCAATGCTCCCCAACTTCTTATATAACTTCAACATCATATCCCAACTACTGTACTTGCTACTCTGACACTCTAATTAGTGGAAGAGGTGATGGCCTGAGTGCATGCGCAGAATTTTACATTCCTCCCTGCCCAAACATGCATATGTTTGCAATCAGCCTCCAGTGCAGACCCTGTTCACAAAGAGTTTTTTTTTAATATATTAAACCACAGTGCAAGTATAATTTTGCTATCAAGAAAGTAATGCAAGAAAATGTCCTTTTTTTGTTTCCATTCTGGAAGCTTCCCTTTTTATAAATGATGTGAAAATAAATGACATTTTTTTTCAAATTGCCATTTTCCCCATTTGAACGTAATCAGTATCCTGCAGCGGTAATCCGCCAAGCTGTATGTTGCCTTTCAAATCAGCTCAGGTACACAAGAGGTCACTCGTCGACCAATTCTGAGAAGGCAGGAATTAACAAGGAGGTCTTGGAAATCGAGGAAGGGCAGTTTCATCAGAGCCAGAGCAGGGAAGGATGAAATAGAAACATATAACTAAATTTGCTCTGAAATCTTTATGAGTCTGAGGATGGAGGAAGGGGTGGGTTAAAGAAATATAACCTCTGATATATTTTGACACAAAATGTAATATCTGGCAATATAATTTTGATGGACTTTAATGTGAAGCAATGTGTATTGCAATACATTTCTTTTCCATAAGGAGAGCGTTATCTGATACTACTAGGCATGACAATAAATCAGTATTGCTTCACACTCCAGTAGTTCCACATTCAAGGACCTGGAACGAAACAGCCTCAAGGACAGTGGACATGAGGAAAGTGACCAGACTGACAGCGAGCATGATGCACACAGGGGTCTGTGCTGCGACACAGCCATCAATGAAGTATTGAATACAACACTCAATTCCACCGGCTCTCAAGTACCTGAACAAGGTAAGATGGTTATGATATCTTTTGGTGCGACAAATGGCATTTTCCATTGCATCCTCCATTGTTAGAGCAATTCCAACTGTCAGAAATGGCTACTGACACTAATTATGATGTTGGCTCATATACATGTAATCACTCAAATTAACTCAGTCACTTCATGCTTCAAAAATTGAATTTCATATTGGTTCAATTTAAGTATTGTCACAGGAGGTATTCTTTGCAATTTTAAAATTTGAATCAGATTATTCAAATTAGACAACTTTGTAGTTTGGCTTCTAAAGATCTTTGTGATAAGTTTAACATGTTCATCAGGTTCAAATCAACCATTTTTTTGAATCATTTAAAATCTGTTTCTGCATTAAAATCTTTGCGGCAGGAATCTGTTTTTAAGTGATTGTTTCTAAATTACAAAGAATCCCTGTCTTGTTATTGTTTGAAGTGACAACTGTTTAATTTTTTTTTAAAGCAACATAAATTAAGTTGTTTGGTTTTGCTGTTTCCCTCATGAAATAGTTTGTCATGGTTCCAGTAATCACTGTTTATTTTTGCACTGTTTGGGCCATTGAACCAGGGGTGCTCTGCTAAAGAAATCTATGCCTTTGGATTTTCATATTTGTCATCAGGTGGGTAGTATGAGCTGTACCCCATTATTGGCTTGCACGTTGATAGCAGCGGGCAAGTGATACTGGGTGTTTGGTTTAGCAAATCGTTTAAGAAGTTATTGCAGTATTAAGGTGTTAGAAGGAAGAATCAGCTATTGTCCAAAATAATGTGTGTTCACGATGAGACAAAGTGTGGAGGTGCATGGTGGTGGAAATAGTGTTACCATGATATTGCTACTCCTTTCAAATCAACAGGGCAGAGGATCCAGAGAAGGGAGGTATTTCGGGAGTACTTTAGCTATAATGTCTGAGCTAGCAATTCATAATGGACAGAGATGTACAGTGCACTGCAGAAAATTAAAAGAGATGTTATTAAAGGTAAAGGTAGTGATCACATGGCAATTGTTCAATTTATATAAAAATTCAGCCTTTTGCCCACGGATTGTTTGTGATGCAGTATCATTTGATACAAGTTGAAAACTGTGTAATTACAATATCCTTAAGAAACAGGTCCTAGCTCTCTCATTGGAAGATTGAAAATTAAGCTGTTTTTCACACGTGTGTACAGAGATGAAAGACAGGATGAAATCTCAATAACCTCGGATGGGATCAGTGTTATCATCAACCTGTGTGTGGAGATTATCATTTTGAATATGGAAACTGAAAGGGAATCTTTGTGATTTTATTATCCCTTTTTTATTAATTAATAAATATATCACTATCAGTCAGAATCATAGAGGAGTACAGAACAGAAACAGGCCCTTTGGCCCATCTAGTCCATGCCAAATATAGGCTCATTCTTAGAAGGATATAAATTTCTGTCATAAATGCCTAGTGTTCAAAAAGGAATGACCAAGTCTTAAAGCGGTTCAAAGGTAATTTAAGTATGATAACACCAATAAGAGACTGGAGGAAAGACTAGGGAAAGTGGAAATGTTTTCCATGGAACAATGAAGGGCAAGAAAAAATGGACAGAAGGCAACTAAAATATAGGGAGTTTTGGTAATGTAATAAAGGAGGAGCTCTTTCCAGTATGGGTAAATGGAAGATAGAGGTTTAAGTCAAAAGGCAAAATAATCAGAGAAGAACTGAGGCACATTTTGTTTGTTTTTATTATTATCGGAGATGATGGTGTCAATGGACATCATAAACACAAGAGATTCTGCAGAAAGAGCAACACCTATAAAATGTTGGAGGAACCCAGCAGGTCAGAACATCTTTGGAGAGGAATAAGCAGTCGACTTTTTAGGCTGAGACCCTTCAGCAGGATTGAAAAGGAAGGGGAAGAAGCCAGAATACGAAGATGGGGAGACAGGGAATGAAGTGAGAAGTGGGAGGTGATATATGGGAGAGGGAAAGGGTTGAACAAGGAGGAATCTGATAGTAGAGTGGATCGTGGGGAAAAAGGAAGGAGGAAAGGGGGAGCACAGCAGGAGGTGACAGCCGTTGAGGAGAAGAGAAAGGGGTGAGGGGAAAAGGGAAGAAATCACCAGAAGCTGGAGAAATGAGGCTGCTTAACAAGATAAAATCCTGTGACATTACAGGAGAGATACAGGCATGGATAGAAGAATGACTGACAGGCAAGAGGCAGTGAGTGGGAATAAAGGGGGCCTTTTCTGGTTGGCTGCCAGTGACAAGTGATGTTCCTCAGGGGTCGTTATTGGGACTGCTACTTTTCACATTGTTTGTCAGTGATTTGGACAATGCAATTGATGGCTTTGTGGGAAAGTTTGCAAATGATACGAAGATGGGTGGAGGGTTAGGTAGTGCTGACTGAGAAAGCAATTATGGTAGGAGTTAGACAAATTGAAAGAATGGCCAAACAAAGTGGCAGATGGAATACAGCGTTGGGAAATATATGATGAAGTATCTTGGTAAAAGGAACAATAGTGTGGTCTATTGTTCTACACTATTGTTCAGACATCATAGACGCAGCGGGATTTTGGAGTCCCTGTGCAGGACTCCAAGAAGGTTAATTTACGGATTGAGTCTGTGGTAAAGAAGGCAAGTGCAATGTTGGCATTCATTTCAAGGGGAATAGAATATAAAAGCAAGGAGATAATGCTAAATCTTTATAAGACACTAGTCAGGTCGCATTTGGAGTATTGTCAACAGTTTTAGGCCACATATCTCAGAAAGGATATGCTATCATCAGAGACAGTCCAGAGGAGGTTCACGAGGATGATTCCAGGAATGAAGGGGTTAACATATGAGGAGCGTTCAGCAGCTTTAGGCCTGTACTCATTGGAATTTAGAGGAATGTGGAATCTCATTGAAATCTACCAAATGTTGAAAGGACTAGATAGGGTGAATGTGGAGAGGATGTTTCCTATGGTGGGGCATCCAGAACTAAAGGGCACAGCCTGAAAACTGAGGGGTGACCTTTTTTTAGAACAGAGGTAAAGAGGAATTTTTTTAACCAGGGAGTAGTGAAACTGGAATGCTCTGCCATAGACTGTGGTGGACGCCAAGTCTGTGGGTATATTCAAGGCGGAAGTTGATAGTTTCCTGATTGGTCAGAGCAGCAAAGGACATGGTGAGAAGACAGGTGTATGGGGTCATGTGGGATCTGGAATCATCCATGATAGAATGGCAGAACAGATGTGATGGGCTGAATGGCCTAATTCTGCACTTGTATCTTATGGTCTGTGTGCTGTTCCTGATATTTTTTCAATGAGTGGAAGTACGTGCTTCCACCACATTCTCGGACAGTGCATTCCAGAATGCAGTCATCCTCAGAATGAAAAGATTCATTTGCAGACCCTCTTTAAATCTCTTAATCCCCACTTAAAACCTATGTCCTCTCTTTCCTGACATATCCATTATGGGGAAATGTTTTTCCCAATCCACTCCACTGAAGCCTCCATGATTTTGTACCTCTATCAGGTCCCACCTCAGCATCCTCTGCTCCAAGAAAAACAAATGCAGTCTCTTCAGTATCCTCTCATTACTGAAACTTCCCATCCTAGGCAACATTCTAGAAAATCTTCTCTGAACTCATTGATGGCATTTTATACACATTTATTTTTCAGGACTTGGCCAATAATGCAATATTAGCATTTATTGTCCATCTCTACAATTTAGATTTTCCATCTGATGTCATGAGAATCTCCTTTCTGAATTTTAAATCAGCCAGTTCACAATTATTGATTACACATTACTAAACATCAATCTGTGACCATTTCAGGGCCAGTGACTTGCACTCAATGGACACTTTAATAGGTACACCTGTATACCTGCTTGTTAATGTAAATATCTAATCAGCCAATCATGTGGCAGCAACTCAGTGCATTAAAAGCATGGAGATGCAGTTAAGGGTTCGCTTGTTGTTCAAACCAAAATTCTAAATGGGGAAGAAATGTGACCTAAGAGATTTTGACAGATTGTTGGTGCCTAATGTGGTGCTTTGGGCATCTCAGAAACTGCTGATTTCCTTGAAATGCATACACAACGATACCTAGAATTTACGGAGAAAGTGAATGGCAGTTCTGTGAGCAGAAGCATCTTGTTAACGAGAGAGATCAGAGAAGAAGATTGTTCAAGCTGACAGGCAGGCAACAGTAATTCAAGTAACCACATGAGATGCAAAAGAGCATCTCTGACCACATAACCCGGTGAACATTGAAGTGGACGGGCTACAGCAGCAGAAGACCACAGACATACACTCAGTGGCCCCTTTATTAGATAGAGGAGGTAGCTAATAAAGTGGTCACTGACTTAATGAGCAAGGCGCTGAATAATGAGCAAGGGTCATTTTGGTACAAAAGATTATATGCATTATAAACCAAATATCTGAAAGAATTTACCCATGAGACAGAGTCTCCTTCAACTGATCTTCATCTGTTTTCTTTGCGATATCTCAGCTAGCAAAAAGCACTAATGCTATCTTTAGAAGTGGAATTTGAAATGAAATTCATATTTGCAGAGCCTGAGCTCCATGCTGACAAAGTGAATCCCCAGGGTGTGTTCATCTCATTCTCCTCAGAAGCAAAAAGAAATGAGCCAACTAGGAAATATCAGAATTCCGGAAATAATGTCACAGGTACCTGTGAGATACCATGAATAACTCCAATTAGTGATACAGCATCTAGTAAAGATATGAGTGAAATGAAATCCAATTTCACAAATACCAAAGCAGCAATAAAAATATATGCATTATTTGGACCACAAATGAATGATGGAATTTTAATTAGATCAAAAGGTAAATAACTAGTGAATTTCAATTCACCTCGACTTGAGATTTTAGATCAGTAGCAGCAACAACTTGTTCTAAGCTTAATAAAATGCCGAAGAATTTTCAAAGAAATGATGAACAGGCCAAAGAAATTTGGCTTAATATGTGTCTTTTACTATTCACCAACAACTCCACAGAGAAATACTTGCCATATACTACCGGTGGGCCAGTTCACTTCTGAATTACGCTTTTCTGTGCAGTACTTTGAGGAAGTCAAAGGCAAGCTGGAGGTTAGTCCCTGTCTGCTGCCTGACACTCCATTACCTGGAGAAACAACACAGATGTTCCAAGCAGAATGGCTGGGTCACCTTCACATCCAACACCTCAGCCATGTATTTGTCATGACCATCATTTTAAATCTGGCTCAGGTCATTTGGACTGGGTCAACAAATGTGATTATAAGTATGTATTTTTTCCATTTATTTATTTATTTATTGAGATACAGCGCAGAATAGGTCCTTCTGCCCAGCAACTTCAAATTAGCACTTGCCTAATCATGCAACAAGTTATACTGACCAATTAACCTACCAACCGGTACGTCTTTGGACTGTGGGAGGAGACCCACACAGTCACAGGGAGAACATACAAACTCCTTACAGACAGCGGCGGGAATTGAACCTGGGTCACTGGTACAATATAGTGTTGTGCTTACCACTGTGCTGCCATACCACCCAATACTTTATTGAATCTTAGAATTTTAAATTGATTTATAAAACTCAGAAGTGTTTCTAATTAAATTTTGTTTCTAAGTATTTAAATATGTTCAAAGTGTTTTGAAATGTATCTTCATCAGTCATTCAAAAGCCTTTGACAACAATAAACTGTCAAGGTAACTGTTAGGGTGGTCTGGGAGCAAATACTAAGGATCTGCGTCCTGAACTCTAGTTCATCACTCGTAGGCTGTTCCACCTTGTAAAACAGCCACAGCAGCAAACATTATTTGATACTCCAATCATGCAAGGTGTAATTACAGATGTGGGAGGACTATGGAGAGCAAGCAGGACATGGCATGATCCTACTCATTTGTTTAAGGGCGGTTTTAAGCACATAGTGAAGACGGGTAGAGATTTCAGGGTTTAAATTGATGTAGGCACCCTCATAAGTTGTGAGGCTTAGGAAACCAAGGATACTTAAGAGGTTAGAGATGGAGGAAAGCAGAATTCTCGGAAATAGAACAGCCTGGAATTCAGCCAGGATTCCTCTGGTAGTATTATTATTGATTTGGATAGTGCTTTTGTGGTTTAGGTCTGGCTTCAGTTTCAGTGGCCACGAATGAGTTCAAATTGAATTATATATCAACACCAAGGTTGCTTTCCTCAATCAAGATTAGAACTGTACAAAGGTAGAAGGACATATAACTGTGTGTTAGACA
Organism: Hypanus sabinus; assembly: GCF_030144855.1. Classification (NCBI taxonomy): domain Eukaryota; kingdom Metazoa; phylum Chordata; class Chondrichthyes; order Myliobatiformes; family Dasyatidae; genus Hypanus; species Hypanus sabinus. Next base: position 68,643,192 of record NC_082713.1, on the reverse strand, counting down.
AAAATAAAACTAACAAAACATGTTTGAGGTTGCCCTGTTTCTATATGTTACCAGTTATAAATAATGGGAAACTATGTACAGCCTGTGGCACTGTTTTACCTGTCAGTGTACCATTGAAGACTACAGGTAATGACTCTCAAAGAGACATGCTGTGACTGCATCAGCCTAAATGTGGAAGATGTCTGACTTTAATCTAATGTCTAGTATTTTGTAACATGACGCTCAGTTCAAAAAAAATTGAAAAAGAAGATTTTTCTTTTAGTATTAGAACACAGATTTTTGTCATCATAGTTTTGTTTTGTGGGTTTACAGTTACTTTTATGTCCGCAAGATCTATTGTTTCAGAGAATCAATATAGGCTTTGCCAGTTTGTACCTGCTGAGAAGAGGAAAAGTAATCCATTAGTGTGTGTGTGGGAAAACCAAGGGTGTCCAAGAGACTTGATCCAATCGTGGCTTTTAGGAGGATTATCATTCCACTTAACTTGGCTATTATTTTAGTCGCTACTGCAGTGGTAAACTTTGGTTGCTGTTTTCCACAGCATCATGCAGCCATTTCTAATGCAGTATTAAAATCACACTCTAGTGTTGTCATGTGCACAAGTGCAATGAAAACCTCACTTGCAGCAGCATCATATAAGCAGTATTCACAAGAAAAACATAAATGTTAATTATACACTATTTTTATTGGAACACACAGTTACATTGCAAAAAAGACAAAATGGTCATTGTGTGAGTAAACTATCATTCGAGAATCTGGTGGAGGTGGGACGTTAGCTTCTGTACCACCTGCCCAACGGTTGCTGCAAGAAGATAGCATGGCCTGGATGGTGGGGATATTTGACGATAGATGTTGCCTTCTTGAGGCAGATTTCCTATAGATGTAGAAAACAGATTTGCCTGCGTTGTATTGGGCAGAGTTAACTACATTCTATAGCTTCTTATATTCTTGTGCATTTAAATTGCCATACCGGGCAATGATGCAATCAGTCAGGATTCTTTCAACAGTACATAAGTGCAAGTGTTAGATGACAAGCCAAACCTTTCTAACCTCCTGAGAATGTAAATACGCTGGTACACTTTCTTTATGATTGCATCTATGTGTACTGGGCCAAGCGCAAGTCATCAGATATATAAACACCAAGGAGTTTAAAGCTGCTCACTCTATCCATGCCGATCCCACCAGATTAGACTGATACATTTGCCCTCCACCGCCTTCCTGTGGTCAACAATCAGCTCTTTTGCTTCGCTAATATGGATGAGAGGTTGCTTTGGTGGCACTACCCTGGTGACCTGTTTTGCTTTGTTTAGCTCAATAATCACAGTCTGTGGTTCGTTCAACAACTTCAGAGTCAATTTAGATGCTTGAATTTTGGAGTCATTGTTTAAAAGATTTATATCATGTGTTTTGTTTTGTAACTCCAGAAATTAATCAGTAGAAAAACATGGAGACTGGGATAAACGTGTAATCTTCATTTTCGTATGTGTGACAAGGCACGCACTAATGACATAGTGGCATAATGATGTATGCCATTCATGTACTTTTATATATAACCCACAATTAATTATTTAAGCAACAAAGAATGCTTAATCAAACAATATATTTATAATATTGCTCAAATATTAAATATACTGTACTCCTTGCATAGCTGCAAACTCCAACTCAATATAGACTGCATCTCAACTTGTATTAATATAAGCATACATATCATTTATATACACATACACAGCATAGTATATATATATAACAATTAATAAATAGACTGCATAGGAATATTTATATTGTCCCATTCAGACCTAAAGATTTAACCGCTGTGGAGGATTTCTTACTCTTGTGGGATAACGTCTTTCCCTACAAGGAGTGTCACTGAAGGCAGATGAGATTCGTACCTGTGAAACGATCTCAGATTCCGGGGCCTCCTCCATGCTGGTTGTAAGGATATGACTCAAGAAAAGCAGGACATGGTTCTGACAGCTCTGGACAGGTTTCTTCTCCTTTCTTCTTTTTTCACCAAAATTCCCCAGCTTCTTCTGCATGTGTTGACATACTGAACCATGCCTGGCAAGCTGCTCGATTTGCTAATTTATCCCAGGCCACCAGACACAGCTCAAGCCAATGCTTTCATGTTGTCCACTCCTAGATGACCGGCATGTAGTTCCTTCAGCACTTCAGCTGTCAACTTAGATGGTAGAAAACTCTCAATTCCCACAAAAGGCAGCTTCCATCAAGGGCAAGTTCATCCCAGCATTGGTAAACTGGAATTTCTACGCACATTCCAGCCATTATGGGTGGTCATGTAGGTTTAAGACAGTATGGGGGTCTTTTCTGGTTTCCCTTTGGATCATCTCTGCCATTATATCAAGTAGAGGATCCTCTTTTGTAAATTTTTCAGATATTTGTTTTTCCAAAGCAAACGGGGTGATCCATCAGCATTTCCAATTGTGTCCTCCAAGAAACAGAGCCTATCTCTACATTCATGCTGTTGCTGTTGGAGGAACACCCTTCTATGGATTGAAAATGGACACTAGTAGTTGATGATCAGTCATAAGGGTAACCTCTCTCTCATAAAAATGCTGTTTGAAACATTTTACACCCCGAATCACGCCTAACTTTTCTCTACAGCAGTAAGGGAATGTGATGCAAAGGCTTTGAGGCATTCACATCCATCACTCAAAATGTGACATGACAGCACCTTTACCGTAAGCTGAGGCAACACGGACAAGTGTCACTGGACGAAGTGGATGGTAATGCTTGAGTACAGGTGCTGACACCATTTCCTTTGCCTTTTGGAAACCACCTCACACTGCTTTGTCCATTACCATTTCTTCCCGATCTGTGGTAATGAGTTCAAGGGGTGGAGCACAGTAGCCAAGTTTCGCAGGAGCCTGCTGTAGTAATTGACAATCATAAAAAGGACTGCAACTGTGACACATCCTTTGGCCTTAAGTCATCCAACACTTCTTAATTTTTCTCTCATACTTGGTAATTGTTGTGTGTCAGTAGGGTGACCATAGTACATGATGTTTCTTTTTAAAAATTCACACTTGTTGGCATCGGCTCTGAGGCCATAATATTTAAATCTTTTCAGCAGTCTCTTGAGATTTTGGAGATGGTTCTTGTCATCTTCACTGGTAACAGTGATGTCATCCAAGTAACCCTGAGTGCCTGTGCAGCTGCAGAGGGTACTCCAAAAATAAGCCTTTTATAGAGATACAGCCCTTTGTGAGTGCTTATGGTTAGAAGCACTTCGGACTCGTCTTCCTTCTCCAGCTGTAGGTAAGCCTCAGCTAAGTGCACTTTGCTGAACTGTTTTCCTCCAGAAAGATATCTGCTATCTTGGGCAGAGGGTATAGACCTACTTTCAGTACTGGGCTGATGGTGACCTTAAAATCACCATAGATCCATCCTTTTTGGCTACTTTGACAACTGCCAATGTCCATGGGTTCCACTCAAACTTGGAAGGAATTCCTTCTGCCTCCATGTGTTTTAGCTCACTGGCTACTTTAGCACAGATACTATAATCTACTGGATGGGCTTTATAAAACTTAGGTATTTTCCTTTAACAATATTTTACCCTTGATATGTTGGAGTTTTCCAGAGCCGTCCTTGATCACCTTGAATGGTGGATGAATCTCCAATCAAGTTGTAATTGTCTCAGCCAGTCACACCCCAAAATACTGGCCCTCCTCTTTTAACCACATACAAGCCCAATATGCTTATTGGTTGTTGTATTTCACTGATACAAATGTCATTCCCACAGGTGTTATATTTTTTCCAGTATATTTTCTTAGTTGGATATCTGCAGGTTTCAGTTCAGTATCTTTTAAAATGCTGCTCAAACTCATTTTGCAGAATGACTGAAACAGCCAAGCTAGTGTCCAATTCTATTTTAATTAATTTGCCATTAACATCTTATTTAAACCATATTTCATGTTAATTGTTAGTTTTCATATTGTAAATCTCAAGCGTACTCAGTCTAGTGTCAGATTTTTCATCAACATGTAGATTAGCACTCTCTTTGAAACGGCAACTTGACTTTTTTCTCTTCCATGTGAAATCCATTTATTTTTGTCTGCATGACATGCTTGTTGCATGTGTCTTACTTTGTTGCATTTTCTGCAGTTTTCACCTTTAAACCTGCATTGGTGTAGTGTGTGTGAGCCACAACGGTAACACTGTTTGTTCATTCAGGCAGGTTTCTGAACAGACATTGCAATTTTGTTCACACTCATTTTCATTCCTGACTGCAAATCAATTGTGACTTTGACTGCTATATCCATTGATGCAGTGATTTCAACTGCCTTTAAATGAGTTGTACTTCAATTAGGAGCCATTTTTGAATGCTTTCACGTAAGATTCCACAAGCTAAATGATCTCTCATCATTACCGAACTGACAATCCTCAGATAATCTCTTCAATTCAGCCACATACATTGAAATGGACTCCCCTTCCTTTTGATTCTGCTTATGAAACCTTATGCATTCTGCAGTTAACAATGGTTTTGATTCTAAATTTTCCGACATTACTTTCATGATATCAGCAAAGCTCATTTCGGCTGGTATGGTTGGAGCAGCTGCTAAGCAATCAGTGTACCTTTAAATCCAGTTCATTCTGCAAAACTGGCACATGCTTTTCATTGCTTATTTCATTTGCTTTAAAATACTGTTCCATTCGCTCAGTATACAATATCCAGTTATCTCTTGTGCAATCAAATGTGGCTATATTTCTGATGTAGCCAGCCATTTCTGCTGTATGCTTATTTATGATTTATTATCACCCAGTACACTCTGCTATGACACCATCCATTTTCTCTGTTTTCCACTTTTTTTAAAATCTCAACCATCTCTGTCCCTTCCCGAAGAAGCACGTGCAGCATTTTTTTAAACTCAAATATCTTGCTACACTTCAACAGTTAGGTCGTCATCTCAGGTTTGTTTAAGACGACGTCATGGCCACTGTTATGTTTTGTAGCTGTAGAAATTAATGAAAAGAAAAACATGGGGAGACCAGGATAACTGTGTACTCTTCATTTTTACTCTTCACTTACGCTGTGGTGGTGTAATGACATAGGCCATTCCTGTACTTTCACATATAGCCTGTAATTATTTAAACAACAAAGAATGGTTAATCAAGCAACACATTACTCAAATTTTAATGAAATGTTAGATGACAACATCATCTGCTAAGGACTTGTTCAACTCATTGAATCCCACACTGAATTGAGCCACAGAGATGTAACTTCTCTGTCCCCATGACATACAAGGCAGGTTCCATTTGAGCAAAGCATTTCATGGGCTTTAAGCAACGATAGTCATGGTAAACACATGTAATTCTGGGAGGCAGAAAATAATTTGATAATATATATATTTTTTAGTTTTTACATGTTGGATATTGTAATTCCTCAGTGGCCTCAATAATTTAGACATGGGTGTATAATAGTTAATTTTCCCCATGTTCAGACACTGTAAAATTTAAATTTGTACTGAACAACCAGTGGGAATATAGACTTTCTGATTGATTGTTCTAAGCAGTGATTCATTTAGAACTTCTTACTAATATTCTTTATGAAACATTTAATTTTGACAGGCTTTCATTTGTCTTTCAGTCCTACAGTTCTCTAATCTTACCTTTAAATAATATTCTCTTTCCTGATCCTCCTGGATTTTCAGCCTCTCCTTCCTCAAAGATGCTGCTTAAATCCCACCTCTTTGATAAAGCATTTACAACCTACCTACTCCTTTCCAAACTACAAATGACGAGTGCCCTCCATCCTTTCCTTGTAGCTCTTTTCCTTTGAAAATCTATTCGTCTGTGGTGTTACGGCTAGTGCAACAACTGACCTGGTTAACACTTCACTAAGCCTCAGTATAATCTCTAGCCATGTTGTTGCATTCTGTTCAATTATTCTCATTTGTATTTTTCTATTTGTCTAACAATGAAAAACATACCTTCTTTTACATATGTGCTGTTCATTAACAACTCTGGCATTAAATCCCATTCATTGACTTAGAATTGATATTTGGCGTTGGGGTATGTGTAAGTATAAGAGCAGACTTAATGGGCCAACTGGTCTAATTCTGCCCCTATATCTTATGGTCTATATGCTGTTTATTTATCGAGCCATGGTGCAGATAGGCCCTTCTGGCCCTTTCAGCCACACTGCCCAGCAACTGACGATTTAACCCTAGTTGGCAAACTTGCCGTCTTTTAAAATGTATTTGATGTGTTTGTATGCCAGAAGTTTCAATCAAATCAGATCGGTGTTTGTGATTTTCATTTGATGTTACCTGGTGCCCATGAAATTTCTTCCCTTAATAACCAAAGGATATATATCATAAAGTCAAGGATTTGATGGCATTAGAAGTCTCTAGCCTATGAGGTATTCCTGCCACACAAGTACAAAATCTGCAGTATTACATGTTCATCAGAAACTGAGCAGAAAATTATTAAACTTGCCTTGAGTAAGTGCCTGCAGAAAATATGCATTAAATATTTCAAAATATTTAATTACTCAGAATTTCACTCTTTCATTCATTTTTAAATTCTAACATGGTTTAGCAGAATGTTAATGGCAAAACTCACTGTGATTACTGCCATTGCCCCAAATAGCAAACAGTAATTTCATGATTTTTGATCCTGAACGTTTGAATACACATGAACTGACAGAGCAAAATGAAGGTTAATGACTGAAATGGTTGGGGGGTGTTGATTTGCAGGGGCAGGATGCAGTGGTATTGGATTTGCTGACCACAAAGTTCCAAACTCGAAGGAAGATCTTTAAGTTGTATCTGATATTGAGGGAGATTATACTGCAACTACCTACTCTTCAAAAGCTAGTTCCTCTCTGGTGAGTTTAGTTGCCCATACCCATACCCGCTATATGTGTGGTGGGTCTACCCTCCCTACCATGGAGGAAATACTTCAGCTAAGAAAGTAGCTTAAACACAGTTCATTTTCTCAGTGATTCATGATTAAATCCAAATGAGATTATTAAAACAGATTTAATTCTCATAGAGGATTTCTATCTTATGAAAGATTTCAACATTACAAACTATTTTTAACACAAAAGGATTTCCAAAACGCAGGTACAATTCCTGTAAGCTACAAAGAAATGCCCACGTGTCACAAATGAACAGATCATCCATCGCAGATATCAAAGGTGGAGGAATGGATTCTTGTTCCCCGTCTTTCTATCATTCTTTGACCATAAGAGTTCGGAGCAGAATTAGGCTATTTGGCCCTCAAATTGTCTCAGTCATTCCATCATGGCTAATTTATTATCTCTCTTAACCCCATTCTCCTACTTTCTCCCCGGGGCAACCTTCGACACCCTGATTAATCAATAACAATAACCTATCAATCCCCACCTTAGCCTGCACAGTCTTCTGTGGCAAAGAATTCCACAGATTCACCTCCCTTTGACTAAAGAAGCTTTTCTCCTCATCTTGGTTTTAAATAGATGTTCCTCAGTTGTGAGATTGTGCCCTCTTTTCAAAGACTCTCCCACTATAGGAAACATCCTCTTCATATCTACTCTAACCAGACCTTTCAATATTTGATAGGTTTCAATGAGGACCCCGCTCATTCTTCTAAACTGCTGCAAGTAGAGGCCCAGAGCACTCATCATACATTAACCCTTTCATTCCTGGGATCATTCTTGTCAACATCCTCTGGACTCTCTCCCGCACATCCTTGTTTTTGTATCCTAGTTCTGTCAAATTGAATGCTAACATTGCATTTGCCTTCCTTCCCACTGACTCGGCCTGCATGTTAACGTTTAGGGAATCCTGCACAAGGACTTCCAAGACCCTCTGTACTTCCCTACATTATATTCCATTTAGTACTTTTTTGCCCATTCTCCCAATCTTTCTTAAGTCCTTATACAGATGCCCTGCTTTCACAACACTACCTGCCCTTCCACCTATCGTCGTATCATCCAGAAACTTGACCACAAAGTCATTAATTCATTCATCCAAATCATTGACATACAACTTGAAAAGAAGTGATCCCAGTACTAATGCTTGTGACACACTACAAGTCACCGACAGCCAATCAGAAAGCCCCCTTTATTCCCATTCTTTGCTTCTTACCAAGCAGCTAATTTTCTGTCCATGCAACTATCTTTACTTTATTACCACGGACTCTTACTTTGTTAAGCAGCCTCATGTGCAACACTTTGCCAAAGGCTTTCTGAAAATCTTAAGTAAACAACACTCCTTTGTCTACCCTGCCTGTTATTTTCTCAAAGGATTTAAACAGATATGTCAGACAAGTTTTCCCCTTAAGGAAACCTTGCGGACTTCGGCCTACCTTATCATGTGCCTCAAAGTATCCCAAAACTTCATCCTTAATAACAGACACCCAACATCTTTCCAATGACTGAAGTCAGGCTGACTGGCCTGTTTTCCTAACCACTGAAGTCTTTCCAACTACTGAAGTCAGGCTGACTGGCTAATTTCCTTTCCTCTGCTTCCCTCCCTTCTTAAAGAGTGGAATTTTCCATTTGCAATTTTCCAATCCTCAGGAACCATTCCAGAAGATAGTTGAAAGATCTTGAAAGATCACATCTAATGCCCCCACAGTCTCTTTAGCTACCTCTTTCAGAACCTTGAGCTGAAGTCCTTCTGGTCCAGGTGTCATACCTACCATCAGACTTTCAGCTTCCCAAGCACCCTCTCCTCAGTAATAGCAATGACATTCACTTCTGCCTCCTGACACTCTCGCATTTCAGCCATTCTGCTAATGCAAAATAACAAATAAATTTGCCCACAATTTCCTTGTCCTCCATTACTACCTCTCCAGCAACATTTATCAGCAGTCTAGTATCCACTCTCATCTCTCACTTACTCCTAATATATAGCTGGAAAAAAAACTTCTGGTACCCACTTTTATTTTATTGACAGTGTACCTTTATATTTAACCTTTTCTGTCTTTATGGCTTTCTTAATTGCCTTCTGTTGGCTTTTAAAAGCTTCCCCATACTCTACCTTCCCACTAATTTTTACTATATTACATGAATTTTATTATGCTTTTATGCCAATTGCTGCATTTGCTGCTGTGGAAGTTAATTTTGCAACAGTTGGAAAGGTCTTAGCTATCTTTTCAGCCAGAGCATTAAAGCCAGTCAGGGACTTGGTATGAGTCTGCAAATGAAACTTGTGAAAGGAGTTGCCTCACTCATCTGATTGTTTCAGTTCAGTTACTCTAGTAGTGTATTGAGAAATATTCTTTTTGATTTGACTTGAGTTTTTTCCAATCGTTGAGGAACATCAAGTACTTCTAGAATATTCTTTGTTGCATCTATCATAATTCATTCCTTAAAACTAAACTTGCATTTCTGTCTTGAGATAGATACACAGCATAGGTTAATTAATCAGATTACTGTAAGAGTCAGTTCCTTTATAAACCTTGGAGTGGTGATCTGCTGATAGAACCTTGTCTGATTATTTGTCATCAGAAATTTCTACCTTCCGAGTGAACCAAAGGATCACATACAGTAACTGCTATTTGAAGAGTGAGCATTGTCAAAGAATATCTGTACAGACAGTTCTACCCTAATACTACTACAGAATATCATAAAAATTGATAAGGGCTTTTTTTTTTGTTGTTGAAGAAATCATGCAGCTGAATCCGAAACCATGATTGAAGGCTTGTCTGTGTATGTAACATTGTCTGTTTGGGGAGTGATGTTATCAGTGCAACCCCAAAATTTAGCATTATCACTTGGTCTCCAACGGTAAATTTGTTATATAGGCTTGCATACCATTTTCAGTGTTCCTCTAGGGCTATTTGGTGAAACTTAAATTAGAATCATCATTGCTCACAGATCTTCTTAATCTAATATACTCTGAGACATTAAATTTAGGGGTGTCTGAGCCAGATGAGACAATTTCCATAGTAAATATGACCTTTTCTGCTGAAAAGCAACACTGAACAATATTTTAAGCACAAATATTAAAAGTAAATCAAGAACAACATTTCTCCCTGGAGTCTGGAGTGTTTCTTACTCTGAAAACAACAATGCATTTTGGGTGCTTTATCCCTAAGCAATGTATTTCTGAGATCTTACTGAAGTGAATAGGAATTTTTACGCTGCTTTTTAGATCTAAACATATCTTTTCTCTTTTCAACACATTTCATTCCCTTTCCTGTCGGAGTGTGGGGATTCTGTGGTGTACCCACGTACCCATCTAATACAAGGGTTCCACTCAGTCTGGGAGAATAAATCCTGCTGGAAGCAGTTTGATGTTCCTCATGGAGACAGTTTTACTTACAGGCATATTTCCCCTCCCGGTCTTGATTACTACATCCTATCATTGATAACCTGAGTGATGAATGAGAAAAGGTGGTTTCCATCTAGGTCGGAAATGAGAGTTGGAATTATTTTTTGTAGAATTTCTTTTCTTGAATCTTGTCCTTTATTTGAAGTATACAAAATTCTCGTCAGGTTCTCTTGCTTTCTCTTGAATTCCCATAAACTCTCTCATTTCCTTGAGGAGAGTTGTGTCAGGTGTCGGCGATGGTTGGCCTGAGTTGTCGATCAGGGATGTATTTAAGTGGGCATTGCACATTAAGAAATGAAGTGTAGCTTTCTTGTGTATGTATATCTTCGCAGTTGGCATTTTGTTGACAAACAGCTGCACTTCAGGGGCAAGTGTAGCTTACTTTCGGCCTCTAAAGTAGACCAGTTTTACCAGGCCTCCTTAATCTATTGATTTCTTTGCTCTGCCATGCCACTTGATTGGGGGTGGAGTCAAGTGCTTCCTCCATTTGTATGCTTGTTTGTTCACATATGGTTTGAAAGCATTACCATTGAAGTAAGATTCTCTGTCTGCATGTGTGCAGGCTGGCTGCCCGCATAAAGGAAAATGGATATTTGGAGTGTGTGATTGTTGCGGCCTTACAACAGAAGTCATGGAGACTAACCACGTGTCTTCCATGCAAAGATCAACTATCACAAGAATAGACCTATTAGTTTTCCAGTAAGATGAGTTGCTTTGGATGCTGGGAATGGGCCTTTATAATCAATTTGTCACACCTGCATTGGTGCTGCTGATTTTGTTTGTCTTATAGGAGGTAGTCTTGTGAATGCACTTTTATTATAGGTCAGACAGTCTTTATATTTGCATTGAATAGTTTACAATCGCTCAACCTGTAAGGCCACTAGTGTAACATGGCCAATTCCTCTTGAGTTGCTGGTCCACCAGCATGATTGTGTCCGAATACTTGGTGGGGTTCTTGAATCAGTGCTTTCGCTTGTGGGCGCAAGGATTTGCTTTATATCTTTTTTAGGGTAGCATACCCAAATCTTACTTTCACTATCAACTTCATATTTGCACTGTTTTGGAAATCCTAGTACTATCTAGGAAAAGTCTTAAAACATCATCCTAGTTACTCGTTGCAGAGTTACTACTAAAACCCTGGCCTACCCTAAGGTCTATCCCGCCAACAGGTTCTCATTGACTAGTTTATTACTGTGGCTGTGAAAGTGGCAAGCTGTGTAACACCTGGACAAATGGAGAAGTAGTTTACCCCTATGTGTTCTCCATCCAGTATCTGATCAGATGGGAAGATCTCTTTTACTACATTCCTAACATGATTAGGGTCAGTACATATCAAAACTGGTTCTGTTGGATTTACTTGTTTTAGACATATTTCTAGGGCTCTAGTCTCTGTACACAGAGCTGCATGATACCCCAAAAGATCTGCATGTAACTCGTATGGTTCAAATTCAGTTTCTGATACAAAAAAATCCCTTTTATAATCCCTCCTCCTGCCTGTAATTGTGCAGATCTGTCTTTCTGAATTTTCATTGCTGATCCATCACTGTACCATATTGTAGAATATTGGGTCGTGGAGAAGATTGTACGGCATCTTCCATGACAGGTAATGACTGGAATTCATAGCTCTCATGAAAGTATTACCATTTTAAGATGTAAAAGTGTTTGCGTTTACCATATCTAGTCAAGATAGCACCCTATTCATTTGTAGGCAATTTGGTATCATTTTTCAAACCTACAAACTTTGTATAATAATTGGTGTATTCCCTTTGCCTGGGTCTTACTGCAAAAGTGTTTGGAATACCAGAGTTAAGAGATTGTTCTAAGGCAGTAAATTTCTGTTCTGTTAAAGTGAAATTATATGAGTCATAATGTATGGGGGTGGTATTCCTTCACCCTTATTATAGCAAATGACTACAGCCGTTTCTGGAGAAACATGAATTTGCAGAACAAAAGTTTTTTTTTAGGTCTTTTGTCTTGAGGGCAATCTTCTGGGGTAAAAACGGAAGGCTTTTCATTTTTGGTATAGGTCTGTCTTATAATGTTTTTGACAATTGGACACAGTGAAGTAGAAAAGCTCTAGCATAATTTAATAGGCCTAGAGTTGATTGTAAGGCTTTTAGTGTCTTTGGATATCTTACTGGAGGACTAAATTCAGGGGTTAAACCACTTCCTGATTAGTAATTGTCATGCTGAGAAGATTTATTTCTGTACAACAGATTTGAGATGTTTTTATGTTAATTACATAGCCTCTGTCTGTCTTTCAGCCTTTAAATGACTGTCTCAGTCTGTGTTAAATGCTCAGCCAGTATGTTGGCTATGTAGTACACGCCATCACCATTTGCACAACTGTCTGGTTTTCTTTGTCCAGTCTGCATGACTCCTGCAAAAAATATTTGTGCACTATTCTGAAAACTTTGTGAGAGTCTGATCCACTGATACTGTGAGCCATTGGGTTCTGTAAATACTGTGTAATGTCTGTTAAGTTCAAGTTTGGGTTTAACTATCATTTAGCCATACAGGAATTGAGTCAAATGAAACAACGTTCCTCCAGGGCCAAGGTGCAAAACAAATTACCAACAGCACACAGTATACTGCACATAGCACATATGGTTAAGTTTTCAGAAAAACATACAGTCACAAAGAACAAACAATATATATCCCAAGTCCCTGAGTGGCAAGACTGTAGAGACTTGATGGTTAGTGTCCTGGTCCAGCTTGTTCTTCCACTGAGCGAACACTGGAGGGCAGCACCAACAGCAAGGGTCTCTTTCAAGAACTGCATGTGACTAGGAGCCATTGGCCAGCAGATCTTTACAAGATTTATATTTTTTATAAGTTGATCCTTCCTGTATTTGTTGAAATGACTGATGCTGGGCCAAATTGGTTCTGTGTGTTTATTCGTGATGATGTAGTCAATGACCAGTCACCCTCGTCCATCCAGCTTTGTTATGTTGAGTGTGGGCAAGTTAAATCAAGGAAGTTTTTTTAATCAAAATACCCTGCTTATAGAGGGGGTCTACAGTTAAGTGTTTTCCTCGATGATAATCAATATGCTAATGTTTTTGGTATGAGAAAGAAATTCTAATTTAGTCAGTTCAATATCAAGCAGCCAACAATTGTTACGATGTTGATGTAGGTAGTCATAATATTTGTACATGATATGTTTCAATTTCACTCTGATTATTTTATCCTTATGATAGTCTAGCTGTTTCTGAATATGCATGTCTTGTTTCATCAGCTGTTGTTTGATTATATTACAAATCCAATAGGAAGCATCCCATGTTAAACTGATGAAGACCACATCTGCTTCCGTTGTTTGTTTAATCCCATATATCTGTATGGGAATTTTATAAGTTAGGCACACTACCTCGTTGCCTACAATTTTAATTATCACCAGTGTCTCCCCTGGCTTATTGCCTTGAATAATATCGGAATTTAGCATTGAAATGACTGCATCTGCATCAAAATGGCAGCATCATTCAGCAGGGTTTGGTTTGTCTAATCCGCGTTCTACTCTCTGTTCTATCCTTTCATCAATCCAGTCTCTGACTTGAAGAATAAAATATGTATCATGTTCAATTTGAAGAGCAGTTGTAGCTTTATGCCGTATTATTAACTCTTTCATGATATTGACCAGCATTTTCCTGCGCAACAGCTGGAACCAGGATGTCGGCCTTTTTATATTATTAGGTGGAGTGCGCTAGCACTTGTCATGCATGCTCTGAATTGGACTATTGCTAAATAATAATTCAATATAAAATAATACTTTGGGTATAGCATGACCATGTTGAGCATTATTTGTAATGGTATTGGGTTGACAAAGAAGCTCTAAACTTAAATGAAGATCTTAAGCCATTTCTGATATAGATAGCTGTGGGTACCCTCACTAAAGGTAAGTTATACTGTAACTACATACTCTTCAACAGCCAGTTCACTCCCTTGTTAATTCTTCATGGTGAGTTTAGCTGCGAATTCCCATTATTTGAGTAGCAGGTCCTCCTTTTCCTACCAAGGAGGAGATATTTCCAGCTGTGATACATGTTTAAATCCAAACAGCATTCTGGAAACACATTTAAAACCCACAGAGGATTTCTATCTTATAAAAGATTTCCAAATTACAAACCATTTCTAAAACACAAAGGATTTCCAAAGCACTTATAATTTCTATAATCTAAAAAGACGTACCCATAAGTCGCAAATGAACAAATCATTCATTGTAGAAATTGAAGTCTTTCTGTCATTCTTGTTGTTCTTTGGCCATTCCTGAAGAGCCTGATTGCTCTCCACATTGATAATGTTTTTACCACTTGGGTGACTTCACACATACGTGAACTCTTTTCAGATACTTTTTTACACAAACAGCTTAAAAGCTTTGGGGACAGAGTTCCCAGGTACCCCCAATTAACGTTGATTCCAAGAAGTACACAAGTATTTTAACTATTAACAGATCACCTATTTGATGAGCTAAATGATAATGTCAATCTGGTTTGCAAGCTTTTTTGAACTAAATAATGAAGCCAGCGTTATCTGTTTTGATAGAAGCTGATGAACATAACTCCTTGGTCTTACACAGCACCTCTTGAGAAATCAGTCCAGGTGCTAGCCAGCAATTCTGTGCTATAGACAGTGCTAGTTTACAAAGCTGTCCTTTTAACTTCAAACTTGCTATTTGTATTAAAAACTGAAGACTGACTATGGTTTACAAGAAGAAGTTGAACAAAGAATATTAGTTGTTAGTTTAACTTACTCAAAAGCAACATTTGATCCTTAGAAGCTTTAGCTGCTGTGTTTAGAAAGCTGAGCTTTACAAAAAGCAAGAAAAGGCCCTCTGGCCCTGGACAATGAATATCCATCACAATGAGAGGTTAAATACAATAAGCCTAAACTCTATTGAGTTCAGAAAATGCAACTGATCTCTTTGAAGCATGAAAAATTCCTAGAGGACTGACAGAATAGATTATTGCTGGTTGGGATGTCTGGAAATGCAGTGCTGAAATAATGGATCATTTATTCAGGACTGTGTTGATAAAATATTTCTTCACAAGGCAGCAGTGGATCTTTGCAATTTTGCTATGGGGGTGGGAGGGAGTGAGAAGGTTCAAACGCTATAATACCCAAAAGAAAGATCTGTGGATTTCAGGAAATTGAGAAAAAAAAATCAGTGGACCTAACAATAATGCGGGAAATCACTCGGGTAAAGGATTACCTATAATCTTGGGGAATATCATTCTAGAGACTGCATGTCCTATTCTTTCTTTTGTCACTTGCTGTAGACTGTCCTCCAATACTGAATGCTAAAGAGAGAGCAGAAACAGGTTATTGACCCATCTCATACATCATGAACCTGCCAGGGAGTTGCCAAGATCAATTGTTACTCTGTTTTAGTTGTTTAAAGGGTATTTAAAGACTTTTATTGATTTTTAAGGTTTTGTTAGGATGTACTTTTTTTCAGATACTGAAAACCATACAGGATATTTTTAAAAGACTTAAGCCTCCAGCTCCAGCGAGCTGTGTGGGTGATTTTGCTGTGGTCGATTGTTTTCTCAGTTTGTGGGTGGGGTCCGTTTTTACCATTTAATACATTACCTTTTACATTCCTGGACTCTTGAAACATGGAATCTTTCATGCATTTTCTGCAAGTTGTCAATGGGGGACTATGAAGGGTAAGGACATACCACATTTTGTAAAGCAAGTGTCATATGCTGGAAATTTAAAATTAAGAACAGAATTTGCTTGGAATACTTAAGAGGCTGAAGTACTCACTGAAGAGAAAAACAGAAACAACTCCTTTCATTGTTCTGGTGTGTCTTCTAGGATCACATTTCATATTCCTCATACCTTTCCAAATTGGGACTCAATGGTTGCATTTAATGTTAGAGAAAATGTGTACAATATACATCCTGAAAGACTCAGTGGTGAATACAACAAATTCAATAAAAGAGTTTTTCAAGCTTGTGTCAGAAATAGCTAATTCTGATGTAAGATCAGAATCCCATTTATTATCACTGACTTTAGATGATGTGAAGTTTATTCTATTGCGGCGAGCAACAATTTGGAACACTAATTCAGTGTTTCTCCTTCCACTGGTGAAACTGCTTGAGATTTTTCAGTATCTCCTCAGTTTCAGATTTCCAGTATCTGCACTTTACCATATCTCACAGTTCTGGCGTGCTTATTGTGTTTTTATTTCTTTCCAGTATCTACAATTGATGAATCTTTGCCACCTTTCTCAGCCAGCACCGCTATTACCCGAGTCATTCAGCTTTTCTTGGTCTTCGCTTGCGCATTCACTCCATTCCAATTATCTTCAATGTAAAACCATTTTGTTTTCTAACAGTTCCTGGCTCTGGTGAAAGGTCAGCTGCCTGAAATAATTTTTCTGTTATGTCAGGCCTGCTGAGTATTTCCAGCATTTTCATCTGTCATGTAATTTTTATGAAATTCAGAATGAGCTGATACTACTGACAGCAGATTGTAAAATCTGCAGATGTGCTTTCTTTACTGCTTGTACAATATCTGGTTCAGTGATGTAACCTCATCCCCAGTTCTTTGGATTTAATGTGGCTCATCTGATTTATTAGCTATAATTTAGCACCTGTTCTTTTTTGAAGTTCTAATTGATTGCACCTAAAGTAAACATTATATCAAAAATCCATTATTTGTATCATTGTGTTCTCAAATTGTGGAACTTGGTAGCTTATGTTTTGTTTCCTGGCAGTCCTACGGTACATGTGCTGAAGTATTTTCTTGAAAACTGTTGCTGACCTTTCTCTGAGAGATTTCTTTATTCCTTCATTGACATAAAATTCAGGACCATTGCCTGGAAAATGTAAGCTTAAGCAGGTGCAATATGGTGAAGTATGGAATAATTCTTACTGCAAATTCTCATTGTGTCCTTGTATATATTCAATTTCTCAATGACCAATAAACTCTTCTGGGACTTCCAACCGGCCACAGGTATCGATTGGTGAAAATCATTGATACCATATACGGGGAATTATCTGCTTTGACTACTTAGAACGCTTGGCTTCTTTGAGTAGATCTTATTTTGAATATTTTCCAGTTAAATGAAACACCCTTGTAACACTACAGGATTTCATGATTTCATTGTTGGTTTAGCTCTTGTTAACCAGTAACGAAACTGAGTGTTGCTGCACTTCAGTAGCTCTCGAAGGACTTTTAAAGTGTCAATATTTTGTTCTAAATCTAACATGTGACATCTTATAGAAGTTGTAGTTTCAATATCAAGCACAAGGGTTTTTCATTTGTCAGTCCTTTACTTAACAGATGTTTCCATTTTCAAAGCTTTCATAATTTCCCATTGAACATTGCATGAATAATTATTTGTCCTTTGTTTTACTGTCAATGCATAATGAACAGGATATTGCTCAATTTAGACTGTTCTCAGAATGAACAACCAAAATGCATTTTAATTTATTGTATTGATCCAGAAATGGCCCTACTATTTTTGGAAGTAATGTGATGGTATATTATAGCACTATTAAAATCCTTTTCGCTCAGCACAAAAACAATCTTAATTATTCATCAGAGAATCACGTGTTTCCTCATTCAAGGATACATTTCTTGTCAAGAGTCAAGGAGATAGAGGTAGGCCCCTTGGCCCTCCACATCTAGGCTGACCATTGTGTCTAACTTTATGATACCCATCTGCCTGCACTAATTTTCAACTTCAAATTCAAAAGTCAAAAGTTGAGTTTATTGTCATGCACAAGTGCACATGTGCAATAAAAAACATAATTGTAGCAACAACTCTGTCACGCAGCGTCATGTAAGCAGCATTCAGAAGAAAAACATAAATCATAGACAAAATTTACAAGATGGTACCTATCAAAATGCTTATTAAATGCTTCCATTATCTTTTCTGACAGCTTATCCTAGGTGCCAGCTATGGTTTGTTGGAATAATTTACCCATCTAATCCCACTTGGACCTCCTTTTACAAACCTTAAACCTGTACCCTTTAGTTTTAAAGACCCATAACTCGAAGAACTGGTTATTTAGAGATAGAGCTAAAGGGTTGGAGTAGGCCCATCCAATTCTTTGACCCACGTCGCCCTAGCAAATTCCAACAAACCCAATTAACCCAAGCCTACCGAATCACAGGACAATTTACATGATCAATTTACTTACCCAGTACGCCTTTGGACTGTGGGAAGAAACCGGAGCACCTGGGGAAAACCCAGACATACCATGAGGAGGTGGTCCCGACTCTGTACAGGAGGGTGCCAGAATTGAACTCCAAATTCTGGAAAGCCTCAAGCTGTGATTGTGTTGTGCTAACTGCTATGCTACCCTGGTAGCTTACCTTAGATACCGTGGTAATCTACCTGCCAAGGATGTGGCCTGGAAGAGCAGTGCGCCTTCAGGGTGCTGGATTTCCATGGCTCTGGAGATGGGCGGATTCAAGGTAGTGCTGCCCTCTGATGTGTCTTGGAAGACAGAAGATCATCAGCAGCGAGCTGGCTGTATGCCCACAGACCAGCACTCTTTGGGAACAGAGCTCGGAAAAAGCGACCCAACAGACCATAAATCAGCAAATTGTTTTGATATGTCTCCCATCTCGCTGAGAAATGGGGCATCTCTTTCCCTTATTAGGGAGAGAGAGAGCCTGTGGTATGTGGTATGTCAGATTACTGGGTGAACGAGTAGTCTTTGGGGTACTGAAAGTGTGAGTCGTATTGATGCTTTGCTGCACACTCGAGCGTTCAGTGGGGGTGCCGATACATTTTTGCTGGTGGGGAAGAGGGGTCATTGCTGCTGCTTATGGTGGGAGGGGGGAATTGGGGGGGCTTTGGGGTTCTAACATTTGACTGTCATTTATTCTTTGGGGCGTTCCTCTGTTTTCGTGGATTTTTGCGAAGAAAAAGAATTTCAGGATGCATATTGTATAGATTTCTCTGACATTAAATATACTTACTGAAAACCTTTACCACTTATAATTAAATACACCTCCATTATGTCACCACTCATCCTCCTTTGCCCAGGGATCGCTGATCCAGTCTGTCCAATCTCTCCTGATAACTCTCATCCTCCAATCTAGGAAACATCCCTCTGAATCTTTTTTTGCACACCCTGGCTTCTTGTTGTTGCCAAATATGCACAGTGCAGCCTAGGTTTTTTTATACAACTACCATGATTGCCCTACACATACATTCAATGCTTCAGCCAATGAAAGCAAGCACCGTTCTACCTGTCTTCATATGTTCAGGGAGCTACGTTCTTGTGCTCAAAAGTCTCTGTATTCCGTGACAGATCTCCAGAATCTTGACGTTCATTGTATATGTCTCCAGATGTATCACTTCATACATATCTGTAAAGTTCCATTTGCCATTCCTTTGCCTACTCTCATGGTTGATCTATGTCCTGTTTCACACTTACAAAATTGTCAACTGCACCACCAATTTCTACAAGCTTACTAATGCCACCCACATTCTCACGAAAATCATTAATATATGTATCAAACAGCAAAGGATTCAGTTATATTCTCAATTTCCTTAATAGCTGTAACATGTGCCGATCTGAGATCTCAGTTCATGTGCCTTACCTGTGAGGCTTTTTGATTTAATGGGAGTGCAGTTTAGCCTATTAGATAATCCATCCTGTTGTGCCCCTCCTTGTCCCGCCTACTGGACTTGCTTACTCTAACACCACTGATTTCAGCGTTTTCATTTATTTGACTACTACTTAGGGGGCCAACCCCTGCTGGACGTAAAGAAGACACTGCAGTAATTTATTCAGCAATCTGAGTAGTAAACCATTGCAATTCAGACTGATGGGCAGCCAGTGAAGTCCTTTTCAGTTTATTCAATAGCCTTGAAAGAACAGCAACCAGGAAACAATCATGTGGGCAATTCTGACTGATGAGATATTATGGGCAAAGTTTAAGTGCTCTTAGTAGCTATAAGCTTTAAGGAATAGCAATCTCTTAAACATAAGAGATTCTGCAGATGCTGGAAACCTTGCAAAATAGACACAAAATACTGGAGGACATCAAAATGTCAGGCAATATCTATAGAGGTGAATAAACCGTACCGTGGATAGCATTCTGACTGGCTATATCACTGTCTGGTATGGGGGGAGGGGAGGGCCATGGCACAAGATCAAAGTAAGCTGCAGGAAGTTATAAATTTAGTCAGCTCCATCTTGAGTGCTATCCTCCCCAGCATCCAGGACATCTTCAAGGAGCGATGCCTCATAAAGGCATTATCTATCATTAAGGACCTCATACCCTGGACCTATCACCATGTTCTCAATGCTACAATCAGGGAGGAGGTTCAGGAGCCTGAAATGAATTCAAGATCCCCTGTCTTACCAGATTTCTGAATGGACCTGAACACTACCTCACTACTTTTTTTTTCTCTTTTCACACTACTTATTTAATTTAACAAAATATATATACTCTTACCATAAATTTACAGTTTTACTGTTACGTACTGCTGCCGGATTAACAACAAATTTCACGAAATGTAATCATGATATTAAATCTGATTCTGATTCTAGCTTTTTGGGCTGAGGGCTAGAAAGGAGGAAGGTAGGGGGAGGGGGAAGCGAACAAACTGGCAGGTAATAGGTGAAACCAGGAGGCTGGTGGAGGAGGGGAATTGAAGTAAGAAGCTACAATATGATGGGTGGAAGAGGTAAAGGGAATCAGATAGGAGAGGACTGTGGATCATGAAGAAAAGGAAGGCAAGTAATCTCATGCCTCTTTTACATAGAAATAATCTGTTTCTGTTTCAAAAGAGTAAAACCTTCAGAGAAAAGGAATTATTATGTTTGCATCTCATAAGTAAGGGAGTATTGTTCTTGTGAAACAGTAATTTTGTGCTCTTCCCTTCCTTTGAAAGAATTCTCATCCCCGAATTAATGTTTACACACATTACTCTACACTGAGTAGTTCCAGAGTCTTTGTCCAAACAACATGAGGGTAGAATGAATGGAGGGAGGGGTTGTAAATGAGAGAAACAGCTCCTGAGTTGGGAATGGGAAGCAGATTGTGGCATTGATATTGTGAGGGTTATGTATTTGTTCTGAGTACTGCTGACAGAGTGGTGGGTGGGGGTTAAATTTTGAAATGTGGAAACCAGGATCTTTCTTGAAAATTATACAGCTGGGGAAGGAATCAAATTAAATTTGTGAGTAAGGTAACAGAATTTATTTGAATAGTGTAGTTTTAACATAGGCAGTCTGTTTGCTGATGTCCGTATTCTTATGAAAGATGGGTGCAAATACATACAAAAGTAGAAAAAGTCTACTTACTATTCTGGAGGAAGAAGTCAGATTTATTTCTAATTTGACCATTTGAAAATACTTTTTGCCATTATATCCAATCAAAATAGCAGGTAGTTTGAGGTGATAGGTTTGACATACTACATATTTGAGAGATTTTTGTATGATTGTTTAGGTGAACTTGTTAATTGAGCTGCAGCATAGGTATAAAATTAGAAGTTAATCTCTCTGTCCTGCTTGACAAGCTCCACACAATTATAATGACAGCTGGGTGAAGTATCCAAGGGATTTTTAAAACCGGAAACAGCAGCTCACTTTGCAAAATGAACAAAACTTGTTGCAGTCCTGAAGTAGACACGCTTAATGGGCCAAATCGTGAAGTAAGGTCTGTGCCAGACTCACCAACCTGCTGTCTCCATGACCCTACAAACCTGGAACAGATGTATGAATCAGGCAGTGAAGCCTAGCAAAGTTTAAGCGGAGCCTCATTTTCTGTCAGAATCTGTAAGTTTTTGAAAGAGTTTTAAAAACTATCTAATAATGGCCTTTTTAAAACCAATAATGTTTTATATAATTAATCAAAGAGAAATTATCGACTAAAAGGAGCAAAATAATAAATACCTAATTGCTTCAATATAATGTAAATCGCATAAATTGAACAATTGTAAACTGACTTTTGGGTTAGGTATTCCCATTCAAAGGAACTAGGGATGCCAGATTAGCTGGCACTGGATCAAAGGGGCAGATCCTCGGTGTGCTGTACCACCACTGGACTGTATTGTGATGGGTCGCAACTGGCATCTGCCATTCTGCTGCTATAAACCATTTTGCATGGCTGTGTTCAATCTGGGACACACTTAGCTGTGAGAATCTGAGTACCAGTGGCAAATATTGATATTGATAGAAATTGAGAAAATCCTTTCCCATAGAATGGAAAAAGGGTATTCATTTACATAGCAACTTCTCAAGATTCAGGGTGTCAAAGCCCTTAACAGCTAATAATTCCACTGCTCCATTGTTTGGGTAAAGCAGCTTTGTGCAGATTGGGCATTAGTGACCAGTGAGCCTGTTTTAATGGTTTTGGATGAGGGACAAGTATTTGCTCTGACAGCAGCGATAATTCTGCAGCTGACCTTTGAATTAGCACTGTGGATATTTAGTATCCACCTTAGAGGAGAAACTGGGTGTTCCGATTAATTGCCAAACATAGCATTGAAGGCCTCCCTCTGAACTACTCTGGAGAGTCAAGTTAGATTTTCTGCTCAAGTCCCTGGAGTGGAACTTGAACCAACATCCTTGTGTCTGTATCGAGTGCCAGCGCTGAGCCAGAGGCAAAACAGACAAATGATGCCAGTGCTCCTAAGGAGCAGGCAAGTACATCAGTTTGACAAAACTGCAGTTTCTATGTGCAGAAAATTACAATTCAAATTATTTCACTGTTTTTACAAACTCAGTAAATCAATGTAAAGAAAATAATCTGCAACCTTTACTAAAGAGGATTTGAATCATTCAAAATACGAATTTGAGACTCCAATAAATTCTATATAACTGGTTTCTATTAACTGAGATGTTCTACTGCACTTTCTGCAGTAATTTTAATGATCATCTTAAAACAATTTATTGCAGGCTACTGTGGAACATACAATCCCATCATCCGTGCTAACATTCTCGGCATTCCTTCTCCCATTGTAAAGAGGCAACCAAGATGATGGAACATCATTAGCACTTTATAGCAGTGATCAGGCTTTGGCTGCCCATTCAATGTCATGCATAATTCATGAAACTTTCCACTTGAAAATTTGCAATCACTTTTTCAACTCTGCCCTAACCCACAGCTCAGCTTGTCTTCAATACTTATTTTGTTCTTCTCACATTCTGGTCTTAGGGCATCATCACTGACAAGATGCAAAGGATCATAACCTACCTGAAACACAGCTGATAACTTTATCAGACGTGTATTGGTTGCAAGGGATTGATAGAATCATAATGAAGTGCTTACAATCCTTGCCATTACCAATTTGAAATCTTATCGACAAACAATTAAAATAATGTTGACAATGAAAAAGAAGTCATTATGATATCACTTGCCATGTGAGATGCCTGCTGCAGCAACTTGTGACAGTCACTAACATTGTTAGTTTAGCGACGTTATAGCTGTCCAACTTTGGCCACATGAAAAAAAATTTTAAATGCTTAGCTGTTTCAACAGATAGTTCTAACACTATTACCACGTCATAATAAGTGCACGTATTGGTAAGAAGTTGCTGTGCATTTTACTAAGATTATGATTGAATGGGGAATTCTGTCAACCATGGGGGCAAAGATAAATTTGCAAATCTTTCCTGGCACAGCTCATTTAATCACTCCGTCAACCTTCTGAAAAAACAATAGCAAGGAGAAATAAATGTGTTTGTTTATATGCCAACATGATTAGACTTCTGAAGTCCTTCACACTTGAGACTAGAAACTGCAAGTTGTTGTTAGGTAGAATTTAACAGTAGATTATTTAATTTTCTGAGCAATGTGAAATAAATAGAGGAGATTTATATTACATCATTTAAATGTTATGCTTGGAGAAGTACTCAAGACTTTAGCAGCCTTGCCCAAAGTGTTGTGAATGATTAAAGAGATTTCTTCAGGCAAATTGAAAGAAATTATTTCCTCTGGTGAGAAAATTGAGAACAAGAGACATTACAATTAGAGCTGGGTCATTCAATGCTGATTTCCGGACGTGCTTATCATACAAAAAGTGATGGAAATCAGAAAAAAAACTCTCATCCAAAATGGTTGGGTTTAGGCGAGTTGGAACTTTCAAAATTGATTGATCTGTGTTAGGCATGGGTTCGAAACAAAATGCAATCGGTGGTCCAGTGGAGATATAAGTCTATGTAAACCAGTCAATATCTTGGTAAATAACTGAGAGAGTTTGATGGCTAAGCAGCTTAATATTCAACATTCAAAGGGATAATTTTTTCATTGGAACATTGACCCATAACTGAATTGGTAATTTCACCCAGACCACGAGAATAACAGAATCAGAATCAGGTTTAATATCACTGGCATATATCGTGAAATTTGTTAACTTTGCAGCAGCAGTACAGTTCAATACATGACAATAGAGAGAGAAAAATAACTGAATTGCAATTAGTATACACTTATTAAATAGTTACATCAGTGCAAAAAAAAGAAATTTTAAAAAGTGGTGAGGTACTGTTTATGGGTTCAATGTCCATTCAGAAATCAGATGGCACAGTGGAAGAAGCTGTTCCTGAACCATTGGAGTGTGTGACTTCGCTCCTATACCGCTTTCCTGATGGTAGCAATGAGAAGAGGGCATATCCTGGGTGCTAGGGGTCCTTAATGATGAATGCGACTTTTTGAGGCACTGCTCCTTCAAGATGTCCTGGATACCACAGAGGCTAGTGCCATGATGGAGCTGAGCACTAGCCTCCAATGTATCCAGACATCTTTTAACATTGGTTAAAAGAAGCATTTGTACTATAGGTGTAGGGGATGGTCATTTCAGACCTGCTTTATTCCATAATTGAAGTATAATGCTCCACATGCTTCCATGGAACCAAATTAGAGAAGTTCACAAACAGCATCAAAGCCATTCCATTCCCTTACATTCTTATGGAAAGACCCACTTATAATAGATTAAGGATACCATTCAGTACCAAGCTTCCGTATTCCAAGTTGGTATTCAGCTGGTGATTGTATAATGCAGAGGAATACCGAATACAATGCCATTGATGTTTGATTCTGAGAACATAAAACATAGAACTGGACAACAAAGGACAGGTCCTACGGCCTATGATATTCTGCTAAACTAGTGACACCTAATCTTTTCTGACTGTACATGGTTTATATCCCTCCATTCTCGGTGTTTTCATGCGCCTGTCTAAAAGGCTCTTAAATACCTCTATTGTATCAGCCTCCTCCACCACCCTGGGCTCCCACCACTCTCTGTGTAAAAAAAACACCTTTCTGTGCAAATCTCCTTTTGGACTTTACCTCTCTCACAATAGATGCATGCCTTCAGTTATTAGACATTTGGACCCAGGGACAAAGATACCAGCTGTCTATCCAGTCTTCTCATAATGGTATTGAGGGTTGGTAGGTTGTATTTATGTGTGCAGCATACAAGAAATCTTCCATGTGAGTTTCACAGATTCTAGACCATCTTTGTAATTATGTATAGATTAGCCACCTATCATGGCACAGTAGAGGTAATACTTCAGAGCTCAGACAACCCGGGGTTCACCCCTGACCTATCTGTGTGAAATTTGCACATTTTCCTGGTGATAATATGGCTTTCCTTCCACGTTCTGTGGGAGGATGAGAGTGGGGGCTGTGGGGAGGATGAACTGTTGCACCATGGTTCAGGGAGCCATTCAGTGGGGTGGGGAAGTCGAAAGAAATTTAGTTGTAATTGAGGATAGTGTGAACAGGGGAATAGAGACAATTCTCTGTCGCAGGGGAGAGAATCCCAAAAGCTGTGTTGTCTGCCTACCCCCCAGGCATCTGGCATCTGCAGTGGAATTAGGAGTGGGAGGGGAAAGATCCAGTTGATATGCTCCATGTGGGTGACAGCAGCATAGGAAGAACAAGAAAAGAGGTTCTGCCGAGGGAAACTTAGCAGCTAATATAACTTAAATGCAGAACCAAAAAGGTAATAAACTCAGCTGTGTATTGTCCCAAGTCCAGCTCTGAAAGGAGGAGGGTTGAGCATGGGACTTGCAGCTCTATCCTGTACAAAATGTAGTGCTATAGAAACGCCAACAGGAGCCCTGAAGACGTCATCCCTGGGAGAGGAAGGAAGCACCAAGAACATGGGCTACACCTGGAGATATGTAAAAGATTTGCCCATACAGTTGACTCTGGTGAGCTAATATTGGTGGCCTGTGCCCCAGTAGGGCTGATGGGGCTTAACTAAAATCTAAAAAGGTATTAATCTCTGGGTTGTTATCTGAGCCATGTGCAAATTGGCACAGGGTTAATCAGATCAGAGAGTTAAATGTATAGATCAAAATTGGTGTGGGACAAGTGGATTTGAATTTGCGTGACATTGGTGCTAGTTTAGGGAAAGGAGTGAATTGTTACAATAAGGTAGGCTCCAACTAAAGCATGAAGGGACTAGGGTCTTCGTAAATCACATAACTGGAGCTATGAATGGGACTTAAACCTAAATAGCAGAGGGGTGGGTTCAACAGTTCTGAAAAGTGAAAATTAAGTAAAAGGGAAAAAGAGTGCAGGAGTCATTATGATCCTCCAGAATAAATAAATCAGACAAAAGTTCAGAAGGAGATGAGAATTTAATGTCTAGTAACATGGAGACAAAATTGAAAAGGGTGATGAATACAGGACTGAAGATGTTATATTTGAATACACGCAGTATTCAAAATAAGGCAGGTGATCTTGTGGCCCAGTTAGAAACTGGCAGGTATGCATTGTGAACAGCACTGAGTCATGGCTCAAACAAGAGCACAGTTGAATGCTTAGCATCCAAGGATCCACATGATTGAAAAAACAGGCAGGTTTGAAGAGAGTGGGCTGGCTCTGTTGGTAAAAATGAAACAAGATCCTTAAAAAGAAGTGAAATACAATTAGAAGATGTAGAATTCTCATGGGTAAAGTTAAGAAACTGCAAAGGAGAAAAAAATCCCTGATGGGAGTTAAATACAGGCCTCCAAATAATAGCCAGGATGTGGTACAAATTACAATGGGAGATCAAATGGGTAATGATACGATGGTCATAGGCAATTTTATTATGCAGGTAGATTGTGCAGGATCCCAAGAGAGGAATTTGTAGATTGCCTGCAAGATGGCTTTTACGTCAGTCTTCACTGTGGAAGACATCAGCAGCAAACCAGAAATTTGAAAGTGTCGAGGCAGAGGTGAGTGTAGTCACTATTACTAAGGAGAAGGTTTTAAGTAAGTGGTAAGGACTGAAGCTAAGATAAGTCACCTGGACAAGATGGACTATAACTCAAAGTTCTGAAAGAGGCAGCTGAAGAGATTGTGGAGGCACTAGCAGTGATCTTTCAGGAATTACTAGATTCTGGAATGGTTTCAGAGGACTGAAAATTTGCACATGTCGCTCCACTCCATAAGAAGGGAAGGAGGCAAAAGACAAGAAATTATAGACCAGTTAACCTGATTTCAGTTGTTGGCAAGATGCAGAGTCCATTATTAAGGATGAGGTTTCAAGGTACGTGGAGGCACATGATAAAAATTGGTTTAAGTCAGAGTGGTTTCCGTTAGGGAAAATCTTGCCTGTCAAAGCTGTTGGAATACTTTGAAGAAATAAGAAGCAGGGTAGACAAAGGGGAATTAGTGGATATTGTTTGCTTGGATTTTCAAAAGGCCTTTAACAAGCTGCCACACATGAGGCTGTTAAACAAGAGCTCATGGTGTTACAGGAAAGATACTAGCATGGACAGAAGATTGGCTGACTGGTAGGAGGCAAAGAGTCTGAATAAAGGGGGCCTTTTCTGGTTGGCTGCCAGTAACCAGTGGTATCCCTTGGGGGTCGGTGTATGTACCACTTCTTTTTGTGTTGTATGTCAGTGATCTGGATGAAGGAATTGATGACTTTGTGACCATGTTTGCAGGGAATACAAAGAATAGTGGAAGGCCAAATAGGGTTAAGGAAGCAGGGACTCTGCAGAAAGATTTGGCCAGATTAGGAGACTGGGCAAAGAAGTGGCAGATGGAATATGGTGTCAGGAAGCATATAGTCATGCACATTGGTAAAATGAATAAAAGTGTAGACTATTTTCTAAGGAGCAAGTTCAGAAATCAGAGGTGCAGCAGGATTCCCTAAAAGTTAGTTTGCAGGTTGAGCCACTGTAAGGAAGGCAGTAAGAGTCATAGAGCCATAGAGAAGTACAGCGCAGAGACAGGCCTTTCCCTGCCTAGTCTAGTCCAGGTCAAAACCACTTAAACCGTCTACTCCAATGTTTCCCCACCTGTAGGCGGCAGCAGGCAACAATCCCCCCTCTTCCCACTAGCAGAAAAAAAACGTGCATCGGTACCATGACCGTGTCCAAGCGTGTGCTAAGCAATAGCAAAGACACAGACCAAAGTTACCCCAAAGGCCTCGCATTTCATCCAACATTCGACAAACCAAAGGTTCTCTCTCTCCTTGGCAAGGGAGAGGGAGGTGTCCCCCATTTTCACAGTGAGTAGGAGACGTAGCAACAACCTGCTGGTGTCATTGCTTTTCTCAAGCTCTGTGTCCGAAGATCACAAAGGCCGCGGGTCTTTGGGCCCATAGCGAAAGATTCTACAGCCTCCCCAATGACACACAAGTCTCCTGCTGTGACATTGACCCTCGATCTGCCCGTCCCCAGAGCCCAGAGATCTTGGGCTTCCGAACACAATTGAAACTCTCGGGCCAAACCCTTGGCATGTCAAATAATGGCCAGTTGTGGAACCCCGTTCCTGCAAAGAACCGAAGCCCGCGTGTAACCCCAGGTCAGGGTCTTCAAAAGAACCCTGAAAAGCAAAAATAATGATATTAAAGGTGGAAGTAGAGCTGTTTACGAAGATGCAAGCAAAAGGAGTAGTCATTAGGCGCCATCGTTCTTCCTAAACTCTGCATCTGTATTTCTGTATTTACTCTGGACACGGACACAGAGTATAGAAGTGAGTCCAAGTGGTACCAACTTCAAGTACAGATTGAAGAGGAGGCAGTGCTTGCTATCCTCAGACAAATCAGGGTGGATAAATCCCCAGGGCCTGATAAGGTGTTCCCTGAGACAGAAATTGTCAGGGTCCTAGCAGAGATACTTAAATCATCCTTAGCGACAGGAGATGTACCAGAGGATTGGAAGATAGCCAATGTTTATCTGCTATTCAAAAAATGGGTCTAAACATAAATCAGGAAACTGTAGGCCAGTGAGTCTGACATCATTTTTGGGAAAGTTATTGGAAGTATTCTAAGGGACCGGTTATATATATCCAGTGGTGCTTGAATGTTTGTGAATCCTGTAGAATTTTCTCTTATTTCTGCATAAGTATGACCTAAAATGTGATCAAATCATCACGCGTCCTAAAACTAGCTAAAAGGAACCAATTTAAATAATTTACACAAAAGAACTCATTCATTTATTTATTGAAAAACAGATCCAGTATAACATGTATTTGTTGGAAGAAGTATGTGAACCTTTGATTTCAGTAACTGGTGTGATTCCCTTGTACGGCAATAACTTCAACCAAACATTTCAGATAACTGCTGATCAGTCTTGCACATGGGCTTTGAAGAATTTTAGGCCATTCCTCCTTACAAAGCTGCTTCATCTCTGGGATGTTGGTGGGCTTTCTTGCATGTGAACTGCTTACACAGGCCCTTCCACAATATTTCTATAGGAAATGTTGAACTTGGAACTTTGACTTGGTCATTCCAAAGCAGGGACTAGATAGGCCAAAGGGCCAGTTTCTGTGCTGTACTTTTCTATGTCTTTAGGAGCAGTTGATGGCTCTGAGCCTGGACTTGCACAGAAGTTTAGAAGAAAGGGATGGCTCTCATTGCAACATTGAATTTTGAAAGGCCTAGATAGAGTGGATGTGGAAGACAAGGACATCCCTTAAGAACAGAGATGAGGAGGAATTTCTTAAGCCAGAATTTGCTGAATCTATAGAATTAATTGCCACAGATGGCTGCAGAGGCCAAACCCTTAGGTATATTGAAAGCAGAAGTTGAGAGATTCTTAATTAGTATGGACATCAAAGGTTACGGGGTGGGGGGGGAGGCAGGAGAATGAGGTTGAAAGGGATAATAAATCAGACATGATGGAATGTTGGAGGAGATTCAATGGGCCTAATGGCCTCATTCTGCTCCTGTTTCTTATGACCCATCAACATGCAGCTTAGTGGGTAAGTTAACCTTTGTAAATTGCCCCTTCTATGTAGGTGAGTGTTAGAATATAGGGGGTATTTATGGGAATGTAGGAGAAGCAAAATGGAACTTGTGTAGGCTTGATAGCCTGGACTCTGTGGGCTGAAGGAATGGTTTCTAGTTGTATGACTGCAATGAACAATTTCAAGTGTTGTGCAAGAGGTGCTGATTTATGTGCGGTAACCATGGACGGATTGTCTAAAGCTTCACCTTGTGCTCCTGAATTTAGAATTGAGAATGCTCCTGAAGGAGATAGGAGAGGACATCCCATAGTTCAGGCATTGTGGTGAAGGACATGTGCATTGAAGGGAAGCATTGATAGAATAAGTCCTTGGTCTGTGCTCAGTCTAAAGCAAGAAGGCTTTACCCTGACCCCAGAAACACCTTGTCCTTAGCTGGCTTCAGTGGCAGGTTGTCCAATAGCAGCTCAATTTACCAAACTCTCTTTGACTCTTGTTTTTTTTTGCTTGAAGCCATTCGGGGTTTTTTCACCTGTGCCTAACATTTTCCACCAATGAGGATATCATTTGAATAGAGGCCGGTGATTCTATTTCACATGACAATGCTGATGGTTTTGCAATTGATTTTGAACTTCAGATCAATTGCATTCTACATAAACACATTTGTTTGACACTTGAATTTCTAGGTCACTGAATTTCAGTTTTTTGTTCTTTATGTATTGGATATAATTCTGCATTTATCAGGTTGTTAATCATCCTGGTAAATTAGCTTTTCACTTGTGTATATATATGGTGCATATCTAATTCAATTGTAAAGAGGTTTGGGATTTAAACTATTTCTTAATCTCATTTGTTGAATTTACTAGCTATTGAGTGACTCATTTAATCCTCTCCAGTTACCTAGTTTTGAATGAGTTCCATCATCTATTACTAATTGCTGGACTGTAACTGCTCTATGCTGTTGTGAACTTGTGCTCAGAACTCGACTGATTAAATACATTATACTGATGGGCTTTATTATAGTTGTTAGAAAGGAGAAGCTGCTGCTATCTAATAATGATTGAAACCTGGTAAAGTGATTGCTGTACTGTCTCTCTTAGCAGAGGCCATTCTTCATTCTGCTCGTTTTAACCCCTGCCGTTAGCTGAAAATACACTTGAGTTGGGAGGTTGAGCTTTTTAAAGAGCTCGTTGTTTATTTACATGAGTTGCATATTTGGCCTTCTGGAATGAGATGTTCTACTTTCCCCATCCTACCTCCATAGTGAACTTGTCGCTTTTGGTTAAAAGTGTATGAATCTGGCAGATATTCTCCATCCACTGCTGCCACAGAATTTCCTGTCACCTGTTGGCATTTCTAAACTCTGCGAATCACAATGATGCAGAAAAGACAAGCTGTGAATTCCCACTGGTTTTCTGCTCTACTGCAGAGCACAGCACGTGGATCAGACAGTGGTTTGATATTTTCCAACTTCAAGTCCTTTAGGCCCAAGGTACAATGCCATTGCCAGGAGAGATTCAATTCGCTACAGATCAATCAACCCTAAACTAAATTTGATCTGTCACATAAATTGTCTTTCTGTCTCTGTCACATAGGTGTAGAAAAACATCGAATCGGGTAATAATGGGAGCGGTTTGTCATCACTTTTCCACATCTGTTCACTCCTGTATTTTCAGAATTATAATACAGGATTTGCCAGACTGTAAAACACAGCAGACATTCTATTTGGACTTCTATTCTGGCAAGGCACAATAATGATAGAGTTGTTGGTTAATTATGGCAATTAGTCCACAATAATATTAAGGCACTAACGTTTGCTGTACTGAAGGAGGTCATTCTACCTGCATGTATGTATGATGGCTTTGTTTAAAATCAATTGAAAACTAACTTTGAGTGGTGCTTTGTGTTGTTCAAAAATCTTACAGTATCAATTTCCATTATTCCTTGTGTCAAAGCATTTTATGCCTGATCTATCCTGTGTAAACAAATTTTGCCTTTGGTGTTGGAGTATTTGAAGTGCTGTGGGCTCAAAGTCATCTTTATCACCGAAGTATACAATGTCTGGTACATATTACATCTCAAATTATTCATGAACCATGACCCAATATATTACTTACTACGTCACTATAAGCTTACTGATTTTGCTGGCATTTACTGATCCCGAATGTATTTACCATTATAATAAAAGTGCAGAACTGACAATGATGTTAACGACTGCAGTGCAGCACAGACGAGGAGTGTCTGCTTGGGAAAAAAGTGTATCTATAATCTGCTCAAAAAGGTTATGAGAATCCAAGATAAAATGTAATTTAAAAAAAATCATGGACCCTGAAGAATCGTTGGAGGAATCACTCAAAATACAACAAAAGTAAATATATTTATTACAATGTTTTTCATAATTTGTTCTCAAACTTTGAGAGCAGGTGTTTGAGGAGTGACAAAGGCTTAATTCGTACTTTTGGCACAGGCAGCATTCAACAGTCTGAGGACTATTCTCTTAGTACTTTGCATAATCCTGCTGTTAATGACCACCTCCAGTAGTGCATGTAGGACATGAAATGGTCGCAGTATAACCAGGTAGTATCTCATATCAAGTCTTAAGTATTCTTCCATCTGAAAGGAGGCAGCTCATCTCCAATCGACATCTCTCTAAAAGGCAGTCCTCAGGATTAAAAATTGGTACATCAACTGCATAATAAGCTTTCCTGATTTAGTTATGTTCACAAAAGCACTTCAGCAAAAGTGTTTTTATTATACTTTAGAAAAAATACAATATTGTGATTGATGGTCTCTCGACAAAGCTCAGTAACCGAATGTGTCATATGTGACTGGAGTCATGTTCCCCTGGTGCTGGGTCACTTGTAATGAGATGTTATTATTAAATCAATTATTCTGTTAATTGTCTTACAATTACTTGTATGTTTGATGTGGACATTATTCAAACTAGAATTTCAACTGAGGCTTTGCAATAACCATGCTCTCGACTATCAAGTTTTTCAGATAAAGAACATTACATTTATGCTGATCAGTTAATATCATATTCCACTTCAAAGAGCATTTTAGGTTTCCTTATGTTAATCAATTGAGTGGATTGTTAAAGATAATTATTAACACATATTTCTTTGCAATGTGTTCATGCATGCACCAAGCGTAGGATTACTTGAGTAAGTTTGTCCTTTAAATGCTCAACAGCTTATCGAATAGTAAGTTAGTCAAATAAGGAGCCAAAGCCTGAATTTTGATAAGACCAAGTGCTTGCTCGGACCCTAGTGGTAAGCTTGGGGTGGCATGGTATTCTAATGGTCAGCACAATGTTTTACTGTACCAGCAACCCCTGTTCAATTCCTGTAGGGAGTTTGTACGTTCTCCCCGTGACCACATGGACTTCTTTCCTTCCACATTCCAAAGACATACTGGCTGGTAAGTTAATTGGTCATTGTAAATTGTCCCGTGATTAAACTGGGATTAAATCGGGTGGCACGGCTCGAAGGTCCGAAAGAGCCTACTCCATACTGTATTTCAGTCAATCAGTCAATAAGAGCAACGAACAAATTGCTGAAAGAACACTGTAGTCAGGCAGCAGATGTGGAAGGAAAGAAACAGTCGATGTTTTAGGAATTAATTTAATCTGGCTGGAAAGGTAGAAGGATGTGAGCTGGTATAAAGAGGTAAAGGAAAGGGATGGAGCAAGAGCTAGTGAGTGATGGGTGGATCCTGCTGAAGGGAAGTGATCGGCAGATCGAGGAGTGGAGATTGGAAATAGCATCGCAGGCTGGGAGGTGATAGGTGGATGGAAAAAAGAAACGCACATGACAGAAAGTGGAAGCGGCATTGGATGAGAGTGAGCAATAGAGTGTAGCCAGCAAAAACTCAAGACCTCTATCTGTGCCTTTGAGGTATGTGGTTTGATCAGGGCTCAGTAGGATCCCTGTAATCAGGACAGTTGGCAGAGAAAGCATGCTGAACCAAGAGGAGTATTCCTGGTCACACAAGGAGCATTTATAAAGATGAAAATCTACTTTTTGTGTTTGTTCTAGTCCTGGCTTCTCTTGCCACTCAATTGGCTTGAGAGGGAAGCCAGATAATGACATCATTAAAGCTCGATCTGCAATTAAAAGGACTTGAAATTTAATTAATTGGGCGGTGCCAGGGTGACCAGTTAATAGTCGAAAATAATGGCACTCCCAGATTGTGTGGATACTGCATGTAAGCAACGAGCTTTGAACAGTGGAGGCATCTTGTTACCATGGTAATTATGTCTTTTGATAGCTCTTTTTCAATGTAGCTGCACACTTACAAAGGTTCATTACAAATGAACCTTGATTGTGTTTCTCAGAATCTTCTCATATGCATAATACTCTAACACTTCTATTCATTAGACCATGCCTGTTCTGACATAGAACTTTTTTTGATATAAATGATAATCCCAGCCTGTGATACTTGTTGCCTACCCAAGATATACTAGCACTTCTTAAAATATCTTATGAAACCCAGAGTGATTTTTAAATTATTTTGTATACCTCCATGAATGTCTCTAACAGCTGCTGAATAAGCAATTAATTTGCATCATTCAGTCACTTTTTCCTACAAATTGATGTCGTGTTTCAAGTGGATCTCGAAGCATTTTAAACCTTTGCATAAGGTTTTCCTTACAGACTTAAATAAAGTCTTATTTCATCAAATTACATTCCTTGTGCAAGCAGTTACTTTTTAGTGTATAGAGGATCCCTATGGCTTTCTGAAATTTATAGGATCTTTGGAACTTAATAACACATTGTTTTACAGTGAGTACTTCTTTTCAGCCACAAGATTGTATTTTGTTTTCCTGTGTTTAAGTAATGGATATCAATTTAATATATATTACTACCAAGTTATTTGAGATTGTGAGAACCTATTTAGAGAGAGTGAAGTTTGTTCAAAATGCAACTTCTCGTGTGATTTAAGTGGCAATCCATAACTTATGATTTGCTTTAATGCTTAAAGGCCTGAATCCTTCAGCTTCATTCTTTATTCTGTCTCTCATGTAGTGGTGTTTTAATTACCACTGATTTTATGTGCAGTGTGTCACATAAACAATCCAAATTGAAACACATATTTTGTTAATTTGTGAGATTCATTTAAAATCATTCATAATGCTTGCAGAATACTAGAACCCTATTTATTTATAATAACCATGGTGACATCCATCAATATGTCATTGCAAAATACTTCTGTGAAGAAGATCGTAATAACATCCCTGATGTCTCAATAGTTCTGTTATGGCATGTGAATTCACCAGAGTCTCTAATGTGGTTCATCATATTTTTAACATCGTTTGCAGATATATTTTGAAATCTGGTTCTGGAATTGTGTCTCTGTATACAATAACAGGAGTTTTTATGTTGTTATGTTCCTGGTGGGAAAATTGTTTAGTGATATTAGGATACATTGTTCCACGTGGTTTAATGGTTGCTCATGATCACACAGTAATTAGCGTGTGCTTGCAGAGTTGGACACTGAACACAGTATACCAAGAGGGAAAAAATGAAAGTGCTAGAAATACCCAGTGGGTCAGGCAGCGGCTATTGAGAACAAAACACTGTAACATTTTAGACCAATGATCCATAATCAGAACAAGTGTATTGGTATTTCTCAGTATTCCAGGAGCTGTAATCAACAGTGGTACTGTGCATTGATATTTCATCTTACTTCCTTCATGTGTGGGTATGTTAAGGGCTTTGGATTGTTTTAGTGGTAGTGTTACATCGTTACTTAATTATTGTTACTGAATATCAAGAACTGAACCACCACATCAATCATTCTTCTCATCTCAGTGGGTTACTGGGACCAATCCAAATTGAGAGCAGCCTACGTAGCAAAAGGAGTGCTGTTTCTTTTTATGGGTGACATGATTCAATTTCAATGAAAAGTTGAAGACTGATTGCATTGTGTAGAGATGGTGATCACCCTCGCCAAATACCAATCCCCTGACATCACTACCTCCAACTCCCATAGTCTTCATCAAGTCATCCCAAAATTTCCGGTCTCAGGCTACCTGCCCCACCACCCATCTGCGGAACAGCTCCTCACTTAACAACTGTCGACTGCCACTTCTCTTCAAGTGACATCCACACCCCCACTGAGTACAAAGCATCAATACGACACGAGCTTGCAGTACCCCAAAGACTACTCGTTCTCCCAGTAATTCAACATACCACAGGCTCTACCTAATAAGGGGAAAAGGTGTGTCACAGCGAGAGGGCGATACAACAAAACAACTCATTGATTTATGGTGTTAAAAGTATATTGCGTTGCTTTTTCTGAGCTCTGTGCTCAAAGAACTCAGGTTTCTGGGCACTCAGCCGGCAGCCAGCTCACTGCTTGCAATCTTTCTTCTCCCATGACACATGAGTCGGGGCACCGGCCTTGAATCCACCGGCCTCCAGGGCCACAAAAATCCAGCACCTTGAAGGCACGTGAGTCTTCCAGGCCGTATCCTTGGCATATTGAAAAGCGCCAGTGGTAAGGCCCAAAGATCAGATCCTATTTCCGCAAAGAACCAAAGTCAGTGTGTGACTCCAGGTCAGGGTCTTCAAAAGAACCTTGAAAGGGATAAAAAAAGAGATAATCAAAAATAGAAATAGGGCTGTTTTGGAAGATGCAAGCAAAGGAGTTGCCATTAGGCACCATCATCCTCCTAAGCTCCACCCACAAGTTTCTACACTGATCAACAGCCTTTCAGTCATGGACTGTTCCCCATCCCCCAATCCCAGACTGTTAGCCACCATTCTAGTCCCTGCCCATTCAACCCTCAACCAATCCAAACTCTTCCAATACTCAGACCGCCCCTAGTTTTCAAGTCACCAACCTTCTTCGCCCTTCTGATCTTTCTAATTCTTCCTTATCCTTACCAATCTCTGAATGATAATTAGGCTTACAATACTCAGAATCACCTTTCCCATTGCAACTCAAATAAGCTCTCAGATATTTGTCCTGTGTAATAGCCTCCTCTGCCCGCTGGATGATGGCTGAGGAGCAGTGCCATTAGGGAGGTGCTAACTGCAAATTGAAATTTTAACCCAGCCCATGCTCTCAATCCTTCAGCTGCTGCCTCCTCACTGAGAAGAATGTGGTTTAAATTAATCAAGAGCTGACAGTTTAAGAGTTTGAGATCATTTTACATGGTAAAACTTAATTTAACTACATTGAATGTACTGGATTATCAAATTTATTTGAAACAATGTTTCAGAGCTGCAAATGGGTTAATTCTGGGTGTAATGCTGGAGACAACTTCAAATAATTCAACCCACGGATGTAACTGAGCCTTGCAGACGTTGAGCTGATGACATTTCAAAGATTTGTTTTAGAGTTGGATTTGTCTCTCTGTTTAGGTGCACCAGAACTGGCTGTGCATAGTGATAATGCTCATTCAGGTCCCTGTGAGAAACCATCATTGATTGAAAAGTCCATTAGTGTGGTGTACACTCTCAAACTATGCACTGAACTGGAATTTCTGCAGCTGCTAATAGTTTGATGTGCCAGGTTGGGGGATGAGCACCAGCTATTAAAGGCACACTTGGCATGGCAACAAGATAGCTGCAACAGACACATTGGCTGCCAGGGAGAAGCAGAAAGTTTCAAAGGTGGGGGAGAGAGCACCCAGATTTAAATGATGTAATATTGAAATTCTTGTATCAGATATGGAGGCCAGGGGGATGTTCTCTTCTACAAAATGGCAGGACACTTGAATGATCATCCAAAAGGAGAGCTGAGCAAGAATTGGCCACAGTAATTACCTCCAGGGTGAGAATTCCCAGTTAGCCAAGTAATACACCAATACATTTCACATTTGTGCAAAAATGTCACATTGAGCAACAAACCATCTGAAAGAGCAGTGACAAGTCATTTTAGATCAAGGATTCATTTATTGATGTCCTAGAATCAAAGCAGGAGAACTATGAACCAGCAAGTTTTATTAAGTGTCTCCTGGGCTACTCCACTTGCCTAATGGTGTCTGTGTTGTTGGAAACAATTGGAAAGTGGAGATTGTATTTCGCTTGCTTTGGGGACTATCTCAGCTTTCTTATGAAAACCATTTCTTTCATAGGGAGTCTCTTACCTCCATGTGTTCTGTGCCTACTGTCTATGCACTTAACCACACACTGCTCCTGCACGTTTATAGCCCAGTGGTGGCGGTTGGTGCAGTATAGACAAGACAAGACTGAATTCTTGACACAGTTTGTGACTGTGGCCAAAGTCATCAGAGAGACGCTGAAGCTGGTGGATATCTTTATTCAGCCAAACAAGCACGCATCATTCGAGAGACACACCTGGAAGAAGAGGCTCATAAACTCGAAGTACATCACATTTTTATATCCTTAAGATCAATAGTAACTCAATACAGTTTCAATGGTTACAATGACATTGTTTACTTCAATATTTTGGGTTGACAATGTTTCCTTTGAGTTGCATGTAATTTTCAAACACATAATAGATATTCACACCAACACTCCAGACACCCTAGATTAGATTGATTGTTT
This sequence comes from Hypanus sabinus, assembly GCF_030144855.1. Taxonomy (NCBI): domain Eukaryota; kingdom Metazoa; phylum Chordata; class Chondrichthyes; order Myliobatiformes; family Dasyatidae; genus Hypanus; species Hypanus sabinus. The sequence continues at coordinate 68,604,282 of NC_082713.1, read as the reverse complement.
GTCTCTGAACTACATATGCAGACATCTCAGCTCAATGGGGTGTTTCTTGCTTTGCATCCGACCCCAGTCTACAGCTCCAAGAAGGCTGCAGTGAAAATTCAATCTGCAATCCACATTCATATCTGAACACTGGTTGCTGTTGAAATTAACATTTTCTATATTGCATATCTCCAGAATATGCCCTAACAACACCAACTGAATCTTCCAGGCTCCGAAATGTCATTGTTGCTAGGCCAATGGCATTTTTAACAATGATGCTAATACTTGCAAGGCCTTTGTATCAGTGCTCAGGTACTCTGGTAGGAGTGAAAACAAATGTGAAAAACCAGGGAAGCGGTACGTTTTATCAGATGATATGCAGCACCTGAACAATGAGGGATTACAAACATTGACAGAGATATAATGTAAAGATTTTTATTCCTCGTGTACGTGAAGGACGTAAGAAATAATTCAATTCCATTCATTTCCTGTTCATGGAAAGATCTAGTGTATTAAGGTGTGCCTTTATGACACAGTTCAGTCATTGGCTGCCTGTTTTCATTATAAACCCAACAGTTTTGGAGGGCTCCAGTACCCAGACTGCCATCACTGAAATCAAAGTAAATGAAATCACCTAAAGGTGGCCTCTCTGATGTGGTGAGGAATGATTTGGGTGTTTTGGTGTGGGCAAGGAAGTTGAGAACATTACAACCTCCACAGAGGTAGCATTGCAGACAGAAGAGTATTGCTGAAGACCTTCCTGGCTATCACTTATGACAGTCTTGGAAAACTGAATCTGTGGTTATTTATCAGGAAAGTTCAGTTTGGTAATGTTATTTTTGAAGGCACTATGGGAGCAGGCTCCACACAATCTACACAGTCTATAAGAATGTCTCCATTAGTGGAATGCTATCAGCAATGCCACCAGTTAGATGGCAATTGCACTTACACTTCTACAGATAAATGCTGAAAAAAGAATTCTGGATGGATGTTAGAAAGTGCTTGAGCACTCACTCTAATGGTATATTCAGTTAAACGCAAGAAACAAACTGCTAGAGGAGCTCAATTTGTCAGGCAGAATCTGTCGAGGGAAATGAACAGTTGATGTTTTGTTTGTGACCCTTCACCTAGACCAGTCCAGATGAAATCCCTATCCACTGTGGAGTCTGTTCAAGGTATGCCCACTTTGAATATATTTTCTCCTCTCTAATGCAGGAGTTCTGTGAGACCTTCCCTTCAGTCCAGATGAAGTGTCTCAAAACTGAAGCATCGAGTGTCATTTTCCCTTTACAGATGCTCTCTGATCTGCTGAGTGCCTCCAGCAGTTTTTGTTTGTTCTAGATTTCAGCATCTGAAGTTTCTTGTGTCTCCAGTCAAATGGCTAGATATTACCAGTGTTTCTTTAAATTGGAAGAAGTAGAACAAACCAGCAGCATGCCAGTTCATTACACTGATGGTTCTCAGCTGTTACAACTATCAGCCCCGATTTACATTGTCAAAGAAGGAAATGAGTTTTTCCCCATATAATAAAATCATCAGGTAGGTGTCTAATGCTGCATAATTGTTAGCTGCTGCCATTTTACTTCAGGATGAGTACCAAGGCTGATGAAATTTGAGTCTTTGAATACTTTAAAGATTGAAGTAGACAGATCCTTGATAACATTTATTGAGCGTAGACGGGAATGGAAGGTTGAAATTGAAATGATAGAGCAAGTTTAGGGGGCTCAGTGGCCTACTCTGATTCCAAATTTGTACGTTCATATGGCTGCATGCAGGACTTGTCTATTCTATGTTAAAAATTATTTATCAATTTTTGCATACAATGGCCATTATTTGACTAATTAACTGTATGTTCTGTTGGTAATCAACTTCTTTGGAGAAAAGGATCCCATTGTTTCTTATTTTGCATTGTTGCACTTCAAAGATGGAATGTATGAAGGAGTTAAATCCTAGCCTGAGAAATTTCCCTGTAGTTATATAATATTTATTGTAAGTAATAATTCAAGACAAGGCCAGTTCAGATCTTGCAAAAAACTGGGTGTTGTGAATGCTAAAATTCAAATCATTAAATTAGTGTCAGTGGGAGGTGTGCTTGATCTCATTCCCTTGAACTAGGTTGAAGATCTTTCCAGCTGTGAGCAGCTTTATGTGATATCAGTTATCTTTTACATTTAGCCAATCCTGATGAAAAGTCAGTTACTGTTCCTAGACCCTTTTACACACGAAGATAGGAGTCTATGTTATTTACAAAGGGCTCACAGGTGCAACTTTGAGTCTGTTCAACTTCCTGTCTCTGCCAGTTATTCTCTAAAGAGTTAGCCGGGTGCATCAGCGGACCTGTACCGACTGTTATCCCACACTCTGGTGCATTCTCCCCATCTTGGGGATCCTTGCTAAATCAACAGATCGTCCAAAAGGTCCTAATCTTAAAGAATTAAATCAAGGACCTTGGAGAATATGATGATATCACTTACAGCACAAGGCTCTGCACTTGACATAAACATGGTCAGCAAAAATGCAAAACTAAGCAATACATGGATCATTGTATTCTCAGTGGAACTGTCACAGATCACAAAACAAATGAGAAGGAACAGCATTGAGAGAGAACAAGTCTTTGACCAGAACAATACACTAAGATAAATGGAGCACCAAACAAACCACTCAGTGGGTCAGGCCCCATCTGTGAAAGGAAGGGAATTGTCAACACCTTGAATTGTCTCCCTACATCAGGACTGAGAGGAGGAGACGTGCGATGGCCAGTAAAAACAGGACAGTAGTGAGACAGGAGTCTGAGGCAATTGGTGGACTGAAAGGAGGTGAAATATGACAAACTCCCGATGCCGGGTTTTGATCTAAATCATCGACAATTCCTTTCCTCCCAAAGAAGCTACGACTCACTGAGTTCCTCCAGAAGATGGTTAGTTGTTCAGGGTTCCAGCATCCGCACGCTAAGATCAATGAGCTGCCTTTTTTGCAAGTAACTAATGTTTTCTTATTTTTTTCCCCTCCACCTATAGATCAGAATGAAGGCTTCACCTGCATGGAAGAATGCCGGATCCTAGGGCACTCAGACAGATGTTGGATGCCAAGAGTTGCAGTGTCTAGCCGTGCCAAGTCACCTGACCATGGCAGAAATGTTATTGCACTGTCCATAGAGGCCACCAGTGTGGAGTCCGAACCATATGAGAATGGCTGTTCAAAGAGGACTTTTGCAACTTTTGGAAAAGACCCGAGAGATCGCACGGCGGAAAATGAGAAAGCAGATGTGAAAGGAAAGAGGACATTTGATCTACCTGTCTGCAGTCCCAAATTGAATGGTTCTGTCTCCAGCAGTCAGGAAACAAGCAATGGTATTGACATTTCAAGTCCTGCCAGCACGCCTGTGCATTTAAGCAGCCCCTCTTCTAATAGGCCTCCGGTCACATATTCTATGATGCACTGCCCAGTAGCACATGACCTCAATCAACCTGCCAATCAAACCTCCTCACATCTGTCTGAGCCAGGATCGTGGGAGGCAGACTCAGAGCATGTCCAAGACATCAACCATCTTGTTCATGATTGCCGAGAGAAGAGCTTGACGGGAGTTAAACGAATACAGGACATTGTGCTGTGATCAGTGGGTACCACCTACAATACAGATAAATATTAGCACCGTGACAGTTTGTAATTTGCCTTCCTTTGGTTTTGTGTATGGCTGTATTTAACTGCTTTTTCCTAAGTGTACTTTCTTACATTAAATTTTATGATAAGGAAATAATTTTTTGTTCTGTGGGCATAGAAGACAGAGGGGGCAATTCTCAGTAGTGAGTTCCCATATAGTTCTATGTTCAAATTTGGCCAAACAGGAACAAATTTGCTTTTCGCCAATGCATTGGAAGACTGGCCTTGACGGCCAGAGTCGATGAAAGCAGCGCCAGCTGCTGCAAAGGGGAGGAATGAAGCAGACCTACAGATAAAAAAGCAATCAGAATTCCAGTTTGCCCAGCTTCAGTCTGTGTCTAAACCATTGGGAGCTCAAGCTCCATAAGAGTACCGCAATGGTAGGAATTATTCTGTTGGTGCTTTACAATCCTCATTAAATTGGGTACTCCTCTGTAGACTTCCTGCATAAAATGGGTGACGGCCATGGTGTACCTCACATAAGCACAGTGGAAATGTCGGGAGCACCCAACAACATCTAATTCCTCCCCAACCCTGAGATATAACCCGAAGGTTTGAGTCTAGCTGTTCTGTAACAGAACGATGTCTCTTCTAATTAGAGGGATACCCTCTAACTAGCGGTGAAAGGTATGTTCGTATAACTGGCTGCAGAATTCAGGAACAGGATGTTCCATTAAGTTAGTTGTACATCACTGCTAGCCGTTGGCTATGTTAATTATAAAAGGGAAATGCTGAGAAATAACAGCATTTTCACTTTATCAATAAGGTTTTCCTATCAATATTGTAATGAGTGTAAAATGTTTAATATTAGGTACCCTCACAGAGAGACTGTACCCAAGTCCTGCGAAACATCCTGTACAATGCTGTTGTGCCATCACCTTGCCGAGCTCTGTTTGTTTATGTAGGATGTGTTAGCGTATTAGTTTTAAGCCCAAACATCCTTCATAAATTTAAAGCAGGAACAGAATGTTATTGATGAAATAGTTATTGAAGTAGAATTGATATTTTCAAGATGAGCCATGTGTTATTTAAATGCCATAAAACCCTTTCAAATATTTATTAAGTGCAACAAATTAGCCAAAAATGGCAATATCTTGTCATCACAGAAGTGATTCTAATCAATAATATACCTTCTGGCAGGGAATTTCAACCTCTATTTTACCTTTTTTTTTGAATATAATTTTACTTTTGGTAAAGAATTGATTCATACTCAGTGAAAGGGTGCTATCCCACAAATAATTACCATTCAGCAGCAATCCATTGACTCACATTAGTTCCATGTGCATGTATGGTGAATAAGTATTCATACAAGTAGCAGTAAATTGTGGTTCTTTCATGAATTATAACATTGATTCAATCTGTTGTCCATCAGTGATTTCCATGGGGACAACTTGAGATCACTTTTCTAGGGCAGACTCTTAGCTCTAATGATCTGCCCATATTTAGGAAGTCAGTTAATTTGCGTTAAAAGGTAAAAATTGGCCTTTTGAACATAACAGCATCAGGTTGCATTTTTACATTATATTGTTTTATATAAACAGTGACTTATGATCTGAGGTGTATAGTTCACAGGTTTATGTTAGAATGGGGTGGAAACAGTAAGAAGAAATCTGTAAATATAGGGTTATAGAATTAAAAGCAGCCATCCCTCAATTTGTGCCTATTGTTAAAATCTTTGTTAAATCTTCCGAACCAATCTGCAGTTTGTTCCTCTAATGCTACCCACTGTTAAACTCACAACTGTCATTGTGTTAATATTTGTAAATTTGATCACATTTTTTCAGGGTGGCCACACATCACTGGTGTGTTTAATTAAGGTGTTCTGCAAGAGCGATTCCCATCTCTGATCAGCTCTAATTCTGGAATATGTTCCTTAAGACTTGTAACAGAAACATACAAAAAAAAAACCAGAGAGGAGAGCAGCTCCTGACCATCCCTCTGGTTGCTACTGTGTGTTTAGGCCCAAATTCCCAGTAAAGATGGACAGTCAAAAATCTGCTTTCAATGTGTACGAGAAGGTTCTTCAGTTCAGAGACAGGTCACATGGGTTCCCGGCAGCAATAACCAGGATTCACCAAATAGAGATGTTCACACGGCCTTTGGAGAGTAGTGAACTGCTGAGCCAACTTGGCCTTTAAATATAGGCCCAACACATCCTGCAACTGACTGCAGTGGGAACTGTAAATTATTTCCAACACTCAAGGCTGAATGCCAGCAGAAATTAAATGGTGGTGATGGAGTCTCATAACTTGGGGAAAACAATATAGAGCAAAACCTTCTCAGACACAGAAAGCCTGCCAATTGAGGAATCAGAAATCAGCATGGAAGGGAAGGAGTTGGCTGTGGTATGAATACCTGTCCTAATGGTTTCATGACTGACATATCATCGTGACCTGAAGCAAAGGAGTGAAGCTGGAAGACTGGAAGTAAGGAAGGAGAACCTGAATTTTGTAAGTGTTCTGCAATCCTGTACTACTTGCAAAACTCCTTATAAATACAATTCTTGAGTATGATTCGTGGTTCAGCTAGTGTTTTTTTTAAATGTTGTTCTTTTTTGCGCAATTTATAAACAGGCCCAATCCCTTGGTCCTCTGAGCCATTCCAGTTTTTTTTTGTCCGGTGTTCACTCTTCATCTGTACAGTAATTCATTCTAAACAGTGTATAGCAAACTTTAAGTCATGCACAATGTGCAAAACTTGCCTCTTTGCTTTCTTTCAAAGTGAAAACTTTTCAAAGACAGGTGTTTGCATTATGAGTTGGTGTGTGATTTTCTTATAATTTTTTTTTTAAATGGGCCAGCATCCCACTTTTTGGAGTATTTTTTATACTGTAGAATCTGGGAGGCACAATGTAGCTGGGAATGGGGCAGGAGTGAGAATGAATTATATGATTACTGTTCCTCGTTAAACTTATGAGAACTAAGGTAGCTTTATGTTGCATTATTTGGGGAGGGGCCGTTTTTATTTTGCAAAGGTGATAGTATTAGATTATTCAGCTTTTCTTGAGAATATTGTTCATGAAGAAATGTTCTTGTGTTTGTGAATTATTGTAACTCATCTGTACGAACAAAGCTATATTTCTCCAAATTAAATTCAGTGTTACAGATGTGGGAGCAAAAGCTTTTCAGTGCTTTGCAAAAATATAAAAGGAAACCCAATGCCTTGAAGGTCAAACTTGGGTCATTTTCCCTGCACCCTCCCCAAACTCCACACCTTTCCCCTCTCTAGCCATTGTATTAGTGGAATGTATAGATTAACTCTGTTCTGTAACGTGGTCAGTTTACAAATGAGGAAGAAAGAAGGCTACTTCTGTAAAAGAATCTGTTGTCAGAGATTTACACATGCCAGTATTTCTCTTGTAAGAAGAAAAGCCTAATTACAGAATGGAGTGACATTCAGCTATCATCGGAAACAGACAAATGTGCTGCTACACTGTAAGCATAGAGAAAAATAACAATTTCTCATCTCAGTTCACATCTGATAATGCTGGTCATTTGCCAAAAAAAAGCTCAATGGGAGCCTACACCAAGGACTGTTTACCAGATTGTCTGTCAAAGATTGTGTGAAATGATAAGATAATGCTGTATATGCATATATGGTATGTACATTTTCAGTGATTGGTTCATTGTAAAATAAGAACCACATTTCTGTATATTTTATGAAAATATAAAGCAGCTTTATTAAATTATTATAATGTTTCAAATGTCTGTCAGCATTTTTCCCTGTTTCTATATTTATAACCTGACATAGGTAAAAGCTGTTTAACCTTGGCTGTCATCTGTGCAGATCTGAGCCAAAGTGAACTGTTGTGCAGTGAACTCCAAAGCTTCACCAAGCTCTGGGTGATGGAAATTTCTCCTTGTTTCTGTCCTGAATGATCAATCCTTTATTATGAGACTGCGACCTCTGGCTTGAGGTGCATCAGCCAAAAGAAGCATCAATTCTGCACAAAACCTGTCAATCCTGTTTTTTTTAAAAAAATGTACTTTGCGATGAAATTCTTCGCAACCAAACTGTCAGCCCTCAATCTCTTAGGCTACAAACCCACCATCCTAGGAACCGATCTGATGAATCTTCAGTGCACTCCCTCTACTGCAAGCCTATACCCTTTTTTAGGGTAGCGCACGGGACCTATACACTGTATTCTATATAAATTGGAACTAAGTGTCTCAAAATAATCTTCCAGTAAAGTTCAACAGAACATTTACTTTTCTAATTGCCCCTGGCAACTGTATGTTAGTTTTCAGTGAGTTGTGTATAAAAGCACACAAGTTCTCCTGCCCTCTAACCATTTAAAGAATACTTCACTTTTTTCTAACCAAGGAGAATGACCTCATAGGTGTTCACTGCTGAAAGTATTATTACCAGACATGATTGAACCTTCTGGTGTGGGTAGCAGGAGAGGGGGAGGGTGTGTGTGGAAGGCAGGCAAAGGTCACGCAGAGCCCATTATGAATGTAAACTTAAAAGGCAGTAGCAGCTTCCTCCAACAAATCTGCTCCCGTCTTGTTATCTTCCAGCTCTCTGCTATTTCCTAATGCAACTAAATGATAGTTACTCACTTTCTAGCTCATGGGGTTTAGTGCATTCATCTTTAATACTGACCCCATTTCTATTTTTGTTCTGTCTCTCTGTCCTCAGTCTGAATTGATCTGCATTCATTCCTGTTCTGCTACTTTTAATGAGGTACACTGCTGTGAACAGTTGGACACGCGAACGCATGGTGATCCTTCATCAGGACAGAGCATGTTCACTGAGAACCACTCAACAAAGCACTGATTATAAATACAAGCAATGATACTCTGATTGATATATCATTGCTCTGACAGTAGAAGCTTCACCTGAGAACTGAAAGCAGGTCATGGTAGAGGAACCGTGACTTTTCTAGAGATCGTTATCTTCAGCATGCCTTGGGAGAACAGGAAAAATCTGGTCTGGCAATTCTTCAACACTTAATTTCATTTACTGAAGAAGCACTGTGTGTAGGTTCTGCTCTAGTGAGCAGAAATCAAATCCTGGCCTCGTATACAAAGACCTTTCCTCCCACAATCCTTCACCACAGTGGATTGAAGATAATTCCAAGAGGATAGTGCAAAACAGATTGCTGGAACATGAAAGAGATAAAGGGGAAGTTGGAGAACAACTGGGAAATGGTGGGGCTTGGGGAAAAATTGATGAAAGGAAGATGTGTGAGTTGGGGAAAGCAAGGAGAAGTTCTGGGAGCATTTTGATATGAGATTATGGGTATAGGGGAGAAGATGAGTAGTGGGGTGTTCATTCCAGCTATGAAGAAAAAACAAGGGTTTATCTAAACAGATTGATGCACCCCTCAGAGATTCTTTGCTGCTGGCCTCCATGGTGATCAAAGTTTAAATGACTCGAACACTAGCAAGTTTTATTCTTACAGATGAGAGGTTGCCAACCTGGGGTCCACGAACCCCTTTGGTTAATGGTAGGGGTCCATGGAATTAAGAAGGTTGGATACCACTGTACCACTGTTCTAGATAATAACTATTGCTGCAGGCAAAGATCCATGCCATTCATCAGTCACAACTGAAGCTCATTCTATTTCGTTCATTTGCAAAATGTTGGTTTATTGGTATTATAGGCAGCACTTAGTAACCTCTGCACACATGCATCCTGTATGCAGTGGATTTGATTTAATGGGGACACATTTTGACCCCATTAACTGGCTGCATCAACTAGCCAAAGTTTCATGGAAATAGTTTTAAAGTACAAAAAAGCCAAACTACAATTTAACTGAGTTAAAATTATGTATTTAAATGAGTTATTTTATGTATGTGTTTAAATTACAGTGTTCTAATTGTTGTACAGTACTATAAAACTATTAGTTCCTAATATTAACAGAGATATTAATCTAGTCTGTGCTACCATGTTCTTTTGATTGCCTATAAATGAACAAATTCAATGCAGACAACTAGTGTAGATAATGGACAATCTTCATACAGCCCATTCGATGATTACTTCCTCCAAATCTTAATTTTCTTTGTAACATTCAAGATGATCGTCAATACCTTCAAATTCATTATGTTTCCTAATTTGTTGAAGTAGTGAAATCATTTCATTTATGTACACTCCTGGGCATTTCTGTTATCTCTAAGCCTGAATGTTTGACACCACAGTGAGCAAAACAGTTCCACATTGTCTTATTGCTGCTTTTTTCACCTGCTGTCAGTGACAAAATTTACTGCTTTTTCAACACATACACAGTGTAAAATCTGCTTGTTCCAACCAGAGTGTTGTGAGTGTTGTGACTAATGGTCACGCAAGTACACACACTGATAATAGTTAGAATCTGTTGGGCAACAGACTCCTGCCCCAATTAAGCAGTGTAATGTCCCAAATAAACTAAGGGAATCCCAGCTATTTACAAGATAGTTTTGTTCTTTTGGAGTTGGCCTAAATAAGTGGCTGCCTGGATTAACCAATGGTCCAATTAACCGGAATCCATGGTACATGGAGGTTGGGGATTAAATTTACAGGGTTACATTGCATTTTACAAAGTATCTAACTGCATTGAGCTACTGGGACTTGGATAAAATTCCAACATGTTGCTTTTAAAAAACAATGCAAGTTGAAATGCTACACCTATGCACCTTTGAGCATGTCTCAATCCAATAATGTTCAGTGTTCCCTGATACAAAGTGATTTTCCTGCCACTCAGTCTGTTAAACGCTTGAGGCAGATTCTTGGGCTTTCTTTGGATGCACGTTCTGAAGAAATGGACATTGTTTGAAGAAGGCAAGTTGCAGAATAACGTTGTGCTGTGCCAAGGCAGGAATAAAGAGCCTTCAAGACTTTTCCAAATATTTTCCCTACATTGTCTCCTAAATCTGAGCAATTAATCTGCAAACACTTACATTAACTTTTGACTCGTTTAAATGCCTTTTGAGCACTGAACGTTACTTATTGGGGGGAAAACAGGAATCCCTTATAACCTGCTACTACAGCTGAAATTTATTGAAATACATGTTCCCATAAATTTCTTAGTATTTAGATTTTTTTTATGAATGTACAATTGTTCGCTACACACATCAATATTATTGGTTGCATGGGTGAGTGGAAAGTTGGCAATCAGCTCTCAGTATTTTCTCTAAGCACGTTTAAGATCTGGTCTTAACTAGAACCAGATATCTAAACACCCACAGATCAGATTTGTGGAATCAACAAGATGCAAATTAGGGTAAGGGTACAGTCCACCAAATAAAGAACCGACTGACACAAGTCCCGTCTGAATTATTAGCACATTTATCTTACTCAAAAGCAGTGAGTGCATGTTTCTGGCCTGCTACTTGTTTCAAACTATTCACGTATTTATCATATGTTTCATTCACATATGTCATACATGGGAGTCTTGTCCTTTTCAAATATGTAATGAATAAAGCAGGGTGATTTGGAGCCAGCTGAAATTTGCACTGGTTCCTGTTGTCAAGCAGGATTTCTCCACTTGATTCCAGATGACTACAGGACTGCAGCAGTTGGAAGTAAAGGCATCAGGTGGGTGGAGTGCTGCTCCCTTTGACATTACTTGTCTTCCTTCTCTGCCAAATGAACAGTGACATAGTGCTATGATTGATGGTACAAATAAACAGTTCAGTGTAGCAGTGAGACCTCAATCAAATTCTCAGCTCCAGTCACTGCAGTGAATCAGACAGGCCTCCTATCAAAGAAAACTTCCAAGTTAAAAAATATATGCAATTGTCTCCAAAGGCAGGCATATAGTTCAATCTGAAGCTGATACTGTGATTCATTTCTCCCACGTCAGTGTTTCATTCAGCATTTTAAAGCCCTAATTTCATTCTTCAAAGAGAATCTTGAATTGTTTTCTTCATTGGGGAAAACAGGAATCCCTATAATCTGCTACTAGAACCGAAATTTATTGAAATACATGTTCCCATAAATTTCTTAGCATTTAGATTTTTTTTATGAATGTACAATTGTTCGCTACACACATCAATATTATTGGTTGCATGGGTGAGTGGAAAGTTGGCAATCAGCTCTCAGTATTTTCCCTAAGCACGTTTAAGAGCTGGTAGTGGCTGAATCCCTCATCCAAACCCCTCCCAACAACATGTAACATGTTTGGAAGTTGCTTTTAACTATTGACTTAATTACAATGTCATAATCATGTCCTTCCTTCGTTGTGGCAGCTAGCATACACCATATTCCAGGAGTAGCCTAGCAATGTTTAATGAAGTTGTACCAGGACCTCTCCGCCCTGGTAATAAAATGAAGGATCCCATATGCCTTCTTCATTCCCTACTCTTCCCCATTAATTTGGGCTGCCACTTTCAAGCATCCTTGGACATGTACACTGAAGTCCCTCTGTTCCTCAAGAATCTATAGGGCTCCACCATTCACTGAGCACTTATCAGAATTCCATCTGCCATTTCTCTTACGAATGGAATAACATCATCCTGAAGCCCATGTTGATCCTCCTCGCTATCAACAACACAACCAATTTTCATGACATCAACTAACTTACTAATCATATCTTGTACATTTGTATGCAAAATTCCTAATGATTATAACAAATGATACGAGTCCCAACACTGGTCACAGGTTTTAAACTAGAAAAACAATCTTCCACTTTCAAGCCAATTTAAGGACCAATTTGCAAACCTGCCCGATTCCCTTGAGCTTTTCGAAACTTTACAAATCTTAAGGAGTATTTTAAAATAATTTGATAACCCAAGCAACTCTTGTATATTTCTATGCCCAAGATGACTATGCAGCTGTGTAGATTGAAACCACCATGAAGTCTATAGCCTGGAGCTTCTGCTGAGACCTCAGATAATAAATAACCCTATGCTTGTGTAAGAGCAATGAAATATCACAAGAACTAATATCACAAACTCAGCATCTTCTATCACTAGGCTTAGATAAATTTGGGTTAACTTTTGCCCTTTCTCGATAGCATAAATTACCAGTTACAGCTAGAGGGAGAATTAGAATGCTGCTGCAATTTTGAACGTGGCTTCCTTCCACACTAAGTTCACAGCACTTCCTTTATGGTTTCCATTGTCTAAGTGGAATCTTCAATCTACTAGTAAGCTGATTCAGAGCCAATAAGGTCTAGGTCAGCAATCTGAACTGAACACACATTGTAAAATGAATGTGAGTGCATATCTAAGGCACATCTCCGGAAACAAACTGTACTAGAATTCTTTTCATTTCAAAAGAATTGCTGGTTCTTTCAAAGAGAGATAGAGGGAAAATAAATATTGGTTTCTTTTTTCATCAGCACAAGTAATGAGTTCTTCTGCTTTGAAGTAATGACTTGTGTTCCCATGTTGTTGAACAATCTGTCCAGCTAACAGTATACAAACAGATATGATGCTGCAATCCAATGCATAAGAGGTACCTAAACTGCACTAACTGATTTAGAGTGGCTAAGATGCTTGTCTTGATTCATTGGCACACTCTTGCTCTGGAGCCTTATGTCAAGGGCTCAAAGTAACTCTCAGAGATGATCACATGACCTGAACTGATACTATCTACAGCATGGGAAGAGGGTTGCACAGTTAGGGTTGGTATCTTTTGGATAAAGTGGAAAACTGGGACCAAATCTTGGAAAGCAGTGGAACAATCTATGGCAAACAGGAATTAAGACACTGCAGAGGAGTAAGTACTTGATATTTAGGTTGGGATGAATATATAATTCGGAATGATGATCTAGTTTGGATGTACATTAATCATTTATGGTAATATAAATTCTGTGAAGATCAGCAATAAGGAAGAATAAGACAGGTTCTGCCATAGACTGAGGAATATTCTATATTAGTTTTGTTATGGGATTTGGGTGTTACCTACTTGTTTTGAGGGGACTGGGGATTCTCCTTGTACTGCTGCACATTTTTCGAAGTACATGACAGAGGGTAGAAATTTGAGCCAGAGACGATCAAAGGTAGGTGATATACGTATTTGAGTCAGCAGAGGTTGTGACCTAGAAGTGAACTTAAATGAGAAAACATTCCCCTCTGTCTGCAGCCACTGGTCTTTGAAGGTGCTGGAGATTTAAGAAGTGCCGAAGAAGTCTTGGCCAATTGCTGCATTGTGCCTTGTTCCAGTTGTGAAAGAAGGGAATACCCTGGTCATGGCTAATTGTCACTAAAATGTCAATGGAAATTTGTGGTGGTGTGGATAGTGTAGAAGACTGGCAAAGGAAACACTGAATATAGATCAGTTGGAACTATGGGCAAAGAAATGGCAGATGGAGTTTAATCTGGCCAAATGTGAAGTGTTGTGCCTTGGTAGGTCAAATATAAAATGACAGTACACTGTTGAGTACAAGATGCTTAACCATGTTGATGAGCAAAGGGATCTTGAGGTCCAGTTCCATATGTCCCTGGAAGTGTCCATACAGATTGTTAAGGTGGATAATAAGGCTTATGGCATGCTTGCTTTCATTAGTCGAAGCACTGAGTTCGAAAGTCAGCAGATTATGTCTCAGCTTTATAAAACTCTCGTCTGGTCACATCTGGAGTATTGCATGCAGTTATGGTTGCCCCATTATAGGAAGGATGTTGAAGCTTTGGAGAGGGTACAATTTAACAGGAAGCTGACTGGATTAGGGACCACGTGCTATAACAAGAGGTTGGGCAAATGTGGGTTGTTTTGACTGGAGCTGCAGAGGCCAAGGGATGATCTGATGGATCTTTATAAGATTATGAGAGGCATAGATAGAGTAGACAGTATCTTTTTTCCCAGGGTTGAAATATCTAATTCCAGAAGGCATGAATTTAAGGTGAGAGGGAGTAAGTTCAAAGGAGATATGAGAAGCAAGTTTTTTTTAAACAGAGAGTGGTGCGTACCTGGAATGCACTGTCTGGGGTGGCGGTAGAGGAGGGTACATTAGGAAATTTTAAGAGACATTTAAATAGGCACATGAATATGAAGGACATAGGCATATATGGTTATTGTGTAGGCAGAAGGGATTAGTTTAGTTGGCCATTTGATTATTAACTTAACTGGTTCAGCACAACATTCTGGGCCAAAGGGCCTGTTTCTGTGCTGTTCTGTTCTATGTTCCAAAGAGACTGGGTTGTTCAGATTGATATCAAGTTTCATTATATTACAATAGTACTCATCCAGATAAATAAACAGTATCCCATCCTGATAGAACAGTGAGTGTAGAACAGCACAGCAAGGGAACAGAGCCTATGGTTTATGATGTCTGTCTCAAAGAAAGTGAAGGGGCTTTGAAGATTCAGGAGTTGAGTCATCAGCACAATATACACAGCATCAGATGTGCTCTGGAGAGTGAGTAAGCATTCTAGTCAATGCTAATTTTCTAGAGTGTTGGTGGACAGCATGCATTGGTGTATAATTCCTTTGAATGTTAAGGATAGTCAACTAGACTTTCTTTTATAGAGTCATAGTCATAATCATAGAGTCATTCAGCACAAAAACAAGACTGTAGCCTTCTATGTCCATGCCGATCATCAAGTATCCGTCTATACTAATTCCATTTACCACTGTAATTGCTTGGTAGTTGGAGTCCTTGTCCAGATAGATCTCAAGTGTTATGAGACTGCTTAACTCTGCCACCCACCTAGATGATACATTCTGAATTCCAAACATCTATTGGGTGAAAGGGTTCTTACTCAGTCCTCTAAAATTTTGCCCTCTAGTCTGACTGGACAAGTTTCTTATTACCTATCCTATCTATTTCTCTTATAACTTTGCATATCTCTACCATGTCTCCTTTTCCAAAGAACATAAACCCAGTTTATCCAGTCTCTCCTCATAACTGAAAGATTCTATCCCGGAAATATCCCAGTGAAACGCCTCTGCATCCTCACCAATACAATCATGTCCTTCCCAAAGTATGGTGACTAGACATACCAGATTCCAGATGTGGTCAAGCAGTATTCAATAAAGTTGTGTCAAGACCGCTTTGTTCTTATATTTCTGCCCTGGGAATCTGCCCTTCTTCATACCCCCATTTACCATGCTGCCACTTTTAGGACTTCTGCACTGAGATTTCTCTGTCACTGCACAGGGCTCCATCATTTATTAGGTCCTACCCTTAATAGTATCGTAAACTGCAATACACTTATCAGAATTAAATTCCATCTGCTCTTTCTCCTGCCACTGGATCAATATCATCTGTAGCTAATGACAATCCTCTTTACCATTAACTACATTATCAATTTTCATATCATCCAATTTACTAATCATACCTTCACATTTGTATCTAAATTGTTCATGTTTATAATGAATGGTAAGAGTCCCAGCACTGATCCCTATGATACACCACTGATCACAAGTTTTCAGTCATTAAAAGCAACCCTTCACCAGCACCCTCTGCTTCCTATATTCAAGCCAATTTAAGAACCAATTTGCAAATGTGCCAGAATTTAAGGAAGCTCACCTTTCAGATCATTCTCCCACATATGACATTGTCAAAGATGTTATTTAAATTCATGTTGACTACATAAATTGTGTTGCGCTCATCAATATATCGTGTTAACACTTTGAAAAATTCATTCAGCAATCAGATGGGAACCCCCCTAACAAATACAAACTAACTATCCTTCAAAAGCCACTGCCCTTCCAAGTGCAGATTAGTCCTGAACCACAATTTTGATTTTTGCCAATAACTTCCCTACCACTAACACCAGACACTTATTCAAGAAGGGGAGCAGGAATAAGCCTGTAATACTCCAGCTTATCTCTGCTGCCCTTCATGAATAAGGAAACCACATTTTCTCTTCTTTCATCATCTAGCACATATGCTGCAGTCAGGAAAGATTTAAAAATCTCTGTCAGGACTATAGCAGTCTCTTCCTTTGTCTCTCATAGCAACCTGGGAACTATCACAATCACTAACCCTGGAGAATTACTCACCTTTAAGGCTGCTAGGACATCCAATATCCCCTTTTTAATGACAACATGTTCCAGAATTTCATCAATCCCCCTCTCTGGACTTTTCAATGACAATGTCCTTTGTGAATATCGAAGTACGTATTAATTTAAGACCCCCATCTACATCCTCCTCACTGGTAAAGGTCATTGCCTTGCACATCTGTGGTATGGATGGTATTTGCAAATCACGAAACCTAAGAATGAACATTGTCCAGATCATCTGTCAGAGGGCTGCTTCATTCCCAGACTATTGCCAGTTTGACCCTGGATTCGTTTTACTGAATCTGTGAGACAATCAGTGCCTGTTTGAGAGCACAATTACAAATGGGCTGGCATCATCATCTCCTCCTCTTTGTCGTCTTCCTATTTCTGATGCTGCTGCTACACTGTTGCTTGTGAACTAAATGCATACTTGGTCGGGGAGGATGCAGTAAGCCACGGCAAATCAAGAGACCTTCTCTGAAGTGTGCTGATGTGTACATCCATTGCATCCTACAGCACAAAATCAATGATCCAGTGTAAAATTGATGCACTCAGTGTCATTAGAATGACCACCATGTTTAGAACATTCTTTGTATTCACCCTGTCGCCAGTGTCAGGGTCGAGATCCACTAGATCCATTGGGATAGCACTTCTTCGCAAACAGGCAACTATTAAACTAATATAAGATGTGGAATTGCAATTGCAATTGACTATTATTGTTACATGCGAAAAACCTGGCTTTGCGTGCCATTCCCACAGATGATTTCAAAACATAAGTACATTGAGGTACTACAAGGGAAAAGCAATGTCAGAATGCACACTACTACAGTTACAGAGAAATTGCAGTGCAGGTGGTCAATTATGAACAAGGACCATGATGAGGCAAATTGTGAGGTCAAAACTTCATCTTAATGTACAAGAGGTCCTTGCAACATAGGAACACACGAACATAAGAAATAGGAATAGGAGCCAACCATCTGGCCCATTGAGCCTGCTCCACCATTCAACAAGACCATGGTTAATCTGGCTATAGACTTTGGTCCACCTAACTGCCCTTTCCCCATAAAACTTAATTTCCCCTGCTATGCAAAGATTTGTCTAACTGTGAATTAAATATTTAAGAAGATAGCCCCTACTGCTTCCCTGGACAGAGAATTCCACAGATTAACTTCTTGCTGGAGGGAGAAAAATTTTTTCTCCCCATTTTGATCCTAAGCCTGCTCTCCAGAACCCTAAGGCTTTGTCCCTAGTTCAAATTTCATCCACCAGTGAAAATAACTTTCCTGCCTCTATCTATCCCTTTCATAATTTCATGTTTCTATAAGATCCCCTTTCATTCTTCTGGATTCCAGCAAGTACAGTCCCAGGCAATTCAATCTTTGCTCATAAACTAATCTCTTCATGTCTGGAATTAACCTGGTGAATCTCCTCTATACTTTGCCTTCAAAACCGGTATATCTTTCCTCAGGTAAGGAGACCAGACCTGCACGCAGTACTCTACATGTGGCTCACAGTTGCAACATAGCCTCCTAGCTCTTAAATGCACTGAGTGTAGGCTGGTTAGCATAACAATAAAGGCCAGAATTCCATTTGCCTTCTTGATAACCCGTTTCACCTGAAAACTAACTTTTTTGCAGTTCATACACAAACTCTGCACAACAGCATGCTACAATTTTTGAATATTTAAATAATAATCCGATCTTCAAAATTTCTTCACACTTAACAACATTGTACTCCATCTGTAGGAACCTTGCCAACTCACTTAACCTGTTTATATCTCTCTGTAGACACTCTGAATCCTCTGCATAATTTGCTTTTCCATTCAATTTAATGTCATCGGCAACTTGGATGCTCAATACTCAGTTCCCTCTTCCAAATCATTATGTATAAAATGTAGTTCGGGGCCAGGAACATCCTCTGTGGCTCTCCACTCACCAGTGATTGCCAACCTGAGAAATACCCACTTACTGCAACTCTCTGCCTCCTATTAATTAACCATTCCTCGATCCATGCTAATACATTGCCCCAACTTTATGCATCTTTATTTCAGGAGCCCAAAAAACAGAAGCAGCCCTTGAGCCTGGTGGTTTGCCTTTTCAAGCTTTTGAGTGTATCCAATAGAACGGGAGAAAAGAGCATGTGTGTCCAGGGCAGGAGGGATCTTTGATTATGTTGGGTGCTTTACTGAGGCAGTGAAAAATGGGCACAGAATCCATGGAGAGAAAGCTGATGTGTGTGATGGACTAAACTGTGTCCACATCTTTGCAATTTCTGGCAGTCTTAGGCAGAGCAGTTGCCATATCAAGCATGCATCCGGATAGGATGTCTTTTGTAGTACATCTACAAAAATTAATGAGGGAAAAGAAGACATGTTGAATTTCCTTAGTCTTTTGAGGCAGTAAGCTGGTGTGCTTTCTTGGCTATGGTATCTAAAAGGTTGTACCAGGACAAGCCATTGGTGATGTTTACACATAGGAACATGATTCATAGAGGGGTGTGTGTTCTGTCACTAGAAAATAACAGGAAGGGCCAACTAGTCCAAGGTGAGCACATCATAAGAGCTCCCAGTTTGTCTGACATAATCTGTTTGTAGACTGGTAGAATATTTCAGGAGTGAAACCCATTTCAGTCTCTGTGAAGGCCTATGTTTTTCAATAGAGCTATCACTCCCTGTAACCAGGTTAAAGTCAAGTTTATTGTCATTTACACCAGTCCGTGTCTGTACAGTTACAATGAAAAACTTACTCGCATTAGAGGCCCAGAGCATCAGGTAAACAGCATTCACAAAAACATACATTAAGCATGCTATACACATTTTTTCAAGGAAGAACATAATTAAAGCAAAAAAAAGTGCATACATTTAAGTGCAAAATGAACAAAGTGGCCACAGTGTTGCTGAACTGTAGTGATTTGGGTTGTGCTGTTGGTTCAAGGATTGAATGGTTGAAGGGAAGTACTGTTCTTGAACCTGATGGTTGGGACTTCAGGTTCTGTACCTCCTGCCCAATGATATCTGTGCAAAGATGGTATGGCTTTGATAGATGATGGACGATAAAACCATAAAACCATAGGACATAGGAACAGAATTAGGCCATTTGGCATATCGAGTCATTTCCACCAATCAATCATGGCTAAGTTATTTTCACTCCCAACTCCATTCACCTGATTTCCCCCCATGACTTTGACACCCTTATTAATCAAGAACCTATCAACCTGCACTACCCTCCATGGTTGTCTATGTCAATGAATTCCACAGATCCATCATCCACTTGCTAAATAAATTAGTCCTTATCTCTGTTCTAAGGGGATGTCCTTCTATTGTGAGGCTATTGCCAGTGGTTCTAGATTCTGTCATTATTGGAAACATCTCGCCATCAACTCTATCTAGCCCTATCAATATTCTGTATGTTTCAATGAAATGCTACACATTCTTCAAAATTAAAGCAAGCACAGGCCCAGAGCCCATTGATTCCTGGGATCATTCTTGTAAACCCCCTCTGGATCCTCTCCAACACTTGCACATCCTTTCTCACAAATTTTTTGTGATGTTTTGCACAAGAGTGTCAGCATCTCCTGTAGTTGCTACCGATGGCAGGGAAGGATGTGCCTGTGATGTACTGAGCAAAGACCACAATGTTTTGCAGCATCTTACTTTTCCTGTGCTATCAAATTCTTGAGCCAGACCATGAAGCAACCAGTCAGGATATTTTTAACTCTTGAAATTTGCTGAAGTGACAAGCTGAACATTCCTAACCTCCTAAGAAAGCGCCATCACAATACCTAAACAAGGGCTGCCCCTCTCTCTACCCAAGGAGGAATTGATTACCTCTCTGATGCAGCAACACAATGTCAGTGCACACTGCTGATGTCCCACTTATGTGATTCCAATTTGCTCTCTGAATTTAGGCAACATTAATCTCTCAGACAACATTGAAAACAAATGTTCTGTTTGCTGCTGTTAGTGAGTCTGTGATCTGCATAAATTGCTTCCGATATCCCTTATACAGCAACAGTAACTAGGTTCCAAAACAAAATCCTCCTTTTGTATGCACCATTCTGAGATGTCCTGAGGCTGTGAAAAACACCATATAATTGCAACCCTTACTGTAACTAATAGTAGCAAACTTACCGAAGCAGAAAATTATCAAACAATCCTACATCAGTACTTGAGCAGGAACTGCAGAGGAATTGCTAACAGAAAATAAGTGACTTTCAATCCTGGTCTTAGAGTCAGAAAACATAGAAACCGTGCTCTATGACTGGTTCTGGTTGACCATGATTCCTATCTGATCTTGTAGCAATATCCCTCTAAATCTTTCCTATCCATGTTTAATATTCCTGACTGACTTTGAAGAAGAGAGATTCACTCTCATTAGAGTCCCACAGCACAAAAGCAAGCACTTCAGCCCAGCAAATTCATGCTGGCCATCAAATACCTGTACAAATCCCATTTGGTCCTCCTCTTTCCATGCCTTGGCAAATCAATTGCTTATCTAGAATATTCTGAAATGTATGTGAGTAGCCGCCTCCACCCTTCACTCAGGCAGTGCATTTCAGATTGTAACCATACTCTTGAGTGAAAAGATGATTCCTCAGATCACCACTAGACACGTTACCCCTTACCCTTATGTAGTGGCCTCTAGTTTCAGTCAGTTTTGCTCAAGGGAGAAGTTTCCTCTCACTTACAGTACAGTACACAGTTATACCATCATCCTGCTTGGCTGACTTATCTGTAAAATAAAGTAAAATAAAAGAAAGTAAAATGTTATATGATCGGTAGTGTCCTGAATGTATTTTCTCCCATGTTTGCACAGCACTCACTCCTTGCTATACCAATAGTGAGTGAAAGACAACAATCAAGAATAGGAATAAAAGTACTTTCATCCCTTCATTACCTATTGACATTGAAGCTATTGTAGCAAGCCAACTAGACCTGGCTAAGTTGACTAATTAGGCATCATCTATGTTACAAGATGCTCCCAACAATGCCAGCTTTAGGGGCTTAGACGCTCTGGCTCTCCAGAGTATGGATGGCTGGCACAGTCCCTTTAAGGATCCAGGAAAGTCCTGCCTATTGGCTGTCATGTTTTGGGCACCAAGAACTGTATTTAAGGAGCACCTGAACTGAGGTTTGATGGTCAGTTGTAAAGCCCTACTAGTGATATTGTCTAGTGTTTGTTTTGTGCTCAGTTTTCAATCCAGTTTGACACCAGATGTCATTCCTGGTTTTGGATATTCCTGCTTTTGGGTCCAAACCATCTTTGTCAAGGACGCTTGTCACAATCGAGGCTTCAGATTGAGAACTTTTTGATTTGCTTGCTCCTTCCATCCTGTCCCAATATTCTTCCATTGTCTCTCTCCCACTTACAAGTGTTACGTTCATAATATCAGCCATTTAGTTGCATTGCTGAGAGAAATTGCCAGTTCAGGAGTAATTTTGAACTGCTAGCTTTGTACTTTAGATCACTGTGTACTAGAAGCTGAGCTGAGACTCCCCTAACTCATTTCATATCAGCAGTCAAAAGACACATGAATGCTGACAACCTCTATTTGCATTTTCTCAGTGAAGTTTTATGCATATCCCTGAATCTTTTCCTCTGTCTGCCTGATAATTCTTTCCCAGGACTGAGCTCAGAACTGAGTGTCTATTTCAGGGGTTTGGTCTTGAGCATGCAAGTAGTGAAGCCTGCCGATTGCAGCTGAATAAGTGTAACTTGATGTTCTGCCTCATGTTGGCCAAGGGAAAGACCCTGAATGCCCACATTCCTTCAGTGAGTACAGTCCCAGGTGACTCAATTTCTCCTCATAGTCTAACCCCCTCATCTCTAGAATCAACCTTGTGAACCTCCTCTGCACCAACTCCAAAGGCAGTACATCCTTCCTCAAGTAAGGAGACTAGAACAACACACAGTACTCCAAGTGCAGCCTCACCAGTACCCTGTATAGCTGCAGCATAACCTCCCTGCTCTTAAATTCAATCCTTCTAGAAATGAAGGCCAACATTCCATTTACAGTACTTTCTTGATACCCTGCTGCACCTGAAGACTAACCTTTCGTTATTCATGCACAAGCACTCACAAGACCATCTGCACACCAGCATACTGCAATTTTTTTTTACCATTTAAGTAATAATCTGATCTTCCATTTTCCCTTCCAAGGTGGATGACCTCACATTTACCAACATTGTACACCATCTGCCAGACCCCTGCCCACTCACTTAACCTATCTATATCTCTCTGCAGACTTTCTGTATCTTTTTCACAATTTACTTTTCCACTTAAGATAGTATCATCAGCAAACTTAGATAAATTACACCTGGTCCCCTCTTCCAGATTGTTAATGTTTATTGTGAACAGTTGCAGGCCCAGCACCGACCCCTGCAGCTCACAGTTCATCACTGATTGCCAACCAGAGTAACGCACATGTATCCCAACTCTTTGCTTTCTATTGGTTAACCAATCCTCTATCCATACTAATCCATTAGCCCAAATTCTATGATTCCTTATCTTATGGATAAGTCTTTTATGCAGTACCTTATCGAATGCCTTCTGGAAATCCAAGTAAATAACACCCATCTGTTCCCCTCCATCCACTGCGCTCATTACATCCTCAAAGAACTCCAGTAAGTTTGTCAAACAACACCTGCCTTTGCTGAATCCGTACTGCATCAGCCTGATAGATCCATTTCTTTCCAGATGCCTTGCTATTTCTTCTTTAGTGATATCTTCAACCATTTTCCCAACTACAGGTGTTAAACTAACTGGATTGTAGCTACCTGCCTTTTGCCTACATACTTTTTTTGAACAGTGGCATGACATTCACGATCTTCCAATCCACTAGGACCTGCCCAGAGTCCATTGAATTTTGTTAAATTATCAGCAAAGCCTCTAGTATAGCTTCTACCATTTTTTTCCGTACCCTGGGATTCATTCTATCAGGACCAGATAACTTTTCTGTCTTCAGGCCCACGAGTTTGTTCAGTGCTGCCTCTTTAGTGAGAGCTACTGTATCGACATCCTCACCTCAAATCACATCCATAACGTTTCTCTTTGGCATGTTAGATGTGTCCTCCACCATGAAGACCAACACAAAGTAGTCACTCAAAGCCTCAGCTATTTCCTCATTACCCATTATCAATTCCCCATCTCGTCCTCCAAGGGACCTACAATCACTTTAGCTACCCTTTCCTGCTTTATATAATTATAAATCTTTTACTATCTACTTTTTGTATTTTGTGCTAGTTTATTTCCATAATCTATCTTCTCTTTTCTATTGTTTGCTTAGTGGTATTTTGTTGCTTTTTAAAGTTTTATCCATTCATCCAGTTTCCCACTACTCTTGGTGACTTTGTAAGCATGAGCTTTTAATTTGATGCCTTCTTTTATTTCCTGAGTAATCCAAAGCTGACTCCCCCACCATTACTATCCTTGCTTTGAACTGGAATATACATCTCTGTCTCAATGGCAGTAAAGAGAAGAGGGCACGTTCTGGATGGCATGGGTGGCTAATGATGGATGGCACCTTTTTGAGACACTGCTTCTTGATGATTCCCTTGATGGTGGGGAGGAGTGTTGTGTCTGCGTTGGAGCTGTCAGAGTCTTACAACCCCCTGCAGCCTCTTTCAATCCTGCACATTGGCATCTCTATACCAGATGTTGATGCAGCCAGTCAGAATGCTGCCCATGCCACATCTGTAGAAATTTGCTGAAGTCTTTGAAGACATATCAGCTCTCCTCAAACTCTAAGTGAAGTCAAGTCACTGGCATCTCTTTTTTTGTGAGTTCTTCAATATACTGGACCTAGGATAGATCCTCTGAAATGTTGATGCCCAAGAACTTGAAGCTGCTCTTGTGGCGTGCTGAACAGTGATTATGTAGCCATTTTCAAAGCACTAGCTGTCCAAACCAGTAATGTAAAGTTTGCCTCTACTTGTCAGCCAATGTAAAGGCATTGTGAATGTTAAAATGAGTTTCACTAAGACTGAAATGCTCCATACCTCATTAGAGCCTGGTCAAAACATAGACCAATGAGCTGACTTCCCGAACTGAGCTGAGGCTCACCACCCTTGACATCAAGCCAGTGTTTGACTGAGTCTTATGTTCAGACCCCTGATAACAATGAAGACATCAAGGAGAAAACACTCCACTCATTGGTCATACCTTGCACATTGAAAAGATGGTTGTGTTTCTTTGTACTCAATCACCTCATCCTCTGGACATCCTGAGCAGCTGCATCACCGCCTGGTTCGGAAATTGTACCATCTCAGATCGCAAGACCCTGCAGCGGATAGTGAGGTCAGCTGAGAAGATCATCGGGGTCTCTCTTCCCGCCATCATGGACATTTACGCTACACGCTGAATCTGCAAAGGAAACAGCATTATGAAGGACCCCATGCACCCCTCCTGCCATCTGGGAAAAGGCTCCAAAGCATTCGGGCTCTCACGGCCAGACTATGTAACAGTTTCTTCCCCCAAGCTATCAGACTCCTCAATACCCGAAGCCTGGACTGACACCTTGCCCTATTGTCCTGTTTATTATTTATTGTAATGCCTGCGCTGTTTTTGTGCACCTTATGTAGTCCTGTGTAGGTCTGGAGTCTAGTGTAGCTTTCTCTGTGTTGTTTTTTTTTACGTAGTTCGGTCTAGTTTTTGTACTGTGTCATGTAACACCATGGTCCTGAAAAATGTCATATTTCTACTATGTACTGTACCAGCAGTTATGGTCGAAATGACAATAAAAGTGACTTGACTTGATTGATAACTACAGGAGTTCCATAGGGAAATGTCCTGGCTTCAGCTGCTCCATCAATGGCCTTGTCAAAAGTCAAGATGTTTGCAAGTGCTCACGTAAATTCCATTTACAAGTCCTCAGAAAATTAAACAGCCCCACGTGCATGCAGCAAGATCTAGACAACATTATGATACAGGCTAAAAAAAACAATAAGTTGCATTCATGCCACAAAAATGCTCAGAAATGACCACCTCCCTTAAAGGAAAGTCTAACCACCTACCTCTTGGCATTCAGTGGCACCTCTGTCACCGACTCCCTACCATCAGCATCCTGTGCGCTTACCATTGTCCATAAACTTCACTTAATCGGTCACAGAAATATTGTCACTATAAAAGCACATAGGGAGGCCAAATGACTCATCTTCCGACAGTCTAAATCATTTCAGGCATAAGTTAGGCGGGTGAGGAAATATTCTCCATTTTGCCCAAAATGGATTGAAGCTCCAACAATACTTAACGAAGCTCAACATCATCCAGGACAAAACAGCTCACTTGATGGACAGCCCGTCTATCACCCTAAGCATTTGTTTGCTCCATCACTGAAACAGAGTGGCAGCAGTGTGCATCATCTACAAAATCCACTGTTGTTATTCACCCAAGATAATCTGACAGCCGCTCTCACACAAGCGACTTTTACAAGGACAGACAAGAGATGTACAGGAACACCACCTCCCGTTAGAAATGTATCACCATTTTTCATTATCGTTGTGTCTAGTTCCAGGAACTCTCTCCCAACAGCACCTTCTTCAGAAGGACTGCAGTTTGAAGCAATTGGGGACAGCAAATGATCACTAGCCTGTAGTGATATCTACATTGCAAAAAAAAAATTAAAAAACTTAACGAGCATTACAAAGTGCTCTTTCCCTATTGTGCTTTGTTATTTTGCATATACAAAACACAAATACATTCATTTTTTTCTGGAATGCCATTTACCATTATGCAGACACAAAGTATTGAAAAAACTGGATGAGATTAATTGGAAGGAAGCAACTCTTAAGTTGTTGATATAAAAGGCAAAATATATGGCAAATCCCCTTCAGTGTGTGGAGTGTATCTGAAAGCTCACAGCTGGATAAGGGTTATTCAGACTTAGCATAATTTGGGGGGGTTCTGTAAGCCTCTTGTGTACAGTGAATGGGCGCAGCTTCTTGTATCATAAATATAAAAATTAATTTAGATTCTTCTCACACCTGTCGGGTATTCAGAGCAGCTGAAGTGATTTGTGAACAGTGCCAGTTCATTCAAAGAAGGCAATTGGCTTATGTGAATCTTGACTGGCAAACGTTATTGACTAACAAACATTAATGACAGCTATGTTGTTGTACACTGTTTGTTCCCTGAGATTTGGACTCTTAACTATCAGTTGCTAAAGCTGAAGCCAACCATTATGTCTGTCTGCCTCTCACTCTATGCACTGCAGGATTGTCTTTGATGTTTTCATTTTCTTTATAGTTTTGACCGAATACCTTTATCTAAACTGTGCACTGGTAACATGCAAATGAACCAGAATGGCTCATGATTTTTGTTAAGGAAAGCAGATGCCTGGTATTTCATTTAAAATAAGATGCTAACTTAAAAATACAAGTGTTTAAGAAAGAGTATAAAGAACTTACTTTGGTGCCCTTTCTTAATACACAGTATATGGCTTGGACATATTATTTGCAGTGTGTGAAAATGTATTTTATGTTTTTATAAAACTTTGCATTCAGCATTAAGCCATTGGTTTATTTAGAATGGGATGCAAATAAAATGGAGAATAACCTCATTAAGAAAATTACCAAGTTACTTTACACTCTTATTTGTTTGCAAAGAATATTTATGTTTGGTTTATTTTTTCTCTATCACATCTGAAGGGATTGTACATGACTTGCATATTTAGAAGCTTGTCTGTGAATGCCTGGTTTGTATGTTGTTTCAAACTACAGATTGTTGCTGAATTCATCAGAAATCAAAACACCACAGGGGAAATGACAAAATTATTCCACAGTCTTTACAGAACTCTCACCTTTATTTCCCTCTTTGTTGCACCAGTTGAAAGGCTAGATAAATAGATTATGGAAGCTTCCACAGTTCTGCTGTAACCCTGTCACTATTATTGATGTTCCAGTTAAGAGTGGGTAGATTTTGTGGGTGATCTGAGAAGCTAGAGAGCACATTTTCTCTGTGCTGAAATACACTCTGTGGCCACTTTATTAGATTAACCTTGTACACCTGCTCGTTAATGAAAGCATCCAATCAGCCATTCATGTATCGGCAACTCAATGAATAAAAGTATGCAGACATAGTCAAGCTGTTCAGTTGTTGCTGAGATGAAACAGCAGAATGAAGAAAAAAGTGATCTAAGTGACTTTGACAATGGAATGTTTTTGGTGCCAGATGGGGTGGTTTGAGTATCTCAGAAACTGCTGATCTCCTGGGCTCTTCACACACAATAATCTCTAGAGTTTACAGAGGATGGTGTGAAAAAACAAAAAAAAATCCAGTGAGCAGCAGTTCTGTAGGAGAAAATGCCTTGTTAATGAGAGAGGTCAGAGGAGAATGGCCAGAGTGGTTCAAGCTGACAGGTAAGTGAAAGTAATTCAAAGCGCCACATATATTAGCTGTAGACATGGGCAGAGAAATAGCAGATGGAGTTGAAACCAACTAAGTTTGAAGTGGTGCACCTTTGCAAAGAGACAGTACATTGCTGAGGGCAAGGTCCTAGCAATGCTAATGAATAAAGGGATCTTAGGGTCCAAGTTTAAAGCTCCCTGAAAGTGGCTAAACATGGTGGCTATATAGGAAGGCATATGGCATCCTTGCCTTTATTAGTCAAGGCACTGAGTTCAAATGTCATGAAGTTGTGTTGCAGTTTTATAAAAGTCTACTTAGGCCACATCTGGAGTGTTACATATTTCTGGTCTTCCCATTATAGGAATGATGTCAAGGCTCGAAAGAAGGTGCAGAAGAGGTTATCAGAATGTTGCCTGAATTAGAGGGTGTGTGCTAGAATGAGAGGTTGGACAAACTTGGACTGCTTCCTTTGGAGCCAGTGGAGGCTGAGGAGAGATCTGACAGAGGTTTACTAGATTATGAGAGACATGATAGTGTAGACAGACACTGTCTTTTTCCAAGGGTTGAAATGTCCAGTACTAAATGGCATGCATTGAAGGTGAGAGGGGTTATTTCAAAGGAGCTATGAAGGGCAAGTTTTTCACACAGGGTGTGCTGGGTGCCTGGAATGGGCTGCCTGAGGTGGTGGTAGGGTGGTAGAGGTAGAAACATTAGAGGCTTTTAAGACACATTGAGATGGACACATGAATATGAGGAAAATGGAAGGATATTAGATTAATTAGCCATTTGATTACTAATTTAATTGGTAATTACAAATTTAAGGGGCCTGTTCCTGTGCTGCACTGTTCTATGTTACAGAAGTGGTTTGCAGAAAAGATCTCTGAATGCACAGCAGATCAGACCTTGAAGTGAATGGGCTACGGCAGCAGAAGACCCTGAACATGCACTCACTGGCCACTTTATTAGGTACAGAAGGTACCTAATGGAGGGACCACCAAGTATAAGAATCAGAATCAGGTATATTGTTCACTGTCTTATGTGACAGATAATCTGTAGATTTGCAGCATCAGTACAGTGCAAAGGTGTTGGCGCATGGCCAAATGGTTAAGGCATTCATCTAGTTATCTGAAGGTCGTAGTTCGAGCCTTGGCCGAGGCTGCGCGTGTGTCCTTGAGCAAGGTATTTAACCACACATTGCTCTGTGACGACACTGGTGCCAAGCTGTATGGGTCCTAATGCCCTTCCCTTGGACAACTTTGGTGGCGTGGAGAGGGGAGACTTGCAACTGCCGGTCTTCCATTAAAAAAAAACCTTGCTCAGGCTTGCACCCTGGAAACTCTCCAAGGTGCAAATCCATGGTCGATCGAGTCTAATGGAGACCTATATACACTAGATACAGTGCAAAGACTTAAGATTAATATAAAGTATTAAATAACATATAAAACAAAGTAAATAAATAGTGTAAAATGGAGGGAATAGTGAGGTAGTTTTCATGGGTTCATGGACTGTTCAGAAATCTGATGGCAGAGGAGAAGCAGAATGAGGGGAATTAGAAGCTTGTTCACTCTTACCCTTCAGGAAAATGCACATTTTGTTCAGAAGGTTATTAAAAAGTAATCGTTCCTAGAAACTGTTCACCGGGAAAAGAAATCTTTAAAGGACATGAGATTCACAGAGTCAGGTTGTACTGTCCTACAGTCATTGCTTCTTAAGCTTGACACAATGCAGATTGACATTGCTGTGGAGTAGACTGATACGACAAGAAACAACAAATTACTCTACCAATGCTGATCCATACAAAACAAAGTGGTGAGAGGATGACTGTAGGGCAGTGAGGTCCATCCCTCAAAGGTATTCATTTCTAATGTGACTACATTCGAGACCTTGGTGACATGCCTTTTTTTTGGCAGAAATCTGCTTCCTATGTAGTATTCTGAAGTAACATATTGTAATGCCTCAACCAAAACAAGATCTGATGTAGTTTTCTATTCAGCGAGTACAATATTCCCTAAGCAGGAAACAATAACAAACTTTGCAATGCTGTATAAAGCATTAAATAAAAGCTAATTGCCTATGATTTTCTTTAATATACAAACATTTGTATATCTGCAATGACTCATTTGCACAAAATTTAATGGCTGGTTATTTCCCTTTAAGCATGCTTGTTGTACTGTTTTACTTCAATAATTCAAATATGTTTTTAAAAAATACGGTGTACAAGCAAACCCAGTCCATCACTTCTGAATACAATAGCAGGAATCTATCATTCAGATCCTTAAGCCTGAGTGCCTTTTATGAAATCATATCAGATGTGTATCTCAACTCCATGTTCTGCAAGGGATTCTTATCTTTTTTCCCATTCTTGATAGGAAGCAATCAATGATTGGGTCACCTCTTGATAAATAGTTTTCTTCAGTCAGACAGAATACCGATTAACAACAACATCAATTTAAATTTGCATTTCCTGATACCCTTGGAACATGCCAAATAACAGCTTTATCTGCGTGTTCCCTCATTTATTTCCTTTGCTGTTATTTAATTGTCTTTTCCCTTCTTCACATCTTTCTATCTTCCTTCAATTCTCTTCCTTTAATCTTTAATCTCTAATCTGCCCCTTATCTCTCATTCTGTTAAGAAAGTAAATGGACCCAAAGCACTCTTTAACTGATAAAGAAATTGGTTTTTGAAATGTACTCAATGTAGCACTGAAATTACAGCAGCCCATTCATGCACAGGGAGGTCTATAATAAAATGTTAATTATTAATTGAAATTAAAGTTTCCCAGGAAAATAGTGCTAGAAGATCCCTTACATCCATCTCAGGGACCGACTGGACATCAGGTAATTACCTTATCTTAAAGATAGACCTTCATACATACAACTTCCCAACAGTAGTTCATTGGCTCTACATTCTGCTTTGGAGCACTTAGACAACTGCAAGACATGCATCATGCTGCTTTTTATTGATTACATCGCAGCATTCAACACCACCATTCCCTCTGCACTAACATCCAAGCTTCAAAACCTGGGCCTCTGTTCCTTCACCTCCAACTGGATCATTGACTTTCATTGGGAAACTACAGTCAGTGTGGTAATAATTTCCCCTTCTCACTTTCAACACAGAAGTACATGAATGATGTGTGTTAGCCCAATACTCTACTCTCTCTACACACGTCTATGTGGTTAAGCACAGCTTAAATGCCATCGATAAATCTGCCAGTTACACCACTGTTCTTAATAAAACCTCAGATGATACTAAGGAGGCTTCCAGGAGCAAGATCAGCTGGTTAAGAACGTCACACTCATTGACAGCAAGACCAAGGAACTGATCGTGGGCATCGGAAAGGGGAAGTTAAGGGAATACACAAGAGTCCTCATTGAGGAGTCAGCAATAGAAAGGGTGAGCAACTTCAAGTTACTGGGTTCAAAAATTCAAAGTTTCATTTATTATCAAAGTATGCAACTCTGAAATTCTTCTTCTCCAGATAGCCATGAAACATAGATAGAAAAGAACGGCAGTACAATCATTGACCCCTAAGTGCCCCCTCTCTGCTAAAAAAAAAACAAATAAAAACAGAACAGACACATCAACCCTCAAATCCCCCTCCCCCCGTGCAACAAAAAAGAGAAAGATTGGGTGAAAAACACAGAGTATAAAAAAACTATAAGCCTGGAAAAAGAAGTCTATAATCCTAGTCCTTATCCAAAATGCAGAGAACCTGGGTAATGTTCTCCGGGCACAGTGGCAAGCCTTTCTCTCTGTGGCACCAGAATGATCCCTTAGCGATCAAAAGGCACTCTCCCCTCTCCATAGCAGAACAATCCTACCAGTGATCTAAAGGCATTCTCCCTTCTCCATAGCAGGGCAACCCCACCAGTGATCGAAAGGTGGTCTTCCCTCTCCATAGCAGAATGATCTCTCCAGTGATCAAATGGCGGTCTCCCCTCTCTGGCAGCAGAGCGATCACCAGCATTTAAATGGCATTTAAACTTCTGCATTTGCCTGGATGTTTCAATCTCCCTTATCGTTTTAATTGGCAAACAATGGAACTTTAATTGGCCAAATGGAGTTGTACATTGGCTTGTGCCCTGCAGCCTTCTCACCATGAGATTCGCGCACACTGCCTCCATCTCCCAGAATCCTCTTGGAAACTGCAGGGTGCTAAAACACCCAAACAATTTCCAAACAGAAAATCACAAACTCCAACAGTTCCAGAATCACATTCAAGATGAAAAACAAATGACAAAGACATAAAAGAAGTGAAATATATGGTTTCATGATCCATCTAGAAGACGTTGACCAATGGAATGTTGTAGGCAAGCACCATCTTGGCCAGAAGGGCATCAACATCAACATCTCGAAGGACCTGTTCTGAGCCCAACGCATTAATGCAATTATGAAGAAGGAATGCCGCCAGTCCTACTTCATTAAGAGCTTGAAGGTGTTTGTTATGACACCAAAGACTCGAAAAAGTTCTATAGATCTATGGAGGAGATTGGTTGCACCAAGCCTGATCTGTGGCCTCCAATGAACAAGATCACATGAGGCTACAGAGGGTTGTATTCTCAGAAAACCTACCCCACCATCAAGGACATCTTCAAGAAATTAATATATGTTACATCCACTGGTCTATCTTCAACAATGTGTTTTGTTACATCCTCGAAAAATTCAATCTGGCTCATAATACACGATCTGCCCTTGACTAAGTCATGTGTCATATGGTGGACAATGGTTGCGTACCCAAATGCAAGACATAGACACTGAAGTACTAGGAGCTGGACTATGTTTATTAAGAATGCTAGTGAAGCCAAGGAGCGAGGACAAAATGATAACATGAACGTAGATGTAGAGTGACAGATCAGAAATCCTGGACTTGGACTTGGGACTTGAACTTGACAGGGAACTCAGGTCATGACTCGGAATTCAGGTCTTGGCAGGGACTTGGTACCTGGGTCCAGACTTGGCTCTTGACTGGAACTCGGACTTGGCTTGGACTTGACTCGGTCACTTCTTGGACACAGGACTCGGAGCCAGGACTCTTCTTTGACACAGGACACAGTGCTGGGCCTCCTCCTTGGATACAGTACACAGAGCCGGGACTCTTCCTTGGATACAGGACACAGAGTCGAGGCTCTTCTTGGACACAGGACACCAAGCCAGGACTCTTCTTGGACACAGGATACAGAACACAGAACCGGGACTCTTCTTGAACACCGAACACAGAGCCGATCTTCTAGGTGTGGGTTCTGATGGGGGTTCTGACAGGTGACTCATGAGGATGGTCCAGCAAGGAATCGCTGGACCCCAGAGCTATTTATATGCAAGCCCGAAAGGAGAATCAGGTGCCTCAATTAAAGTGCCCAATGGAACAAGGAAAAACAGGAATAACCAGAGTATGGAATCCATAGATCAGACCGTGACATCATGCTAAGTATCTCTAATCAGATTATGTCTCTCCAAATGCTCATAAATCTTGCCTCTCATGATCTTTTCTGACAACTTGCCCACCACTGAAGTAAGACTCATTGGTCTATAATTTCCTGGGTTATCTCTACTCCATTTAATGCACAATGGAACAACATTTACAGCCTTGCAATCCTTTGGTACTTCTCCTGTCCCTATTGATGATAGAGAGATCATTGCCGGAGGCTCAGGAATCTCCTCCCTTGATTCCCACTGTAGCCTAGGGTATACCTCGTCTGGTCCTGGTGAATACTGAAAAAAGGTATTCATTGAGTTCTTCCACTACCTCCTCCAACTCCATGCACGTTTCCACTATCACACCTGATTAGTTCTATTCTCACATGGATCATCTTCTTCCTCTTCATATACTTGTAGTATGCCTTGGGGTTTTCCTTAATCCTGCTTGCCATGGTCTTCTCATGGCCTCTTCTAGGTCTCCTAATTTCTTTCTTGAGCTCCTTCACGGCACCCTTCTACATTTCTAGAGCTCTAACAGTACCTAGTTTCTTGAACCTTTCATAAGCTTTTCTTTTCTTCTTAACTAGATTTTCTTCATCCTTTCTACATCATAGTTCTTTTACCCTACCACTCTTTCGATGCCTCGATCGAACATACCTATGCAGAACACCATGCCAATGTTCCCTGAACATTTGCTACATTTCTGCTGTGCATATCCCTGAGAACATGTGCTCCCAAGTTCCTGCCTAATAGCATCATATTTCACCCTACCCTAATTAAATGTTTTCCCAAATTGTCTGCTCCTATCCCTCTCCAGCACTATGATGAAGGAGAATGAGTTGTGGTCACTACCTCCAAAATGCTCTCCCACTGAGAGATGTGACACCTGACCAGGTTATTTTTTTCCCAAAACCAGATCAAGTACAGCCTCTCCTCTAGATGGCTTATTTACATATTGCCACCTAGAGGAAACCTTCCTGAACACACCAAACAAACTCTGCCCCATCCAAACTCCTTGCTCTAAATAGATGCCAGTTCATATTAGGAAAGTTAAAGTCTCCCATCACAACAACCCTATTATTATTGCACTGCTCTAGAAGTGAAGTCAGAGCCAAAGTAAAAGCAAAAGAGAGGGCATACAAGGAAGCCAGAGCTAGTGGGAAGATGGAGGGTTGGGGACCTTTTAAAAACTTGCAGAAAGAAACTAAGAAGGTCATTCAGAAGGAAAAGGTGAATTATAAGAGGAAGCTGGCGACTAATATCAAAGAAGATACTAAAGGCTTTTTTAAAATATATAAAGAGAGTTGAGGGTACATATAGGACCAATAGAAAATGATACTGGAGATATTGTAACGAGAGATGCAGAGATAGCAGAGGAACTGAATGCGTACTTGGCATTAGTCTTCATAGTGGAAGACATCTGAGTATGGAAGACATTCGAGAGTGTCAGGGAAGTGAAGTTTGTGCAGTGAAAATTACAACTGAGAAGGTGCTCAGGAAGCTTAATGGTCTGAGGGTGGATAAGTCACCTGGACCTGATGGAATGTCACCCTTGAGTTCTGAAGGAAGTAGCTGGAGAGATTGCAGAGGCATTAACAATGATCTTCCAAAACTAGATAGATTCTGGCATTGTACCAGATGACTGGAAAGTTGAAAATGTTATTCCGCTATTTAACAAAGGTGGGAGGCAGCAGAAAGGAAACTGTAGACCTGTTAGCCTGACATCAGTGGTTGGGAAGTTGTTGCAATCGATTGTTAGGTATGAGATTACGGAGTATCTGGAGTCTCATGACATGATAGGCCAAAGCCAGCATGGTTTCCTGAAAGGAAATTCCTTCTTGACTAACCTGCAATTCTTTGAGAAAATTACAAGCAAGGTAGACAAAGGAGATGCAGTAGACGTGGTGTGTTTGGATTTTCAGAAGGCCTTTGACAAGGTGCAACACATGAGGTTGCTTAGCAAGATAAGAGCCCATGGAATTACAGGAAACTTACTAGTGTGGCTGGCCTGCAGAAAACAAAGAGTGGGAATAAAGGGATCCTATTCTGGCTGGTTGCTAGTTACCAGTGAGTTCCACAGGGGTTGGCGTTGGGACCACTGCTAATTATGATGGATGTCAGTGATTTGGATGATGGTATTAATGGACTTGTGGCTAAATTTGCTGATGACACAAAGATAGGTGGAGGAGAAGGTAGTGTTGCGGAAACAAAGAGCCTGCAGAGAGACTTAGATAGTTTAGGGGAATGGGCAAAGAATTGGCAAATGAAATACAATGTGAGAAAGTGTATGGTTATGCACTTTGGTGGAAGAATTAAACTGGTAGTCTATTATTTAGATGCAGATTGAATTCACAATGAAAAGGTGCAAAGGGAGTTGGGAGTTCTTATGTAAGATATCCTAAAGATTAACTTCCAGGCTGAGAAGAAGGCAAATGCAATGTTGGCATTCATTTCTGGAGGTTTAGAATATAAGAGCAAGGATGTGATGTTGAGGCTCTATAAAGCACTCATGAGACCACATTTTTGGAGTATTGTGTGCAGTTTTGGGCTCCTTATTTTGCAAAGGATATACTGACATTGGAGAGGGTTCAGAGAACATTCACGAGAATGATTCCAGGAATGGAAGGGTTACCGTATGAGGAACATTTGACAGCTCTTGGGCTGTATTCCCTGGAGTTCAGGATAATGAGGAAGGATCTCATAGAAACATTCTGAATGTTAAAAGACCTGAACAGATTAGATATGGCAAAGTTATTTCCCATGGTAGAGGATTCTAAGACAAGAGGGCACGACTTCAGGTTTGAAGGACGTCATTTTAGATGGGTTTAGATGGGTTATGCCTTCTTCTGGAAAGGTTTCCCCCCCCCAGGTGGACAACATCTCCACGGAGTATAATCGGCCATCAAGAACACATTAATACCAAGACTAATGACCCTCCGTATCCCCACTGGCAAAGAAACGTCATGGCATGTTTCTCAGTGCCTATGCACCAACTTTGCCATCTGAGAATGAATGCTTTTATCATACATTGGCTGAAGCTCTTTGCCAGATCCCTAAGAATGATAAGATCGTTTTGCTTGGGGACTTCAACGCTAGGGTGGGACAGAACAACACGATATGGGGTGTAGTGCTAGTTAGGCATGGTATTGGCAAGGTCAATGCAAATGGCATGAGGCTACTTACTCTTTGCTCTGAGCATAACCTTACCATCTTCCAGCAGAAAGCAAAATATAAGACCTCGTGGATGCACCCTCGCTCTAAACATTGGCACATGATGGAGTTCATCATTGCGAGACATAGTGACATCAAGGATGTTTTCATCACCCATGCCATGAGAGGTGCAGAGTGCTGGACTGACCATTGTATGATTGTCGCCAAGCTCCATATGAAAGTCCGTCCCCCCTTGTGGCTGCAAAAACCCAATAAAAAGTGGCTAAATTGCAACCACCTGTGAAACACAGAAGCAAGAAGTGAGTTTCAATGCATCCTAGCTGAGAAACCAAGGGAGCTGGAACCTTCTCTGAGTTCAAAAAGTACCATGGAACAACAGTGGACCAATATCAGCTCTGCACTCTATGAGGCAGCAGCCCAATCCATCGGCCATAAGAGCAGAAACCACCAAGACTAGTTTGATGATAACTCAGATATCATCCACAACTTGTTGAAGGACATGCACAAAGTACACTGGACAACTTTAGTTAACCCTTCATCCATCACCATCAGGCGGCATTGGCAGGCAGTTCGTAGGAAAGTGGAAAAGGCAATATGGTCCATACAAAATGAGTGGTGGACTGAAAAGGCGCATGAAATCCAGTCCTTTGCTGATAGTAATGACATGCAGAACTTTTAAAATGCTGTCAAAACCATCTACGGCCCCATAAATTGATGTGTTACTCCCCTGAAAACAGCAGATGGTTAAACATTTCTGAAGAATCAGAATACCATTCTGCTGAGGTGGGCTGAGCATTTTAGACAATAGACAATAGACAATAGGTGCAGAAGTAGACCATTCGGCCCTTCGAGCCTGCACCGCCATTTTGAGATCATGGCTGATCATCTACTATCAATACCCGGTTCCTGCCTTGTCCCCATATTCCTTGATTCCCCTATCCATAAGATACCTATCTAGCTCCTTCTTGAAAGCATCCAGAGAATTGGCCTCCACTACCTTCCGAGGCAGTGCATTCCAGACCCCCACAACTCTCTGGGAGAAGAAGTTTTTCCTTAACTCTGTCCTAAATTACCTACCCCTTATTCTCAAACCATGGCCTCTGGTACTGGACTCTCCCAGCGTCTGGAACATATTTCCTGCCTCTATCTTGTCCAATCCCTTAATAATCTGAAATGTTTCAATCAGATCCCCTCTCAATCTCCTTAATTCCAGAGTGTACAAGCCCAGTCTCTCTAAACTCTCTGCATAAGACAGTCCAGACATCCCAGGACTTAACCTCGTGAATCTATGCTGCACTTCCTCTACAGCCAGGATGTCCTTCCTTAACCCTGGAGACCAAAACTGTACACCATACTCCAGGTGTGGTCTCACCAGGGCTCTGTACAAATGCAAGAGGATTTCCTTGCTCTTGTACTCAATTCCCTTTGTAATAAAGGCCAACATTCCATTAGCCTTCATCACTGCCTGCTGCACTTGCTCATTCACCTTCAGTGACTGATGAACAAGGACTCCTAGATCTCTTTGTATTTCTCCTTTACCTAACTCTACACTGTTCAGATAATAATCTGCCTTCCTGTTCTTACTCCCAAAGTGGATAACCTCACACTTATTCACATTAAACATCATCTGCCAAGTATCTGCCCACTCACCCAGCCTATCCAAGTCACCCTGAATTCTCCTAACATCCTCATCACATGTCACACTGCCACCCAGCTTAGTATCATCAGCAAATTTGCTGATATTATTCTCAATACCTTCAACTAAATCGTTGATGTAAATTGTAAACAGCTGTGGTCCCAATACCGAACCCTGTGGCACCCCACTAGTCACCACCTGCCATTCCGAGAAACACCCATTCACCACTACCCTTTGCTTTCTATCTGCCAACCAGTTTTCTATCCATGTCAATGTCTTCCCCCCAATGCCATGAGCTTTGATTTTACCCACCAATCTCCTATATGGGACCTTATCAAATGCCTTCTGAAAATCAAGGTACACTACATCCACTGGATCTCCCCCCGTCTAACTTCCTGGTTGCATCCTCGCAAAACTCCAACAGATTAGTCAAGCATGATTTACCCTTGGTAAATCCATGCTGGCTCAGCCCACTCCTATCACTGCTATCTAGATATGCCACTATTTCATCCATAATAATGGACTCTAGCATCTTCCCCACCACCGATGTCAGGCTGACAGGTCGATAGTTCTCTGTTTTCTCCCTCCCTCCTTTCTTAAAAAGTGGGATAACATTAGCCATTCTCCAATCCTCGGGAACGGATCCTGAATCTAAAGAACATTGGAAAATGATTACCAATGCATCCGCAATTTCCAAGGCCACATCCTTTAGTACCCCAGGATGCAGACCATCTGGACCTGGGAATTTGTCAACCTTCAGTCCCATCAGTCTACTCATCTCTGTTTCCTTCCTAATGTCAATCTGTTTCATTTCCTCTGTTAACCTATGTCCTTGGCCCATCCATACATCTGGGAGATTGCTTGTGTCTTCCTTAGTGAAAACAGATCTAAAGTACTCATTAAATTCTTCTGCCATTTCTCTGTTTCCCATAACTATTTCACCCAATTCATTCTTCAAGGGCCCAACATTGTTCTTAACTATCTTCTTTCTCTTCACATACATAAAAAGCTTTTGCTATCTTCCTTTATATTCCTGGCTAGCTTGCGTTCGTACCTCGTTTTTTCTGTCCGTATTGCCTTTTTAGTAGGTTCTGTTGTTCCTTAAAAATTTCCCAATCATCTGTCCTCCCACTCACTTTAGCTCTGTCATACTTCCTTTTTTTAATGCTATGCAATCTCTGACTTCCTTTGTCAACCACTGTGTGCCCTTTCCCCCCTTTCAATCCTTCCTTCTCTGGGGGATGAATTGACTTTGCACCTTGTGCATTATTCCCAAGAATACCTGCCATTGCTGTTCCATTGTCTTTTCTGCTCGGATATCTGTCCAGTCAACTTTGGCCAGCTCCTCCCTCATGGCTCCATAGTTTCCCCCGTTCAACTGCAACACTGACACCTCCGAGTTGTCCTTATCCTTCTCAAATTGCAGATAAAAGCTTATCATATTATGATCACTACCTCCTAATGGCTCCTTTACTGCAAGATCGCTTATCAAATCCTGCTCATTACATAACACTAAATCTAGAATAGTCTTGTCCCTGGTCGGCTCTCGTACAAGCTGTTCCAAGAATGCATCCCGTAGGCACTCTACAAACTCTCTATCCTGGGGTCCAGCACCAACCTGACTCTCTCAGTTCACCTGCATGTTGAAATCCCCCATAACTATTGCAACATTACCTTTGGCACATGCCAATGTTAACTCCCTATTCAACTTGCACCCAATATCCATGCAACTGTTTGGTGGCCTGTAGATAACACCCATTTGGGTCCTTTTGCCCTTACTATCCACACAGTTCTATCCACACGGACTCTCCTTCTCCTGACCCTATGCCCCCCCCTTGCAAAGGACTGAATCTCATTCCTCACCAACAGGGCCACCCCACCCCCTCTGCCCACATTTCTGTCCCTACGATAGCACCTATACCCTTGTACATTCATTTCCCAGGTCTGATCTCCCTGCAGCCATGTCTCCGTTATCCCAACAACATCATAGTCACCCATTCGCACTGAGTTTCAAGCTCATCCGCCTTATTTTTGACACTTCGTGCATTCAGATACAGAATTTTTAGCCCATTTCTCCTCTCTCTGTTTGAATCGCTGCCTATTGTGCTTAACCCAGCTCCCCGAACTCCCATCGGGCTATACGCCCCTAGAATTTTGTTGTCCTTCCTAAATTTACCTATTTTTTCAACACATTTAACTCCATGTTCCGTCAGACCATCCCTCTGTACATGTGTCCTCCTTATCACTTGTTCCGCCTCACCTTTCTCTACTACACACTTAATATTCCGGAACCGTGTCGTACCCACGGTTAACACCCTCCTTAATCAGGATTCTGACGCAGACCCCACCATCTTGGACGAACTGCTTGAACTTCCTCCTATCCACGACCTCAGTCTACCACCAACCTTCCAGGAGGTTCTATCATCTGTCCATTCCCTTAAGAACAATTAGTCCCCTGGCACTGACAATATCCCTGCTGAGTTACTGAAGAACGGAGGGTACATGTGTATGTGCACCCTCCACCAGTACATCACCAAGGCCTGGACTGAGGAGAACATCCCACAGCAATGGAGAAATGCACACATCATTGCCATTTATAAGAACAAGGGTGACAAGGCCATCGGCGGCAATAGTAGGGGCATATCACTCCTTTCTGTTGCAGGAGATGTTCTGGCTAAGGTGATGCTTCAGAGGCTCATCAGCAACGTCACCGAGTCAATGCTGCCTGAATCGCAGTGTGGATTTAGGAAGAACAAGAGCACGATTGACGTGATCTTCACAGCCCGGCAGCTTCAGGAAAAGTGCTGGGACCAACATCAGGACCTGTTTATGGCCTTTGTCGACCTCTCCAAAGCATTCAACACTGTGCAAAGAGAGCTCTTATGGGATGTCCTCCTCAGGTTTGGCTGTCCCAGTAAATTTGTTAACATTCTCCGCCAGTTCCACGATGGGATGACTGCTC
This sequence comes from Hypanus sabinus, assembly GCF_030144855.1. NCBI lineage: Eukaryota > Metazoa > Chordata > Chondrichthyes > Myliobatiformes > Dasyatidae > Hypanus > Hypanus sabinus. The sequence continues at coordinate 68,563,238 of NC_082713.1, read as the reverse complement.
GGGTGACCGTAGGAGGACAAGAGTCCGAGCCCTTCCTTGTATGTACAGGGGTGTGTGCTAGCGCCAGTGCTCTTTAACATCTTCCTCTTGTGTGTTACCAAGCTTCTCCACAACGAGATTGAGGACAGCAGCGGTGTGGCAGTGGACGTCAGATTAGATGGCAACCACTTTAACATCAGGAGGTTCCATGCAACCACCAAACTCCATAGGGAGCGGGTCCCGGAGCTGCAGTCTGCAGATGACTGTGCTCTTGTGGCCCCTACTCCAGAGGATCTTCAGACTGTCCTTGCGGTGAGAGTGTACAGTGGGATGGGGCTGACTGTCGACACCACCAAAACAGAAGTGGTTTGGAATGGAGTACCAGTGTCCCACCCACCCTACCTGCCTTCATTGTTGGTGATGAGAAGCTGTCAGTAGTGCCATCTTTCAAATATCTGGGGAGCATTCTCTCTGAGGATAGCGGTATTGATTACGACATCCAGAGCCTCATTAAACAGGCATCAGCTGCCTTTGGGAGACTTCAGCATAGAGTGCTTCAGAACAGGAACCTTCGCCCCTCCACAAAGGTCGCTGTATACCAAGCGGTCTGAGTCACCACCCTCCTTTATAGCTGTGAAGCTTGGGTAACCTGCAGCCATCATGTCAAGTCCTTGGGTAGCTTCCACATAAGCTGCCTTCAGCGCATCCTGGGAATTACTTGGCGTGAGTGGGTGCCTCACACTGAAATACTTGTAAAGAAAAACTGCAGAAGTATTGAGGCCATGATCACTCAGCGTCAGCTGCAGTGGCTGTGGCACGTGATAAGGATGCCCCCATGTCGGCTACCCCGCAGAGTGTTATAGGGCCAGCTAAGTCATGGTCGTCGCTCAGCTGGAGGGCTGAAGAAGCACTATAGGGATCAGGTGAAGAATGCTTTAAGGAAGTGCAAGATCAGACCTGAGGTTCTGGAGGGTGTTGCTGCCGACCGTAACACTTGGCGTAAGCCAAGTACACTAGACTACGTAAGACAACACAAAAACTACACTAGACTACAGACCTACACAGGACTACATAAAGTGCATAAAACAGTGCTGGGCAGTACAATAATTAAATAATAGATTAATAATTAACAAACAAGAGAATAGGCACAGTAGAGGACAAATTTCAATATAATAATAAATGATGTAGATGTCAGTCTAGACTCTGGGTATTGAGAACTCTGATGGCTTGGGGGAAGAAACTGTTGCACAGTCTGGTCGTGAGAGCCCGAATGCCTTGGTACCTTTTGCCAGATAGCAGGAGGGAGAAGAGCTTGTGTGAGGGGTGTGTGGGGTCCTTCAGGAGCTGGAGTCGGCTGCACTTCCCGCAGGTGTAGTCATCAGGGAGACCATCAGGTTCCAAGATTTCCTATGTCTGCAGGAGGACCATTCCCCTGCCATCTCTACCATTCTGCTTGCACTGTACAATGGGCAACCAAGAGGAAATCAGCAATAACGAAATGAAAAACTACCCCTTTTAACCTGCTTCTTTGGCCTCAGCCTTTTTTCGTCAAAGCCCCTTGAGTCAAAATCTGACACTGCTACTTTCACCACTGGCCTACTCCCAACAATGGCAACCCCACATCTCCCTTCTGTACTTTTATTTAAGTCACAGTGCTCTGTTCCATCTGCTGATTGGGCCCCCAGAATGTCCAACATCCACAAGCTCTGCTTTTATACAAGCTTTGCTGACCTGCGAGTAACCTTGTCAAAGTGCTCTGCTCCTGCCGCTGATTGGGCCTCTGGGATGTCTGAACGCCTGCAAAACTCTTCTTTTAAACAAGTTTCACTGACCTGCGAGTAACCTCATCAGAATGCTCTGCTCCCACCATTGATTGGGCCTCCAGAATGTCCAAACACCCATGATGCTCTCCCTTTATACAAACTTCACTGACCCGTGAGTAACCTCATCGTAGTGCTCTGCTCCTGCCACTGATTGGGTCTCTGGAATGGAGCTTCACTCCCTCCATCATCAGGTTTCTGCATGGTCCATGAACCCATGAACAACACCCCATTATTCCTTTATTTCTTTTGCTATTATTTATAGAATTTTATGTCTGCATGATACTGCTGCTGCAATATAACAAATTTCACATCATCTATCGCTAATAATAAATCTGATTCTGATTCACTGTTGCACTATCTTGTTGGCCTAGCCTATGCACTTGAATTACCAGAATAGAACTTGAACCCACAATCTGCGATTTAAATGCATGAGTGCTGCTACTTAAACAGGGCCTGTACTTTCCATGCTCCCTTGTGTTGCAATGTTTGAGGCTTGATTAGTCCTTTAATTACAAGGGCATATATCTGGGGAGTGAATGCAGTCATATAAATTTTACTATCCCATGACATTTGCAGACACCATTATAGGTATTTGCTGTCTCACACTTGAATAAGGAGAGATTAGATTCAAGTCCTACTTCAGAGAATAAGCTCAGACAGCATCACAATTCAGAGGAGTGCCGTACCGTTGCAGGTTCCATTTTTCAAATAAAAGACAAGAGGATTCCTTTGGGGACTTCCTTAAGTGAAGTAAAGCATAACGTAAAGAACAATAATACACAATGTCTTTGCTAACAATTGCCTTTCTTCAAATGTTATTTAAGACAATCGAATTTGCGACATTGCTTTTATGGAATCTTCCTGCATTTTTCTCCATTATTCGATAATGCAGCAATAATAATTTATACAATTGTACTTCATTGACAGGGAAACATTCATGCATTTTGACAGTAGCATAACAGTTAGTGCAATCCCTTTCAGTGCCAGCTATAGGATTGGGTTTGATTTTCACCTGTCTGTAAGGCATTTGTACGTTCTCTCCATGACCACTTGGGTTTTGTCCAGGTGCTCCAGTTTCCTCCCACATTCCAAAGACGTAAGATTCGGGTTAGTGGGCATGCAATGTTGGTGCAGAGAGCATGATGACACTTATGGGCTGCCCAGCGCAATCCTTGCTGAGCCGATTTGATGCAAAAACCTTGCACTTCACTGTATGTTTTGAGGTACATGTGACAAATAAAGCTAATCTTTTACCTTTCTTTGCTGAAATATCTGCAAATATTTCATCACAAAAGACTGATCGAATCATTTTATCTCCAGTTTCATCAATCGCCTAGAGAAGGTCCTTAATATTATTTTTATTTGCTTTGTTGATGACACAACACTTTGTTGGTGAAGGAGTTCAAGTTAGAAGTTAAATTGATAAGTTTGTGGCCTAAGGTAGAAGGAGATGAGTTACATGCATATGCAGCTTAACTCTTTGAGTGATTATGCAGAAAGTTTTGAAGTTAATAACTCATCTCCTTCTACCATAGGCCACAAACTTATCAATCACCCCTGAGGAGTTATTAACTTCAGACTTTCTGCATAATCACTCAAAGAATTGAACTGCATGTGCATGGAACGAGAGCTGTATAACTCAACTCATTCTTAGGCCACAAATTTATCAATCACCCCTGCTGTGGACACTTTCTGGTGATCCAAGATCCGTATGCTCCACAACCGCTGGACTAAGTGTGTAAATGTAGGAGGGGACTATGTTGAAAAACAAATGTGCTAGGTTTTCTAAAATTGACCTTAGGCCACGAACTTATCGATCACCCCTCATATTGTATGTTAGAGTAATTTTTTTATCAGATTATGTCAATGTTGCCAGGTTAGTATGAATAGTCAACCAATTATAATGATAAAAGCTTTGGCTTTCAGAACCTCTTCTAGGACCTTTTCTTCAAGATGTGCAAGATGTAGCAGAGTAATGCAAGTGCCAACCTAAATTATTACAGTTACAATGTACTTAATGCCATCAGGAAAATCTAGAGAGCTCATCTGTCTCAAATTGCAGGAGGGACTCTGTAGGCCAAGCAGCATTTATGGAAAAGAGTAAAGAGTGGACATTTCAGGCTGAGATCCTTCATCAGGACCGGAGAAGCAATGAGAAGTTGGAGCAAGAAGGTGGAAGGGGGTGAAGAAAAGGGTGAAGTACAAGGTGGTAGGTGATAGGTGAAATGGGGAGAAGGAGCAAGGTGAAGTCAAGAGCTGGGAGTCTGATAGGTGAAAGAGATAAAGGGCTGGAGAAAGGGGAATCTGATAGGAGAGGCTCGATGACCTTGGAAGAGAGTCATCCGGTTGGAGGCTATCCAGACGGAATATGAAGCTTTGCCCTCCAGTCTGAGTGTGGCCTCATCGGAATGGTCATGGGAAGTAGAATTGAAGGGGGTGGCCACAAGGTGATCCCTCTTTTTCTGGCACCCCCACTCCAACGGGATCCCACCACCAAGCACATCTTTCCCACCCCCTCACTTCCTGCTTTCCGCAGGGATCTCTCCTGACATGCTCCCTTGTCCATTCATCTCTCCCCACTGATCTCCCTCCTGGCACTTATCCTTGCAAGTGAAGCAAGTTCCACACCTGCCTCTACACCTCCTCCCTCACTACCATACAGGGCCCAAACAGTCCCTCCAGGTGAGGTGACACCACTTGTCAGTCTGTTGGGATCATCTGGTGCTCCTGGGATGGCCTCCTGTAGGTTGGTGAGAGCCGATATAGACTGGGAGACTACTTCACTGATTACCTACATTGAAAAGAGGGATCTCTCAGTGCCACACACTTCAATTCTACTTCCCATTCCCATTCTGGCATGTCAGTCCATGCCTCCTCTACTGCTGAGATGAGGCCACACTCAGGTTGGAGGAGAAACACATTATATTCCGCCTGGGTAGCCTCCAACCTGATGACATGAGCATGGATTTCTCAAACTTCTGGTAATTGCCTCCTAATTCACCATTCCCCACCCCCTTTTCCCTCTCCCACCTCATCTGCCTACCCGTCCATCACCTCACTCTGGTGCTCTGCCCCTTCGCTTTCTTCTATGGTCTTTGACCCTCTCCTGTCAGAATCCCCCTTCTCCAGCCCTTCCACCTATGTCTTTCCCAGCTCTTTACTTCAGTCCTCTCCCGCTCCCAGTTTCACCTCCCTCCTACCACCTTGTACCTTTTCCTCCCGTCCCCCACCTTCTTGTTCTAACTTATCTTTTATTTCCAGTCCTGATGAAGGGTTTCAGCCTGAAACGTTAAGCATTTACTCTTTTCCATAGATGCTGCCTGGCCTGCAAAGTTCCTCCAGCGTTTTGTGCATGCTGCAAGTTAATCTGTTGTTATCACATAGTTCTCAATAAGAGCACGCTGTATGCATATTGCTCCCATATTTCCTACATTACAACACTGACTATACTTCAAAAGTGTTGTAAAGCACTCTAGGGTGTCCTGAGGTCATGGAAAGTGGCATATAAATACAAGTCTTCCTTCCTTCAATAGAAGATTAAACTTCCAACACTGTTGTGAACAATGCAGGTCAAAAATTAAAGAGGCGCAATCAGTAATAGGAGAAAAATCTGTTTGATTTACAGACAATGATCATCCTCTCAGTTAATGAAGAACTCAGCAGGACTGGCAGCATCTATGGAAAAGAATAAAGAGTTGATGTTACAGGCCAAGGCCCTTCATCAAGGCCTGAAACATTGACTCCTTATTCCTTTCCATAGACGTTGTCTCTCCTGCTGAGCACTGCCATCATTCTTTGGGTGTTACTCTGGATTTCCAACATCTGCAGAATCTTGTGTGTTTAGGTAATAAAGAATATGCTTTATATTTGGCTGGAAGCATGATGCTGAGTAAGCTGGTGGTAAGCTACACCGGTGTGAATCCCTGCAGCATCTAGTAACCCTGTGATCTCAGTCTTGGAGGCCAACGTCACAATGTTTTTCAAGAGGGTGAACCCTCACAAGGTGTCAGGCCCTGATGGTGTACTTGAAAGGGCGCTTAAAAACTGTGCCAAAAAACTGGCAGGAGTGTTCAAGGACAACTTTAATCTCCCACTGCTGCAGTCAGAGGTCCCCACTTGCTTCAAAGGTTGACAATCATACAAGTGCCCAAGAAAAGCAGGATGGGTTGCCTCAATGAATGTCACCCAGCGGCACTCACATCTGATGTGATTAAGTCCTTTGAGAGTTCGATCGTGGCTGAAATCAACTCCTACCTAAGCAATGACCTGGACCCGCTAGAATTTGCCTATCGCCACATTAGATCTACAGCAGACATAATCTCATTGCCCCTCTACTTGACCTTGGGTCACCTGGGCAACAGTAATACCTGTCAGGCTGCTGTTTATTGATCACATCTCAGCAGGCAATACAATCGTACTGTGGCAACCCACTTCCCAGCGCACTCGAACCGGCTCACAAATCAGCGCGCGCCGGCATTGAGGCAGGTCCCAAAAAGGGTGCCAAGTCTGCTTCACCAGCAAGGGGAAAAGCCCACACGTGGGATGGGACTGGGAATACACGCCCCCTACAGCATTCCTGCCGGGAGAGGGCGGGATCAGGAAGGCATTAAAGCGAGGCTGCAAAGTTCGAATAAATCTCTTTTGCAACTGCAACTCATCAACTACGTGTCATTATTTCAGCGCTGCATGTAGCACACCGCTACAATTGGTGACCCCAATGGCCCAAACGATATTTGGACTGCAGATGAACGACGCTGCATCTGTTCATGCAGTTTCGTTGAAACTGCCAAGCTTCTGGACACTACGACCTCACCTATGGTTCCAGCAAGCAGAAGCCCAATTCCACATTCGGCAGATAACCTCAGAGGACACACATTACTACTACGTGGTGAGCTCCCTTGACCAGGACACAGCGGCCCAGGTTGAGGAGTTCGTACAGTCTACCCCAGCGGACAGCAAGTACATGGAATTCAAAGCCCTGCTCATAAGGACTTTTGGACTCTCACAGTGCAAGTGAGCTGCCTGCTTACTGCACCTGGATGGTTTGGGAGACAGACAGCCATCGGCTTTGATGAACGAGATGCTGTCCCTGGCCAGAGGACACAAACCCTGCCTCATGTTTGAGCAGGCATTCCTGGAGCAGCTGCCCGAGGACATACGCCTGCTGCTGTCCAATGCGGATTTCAGCGACCCCTGGAAGGTGGCAGCCTGGGTGGACTTGCTGTGGAAAGCCAAGAAGGAGAGTGGAGCGTCCGTCACACAGATCACCAGGCCACGCTCCCAGCAGCAGACCAGACCAGGCCCGGCAGCAGAGCCCACTAACCCCAGAGGGAGGGGTGAGGAGACCAACGAACAATGGTGCTTCTACCACCAGCGGTGGGGCGCAGAAGCCTGCCGCTGTAGCCCACCCTGCAAGATCCCGGGAAATGCCAAGGCCAGCCGCCGCTGATGGCTATGGCGGCTGGCCATTGGGATAGCCTCCTGTATGTGTGAGACAAGCGGTCGGGACGCCGCTTTTTGGTCAACACCAGAGCCGAGATCAGCGTCTTACCTCCGACGAGTTATGACACCCGCAACAGGGCACCAGGTCCCACCCTGAGGGCTGCGAACGGCAGCACAGTAAGGAGCTACGGCACCCATACGGTGCAGCTACAGTTCGGCTCCAGCCAGTTCATGTGGGACTTCACACTGGCCGCTGTAGCCCAACCGCTCCTGGGTGCGGATTTTTTGCGGGCTCACAGCCTACTGATCGACCTGCCAAGAAAGAGACTGGTCCACACCGAGACCTTTCAGACGTTCTCCCTGGGAGAAGCCCAGATGCCAGCCCCACACCTAGACTCCATCACGCTGTCCGTCAACGACTTCACCAGAGTCCTGGCAGATTTCCCATAGGTTCTGGCACCGCAGTTCACGGCAGCCATGCCCAGACACAGAGTACAGCACCACATCCTGACCCAGGGACCTCCCCTCCACGCCCGTGCTCGAAGGCTTCCCCCGGACAAGCTCCGACTGGCGAAGGAGGAGTTCAAGGATGGAGGAATTGGGGATCATACGGCGGTCCAACAGCTCATGGGCCTCCCCCCTGCACATGGTGCCCAAAGCGACAGGGGGTTGGAGACCATGCAGCGACTACCGCAGGCTGAACGAGGCTACAACACCAGACCGCTACCCTGCGCTGCACATACAGGACTTTGCAGCAAACCTGCATAGCGCATGGATCTTCTCCAAGGTAGACCTCATCCGGGGATACGATCAAATCACGATGCATACGGACGACATCCCCAAAACGGCACTTATCACCCCGTTCGGCCTTTTCGAGTTCCTCCACATGCCATTCAGCCTAAAGAATGCCGCACAGACGGTCCAGCGGTTAATGGACGCGGTGGGACGGGACCTGGACTTCGCGTTCATCTATTTGGATGACATCCTCATAGCCAGCAGCAGTCGTCAGGAGCATCTGTCCCACCTCCGTCAACTCTATGCCCAACTGAGTGAATACGGCCTGACAATCAACCCAGCCAAATGCCAGTTCGGGCTCGACACCATTGACTTCCTGGGCCACAGGGTTACTAAAGACGGGGCAACCCCTCTGCCTGTTAGGTAGACGCAGTCCGCCATTTCCCCCGACCCAACACAATCAAATGCCTTCAGGAATTCGTGGGTATGGTAAATTTCTACCACCGCTTCCTCCCTTCAGCTGCCCGAATCATGCGCACCCTGTTCGCCCTGATGTCATGTAAGGGCAAGGACATTACCTGGGACGAGGAGTCTGCCGCTGCTTTCATTAAAATGAAAGAAGCCTTAGCAAACGCCGCGATGCTGGTGCACCCCAGAATGGATGTCCCTACCGCCCTCACAGTGGACGCATCTAACACGACAGTTGATGGGGTGCTTGAACAGCTCATCGAGGGTCGCTGGGAACCCCTGGCGTTTTTCAGCAAACACCTGCGACCACCCAAGCTCAAATACAGTGCTTTCGACCGGGAACTGTTGGCGCTATACCTGGAAATCCAGTATTTCAGGTACTTCTTGGAAGGTAGGCCCTTCACCGCGTTCACAGACCACAAACCGCTTACCTTTGCGTTCACGAAGGTGTCTGATCCCTGGTCGTCCGGCCAGCAGCGCCATCTGTCCTACATCTCCGAATACACAACAGATGTCCAGCACGTCTTGGTAAGGACAATGTTGTGGCGGACGCTCTCTCTCGCTATAACATCCAAGCCCTGTCCCAAGGGGTAGACTATGAAGCATTGGCGGAGGCACAGCAGGCAGACGAGGAGATCCCAAGTTACAGAACCGTAGTCTCCAGTTTCAGCTCCAGGACCTCCCCGTAGGCCCAGGTGAGAGGACCCTACTCTGTGATGTCACCACAGGCCAACCCTGCCCCGTCATCCCGGCAGCCTGGCCGCGGCACGTTTTCGACTCCATTCATAACTTAGCGCACCCCTCCATCAGGACAACTGTCCGGATGGTAGCCAACAGGTTCGTTTGGCACAGACTCCGCAAGCAGGTCAGTGAATGGGCCAAAACTTGCATGCGCTGCCAGACGGCCAAGGTGCTGCGGCACACCAAAGCTCTGCCACAGCAGTTCCATCCCGCTCACCGGCGTTTCGACCACATTCATGTGGATGTCGTGGGCCCTCTGCCAGTGTCGCGAGGAGCGCGGCACCTCCTCACTATCATGGACTGGTTCACAAGATGGCCAGAGGTGGTCCCGCTCACCGACACCACCTCCGAATCTTGCGCCCAAGCACTGATCGCCACCTGGGTATCTCACTTTGGTGTACCAGCCCACATTACCTCCGACAGAGGCGCCCAGTTCACCTCCAGCCTGTGGTCAGCTATTGGCAGCCTTTTGGGGACACAGCTGCACCACACAACTGCCTATCACCCACAGTCAAATGGACTGGTGGAGCGTTTCCACCGTCACCTGAAGTCGGTTCTCATGGCCCACCTGCGAGGACCTAACTGGGCGGACGAGCTTCCCTGGGTCCTGCTCGGAATCCACACGACGCCTAAGGAAGATCTGCACACCTCGTCGGCCGAGTTGGTGTACGGCGCACTCCTGGTTGTCCCAGGAGAGTTCATACCAGCCCCAAGGGGGCAAGAGGAAGTAGCAGTCCTGGGCAAACTACGCAAGAGGCTCGGTAACCTGCCCCCATACCCACTTCACAGCATGGGCAGAACCCGACCTGCGTACCCAAAGACCTGCTAAACTGGAAGTTTGTTTTTGTATGACGGGGCGGACATCGGGCACCGCTACAGCGGCCCTACGAGGGGCCGTTTACGGTGATCAGAAACAATGGGTCCACATTCGTCCTGGACATTGGGGGGAGAGAGGAGGTTTTCATTGTGGACCGATTCAAACCGGCCCATGTGGACTTGGCACAGCCAGTCGAGATTCCGACACCACGGGGCAGAGGCAGACCTCCCAAACAGAGTCCAACCCAGACTGTGGACATTGGGGGGTGTATTGCCGGTTCTGGGGGGGTGTTATGTGGTGACCCACTTCCCAGCGCACTCGAACCGGCTCACAAATTGACGCATGCCGCTATTGAGGCCAGTCCCAAAAAGGGCACTAAGTCTGCTTCACCAGCAAGAGGAAAAGCCCGCATGTGGGACGGGACTGTGAATACGCACCTCTCTACAGCATCCCGCCCGGGGAGGGTGGGAACAGGAAGGCTTTAAAGCAAGGCCGCGAAGTTCGAATATATCTCTTTTGCAACTGCAGCTCATCGACTACGTGTCGTTATTTCAGCGCTGCGTGTAGCACACCGCTACAGTACCATCATTTCTAATCAACAAGCTCCAAAATCTGGGCCTCTGTATCCCCCTCTGCTACTGGATATATGACTTGTCCACCAGGAAACCACAGTCTGTATGGATCAGAATTAACATCTTCTCCTCACTGGCAATCAACTCTGGACACCCCAAGGATGCATGCTCAGCCCACAGCTCTACTCCTTCTCATCAATGACAGTGTGGCTAGGCGCCGCTCAATTGCCATCATAACTGATGACACAACCACTATTGGCAGAATTTCAGTTGGTACTAGGAGGCATACAGGAGCGAGATATATTAGTTGGTTTGGTGGTGTTGCAACAACAACCTTGTACTTAATGTCAGTAAGATCAGGGAATTGATTGTGGACTTCAGGAAGGGGAAGATGAGGGAACACACACTAGTCCTCATCGGCAGTGGAAAGGGTGAGCAGTTTCAAGTTCCTGAGTGTTAGCAGCTCTGAAGACCTATCCTGGACTAAACATACTGATGCAATTACAAAGAAGGCATGGCAGCAGCTATATTTCATTTTGAGTTTGAGGAGAATTGGTATGTCACCAAAGACACTCGGAAATTTCTACAGATGTACCATTTAGAGTATTCTAACTGGTTGCATCACCATCTCGCATGGAGTGGCTACTGCGGAAACTGGAATGGAAAAAGCTGCAGAAAATTGTAAGCTCAGTCAGCTACATCATAGACACTAGCCTCCCTAGCATCCTGTACAGCTTCAAAAGGCAATGCCTTAAAAAGACATTACGGACTTCATTATCCAGGACATGTCCTCTTCTCCTTGTTACCATAAAGGAGGTGGTATAGGAGCCTGAAGACACACACTCAGTGTATCAGGAACAGCTTCTTCCCCTACACCATCAGAATTCTAAATTGACAATGAATTCATGAGCACTACTCCTCTTTCCCTCTCTTTTTGCACAGTTAATTTAATTCTTTTATATACACTTCTTGTTACGATTTATAATTTTTAAAATTCTTATGTACTTTGATGTACTGCAGCTGCAAAACAGCAAATGTTATGACATATGTCAGTGACATTAAACCTGATTGTGGATGTGAACCATCAACAGTTGCAGGAGACTATTATAACGGAAGGCCAGAAGGTACATGATGAACTCTCCAGAATATGTAAAATCAGAGTTGGCAATCCAAGGAATGAATGCTGCATCTATATACCAGAACTTAGACGGACAGGGTCTGATAAGGAGGTATCAGCACACTTTAGTGTGTTGGTGCAAAAATGAAGCCGCTGCAGAAAAGTACTGGTATATACAAAGCAGCTTCTTTATTTGACAAGGTATAGCAGGCATCATATGGAGACGCTTTTGGTCAAAAGGTCTCTCTGGCCCAACGTGGGGTTGATATTTCATGTGCTTAATAGATAGACAATAGACAATAGACAATAGACAATAGGTGCAGGAGTAGACCATTCAGCGCTTCGAGCCTGCACCACCATTTTGAGATCATGGCTGATCATCTACCATCAATACCTGGTTCCTGCCTTGTCCCCATATCCCTTGATTCCCCTATCATAAGATACCTATCTAGCTCCTTCTTGAAAGCATCCAGAGAATTGGCCTCCATTACCTTCTGAGGCAGTGCATTCCAGACCCCCACAACTCTCGGGGAGAAGAAGTTTTTCCTTAACTCTGTCCTAAATGACGTACCCCTTATTCTCAAACCATGGCCTCTGGTACTGGACTCTCCCAGCATCTGGAACATATTTCCTGCCTCTATCTTGTCCAATCCCTTAATAATCTTATATGTTGCAATCAGATCCCCTCTTAATCTCCTTAATTCCAGCGTGTACAAGCCCAGTGTCTCTAACCTCTCTGCATAAGACAGTCCTGACATCCCAGGAAACATCAAAGGACAGTTCCATATTTACAAAGAATGGACAATGCTTTCTTTGACTCTACTAACAAACTTCACACCTCCCTCTTCACTTGCACACCATAGACGTTCAAGTAAATTTTAGTCAACATTGTCTGGTCTGAGATATATGGCTGTTAGGAACCCATAGTTCAGAGCTGCACTCCAAATTAAATCCACAATATATATTCAGATTTGAAGTCTGGTAGCCAAAGTCATTTGCTAAACGTAAATGTGCTAAACCCAAACATTGTTCTCACATGAGCATGGTAATGGCTTGGTGAATGTTGATCTTTCATTCATCCTGTTATAGTTATAAGTCTATAGAATTACTGAGTATACTGACAAGGAAATGAATCTCAGGGTTGTATACGGTGACATATATGTATTTTGATAATAAAATTTACTTACTTTGAACTTTAAATCAGGCATGATGAAGTTTTTAGAGTTTTTTGAAGCAGTACCCAGAAAGCTAGATAAGGCTAGGGCTGTGGATGTTGTCTATTTTGACATTTGCAAGGCTTTTGACAAGGTCCCATGTGGTAGGCTTGTCTGAAAGGTTTAGCCTCATGAAATCCAGGGAAGCTAATTAGGTGAATTCAAAGTTAGCTCAGAGGTAGGAAACAGAGAGTAGTGGCTGAAGGCTGTTTCTCGAAATGAGGACTGCTGACTCATGGTTTGCTAGAGGACTCGTTGTTAGCACCCTTGTTATTCATTGCTTATATGTGACTTGGATGAGAAGGTGCAAGGCTTGATCAGTAAGATTGTAGATGACTCAAAATTAGTAGGTGTTATTGATAGTGAAGAAGCTTAGCATAGATTACAGGGGAATCTTGATCATCTAGAGAAGGTGTGGCTAATGGATTTCAATGTGGTAAAATAATGCAATTTGGAAAATCAAGCCACCGTAGGACATTTTATGAATGGTAGGACATAGGGAGTGTAATGGAAAAGAGGGACTTGGCAATATAAGTCCATCTATTCCATTACTTAGGAACACACATTTCATTGAAAGTGGCATCACAAGTAGACAGGTAAAAGGCATTTAGCATTTCAATCAGTCAGAGTATGGGAGCAGGGACATAACGTTGAAGTTGTATAAGTCATGGGCAAGGCTACATTTGGAGTATGTATTCAAAGCAGGTCACCCTGTTATAGAAAATATGTGGTTAAATTGGAAAGAATGCAGAAAAGGTTTACAAGGATGTTGCCAGCACAAGAGGGCCTCAGTTATAGGGAAAGTTTGACAAAGCTAGGAATGTAGGAGAAAGAGTGGCAACCATACAGAATTATGAGAAACATAGTTAACAGTCTTTTCCCCAGGGTAAGTGAAACCAAAACTAGAGAGAAATAGATTTAGTGTGAGATGGGCAAGAATTAGAAGAGAATGGGGAGGGGGGTTATTTTTTCAAGCAGAAGATGGTGTGTACAGTATATTGAATGAGCTGCCAGACAAAAAATAGTTGAAGCTGGTAGCATTTAAGAAGAAGTTGGATAGTTTCACTGTGGGTCATGGGGGGACAGTGGTGGTCAAACACAAGAAATTGGATCTAGTTGGGTAGGAACTGTCGTTGATATGGACTGACTGGGCCAAAGGGCCTATATCCATGCTCTACTGTTCTATGACTCTTTATGGCAGTATTTTTCCCTGTAGATCTCAAAAAAAAATTGCCATGTTTCCCACAGCCACAATCTTTGTCCACTTGATTACAAGGGTTTAAGAATATAACTAATTAATAATCAGTGAAAAATATTGATGGATTATGCATTGAACCAAGAGATGTCTTGCTGTTGTACCTCAGTACCTGCATAATTTCCTCACTGTAAACCAGGGTAGATTTTTAGTGTCTGTGGTTATTGTTACCTCCAGCTATAGGTTTTCTTACTCCACTTAAAAACGAGAAAGAAAAGATTTCCATGCAGAGCAAGTAATGTTGTATTAGGAGTTTGCCCAAAGGCTCTGATTAAGAAAGGCTCACAACAACAATGATAACAGATGTGAGGCATCGCGGCCTAATCACTCAGTATGTGCGCTTGTTTCTTACTGGCAAGTTATGAATTGATGGATACTTTTGGTAATTATTGGATGATTAGTCTTGAAACAGTCCACTTGCAAAAAAAAGTTGAACTTGTACATATTTTATTACTTTGTAATGGACAACTCCTATGTAAATATTTAGACAGATTTATCCAGTCTTACACAAAACTTACAAATCATCATTTAATGTTTTTTCAGTGTTTGATGGTAATGTCACAATGCAAAATGATAGAAGCACGGAGTACTGAATTACAGTGACATTGCCAATGTCTATTCATTCACCAGTAAAGTTTGCATTTAAAATGTGCCTAACCTGTAATTTAACGCTCAACATGAGGTATAATGGAATCCGCAATGAGAATCCTTGGGCTTGAGGCACTGATTACAAGCCATTCATTAGTCATCAGGTCAGCCAACTGGGGAGATATAAATTGTATCCCAGGGTTTCTCATCCCATCTTCTCAATTACTGGAAATGGCAGTTGTAAAGCAGAGATGTGAATTTTATTGTGACTTTCCGTCTAAATTAGTGTTGGCAACTGTTCCTTAGTAACCATAAGTAACACATTAAAAACTAATTATTTTCCTTAATTACTGTTTTGTGTCAAAGAAAAATATTGGCCTACAGATTATTGTGTCTTGTGCTAAACAGGAGTTAACGGAGCCCTGTTTAAGCTGTTTGATTGTTGATGCATTGTTTCATATACTTAAGGTGCTGGGGTAAGATTTGTCTTAATGGCTATTATTGTAACTTATGAAAGAGTAAAATCACTAACAGCAACTAGTACTTAAATACGATAAACAAACATAAAACCCTTGAAATAACAAATAACATGCCCAGGATTCATATTTACAGCAATAATACATTCAATAGGATCTGCTAGACACAGAGAGGAAAGCAAAGCTTATTTATTGCTTTATTACTTGAAGCTGTGATGAAGGGAAGTGCTGATTGTGAATGATTAATCCCAAACACTGTCCTTTACTACACATGCATTTTGAGCTTAAAAAGTACAAGAAGAGTTTGGAAAACGACAATGCTGCGCCCAGGTCAACGAGTATTTTATGTATCAAATAAGCACAAGAAAGACATCTTTCCTAGATTTTACTTATTTAAACAACACACACAAAATGCTGGTGGAACACAGCAGGCCAGGCAGCATCTGTAAGGAGAAACACTGTCGACGTTTCGGGCCAAGACCCTTCTCCTTAAAGATGCTGCCTGGCCTGCTGTGTTCCACCAGCATTCTGTGTGTGTTGTTTGAATTTCCAGCATCTGCAGATTTCCTTGTGTTTACTTATTCAATCCTGGAAGATGCTACACAATATAATAGCTTCCCAGATGGAAACATGAATTGGTTTTCCGTCCATGATTAGGGAAATGCAAGATTTCAATGCGTGGATAACCTGAGAACATAGGAGATCCAAGAGAAAAACACATCCATATAAGCATTCTCCAGTGAGCAACTAAATGTCCAAAAGTGGGATCCAGATGAAGGAAGAGATCTGGACTCAGGAAGAAATGGCTATATATTGAAGAAAATTATCCAGCCAATCACTTACATAATATTGGACACACAGTACAGATTGTAGAGTAACAATCAGTGGTCAAGCAGCATCTCTGTCAGGAGAGGGATTATAGAAATAGGTGCAGAAGTAGACCATTCAGCCCTTCGAGCCAGCATCGCCATTCAATGTGATCATGGCTGATCATCCACAATCAGTAACCCGTTCCTACCTTCTCCCCATATTCCTTGACTCTGCTATCTTTAAGAGCTCTAACTCTTTCTTGAAAGCATCCAGAGAATTGGCCTCCACTGCTTTCTGAGGCAGAGAATTCCATAGATTCACAACTCTCTGGATGAAAAAGTTTTACCTCAACTCTGTTCCAAATGACCTACCCCTTATTCTTAAACTGTGGCCTCTGGTTCTGGACTCCCCCAACATCAGGAACATGTTTCCTGCCTCTAGCGTGTCCAATCCCTTATTAATCATATGTTTCAATCAGACCCCCTCTCATCCTTGTAAATTACAGTGTATACAAGCTCAGTCGCTCCAATCTTTCAACGTATGTCAGTTCCACCATTCCGGGAATCAACCTCGTGAACCTACGCTGCACTCCCTCGATAGCAAGAATGTCCTTCCTCAAATTTGGAGACCAAAACTGAACACAATACTCCAGGTGTGGTCTCACCAGGGCCCTGTACAACTGCAGAAGGACCTCTTTGCTCCTATACTCAACTCCCCTTGTTATGAAGGCCAACATGCCATTAGCTTTCTTCACTGCCTGCTGTACCCGCATGCTTACTTTCAGTGACTGATGAACAAGCACACTTAGATCTCATTGTACTTCCCCTTTCCCTAACTTGACACCATTCAGATAGTAATCTGCCTTCCTGTTCTTGCCACCAAAGTGGATAACCTCACATTTATCCACATTGGGGTCCGCTTTGCGGTACCCCACTAGTCACTGCCTGACATTCTGAAAAGGACCCGTTAATCCCTACTCTTTGTTTCCTGTCTGTCAACCAATTTTCTATCCATGTTAGTACTCTACCCCCAACACCATATGCTCTAATTTTGCCCACTAATCCCCTATTTGGGACCTTATCAAAGGCTTTCTGAAAGTCTAGGTACACTACATCCAGTGGCTCTCCCTTGTCCATTTTTATAGTTACATCCTTAAAAAATTCCAGAAGATTAGTCAAGCATGATTTTCCCATCGTAAATCTATGCTGACTTGGACCGATCCTGTTACTGCTATCCAAATATGCCGTTATTACATCTTTTATAGTTGACTCTACCATCTTCCCCACCACTGATGTCAGGCTAACTTGTCTATAATTCCCTGTTTTCTCTCTCCCTCCTTTTTTAAAAAGTGGGATAACATTAGCTATTCTCCAATCCTCAGGAACTGATCCTGAATCTCTAGAACATTGGAAAATGCTTACCAATGCACCCACGATTTCTAGAGCCACCTCCTTAGGTACCCTGGGATGCAAACCATCAGGTTCTGGGGCTTTATCAGCTTCAGTCCCATCAGTCTACCCAACACTATTTTCTGCCTAATGTGGATTTATTTCAGTTCCTCCATTACCCTAGGCCCTCTGGCTACTATTACATCTGGGAAATTGTCTGTGTCTTTCCTAGTGAAGACAAATCCAAAGTACCTGTTCAACTCGTCTGCCGTTTCCTTGTTCCCCAGAATAAATTCACCTGTTTCTGCCTTCAAGGTCCCAAATTTGGCCTTAACTAATTTTTTCCTCTTCACATACCTAAAGAAGCTTTTACTAACCTCCTTTATATTCTTGGCTAGCTTATCTTAGTACCTCATCTTTTCTCCCTGTATTGCCTTTTTAGTTATCTTCTGTTGCTCTTTAAAAGTTTCCCAATCCTCTGGCTTCTCGCTCATCTTTGCCATGTTATACTTCTCTTTTATTTTTATACTGTCCTTAACTTCCCTTGTCAGCTACGGTCACCCCCTACTCCCCTTAGAATCTTTCTTCCTCTTTGTAATGAATGGATCCTGTACCTTCTGTATTATTCCCAGAAATACATGCCATTGTTGTTCCACTGTCATCCGTGCTAGGGTATCCTTCCAGTCAACTTTGGCTAGTTCCTCCCTCATGGCTCCAGAGCCCCCTTTGTTCAACTGTAATACTGACACTTCCGGTTTTCCCTTCTCCCTCTCAAATTGTAGATTAAAACTTATAATATGATGGTCACTACCTCCTAATAGCTCCTTTACCTTGAGTTTCCTAATCAAATCTGGTTCATTACACAACACAAGATCCAGAATTGCCTTCTCCCTAATAGGCTCCAGTACAAGCTGCTCTAAGAATTCATCCTGGAGGCACTCCACAAACTCCCTTTCTTGGGGTCCAGTACCAACCTGATTTTCCCAGTCTACCTGCATGTTGAAATCCCCCATTACAACCGTAGTATTACCTTTGCGACATGCTAATTTTAGCTCTTGATTCAACTTGCACCCTATATCCAGGCTACTATTTGGCGGCCTGTAGATAACTCCAATTAGGGTCTTTTTGCCCTTACAATTTCTCAGTTCTATCCATACTGACTCTGCATCTCCTGATTTTATGTCACTTCTCGCAAGGGACTGAATTTCATTCCTCACCAGCAGAGCCACCCCACCCCCTCTGCCCACCTGTCTGTCCTCTCGATAGGACGTACAGCCTTGAATATTCATTTCCCAGCCCTGGTCCTCTTGCAGCCATGTCTCTGTTATTCCTACAACATCATACTTGCCAATTTCCAACTGAGCCTCAGGTGCATCCACTTTATTTCTTATACTTCGTGCATTCATATATAATACTTTTAATCCATTACTCCCCTCGCTTCTCACATCGATCCCTATTGCACTTGGCCATACACTACGATCCCTTCCTGAGCTTTCTGCCTCTTTAATTCTGTTGTCTTTCTTTACTTTTCTATTTCTCTCTTTCCCTTTAAATCCATCCTTACATTTCCAGTTCATCTCCTCCCCTCCAAATTATTAGTTTAAACACACCAGTGTAGCAGTGACAAACCTGCCTGCCAGAATGCTGGTCTCCCACCTGTTAAGGTGCAACCCATCTCCTTTGTACAATTCATCCTTACCCCAAAACAGATCCCAGTGGTCTAAGAATCTAAAACCCTGCTTGCCGCACCAGCTCCTCAGCCACACATTGAGATCCCATATCTCCCTGTTCCTGTCCTCACCAGCACGAGGAACTGGAAGCAAACTGGAGATAACCACCCTGGAGGTTCTGCTTTTCAGCCTTCTTCCGAGTTCTCTGAAGTCACGCTGCAGAATTTCTTTCATCTTCTTCCCGACATCATTTGTGCTGACATGCACTACCACTTCCGGCTGTTCACCCTCACCCTTGAGGATGCCCTGCAATCGGTCCATGACATCCTGGATCCTGGCACCAGGGAGGCAACACACCATCCTTAAATCCCGCCTGTTGCCTCAGAAACACTTATCTGTACCTCTCAATATGGAGTCCCCTACTACCACGGCTCTGCCTGATGTATGTCTCCGGCTTTCCCTCAGTGCCAAATTTTGACTCACAGACCTGTCCGCCTCTCAGACTGGCAGTGTCTTTTGTCCTGACAGCTTCCAAGAGGATGAACCTGTTTTCAAGAGGGATATCCCCCAGGGTCTCCTGTACTTCAAGCATCCATCCCTTCCTCATCGTCGACCCATTCTCTCCTCCAGTATCTTCCGTGTAATGATCTCACTGTTGCTCCTGTCCAGAAAACTCTGAGGTCATCCAGTTGCCTCTCCAGTGCCTCAATCAACATGGTCCTTCAGGAGCTGAACATGGACACACTTTTCACAGTTGTAGTAGCCAGAGGCACCATCAGTGTCCCTGACCTCCCACATCAGGCAAGCATCACACTGAATCAGTTTACCTGTCATCTCTTCACCACCTCTCACCCTCTCCAACTGTGGCATCATCTCCTCCCTCAACCTCCTCGCCAAAGACTCGCGCTTTTCTCACAAGGTACTTCCCTCGACAAGGCCGCTCCCGGAGTCAAAACCTCAAAGCTCCACTCCTTTACTGGCCCATTCACTCACTGGCTGCTCCACTTGAGCTACCCCTCTATTTATTTGTCTGAGTTTTTAAAACTGCTTGGTCACCTGACCTCGATTGCCCTATCAGCTGCTTTCTGCTGAGTCTGAGCTATTCAAATCTTGAATTGTCTAATTAACTGCTTTCTGCTGTTTTTTGCTTGAATTATCGACAGTCAAAACCCTGCTCCATGTCCCCGAAGCCTGCTAGAAAAGCCATGCCTCACAGATCCATCAACCAAAATTTAATTCTTATCTCTTGTGCTGTCTGTGTGGAGTTTGCACATTCTTCCAGTGACTGTGTAACTTTTCTCCACATTCTTATGTCAATGAATAGGTCTGCGCAGATAAGTGTGTGCCTAAGAATATGTACTGTACATTCCTAAAACAAAAAGCACAGATGAACCAGGAATTTTGCAGTCTGCTGTGGGCTAAATCTGTGGCATTTAGATCAGGTGACCTAATCAGGTGAACAAGAAAACCAAGAATGACTTGTGGATCGCTATTTCCAGAGCTAAGAAACAATTCCAAATGAGGTTGGAGGTGGCATCTGATGCACGCCAACTCTGGCAGGGTTTGCAGGCCATTACTTCCTACAAAGAGAAATCCAACGTCATGAATGGCAGTGACACTTCACTACCAGATGAGCTCAATGCCTTTTATGCTTGCTTTGAATGGGAGAATAAAACTAAAACTATGAGGATCCCTGCAGAACCTGGTGACCCTGTCAGTCTGTATTACAGGAGGATGAACTTTCGCAAGGCTGCAGGTCCCAATGGAGTACTAGGTAGGGCTCTAAAAACCTGTGTAAACCAACTGGCTTCAATCTCTCACTGCTACGATCAGAATAATCCACCTTTTTCAAAAGGGCAACACTCATACCAGTGCCCAAGCGCCGTGTGAGCAGCCTTAACAACTATTGGCCACCACACCACATCTATGGTGATGAAATGCTTTGAGAGGTTGGTCATGGCTAGAAGCAACTCTTGCCTCAGCATGGACCTGGATCCACTGTAGTTGGCCTATCACCACAATAGGTCTACAGTGGACATGATCTCAATGGCTCTCTACACAGCCTTAGATCACCTGGACAATCACCTTTCCATCAAGATGCTATCATTCACTACAGCTCAGCATTTAACACCATCATTCCTACAGTTCTGATGGAAAAGCTACAGAACCTGGGTTTCTGTACCTCCCTCTGCAACTGGATCCTCAGCTTTCTAACTGAAGACCACATCTGTGCAGATTGATAATGACATCTCCAGCTCGCCGACAAACAACACTGGTGCACCTCAGAGATGGTGCCACTTCTTTACTCTTTCTACACCCATCACTGTATGGCTATGTCTATTTTAAGTACCATCTATAAATTTACTGATGATACAACCATTGTTGGCAGAATCACAGATGGTGACAAGAGGGTGTATAGGAGCAAGATATGCTAACTAGCTGAGATGTGTTGCAATAAAATCATCCACACGGTGTCAGTAAGGCCGAAGAGCTGATTGTGGACTTCAGGAAGGGTAAGACAAGGAAACACAAACCAATCCTCATGGAGTGATCAGAAGTGGAGAGAGTGAGCAATTTCATGTTTCTGGGTGTCAAGATCTCTGAGGATCTAACTTGGTCCCAACATAGTGATGCAGATATAGAAAATGAGTTTAAGGAGATTTGATCTGTCAGCTGAAACACTAAAAACTTCTACAGATGTACCATGGAGAGCATTCTGACTGGCTGCATCACGTTCTGACATGGTGGGGGGTGGGGGGGGGGGGGGGAGGTGGTGGTTGAGGTCTACTGCACAGGATCGTAGAAAGCTGCAGAGAGTTGTAAAATTGGTCAGCTCCAACATTGGTACTAGGCTCCACAGTATCCAAAACATCTTCAAGGAGTGGTGCCTCAGAAAAGTGGCTTCCATCATCAAGGACCCTCAGAACCCAGAACATGCCTTCTTCTCATTGTTCCCATCAGGAGGAGATACAGAAGCCTCAAGGCACACACTCAGTGATTCAGGAAGAGCTTCTTTTCCTCTGCCAGCCGATTTCTAAATGGACACCACCTCACCTCTTTTTTTAAACTTCTAGGGTTTTTGCGCTATTTGTCTTAACTGTTTATTATGCATGTATATACTTACTGAAATTCAGTTTTAAAATTTATTTGTCATGCATTGCATTGTACTGCTGCTGCAGAGTTAACAAAGTTCACAATTTCATATTAAAACCTGATTCTGCTCCCAAAGATGTGTGGGTTTGCAGAGTAACTGGCTCTTGTAAATTGTCCCAAATATACAGGCGAGCGATAGAATCTGAGAGGAGTCAATGAGCATGTGGGAAGAATAAAATGGGATTAGTGCAAAGAGCTGTTTGTCAGCTCAGACTCAGTTGTCAGAAGAGCAATTTAATGCCATATGAATCTATGATTCTTTGAATAAACTGAGGAAGGTGAAGTGGAGACAGAAGAGCTTGCAAGTGCTGTAATTACATTCTATCTGCGTTTCATCCTTCCCTTACCTGGTTCCACTTATGACCTGCCTTACTTCTCAGATTGAAGCACCTGCAGCCTCTTGCTTCTGCTGATCATCTTCCAGCCTCTGTCTCTACCCCCATCCTCTATTCCCAATAACTGGCTCCATCTAGCCCTTTTTTGCACTCTCTAGGGTTGAAGGCACGTTCTGTTGGGTGGAAATGGGCAATTTCCATGTGCTTTCTCTCCCCATCCCTCCTTTCCTCCCCAAGATCCAACAATTAGGGGTTGGGCGGATCTGAACAGTGCTGGGAGTGGTGGGCAGATTTACCCCACTCCCTTGATGAGTCAGTGAGGCTAGCTGGTGGGTGCTCTTCCCTGCCTTTCACACCTGCTTCTGTGTTTCTCTTCCAGACATTCCATCTACTGGGATCTGCAGCAAAAAAGACCAAGCTGCTGGGGTTTCAAGGCCGAGTTTATTGTCAGATGCACAAGTACATGTATGTACAGGTGCAATGAAAATCTTACAGCAACGTCACAGGCACATAACATCCTTCACAAGAAAATTGTAAATTATGCACAATTTTTACAAAAAAGAGCACAATTAAATCCATAAAGTGGCTATACTGTTACTGTGTTTTGGTAATATGCATTATGCCAATTGGCTCAAGAATCAAAGGCTAAAGGGAAGTTGTTGTTCTTGAACTCAGGCTTCTCTATCACATGTCTGGTGGTGGCTGTCAAGATGGCATAGCCCAGGGGTTGGGGATCTTTGATGATAGATGGCGCTTTCTTCAAAAGAGACTCCTACAGATACTACTGATGGTGGAGAAAGATGTGCCAGTGATGTACAGGGCTGAGTCCATGAATCTCTACTACTTCTTACAATCTTACATTTCACTTATCTTGAATAATAGAGGTGATCTCATTCTGATTTCACTGGAAGGCCTGTTATCAGGGGACTTCTTTCGATTGATACCACATTAAGAGTTACAAAAGACTGGCTTGTGATGGTATTGTGTTTGCTGACCGTGAAGTTGGAAACTTAACAAAGACCTTAAGCCATATGGGATATAAACAGCCAAGAGTAATCTCACTAAAGGGAGACTAGACTGTAACTACCCTATTTTCAAAGATTAATTCACTTTCCTCTTCATTCTCCTCGGTGAGGTTAGTTGTCAATATCCACTATTCAAGTGGTAGATCCCTTCTTCCTACCAAGGAAAAGATACTTAGCAAAGAAAGTAGTTTAAAACACAATTGATTTATTTTCAGTGATACAAAAATCCAAAAATTTTTAAATCCAAGTATTCTTAAAGCACATTTAAAACTCACAAAGGATTTCTATCTTAAACATTTCCAAATTACAAACAATTTCTAAAACACAAAGTGTGCCCAAATTACAAAGGCAAAGGATTTCCAAAATACAGCTACAATCCCTATAAAATAAAAAGACATACTGAAAATGCAGGAAAACAAGTTGTCTATTGTAGAAATTGAAATTAAAGGAATGGATTCTAGTTCATCCCTTGTTTCTCTTATGTTTCTTGATGTACCCTACCCCATTCCTCATAAGCCTAAATTGCTCCCTACATTTATACCCTTTCTCTACCTCTTGGGTGACTTCATATACATGTAATATTTCCTCAAATACTGTTTTTACACAAATGATCCAATAGCTTCTCGGAGACACAGTTTTCAGGAAATGGTGTAAAGCTAAATTCTTTGAGTACATAATCATCCCAACATTAATAGATCAATTATTTGATATACCAAGTGATTTGTTTTCAGCTGGTCTGCAAGCTTCCTTGAACTAAGCAACCAAGTAAACTCATTTTTTTGAAAAAAACCAAAATAAACAACCATTACCTTAAACACAAGAATTTCTGCAGATGCTGGAAATCCAAAGCAACACACACAAAATGTTGGAGGAACTCAGCACGTCAGTTAGCATCAATGGAAATGAATAAACAGTTGATGTTTCAGTCCAGGGCAGATACTGCATCTGGAGCAGCAATAACCAGGTAATGTTAGCTAGCATCTTTTTCTCATGGAGAGAGTTTCTGCAAAGCTGCTATAAAGAAAATACTTTGTTTTAACTTCAAACTGATTACTATTTTCCATTTCTATTTTAATAACTGAAGATTGACTCTCATTTACAACCAGAAAAGCAATATTAATTGGAAGTTTACTTACAACTGTTTGATCTTACAGGTGACAGCTGCTGTGTTTAGAAAGCAAGTTTTTCAAACAAACTAAGGACCTTAGGAAGTGAATATCCATCTCAGGTTCATGTACCACTATGTCATTGAGTGATCCTTTGACCACAGTAGACTTCAGATTTCAGGCTGCTAAGAGTAATGGTGGGATTTAAGAGGCTTTTAGATAGATGGATATATATGTAAGGAATGGAGGGATATAGATCATGTGCAGGCAAAAGACATTTAGTTTAATTTGGCATTGTGTTCAGCAGAACATGATGGGTTTTTCTGAGCTGTCCTGATCTATGTTCTATGGTTCGACACTGTGACATCACCCAAATCTGGTAAGTGTGTTATCAGTCCTTTCCGAGCATCAGATGGGCTTAGTGTAAGATTGGAGTGGATAGGTGTTTGCTGGTTGCATTGAATGCATTGGTGCAAAGGGCCTACTTTCATGCTAGTCTCTTTCCTGTAATACCATGGCTCTTAACTTGTTAAGCAGTATCGTGTATGGCAACTTGTTAAGGGGTTTCTGAAAATCCGAGTACAGAACATCTACCAATTCTCCTTTGTCTATCCTGCTTGCTATTTCTTCAAAGAATTCTAACAGATTTGTCAGACAAGATTTTCCCAGATGGACACCATCCTGACTTCGGTTTACTTTATCATATGCCTCCAAGTATTCCAAAACTACATCTTTAACCATCTTCACATATCTAGCTAAGAAGAATGCTTATGTGAGAATGCTGTTCTTGGACCACAGTTCGACATTCAACACCATAATTCCCTCCAGGCTCAACAGGAAGCTCGGAGACCACGGCCTTGACCCTGCCTTGTGCAGCTGGTTCCTGTACTTCCTGTCAAATCACCGGCAGGTGTTAAGAGTGGACTCCCTCACCTCCACCCCTCTGACTCACCACACAGGAGCTGCTCAGTTGTGTATTAAGTCCCCTCCTATACTTTGTAAAGCCATGAATGTGTTGCCACCCACAGCTCTAATCTCCTAATTAAATTTACTGATGACACTACGCTGATTGGCCTTATCACAAACAATAATGAGGTGGCCTACAGGGAAGAAGTCATCTCTCTGACACAGTGGTGTCAAGAAAACAATTTCTCCCTCAATGTTGCAAAAGCAAAGGAGCTTGTTGTGGATTACAGGAGGAATGGAAACAGGCTAACACTTTTTGACATCAACGGATCTGGGGTTGAGAAGGTAAACAGCTTTGAGTTCCTCAGCATCCATATCACCGAGGGGCTTACATGGACTGTACACACCAGCTGTGTGGTGAAAAAGACACAATAATGCCTCTTTCACCTCAGATGGTTGAGGAAGTTTGGTATGGGCCCAAATCCATATTTGCCAAGTGCTAACATGAGGAAATCTGCAAATGCTGGAAATTCAAACAACACACACAAAATGCTGGTGGAACACAGCAGGCCAGGCAGCATATATAGGGAGAAGCACTGTCGACGTTTCGGGCCAAGACCCTTCGTCAGGATTTTCCACCAGCATTTTATTTGCCAATTGCTCTTATTTTCACCCTTACTGGCACATGGCACAGGCAGCAATGCAGAGATAACTACTCTGGCAGTCCTGCTTTTCAGCTTTTTACCTAGCTCCCTAAAATCTCTCTTCAGGATCTCCTCTCCTTTCTTCCCTATGTTATTGATGCCAATATGTACCAAGATATCTGGCTGCTCACCCTCCCCCATGAATCAGATTCAACACATTCCTGACCCTGGCACTTGGAAGACAATATACAGTATCTCTATCATATCAGCAGAATCTCATCTCTGTTTCTCTAACTATGGAATCCCCTATCACTATTGCAGTCCTTTTCACCTCTCTTCTCTTCTGAGCCACAGCACCTGACTCAGGGCTAGAGAGCCAGTCACCGTGGCTCCCCCCGTAGGTCATCCCTCTCAACAGTATCCAAAACAGTGTACAGTACTTATTATAGAGGGGAATAGCCACAGGGGTACTCAACTGGCTGCCCATTTCCCCTCCTTCTCTTGACAGTCATCCAGTTACATTTCTGCTACAACCAATGGGTGACTGCCTCTCTGTAGCTCTTCTCTGTCATTTCCCCAGTCTCTGGTATGAGCTGAATGCCATCAAGCTGAAGCTTCACTTCCTAGGGAGAGGCAATTCTGGATTGGGTGTTGTGTACTGAACCAGATTTGATAAGAAGCTTAATGTAAAGGAATTCTTAGGAATCTGTGATCATACTATGATAGAATTCACCCTGCAGTTTGAGAAGAAGAAGCTAAAGTCAGATGTATCAATTTTACAATGGAGTAAAGAGAGGCACTGAGGCATGAGAGAGGAGCTGGCCAAAGTTGATTGGAAGGGCACACTAACAGGGATTATGGAAGAACAGCAATAGTTGGAGTTTCTATAAGCAATTCAGAAGTACAGGATAGATATATCCCAAAGAAGATGTATTTTAAAGTGAAGATGAGGAAACCATGGCTGACAAGCAAAGTCAAAGAGTGCAGGAAAGCATACAATATATATATAAATGGGAAGGTAGAGAATTGGGAAGCCATTAAAAAGCAACAGAAGACAACAAAACAGCCATAAAGAGAGAAGAGACGAAATATGAAGGTAAGCTAGTCAATAACATAAAAGAGGATACAAAAAGTTGATCCAAATACTGTATATGAA
The DNA here is from genome assembly GCF_030144855.1 of Hypanus sabinus. Lineage (NCBI taxonomy): Eukaryota > Metazoa > Chordata > Chondrichthyes > Myliobatiformes > Dasyatidae > Hypanus > Hypanus sabinus. The sequence continues at coordinate 68,535,818 of NC_082713.1, read as the reverse complement.
GTATAAAGGAGAGACAAGAGTGGATATTTGACTGCAGGAAAAAGAACCTGGGAAATTAATAATGGGGGACAAAGAAATGGTAAGGAATCTTAAGTATTTTGCATCAGTCTTCACCATGGAAGACATTTGTACTATGTTAGAAATTCACAAGTGTCAGGTGCAGGTGTTTGGTAAGTTGAAGGGTCTGAAGGTAGATAAGTCACTTGGACTAGATGGATTACATCCACTCTGGGATGTAGCTGAAGAGGTTGTGGAGGCATTGTTACTGACCTTCCAAGCATCACTAGATTCTGGAATGCTTCTGGAGGACTGGAAAATTGCGAATGTTACCCCACTCTTTAAGAAGGAAGGGAGGCAGAAATAAGTAAATTATGGGACAATTAGTATGACTTCAGGATGAGGTTTCAGATTACTTGGAGGCACATGGTTAAAAAGGCCAAAGTCAGCATGATTTCCTTAAGGGGAAATCTTGCCCGACAAATCTGTTGGAAATCTTCAAGGAAATAACAGGCAAAATAGACAAAGGAGATGTTGTTTACTTGAATTTTCAGAAAGCCTTTCACAAAATGCTACACATGAAGCTATTTAACAAGATATTCTAGGAAAGGTACTTGCATGGATAGAAGATTGGCTGACAGGCAAGAGGCAAAGAGTGTGAATAAAGGGAGCTTTTTCAGGTTGGCTGTTGCTGAGTAGTGGAGTTCCACATGTGTCTGTGTTGGGACTGATTATTTTACATTACGTGTCAATGATTTGGATGATGGAATTGATGGCATTGTGGCCGGGTTTACGGATGATACGAAGATAGGTGCAGGGGCAGATAATGTTAAGGAAGCAGAGAGTATGCAGAAGTTCTTGAACAGAGCAGTAGATTGGGTAAAGAAGTGGCAGATATAATGCAGTGTTTGGAATTGTATGGTCATGCACTTTGGTAGAAGGAATAAAGTCATAGCCTATTTTCTAAATGGAGAGAAAATCCAAAAATCAGAGAGTGTAAGGGGACTTGGGAGTCTTTGTGCGGGATTCCCTAAAGGTTAACTTGCAGGTTGAGTCAGTGGTAAGGAAGATAAATGCAATGTTAGCATTCATTTCAAGGTGACTAGAATATAAAAGCAAGGATGGTATGTTGTGGCTTTAAAAGGCATGGTGAGGCCACACTTGGAGTACTGTGAGCAATCTTTGACCCCTTATCTAAAAAAAAGATGTACTGACACTGGAAAGGTCCAGAGGAGGCTCACAAGAATGATTCTGGAAATGAAAGGGTTAACATATGAGGAATGTTTTAAAGCTCTGAGCTTGTACTCATTGGAATATGGAAGAATGAGAAGGAATTTCATTAAAACCTATTGAATATTGAAAGGTGCAGATAGAGTGGATGTGGAGAGAATGTTTCCTATAATGGGAAGAGGGTCTAAGACCCAAGCACACTGTCACAGAATAGGGGAAAGTCCATTTAGAACAAAGATGTGAAGGAATTTCTTTAGCCAGTGGGCAGTGAATCTGTGTGATATATTGCCATAGACAGCTGTGGTGACCATTTCATTGAGTATAATCAGGGCATCATAGGTTACAGGTGGAAGGCAGGTGAATGAGTTGAGAGGGATAATAAATCAGCTATGATTGAATGGAGGAGCAGACCCAATGGGCCAAGTGGCCTAATTCTACTCCTATATCTTATGGTCTTATGAAGTACGTAGGATAATGGATGTGGCCCTACAGACAGAGGTCATGATCTAGAACCGCAGAAAATTTACTCTCACTGTTACCCCCAGGATTGCATTTACCGAAGTAGTAGGAGAGTCAGATAAATGCACTTCAGAAAAAATGACATCAGAGAGAGGGCTTCATAGTTTTTAAGAGAGAAGGAGCATTTCTGGGGCAGGTGGGTTGCAACCCACAAATCAGATGGGTTGCATGTCAGCAGACACGTAAGTAACGTCACAGCTGAAGGGTTTGCTGAGTCCATTAAACAAGCTTGGCATTGGCATGGAAACCAAAAGGAAATTGAGGAATGACAGAAAGATGAAGTTACGAGGAATGTTGACGAGGGTAAGGCCGTGGATGTAGTCTATATGGACTTCAGCAAAGCCTTTGACAAAGTTCCACATGGAAGGTTAGTTAAGAAGGTTCAGTCGTTAGGTATTAATGCTGGAGTAATAAAATGGATTCAACAGTGGCTAGATGGGAGATGCCAGAGAGTAGTGGTGGATAATTGTTTATCGGGATGGAGGCCGGTGACTAGCGGGGTGCCTCAGGGATCAGTTTTGGGCCCAATGTTGTTTGTAATATACATAAATGATCTGGATGATGGGGTGGTAAATTGGATTAGTAAGTATGCCGATGATACTAAGGTAGGAGGTGTTGTGGATAATGAGGTGGATTTTCAAAGCTTGCAGGGAGATTTATGCCGGTTAGAAGAATGGGCTGAACGTTGGCAGATGGAGTTTAATGCTGAGAAGTGTGAGGTTCTACATTTTGGCAGGAATAATCCAAATAGAACATACAGAGTAAATGGTAGGGCATTGAGGAATGCAGAGGAACAGAGAGATCTAGGAATAACTGTGCATAGTTCCCTGAAAGTGGAGTCTCATGTAGATAGGGTGGTGAAGAGGGCTTTTGGAACGCTGGCCTTTATAAATCAAAGCATTGAGTACAGAAGTTGGGATGTAATGCTAAAGTTGTACAAGGCATTGGTAAGGCCAAATTTGGAATATTGTGTGCAGTTCTGGTCACCGAATTATAGGAAAGATATCAATAAATTAGAGAGAGTGCAGAGACGATTTACTAGGATGATACCTGGGTTTCAGCAATTAAGTTACAGAGAAAGGTTGAACAAGTTAGGTCTCTATTCATTGGAGCGTAGAAGGTTGAGGGGGGATTTGATTGAGGTATTTAAAATTTTGAGAGGGATAGATAGAGTTGACGCGAACAGGCTGTTTCCATTGAGAGTAGGGGAGATTCAAACTAGAGGACATGATTTGAGAGTTAGGGGGCAGAAGTTTAAGGGAAACACGAGGGGGTATTTCTTTACTCAGAGAGTGATAGCTGTGTGGAATGAGCTTCCTCTAGAAGTAGTAGAGGCCAGTTCAGTTGTGTCATTTAAGGTAAAATTGGATAGGTATATGGACAGGAAAGGAGTGGAGGGTTATGGGCTGAGTGCGGGTAGGTGAGACTAGGTGAGATTAAGGGTTCGGCACGGACTAGGAGGGCCAAGATGGCCTGTTTCCGTGCTGTAATTGTTATATGGTTATATGGTTATATGGAAGAGGAAGTAACAAACTGATGGTAAAATAAAGCTGAGTGTTAAGGTACTACAAAGTTCAGAAATATGAGAAAATGACATATTAAAGTCTTAAATCTGGATGTTCACATCCTTTACCATTAGGAGTGCATTAATGGCTCAAATACTGTAGAACATTTTTACTGCCATTGCAGAAATATAGCTACAAGATGACCAAAGAAAGAACTAAATATTCCTCATGAAAGAAGTCATCATAAAGAGAAGAGGGCTAAAGTGAAAAAAAAATTGTGTAACCTCAAGGAAGATGAGTACAGTGGGTAAATCATGATGTAGAATTAAAAATAATCTGGATTGAACTAAAATACAGCAAAGGCATTAAAAGATAGACTAGCGTTTTTCATAGACTAGCAAAATGACTATCGACTCACTTCCAACTAATCTTCTACACATGTTCTCCATATTTATTGCTTATTTATTATTATTATTATTATATATTTATTAGCTCAAGCTGGTAAAACCCAAGGTACAGGAATAGCCAAACATACTCATTTCTCAATTGCTAGGAACATTTGATCATTTCTAGAACCGTTCTGTATTGTGGCTTTCTGGAAATTTACATAAATATTGCTGTGCAGGTTTAAATGTTTAATGCTACTGTGTAGTGACTTAGGAATGATACCAGTTGTAGATATTACCCTCGGGACAATGTATACCCTGTTCACGTTCCATAGTCTTTCAACTTCCTCCTTTAGTTCATTGTATTTCTGGTGTTTTTCACATTGATTTCTGTACGTTATGTGTACTTGGAATGGTTCTATATATTTTAAGTAATTTGTTCCTACTTATTTATCCTGCAATATTACATCTAAATGGTTATTATGGATTATCTATCTGTAATAATGGTTCAGTTGTAGTATAATTTGTTGGACTCAGACACTAAAACCGGTTTTATTTATAGTACGGTATGGTGTCTTTTCTAAGTTTGTATTTTAAGGCAAGATTTTGGTGAACCATGTTTGCTTATTGATTGTGCCTCTGTAAGTGATCAGATTGAGTTAAACTGCTGAAGGATCCTGTAATGTGATGGGCTGTTTCTCGTTTCTCTTGGCATTGTCTGCATTTGTTATCTAGATTTTTTCTTTGGTCTTTTTAATATATTTTTGATAGTTTTTTATGCTAGCTACCTGGTCCTGTATTGTCACAAGGTAATGCTTTATTTCTGCAAAGAGGTCTCTAAACCCTAAGCCAGGTGTTCAACACTTCCTTATTGACATTCAGTCTGTTCAGATCATCAGGATGTCTTCCACAGACGGTAATGCTCTTACATTGGTTAACCTTTTCTTCTAAAGTGAGGAATTCTTCATTTTCTGGGTTGTGCTTTCATTTAAGTTTAGTGTTGTGTACTTTTTATCGGAATTGTATTTGCTTGTATGGAGTGCTGAATCCTGTTTTTGTGATGAAAATACTTCCTTGGAAGTTTCATCTGACTGTTGCGTAGTTTTTTTATGTCTGTTATTCCTCTTTCTCTTCTGCCCTAGGTAGTGTTAATCTAAGTCCATTTGAGAGTATGTAGTATTTCCTAAAATTTGTCAATTCAGTTCTTATTTTTCTTTGTAAATTTTTCAGATCAGTTTCGCACCAAATAATTATGTCAAAAGAATATAGAAACATGGAAACATAGAAAGCCTACGACACTATACAGGCCCTTCAGCCCCAATGTTGTGCCAAACATGTCCCTATCTTAGAAATTACTAGGCTTACCCATAGCCCTCTATTTTTCTATATTAATATGGGTATAGCAGAAATGTTTGTTGCCTTTGTTATATTTCTACTACTTAAGGTTTGACTTAAGTGGGCCAAACTCTAGCCCTGCGATCTCGAACACACTGCTGCTGATTGGTCCAAGTGGCACAATCTATGCTCCAAGGCAGCAAACAACTTGCAAGCCAACTGGCGCATGCAGTGCCTCAAGGTGAGTCAAGAAAGACACAGGAAGGCGTCCGCTCCTGCTCCAACAGGTGGTGCTCCTTGCCCCATCTGCGACCGTATCTGCGCTTCGGACTTCAGCCTCAGAAGTCATATTCGTGCCCACAGACGTTGACTGCGCAACATATTCGTCTTCCTCGGTCTCCAAGAGACTACTACTATTTCTACTACTGAGCACTGGCAGATATTTTAATCCTTGAAGTAAATTCCATCGAAAGCTTTCCCTTTATCACAATATAGTCCACTTTATTTGCTTGCTGATATCCAAAACTTATATGTTTCATATTCATTCATCAGTTGTATTGTATCCTCTTATTTTATATTCTATTAGCTATATTGCACCTTTATTTATGTTTATTGTTCTGCACTAAAGTTCATATCTTTTCAAAATAGTTTTTACTATTTGAATTAATTGTTTTAGCTTAACTGATGAAGGCACATATAATTTCAAATCATCCATGTATAGACTATGTATCAAGATATAATTTGTTTGGTTGTTTCTGATATGATACATTATTTTCATCTGTTTCAGTAAGTTAGAGAGCAGGTTTAAAGCTGGAAAAATCCATAGTGGGCTTAGAGAGTCATCTTGGAAAATGCCTCCATTTATTTTGATAACAGTGGTTGTTCTTTTTCGATTGTTGATAGGTTGATTATAGTACACCAATGCCTCATCAGATGTAGGAATCTCACTAGTATTGGGTGTAGTTTATATATATTTAGAACTTCTATTAACCATGAGTGTGGTACAAAATCAAATGCTTTTTTGTAGCCAATATAACTACATGAAGTATTTCTGCTTTTCCTCCAGGCGTGCTGTAGAATTACAGAATCTATTATCAATTGTTCTTTGCGTCCTTTCATACACTTACAACATCCTTTCTGCTCTTCTGTAAGTATACTGTGGTTATTTAAGTGAGTGATGCTTAGTTACGAGATGCATGAAGTTACAATTTTATATATAGTTTGTAAATAAGTAATTAGATAATATTTGGATGGGTCATTTCTTGATTTCTCCTTTAGGTAAGAAATATATTTTATGTTCTGTCAAAAATTCAGGCATTTCTTCAGGACTTTTAAGAAAATTGTTGATATATATTAATGGGTATGGATGAAGGCAAGAATATTTTTTCAACAGCTCAAATGTTCAAAGGTTCATTTATTATCAAAGTCTATATGCAGAATACAACTCTAAAATTTGTATTCACTATGAAATGCAGAAAAAACACAAAGGTTTTTGAAAGAAAAGACATTAACCCCAGCACACAAAAAAGAAGTAACAGAAGTTGTAAACACCAAGCCCCTCCAACCTCTCCCTTGCACAAAGACAGATCACCCACCCAGATAAGGCAGCTAAATATCAAATCCCTAACCTGCAAGTCCTTCCCACATAAAAAGGTGACAATAACGTCAAACACCCCACTTTTCTGATACACAAATTTAACAGACGTCTCACATGAAAAACACCAAGTCTCATATTCCCAACCCATCCATTGCCCAAAAAAAATTATTCACCTAACAATCGACAAGAAAGAAAACACATTAAAAATAAAAGACCAATATAAACTCCAATCCATGCTAAAAATCACAAATGCCTTGGAATTTAGAAAACATGCTCCTTTGGCATTGTGGATAGCAACCACAATTATGAATATTATCACTGCCGATACTTTTACAGTTGTGGATATGTTTTATAACTGCTTTTCCATTGTAACTTTGGGTATTTACATGTCTTCAATTGTGTGAGTGCATTCTTTCTCCTACCCAATCCAGCTTGCTTCTTGATTGTGCATTGCCCTGTTTGACCAGAAATAAGACCAAAAGTTCATTATCTTTGTATTTGTTGTAATTCTGTGCTAGGGTTAGTGATAATTTGGTGCATCAAATTTAGTTTCAATGTCCTGTATAAAATGATAGTTCTGTGTTCTTCGTTTGGTGCATTATATGAGTCTATTTAGCCTGGTATGCAACAAGCTTTTGTTTTAGTGTATTGATAAATTCTACAATGCTATTATTAGCTTGATCGTAACCTGTATGGACCTTCCTTAGCTTTTCTCTGAACTTTCTTGCTTGGGTTATCCATTTTATACTCCATTAGGTGGGCTATTTCAGCTCTTAAGACTTAATTTTGTTTCTGAAATCTCTTCTGCCATTTTGGTGGTTCTCATTGCATTTCTTAAGCTTGGGTTTCTAGTAATGACTGCCTGTCTTCTGGAGCCATTGCACTGCATTACCCTTAATGACATGCAGTATATTATTATGTGCAGTTCTTCAAATAATTCAAGTTTTCTGAAATATTGTGGTAATCTAATATTGTTGAGAGTATTAACAATTTTTGTAAGTTTTGATGGCATGCTTTGATTTGGTATGCAGGATCTTTTTGTTATGTCACTGCCCATGCATTCTGTTAGTATGATGTTAAGTATTAGGGTAATTTTGTCTGTGAGCTCAGCGTCATCATTTGCATTCTCTGGAGGGACTAGATCTATGTTGTTGCTATTACCATCAGGTTGTGGAGCAGTTGTTGAAGTAGTTCTACTTTCATCAACACTTCGGTGGGTGACATCCTTATTATATTCTTGTATCGCAATGTTGTGGTCTTTACATTAGATTTCTTTCTAGCTCTTGTGCAACTTTATGTTTTATTTGGTTTAACATGTCTATAGGGATTACGTTTATTTTTATTATCACTCTACATTGATCTGCTATTCATTGTGCATTTACTTGCATGAAGGGATTTTGTACAATAAACTGTTGATGAAGTTTGTCCCTGTACACTGTCAAGCCATTCTCAAGTTCCATTACTCAATAACATAAATGCATTATGAATGTGTTTACTTACAATGACCATTTCATGCATGTCTGTCTTCACTTAACTGCTTGAGTGGTCTTACTTGTAAATGGACTGCTCCGCTGAGACCCAGCTGCCGAAGTCACAGCCCGTAGTGTTGGTGGGCTACTTTGAAAGTTGGCTGTATCTTTTTCAGGTTTCCTGGTGTCTGCCCACCCCCCCCCCCCATTCAGCTGTGCACCACTAAGTTTTTTTGCTTACTATCATGGTAGCACCAGCATGCTCTGCTATATTGAGCAAGAGGAACAAAAAAAATTGTGAGAAATTGGGCAGTGCTCAAAGGGATCCACTTGTGCTTATACATATGTCTCTGGAGGCTAATATGCAGGTGAGGCAGTAAACCAGAAAGACAAATATTTGTCTTTATTACATGAGGAGTAAAGAAGTTTTATTGTATCAGAACTTTGTACAAATGCATTTGGAATAGAGAGTACGGTTTTGTTCACCCTACCTAAGAAATGATGTACTTGGCATAGAGGGAGTATAGCAAGGATTCACTGCCCTGATTCTTGAAGTGAGAGGTTTGCCACATGAAGAGAGTGTTATGGGGAAGGCTGATGAGCTGAGGGCATGGATTGACACGTGGAATTATGACATTGTAGCCATTAGTGAAACTTGGCTACAAGGGGCAGGACTGGCAGCTTAATGTTCCAGTGTTCCGATGTTACAGACATGATAGAGGCAGAGGGATGAAGGGTGGGTGGGGGTGGTGGCTTTGCTAGTCAGGGAAAATGTTACAGCAGTGCTCAGGCAGGACAGATTAGAGGGCTTGTCTACTGAGGCCATATGGGTGGGGCTGAGAAACAGGAAAGGTATGACCTCATTAATGGGGTTGTATTATAGACCACCTAATAGTCAGCGAGAATTGAGGAGCAAATCTGCAGAGGGATAGCAGACAACTGCAGGAAACATAAAGTTGTGATAGTAGTGGATTTTAATTTTCCACGTATTGATTGGGAATCCCATACTATCAGAGGTCTAGATGGGTTAGAGTTTGTAAAATGTGTTCAGGAAAGTTTTCTAAATCGATATATAGAGGTACCGACTAGAGAGGATGCAATATTAGATCTGCTATTAGGAAATGAGTTAGGACAAGTGACGGAAGTGTGTGTAGGGGAATACCTTGGTTCCAGTGATCATAACACCATTAGTTTCAACTTGATCATGGATAAGGATAGATCTGGTCCTCGGGTTGAGGTTCTAAACTGCAAAAAGGCCAAATTTGAAGAAATGAGAAAAGATCTAAAAAGCGTGGATCGGGACAGTTTGTTCTCTGGCAAGGATGTGATTGGTAAGCGGATGGCCTTCAAAGAAGAAAGTTTGAGAGTGAAGAGTTTCTATGTTCCTATCAGGGTTAAAGGCAAAGTGAGTAAGAATAAGGAACCTTGATTCTCAAGGGATATTGGAACTCTGATAAAGAAGGGAGAGATGTATGACATGTATAGGAAACAGGGAGCAAATAAGGTACTTGAGAAATATAATAAGTGTAAAAAAATACTTAAGAAAGAAATCAGGAGGGCTAAAAGAAGACATGAGTTTTCTTTGGCAGTCAAGGTAAAGGATAATCCAAAGAGCTTCTACAGGTATATTAAGAGCAAAAGGATAGTAAGGGATAAAATTGGTCCTCTTGAAGATCAGAGTGGTCGGCTATGTACGGAACCAAAAGAAATTGGGGAGATCTTAAATGGGATTTTTGCATCTGTATTTACTAAGGAAACTGGCATGGAGTCAATGGAAATAAGGCAAACAAGTAGTGATGTCATGGAACCTATACAGATTGAAGAGGAGGAGGTACTTGCTATCTTGAGGCAAATCAGAGTAGATAAATTGCCAGGACTTGACAGGGTATTCCCTCGGACCTTGAAGGAGACTAGTGTTGAAATTGCAAGGGCCATGGCAGATATATTTAAAATGTTGGTATCTACGGGTAAGGTGCTGGAGGATTGGAGGATAGTTCATGTTGTTCCGTTGTTTAAAAAGGGCTCTAAAAGAAATTATAGGCTGTTAAGTTTGATGTCGGTAGTAGGTAAATTATTGGAAGGAGTACGAAGAGATAGGATCTACAAGTACTTAGATAGACAGGAACTTATTAGGGAGAGTCAACATGGCTTTGTGCGTGGTAGGTCATGTTTAACAAATCTATTAGAGTTTTTCAAGGAGGTTACAAGGAAAGTGGATGAAAGGAAGGCAGTGGATGTTGTCTACATGGACTTCAGTAAGGCCTTTGACAAGGTCCCGCATGGGAGGTTAGTTAGGAAGATTCTGTCGCTAGGTATACATGGTGAGGTAATAAAATGGATTAAACATTGGCTCAATGGGAGAAGTCAGAGAGTGGTAGTGGAAGATTGCTTCTCTGAGTGGAGGCCTGTGACTAGTGGTGTACCACAGGGATCAGTGCTGGGTCCATTGTTATTTGTCATCTATATCAATGATCTGGATGATAAGGTGGTGAATTGAATCAGCAAATTTGCTGATGATACAAAGATTGGAGGTGTAGTGGACAGTGAGGAAGATTTTCAAAGCTTGCAGAGGGATCTGGACCAGCTGGAAAAATGGGCTAAAAAATAGCAGACGGAGTTTAATACAGATAAGTGTGAGGTATTGCACTTTGGAAGGAAAAACCAAGGTAGAACATACAAGGTAAATGGTAGGGCACTGAGGAGTGCAGTAGAACAGAGGGATCTAGGAATACAGATATAAAATTCCCTAAAAGTGGCATCACAGGTAGACAGGGTAGTACAGAGAGCTTTTGGTACATTGGCCTTTACTTTACTTTATTGTCACCAAACAATTAATACTAGAGCGTACAATCATCACAGCAATATTTGATTCTGCACTTCGTGCTTCCTGAAGTACAAGTCGAAGTAAATATAATAAAAACATTTTAAATTGAAGTATTGAGTATAAGAGTTGGAATGTTATGGTGAGGTTGTATAAGGCAGTGGTGAGGCTGAGTTTGGAGTATTGTGTGCAGTTTTGGTCACTGAATTACAGGAAGGATAATAATAAGGTTGGAAAGAGTGCAAAGGTTTGCAAGGATGTTGCCAGGACTTGAGAAACTGAGTTACAGAGAAAGGTTGAATAGGTTAGGACGTTATTCCCTGGAGCGTAGAAGAATGAGGGGTGATTTGATAGAGGTATATAAAATTATGATGGGTATAGATAGAGTGAATGCAAGCAGGCTTGTTCCACTGAGGCCAGGGGAGAAAAAAACAGAGGTCATGGGTTAAGGGTGAAGAAGGAAATGTTTAAAGGGAACATTGGGGAGGGCGCTTCTTCGCACAGAGAGTGGTGGGAGTGTAGAATGAGCTGCCAGATGAAGTTGCAAATGTAGGCTCCCTTTTAACATTTAAGAAAAACTCGGACAGGTACATGGATGAGAGGGGTATGGGGGGATATGGGCCAGGTGCAGGTCAGTGGGACTAGTCAGAAAAATGGTTTGGCACAGCCAAAAAGGGCCAAAAGGCATGTTTCTGTGCAGTAATGTTCTATGGTTCTAAGGTTCTAAGAGAGATTGAGTAGACTGTGACTGTCCTTTAGAGTTTAAAAGGATGAGAGGAGTTCTTACGAGAATGTACAGAATTCTTTTTTAAAAAAATTTTTAAATTGAATTTTCAAATAGGTTAAAGAAAGAAAAAAACTATCAACCCTTACCCCCTCTCCTTAACCCCTCCCCCCTAACATGTACAGAATTCTTATATACTTGACAGATTAGATGCAGAAAGGATGTATTCATTACTGAAGAGTTTAGTTCAGAGGGCATAGTTTGAGAATAAGAGGAAGGCAGTTTAGGGAGAAATGAGATGAGGAGAAATTTCTTTACCCAGAGGGTGGTGAACCTATGGAATTTTCTACTCTGGATAGCCGTGGAAGCTTAGTTACGATACTCATTCAAAGCTGAGATTGCTAGATCTCTGGGAATCAAAGGTTTGAGATGAAGCTGGAAAATAGCACTGAGTTGGAAAACAGCCATGATTCTGATAGATGACAGAGCAGGTGTGAGGGATTGTAAGGCAGACTTCTACTCCATTTCTAATGCTTTTATATTGATAATACCATGTTCACTACTTCCTGATCTCCAGGGACCACTCAAAATTCTAAATAATTTTGTAGAACCATTAAAATGAAAGCCAATGTACCTTCTGTCCTTGGAACCACTTCTTTTAAATCATTAGACTGGAGTCACAAAATCCAGAAAATTTCACTGATTTTATTCCATTTAATTTCTTCCGTCCTCATTCTTTGCTTGAGCTAATTCCTTTAACTGCCTCATTCTGAAAAGATCATTGGTTTTCACTCTTTCTAGAATGCTGTTCTCTCTCCTGGACAGCTGTGGAAAAAACTGAGATCAATAGCTTTTAGGGCATTAGTGACATCAAGGGATATGAGGACAACAGCACTGTGGTAGAAGATCAGTCATGATATTGATGAATCGCAGAGGAGACATGAAAGGACAGATGGTCCAATCATACTCCTATTTTTTTTGTTCTACAGAGCAGCAAATCAAGTGAAATCAAGTGAAATTTATTGTCAATTAACTACATACATGTATATAATCCTATAATGTATACAGAAACAAGACATTGCTTGGAACCAGGGTGTAAAGCACAGTAGTGCACATAACACACATAACAAACGATAACTTATGAAGGTAAGGATAAAATCTAGAGATGAATCATGCATAAATAACAAATTAAAGTGTACTAATATTAAATATTACAAGGTACAGAACAGATTAATCAGTGACACTTTGAATACAATGTGGCTGGGAGCTCAGAAGCCTAATGAAATTTCTTCTGCATTTCTTTATTCTGTCTGCAATGGACCCATATTTCCTTTATTTAATATTTTCTTACATGCCTATTAAAATATTTATCATCATTTTTATTGTTTCTTGCCAATTCACTCACACGCTTGCTAATTTTCAATCATCCTTTCTTCATTTCAGTGATGTGTGAAGAGAAAAACAGAGAAGTCCAGGAACATACCTTTTGTTGAAGGAATGTTAGCCAAGGATTGGAACTGTTTTACGGAACACACACAAGATGCTGGTGGAACTCAGTAAGCCAGGCAGCATCTATAGGAAGAAGCACTGTCGACGTTTCGGGCCGAGACCTGATGAAGGTTTGAATTTCCAGCATCTGCAAATTTCCTCGTGTCACTGTTTTACGGAATTGGTTTATTATTCTCAGATGCACTGAGGTAGAATGAAAACCTTCCCTTACATACTGTTCATACAGATCAATTCATTGAACACTGTATTAAGGTAGTAAGAGGTTAAAAATATAATAGAATGCAGAATAAAATGCTGCATTTACAGAGAAGGTGCAGTGCAGGTAGATAATGATGTCCAAGGTCATAATGAGGTAGACTGTGAAGTCAAGAATTCATCTTATTGTACTAGGGAATCATTTAATAGTCTTATAGCAGTGGCTGTCCTTGACCTTGGTGGCAGATTCTTTCAGGCTTTTGTGTCATGACTCTTTACTAATCTCTTTCTCCTTCCTGTACTCTGACTCATTTAGATGCAGCCCACTACAGTGGTCTCATGTGCAGGCTTGTGTTGGAGATAGAACAGAATCTGTCCACGCAGACATGGGTGTACCGGGAGTGGATTAGGAACAGCATCTACAGAAAATTGTATGGTTGATGTTTCGAGCTGAGACCCTTAGGCAGGACTGGAGAAAAAAGGATGAGGAATAGATTTAAAAGTTGGGGGAGGAGGGGAGAGAAACACAGGGTGTTAGATGAAACTGGGATGGGAGGAATGAAGTAAAGAGCTGGGAAGTTGATTGGTGAAGGAGAAAGGGGAGTCTGATAGGAGAGGACATAAGGCCATGGAAGAAAGAAAGTGGGGGAGGAGCACCAGAGAAAGGCGATGGACAGGCAAGGAGATAAGGTGAGAGAGGATGGGGAATGGTGAAGGACAGTGGGGGTGGGGGGGGGGAACATAACCAGAAGTTTGCAGATGTTCATGCCATCAGATTGGAGGCTGTTCAGACAGAATTTAAGCTGTTATACCTCCAACCTGAGTCTGGCCTCATCAGAACAGCAGAAGAGGCCATCGATTGACATAACGGAATGGGAATAGGAAGTGGAATTATAATGGGTGGCCACTGGGAGATCCCACTTGTTCTGGCAAATGGAGTGTAGGTGCTCAGTGAAGCTGCACCGGGAACACCAAAGACAGTAGATGACCCCAACCAACTCACAAGTGAAGTGTTGCCTCACCTGGAAGGTCTGTTTGGGGCTCTGAATTGTGGTGAGAGAGGAGGTGTAGGGGCAGGTGTAGCACTTGTTCTGCTTGCAAGGATAAGTGCCAGCTGGGAGATCAGTGGGGTGGGGTGAATGGACAAGGGAGTCACGTAGGGAGTGATCCCTGTGGAAAGCAGAAAGTGGAAGGAAGGGAAAGATATGCTTGGTGGTGGGATCTCGGAGACAGTGGAAGTTACGGAGAATTATGTGCTGGATGTGGAGGCAGGTGGGGTGGTAGGTGAGGACAAGAGGAATCCTATTCCTGGTAGGGTGGCAGGAGGATAGGGTAAGAGCAGATGTGTGAGAAATTGAAGAGATGCAGTTGAGGGCAGCATTGATGGTGGAGGAAGGGAAATCTCTTTCTTTGTTAAAAGAGGACATCTCCTTCATGCTAGAATGAAAAGCCTCATCTTGTGAGCAGATGTGGCAAAGACGGAGGAATTGAGAGATGGGGATAGTTACAGGAACAGGAAATAAAGAGGTATAGTCCAGGTAGCTGAGAGAGTCCGTAGGTTTATAATATACATCAGTAGATAAGCTGTCTCCTGGGTTAGAGACAAAGATGCTGCCTGGCCTGCTGAGTTCCTCCAGTATTTTGTGTGTGTTTTATATATATTTTGCAATTGTACAATGTGCTGGTGAGGACTTACTGGAATACTGCAGACAATGATGAACTCTGCGTCTGAAACAAAAGATACAACAACATTGGAGAAAGATCAAAGGAGATTTACCAAGCTAATTCCTGTGATAAGAGGGTTTTCATACCAGAAGAGACTAAGTACTTTGGCCGGTATCTCCTGGAGTCAAGAAGAATGAGGAATGACCTATTCAAATATCCTAAGACAGGGGAGATCATAAACACAAGAGATTCTGCAGATGCTTGAAACCTTGAGCAACACATAGAAAATACTGGGGTAACTCAACAGGTCAGGGAATGCCTATGGAGGGGACTGAATAGTTAATGCTTCACACCAAGACCCTTCATCAGAACTGGAAAAGAAGAAGGCAGAAGCCCAAATAAGAAGATGGAGGGAGGGGAAGGCAGACAAACTGGCAGATGATAGGTAAGACCAAGTGTGCGGGAGGTGGCTGGGTGGGCGATTGGGGATGAAGTGAGTATCTGGGAGGTGATAGTTGGAAACGGGCTGAAGAAGAAAAGGTCTGATAAGAGACCATGGAATAAAAGGAAAGAAGAGGAGCACCAGAGGGAGGTGAAGAGAAAAGGTGAGAGAGGAACTAAAATGTGGAATAGAAAAAGACATGGGTGGTGTGAAAGTACTGGAGGTTAGAGAAATCAATGTCTATGTCATCAGGTTGGAGACTACCCAGAGAGAATAAGAGGTGTTACTGTTCCAAACTGAGTATGCCCTTATCGTGGCAATAGAGGAGGCCATGGACTGACAGGTTGCAATGTGAATGGGAAGCCAAATAAAATATATCAGTAGATAGCTTGTCTCCAGAGATGGAGACACAGAGATCAAGCAAAGAAAGAGAGGTGTTAGAGATGGACCAAGTAAATTTGAGAGCAGGGAAGTTGGAAGCAAACTTGAAGAAGTTAGAAGCAAATTTACAAAACTGACAAGCTCCATATGGGTGCATGACTCAGCACCAATGCAGTTGTTAATATAGCAAAGAAAGAGTTGAGGTGCATTACCAGTGATTGGGAACAATGTAAACAGGGTAGGGTGTAAACAGGATAGATATTGGGATGTTTTCACTAGTGTGAGAGTTTTTAACAAAATATCAGACTGGTCCTTTAAACCTCAGGAACAAAAACATTCTTCTTGCAGTGGGTGGACATGGATAATTTATAGATCGAGGAATAGAGAAATGGCTTGGAACTGTACATAAGGCCATACATCTGCTATGACAATATTAAATGGAGCGGCTTGTGTTTTTGTATGGAACTTGCCTAGGAATTCCCTTGCAAATCTTAGCTTCAGGTACTGGATTTGGCTTCAAATGTCCGTCTGATTGGGAGGGTTTTTGTGGGAGCAGCATGGTGTTGAGTGGTGGGCCTTGTAATAGTTTTATGGTAATGTGTGGAGGAAGCAGTGGGTCATGGGAGTGATTAGGAATGTTTTCAAAATGGTAATGGGAAGATTGGGGTTGGAGCAGCACACGGATTGCAAGAGAATGAAGAGGAAGGTCATGGTGATATTGGAGATGGGGGGAGGAAGAGGATGCTGGGGGAACATGATCAGAAAGGAGGGAATAAGCAAGTGGTGCGAACTTGGGTAGTGGAATTGAAGATCAGATACTTCATGTCAGAAGTTAACCTCTGTCAGAGTCTTGTTTTAATTTGGGAGGTGTGCCAAGGATGATGTCACTCAACCTTAAGATCCCTCAGTTCAGCAATGTAGCTTGAAGACCATGTTGTACGATGATAGACCCTTGCAATTTCACAGAAACCAAATTCCCCTGCAGTGTGCTTGTTATCAGAATCAGGTTTAATATCATCAGCATATGTTACAAAATCTGTTGTCCTTGTAGCAGCAGTACAAAGATAATAATAATTGAGAAAAAAAAGTGAATTACTGTAACTATATATATAATTGTTATATTAAATAAGTAGTGCCAAATAAAAATATAATAAAAATATAATAAAATATAATAAAATGTTCATGGGTTCAATGTCTGTTCAGAAATCGGATGGCATAAGGGAAGAAGCTGTTATTGAATTGTTGAGTTTTGGAGGAATTGAGGGGATTGAGGGATTTGAACATGAGAATGAAAATGTTGCCCTTAGAGAGATTTTGATCTGAACGCCAATGTCACGTAGCAAGCAAAGTGCTGATCCCTGGGGTCCAGTGTTAACATATCAACAGGCAATTGTGAATGGCTATCATGCATGTTCAGCTTTTTTTGTCTGCAGACTACTACAAAGCTTGGTGACATTGACTCTGTGCTTGTCCTTTTGCTATCTCTGTGGACTGTTCTGTTTGCAGAACAAAATGTAATTTAAATAGGCAGATGCACAGAAGGCCAATGTCAGAGGAATGCTGCATTCAGGAGGGGTTACTGGGACTAACAGTGCAGCACTCTGTTCCATGTGAAGGCTCGTATTTGCCAAGTAATATACTGCACCTTTCACTTAATTACCCATTATGCTGGCAATAATTAGCTTAACCAGTGAGAAGTTCACATCTTCAGTTCAATGGCTCTGTCCCCTAAACAGTAATTTGACAACACATGAGAAACAAGTGTGAGCCATACACTCTCACTCCTCTCACAATATTGCAGTTTACAACCTTCCCCAAAGAACACACTTTCAGCTAAGCCAGTAATGAGTCTTGAGAAGATTGTAGTAACCTTCTCCATGGCAAAAGACTCCTTATGAATAGTCTACAAAATTAATTTTTAACTTCACTTGACATTCTAACCCAAAATCAAACTAGAAGTTGGTGGACTGGGTGAGTAATGTATTTTGAAAACCTTATCTATACCCAGGAAATAAAGTCTGGAGGAATTCAATGGATCAAGTAGCATCTGTAGAGAAAAGGGGGTAGTGTATCATTTGGATTGAGTGCAGAGTTCTTCCACAAGTTTGTTTGTTGCTCCAGATTCCAGCATCTTTATTTTCTTGTGTCTCCAATCTTTACCCAAATCATTAGGAGAAACTACAGATGGTCAAGTTGGTTAGATAATCTTGTCATTCATTTCTTAGTGCAAAATATAGGATGATGATGATAAACATTGAAATGCTTTAAAATTAAAGTTCCAAGTAAATTTATTATCAAAATACAATGCTGAGATGCTTGTGGGCATACTCAATAAATCCACAATAGAATAATAACCATAATAGAATCATTGAAAGACTGCAGTAACTTGGGTGTTCAACCAGTGTGCAAAAGACAACAAGCTGCGCAAATACAAAATGACAAATAATAATAAAATATATCAGCAATAAATACTGAGAATATGAGATGAAGAGTTCTTGAAAGTGTGTCCATAGGTTGTGGAAACATCACAATGATGGGGCAAGTGAAGCTGAGTAAAGTTATCGTCCTTTGGTTTAAGAGCCTGGTGGTTGAGGGGTAATAACTGTTCCTGAACCTGGTGGTGTGAGTACTGAGGCTCCTGTACCTTCTTCCTTATGGCAGCAGTGAGAAGAGAGCATGTCCTTGGTGCTGGGGATCTCTGATGATGAATGCTGCTTTCCTGCGACAACTTTTTGTGTAGATGTACCCAATGACAGGAAGGGTTTTACCCGTGATGGACCGGGCCACATCTATTTCTTTCTGTACGACTTTCTGTCCAAAGTCATTAGTGTTTCATACCAGACTGTGTTGCTGCTAGTCAATATACTCTCCATTACACACCTACAGAAGTCTGTCAAAGTTTTGGATGTAATGCAAAATCTTTGCAAACTCCTAAGGAAGCAGAGGCACTGCCATGCTTTCTTCGTAATTACACTTACATGCTCGGCCCAGGACAGGTCCTCCAAGATAATAACTCTGAGGAATCTCCACCTCTGATCCTCTGATGAGGACTGACTAAAGTCAATAATTAACTCCTTGGTCTTGCTGACATTGAGTGAGAGGTTGCAAGATGGGGCCAGTGAACCACGAGGACATTCTGTGAGCTACGTACAATTTATCTAACATTAAACAGCAAATTGTAAGCCATTATTGTCGAGCCTGTATTGAATAAAATATTTTCAAAAATAATTTCCCCTAGAGTCAACCACTCACCTATACACAGGGGTAAGTTAATAATGCCAAAATAGTGCAGGCTCTTTAGCAAATTTTAAAAGCAATTTAAATATGTACATGGTTAGCAGAGTTTGGGAATGTATGGACCAAAGATGGACAGATGGGACTCGTTTGCTAGGTAACACAGTCAGCATGGACAAGTTGGGCCAAGAGGCTTATTTCCATGCTGTGAGACTCAATGACTAATTAACCTATCAATCAACATTGGGATGAAGGAAGAAAGTGGAACACCAAGGAGGAAACCCCTTACTGGCAGCACCACAGATCATGATCAAACCTGAATCTCTGAAGATGAAAAACAGCACCAGCTGTTCCTCTGGGCTGCTTGTGATATTTTTTGTTCTTACACATATATTGCAATTTTCCCTCTTTCAGTGGTTTTCAATTTTTCTTCCTTCATTTTTTGTTTCTTCCTCTCTCTGTCTCTTTCACTCTCCTTTATCCAATCTATTTGCTTTGCTGCACAGATTGCCTGAATTCATAGGTCACCTGAGGAAGTTCAGGCAGCTCCTGATGATGGGAACTGAGCACGAAGGGATGTGGAATCTTGATGGATCAACAGAAGCTGCTGAAATTTTGGAGACTCAAGAGACTGCAGATTTTGCAGTCTGGAGCAAAACACGAGATGCTCGAGGACGTCCACTGGTTAGGCAACATCTATGGAGGGAGGGAGCTTGAAGATTGGGGCAGCAAGGTAGCATAGTAGTCAGCACATCGCTTTACAGTACCAGTGACCTGGGTTCAATTCCTGCCACTCCCTGTAAGCAGTTTGTATGTTCTCCCTATGACTGCGTGGGTTTCCTTTGGGCGCTCCAGTTTCCTCCCACAGTCTAAAGACGTACTGGTTGGTAGGTTAATTGGTCATTATAAATTGCCCCATGATTAGGCTCCAATTAAATTTCTAGAGATTACTGGTCAGCATGGCTCAAAGGGCTGGAAGGGCCTATTCCATGCCATATGTCAGCAAATAAATAAAGATGGTCCCTGACTTGTGAGGAAACAGGTGTGAAGCACCACAGCATATGCTACAGTGTATGTTGAAGGCATAATGGAACAGTATAAATGATCATAGTAGCATGAGTACAAAGACATAGAGAGAAACAACAAGGAAATAGTTCCTACAACCAGATGAGTCTTTGGCAACCATTTTAAACTTATCCATTTATCGTTCTCCCCACATTCTCACAAACTCTGCTCAGGTTCTACCACACATCTATGAATGATGGGAAATTTACAATGGCCAAATCACCTAACAACCTGCATGTCTTTAGGATGTAGGAGGAAACCGAAGCAGCTGGGGAGAACCTGTATAGTCACATGGAGAATGTGCTTCCTCCACTCCAACAGTAGCTGATGTCAGGGTCAAACACAGGTCTCTGATACTGTGAGTCAGTGGTTCTACTAGCTGTGCTACTGTGGCATTCATGGAGCTTGATATTAGGAAATTATGAAAGGTTGAATCAACTAAATTATTCTGCACAGTTGTGAGATCTTAGTAGACCTCACCAAGGTCCAGACTGATTTGCACATAAAGTGATCGTGTCATACAGCACAGATACAGGCTCTTCAGCTCAGAGATTCTGCACTGAATTACCCACCTACTGTAATCCTATATTCATCTTATACAATGCTCATTACATTTATTTCAGCTACCCACATGGCCGGAGGGAGAATGTGCAGACTCCAGACTGCATCATAGGTCAAGGTGCAACATAATTAAAGGAGTTGTGAGGTAGCAGTTCCACTAAGTTGTGTCACTGGGTCACCACTGCTTTGCACCTCAGCACACCACTACCCAGTAATTGGGAGTGTTCTGATGGGAAATTGATATGTTAAGAAGCAACCCAGGCCTCTATGTGTATGTTCATAAGACCATATGACCTAGGAGCAGTATTAGGCCATTCAACCCATCGTGTCCGCTCTGCTATATCGTCATGGCTGATCCTGGATACCATTCAAACCCATACACCTGCTCTCTCATCATATCCCCTGATGCCCTGACCAATTAGGAATCTACCCATTTCCACTTTAAATATATCCACAGACTTGGCCTCCACCACAGCCTGTGGCAGAGCATTCCACAGATTCACTGCTCTTTGGCTAAACAAAAATTTTCCTTACCTCTGTCCTAAAAGGTCTCCCCTCAAATTTGAAGCTGTGCCCTCTAGTTCTGGATACCCCTACCAAAGGAAACATCCTCTCCACATCCACCTTATCTCGTCTTTCCCGCATTTAGTTTCAATGACATCCCTACACATTCTTCTAAGTTCCCATGAGTACAGGCCCAAACCTGCAAATTGCTCCTCACATGCTAACCCTTTCATTCCAGAAGTCACCCTCATGGAACTTCTCTGGACTGTCTCCAATGATAATACATCGTTTCTGAGATAAGGGGCCCAAAACTGCATAGGTTGACTCGGTGGTTAAGAAGGCATATGGTGCATTGGCCTTCATCAATCATGGGATTGAGTTTAAGACCTGAGAGGTAATGATGCAGCTATATAGAACCCTGGTCAGACCCCACTTGGAGTACTGTGCTCAATTCTGGTTGCCTCACTACAGGAAGGATGTGGAAACCATAGAAAAGGTGCAGAGGAGTTTTACAAGGATGTTGCCTGTTTTGGGGAGCATGCCTTTCAGAATAGGTTGAGTGAACTCAGCCTTTTCTCCTTGGAGCGATGGAGGATGAGAGGTGACCTGATAGAGGTGTGCAAGATGATGAGAGACATTGATCGTGTGGATAGTCAGAGGCTTATTCCCAGGGCTGAAATGGCTAGCACAAGAGGGTACAGTTTTAAGGTGCTTGGAAGTAGGTACAGAGGAGATGTCAGGGGTAAGTATTTACACAGAGAGTGGTGAAAGCGTGGAATGGGCTGCCAGCGATGGTGGTGGAGGCAGAAATGATAGGGTCTTTTAAGAGACTCCTGGACAGGTACATGGAGCTTAGAAGAATAGAGAGCTAAGGGTAACCCTAGGTAATTTCTAAGGTAAGGACATGTTCAGTACAGCTTTGTGGGCTGAAGGGCCTGTATTGTGCTCTAGGGTTTCTATGTTTCTAAAACTGTTGACAATACTCCAAGTGTGATCTGTCTAATGTCTTATAAAGTTTCAGCATTATATTCGATTCCCCTGGAAATAAATGCCAACATTGCATTGGCCTTCTTTACCACAGATTCACCTGTGAATTAACCTTCTGGGAGTCTTGCATGAGGACTTCTAAGTCCCTCTGCACCTCTGATATTTGAAGTTTCTCCCCATCGAGATGATAGTCTGCACTTCTGTTCCATTTACTAAATGCATGATCATACATTTTCCAACACTGTATTCTATCTGTCACTTTTTTGTCCATTCTCCCAATTTGTCTAGGTCCTACTGTAGTCGCATTGCTTCCTCAGCACTACTTACCCCTCCACCTATCCTTTTTTTCCCACAAAGCCATCAATTCCACTGACAAACAATGTGAAAATTAGCAGTCCCAATATTGACCTCTGAGGAAAATCACTTCTCACTGGCAGCCAACCAGAAAAGGCCCTCTTTATTCCCACTCGCTGCCTCCTGCCTGCCAGCCATTCCTCTATCCGCATCAGTATCCTTCCTGTAGCGCTATAGAATTTTATCTTGTAAGCAGCCTCATGTGTTATCAAATGCCTTCTAAAAATCTAAGTGAATGACATCCACTGCCTCTCCTTTGTCCACCCTGCTTGTTAGTTCTTCGAAGAATTCCAAAAGATTTGTCAGGTAAGATTTCCCTTAATAGAAACCATGGTGACTTTGACACATTTTATAATTAATTTCCAAGTACCCCAAAACCTCGTCCTTAATAATGGAATCTGACACTTTCCCAACCACCGAGGTTGGGCTAACTGGCCTATCATTTCCTTTCTTTTGTTTTCCTCCCTTCTGAAAGATTGCAGTGATATTTGCAAACTTCCAGTCATCCAGGACAATGCCAGAATCAACTGATTCTTGAAAGATCATGACCAATGCATCTGTTATCTCTTCAGCATCCTATCCCAGGGCTCTGGGACGTAGCCCATCTGGTCTAGGTGACTTATCCATTTTAAGACCTTTGAGTTTGCCGAGCATTCTTTCCTTTGTAATAGCAATGACACTCACTCCCGCTCGCTGCCACTCACAGACCTCTAGCATACAGCTGGTATCTTCCACAGTAAAGACTAAAGCAAAATGCTTATGAAATTCATCTGCTATTCCTTTGTCCCCAATTACTACCTCACCAGTATTATTTTCTGGTAGTTGAATGTCAACTCTTCTCTCCCTCTTATTCCTTATATAACTGAAAAAAAAATTAGTACCCTGTTTTATATTATCAGCTGGTTTGCCCTCATATTTCATCTTTTCCTTTCTTAAAGCTTCTTTTAGTTGCCTTTTGTTGGATTTTCAAAGCTTCCCAATCATCCAACTTACCACTCACTTTTGCTAACTTGTATGTCTTTTCCTTGGCTTTTATGCAGTCCTTAGCTTCATTTGTCAGCCATGGTTGCCCAACCCTTCCATTTGAGAACTTCTTCTTCTGTGGAACATATCTATCCTGCACCTTGTGAACTATTCCTAGAAACTTCAGCCACCTCTGTTCTGCTGTCACCTCCCTCCAATCCACCTGGGCAAGCTCTCCCTCATTCCTCTGTAATTTCCTTAATTCCACTGTGATACTGATACATGTGTCCCGTGTTCTGAAGAATGAATGGCTGGCTGTCCACTTACATCTCCCACCTGTTCTGGTAGCATTCTGGACAGTGACTTTCCGTTGGTGAGGATGGATGGTCCAGCAAAGTTGACAGCCTTCCAATGTTTCCATTGACCCCACAGATGCAGGGCTGCAGCAACACAGCTGCTCAGCTCCATCCAGTTCCTGGACTGACTTCCAATTATTTTGCAAGCATTCACATGGAGATCACCTGTTGCTACACTACCTTTGCCTCCTGCTGGAGACCTTTGCCTGCAGCAAGACCAGAAGGTTGGCAGGGTGTTGCGGAGGCAGAATGTGATAATGCTGACCTGGATTAAAAACGATTACAGTTGGCCCTCCTTACCCGCAAGTTTCGCATGCACAAATTCAACTGTGGTGAACTACATATACCTGTCTGGACACACTCCCCCACACTGCTGACTGCTCCTGTGGCTCCTCCCACAGACCCCGGTATAAAGGTGATGGGAGGCACAGCCCCGGCCTCAGTCTCCAGGTTGTTGTGTCACTTGCTGCTTGTTCTTTCTTCCAGCCAACAAAAGCCTATATCTCGCCTCACGTCTCTGAGAGTTATTGATGGTGCATCAATTTTATTGGCTGGAAGTTTTAAAACATGGAGAGTATTTTATGTCCGGAAAAATTGGACTTGGACCCTCAAGCTCCAGAAGCAGCTCTTGCCTTTGAACTCTGGCTTGCATGCTTCCAATCATACTTGGAAGCAATTCCAGTGACAGAGCCTGTCACAATGCACAAAATCCTCCTTTCCAGGGTCAGCCCGAAAGTATTCTCCCTTATCAGGAACCTGCTGACCTACCAAAGGGCACTGGATGCCCTCAAAAGACAGTACCTGCGGCCGGTGAACACCGTCTACGCAAGACATTGCTTAGCGACGCGGCGCCAGCGGGTTGGAGAGTCGAGAGCTGAGTTTGTCCGAGCCCTACAGACACACGTGTGGGCCTGCGACTGCAAGGGATTGATGGTGGAACAGCATGCAGAGCTCCTGGTATGAGACGCCTTCGTTATGGGGATCAGGTCAGTGTACATATGCCAGTGGCTGCTGGAAAACGCTGATCTTACCTTACGCTCGGCAATCGAGCTGGCTGACACGCTGGAGGCTGCTCTGCACAACACTGACACTGTCCAGCCACGCAATCCCCCACCGGTTCCATGGACGCTGCAGACCCCACCACCTGTGAACGAATCGACCTCGGCTGCTGCCAGTCGCGAGTCCATGCAGTGTTACTTCTGCGGACTTGAAAAGCACCCCCGAAAACGCTACCCGGCCCGAGAAGCGACCTGCTCCAGCTGCAGAAAGAGGGGCCATTTCGCCAAGGTCTGTAAGTCTGAACCACGAGCGGGGTCGGGCAGCGCCGCGTGTGAGGCATGGGGGTGGCCATCTTGGTCGCCACCATCTTGCCTGCCCGCCTCATGCGAGGCATGGAGGCGGCCATCTTTGTCGGCGCCACCTTGCCCCACCTCCAACCCACGGGTGCTTACCGGGCACCAAGACGGCGATACAACTGTGGCCTCCATGACCCTTGACCAAAGTGCCCCACACCAGCTTGCAAAGTCAATGATGGACATCCTGGTGGAGGGGCACAGGATTAGCTGCCTGTTTGACAGGGGCAGCACTGAGAGTTTTATTGACCTGGACATGGAGCAAAGCTGCGGACTCATGACACGGCCAGTAAGCCAGAGGGTCACCTTGGCTTCTGGGTCGCATTCCACAGACATCTGGGGGGATTGTGTAGCAACATTGATGGTGCAGGGCACAGAATATCGGGACTTTGCGCTACTGGTCATGCCTCAACTGTGTGCGCCTGTGGCTGGACTTCCAGAGCCACCTCAAAAGTGTGACAATGGCATATGACGGGCCCCTCCCACCACTCACTATCAAGAATCCACAGTTTTGTGGGACTTCGTCATATACCCCGCTACTGACCACATACACACACCGACCCACACATCCCATCCAGCACCATGCCGACAGCTGCGCTACTGACACCACTTGCAGCCTCTCCACCCTCAAGATCCCTCCCCCACTGCTGTTCGCCAACCTAACCCCCGACTGTAAACCTGTGGCAACTAAAAGGATAAGGTACAGCGTGGGGGACAGGGTCTTCATTCAGTTGGAGGTGCAGCGGCTGCTCAGGGAGGGGATCATTGAGCCAAGCACAAGTCCTTGGAGGGCCCAGGTGGTTGTTGTTCGGACTGGGCAGAAAAATAGGATTGTCGTGGACTATAGCCAGATCATCAATAGGTTCACACAGCTTGACGCGTACCCCCTACCCCGCATCGCGGATACGGTCAACCAGATAGCTCAGTACAAGGTGTACTCGACCATAGATCTGAAATCCACTTTCCACCAGCTCCCCATCTGCCTAGAGGACCGCCCGTACACCGCCTTCGAGGAGGGCGGCAGGCTCTGTCACTTCCTGCGTGTCCCCTTCGGTGTCACAAATGGTGTCTCTGTCTTCCAGAGGGAAATGGACCGGATGGTGGACCAGTGCCAACTGAAGGCCACATTTCTCTATCTGGATAACATCACCATCTGTGGTCACGACTAGTTGGATCACAACACCAACCTCCAATGATTTTTCCAAGTGGCCAAAGCCCTGAACCTTACTTATAACAGGGACAAGTGTGTGTTCGGAACCAACTGACTCGCTATCCTTGGGTATGTCGTGCAGAACGGGGTCATTGGCCCTGATCCCGACCATATGCGCCCCCTGTTAGAACTCCCTCTTCCCACCACTCTCAGAGCCCTCAGACGGTGCCTGGGCTTCTTTTCCTATTACGCCCAATGGGTCCCTCATTACGCAGACAAGGCCCACCCCCTGGTCAAGTCCACCACATTTCCCCTCTCTGCCGAGGCCTCTTCAGCCGCATTAAAGGGGACATTACCAAAGCAACGATGCATGTGGTGGACGAGACCATTCCCTTCCAAGTAGAGAGTGACGCCTCCGACTTCACGCTTGCTGCTACCCTCAATCAGGCAGGCAGGCCAGTAGCATTCTTCTCTCATACCCTTCAAGGCCCTGAAATTCGGCACTCCGCGGTGGAGAAAGAAGCCCAGGCCATAGTGGAAGCTATTAGGCACTGGAGACACTATCTCGCTGGAAAAAGGTTCACCTTGCTGACCAACCAATACTCAATTGCGTTCATGTTCAGCAACCAACAGCGGGGCAAAATCAAAAATGATAAAATTTTGTGGTGGAGAATGGAACTCTCCACCTACAACTATGATATCCTGTACCGGCCTGGCAGACTCAATGAGCCCCCTGATGCCCTATCCCGGGGAGTGTGTGCCAGTGCGCAGCTCGACCCGATATACGCCCTCCATGCAGATCTTTGCCACCTGGGGGTCACCCGATTTTACCATTTCGTGAAAGCCCAGAACCTGCCTTATTCCCTTGAGGACATCAGGACGATGACCAGGGACTGCCAAGTTTGCGCTGAGTGCAAACTGCACTTCTACCGTCCTGACAAGGCACAACCTATCAAGTCCACCCACCCCTTTGAGCGACTGAGTGTTGACTTTAAGGGCCCCCTTCCCTCCATCGACCGCAATGTCTACTTTCTCAACATTATCGACGAGTACTCACGGTTCCCGTTTGCCATCTCCTGCCCCGACACCACTGCCACGTCCGTCTTAAAAGCCCTGCGCCAGCTCTTCACTCTGTTCAGATATCCCTGCTATATCCACAGTGACAGAGGGTCCTCCTTTATGAGTGGTGAGCTGCGCCAGTACCTGCTGGCTAGGGGCAATGCTACTAGTAGGACCACAGGCTATAATCCCCGGGGAAATGGACAGGTGGAGAGGGAGAATGCCACAGTGTGGAAGGCCACACTTTTAGCCCTTAAGTGAAAGGGATTGTCAGTCTCTCGATGGCAGGAGGTCCTCCCCGAGGCACTCCACTCTATCCACTCTCTGTTATGTACACCCACCAATGCCACCCCTCATGAGCGCCTATTCTCTTTTCCCCGGAAGTCCGCCACTGGGACTACCCTACCGGCTTGGCTGACATCCCCAGGGCCAGTGCTGCTCCGGAAACATGCGAGGACCAATAAATACTCCCCGCTGGTCGAGAGAGTTCACCTACTACATGTGAACCCCCAATATGCCTATGTGGTCTTACCCGATGGGCGGGAGGACAGGGTCTCCTTCCGCGACCTGGCGCCCGCAGGAGCAGCAGACCACCACCCTGAACACTCTCCAGTAACTATGAACCCTGTACCCGAGTTGACTCCATGCACACTGAGCCCTACATGGACTCCTCACGACACTCCCATACTGGGTGCCTCGCACACGCATATACCAGGCACACGCATGAGGGATCACTGACGCCTAGTGGGCTGACACATGCAGTCAGGCTGGAACCAGCACAACCACCGTCTCCGGTGCAATCACCACCGGCACCTGTGCAATCACAGCTGGTGCTACGTAGATCGCAGTGACAGATTCGACCACCTGATAGACTTAACCTGTAAATATACCTGTAAGAAACTTCACCCCATGGGGACCCTCTTTTAAAACAAAGGGGGGGGTGAATGTGGTGAACTGCATACACCTGTCTGGACACGCCCCTCTGCTGACTGCTCCTGTGGCTCCTCCCACAGACCCCGGTATAAAGGAGATTGGAGGCACTGCCCTTTCCTCAGTCTCCAGGATGTTGTGTGGTGGTCACTTGCTGCTTGTTCTTTCTTCCAGCCAATAAAAGCCTATATCTCGCCTCACGTCTCTGAGAGTTATTGATGGTGCATCATCAACCAACCACAAATCCAGAAAACCGGAAGTGCTCTTGCAGCACTAGTTGTTCGAGCATGTACCGACTTTTTTTCTTGTCATTATTCCCTAAATAATGCAGTATAACAACTATTTACATAGCATTTACATTGTATTAGGTATTATAAGTAATGTAGAGATGATTTAAAGTATATGGGAGGATATGCATAGGATACTGTGGATCGGGATAAAAAAAATCAGAGTTTCTCTTACTAAGTAAGTCGGAACAGCTACATCCAGTATTATTTAGCATCAGTTAGTCAAACATTTGTCTTAGAAAATAGTATATATTTTACCTTTCTATCCATATAAAACACTTAAGAAACGTATGTATTTTGATAATTAAACCATTGCGTTGCTTAGTAATAATTGTAGCTTTCATCGGGGCAGGGCCTTTTTCACTTTATCCTTTAAAATTGTACCGATTGTTGACAGACTGTAGCCTAACACTTTTCCAATGAGTGATGGTGTTTCACTTCTTTCTGATTGCTTTATTATTTCCACTTTATTTTCAATCGCGATTGTGATTATTTTCATGAACAGAAACACTGCGGATTCAGAGCTCCGCTGGGTCCTCAAGTCCACTGCACTGAAACAGGTTAAATAAGGGACGAGCAGATTTTGGTATCTGTGAGCAGTCCCGGAACCAATCCCTTGCAGATAAGGAGGGCCGACTGTACACAGATAATGAGAATTGGGAAGCCACTCTTTGATTCCTAGATACACTTCTGGGAAGCAAACAGGATAAGAATCATGAAATACTTAATTCTCAAGGGTTTCAGGAAGACAGAGAGGATTTACTAACATATTATAACACAGATGGAGGCCATTCAGTCCATCATCCATTCCAGCACTAAGTAGTGCTGACCCATTCTTTCAATTCCTCCTTGTCTTATTCCTCTGCAGACCTGCAGCTTACTCTTTCTCATGTGTCAAAAAACCTACCATTTTTTGACTTTTCTTGCTATTCATACACTGTGAACATGTTACAGTAGACAATTAAGCTTTGACAGCACTTTTAGATTTGAGAAGAAATCAGAAACTCTGGGGGAAACATGCTAGGTCTCAGGAAGGATGTGTGAATTCCACATTGACTTTGCCAGAAGTGAAAACTGGACCAGGGTCTCTGGAGGTGAGAGGTGGAAGTTATAACTGCAATACCATGAGTTGTTCTTTCTCTAACCACTGCCTCCTACTAGCTAAAGCACACAGATCCTGCTCCTGCTCTTTATCAATGCAGGTAAATGTTGAGGAGGAACTCCAAAAAGTAAATAGTCACTAAGCCTCATTCTTTGTCTCAGAGTTCTTCCAGATTGTCTTTCAATGCAAACCACCCTACGGAGCAGATGGGGCATGCTCACACCTCCTTCTTTCATAAAGTTTATAAAGGACGTCCTGTGAACACCAGCCTTAAGGAAGAGGGTGGTTCCTCACATCCAGACATGCCAAAGCTCATAAAGTCTTTCTGAGCTTGACTCTACATGATAAACATGCTCTCCAGAAAAAAAAAGCTTGGAGAGAGAATACATAATTAGACACAACTGCTCTATACGGTTATCAGTCATGCAGGTCAAATAAACACATATGAAACAGTAAAATTTTCGAGACTGGCTCAGGCAGGGCTAAGTCCTCTGTCTTACTTGCATATGGTATTTGGCCTTTGGCCACATCCATGAATAGAAGCATGAAGAAAAGAGGGATGACAATCACGTGCAAAAGAGGGACTCGAGTCTAGGCTGTTCTGTACACTGATGACATTGTAACTGACCTTGAAGGTCAGCCAAATGCAGCAAAAATGAGTTAATGTTCTTTGGCAAGTAGTTTGATTGATTTTTTATGTCTTTTGCCATCAAGTCCATATATTTGAAAGTGCTGGGAACATGGTTTGATGGAACCAGCATGCGAACCAAGAATTAGTGGAATGTATGTATAGACAATATGAAACAAGAAGTAGGGATGTGAGAGCAGCACCCTCTCCCTGAGCTGCAAGGAAATACCTGATTATCAGGACTGAGGATCGCTTGGAGTAACTGTGAACATATGCTGCTTTGGCTCTGTAACACACATCCCAACCATCTTTCACCTTATCTGGAGATTGAAAATGGTTCACGTGCATGGAATAAAATGTACCAGGCTTCAGGGACTGAAACGAAAATTGTACAAAATGTGACCCTCATCTTGATCATTATCTCTGTGTACAGATGCATTAAGCTGTGCCCGGACCTTGGATTTATGCTGAGCTACAAAACTTGCAACTGATAAGTAGCATCCCATTCTGTTAGACCATGCCACACTAACAAGTCCCTCACAGAAATATTTGTGTGGAAAATCACCGCTGACCACAGATCAATCAAACTTAGAGGGTCCTTGACACTCCACGTCTCTAATAGGATGGCTGTCATTTACCAAGCTTCATTCAGGTATCTGAATAACAAATGTCTCCTTGATCTATATAGGCTGCCTCTAGAGATACGTAACTGAGACAAACATTGAATACTGCTGGAATATCATCAGTTTCGTGTAACATGCCAATACATGCTGGTCTTCGAGTGCAAGTAAGTGTCTGCAATTGAACGATGTACATTAGCAGAGTCATGATGCAGAACTACATTCTGAAAGTTGGTGCAGGCAAGTTAGAGTCCCCTTACCATTGAGCCCTGGAGGATGTGCGACAGGAGTCCTCGGTGAGGATGATAAGGACCCAAGTGCTGGAGTAATTGCGACTAGAATTGAGACATGATTTTGAGACAGAGATGAGAACCTGACAACTAGATGAGATCCTAACGAGACGGAAGTACCAAACGGAATCACAGATTGAACCAAAATGGAGCTGATGATTGAGCACCAAAATTTGAGTTCAGGTGTCCTTTAAATATCCAGCTCTTGGCACAAAAACATGGTTGCCAATTAGTGGAGCGGGCCTGAGTCTTTAAGGGAACCCTGAGAATCGGAGCATTTAAGACCCGGAAGCTGGGTTGGTCGGGTGCAGACCGTAACAGGATGTCCCTACGTTTGCAATCATTGATAAAATTTTGGGAGATGAAAAGTTGATGTTATTTGCATACTACTGGATGAAAAGTAAGCAAATTCAATGTTATGTTTGGTGCAGTAACTGAGTTCTTTATTGTACAATTGTATATTCTATAAAGCGTATTGTTGGGAAATATAAATTAAAACTAAATGAGTCCCAAATTCACACATTGTCAGTAAAACATGGAAATTGCTGTTGGGACTCCACTTGAAGGTTAACCCTGAGCTAACCAAAAGTTTAAGAAAGCATTTTTGGCCTTCAGCCCTCTTGTTTTGCCACATTCAGTTGGCAGTTAATCGTGTGACTTATCATCTCTATCAATATGCAATATTATTGGAGCATTGTAATGTGGAACCTGCCACCTTTTTTAAACTGTACAAGATTTTCTCCTACATTGTCTTGAATGTTGTGGAATATTGATCGTGATTTATAATGAGTGGATAATTCAATTGCTTATCCACCTTACACTGTTGCCTAAAGTTATTATACCCACAGGTCACATGTCATTAAACTACCTTGGATATCATAATGTCAAAGATGCATTTTAGCATAAAGATCGAGAACCAGCAAAATAACTGCAGATGCTTGAAAATGTTCACAGACGCACGGTGAAGAGCATTCTGACTGGTTCCATCACAGCCTGGTGTGGGGACTCCGTTGCACAGAATTCGGACGAGGGTGCAGTGGGTTGTCAGATCCATCATGGGCACAATCCTCCCCACCATTAGGGATGTCTTCAAGAGGCTGTGCCTCAAGAAAGTGGCATCGATCATTAAGAACACTTGCCATATGGGACATATCCTTGCCTCGTTAGTACCATTGGGGAGGAGATGTAAAATCCCAAAAACCCACAGAGGTTCTGAAACAGCAGCTTCCTCTCCACCAACAGGTTTCTGAACGGTCCATGAACCTATGAACAATACCTTGTTACACCTTTTTTTCTGCACTTTTATTCATTTTGAAATTCTTG
Source organism: Hypanus sabinus (assembly GCF_030144855.1). NCBI lineage: Eukaryota > Metazoa > Chordata > Chondrichthyes > Myliobatiformes > Dasyatidae > Hypanus > Hypanus sabinus. The sequence goes on along the minus strand of NC_082713.1, from coordinate 68,503,278 downwards.
TTGTAATTTTTTTGTCTTTGCTGTACTGCTGCCACAACTAATGCATTTCACATCATATAACACAGTAAAAATAAACCTGATTATAATTCTGATTCTGAGATGCTGTTTAGTTTAAAGATGCAGAGGTGAGTGGGGGAGAGGGATTGGTAGGACAATGGGAATAACTGTGATAGATTCAGGCCATGGTTACCGTGGTGATGGATTGTTAATGGGATCTTGCAGCAAGTAGCAAGTCAGCGTGCAGTAAAAATGTAGCCAATCTCACAGATATTTCCTATCAATCCTCCCCTGTCCCCTGTCCCTTCTCCATCTTTCAAATTAAAATTAACTTATTCCTCTTTTCCCCAGCATTTGTGAAGGAGCATTGACTTGAAACATTTATTTGGTTTCTCTCTCCACAGACTTTGGCTGACTTGCTGAGAGTTTTGAGCATTCCCTGCAACACTTGAGGATTGTAAGAAGCTCAGTGCTATCGGCATGAAGTTCTTATTTTGTTTTGAGGCACAGAAAAATGCTGAACTTCAGGTGCTGTGTATTAGGAAGACTGGCTGGAAGTTCTTCTCCTTCTCAACTAGTATTTTGACACAGGTTAATTTGCTGTTTTTACTAGATTCAGTGAACAGCATGATTCCACAGCCAGCGTTTCTGAACAAGCTAGTGCTCTGTCAGTCTCTACCTTTGCAGAGCATCAGCGCAGCTAGACACTGCCCACTGAACTGCTGGGAAGATGTGAATGGCGAGTTTCAAAAGACAACACATTGTGCATCAGTGAGATGAAGCAAATGTTTCTGGCAGATGTCAAGTAGGCACTTGCTGCCTGGAGAAGATTATTGACTGAATAGGACCATCCATGGGAGTTAAAACTTGAGTCTGTGCAAATTATTCAGTTTTGTTTGATGAAGAATGTGAGAAATATATCAGCTGGATCTGCTGTGAATGAATAACTGTCTCTATTGCTATTTACTGTGAAGTTGGATTCAAAAGATATTTGGAGCAAAGTCCTGCGTGTTACAGCCTTTGAGCACAGTTGCTTTAATGGAATTGGGATGATATCTGCAGGAAGCTGCCTTTTCCAGTTGGGTAACTGAATTGAGGGAAACTTGAGTCGGCAAATTCATTAATCTCACTAATATCAGCGTATCTGCTCCTCAGTGATCAGCTGAGAGGCTGAGTGATATGTTCGGAATAAATATATAAAGCAGTCAAAGCTGCTTTCTTTCAAGAGAATGCATCACCCAACATCATTACTTGTGATTACAGAAGTGCCAAAAATTGAACTGCTCTGATCATTCAGAGAAGCATCTGTTTGGACACCTGTTTCAATAATATTATGAGCAGTCAACGGTAGTTATAAAGATCTTGAGAAACATGATGCCACATTCAATCCACTTCTCTGTCCAGATAGAAATTCTGTCTGAGCTATGAAAGATATGCCAAATGTTGAACTTAACCTTGCATTCACCAAGTAACAATCATAGACTAGGTAGATTAAAGAGCAGCACTGGTTCTCTCCTAGTTCCGCTCCTGATTCCTTCACCAAACCTTGCAATTTTGAACTCAACAATAGGGTATCCAATTCTTTCTTGAAGATCACAATAGAACCTGTCCCCACCACATCTACAGACAGGCATTCCACATTCCAACAACAAACCAAATGTTGCATGAGGATTCGTGCAACAAAAGAGCACTTTGTCTCTCAGGAATCATTGTTACTTCTGCATATGGCTTCACATGAGCCATGGTGCAGCTGAACGCCCTAACATTGAAATTACCTAGAAATTGTTATTGATCTTCTGTTATGGTGCTGGTAGTCATTCAATGACTGGCATCACCATTGCGGTGCCAAGTGCTCTTCTGTTCACTTCGGCCATTACTGAAGAAAACTCAGCTGTCAGCCAGCTTTTAAGAAACCCAATAACGTAGCTGTCACTGGTTAGTGGAAGACATTGGTGAACATTACGATCTAGCGTGTTAACCACAGAAAGAGCCTGAAAGGAATTAGTCTCATAAAATTTAAAGATAGTGGTCAGTTTTACAAAATGCCAATTATAAAAATAGGTAGAGGGGCACAGGAGGCTACAGCTGCTAGATCTGGAGCAAAAAAAAACAAGCTGCTGGAGGAATTCAACTTGTCAGGCACCTTCAGTGGGGGCAAAGGGGCGATCAACTTTTCAAGTTCAGATACCGCATCAGGATTGAAGGTGGGCGGAGGAAATAACCAGTATAAAGAAGTGGAAGGAGATGACACAGAAGCTGGCAGGTGATAGGTGAATCTAGGTGAGGAGGGGTTGATGTGGGGGTGGGGGGGAGGATGGAGATTGTGACACAGTCTGGGAGGTGGTAAGCAGGGATAAAAAAAGCCCACTGATTATGGAATCTGTTAAGAAAGGATGGCGATGAGTGGAACCAGTTAAGGGAGGAAATTCCAGGTACAAAGGTGCAGCAGGAGAAGGGAAGGGGACTGAGTGGGTGGATATATAAGAATAGGAAGACTAGGAAAAATCCTACAAAATCCTTTCATCATCTGAAGTGGACAATTGAGAGGCATGCTGGGATAAAAGGCCAGTGAAGTGAAGGTTCAAATGTTAACACAGAAAGGCTATTTAAAACAGCTAAAAGTTGTGGGAGAGTATTACCTCTAAGCCAATTCAGAGACAAGGAATGTTTACACAGAAATATTCAGCAGCTGCTCAAAACAAAGCTCTCTTTACAATACCGATGAGACTAAAGTTGTTGAAAATGTGGTTAGCATTAATCTAATGGTTTCAAGGGGAAATGTTCAACTTACTCAGCTATTACAAGGTGAAATGTGAATATAATTTACTGTAAAGTGGCTGCATCTTTGTAACTAAGAAACAAGCAACACTCTGGTAACTTTCCGAAAAATCAAAGTGGTGATAGACAAATGAAGATCAAAATAACTGCAGGTGCCTGTTTATTCCTCTCCACAGATGTTACCTGACCTGTTGAGTTTCAGAGACATTGACTGTTTATTCCTCTCCATAGATGGTTGAGTTCCTCCAGCATTTTGTGTGTCTGTGTGTTACTAATGTCTCATAAAAGCATCCCTTGGCCTCATTCTCAGATGGCAAAGTCGGTGCATAGGCACTGAGAAGTGTGGCTTAACGTTTCTTTGCTAGGGGGATACGGAGGGTCATTAGTCTTTCATTAATGCCAAAAGGTACTTCTGTGAGACTTGGTAGAAAGGCGTCTTGGTGTATTACTCTGTGGAGATGTTGTCCACCTTTCCAGAAGAATGTGTAACCCATCCCTTCCTCTGTTAAAGAGCCTTCATCCAGGAGCCTGGTCTCACTCAGGGCAGCAATGTCGATGTTGTAGCGCCTCAGCTCAGCAGCGATCAAGGCTGTTCTCCGTTGAGGTCCTGTCAGAGATGCCATACGAGTCCAGGAGAGTCCCTGCATTTCATGTTGCCAGTTTTAGGTAGTATTGTTTCTTAATTTGACTGCAGTAGTGGAATAGCCCGATCAGTGCCAGGTGCGTGATTGAATGGGAAATTTTTAGGCCACCTTTTCTAGGCTCTTCCCCAATTGGGGTGAGCAGTGCGGTCCCTAAATAAGGCTGCTCAGTCGCACAGGGATCTGCCAAAAACAGCTGCCACTCAGTCCCAGCTGCTAGCGACCAAATACCCTGTGCCACTGCCAGGAAGGGTTCTGACTAGGAGTTCTCAGTCCATTAATATCTGCTCCCATTGCCAGATGCCCCAGCGCTGTCAGACTTCAACCATATGTAAGGTCCAGGTATTGTTCACTGTGGTCAGAGGTGGAGACCTGTGCAAGGAAGATATTAAAGTGCCACGGGGGTGCGCCATTCCCAGTAACACTACGTTCACCATGATGGGGTAAATCCCAGTGGCAAGGGTGGACCCAGGACAACCGGTCACACATCTTGGCTGCAGGAGGCTGCCGGGTCCTTGGTCTGTTAAGGTGCGCCGCCAGCACATTGCTTTTCTGTCAGGGTGTGCTCCCTTAGCCTTATCTTAATAGACTTACCACAAGGCAGTGGGGCTATTTATCCATAGTTCAGACAGTGGTTGATGGGCGCCAGGGCTTATCCACACAGTGGTGGGCCTGCACGCCACATCAATGGGGCCCACTGCTGCTCTGAGATCCCCTGTAGTTTAGCCTGGGACTGTAAGGTACCCGGTTTCCGCATGTGGCCCCGAGGAGCACATGTGGAAAAAAGCAAAACAAAATTTCATGACTGAAATGACACGAATAATTTTTACAGTGTTGTCAAAACCATCTACGGCCCCATAAATCAATGCGTTACTCCCCTAAAAACAGCAGATGGTTAAACACTTCTGAAGAATCAGAATGCCATTCTGCTGAGGTGGGCTGAGCATTTTAACACCCTGATTAATCAGGGCTCTGACGCAGACCCCACCATCTTGGACGAACTGCTTGAACTTCCTCCTATCCATGACCTCAGTCTACCAGCAACCTTCCAGGAGGTTCTATCAGCTGTCCATTCCCTTAAGAACAACAAGTCCCCTGGCACTGACAATGTCCCTGCTGAGTTACTGAAAAACGGAGGGTACATGTGTATGCACACCCTCTACCAGTACATCACCAAGGCCTGCACTGATAAGAACATCCCACAGCAATGGAGAAATGCACACATCATTGCCATTTATAAGAACAAGGGTGACAAGGCCATCTACGGCAATAGTAGGGGCATATCACTCCTTTCTGTTGCTGGAACGGTTCTGGCTAAGGTGATGCTTCAGAGGCTCATCAGCAACATCACTGAGTCAATGCTGCCTGAATCGCAGTGTGGATTTAGGAAGAACAAGAGCACGATTGACGTGATCTTCACAGCCCGGCAGCTTCAGGAAAAGTGCTGGGACCAACATCAGGACCTGTTTATGGCCTTTGTCGACCTCTCCAAAGCATTCAACACTGTGAAAAGAGAGCTCTTATGGGATGTCCTCCTCAGGTTTGGATGTCCCAGTAAATTTGTTAACTTCTTCTGCCAGTTCCACGATGGGATGACTGCTCGGGTGACCGTAGGAGGACAAGAGTCCGAGTCCTTTCTTATATGTACAGGGGTGTGTGCTAGCGCCAGTGCTCTTTAACATCTTCCTCTTGTGTGTTACCAAGCTTCTCCACAACGAGATTGAGGACAGCAGCGGTGTGGCAGTGGACGTCAGATTAGATGGCAACCACTTTAACATCAGGAGGTTCCATGCAACCACCAAACTCCATAGAGAGCGGGTCCTGGAGCTGCAGTCTGCAGATGACTGTGCTCTTGTGGCCCCTACTCCAGAGGATCTTCAGACTGTCCTTGCGGTGAGAGTGTACAGTGGGATGGGGCTGACTGTCGACACCACCAAGACAGAAGTGGTTTGCCAATGGAGGACCAGTGTCCCACCCACCCCACCTGCCTTCATTGTTGATGATGAGAAGCTGTCAGTAGTGCCATCTTTCAAATATCTGGGGAGCATTCTCTCTGAGGATAGCGGTATTGACTATGACATCCAGAGCCTTATTGAACAGGCATCAGCTGCCTTTGGGAGACTTTGACATAGAGTCTTTCAAAACAGGAACCTTCGTCCCTCCACAAAGGTTGCCATATACCAAGCGGTCTCCACCCTCCTTTATGGCTGTGAAGCTTGGGTAACCTACAGCCGTCACATCAAGTCCTTGGAGTGCTTCCACGTAAGCTGCCTTCAGGGCATTCTGGGAATTATCTGGCATGAGCGGGTGCCTCACACTGCAGTAAAGACAAAAAGTCTTTGTAAAGACAAACTGCAGAAGTATTTAGGCCATAGTCATCCAGCGTCAGCTGCAGTGGCTGGGGCACGTGATAAGGATGCCCCCATGTTGGCTACCCTGCAGAGTGTTAAATGGCCAGCTACATCATGGTCGACGCTCAGCTGGAGGGCCGAAGAAGCGCTATAGGGATCAGGTGAAGAATGCTTTAAGGAAGTGCAAGATCAGACCCGAAGACCTGGAGGATGTTGCTGCCGACCATAACACTTGGCGACAGCTGTGTAAGGACGGGGTTCGTATTCTGGAGATGGAAAGAACAACTAGAAGACAGCAGAAGAGAGCCAGGAGAAATACAGCCAGGTTGCTATCACTACCACCACTACCACATATACATGTCCCAATTGCAATAGAGCTTGTGGGTCCAGGATAGGACGGTATAGTCATCAAAGATCTCACCGTTAAAGGAGTGGACGTCGTCACTGGATTTCGATGGACAACCGAAGAAGAAGTGTGTTACTAACACAAAGTTAATTATACAATTCAAAAAACTTAGCCTGCATTTCAAGAAATGTTTTTACCCTTCAGAAAAGTGAAATATGAGCTAATGGTAGGGCTACCTATATCTTGACCTCCAGGAGATGAGTGGGAATTTTAATCAATATTTGTCCTTGATCATTACTCAGGAGAAAATCATCCAAGTTCAAAGTGAAATTTATTATCAGAGTACATACACGTCACTATGTACAACCCTGAGATACTTGTTCTGCAGGCATACTCGTCAATTTATAGAACAGCAACTGTAAACAATCCTAATGAAAGAGCAAGAGCTAGAAGATAACAAACTGTGCAAATCCAAATATAAATAAATAACAATAGATAACAAGACTGTGAAATAATGACAAATAAAGTTCTTAAAGTGAGATCATTGGTTATGGGAACATCTGAATAGATGAATATAGTTATCCTCTTTTGCTCAGGAACCTGATAGTTGAGGGGTGGTAACTGTTCTTGAATCTGGTGGTGTGAGTCCTGAAGCACTTGTACATTCTGCTTGATGGCAGCAGTGAGAAAAGAACATGGTATAGTGGTGAGGCTCTTTGATGATGGATATTGCTTTTCTACAATAGCATTGGTTGGCCATAGCAATAGCTCAATGGTTGGAAGGGCTTTAACCATGATGTACTGGGCTATATCTGTTATCTTTTGTAGGATTTCCATTCAAAGGAGTTCCATACCAGGCCTCAATGCATCTAGTCATATACCATCTACTACACATCTATGGTAGTTTGTCAAGTTTCTTGATGTCATGCCAAATCTCCACAGACTCCTAAGGATGTAGAGGTGCTGTTGTATTTTCTTTGCAATTACATTTATATAACATGTCCATGACGGGACCTCTGAGATAGTGACACTCAGGAATTTAAAGTTACTGATGGTTTTTACTTCAAATCCTCTGATGAGTACTGGCTCATGAATCTCTGGTTTCCCTCTCTTGAAATCCACAATCAGTTCCTCGGTCTTGCTGATATTGAGTGAGAAGTTGTTGTTACATCACCACACAGCCAAGTTTTCAATCTCCCTTCTATATGTTGATTCATCACCACCTTTGATACAGCCCTCGACAGTGGTGTTGTCAGCATACTTGAGTATGACGTTGGAGCTGTACTTAGCCACACAGTCATAGATGTAAAGTGAATAGAGCAGGGGGCTAAGGACACAGCCCTGTGGAGATTGTGGAGGAGATGTTTTTACCAATCTGAACTGATTGGGCTTTGTAAGTGAGGAAATCGAGGATCCAATTGCACAAGAAAGTATTGAGACCAAGGTTTTGGAGCTTATTGATTAGTTTTGAGGATAATGCTATTTGAGGATAATAGTTTTGAGGATAAGCTGTAATCAACAAAGAGCATCCTGATGTATGCATCTTTGCTGTCATTTCCCGGGTTGAATGAAGAGCCAATGAGACAGCATCTGCTGTGGACCTGTTGCCCTGGTAGGCAAATTTGTTCATGTCACTTTCCTCGAAGCAGCAGCTAGCTGGTTTATGTCTCTGCCCTCGGAGAAGCCGCTAGTTCAAATCCCTGCTCTCAGAGATGCCACTGGGCACTAATGCTTTCAGAGATTTAGCGATTGGACTATAGGTCATATTGGCCTCTAAGTTCTATCATTTTTTAAATGTTTTTGCCTATTCTTTCTTGTTGCCGATAGATGGGGTGGGGGTTTGGGGTTTGGTATTCTCGTTGTTGTTTCTCCATGTAGGTGATCTGTTAGTTTTTGTGTGAGGGAGGGGTGGGGGAGGGGATTGGGTGAGGTTGCAAGTTTTGTTTATTTTTTGTGCAAGGGGGAGATTGATATCTTTCTTTTAACTACTTCTGTGATTTTTCTGTATTTTGTGGCTAATTGGAGAAGACAAATCTCAGAGTTGTATTCTGCATTCGTACTTTGATAATAAAATGAAAATTTGAAGCTTTGAACCGTTGAACACACTAGCCAGTTGGTCAACTTAGACCAGTACTTGCCCAGGTACTCTATCCAGACTGGATTCTTTCCTTGGATTTTCTTGAAAACAGCTCTCACGTCATCTTCAGGTACTGAGACTGAAGGATCACTGGGAGTCATGAGGATGGTTCCTCCCTGTTCTGGTGGTCAAAGTGAGCATAGAAGGCATTGAGTTCATCTGGAAGCAAAACTGCTGTCCCCCAAGTTGCTGGATTTTACTTTGTAGGAGATTATGGCATTCAAACCTTGCCAATGCTGTTGAGCATCCCTGGTTGATTCCAGTCTACTCAGGAATCTCCACTTCACCTGTGAGTTGGCTTTCTGCAGATCACACCTGCATCTGCTGTGCATTCTTGATCTCCATCTTGAATTCCTCTGATTTGGCCCTCAGCAAATTTTGGATTTCATGGTTTATCCAGGGCTTCTGATTGGAGTGGACCCTGAATGATTTCGTGGGGACACACTCATCTGATTTAATAAAGTCTGTTATAACCCTAGTGTAGTCATTCAGATCCTCCGATGAGTGCTTGAATATGGCCCAGTCTCCTATCTCAGGGCAAGCCTGTAACTGCACCTCTACCGCCTGCGAGCACCTCTTAGTTGTCTTAATCTCTGGGACCTTGCTTTTTAGGCTCTGTCTGTATGCAGGTAGTAGGAATACAGCCAAATTGTCATATTTGTCAAAATATGGTCTAGGAAAGGAACAATAAGCATTTCTTTTCATAGTGGAGCAGTGGCCTAGTGTGTTGGGACCTCTGGTGCAACAAGTTGCATGCTGGTGATAATTGGGCGGGGTTTACTTCACACAGGCCTGGTTGAAGTCACTGATTATAATTTGAAATGCATCGGGATGGGCTGTTTCTAACCTGTAGATGACATCATGCAGTGTTATGAGTGCTTTCTTATAATCAGCTGCTGTTGGTATATAAACTGCAGCCAGGATCATAGATGAGAATTCACGAAACAAGCAGAATAGTTCATTAGGCATTCTAAGTGAGGGAAACGAGAGGTTGACATAACCCCCACGTTCGTGGTTCCATCTGTTCTGAAAATTATAAATCTTTCTGGTCCAACCTCTGTGTCTGGCTTGTCTGCTGATAGCCAATTCTCAGTGCAGCAAGCAATTGAGATATGCATCATTTGCCTCTGATACAGCTGCCTTGCCATGAGATCATTAGTCTTATTTTCCAGCGACTGCACATTCACCAACAAGATGCTAGGTAGAGGAGGCCTCGTTCCTCTGCACTTCAGCCTAGTTTGCATTTCACCTCTCCTGCCTCATCTTTTGGCCATGGCATTGACCCTGAAAGGTGCTGTGCTTGACAGCTCCACTGGAGCTCATGACTTCCGCTCTACATTCAATCGCCAAAAGTGAGATCTGAAGATCATTGATGTTATTTTGAAGTCCGTTGTTGAGAGGAAATTTACACACTGCAGATTGCAGTGAAAGTAATTCAAAAGAAGTATACCTGTACAGGTGTCTCCCATTTTTCGAACATTCGCTTTACAGCAACTCGCTGTTACGAAAGACCTACATTAGTAACTGTTTTCCCTAACCAAAGAGGATTTTCACTTTTATGAAAAAAAGACGCCGGCTTTATATGTGTGTTTACCCCGAGAAAGACTACAATGACCGTGAAGCCTTGTGTGGGCAGTTGTTTGTGCATGTGTGTACGTGTGTATGCATGTGTGTACATATGCGTGTACGTGTGTAAGCATGTGTGTACATATGCGTGTACGTGCTGATTTTTTTTCTCCAAATCGATTCTGGCTCACTGTCTTCCCGATATTGATAAGTGAAACTACACTGTACATACAATATTTCTACTTTATATAGGGTGTATAGGGTGTACATTTATCATATCATTCCTGCTTTTACTATATGTTAGTGTTATGTTTGTGTTATTTGGTATGATTTGGTAGGTTATTTTTTGGGTCTGCGAACCCTCAAAAATTTTTCCCATATAAATTAATAGTAATTGCTTCTTCGCTTTACAACATTTTGGTTTACAAACAGTTTCATAGGAACACTCTCCCTTCGGATTGCGGGGGAAACCCGTATTTAAAAGGAAAACTGGAACAATTTTCCGCAGCTCACAGAGAGCACTGATGTACACTGGCACCATCTTTGGATCATGGTTCCTCAAAAGGCAACGGAAATAAGTGGAAATGTTTTTCAGGAAATTCATATCACTTGGAAGGAGTTATTTTCTGTATTATAAGGCACAAGTGTGAATAAGTGCCTGGCACCTGACTACGTGCATTGTTGGACTTTGCGGGAAGGTAGAGAAGAAGCTGTGGAGATATTTGCTTCATTGTTAGCCTCAGGTGAAGATCTGGAAGGTGGCTAATGTGTTCCATTGTTAAAGAAAGGTAGCTAGCACAAACTAGGTAACTGCACACTGGTCAGCCTGACATTAGTAATAAGGAAGTTACTGTGGAGAATTCTGAGGGATAAGATCTACTAGGATAGAGTCTGATTAGTAGGAGTCAGCATGGAATATGTGCAAAGAAAGTTGTGCTTGATGAACCTTTTAGAGTTTTTTGAAGAGATAATGAAATAGGTAAATGAGGGTAGGGTAGTGGATGTTGTCTATACGGACTTTAATAAGGCTTTTGACAAGGTCCAGCAAGTTAGGTGGTCTGGAAGGTGAGATCCCATGGAATTCAGTCAGAACTAGTTTGCAAGATCCCTGATTCATAGGTAGCCAGTGAACAGTGGTGGTTGAGGTTGTTTCTCAAAATGGTGGCTAGTGACTGGTAGTGTGCCACAGTGGTCGGTGTTGGGACCCTTATTATTTGTTATTTATCACTTCATCAGTAATTTGTAGATGACACAAAATTAGGAGGTTTTGTTGAGTGCGGATAGTGACACCAGGTTCAGACACGGCCCAAGTGCAGAGTGAGAGACACTGAAGCGGGTCAATAGTTCAGACTTTAATGCGAACAGAGTTAAAAGGAAAACAAAACAATAAAAGGTAGGCCAAATAGCACCACTAACTAAAACACTCAAATGGAAAACAGATCCTACACTATGGCTGAAAAGATCAACTAAGATTAAAACAAATACTGCTAGTCTTCAGAGTCAGTTGACTTGACAGTCCAATTTCTCAGGCAAGGCCGAATGTAGATAACGAAGCGTAGCTATATCCATGTCCCAGTCTTGACAAATACTGCAATGGAATGAATGGAGTTAAATAACTATCACAATGAAATAGTAATTAGCTGACACATGCAGATTCAGGAGCGCATTTGCCGAATCTGCTGTGCTGCCGAATCCGTGGTAGTGACAGATAGCCTCATTCACCTCAACATTGAAATGATTCTACAACCTATGGACTCAATTTCAAGGACTCTGCAACTTAAGTTCTCAATATTACCTATTTATTCATTGCATTTGCACATTGTCTTTTTTGGCATATTACTTGTTCATCTGTTTTTGTGTGCAGTTTTTCATTGATTTTATTGAATTTCTTTGTTCTGTGTGAATGCCCACAAGAAAATGAATTGCAGGGTAGTATAAGTTGACATATACAGGCCGATAATAAATTTACTTTGAACTTTGACAGCGAAGAAGATTATCATGGGTTATTGAGGGAGCTTGATCAGTTAGGGAAGTGAGCTGAGGATTGGCATACGGATTTCAACACAGATATATGACCTATACTATCAAAGTAGGGCACTAGGGCACTGAGGGAACAGAGAGTTCTGAAGTACAATTGCCTTATTCAATAAAAGCCCCATCAATGGTAGACAGGGTAGTTAAAGAGGTATTTAGCATCCTAGCTTTCCTCAGTCAGAGCATTGGAGCATTAAGTTGCAGTTCTATAAGTTGTTAGTGAGGCCACTTTTGGAGTGCTGTTTACAGATTTTTTTTTACACCATTAGAGGAAAGACGTGGTGAAACAGGAAAGAGCGTAGAAAAAATTTACAAGTCTGCTGCCAGGACTAAAGGGCCTAAGTTATACAAATAGTCTGGTGAGACTAGGTCCTTATACCTAGGAATTTAGGAGAATGAGGGGAAACATTATAGAAATGTTTAAAATTAGGAGAGGCATAGATAAGGGGAGAATAATAACCTGACTTTAAAAAATCTATCTATGCATGGTAGTGTAGTGCTTAACACAGTCTTTTGCAGTACAGGTGACCTGAGTTCAATTACTGCTGCTGCCTGTAAGGAGCTTGTGCGTTCTCCCCGTGACCACATGGGTTTCCTCTGAGTGTCTGCAGTTTCCTCCCACAGTCCAAAGACATACTAGTTGGTAAGCTAATGGTCCATTGTAAATTGCCCAGTGATTAGGCTAGGGTTAAAGCAGGAGATCCCTGGGAGGTGCCGCTCAAAGAGTCGGGAGGGCCTATTCCGCTCTGTATAAAAATACATTTTAAAAATTCTCCAGTACATTTTAAACCCATTTCCAAACAAGTAACAATAATTACTAATTTATTATTATTATTAACAACATAATAATATTATGTTTTGTGGTTTCCATTAATGACTGGATAGTGTATGCATTTCATTACTTTAATAATATGTCTTGATTAGAATCATAGAGAAATACTGGGTGGAAGCAGTTCCTACACCCCAAATGATCCATACTGATCATGATACCCACCAGGAGAGTCCTATTTGCCTACCTTTAGCCCATATCCCCCTAATCCCCTCCAATTCAGGTATTTGCCCATGTCTTTTAATATTGTTGTACCTGTCACAAGTACTTTTTCCTGCAGCTCATTCCATATATGCCGTGTGAAGAAGTTTCTCCTCAAGTTCCTTTTAAGTTGTTCACTTCTCTCTTTAAACCTGTACCCATTAGTTTTTTTGTTCCCCTTGAGGAAAAGACAATGGAATAGAATGAGTTGTTTTCCTGGGAGGTGCAATGGGATGAATGGCCTCTGATTGTTTCATGATAACTACAGAGCTTGGCTCCTGCTCCAGAAAGCCATCCATTCTCTTAGGCAGTAAAGGACTAACTCTCCATCAGTATAAATACAATCTCCCCATCACCTTTCCTGTGAAATAGACTGTACGGTCACTCCAGCTTTGCCCCTCATCATTTTAGACATGTCTATTATATCAAATCTCAATCTGCGAGACTCCAAGGAATAAAGTCCTATCCTGCCCAACCTCTCCGTATAACTCAGTCCCTTGCACCCTGGCAGCATCCTTGTAAATCTCTGCAGGTTTTTTCAGTTTAATGTTGTTCCTAGGCAGCCTGTTGTAGGAAAGATTGCCACAGATGTGTAAGGAAGCTCTGTAATATCAGGAAAAGATACAGGGTATTAATAGATATTTTCCCTCTCCCTGACTTTCAACCAACAAACAATTTCAAACCTTTCATCTGAGATTTATAAGCAAAATATTTCATTGTAATCCTTAAATGTGGAAACAAAAAGCTTTGCCATTGCAAATCACATACCAAAACTGCAAAGTTATCAATTTGAAAGCCTTTGCTTTGTGAATGGGAGGAGTGACAAGACTTCAGAGCTCAGCTTAAAAAAGACTTTTGCGGTTTTCAATGCTATATAAAAGGAAGCCAGTGGGCATTATAAATCATTGTGGACCAGTTATCCAATCAAATCACTTGGTTTCACATCTCCCGAGACCTTGTAATTCAACAGAGAGCAGTCAAAAGAAAATTATAAGCTCTCTCACGTTCGAAGACTAACAAATGGCTGAGACACACTGCCAATACTAATGTGTGAGAGCAGAGGTTGGAGAAGCCTGCTGGAGCTTCCTGGGCCGCTATTCCTTTTCATTTCTGCTCGACCATTACATGGGAACCTGGCATTGATTAAAACAGACCGAAATCTTTGCTTCTTCATAAAAACTTAATACTCATGACTCGTGATTCTGAATGCTTTACATTCTGTCGGTATAGCTCTCAAGTGAAGGAAAAGTAAGGTTGATCACTGCTGGTATTTTGCCTTCACGTTTATTTTTAATAGTCACTCTTTTCACAGACAGGAAGGATTTTGTTTCTGTGGCTGTGGAGAAAAGGCTGAGAAAGAAAAATGGCAGGATAGCCAAGTTTCTTTTAATGAATCTGAAATGCATCCAAATGATTATAAAATCATTTTTATTTTATTTATGTATCTGCTTTGATATAAAATCCTAAAAGATATCACTCATAAATTATGTCCATTGCCATTTTCTTTACTTGATCATAATTTTCCTTGAATAAATTGGGCAAAATAGGGAGCAGGGAATATTCATTGAAAGCACACTGCAAACTGGTCTGGAATACCAACAGCTCAAAATTTGTTTATAGCAAATCCCACATAAGAGATCAATGTCTTGAAGCTTATTATGTGTCCATTATGCTGCTGCTATCAGCTTCAGACTAGTACAACTGCTTTTAACCTGTGTGAGGTGGCAGCACTGAGTTTCAGCGACTAAACTAGATGGTTGTAAAAATGAGCAAAAGGATAATAATACACGGTTAAGCCATGCCTGTGGATTGCTGTGCTAGCAGGATACCAACTTGGCACTTCCTTTCTCTCGATTAAATGTTGTACACAGCCAGCATTAACTGTTCTTCTTGTGGATAGCCACAACAGCGCAGGGCTAATATTGTGAGTGGTTTGCACTGGTGGAGGTTAGCTGTCACAGTTTAAAGGGGTCGTGCAGGAGTAGGCAGTCCTGCAGGAAAGGAAAATAATTTAGATACAGTGAAGAAAATTATAATACCTGGATGAGTTGGCTCCAAAGTTAATGACTGTTATGCTGGAAAATCTGATGGAGAAAATGAAAAGTAGAAAAGACGTCCTCCGATTAGGGCCTAGGAGGCCTCCAGACATGTATAAAATAAAGTGGATCGACATGATTATAGTGTTATAGGGCCAGATTCACTTTACACCACACGCTGTCGGAGCAGTGCTGCCGGGATAATCAAGGACACGGCCCTCCCAGCCAACACACTTTTTGTCCCTCTTCCCTCCAGGAGAAGGTTCAGGAGCTTGAAGACTCGTACGGCCAGATTTTGGAACAGCTTCTTTCCAACTGTGATAAGACTGCTGAATGGAACCCAACCCTGATCTGGGCCGTACCTTCCAAATATCTGGACCTGTCTCGGTTTCTTTTTGCACTACTTTACTTTCTCTTTTCTATTTTTTTATGATTTATAATTTAGATTTTTAAATTTTTATGATATTTACTATTGATTTGTACTCCAGGGAGCACGAAGCGCAGAATCAAATATCACTCTGATGATTGTATGCTCTAGTATCAATTGTTTGGCAACAATAAAGTAAAGATCATGCACAAGTCCCTGAATGCACAGCAGCACGAAATGCAGTACACTCACATGCAAGGTCAAAGTTTGAAAATGCCTTGTTAAGTGGGCACAACTAACTTCGGTTAGTCTCAGCTAAATGCAATCCTTAAAGCTCAGTTATTCAGCGATTAACAGTCTCCATCATTCAGAGCTCATACCTGACCATCGTATGCTGATGACAACACTGTTGTTGGTAGATCATCAGGAGCCAACAAGGAAACTTTAAGAGTGAGATAGATTGACTGATTGAGCTGTGTCAGATAAACAAGTTCAAATTCAAGTTGGTTTTCATCACAATGTACATACTGTATATACAACCGAATGAAACAATGTTCCTCCACACCACGTGGGCCCACAATACATACATCATACACAGCAAATAAAACAAAATATTAGCACAACTAAGTTAATAAAATACAATTCAAAATGCATGTGAAGTGCATAGCACCGGTAAACAATAAACTGTATATTAAACAGTGAACAGTTTGCAGAGCAAATGAAGAGACCTTAGTGGTGGAAGGGACTCATTAGTCTCACAGCCTGGGGGAAGAAGCTGTTACTTAATCTGGTAGTCCTGGTCCTGAGGCTACTGTATCTTCCTCTTGCTGGTAGTTAGTGAAAGGGATTGGTGGATATGTGGTAGGGTCTGCAACAATGCTTCATATATAATATATAACACTCCCAGCAAATGTCACAAATAATGGAAAGGGAAACCCCAGTGGTTTTGTACTCTACATCAGCAAGATGAAGGAACTGATTATGGACTTCAGGGAGGAGAATTGGAGAGAACGCACACTAGTCCTCATTCAGGGTGGTAGAAAGGGTAAGCATCTTCAAATTTCTGTGTGTCCATATTTTAGGGGACCTATCTCTGGACTAACACAGTGATGCAATCATGAAGAAGGCACATTAGTAGCTCTACTTCATTCAGAATTTGATGAAATTTGTTACGTTACCAAAGACTCTCATACAAATTTCTATAGATGCATGGTGAGAACATTATGACTGGCTGCATGACAGCCTGGTATGGAGTTCCTAGTGCACAGAATTGCCAGAAGTTGCAGAGGGTGGTGGAGTTATCCAGCTTCATTATGGGCACCACTCTCCCCACCATTAAGGACATCTTCAAGAGGTGCTGCCTTAAGAAGGAACCATCCAGACATGTCTTCTTGTTACTATCATGGGGGATAGACCTGATGGAAAACCCACACACAATAATTTAGGAACAGCTTCATCACTTTCACCATCTGAATGGTCCATCAACCCACAAACGTGATCCCATCATTTTTTGTACTATTTATTTAGTTCTGTAGTTTATAGATTTTATGTCATTGCATTGTATTGCTGCCACAAAACATCAAATTTCATGTCATATGTCAGCAATAATAAATCAGAATTTGATTCTGATTCCACAAATTCTTCCACTGCGAGCCTTACACATCTCCCATGTTGAGGGAAAGAGCAAAAATGCAAATTGTTATTTAAATAAAATGAGACTATAGAGTTTTGAACTACGAAGGGTTCAAGGCATTCTGATACACAAAACAAGAACTCTCAATACTCCAAGGGAGCCCTCACCAATCCCTTATAAGGACTTTGTATTGCATCCTTGATAGTATATTTTAGTCCTCTTGAAATGAATGCTAACATTGCATTTGCCTTCCTCACCACTGACTCAACCTGCAAGGTAACCTTTAGGGAATCCTGCACAAGGACTCCCATGTCCCTTTGCATCTCAGATTTTTGAATTTTCTCCCCATTTAGAAAGTAGTCTACCCTTTTATTCCTTCTGCCAAAGTGCATGACCGCACACTTGCCGAGCACAATTAAATCTGCTCCCCTCAATAACACAGCTTAGTTTAGTCATCAAAAGACACTTCAGTATACGGGAGGATACATTCCATCACATGTCAAATGGCTGCGTGTACTTCAAGCGTGTGTGAGTTGCACAACAGTGTCATTTACCTATAGACTTGTCATCCAGCAGCAACTACTTAAATTGTAATAGCAGCTGAAATGCAGTGGCCATGCCAGAATTTTAAAAATGATTGAATTATAACAACTGTCTGGACATCAAGCAGTGACTACATCATTTGCTGCCTATGATCACAAATCGTTTAAATGTAAAGGACCGGAATGGCTTGTAGTGCCTGTAAAACCTTGGTTCAGGCTGTTCAGCAGAATTTAACATATCAAGCAAGCCTGTAATCATAGCAAAACTTCTTGCTTGTGTCTGATGGATGGAGAATGGAGCGCAGTCAGCTCCCACTGATGACAGTTTCAAATATCTGCCAGCTTAAGTTTGAAGTCAGCTACTTGCTTAGAAATCAATGCAACAAATGCTTTAGCATTCCCTAGTAATATTGTGGTTGCAATTTCAGTCATGGTTAGGATGGACTTCTGTAATGAGAGCAAGCAACTGCTATGTTGCTCACCACTGAGGCAAAGGCAGAACCCTCCAGCAGTAAGACAGCATTAATGCAGGCCATTCAGCCCAACTTGTCCATGCACACCATGTTACCCACAAAGCTCGTCCTATTTGTCTGCATTCAGCCTATATCCCTCTAAAGCCTCCCTATCCATGTTCTTATCTAAATGTCTTGAAGTGTGTAACAGCATCACCAATCTTCTTATAATGTTACTAATAAAGGAAATAAGCTAAAACTAAATGGCAGCAAATTAAGCAACAAAATCCCAAGTGAAATGAAGAAAACCAACCAACAAGCAGGATGTTATGTTGCTATAGCACAGAAACATGCACTTCAGCCCATTGAATCCCACCTACCTTCAGCAACCCAGTTACACTTATCCTACACTGATCCCATTTTGATTTACCCATCACTTCCATTAGCGTGCACTGAATTCTACCACTCATCTATGCGCATAAAAATATTTTTCCCCAAGTGATCACCTATTCGAACATCACGTTAGAACAATTAACTTTTTCAGAAGGCTGTAAATAAGCAAGATACCCTTTAGCACCTGCAGACTTTGAAGCAATAATTCAACAGCTGGAAGAAAGGCTCCAGCATCTAGCCTATAAGTAACTAATGCACCCTTTCAGTGCTGATAGGCAGAAATGGAGGAAAAATTGCAGACTTTTCTGAAAATAGGAGCAGGAGAAAGCCACCAGGCCCTCTAAGCCTGCCGTGCCATTCCATATGAAAATGGTTATTTTATGCTAGCCTCAGCTGCTCTTCTGTGCTACCTCCATATAGCCCTCAGTTTCTTGATCCTTCAAACACCCACCAGTCTCGATCTTAAATACATCTGACGTTCTGACCTCCACTACCTTTGGAACAGAGAATTCCTGAGACTCACCACACTGTGAGAGAAATAATTCCTACACATCTCAGCTTTCAGTGACTGGCTCCTTATTTAGCAGCTATGTGTCTTAGCTTTTGACTCTCCACAACTCAACATCCTCATGGTAAGATCTCCCAATCAGACTTTATATGCTTGAATAAGACTGTGCTTTTCGTCTTTGGACCTAAAATGTTCAGTCTCTCTTGGTAGGACAATTCATTAAAGTTGCATTGGTTTACAAAATAAATATTGCATGCTTATTAAAAATCCTTCTAATGGTTGATCATCAAACACTAACATCCAAACAAAAATTATCCTCTATCATAATACACTCCATAAGTGTGACCATATAGTATGTCAAAGAGATTATGTTAAAGTATAAAAATACTCACAGCTCTAAAAGAAGGCACGAACAATAATTAAAAAAAAACTATTTGTATTGAATTGAATTGAATTGCAATGATCTTAAAGCACTTGAACAAATACATTGAGAAATTATGTAGTTACCTACCAAAGAAGTAACACGAAGAGTTAAATTATTCAATTTGGCAACACGCATACCTACTTGGTATATACCTATGCAAATGTGTGCTGGAAAGATTTCTACCAATTAATTCAAAACGTAAGTTATAATTTGTGCAGCCAAGATCATTTCACTGATAGTTCAAGTGTTATCTCCATAAACATTTTGGCTGTATATTGCTAGTACAATACTTAGTTTGATTGAATAGGATTGAAATACTTGGATGATTGAAATCCACTGTCAGTGTTGGAAAACTAAATGAATGTGGATGCTTCTCTTATTGCAGTGCAATGTGGCGACCCACTTCCCAGCGCACTTGAACCAGCTCACAAAGTGGCGCGCGCCGGCATTGAGGCCGGTCCCAAAGAGGGTGCCAAGCCTGTTTCACCAGCAAGGGGAAAAGCCCGCGCGTGGGAAGGGACTGTGAATACCCGCCCCCTACAGCATTCCCGCCTGGGGAGGGCGAGATCAGGAAGGCTTTAAAGCGAGGCCGCGAAGTTCGAATAAATCTCTTTTTGCAACTGCAGCTCACCGACTCCGTGTCATTATTTCAGCGCTGCGTGTAGCACACCGCTACAATTGGTGACCCGACGGCCCAAACGATATTTGGGCCGAGGATGAACGACGCCGCATCTGTTCATGCAGTTTCGTTAAAACTGCCAAGCTTCTGGACGCTGCGACCTCACCTATGGTTCCAGCAAGAAGAAGCCCAATTCCATATTCCGCAGATAACCTCGGACAACACACGTTACTACTACGTGGTGAGCTCCCTCGACCAAGAAACAGCGGCCCAGGTTTAGGAGTTTATACAGTCTCCCCCAGCAGACGGCAAATACACAGAATTCAAAGCCTTGCTCATAAGGACTTTCGGATTCTCACGGTGCGAGCGAGCTGCCTGCTTACTACACCTGGATGGTTTGGGGGACAGGCCACCGTCAGCTTTGATGAACGAGATGCTGTCCCTGGCCAGAGGTCACAAGCTCCGCCTCATGTTTGAGCAGGCATTCCTAGAGCAGCTGCCCGAGGACATATGCCTGCTGATGTCTGACGTGGATTTCAGCGACCCCTGGAAGGTGGCAGCCTGGGCGGACTTGCTGTGGAAAGCCAAGAAGGTGAGTGGGGCGTCCGTCACACAGATCACCAGGGTATGGTGAATTTCTACCACCGCTTCCTCCTTTCAGCTGCCCGAATCATGCGCCCCCTGTTCGCCCTGATGTCGGGTAAGGGCAAGAACATTACCTGGGACGAGGAGTCCACCACCGCTTTCATTAAAACCAAAGAAGCCTTGGCAAACACCGCGATGCTAGTGCACCCCAGAATGGATGTTCCGACCGCCCTCACAGTGGACGCATCTAACACGGCAGTCGGTGGAGTGCTGGAACAACTCATCGAGGGTCGCTGGCAACCCCTGGCGTTTTTCAGCAAACACCTACGACCACCCAAGCTCAAATACAGTGCTTTCGACCAGGAACTGTTGGTGCTCTACCTGGCAATACAGTATTTCAGGTACTTCTTAGAAGGTAGGTCCATCACCACGTTCACGGACCACAAACCGCTTACCTTTGCGTTCATGAAGGTGTCCGATCCCTGGTTGTCCCGCCAGCAGCGACATCTGTCCTACATCTCTGAATACACGACGGATGTCCGGCATGTCTTGGGAAAGGACAATGTCGTGGTGGACGAACCCTCCCACCCTAACATCCAAGCCCTGTCCCAGGGGGTAGACTGTGAAGCAGTGGCGGAGGCGCAGCAGGCAGACGAGAAGATCCCTAGTTACAGAACCACAGTCTCCGGTTTGCAGCTCCAGGACCTCCCCGTAGGCCCAGGTGAGAGGACCCTACTCTGTGACATCACCACCGGCCAACCCCGCCCCGTCGTCCCGGCAGCCTGGCGGCGGTGCATTTTCAACTCCATTCATAACGTAGCACACCCCTCCATCAGGACAACTGTCCGGATGGTCTCCAACAGGTTCGTCTGGCACGGACTCCGCAAGCAGGTCAGTGAATGGACCAGAACGTGCATGCACTGCCAAACGGCCAAAGTGCAGTGGCACACCAAAGCTCTGCCACAGCAGTTCCACCCCATCCACCGGCATTTCGACCACATTCATGTGGATATCGTGGGCCCCCTGTCAGTGTTGCGAGGAGCGCGGCACCTCCTGACTATCGTGGACTGGTTCACAAGATGGCCAGAGGCGGTCCCGCTCACCGACAGCACCTCCGATTCTTGCGCCCGGGCACTGATCGCCACCTGGGTATCTCGCTTTGGTGTACCGGCCCACATTACCTCTGACAGAGGCACCCAGTTCACCTCCAGCCTGTGGTCAGTTATGGCCAGCCTTTTGGGGACACAGCTGCACCACACAACTGCCTACCACCCACAGTCGAACGGACTGGTGGAGCATTTCCACCTTCACCTGAAGTTGGCTCTCATGGCCCGCCTGAGAGGACCTAACTGGGTGGACGAGCTTCCCTGGGTCCTGCTCAGAATCCGCACGGCGCCCAAAGAAGATCTGCATGCCTCGTCGGCCAAGTTGGTGTACGGCACACTCCTGGTTGTCCCAGGAGAGTTCGTACCAGCCCCAAGGGGGCAAGAGGTAGAACCACTTCGCAGCATGGGCAGAACCCGACCTGCGTACCCAAAGACCTGTAAAACTGTAAGTTCGTTTTTGTAAGACAGGGCGGATATCGGGCACCGCTACAGTGGCCCTACGAGGGGCCGTTTACGGTGATCAGAAACAACGGGTCCACATTCGTGCTGGACTTTGGGGGGAAAGAGGAAGTTTTCATGGTGGACCGACTCAAACCGGCCCATGTGGATTTGGCGCAGCCGGTCGAGATTCCGGCACCACTGCACAGAGGCAGACCCAGACTGTGGACATTGGGGTGTATTGCCGATTCTGGGGGAGGGGGTTATGTGGCAACCCACTTCCCAGCGCACTGGAACCGGCTCACAAAATGGCGCGCGCTGGCATTTAGGCAGGTCCCAAAGAAGGCGCCAAGCCTGCTTCACCAGCAAGGGGAAAAGCCCGTGCGCGGGACGGGACTGTGAATACAGCATTCCCGCCCAGGGAGGGTGGGATCAGGAAGGCTTTAAAGCGAGGCTGCAACGTTTGAATAAATCTCGTTTTGCAACTGCAGCTCACCAACTCCGTGTCGTTATTTCAGCGCTGCGTGTAGCACACCACTACAGCACCACAATAATGCCAGCATTCATTCGAGAAGGATGTCTCTAATCCTTGCCCAGTTTGACCAGGTCCATTCCAATGAAATGTAGTTCAGGAGCAAGTACATTTCAGTAACATCAACCTATAGAGACTCTGGTGTAGGATTTTTATGGGTTTGCCTGAGGATATTAAAAGGTGCTGAGAAAGTAGGAAACAATTTGTCTCTGGTTCTAATGGATCCAAATTCCCAACTCTGTACAACATACAATTACAACTATATTGGATAACTGGGGAAAGCAATAGGGTAAAAGAATCCTAAGGTGAGTTCCTTCATCTCAAACACATGGAAACCAGTGAGCATTCCAAAAAAGAAACATAACTGTATAAGATTTTCGTCCTCTCTGCGACATGGCAACAGTTCTGTGCAGAAAATGTAAGGATACCTCTTCACACTGGTTGGATCCTAAACAAAGATCATTCCTTTTAGCAATGGCAATCAACATTCAGGAGGGGACGAGTCTGCAGCATGTACTTGCTGCATCTCTGATGATTAGCGTTGTCAGAAGACCACAGGAATGGTGAGTGCGAGATCAAAAGGATGTCAGGCTGACACAGTGACAAATGTTCTCTAAGGCGGCAGTCAAATTATTTTTCAGGAAGTGGAAGAACTTCGCACTTCACCGTTTACAGAATGAAAACAACAATATTTGGTGAAGATGGAGCAAAAAAGGTATTTCTTTCCTCATCACTAATAATCAAGCAGACAAATGTTAACAAATTAATGCAGTTGATAAAGGGATTAGACACAACAGGAAATAGGAAAAATAGGAAAAGTAATATTTTCATGTGAACTAGTATCCCAAGTTAATTTAGCACTTTAATTTACATTGAAAATGTATTTCATTTAATGAATTCAGTTGGTCAATGTTGCTAAATCTGTTCTGCTGACAATTTGATTAATTTGGTTTAAGAATATATATACAATTTTCCTTCAGTTCAAATCAATTTCAAAACAACAAATATAGTTAACATACATATAAAAATACTACTTCATAAAGAAAGCTTTCTAAGTATCTCACAATCAAGCTAAATGAATGAATTAATTTGAAGCAGCAAAACTCAACTTTATTCATACTTAAATGAAAATTAATCTATTGGTTAACAGCTTTGTAATCAATTTTACCTCAGAATTTAAAATACTGTTTTGAGCTGATATATTTCTGCAAGGATATGATCTCAGGGCTTTTTATGCGTTTAGGAAGTATTTTTTTCTTTACATGGTAATTTATAAGAAATCCCAGACCATCAAATCAGAAAAAGCATGCAGATTCCACCGAAATATGATTGAATTTAATTCAAAGCCTTTTCTGCTACCTTGGTAAATAATAGATTTTTGAAGTAGTACTATTCCTCCAGCGAATGGAAGTAGCTGACAGTGCAATAATGACTGGCAGCATATGGCAAACTCACTCTCTATCCACCAGAAACAACAGATAAAGTGAAGCAAGTAAACACAAGAGATGACTTGGCACACCATAGTTTTCAAAGTGAAAATTGAGTTTATTGTCATGAGCACAAGTACAATGAAAAACTAACATGCAGCACCATCACAGACACAGAGCATTCCATAAGCAGCATTTACAAGAAAACATAAATTAAGAATAAATTGTACACAGTTTTTATAAAAAACAAAACCAGAACAAAAATAAAGTTTATTTTAGTGTAAAGTGGTCAAAATGGCATTGAGTTGATAAACCAAGGTGATTATGGGCTGCCAGTTGGCTCAAGAACTGAAAGGTTGCTGGGAAGTTACTGTTCTTGAACCTGGTGTTGTGGGGCTTGAGGCTTCTGTACCTCTTGCCCAATTGTAGCTGCTTGGCTTGGATAGTGGGGATTGTCAATGACAGATATTGCCTTCTTGAAGCATTGCCTCCTGTAGATGTGATGAAGGGGGTGGAAGGATTTGCCCATAATAAATTGGGAAGAGTCCACTACTCTCTGCTGCTTTTTATGCTCCTGCTCTTTCAAAATGCCCTACCAGATCATGATGCAACCAAATCAAGATACTTTGAATAGTACACTTGTATAAGTTTGTTGAGTACTTGATAATAAACTCATACTTCTTAACCTCCTAAGAAGGTAAAGATGTTGACAAACTTTCCTTGCTCCTTATCATGCTAGGTCATCCAATGTGTAAATACTTCACAATTTAAAGCTTCCGACTCTCTCTACTGCCAATTCCCCAGTGTAGACTAGTGCATGTTCCCCTTCCTGAAGTCAACACTTAGCTCTTTAGTTTCACTGATTTTGAACAAATGGTTGCTTTTGAAGAACCACTCAACCAACTGATCTGTGTTACTCTGGTAAGCTGATTTATCCCCACCTGTGATTTGTCCGACAACTGTCGTGTTGTTGACGAATTTGAAGATGGCATTGAGGCTGTGCGTAGCCACATGGTCATATGTATGTAGAGAGTGGATTGGGCACAAAGCACGCAGACTAAGGTTCACCTTTATTTTATGTCAGCAAGGAGGAGATGTCGTTATCATTCCTCAGACCCTAGAAGCGAAGGGTTGAATATGTCTGTAAATACATTAGCCATTTGGTCTGCACAAATCTTTAGCATGTGGCGACCCATTTCCTAGCACATCCGAACCGGCTCACAATTAGCCAGCCTTCTGGCTAAGGGAGATAGCCTACGGGGGTTTGCGAGCACAGAGCATTGGAGCCTCTGTGCCACGGGGGGCAGGTTGAGGGAGGCTTAAAAGTGAGGCTGAGGATTTTGAATAAAGTTTTTTCCTTCGACTGCAGTTACCGACTCCGTGTCGTAATTTTAGCGCTGCATGTAGCACACCGCTACAATTGGTGACCCCGACGGTCCAAACGATTTTTGGACCAGACATGACCAACATCGCCTCTGTTCATGCGGTTTCGTTGAAACTGCCGGGTTTCTGGACACAGCGACCAATCCTATGGTTCCAGCAAGCCGAAGCCCAATTCCACGTTCGCCAGATCACCTCAGAAGACACCCGCTACTACTACGTGGTGAGCTCCCTCGACCAGGACACAGCGGCCCAGGTCGCGGAGTTCGTACAGTCGCCCCCGGCAGACGGCAAGTACACGGAATTCAAAGCCCAGCTCCTCAGGACTTTCGGACTCTCACGGTGCGAGCGGGCTGCCCGTTTACTGCACCTGGATGGCTTGGGCGACAGAACTCCTTCGGATTTAATGAATGAGATGTTGTCTCTGGCCGATGGACACACACCCTGTTTGTTTGAGCAGGCATTCCTGGAGCAGCTGCCCAAGGACATACGCCTGCTGCTGTCCGACGCGGATTTCAGTGACCCTCGGAAGGTGGCAGCCCGGGCGGACTTGCTGTGGAACGCCAAGAAGGTGAGCGGGGCGTCCATCGCACAGATCTCCCAGCCACGCTCCCGGCAGCAAACCAGTCCAGGCCCGGCCGCAGAGCCCGCCAACCCCCGGCCCATTGAACACTGGTACTTCTACCACCAGCGGTGGGGCGCAGAAGCCCGCCGTTGTCGCCCGCCCTGCAAGTTCCCGGGAAACGCCAGGGCCAGCCGCCGCTGATGGCTACGGCGGCTGGCTATCGGGATAGCCTCCTGTATGTGTGGGACAGAAGGTCGGGACGTCGGTTTTTGGTCGACACTGGTGCCGAGATCAGCGTTTTACCTCCGACGAGTTACGACACCCGCAGCAGGGCACCGGGGCCCCCCCTGAGGGCCATGAATGGCAGCACCGTAAGGACCTACGGCACCCGTCAGGTGCAGCTACAGTTCGGCTCCAGCCAGTTCACATGGGACTTTACACTGGCCGCCGTAGCCCAACCGCTTCTGGGTGCGGATTTTTTGTGGGCTCACAGCCTACTGGTCAACCTGCCCAGGAAGAGACTGGTACACGCCGAGACCTTTCAGACGTTCTCCCTGGGTGCAGCCCAGTTGCCAGCCCCTCACCTCGGCTCCATCACGCTGTCTGACGACCTCACCAGGGTCCTGGCAGATTTCCCATCAGTTCTGGCACTGCAGTTCACAGCGGCCATGCCCCGACACGGCGTACAGCACCACATCCCGACCCAGGGACCACCCCTCCATGCCCGCGCTCGGCGGCTTCCCCCGGACAAGCTCCGACTGGCGAAGGAGGAGTTCCAGAGGATGGAGGAATTGGGGATCATCCGGCGGTCCGACAGCCCATGGGCCTCCCCCCTGCACATGGTGCCCAAAGCGACGGGAGGCTGGAGACCGTGTGGCGACTACCACACCACACCGGACCGCTACCCTGTGCCGCACATTCAGGACTTTGCAGCAAACCTGCACGGCGCACAGATCTTCTCCAAGGTAGACCTCGTCCGAGGGTACCATCAAATCCCGATGCATCCTGACGACGTCCCCAAAACGGCTCTCATCACCCCGTTTGGCCTTTTTGAGCTCCTCCGCATGCCGTTCAGCCTGAAGAATGCCGCACAGACGTTCCAGCGGCTAATGGATGCGGTGGGAGGGGACCTGGACTTCGCGTTCATCTATTTGGACGACACCCTCATAGCCAGCAGCAGTGGTCAGGAGCATCTGTCCCACCTTCGTCAACTCTGCGCCCGACTGAGTGAGTACGGTCTTACAATCAACCCCGCCAAATGCCAGTTCGGACTCGATACCATTGACTTCCTGGGCCACAGGATTATTAAAGACGGGGCAACCCCTCTGCCCGCTAAGGTAGATGCGGTCCGCCACTTCCCCCTACCCATGATCAAAAGCCTTCAGGATTTCATAGGTATAGTCAATTTCTACCACCGCTTCCTCCCTTCACCTGCCCGGATCATGCGCCCCCTGTTCGCCCTGATGTCGGGTCCGAGCAAGGACATTACCTGGGACGAGGAGTCCGCCGCCGCTTTCGTTCAAACGAAGGAAGCTTTGGCGAACGCCGCAGTGCTAGTACATCCCAGAATGGATGCCCGTACCACCCTCACAGTGGACGCATCTAACACAGCAGTCGGTGGGGTGCTGGAGCAACCCCTGGCGTTTATCAGCAAACACCTGCGGCCACCCGAGCTCAAGTACAGTGCTTTCGACCGGGAACTGTTGGCGCTCTACCTGGCAATCCGGCATTTCAGGTACTTCCTAGAAGGTCGGCCCTTCACCGCATTCACGGACCACAAACCGCTTACCTTTGCGTTTACGAAAGCGTCCGACCCCTGGTCGTCCCGCCAGCAACGCCACCTGTCCTACATCTCTGAATACACGACGGATGTCCGGCACGTCTCGGGTAAGGACAATGTCGTGGCGGATGCGCTCTCTCGCCCTACCGTTCATGCCCTTTCCCAAGGGGTAGACTTTGAGGCACTGGCAGAGGCGCAGCAGGTGGATGAGGAGATTCTGAGTTACAGAACCGCAGTCTCCGGTTTGCAGCTCCAGGACCTCCCCGTGGGCCCGGGTGAGAGGACCCTACTCTGTGACGTCGCCACCGGCCAGCCCCGTCCTGTCGTCCCGACAGCCTGGCGGCGCCGTGTTTTCGACTCCATTCATAACTTGGCGCATCCTTCCATCCGGACAAATATCCGGATGGTTTCCAGCAGGTTCGTTTGGCACGGACTCTGCAAACAGGTCAGTGAATGGGCCAAAACGTGCATGCACTGCCAGATGGCCAAGGTGCAGCGTCCACACCAAAACCCCACCGCAGCAGTTCCATCCCGCCCACCGGCATTTCGACCACATTCATGTGGATATCGTGGGCCCCCTGCCAGTGTCGCACGGAGCGCGGCACCTCCTGACTATTGTGGACCGGTTCACAAGATGGCCAGAGGCAGTCCCGCTCACCGACACCACCTCCGAAACTTGCGCCCGAGCCCTGATCACCACCTGGATATCTCGCTTTGGTGTACCAGCCCACATTACCTCCGACAGAGGCACCCAGTTCACCTCCAGCCTGTGGTCAGCTATGGCCAGCCTTTTGGGGACTCAGCTGCACCACACAACTGCCTACCACCCGCAGTCGAACGGGCTAGTGGAGCATTTCCACCGTCACCTGAAGTCAGCCCTCATGGCCCGCCTGCAAGGAGCCAACTGGGCAGATGAGCTTCCCTGGGTCCTACTTGGCATCCGCACAGTGCCCAAGGACGACCTGCACGCCTCGTCGGCCGAGTTGGTATACGGCGCACCCCTGGTCGTCCCCGGGGAGTTCCTACCAGCCCCACGGGGGCAAGAGGAAGATCCCGCAGCAGTCCTGGGCAGACTACGCGAGAAGCTCGGTAACCTGGCCCCCATACCCACTTCACAGCACGGGCGGAACCCGACCTGCATACCCAAAGACCTGCAGAACTGTAAGTTTGTGTTTGTACGAAGGGGCGGGCATTGGCCACCGCTACAGCGGCCATACGAGGGGCCATTTATGGTGCTCCGGAACAACGGGTCCATGTTCGTGCTGGGCATTGGGGGGAAAGAGGAGGTTTTCACGGTGGACCGACTCAAACCGGCCCATGTGGACCTGGCGCAACCGGTCGAGTTTCCGGCACCTTGGCGCAGAGGCCGACCTCCCAAACAGGTTCCGGCCCAGACTGTGGACATTGGGGGGTGTATCGCCGGTTCTGGGGGGGGGGTGTTATGTGGTGACCCATTTCCTGGCACATCCGAACCGGCTCACAATTAGCCAGCCTTCCGGCTAATGGAGATAGCCCACGGGGGTTTGCGAGCACAGAGCTTTGGAGCCTCTGCGCCACGGGGAGAGGGGTTGAGGGAGGCTTAAAAGTGAGGTTGAGGATTTCTAATAAAGTTTTTTCCTTCGACTGCAGTTACTGACTCCGTGTCGTAATTTTAGCGCTGCATGTAGCACACCGCTACAATCACTCAGTTAGGTATGCTGTCTGGACCAGCCACCTTTCATAGATTTACCCTCTTGAAAGCCTCAGAGACTAAGATTAGAGAGTCATCCAGAGATGTGGAGACATGTGCGTGTGTCATAATTTTCCCTATCCACATGGGCACAAAAGGTATTGAACTCATCCTAGAGTGATGAGTTGCTTGCATTTATGCCAGTGGTCCCCAACCACCAGATCGCAGACCGGTACCAGGCTGCAAAGCATGTGCTACCGGGCCACGAGGAAACGATATGATTTGGCGATATGAATCAGCTACACCTTTCCTCATTCCTTGTCGCGCCCACTGTTGAACTTGAACACAGGTGAGGTCATTACGCACGTGAAGTCATTACCCATGCGAGGTCATCAGTTGCCTAAATGCAGTGATACCCTCGTGCCAGGGATCACTGGTTGGCCTCGGGTAATCGGCCGCCGTGCATAGCCAGTGAGAAGTGCTGTTGGTACTGGCCTGGAGCGCGGACAGATGGGCGCTGCCTCGAAACCTGTTTAGCACACCGAATGTTCGTGGGGAACCCGGTGCTAAGATATTCGCAGATGACCTAATTCCAGTTCAGGGTTTCATAAGTAGCAGAGCAGGTACCTCGCTGTAACCTGCTGGAAGTCATCTCTCGAGCCAAACTTTTGTTGGCCAATAGATCCTACCTACCTACAGGGGGAGGGCGTGGGCACGGGCCCTGTCACACTCCTCGCTTGGTCAGTCACTCTCTCCAGACTGTGACAGCCGCGGCCCCGGTACGGGACCTCCGGCCCTTACCTTGCAATGATTTTATATGTTCATATGAGGAAAATATGAGCTGTGTTTAATATCCAAATGTTACTTAAAATGTTATGATGCTATTGACTTATAGTGAGTTATAATTGACTTATCACTATATTCATGTGAGGAAAATATGTGCTGTGTGTTTAATATTAAATTCATTAGATAAACACTTTTAGAAATGAAATTGAGTGTATTAGCCACTTATAAGTGACTTATAGTTGACTTAACACCTATATTCCGGTCGTGATTAGCACCCCGACCCCTGCCCGTCAGCCATTCCACAAGAATATTGTCAATATTAAACTGGTCCATGGTGCAAAAAGGGTTGGCGATTCCTGAATTATGCTACCTAACCTTGCCTTGTAGCAAGTTATATTGTCCAAACCCTGTCACAATATAATGTTAAACATCCACCTGTACTTCCAGTTTGGTTGCAAATTGCCCCTTTGGATGTTGTACTTAGACTTCTTATATAAATCTGAGTAGCCAGACCTAAATATCAGTAATCTCGCCCCCAGGAGTTTACAAATCTCCTGATTCAACCAGGGCTTCTAGATGGGATGACTCAGAAAGTTTTTGTAGACACACACTTGTCTTCACAAGTCCTTTATGAAACTGGAGATAACCATCGCATATTCATTTAGTGCACTGATGAATTCTTGAATATGTTTCATGGCTTGGATTTGAAAATATATGAGGAAGAGGTGCAATGCAAAAAGCCATCACTTCACCTAAGTGTGCACATGAAACCAGAAACAATATTTTCCTTGTACATTTCATTTGGATGAAATCTTGTGGATAGGAATTTAATTTTTGTGTACCTGTGTATCACTGGCATTTATTGCCCTTTACTTAAGAGACCTTTAAAGAAGGTTTGTGCTGGGCTAGGCTACCGTCTTGAACTTGTGAAATTTTCTGCTGGGGTGCTATTTCTAGGATTTAGATTCAGCAACAAGGAACAAATGATATAATTCCAAGTTAGAATTATTTTGTGATGTTGCATGGACTTCAAACCCTGTTCGTCTTGCGAAAATATGGGAGGTTCTTTGGGAGTGATGCACTATCAATAACTCACTCTGAGACGTAAGGCGAGATATCGGCTTTTATTGACTGGAAGAAGGAACAAACAGTGAGTGACCATCATACTACATCCTGGAGACTGAGAGGCTGGGTTCAGGCCTTGATCGCCTTTATACCGGGGTCTGTGGGAGGAGCCACAGGAGCAGTCAGCAGGGGGCATGTCCAGACAGGCACACGTAGTTCACCACAGGGAGTAACCTAAAACAGGAGCTGCAGCATATTTTGCAGAAGGTGCTCACTGCTCACATTTGGTGGAGGGAATGAATGCATGGCATGGTAGATGGGGTAGACGTCGAGCTTTGATTTAGATGATACCGTGTGCTATTGCAGCTGAACTCATTTAAAAAGTGCAGAGTATTCCATCACCTTTCTGATTTTTGCAACCTAGCTGAAAGAAAGGCTTGGAGGCATCAGGGACACTCATCACTAGACATCCAGCATTGACGTTGCCTGGTAACCATTGTATTTATGTAGTTAGATCCCATGAACTTCTAGTCAGTGGTAACCCCGGGCTGTAATACCATTGAATACCAAGGGTAAGTGGTGAGGATATCCTCTATTTGTGATGGTTGCCATCTGATACTTCTATTGTCACCTTATTCTGCAATGAATACGTGGCATGGCTGCAGTGGCCTTTCAGACCTGGTGTTACTTTAATTTAATTTTCTAATTTAATTTTGAGGGACAATTTGTGATTAGGGCACATGGATCACAGAGCAACTATCTCCCGTCACCAATACAGAGATCTCCTAAAAATAAACCTTCATGAACATCTGCTGGTTAAATCACACAGCCTCGGCTTGCTGAGGGGATCAGGCCTACAGTCCTTAAAGAAGCCTGATGCTGGTGGCTGGAGGTGGGGACGTCGTACACGGTGTGCGAGGAAGTGGAACAAGGCAAGCGGGCAGGGGTCCATGCCAGGCAAAAAGCAAACCATAGCCGGCCAGCTCTCCCATTCATTCTGCTCTCCAACATCTGCTCCCTGGACAATAAATTGGACTAATTCTGAATCCAACGAAACACTCAGCGGGAGTATAGAGTCTGCTGTGCGCAGGTTTTCATGGAAATATGGCTCACCGACGGAGTCCTGGACACTGCCATTCAGCTGGACGGGCTCACCTTGTTTCAAGCAGACAGGAATGCAGCTCTTTCCCATAAGACTCGCGGTGGTGGCTTGTGTGGTTACATCAATATGGAATGGTGTAAGAACTCAGTGCTGGTTTCCAGACACTGCTCATCACTAGTGGAGTTTGTGACTTTATTTACCATGGGAATTCACCACCGTCTTTATAGTCAGTGCCTACATTCTCCCGAGTGCTAACTCTAAGGAGGCGCTCTGTGAACTGTACGGGGCTATTAGCGAACTGCAGAATGCACACCCTGATGGTCTGTTTATTTTCGCCGGAGATTTTAACCATGCAAACCTCAAGTCAGTGCTCCCCAAATACCATCAGCATGTGGACTTTGCAACGACGGGGGCGAAAGCATTGGACCTTGTTTACCCAAACATCTGTGACACACACCAGGTGGAGCCCCGCCCCCACTTCGGTTACTCAGATCACATCTCTGTTATGTTAATCCCAGCATACAGACCGCTCGCCAGGCGCTCCAGACCAGTTCAGAAGCAGGTGAAAACCTGGCCAGCAGGAGCCATCTCTGCTCTTCAAGACTGCTTTGAGCACACTGACTGGCACATGTTCAGGGAGGCTGCAACAGATGGCGACTCTACCAACTTAGAGGAATACAGAGCATCAGTGACCAGCTACATCAGAAAGTGCATCGATTATGTCACTGTGTCCTAGACCATGACTATACGTGCCAACCAGAAGCCTTGGATGACCGCAGAGGGGCGTGCGCTGCTGAGGTCCCGCGACTCCGCCTTCAGAGCAGATGACAAGGCAGCTTTAACAACAGCAAGGGCCAAACTGTCCCAAGGTATCAGAGGGGCAAAGCGTGCTAATCCACAGTTACTTCCAGGACAGCGGCGACATGCAGCGCATGTGGAAGGGCATCCAGGACATCACCGATTACAGGACAACATCACCTGACTGTGCAGGTGATGCCTCCCTCCCAGATGAACTGGATAACTTCTACACTCGTTTTGAGGTAGAAAATGACTTGGGGGTGAGGAAGTCAACTTCTCCTACAAATGACCAGGCGTTGTGTCTCACCTTGGCAGACGTAAGGAGCATCCTGTGCAGGGTCAGACCACGGAAGGCTGCTGGACTAGACAATATTCCTGGTAGAGTGCTCAGAGGATGTGCCGACCAGCTAGCAGATGTTCTCACTGACATCTTCAACATCTCCCTGAGCAGCGCCACCATTCCAACATGTTTCAAGGCCGCCACCATCGTCCTCATGCCGAAGAAGTCTTCAGTGTCCTTCCTCCTACCGGCCCGTTGCACTCATATCCATCATCGTGAACTGTTTTGAGAGGCTCATCATGAGGCACATCAAGACCCTGCTGCTCCCCTCACTGGACCCCCTGCAGTTCGCGTACCATCCCAACCGCTCAACAGATGACAACATTGGGGGACGTCACGTGATGACATAGGGTTGAGACGTTGGGAACCCAGCTCCCTCGTAAAAAGTAATGAAATAAGGTTTAAATGAAGAAGAGTTAACAAATATCTATTAGAAACTATTTATAAGTAACTCAGGACTATCTTTTGATATGACTCCTAAACTAAAACAGGAGAAAGCTACTACTTCGAAGGCTGCGCAAATTGGCGGGGAAAAAGGCCTAATCGTCTCGGCGAAGCCTCGGACTCAAGTTGGATCTCCTCCCAGCGAAGTGCATGGCACTTCCGATGATGCGGGACCGGAAGTTGCAGCAATGTCGGTGGTCTCTAAGAAGAAACAGCAAGAACAACGCATGCGCGGAAGTACGCATGAACAGATATTAATAAAAAAACTACAAATCCCAACTACCTTGGAAGTGAAATTGGAAGTGGATCGGAAGTAGAAATAGACTCTTCGGGAGATTCAGAGGAAGAAGAAGAGGAAAAGAAGGAAGAGATTAAAGGAGACATAAAAGATATCCTGATATATATGATGAATGAATTAAAAGCTATAAGAACAGATATGATGAATGAATTAAAAGCTGTAAGAACAGATATAAGAAGGATACAGAATACACTTGATAATGTGGTGGAAAAACAAGAGAAGATGGATAATAAAGTTAAAGAGGTGGAAGTAAAAGTGGATGAAAACACTGAAAGAATAGACAAGATAGAAATGAATAATCTTGCCTGGAGAACAGAAAGAAAATGGATGTTGGAAAAAATGGATGCGCTTGAGAATTCTAGTAGATGAAATAATATTAAAATAGTTGGTCTTACAGAGGGAGAAAATCCAATAAAATTCTTTCAAGAATGAATTCCGAAGATTTTGGAAATGAAAGAAGGAAGTCAAGTAATTGAAATTGAAAGAGCACACAGAGCTTTAAGACCAAGATCTCAACAAGATCAAAATCCAAGGTCAATTTTGATAAAATGCTTAAGGTACCAAGATAAAGAAATTACCTTGAAGGCAGCTAGTCAAGGTGCTAAAAAGAGAAATGGGCCATTGATAATAGAAGGAAAAAGAGTTTTTTTTTATCCAGACATAAGTTACAATCTTCTGAAGAGGTGGAAGGAATTTAATCCAGTGAAAAAATCTTTACGGGAAAAGGGCTATAAATTTTTATTGAGCTACCCAGCAAAATTGATCATTTTCCTGAATAATGGAGAAAGAAGTTCCTTCATTGACTACCGGAAAGCGGAGGAATTTGTACAAGAATTACCTGATGTCCATGAAGAGGAGTAAAGAATTATAGAAATGAAATGGACTAATGATGAAGACTGAAAGAAGATTGGACTTGATGGACATTTATAAGGGAAAAAATAGTCGAGGAGTATTAATTGGGAGTAAAGATTAATTATTTGTCTTTTTTTTCCTTCACTAATATACTTTCTTTTTTTTGTGGAGGAGCTGGAGGAGCTCCTGATCGATGGCTGCGAGTTTCACGTGTACAATCATGGCGATTGCCATGACCCGTAAAATAGGGGGGGGGTAATGTTGTGTTCTTTTTATTCACAACATTAGTGGGGGGGGGGGTACTTTGTTTTTTTTTCTTATATATTAGTTATCTTTCTTCTATTTTTCTTCTTTTTTGCCTGGATGGTTGGGGAGAGACTCATAGCAACATGGAGAATTTTAAAGAGCTCCCAAGGTACTATGAATGATTAATTTACTTAATTTATTAAGTTTTAATGCTAATGGAATTAATGGACCTGTGAAAAGAAAAAGAGTTTTAACATATATTAAGAAAATGAAAGGATAGATTAAATTCAAATATGTCTGACCAATGTTTTCGATGTAATCAATAAATTGGTACTTTTTTACATTCTACTTGGTCTTGTTGTAAAATTCAACCATTTTGGATAAATTTAAGACTGTTATTGGAACAAATTACTGGAGTACAACTTCCACATAGTCCACTATTATTTTTATTAGGAGATATCGAAGGGACTTATATTTAACTATGGATCGTTGGAATAATGAAATACATAGTTGTATTCCACTTGAAAAAATTATATATAATCTAAGAAATGAATATGATATATTTTTGAAAATTTGGTTTCCATACTTACAAAAAACAGGATTAAATACATACATTGAAGATAAAATTATAGTAATTGGGGAAATTAAAAATAAATATCAAAATTATTTTGAACTCCATGGAGCATGTGGGGATCCTCCGATATCCAGGCAATCTTTCTCTTCTTTCTTTTTTTTCTTTAGATAAGGGTTAGGGGGGGAGGGTTAATATTATTTTTCTTATTTTTTTATTATCACATTTATTCTTTGTAATTTCTAAAATTTGATAAATAAATAATATTTAAAAAAAAACAAATGACACCATTGCCATCACCCTCCACCTGGCCCTGACCCACCTGGGCAAAAAAGACATGTATGTTCGAATGCTGTTCCTGGACTTCAGTTCAGCATTCAACACAATCATCCCTCAGAAACTGATTGGAAAGCTGAGCCTACTGGGCCTGAACACCTCCCCCTGCAACTGGATCCTAGACTTCCTGACTGGGAGACCTCAGTTAGTCTGGATCAGGAGCAGCATCTCCAACACCATCACATTGAGCACAGGGGCCCCCCAGGGCTGTGTGCTCAGTCCACTGCTGTTCATTCTACTGACCCACGACTGTGCTGCAACACACAGCTCAAACCACATCATCAAGTTCGCCGATGACATGACCATGATGGGTCTCATCAGCAAGAATGATGAGTCAGCATACAGAGAGGAAGTGCAGCGGCTAACGGACTGGTGTAGAGCCAACAACCTGTCTCAGAATGTGAACAAAACAAAAGAGATGGTTGTTGATTTCAGGAGGGCATGGAGCGACCTCTCCCCGCTGAACGTTGACGGCTCCACGGTAGAGATTGTTAAGAGAACCAAATTTCTTGGTGTTCACCTGGCGGAGAATCTCACCTGGTCCCTCAACACCAGCTCCATAGCAAAGAAAGCTTGGCAGCATCTCTACTTTCTGCACAGGCTGAGGAAAGTCCATCTCCCACCCCCCATCCTCATCACATTCTACAGAGGTTGTATTGAGAGCATCCTGAACAGCTGCATCACTGCCTGGTTTGGAAATTGCACCATCTCAGATTGCAAGACCCTGCAGCGGATAGTGAGGTCAGCTGAGAAGATCATTGGGGTCTCTCTTCTTGCCATTACAGACATTTACACTACACAGACAGACAGACAGACATACTTTATTGATCCCAAGGGAAATTGGGTATAGCCGCACCAAGAATAGTGAAAAAATATAGCAATATGTGAACCATAAATAATTAAATAATAATAAGTTAATCATGTCAAGTGGAAATAAGTCCAGTTCCAGCCTATTGGCTCAGGGTGTCTGACACTCCAAGGGAGGAGTTGTAAAGTTTGATGGCCACAGGCAGGAATGACTTCCTATGATGCTCAGTGTTACATCTCGGTGGAATGAGTCTCTGGCTGAATGTACTCTTGTGCCTAACCAGTACATTATGGAGTGGATGGGAGTCATTGTCCAAGGTGGCATGCATCTTGGACAGCATCCTCTTTTCAGACACCACTGTCAGAGAGTCCAGTTCCACCCCCACAACATCACTGGCCTCACGAATGAGTTTGTTGATTCTGTTGGTGTCTGTTACCCTCAGCCTGCTGCCCCAGCACAAACATAATGGCACTGGCCACCACAGACTCATAGAACATCCTCAGCGTCGTCCGGCAGATGTTAAAGGACCTCAATCTCCTCAGGAAATAGAGACGGCTCTGACCCTTCTTGTAGACAGCCTCAGTGTTCTTTGACCAGTCCAGTTTATTGTCAATTCATATCCCCAGGTAGTTGTAATCCTCCACCATGTCCACACTGACCCCTTGGTTGGCAACAGGGGTTACACGCTGCATCCGCAAAGCAAACAGCATTATGAAGGCCCCACACACCCTCATACAAACTCTTCTCCCTCCTGCCATCTGGGAAAAGACACCGAAGCATTTGGGCTCTCACAACCAGACTATGTAACAGTTTCTTCCCCCAAGCCATCAGACTCCTCAATACCCAGAGCCTGGACTGACACCAATTTACTGCCCTCTACTGTGCCTATTTTCTTGCTATTATTTATTGTAATGCCTGCACTGTTTTGTGCACTTTATGCAGTCCTGGGTAGGTCTGTAGTCTAGTGTAGTTTTTTCCTGTGTTGTTTTTACGTAGTTCAGGGTAGTCTTTGTACTGTTTCATGTAGCATCATGGTCCTGAAAAATGTTGTCTCATTTTTACTGTGTACTGTACCAGCAGTTAAGGTCGAAATGACAATAAAAAGTGACTTGACTTGACTTGACTGTCACAATGCATACAGATATGGGCCTTTTCATCGACTGTCATCAGCAAACATCTCCACTTCTGACTTTATGATGAAAGGAAAGACATAATGAAGAAGCTGAAGCTGGATGGATGCAGGACACTGCTCTAAGGATTTATTTCAGTGATACCTTGTGGCTGGGATGATTGACCTCCAAAAAGCGCAACCATCTCCCTTTGATAATTCCAGTTGCTGGAAAGTTTTCTCCTTGACTGGCTTCAGTTTTACCAGAGCTCCTTGACATTCATAATCAAATTTTGCCTTGATATCAGAGACAGTCCTTAACAACCTATCTCTCACTCCTTCAACTTTATGGCCACAGTCAGACATCCCTCGGAGTTTGGGATAGTCAGAGCACACATACGGTCTGTGCACGTGAGCTCCAGCAAGCAGTGCAAGTCCATCCAATTCATCCTGATCGACTCACCCAATACTTTTCTTATTCTGGGTTGCTCCTGGATCTCCACTCATGACCCTCATTTACCTGGTCATCCAATGCCCTGTTGAGTTGGGAACCCACCTCCTGACTACAGCCTCTTGACTTCACTCCATAAATCCATGGAGGCAGAGGAAACCCTCAGTCTCACCAAGCTCTCACAGGAGTATTATGATTTAGCCATCACCTTCAGTAAAAGGGAAGCCAGCACCTTATTTCTGCTCAGGGCATAAGAGTTCAGAGTTCAATTCTGGTGTCCTCTGTAAGGAGTTTGTAGGTTCTCCCCAGGACCACTTGGTTTTCCACTCAGTGCTCTATTCCAAAGACAGTTAGTGAGTGATTTGGTCATTGTAACTTGTCTTGCAATTAGCCTAGGGTTAAATAGGTGGGCTTCTGGGTGGTGTGACTTGTTGGGCTGTAAGGGCCTGTTCTGCACAGTATCTCTAAATAAAGAGATGAATAAATAAACAAACAAACAAACAAATATGCACAAAGTACACTGCTGATGCTGGGGTCAAAGCAACACATACAACACGCTGGAGGAGCTCAGCAGGTGGGGCAGCATCCGTGGAAACGAACAGTCAATGTTTTGGGCCGAGGCCCTTCGTCAGGACTGAAGAGGTAGGGGGCAGGGGCCCTATAAAGAAGGCGGGGGGGGGGGGAGGGTGGGAAGGAGAAGGCTGGTAGGTGCCAGGTGAAAAACCAATAACAGGAAAGATCAAGGGGTGGGGGAGGGGAAGCAGGGAGGGGACAGGCAGGAGAGGTGAAGAAGGAATGTCAGGGGAAAGCACTATGTGTAGTAGAAGAAGGCAGAGTCATGAGAGAGGTGACAGGCAGCTGGAGGAGGAGGCAGAGTGAAACTGGGATGGGGAAGGGAGAGGAAGGGAATTACCGGAAGTTGGAGAATTCAATGTTCATGCCAAGGGGCTGGAGACTACCCAGACGGTATATGAGGTGTTGTTCCTCCAACCTGAGTTTGGCCTCATCATGGAAATAGAGGAGGCCATGTATGTTAAGTGATGCCAAGTAAAAGGTTGACTTGATAGCACCTGCCTTCACGTTGCTGAGGACTGAAAGTGAACTGAATAGTTAAAAGCATTACATCATACATAGAGCAGAATAAATATTTTGAACAATAATGTTATTGAATTTTATTGGATAGATTGAACTGACAGAAGCAGTGGCACTGGAGTCAAGTCTGAAACAGATTTGTTAAAGGCATTTGTATTAAGCACTCAATCATATAATGTCAAGAACTGTACAACCCCTTGTGCTTTACCAGCATTCCACTTCTTTTTCCTTTGTCCATCTCTTTTTAGTTCTTTTTCTCGATTGATTCATGTACTACTTTGTAATACAAAGGTGAGCAGGAGAGAGTAAATAACATTCTTTACACTTGTTTGTGGCCACATAGTTCCACAAATAAGACGCAAGGTCTTCTCATGATTTGTGCACATAAATGCCACACTTCAGTTATTTGTTAGTTTCTTCAGTGTTGAGGCTGTTTCCACAGCAACTGGTTTCTGTTGTTCAAGCCATTGCATTTCAAAGTTGTCTATTCTGCATCATTGAAATGAGCGCATTCCTCGTCAGAATGCTGAACATCAAAGCTCAGAGTTTACTTTATATCACCTTCAAAGTACTTCCTCAGCCATCCAAGCCGACTTGGAGTTTTATAAGTTGCTCTGCACATATTTTGAATTCAACCATCACTATATGTACAAAGGACCATTCTTCCCCAGTGGAGCAATCCTCTTTTTATATATCACTTTCACTGTCTTTCATTTTCCAGGTTTAGAATCAAGCAATTGGGAATATGCTCTTCAATTGTTCGAGGGATCAGAGGTGAAACAGATCAAAGTTGGCAACATTTTTGATACAATTTAGAGTAACCCACACAAAATGCGAGAGAAACTTAGCAAGGCAGGCAGCATCTGTGGAAATGAATAAAGGGTTGATGTTTCCAACTGAGACCCTTCATCAGCACTGAAAAGAAATGTGGTAGAAGCCAGAATAAGGAGGTGGTGGTGGGAGGAGGAGTACAAGCTGGCAGGTGATAAAATCTGATACATTTTGTTCTCTCAACTAGAGAGACTTAAGATCTCAATGTAACTTGCCAAATGATCAACTATATTGCTGTATCTAGGCTCACTGGGGTAATTTTAATCCTACCCAAATAATACTGGTGGTATGAGCTCCAAGGCTTATCTTACAGGCAGTGAGCAGTGTGACAATAAGCAAAATGCAGAGCCATCCTGCCACAAATTCTTCAACTCATTTCCAATGACCCTCAGTGTTTCGATCTTCCAGAAAATACCAATTGTATTCTTAGCACAGGGGTCAGCAACCTTTACCACTGAAAGAGCCACTTGGACCCGTTTCCCACAGAAAAGAAAACACTGGGAGCCGCAAAACCCGTTTGACATTTAAAATGAAATAACACTGCATACAACGTTTTGTTTTGCCTTTATGCTATGTATAAACAAACTATAATGTGTTGCATTTATGAAATTGATGGACTCCTGCAGAGAAAACGAAATTACATTTCTGCATGCAACAAAAACATTTTGAACTCCGAAAAAAAGACGTTGGGTTGAAGGTTACTTTTAAGTAAAATACTCAACGTTTATTTGAGTCCTTCTTGTATTTATGAAAAACGCCAAACTTAAATTTGCCGCCAGCAGCAAACCAAAAATAACGTCAGCCAGCTGTCAACCTGAAAAATAAAAGGACTATTTCACTGAACAATGAAAACATATGAATATACGTAAAATAATACGCAATTAAAATATTTATCATACTTGTTAAGGTTGACTCACACCTGACAAAGCAGTCGTATTCAGTAGGGATGGATCGATGCTTAGGGGAGTGACCGGGAAGGATAATGTGTTTTTTTCCTCTCT
The DNA here is from genome assembly GCF_030144855.1 of Hypanus sabinus. Classification (NCBI taxonomy): domain Eukaryota; kingdom Metazoa; phylum Chordata; class Chondrichthyes; order Myliobatiformes; family Dasyatidae; genus Hypanus; species Hypanus sabinus. Next base: position 68,461,813 of record NC_082713.1, on the reverse strand, counting down.
GAACTCACAGAAGCGTTTCCCAAACGATGTTTGCATTGCGATGATTGCAGAATGTAAATACTCCGAATTTATCATGTCGTGACATTGTTTGAACTCTCTCAAATTGGGGAAGTGAGACAATGTGCCTTTCTGTAAATCTCTGGCAAGCAACGTCAACTTGCGCTCGAATGCCAAAACATCCTCCAACATGTGCAGGGCTGTACGTCCTTACCCCGTTGAAGAGCTGTGTTCAGCGTGTTCAGGTGCGCTGTTATGTCTACCATGAAGTGTAGCTTTTCCAGCCACTCTGGCTGTTCCAGCTCAGGAAAGCTGAGCCCTTTGCTGCCCAGGGAAGTTTTCACTTCTTCCAGACGCGCGACAAAGCGTTTCAGCACCTCCCCTCTGGACAGCCAGCGATAAAAACACGTTGTAGCGGTTGCTACACGCAGTCAGTAAACTGCAGTCAAAGATAGCTTTATTCGAACTAAACAGCCTTGCTTTTAAGCCTCCCTCAACCCGCCCCCCATGGGCGCGGATGCTGCAAAAGACACGTACTCACAAACCCCCGTAGGCTATCTCCCTTAGCCTGAACGCTGGCTAATTGTGAGCCGGTTCGGATGTGTCAGGAAATGAGTCGCCACAACGTCTTATTTAGATTGTACAAGATCACCATAATCTTCAAATTTAGATTTACATTTCAAAAACTAACAAACTAACATAAAATACATTTTAATTAAATACTGACCATGTAGCGGTGTGCTACACGCAGCGCTAAAATTACGACACGGAGTCGGTAACTGCAGTCGAAGGAAAAAACTTTATTCGAAATCTTCAGCCTCACTCTTAAGCCTCCCTCAACCTGCCCCCCCCCCATGGCGCAGAGGCTCCAAAGCTCTGTGCTCGCAAACCCCCGTAGGCTATCTTATTGTGAGTCGGTTCGGATGTGCCAGGAAAAGGGTCGCCACAACCAATTATTTCCCAAAGCAACAGGGAGCCGCAGCACAGACGTAAAAGAGCCACATGTGGCTCCGGAGCCGCGGGTTGCCGACCCCCGTCCTAGCATATGCCCAAGGAATGTGGAGAATGGAGGATCTGCAAGGTTCAGTCTTCAAGCCTTATCTATACAATTGGGAAGAATTTCCAGTACAAGCATCACCTTAGTTGGCAGCTCACTTCATGAGAGATATTGACTTTGGCCCATCTGTCTTTAACAGGAGCAACAAGTTCCTCTGCATTGTAAGATAAAATTGACTTTTGACCTCACCATCTCCCTTGTTATGGCCTTGCCCCATTTTGTCTGCCAGCACTGCAGTTTACTTTACTGTTTTCCCTTGTACTGTCTTAATGGACTCTTGTAATAAAGACCATCCAACATAAAGTTTTTCACTATACCTCAGAGACTGAAAAGTGTTAGTATTTGGAGCATGCACAGAATAGCAGGTACATAGAAAATCAGGAAGACAAACAATATGTTGGTTCTTAGTGCAAGTGAGCTTGAGTACAAAAATAAAGACGAATCGCTTAAATTATTTAGGGCCTTTTAGGGACATTTTGCCTAAAATACCACGCAGTAGTCTGGAGTCTCTACCTCAGTAAGCATACACTTGCAATAGAATGCAGGAAAGCTTCACCAGAATAATGGGAGTTAGTCCTATGAGATCAGATTAAACAGACTGGGCCTATCAGAATCAGGTTTAATATCACCAGTGAGTGTCATGAAACCTGTTGTCTTTGCAGCAGCAGAACTATGCAATATATAATAATAGAAAAAAAGTGAATTACTTTAAGTACATATCTTAAATAGTTAAATTAAATAAGCAGTAAAAATAGAAATAAAAAAGTAATGAGGTCGTGTTCATGGGTTCAATGTCCATTTAGGAATTGGATTGTAGAGAGGAAGAAGCTGTTCCTGAATCAATGAGTGTGTGCCTTCAGGTTTCTGTACCTCCTTCCTGATGGTAGCAGTGAGAACAAGGCATTATCTATTCTTCCTAGAGCTAGAAATATGAGAAGGGAACATCCATGAAGGGATTCAGTCAGATTTATTATCTGATTATCATTGATTTAGGTAATGTGACATTTATTATTTTGCAGCAGCAGTACAGTGCAAAGACATAAAATTCCTATAAATTACAAACATAAATAAGTACTGCAGAAAAAGAAACAATAGTGAGGTAGCATTGATAGGTTGATAGAACCTATTTGGAAAACTGATGACAGGGAGGAAGAAGCCATTACTGAATCCAAGAGTGTGGGTCTTCAGGGTCCAATACCTCCTTCCTGATGGGAGCAATGAGAATAGGGCATGTCCCTGAAGGTGAAGATCTTTAATGTCTTCTTAAGGCACCACTCTTGAAGATGTCCTCAATGGTGAGTGGAGTTGTGCCCATTATGGAGCTGGCTGAGTCCACAACCTTCTGCAATATGTTGAGCTCCTATGCATTGGAGGCTTCATACTAGACTATGATGCAACCATTTAGATTATGGCCAAGATTACGTGTCCCTGTCTGAGAAGTCTTGAACCATGCTTCACAGTCACAAAGTAAGAGCTTAGCCATTCAATGATCTGAAGAAGGGAGAAGGAGAAACCGGCTGGCGGCCAGGAGAAGGAGAAGCCAGCCGATAGCTGGGCAAAGGAGAGGTGGCGGATGGGCTGGAGAAGGAGAGGTGGCGGATGGGCTGGAGAAGGAGAGGTGGTGGATGGGCTGGAGAAGGAGAGGTGGTGGATGGGCTGGAGAAGGAGATGCTGGTGGATGGCTGGGCGTAGGATAAGCTAGCGGATGGGCTGGAGAAGGAGAGGTGGTGGATGCGCTGGAGAAGGAGAGGTGGTGGATGGGCTGGAGAAGGAGAGGTGGCGGATGGGCTGGAGAAGGATAAGCTGGCAGATGGGCCAGAGAAGAAGAAGCCAGTGGACAGGCCAGAGAAGGAGAAAATGGTGGCTGACCAGAAGGAGAAGCTGGTGGATGAGTTGGAGAAGGAGAAGCCGGCACTCAGCTGGGAGGAGAAGTGGGCAGGCAAGCCAGAAAAGAAGAGGCTGGCAGACTGAAGAAGGAGAAGCTGATAGTCAGCAGGAGAAGGAGATGCTGATAGTCAGCCAGGAGAAGGAGAAGCTGGCGGTCAGCTGAGAGAAGGTGGATGGGACGGAGAAGGTTTGGATGAGACCACGCTGCTCCCTATGAATCAAAGACATTGGAGTTGATGCATGCAGTTGGTATCTTGGACTTTTCTCTTGTGATCGCATTGTGTTGGACTTTGATGATGTGAGATGCTGCAAGCCTGTTTCCTTTGTTTGGTGATGAGACAGGCCACAAGGCAGCAGCATAGCCTTGGTGAGGACAAGGCCTCCAGCGGGCTTGCCTGCTTCTACAGCCCAGCCGAGGTGATGCTGGAGGTGGTGTAGCATGGAGTCCGTGCTTGGTTGGAGGCTGGCCTCTCATGTCAGTGCTGCCCTCTAGTGATTGAAGTCAGGCTCGACTGCCGGGAGCTGTACCATCAAGCTGCATGCTGCACAAGGACTTGGATTACATGTGTTTTCTTGCATAATGATCTGTGCGTGTCTTTTTGCTCTCTCACTATTTTGAATGTATGTTATGCACCTGGGCCCCAGAGGAACACAGTCTCATTCAACTGCATCCATGTATGGTTTGAATGATAATTAAACATGATTTGATTTTGATTTGATTTGATGAGATGAAATTTCTTTGTTGGCAGGCAATGAACATTTGTAATTCTCTACCAAAGAGAGCTGAGGAGTCTCAGCTACTCAGTCCACTCAGGACAGACATGGCTTGATTCTTTTAAAATATGGGTTTGTAAAGGCAAATAATGCTGAGGTAGAATATTGTCAAGAAACTTTTAAATGATAGAGCATATTGATAAAGCTGAGAACCTGTACCGTATCATGTACATTATAATAAGGTACTACTTTATGTTTTAGTAACACATCATTGCCTGGGCTATTAGGCACATATTGATCTGTATGTGTGTGTCAAGTTCAGACTTATCAGTAAAGAACCATGAAACTTAGTGCCCATTCTTAGCATTTTTATTAATAACATGGTTGTGTAAGCAGGCCACATACACAATAAATTGGTGATGAGAATTATGAACCTACATCTTATCAGAACGCAATGTTTTAGTTGATAACGACACTTGGAGGAGAAGAGAGAGAAGGGAGATGAAAAGGAACGACACACGCATCTAGACGGAGTGCGCTCGTTGCGCTAGCAAAAAGGACACAAGAGTCAAGTGGAACGTGTAGTGACAGCAAGGAGTTAGCTAAAAAGAAAACAAGGAAAAATGGGACTAAATGAACATGACAAAGATGGTGATGATTGGAACCATTACAGCATTTGATAGTGGCATTGAAAACTGGGTAACTTACATTGAAAGAGTGGAGTTATATTGTGATGTTAACGGTGTTAATGATGAAAAGAAAGCCAGCATCTTATTCAGTGTTATGGGAGCTTGTTAACCCCTGAAAAGCCAGCTGACAAAACGTTCAAGCAAATAGTGGACACTCTCCAACAGCATTAAACCCTAAACCACTGGTCATTTCTGAAAGATTTAAATTTCACAAACAAAATCAGAGCAAAAATGAAAGCATCTCTGAATATTGTGCTGAATTGCACAAATTATCAGAACATTGTCAGTTTGAAGCTGGTCTATTGGAGGCATTGACGGACAGGTTAATGTGTGGCATGCACTGTGAAACCACACGGAAGGAGCTCCTGTGTGAAAAAGACCTTACATTAGAGAAAGCACTGTACATTGCAATATCATTGGAAATAGTAACACAGAGTGCTTCAGAGATACAACAAAAATCTCTGGAATATGCTACAAATAAACTGTCACTGAACAGAAATGAAGGAAAGAAATGTTACTGTTGTGGGAACATGTCACATGACCCTGAGGACTGTTGGTTTAAAGACAAAGAATGCTGAAACTGTGGCAAACAGGGCCACATTGGCAGACTATGCAAAGCTAGTAAATGGCAGAAAAAAGACAAAATACAGAGAAACAAGAAATGTCTAGAAAGGAAAAAAATGCACCCTAAATGAAAGAAAGCAGTTCTGATGAAATTGACTCAGACAAAAGTAAATTGTCTTGACTGCAACTTCACGGCGTGAAAGAGACAGATGATTGAAGAGTAATATGGATCAGTTCAGAAGTGGTAGGTGGTGAGACTGAAAATGGAGTTGGATACAGGCTTAGCTTTAACAGTGATCTCTGTACATGACTACAAACAACTGTTTTCTCACATACCTTTGAAACGAACTAAACTACTACTAAAGACTTACATAGGATAGACAGTGCATCCCAAAGGTAAAGTTAAAGTGACAATTAACAGTGACAAACAGCCTCATTGAAAGAGAAACACACATTGACCCTATGTTGTCAAAAGTGCATGACATCAGGGTAATCAGAAGGCTAGTGCATTTTAACACACTGTTTCCGGCCTTCTCAGTGAGGAAGGAGCAGTTATCAGTGTGTCAGGGAACACCAATGTGTGGTTCACAAGTTGTGATTCCTTCCAAGCTAAAAAATTTATGCAGACATTCAAGAAAGTTATCAAGGCAATGGACAACGAAAATTGACCACTGCAACACAAGATAGACAACCCCCTCCTTGCCTATCATAATGCAGTACATACAACCACTAATCAGATTCCAGCAATGATGTTTTTGAACAGGAACCTGAGGTCCCGCATGGATCTTCTCAAACCAGATGTATGGCTTGATGTGGAGAACCTACAGTTCAAACACTTGACTGCTAAGTCAACACAGAGATTCGGTGTGGGACAGTCAGTTCTTGCACATGATTACCTGATTGAAAAGTGGCAGCCGGGTACAATTACCGCCATAGACGGGACACTGATGTATAGAGTTCAGGTGGGAGAGGCTGTATGGAGAAGTCATGTGGAGCAAATCCTGGATGCTCAGGTGAAAAACATAACAATACCTTGTGTGGACTTCGCGGACATAGAAGCAAACACTCCTGATGGTACCACATCAGTCTCATCTACAGACAAGCATGTCATCAATGCTGAGGACCCACCTGATGTACCTGTGGAGACTCATTTCCCAAAGCAAATGTTTCAGGACAGACGTTACCCAGAGAGGGAGAGAAGACCTCCCCAGAGACTTGAGTTCTAAATGGGGCTTAGACCAAAAGTAAAAAAAAAGAAAAACAAGGCTTGTTATAATTTGATATTATTAAGTTACTTTGTTATAATTTGCAAACAAATGGTAGGCCTTTGTATGTTAAGGGTAAGCATATTTGTTTAGCATAGTGCCCCAGTAAAGAAACAGTTGATACACTATTAAAATAAAAAGGATGGAGTGTACCATATAGCCTACATTATAATAAGGGACTGCTTTATGTTTTAGTAACATGTCGTTGCCTATGCTATTAGGCACGTATTGAGCTGTACGTGTATGTCAAGTTCAGACTTACCAGTAAAGAACCATGAAACTTAGTGTTCCTAGCGTTTTTATTAATAACATAGTTGTGTAAACAGGCCACATACACAACAGCACCTATTCAAGCTATTTCTTACATTCTTACACTTGAGAAATGGAGTTTAGTAAACAGTACTTCCACCATATTTTTATCAAATTCCTTTCCCCTATTTCCCATTTTACTCTTATTCCGTGCATTTTGTTTTTGTATTTCATATTTTTCTTCTGTATTTCTTCCATACCTGAAAACATCCACTTTGAATCTGTCTCAATAGATTTTCTGGGGAACGTCACGTGATGATGTAGGATCGAGACGTGAAAATCCAGCTCTCCTGTAAAAAAACAGTAAAATAATGTTCAAGTGAAGAAAAGTTAGTAAATACTTTTTTTAAAAAATTACTTATAAACTACTCAGGATTGTCTTAAGATATGTCTCCTAAACAGAAGCAGAAGAAAACTACTACTTTGAAGACAACACAAGTTGGAAAAGAATCAAGGCCGGCCGCCATGAAAGAGCCTCGGGCTCAAGTGCAATTTACCTCCGGTGATACAGAACAGGAAACTGCGGCAACATCAACTGTTTCCAAAAAAAAAAGAGCAACAGGAATTGTGCATGCATGAAGGAAGGAGCATGCGCAAACATGAGAAACCCAAACTACAAATCCCAGCTACGATTGGAACTGGAAGTGAAAGTGAATATGAGGTGGAATCAGATTCTCTGGATAAATCAGATGAAGATGAAGAAACAAAGAAGAGCAACAGGAAGAGGTTGGAGGTGATACTGGAGACATAAAAAAACATTGGCGCAAATAATGTATGAATTAAAAGCATTAAAAGTAATAAAAAAGATATTAAAATATGAAGATTATGTTTGATAAAAGGATGAAAACACAGGACAAAATGGACAAGAAAATTAAAAACTTGGAAGAAATAATGGGAGACACCATTGTTAGAGTGAATAAAATGCAAGATAATATTTCTGCCTGGACATCAGAAAGAAAACGGTTGTTGGAAAAAGTGGATATACTTGAAAATTTTAGCAGACGAAATAATATTAAGATTGTTGGACTTAAAGAAGGTTTAGAGGGAGAGGATCCAATAATTTTTTTTCAAAAATGGATTCCAATGGATTTTGAAGGCGGCTGCCCAACGTGCCAGAAAGAGAAACGGGCCATTGATGATAGAAGGGAAAACAGTTCTTTTCTATCCTGATATAAGTTATGACCTTTTGATGAGAAAGAAGGAATTTAACCCAATGAAAAAAGTTTTATGGGAAAAGGGTTATAAATTTATATTGTGTCACCCGGCAACCCTAATAATTTTTTTGGATGAAGGAAAAAGAAGATTTTTTACTGATTATCGGGATGCGCAAGAATTTGCACAAGAACTCCCAAATATTCTCCAACCACAGCCAAAGATTTAAAAGTGAAATGGATTAAAGATGAAGACAGGGGCAGTGAATGGAGTTGATGGATATTTAAGGACAGAAGAATATTTAAATATATTCTTAATTATGTGATACGGGGGAGAAAGGTAAAAATTTGAGAAATATTAATCGAGAGTAGTGATATTATTTTTTCTTCTCTTATATATACGTTTTTATGTTATGGGGGTCTGGGGGAACCGGATCGATTGCTATGGGATTCATGTGTGTAATCATGGCGATTGGCATGACCCGTACAACAGAGGGGGGTAATGTTGTGCTTTTTTTTATTCACAACATTAGTAGGGGGGTATTTTGTTATTTTTTCCTTATAATCTATTTTTCTTTTATCTTTCTTTCTTTGCCTAGACAATCGGGGGCCGGGGGGGGAGGAGGGGGGAGACACATAGCAACACGGAGAGTTTTAAAAAGATTCCCCAAGGTACTACGAAAATTGAAAGGTTAGCTATTACTATAGACTGGGGTAACCTGGTTAAAAATAATGACTAATTTACTGAATATTTTAAGTTTTAATGTTAATGGGCTTAATGACCGGTGAAACAAAAAAGAATTTCAACATATATTAAGAAAATGAAAATAGATATAGCTTTTTTACAAGAAAGACACTTAACAGAGATAGAACATCAGAAATTAAAGTGAGATTGGGTCGGAAATGTTATTGCAACTTCATTAAATTCAAAGGAGAGGGGAGTTGCAATTTTAGTTAATAAAACTTTACCAATTAAAATACAAAATGTATTAATTGATTCTGCGGGGAGATATGTAATTATAAATTGTCAATTTTTTTCCAGAATTATGAACTCATGAATATTTATGCACCATATGAAAATGATGTAAAATTTATACAAGAGGCCTTTTTTAATTTGGCTGACGCACATGACAAAATATTAATAGGAGGAGATTATAATTTTTGTCTAGGCCCAGTTTTAGATAGATCAACAAAGGTTGTTACAAAATCAAAAGTAGCAAAATTAACTTTATCCTTGATGAAAGATTTAAATTTGATTGATATATGGAGAAGAATTAATCCAAAAGAAAGAGATTACTAATTTTATTCAAATAGACATAAAACTTATTCAAAGATAGATTTTTTCCTATTATCAACAAATATTCAAGACAGAGTGAAAAATATGGAATATAAAGCAAGAATATTGTCAGATCATTCCCCCTTGTCAATGACAATGATAATGATGGATGAAGAGGAATTGATTTACAGATGGAGATTTAATTCAATATTATTAAAATGTCAAGATTTTTGTGATTTCATGAAAAAGCAGATTCTTTTTTTTAGATACAGATTTACATTCAGTTGATGATAAATTTATAGTATGGGAAGCAATGAAGGCACATTTGAGAGGCCGGATAATAAGTTATACTTCTAAAATTAAGAAGGAATATATGGTAGAAATAGATCAATTGGAAAAAGAGTATACACAATTAGAAAATGAATCTCAAAGATATATGACAGAAGAAAAACGAAGACAACTTGTTAACAAGAAGTTACAATATAATACACTTCAGACATACCGAACAGAAAAAGCAATTATGAGAGCTAAACAGTGATATTACGAACTAGGTGAAAGATCACATAAGATTCTTGCTTGGCAGTTAAAAACAGACCAGATTTTCAAAACGATAAATGCAATTAGAACAAGTGTAAATAAAATTACTTATAAACCTTTAGAAATTAATGAAACTTTTAAGAATTTTTATTCTGAACTGTATCAATCAGAATTACAAAATGATAATGTTGAGACAGAAAGGTTTTTATCACAAATAACTCTTCCAAAATTGAATTCGGAAGAACAGAAGGGATTAGATATGCCTTTTACATTAAAAGAGGTTGAAGAAGCTCTAGGATCACTTCGGAGTAATAAATCCCCAGGAGAAGATGGTTTTCCACCCGAATTTTCTAAAAAGTTTAAGGATTTACTAATTCCTCCTTTTATGGAGTTAATATACCAAGCAGAAAGTACGCATAAACTTCCAGAATCTTTCCCGACAGCTATTTTAATAGTATTGACAAAAAGAGATAGAGATCTTTTAAAGCCAACATCATATAGACCTATTTCTTTGTTGAATACCCACTATAAAATAATAGCAAAATTTTTATCTAATAGATTATCTACATACTTACCAAAATTAATACATATGGATCAAACAAGATTTATCAAAAATAGACAATCGGCAGATAATGTAACTCAGTTACTTAGCATAATTCATTTGGCACAAAAGATGGAGGAAATGAGTGTGGCAGTTGCTTTAGATGCAGGAAAAGCATTTGATAGATTGGAATGGGATTTTTTAATTAAGGTATTGGAAAAATATGGATTAGGAGTATCTTTTATAAAATGGATTAAAACCTTAAATACTAATCCCAAAGCTAAAGTAGTGACAAATTGTCAAATTTCAACATCATTTCAGTTAACAAGGTCAACTAGACACGGTTGTCCATTATCACCTGCTTTACTTGTGTTGGCGATAGAACCATTAGCTGAATTAATTAGAATGGACCCAGATATTATGGGTTTCAGAGTTAACCAGGAGAAATATAAGATAAATTTATGTGCTGACAATGTTTTGCTTTATTTGACAAACCCATTGTATTTGCTGCATAAATTATCTTCTAGATTGGAAGAATATGGGAAAATATCAGGCTACAAAATGAATTGGGATAAAAGTGAAATTCTACCCCTTACTAAAGGAGATTATAGTCAATGTTGACTAATAACTCAATTTAGATGGCCGATAAATGGTATAAAATATTTGGGTATAAGACTTGATAATGATATAAAGAATTTATATAAATTAAATTATTTACCATTATTGAAAAAAAATTCAAGAAGATCTTGATAAATGGATGATGTTACCAATAACATTAGTAGGCAGAGTAAATGCTGTAAAAATGAATATATTCCCTAGATTACAATATTTATTCCAACACTACCAATACAATTACCACAGAAGTTTTTTCAAGAGTTAAATAAATGTGTGAGGAAGTTCCTTTGGAAAGGTAAGATGTCAAGAATATCATTGGAAAAATTGACATGGAAATTTGACCTGGGAGGATTACAACTTCCAAACTTTAAGAATTATTATAAAGCAAATCAACTTGGGTTTATTGCATCTTTTTTTGATGAAGATGAAGCTGCATGGATTAGAATAGAATTAGACAAAATAGGAGAAAATATACCAGAAGATTTTATATATAAGTGGGAATCTAAATGGATACAGGAAAAGAAAGAATCTCCTATATTAAAACATTTGATTGATTTATGGGATAAGATAAATGTTGATGATGAGATAAAGAAATCTTTATTAGCAAAGAGACCTTTAATTCAAAATAAACTTATTCCTTTTACAATGGATAACCAACTTTTATACAATTGGTTTCAAAAAGGGATTAGATATATAGGAGATTGTTTTGAAGGAGGTATATTAATGTCATTTGATCAATTAAAGAATAAATACAAAATATCAAACAACACTCTTTTTTGTTACTTCCAATTAAGGGCTTATTTAAGAGATAAATTGGGTCAAACAATGTTATTCCCGAAACCTAATGAAATAGAAACTTTAATTCAAAAAGGAAAAATTAAAAAAATTATTTCTTGTATGTATAGTTTGATTCAAAACCAGACAATTAAACAAGGAATTCATAAATCAAGACAAAAATGGGAAACTGATTTGAATATTAAAATTGAAGAAACAAGTTGGTCAAGACTATGTCTTGACAGTATGACAAATACAACAAATGTCTGGTTAAGCTTAGTGCAATATCATTTTTTACATCAATTATATATTACACCACAAAATATAAATAAATTAAACCCAAATTTATCTGATCTATGTTTCTGATGTAATCAAGAAATTGGTACTTTTTTACACCCTACTTAGTCTTGTTTTAAAATTCAACCTTTTTGGACAAATTTAAGAGTTTTATTGGAACAAATTATTGGAACACAACTTCCACATAATCCAACATTATTTTTACTAGGCGATATTGAAGGGATAAAATCAAAATCCAAACTGAATAAATATCAGAAAGAATTCATAAAAATTGCATTGGCAGTAGCCAAAAAGGCTATTGCAGTTACTTGGAAATCGGATTCATACTTAAGTATAGATCGTTGGAAGAATGAAATTTTCAGCTGCATTCCACTTGAAAAAATTACTTATAATTTAAGAGATAAATATGAAATATTTCTGAAAATTTGGCGCCGTTATTTACAAAAGATAGAATTAAATATATAGGTGCTCAGAAGATAAAATTATTGGTTATCGGGGAAATAAATAAATATACATACTAAAGCTATTATGAACTCAGTGGAGCATGTGGGTATCTTCCGATATCCAAGCATTCTTTCTTTCTTTCTTTCTTTTTTCTTCTCTCTTTTTTTTTTCTCTTTCTACAGGGATATGATAAGGGGGAGGGGTTAAGGGGAGGGGGGGTTGATAATTTTTTTTCTTTCTGTAACCTATTTGAAAATTCAATTAAAAAATTCATTTAAAAATAGATTTTCTGTTCCTCCATTATGTTGAGCAACTTGTACAATTGTGTAGAGCTGTAGAGCTAGCATACAACAGAAATACAGAAGAAAGAATTTTGTAAAATTTAAAAGGAAAGGGAAAAGAAAGGATGAATACAAAACCCAAAATATAAGGGAGGATATGAATAAAAATAATGAAGTTTAGAGTACATCTACTTTTTCAGGTGTGAAAACATAAGTAGCAGAACCATTCAACCTTTTATGTATCTCTGTCATTAGTAAGATTGTGACTGCAGATCTGTGAAGGAATCTACAGGGCAGGTTGAAGAAAAGGACTGGAAATGGTCATGGAGACCAATCTACCTTTGTGATAATGCCTGCACTGATGATTGAAAGATGAAGTTTGGAAATAAATTCTTCATCTCTTCCCCTGAAGAAAAAGTATACTAGTAATTACATGTCTACTTCCAACCTTTGGTTAATGTCAGAGGAAAGGAATGCCAATGCACAATATCTCATATTGAATGTTATGACAAATAACCAAAGACAATTTGTTTCCATACCTCTTGAACACTCTTGATCTGAAGTGAGCACTTGAGTCACTCATGAAAAGTGTCCTGCATTGTTAGGTATAATCTCTTTTAAGTAGTTCATTAAACCAAAGTTTTGCTTTTGCCATTGAGGTTCAGAGAAGTGAAGATTCAACTTAAAAGAGACATAAAAAAGGAATTAAAATTATTTGCTTTCACCATGTTCAGTTACTGGTGGTCATAATGTTGAAAATGGAATTAAGGTTCGACTAGGTATGGCAGATGAATGTAAACAGGCTTGTTTTGAGACTTTTAGCAGTGGATCCAAACAATGTAAATGACCTTTGTCAAGGTGGATGGGAAGTATTTCATAGTGCTAGTCAGGCCAAGGATTGTCATTTTGTGCTCTCCATACTGACACCTGACATCAGAAAAGCAAACATGAAAGTTATTTTTAAAAGGCTTTAAGGTGCCCAATTGATTCCTAGATCTTTTGTTGAACTTCATTGTACAGATTGGAAGATTGGTGACAAAGAGATCAGGATGGAAGCGGGATCTAGAACTCAAATAACTGACCATAAACAGGATCACATTTGCAGACTTAAAGTAGTCACTCAGTCAGTGCCTCGTCTCCCCATTCTAGGAGAAACAAAGTTACGAATAGTGATGGAATTATCAGTAAATTACTGCTTTACCTAGAAACTGTGGTTGGAACACCAGATGCTGAGAATGAAGATCAAAAGACAGGTGCAGCATCTCCTGCTCTTGCATACCAAGTACGATACTGGAAAGTGGACCAGGGTGTCATGAAAGTCAATGCCTTCTTTGGAATGATGGAAAGCAAGGAGAGGTAAAGCTTTGTTTGATGAAAGCAATGGTAGAGATATTGAAAGTGTCAGAGTTTAACCACTTAAATAAAGAAACAGGTGGAGTAGAAAATGAGAACAAAAGGAAAACCTTTTCATTACTGCATTGAGGGGCATGCTTGAGAGTGAAATGCTAGATCCTGACAACTATGAAAGAGTAGCAACCATGTCTGAGTGAAATGGAAGACACATTAAAAGCAATGGGGAGGATGATGATGCAAGACAAACATAAATTGGGCAAAGTAATAGAACATTTACAGTATCAGAAAAGGTGGGAGGAAAATAAAATTCATTTGGAATAATCAATGGTTTCATTGTGGACTTGGGCTAATAACCATTCTACAGAAATAGAAATAGAGAATTTGCAGAGATATCAAAGGGAAGAATAGCTGATGGTCCATATGAAGCGAATGAGTGAAAACTGGTAGTTAGCTGAGATAAATTTAACCTTGCGGCAAAGAAAAGGAACAGTAACTGTCATCAAAGTCTGTAAAAGGGAAGTGATTTTGTTGGTCGAGTTTGTACAGGTGAAATGGAAAGTTTAGTTTCAGCAACATCACAGGCACATAGTGTCATAAAAGAAGCATCCACATGAAAAGTAAATTAAAGATAAACAATATACAATTTATATGAGATAAAAAAGAGAACAAGAAAACAAAATCCATTATGGTTTGAAGTAATCAAAGTGACCATAGTGTTGCTAAACTATAGTGGTTAGTGTTTTCCAAGTTGATTCAAAACCAAATGGTTAAGGTAACTATTCCTGAACCTGGTGATAAGGGACTTCTGTACGTCCTGCTCAGCAATAGTTGTGAAGATGGTATCGCATGGGTGGTGGAAATGTTTGATAATGCTTGTCTTCTTGAGGTAGCATCTCCCGTAGATACTACCCATTGTGGCGAAAGATTTTCCTGTGATATACTTGGCAGAGACCACTACTCTCTGCATCTTCTTATGTTTCTGCACATTCGAATTTCCATACTAGACCGGGCAGGATACTTACAACAGTATATCTGTAGAAGCTTGTGAAAGTGTTTGGCGACAAGCCAAACATCCTTAACCTCCTAAAGAAGTAACCACTGGTGTGCTTTCCTTATGGTTGTGTCTATGTGCTAGTCACGAGATAGGTCACCTGATATTTTAATGCCAAGGAATTTATAGCTACTGACTCCACACTGTTATCACCCAAAATTGACTGGTAAATGTTGACCCTCCTTCACCTTTCAGGAGTCAACTATGAGCTCTTTAATTTTACTGACATCAAGTAAAATGTTGTTGCAGCACCATTCAGCCAGGTGTCCCATCTTGCTTTGATAATCTGACTCCTTGCCACTTGTAAAATATGGATGATTTTGGTGATTATTGTGCTACTATCTGTGACTTCTTAATGAGTAGAATCAGTGTTGGTCCACAAAACTCCCCAACTCATTGGGAAATAGTTGTACCTCTGATTATTTCATGAACATATAGGTATATGCATTTACATCCCAGTGTTGATCTTGAGGGAGTTACAATTTCAAATAAACTGGATTGGAAAATTTACTTTGTCTGGGTTTCTAAAGTAAAGTCATAGAATATTATAGCACAAAGTAGGGTCTTCGGCCTACCTAGTCGTTGTTGAAAAATTATTCTGCCTCGTCCCATCGACCTGAACCTGGACCATAGCCCTCCATTCTCCTCCCAACCATGTACTTATCCAAACTTCTCTTAAATTCTGAAATCATACTCGCATCTGCCACTTCCACTGCCAACTCATTTTGCACTCTCAACACCCACATGAAGTTCCCTTCATACAACCTTTAAGTATTTTGCCTTTCACTCTGAACCTTTGATCTTCTAGTTCTAGTTTCACTTGACCTCAGTAGAAAATACTAATGTGTTTGAATGTATTCCACTCTCCCCGGGGAAAACAATGCTTATCACTGCACCTTTTGATCAATAAGTACATGTGCTTTTCATCATAAAGCACACGGTGTCAAAGCACCGGAGTATCCCCTGAAGTCCCTCACTTGACCCCCCATCAAGTTTTCTCATTTCTGTATTCTGTTGGCAGTGAGTATTGTTGATTCATTGTTATGCAGCTCCAGGTAGGCATTTAGCTCTTTCGGAGATATTAAGCTTGCTGGTCAGCTGTAAAAGAGTAGCACACTATCCACTGAGACTACAGATTCAGGTCATTGCCAAATTAACATTGGTGCTGCCAGTACATCAGGAAAACTTTATATAAGTAGTTGCTGATGAGTAGCAGGTGTTCAAAGTTCACTTGGGTCAAAGTTTGCTATTTCAGCATTTCAAACTGTAAATGCTGAACTATGAAGAGAAAGACGTAAGGTGGAAAGCAAGTGGTACATCAAGACAATTAAATTCTTAAACTGTTCTACAACAGTGGTGGTATGACAGCTGAGAAATTGAAAGCATCACAATTCCCTAGTGGTAACAAGACAAACTGATAAGAGTTGAATTCACTCTAAATTCTTTGTGATATATGTATAAGTAAAGCCACAACATGTAAAATGAATGGGAGTTATGCTAAACCCATCTGTATATTATAATGTAAACCACTATGGAAATGATGGTTCATGTTGTAACATACAGATGGATTTAGCATAACTCCCATTGCTTTTACACCTTATACAGAATATGGTCTATTACACCATATCGTATTCCTTCCCTATCAGATTAGACAATCAGCAGCCCTTTGTTATCTCAACCAATGGAACCCCTCACCCAAGTCTCTTCTCTGTCTCAATCTCTCCTCCCACACCTAGATCCATCTGCCCGTTAACTCCTTTTAACCTGGATCTACAGGTATTTATCACTTGCTAGAATTGACTCACCGCTCCTCTCATTTCTTTATACTGTTCATGTCCCTTTTATACTTTTAGTTCTGATGCAGGATCTCAACTCAAAATATAGACCAACCTTATCCCTCCACAAATGCTAACTGACCCACTGAGTTACACCAGCAGATTGTTTTATGCTCCATGTAACAGAACCTGGAGCCCTTTGGTTCTTCATGTTTTGCTAGAACCCATCACCATAAAGCAAAGAAGATAGAAAAGAATGGTTACAGGTAGAAGATCTGAGAGGCCTCAATATTGAAAGACTAAGGAAAGTGGATTATTTAGAGCAAAGAAAGCAAAATAGAGATTTAATAACTATCAAAACATGGTAATGGGAAAGGGGCGGGGATAGAGAGGATAGAGAGAGGATAGAGATAAATCATAGCAATGTCAGTAAACAAGTGTAGATATTATAAATACTCAGCAAAAGACTAAGATTTTATATATTAAAATGTATTTTAAGATCAGATTTCCATTAGCTTTGAAAGTAAGGAAAGCAAAACCAAAATAAATTTCTGAAATGGAATTGGCTACAGATTTGAAAAAGAGAAAAAAAATTGCTGAACTGTGAAGAAGTGGAACAGTACAAAACAGATGTGTGACAATATCATATGTATTGCCCATGACTGATAGAGCAAGAAAGGTGGCAGCAATTGCAACACGAGAAAAGAGAGCTTAAATAAGGTAAACCTTAAATTGATAGATTACTGAAGAGAAGGTCTGAAGAAATGACTGCAGATTTGGCTGGATAGTCCCTGTTCACTCTCATTAAATGACAACAAATCTGTATGAAAGTTTATTTGTAAAACTTCCAATTGGAGGATGCAGTTAAGGAATGACATTCACAAGTAGGGAGAATCCAAGACTTTTACCTATAATTTTCAATATATCTTTTTTTTAATAACTGCTGTCATGTAAGCTTATAAACACCATACCCTGCGATCACCTAATGCCACGTGCTAGTCAGGGCAGGAATAGGATGAGAGTACAGATGAATGAGCGACTGAGGAATTGGTGCAAGGTACAGTGTTTCATGTTCTTGGATCATTGGAACCTCCTCTGGGGCAGTAATGACTTGCACACGAGGAATGAGTGTGCCTAAACTGAAGGGGAACTAATATCTTGGCCAAGAGGTTTACTGGTGCTAGTCGGGAAGGTTTTTTAATGTATACATCTATTTCTTTTAGAGCAATGACCTCCCCCTTAGCACTTTGTATTGATCTGTTGTCTATGTATGCACATTGTTCACTCCTTTTCACTGCAATGTGAATACACCAGTTAAAGCCATCTTCTGCATGCATGTTTTTATTTGATTGATATGCAGTTGTGCACAGATATAACAAATTAGTGACGAGTACAAACCTGAATGTCAGAGAATATCACCAACTGCACTGACAATTATGAAATGCAACCATACACAGATTGACCAAGAGGTCCACAGTCTAATATGGGGAATAAAGAAGTTCCACCACTACCTGTACGGACAAAAGTTTACACTAGTGACAGATCACCAGTCCCATGTGTCCATTTTTAGTCCAAGGAAGGGAATTCCAGTGATGATTGCTATTCAGTTGCAACATCGGACACTATTCCTCGGAGCCCACTCTTACGACATAGAGTTCAAGGGTACCAAACAACACAGCAATGCTGATGGCTTGTCACATCTTCCACTATTGGCAACTGAAGAAAAGCCTTCATGCTGTGACACAGAAGAAGTGTTCTACACCACGTTGGTGGACCAGTTGCCAGTAACAAATTCCAAAATACAAGGAATACTCGACATTGTCAAAAGTCTATGACATCACCATGCTGGGATGTTAACTATGTTTCCTGAGTTCTCGGCGACACAAGATCAACTGTCGGTATGTCAAAGAATGCTGTTATGTGGATCTTGTGTTGTGGTTCCATTTAAACTGCACACCAGAGTGTTAGAAAACCTGGGTACAGTCAAGATGAAGAGTCTCGCCCGGAGCTATGTGTGGTGACCGGGAATAGATTGAAAACAAATTGAAAACTTGGCCAAAATCTGTTTGGGATGGCAAATAATTCAAAATGCACCTTCACAGACAACGTTACCCCAGTGGGAGTGGTCGTTGTCACCTTGACCAAGAGAAAATATTGACTTTGTTGGCCCATTCGTGGACTCTGTTTCTGATTGCTGTGGATGCTCACTCAAAGTGGCCAGATGCTATATCAACGAAATCAATCACCTGAGCAAAGCCCGTCTCCACCCCGAGAAATACCTTCACCAGAAATAGCTGACTAGAACAAATTGCAAATGACAATGGACCACAATACATGTCGGAAGAATTCGGACTGTTCATGAAGAAAAATGGCATTAGACATTTCAGGTCAGCTCGTCACTATCCAGCAATGAATGGGATAGCTGAAAGCTTTAGCCAAACCTTCCAAATCAAGAAGTCCATTAAAGCAATTGACAAGCAGGACATTCTTCTACAACACAAGGGGACAGCTTCCTTTTTGTGTATTGTATATAGGATTCTGGTTAGACCCCACTTGGAGTACTGTGCTCAAATCTGCAACTCTGCTTATGCAACAGCAAATCAAACACCTGCAATGCTCTTCATTAACAGGAATCTTGAGATCACACGTAGACCTCCTGAAACCAGGTCTACAGAGGGAAGTACAAAATAAGCAGTTCAGCCTGTTGCCTAGTGAAGCAGCAAGGAGCTTTGAGATTGGACAGGAAGTCCTAGCGTGTGATTACTGAGAAGACAATTGAACACCCAGTAGGATAGCTACAAGAACTGGACCACTGATATACAGTGGATGTTAGAGGCAGACTTGGAGATGTCACATGGAAGAAATACTGGATGTTCAACCAAAGAACACACATGAGTCAACTGCATCCAAGACAGCTACATTACAGTCACTGGACTTGCCTCTCAGTGATGAGATCATTGACAACAACATAACATCTGTAACCGAGAACATTGACTTAGACAAGACCCCTACCAAACCAGATGCCACTGCACAGGTCCAGAGATGTGACAAGAACATTATCATTGACAAGATTGTCAGGACACTGGAGCAGGAATCCAATCGCTGTACTGTGTACACGGTGATACTAATTGAGTAAGAAATCCTAAAGTCCAAACAAAGTCAGCATCAAAGTTCAGGCAGAGATCAAAACATCCAGAGAAACCCAAAGAACAGAATTGGGAAACAAGCAGAGTCAATATTCAGCTGGACAGAGTCCATATACAAACACTGGAAGGGCTCAGGAAATTCACTGGCACAATGTGACAACAAACAGGTGAAAACACAGAACTGAAATACACTGAGCAATAAACAGTGAGGCAGGTGATAGGGGGAGCACAATGAGACAGAAGTGGCAGCCAAACAGATAACAATGAGAAACAGGTGGATAGCAGAGTACTCAGTGAAACAGGGGCCAGAGTAGAGCAGGAGTGGGGACAGGAGCACATGCAGCATGAAAACAAAGAAGAGCACATGGCAATACAAAACCACAGACTGACGGCTGGGGGAACACACACAAAAAGACAAAGTTCAACTGGAGATACTGACAAAGACACCTACCGGACCTAGTGCCACTCCACAGTTCCAGAAGTGGTGTCTTGAAAGGGTTACCCAAAAAAAAAAAGACCGAACCTTTAGAACTGAGAAGTTAGTTCTGCACTGTTATTGTGAAAGCACTTTTATTTGGAATATGGGTTTATATAAGAGAAATTGAATGTTTTGTACACATACAGTTTTGTGCTATATTAATCTAAAGGGGGAAGAAATGTAATGTATGGATATATTTATTTTAGAGCAATGAAACACACCTCTCCTTAACCCTACATATTGATCTGTTGTCTGCACATGCACTGTTATCTATGGATGCACATTGTTCTCTTTCTCATTCTCTCTCTCTTGCTGTGATGTGAATATACCAGTTAAAGCTATCTCCTGCATGCATGCTTCTGATTGATTGGTATGTAGTTGTGCCCAGACACAACAGCTGAGAGCCCAAGCACCAGGTCGAATAATGGAGGGATGGAGAGGAAGGTACTAGATAGCAGGGCCAGTAAAAACAGGTTGGAGCAATGTCATAGATATGATGGGGGGGGGGGGGAGGTTAGTTTAAAGAGTATGTAATTTAATGCTAGAAGAATTATGGGTCAATGTGATGAACCTAGAGCATGGATCAGTACATCGAATTATGATATGTGGCATTGTGGCCATTCAGAGACAATATGAGAGAGGGACAGGAATGGGTCCTTAATGTCCGAGGGTTTTGATGTTTTAGGAAAGACAGAAAGGGAGTTAAGGAGGTGGAGGAGTTGCACTACTAATCAGGGACAATATCACAGCTGAACTCAGAGGGGACACAAAGGAAGGGCTCATCCACCGAGTGTACATTATATGGGTAGAACTCAAAAACCGAAAGGATGGAGTCACCTGGATGGCATTGTAACACAGACCCCCAATAGCTACAGTGACATAGAGGAATAGATATGTAGGCAAATTAAGGAAAAGTATAAAAACAATAGGGTTGTTGTCATGGGGATTTCAACTTCCCCAATATAAAAATTGAGACCTTAGTGTAAGGGGTTCAGATGAGGCAGAATCTGTTAAGTGGATTCAGGAGAGTTTGTTTGAATCAAAATGTAGATAGTCAAACAAGAGGAGGGGCTGTATTGGATCAGGTATTGAGTAATAAGCCTGGCAAGATGACTGTTCTTTCAATGGGTGAGCAGGGAGGGAACAGTGACTACAACTTGTTAAGTTTTAAGATAGCTATAGATATACATAAGCATGGACCTTGCAGGAGACTATTAAATAGGAGCAGGGAAAACTATGGGAACATTAGGCAGGAATGAGGGAGAGTTAATGAGGAATAGCTATTTTTGGGCAAGTCCACATCTGACAGACATGTGGAGGGTGTTTAAAGACTAACTGCCCAGAGTACAGGACAGGTATGTTCCAGTCAGAAGGAAGAACAGGGATGGCAAGGTAAGAGAACTTTGGACATCAAGAGAGGTGATGAATTTAGTTAAGAAGAAAAAGGAAAAGTATGTAAAGCTTAGGAGGCTAGAGTCTTGAATGTTATAAAGAAATCAGAAAAGAACTCAAGAAAGGAATTAGGAAAGCTGCCATAAAAATTGCTTGGATTATAAGAGAATCTCTAGGCATTCTATCCATACATCAAGAGCAAGAGGATAAGATAACTAGGGAGAGGTTAGGACCACTCGAGCATAAAGGGGGAACATTTGCTTGGATGTGGAGAGTGTGAATGAGTATTTTACATCGATATTCACCAAGGAGAAGCACATGGAGGATAGGGTATTAATATATCTGGACATTTCAATATAAAACACAAAATAGTGTTGTATCTTGAGCATTAAGGTGGACAAATCCCCAGGGCCTGATGGGCTGTACTCCAGGTTATTGAAACAGGCAAGAGATGAGATCTCTGGGACCTTGACCAATATCTTTGTATCCTTTGTATCTCTCTAGCTACAGGTGAGGTCCCAGAGGAATGGCAAATCAGAATGTTATTCCAAAATTCAAGAAAGAAACCAGGGATAATCCTGGAACCTATAGACCAGTGAACCTCCAGCCAATTTTAAGGAAGTTACTGGAAAGAGTTCTTAGGGATAGGATTAATAAGCATTTGGAAGATTGTGGCCCAATTACCAAGAGCCAGTATGGCTTTATGCAGGGCAAGTCATATTTTACTAATTTGATTAAGTTTTTTGACAAGGTGACGAGGATGATTGATGAACGTAGAGCTGTGGGTGTTGTCTACATGGACTGTAGTAAGGCATTTGACAAGGTTCCTCATGGGAGGCTCATGCAGAAGGTTAAGATGCATGGGATCCATGGTGAATTGACTGTTTGGATTCAGAATTGGCTTGTCCACAGAAGACAGAGGGTAATAGTTCAAGGGATTAATTCTAGGTAGAGATCTGTGAGTAGTGGTGTTCCGCAGGAATCTGTGCTAGGACCTTGGTTGTTTGTAATGTATGTAAATAACTTGGATGAAAATGTAGGTGTGGGGGTTAGTAAGTTTATAGATGAAACAAAGATTGGTGATGTTGAGAAAAGTGTTGAAGATAGGCAAAGAATTGAGTGGGATGGAGATAAGATGCAGATATGGACTGAGAAAAGGCAAATGGAATTTAATCTGGCCAAGTGTTGCACCTTGGTAGCTCCAATAGAAAAAGACAGTACATTGTTCATGGTAGGGTCCTCAACCACGCAGATGAACAGACGGAACTTGGGTTGAAGTGCTTAGCTCCCTGGAAGTATCTATGAGAGAGTAGTTAAGGAAACATATGGCATGCTTGCCTTTATTAGTTAAGTCATTGCATTCAAAAGTGAGGAAGTTGTGTTGCAGCTTTATAAAACTCTAGTTAGGCTCATCTGGAGCATCGCACACAGTTCTGGTCAACCTGGTAGAGCAAGAATGTCAAGGCTTTTGAGAGGGTGCAGAGAAGGTTTATCAGAATGCTGCCTTGATTAGAGGGCATGTGTTATAATGAGAGGTTGTACATACAAACTTGGGTTGTTTTTCTCTTGCAACAGCAGAGGGGAGGGGAGATCAGATAAAGGTTTATAAGGTTATGAGAGGCATAGAGAGAGTAAACAGGCAGTACCTTTTCCTAGGGTTGAAATGCCTCATGCCAGAAGGCATACATGTAAGATGAGAGAGGATAAGTTCAAAGGAGATGTGAGGAACAAGTTTTTTTTACACAGAGAGTGGTTGATTCCTGGAATACACTGCCTGAGGTGATGGTAGAGGCAGATACATGAGGAATTTTTAAGAGACATTTGGATAGGCTCATGAATGACAGGGAAACGGAGGGATATGCGTAGTGTAGGCAGAAGGGTTTAGTTCAGTTTCATTTAATTGGGCCAAATGGCCTGTTTGTGTGCTGTACTGTTCTATGTTCTATGTTCCATACATATCCCTGGAAGTAAAATCACTGAGACAGACAGTAAAGTTAAAAATTCAAAGTAAATTTTATTATCAGAGTACGTAGAGTATAACAGGTTTAATGAAAGATCAACTAGAGTACAGAAGACAACAAACTATGCAAATGCAAATATAAATAAATAGCAATAAATAATAGGAACATGAAATAACAAGACAAAGAGTTCTCAAAGTGAGATCATTGGTAGTGGAAACATCTCAGTGGATAAGCAAGTGAGTGTAGTTATTCCCTTTGTGCAAGAGCCTGATGGTTGTAGGGTCGCAATTGTTCTTGAACCTGGCGGTGCAAGTCCTGAGGCTCTTCTATCTTCTATCTGATTGTAACAGCAAGAAGAGAGCATGAGCTGAGTGGTGAGGATCTCTGATGATGGATACTGCTTTCCTATGACAGTGTTTCATGCAGATGTGCTCAGTGGTTGGGAGGGCTTTACCCCTGATGTACAGGAATGAACCCACTACCTTTTATAGGATTTTCTATTCAAAGACATAGGTGCTTCCATACCAGGTTATGATGCAGCCAGCCATTTACATACTCTATGACACTTTTGTAGATGTTTGCCAAAGTTTTAGATGTCATGTTGAATTTCTGCAGACTTCTAAGGAAGTAGAGGAACTGTTGTTCTCTTCGCAATTGCACTTACGTGCTGGGTCCAGACAAATCCTCTGAAATAGTAATGCCTAGGAATTTAAAGTTGCTAACCCTCTCCACTTCTGATCCTCCAATGAGTATTGGGTCATGAACCTCTGGTTTCCCTCTCCTGAAGTCTACAATCAGTTCCTTGTTCTTGCTGACATTGAGTGAGAGGTTGTCATTATTACACCACTCACCCAAATTTTCAAACTCCCTCTGTTCTGCTGATTCATCACCACCTTTGAATCTGCCCATAACAGCGGTGCCATTATCAAACCTGAATATGGTATTGGAGCTTTGCTCATTTATCAGGTGAACAGGATAAGAATTAGATTTAATCTTTTGTCAGGTTGAGACCATAGAGTCACAGAGTCATTGAGAGAGGTCTTTCATCCAATCAAGTCTGATATTACACTAATCCTATGTTAACACTATATTTTATTCCCCTCATGTTCTGTCAACCTTTTCCCCCACCCCCATCCCCCATGCTACAGCTCACCTACACAGAAGCGGCAAGTTACAGCAACCAATTAATCCACCAACCCGCTTCTTTCTGGATGTGGGAGGAACCCTGAGCATCCAGAGGGAGTCACAGGGAGAATGTTCAAGCTACAAATATACAGCATCCAGGTCTCTGGAGTTAGTCATAAGACATAGGAGCAGAATTAGGCCATTCAGCCCATCGAGTCTGCTCTGCATTCCATCATTGCTGATCCTGGATCCCACTCAACCCCATACACCTCATCAAATCCTTTGATGCCCTGACTAATCAGGAGACAATCAACTTCTGCCCTAAGTATACCCATAGACTTGGCCTCCACCACAGTCTGTGTCTGTGGCACAGATTCACCACTCTCTGGCTAAAAAAATTCCTCCTTACCTCTGTTCTGAAAGGTCACCTCTCAAATTTGAGGCTGTGCCCTCTAGTTCTGGATAACCCCACCATAGGAAACATCCTCTCCACATCCACCCTACCTAGTCTTTTCAACACATTCAATGACATTCCCTCTCCATTCTTCTAATATTGTGTGGCAATGACTCCTTTACTGCACTACTGTGACTTCAATTAATAAAGTGATATGCTGAAACAAATATACTGCATGTAAACTAATCAAATCTCGGAAGTAATATCATTGCTGTAACATTAACCTTAAAGTACACAAGAAGTCAAAACAACAAAGCTAAAGTTAAGTCTGAAATTCAAATAGATTATGCTGGAAGTACTCAGCAATTCAGGCTGCATCTGTGGAGAAGGATTCACTTAGCCCACTGCCCTACTCTCTGAACACCCATGGCTGTGTGGCTAGTCACAGCTCAAATGCCTTCTATAAATTTGACAATGACACAACTATTGTTGGCAGAATTTCAGATGGTGACCAGGAGGCGTACAGGAGTGAGAAAGATCAGCTGGTTGAGTGGAGTTCTGACAACAACCTTGCACTCACTGTCTGTGAGGCCAAGGAGTTAACTGTGGACTTCAGGAAGGGGAAGTCGAGGGAACATGCACCAGTCCTCATTGAGGGATCGGCAGTGGAAAGCGTGAGCAGTTTCAAGTCAACATCTCTCAAGATATATCCTCAGCCCAACATATTGATGCCAATACAAAAAAAAAGCAAGGCAGCAATTATATTTCATTAGGGGTTTTAGAATGCTTGGCATTCTAACTGATTGCATCACCATCTGGTATGGAGGGGCCACTGCACAGGATTGTTAAAAGCTGCAGAAAGTTGCAAATTCAGCCAGCTCCATCGTGGATACTCGTCTCCCCAGCACTGAGGACATCTTCAAAAGGCCATGCCTCAAAAAGGCAGCATCCATAATTAAAGACCCACTTCATCCAGGATATTCCCTCTTATCATTGCTACTATCAAGGAGGATGTACAAGGCCTGAGAAACACACTCAGCATTTCAAGAACAGTTTCTTCTCTTTTGCCATCAGATTTCTGAATTGCACTGTACTGTTGCCACTGAACAACATACTTCACAACACATGCCAGTGATATTAAGCCTGACTCTGATCTGATTAATATTTCACATGATAACTTTCACCAAAACTGATGAAAAGTGAAATCAAGATTTTAAAAAAAAGAAAAATTTACATTTGGCTGTAAATTCAATTTAGGCTTATCGACAAAAGCTATCAAAGAATTATTTAGTCTTGTACAATTTGCTTCTCATCATGATCGTGGTTTTGGGTATAGAAAACAAATGGCAGAAATGAAATTATAATTGGCTACACTATTGTGGGAGAAATACTACCCAGTGGGAAAGGAAAGTTAAGAATTGCCAGTAAATTTCCTCCATTCTCTGAAGCAAAATTGTACAAAGGATGGCAACAGATCTCACAGTACAAAAAAAAATGACAGCTTGGTTGACTATGTAGTACTAGGTGAGCTTTCACTGTACTAAAAAGGCAAATGTGAAACACAGACACAGGGTGAGGACTATCTAATTAATCCCACTCTTAGCCGTGCGCCTATTACAGGAAGTCCAATCCAAAATCTAATTTGGTTATGCAATCCAAGAATAAATTCGGTATCTACAGTGATAATTTTACCCCGATCAAATGGGCAATTAAACAACATCTCTTGATACTGGACATCAAAGTACAGATTGGTGAAAGTAATTTCAAAAAGATGAACCTGGGAATAAGGAAATGCATAGTTGAAATTAAAAAAATAAAGTATATCACTTTACAGAAATGACTTTGTTTGAAATGGAATCTAAAAAGGGTCCATATTCTAAAATGTCAGCATAATGTAAGTTAGTGTACAACAGTAATGACCTGTACTGTATGCAGCAAAAATGTTCTGAAATTTAGCTAATTTGTATTTTTGACATGTCAAATAGAAATACCTGAGGAATTAAAGAACTTACCTATTGATTATAGTGTAGCTCACAGACCAGACAAGGCTGTCAGTTAAAGGTCTACTACAACCAACAATAGAAGTAGTAATTGGTATTTCAAATCATAAAATATTCAGAGATAATTTTCCTTTGAAACTTGACATCAAGAAAGTTTTAGGATAGATGACCCATGGCTTTAAGGAGAGTCTCAAGTTCAAAAAAATGAGGGGTCAGGACTGAAAATGTAAGGAGCAAGTACATAAGGGATCAGAATTGGAAGAACTATTACATTGGATGAGAACAGATTAAAACACACAAATCTAAGTTTGGGCAGGAAAATAAAGACTAAAATTTAACATTCAAAGCATCTATTTACTTGAGAAGCATAAGTTTAATTGGAAACAAATTAAGGCAACACGCACAAAGGTGGTCAGTAAATAAGTGGATGCATGTTAGGATCCAGGCAACAGAAGTCTGGATGACTAGGTGGAGGAGCAGGAAGTGTTGAAGAAACGAAAAGGTTACAGAGAGACTTGATCAGTTTAGGAGAGTGGGCAAAGAAATGGCAGATGAGATACAATGTAGAGAAATGTACGGTTGTACATTTTGGAAGAAGAAACAATCAGGCAGATTATTATTTAGATGGGGAGAAAATTCAAAAATAGGAAGGGCAAAGGGACTTGGGGGTCCTAGTGCAGCATACCCTGAAGGTTAACCACCAGGTTGGATCGGCAGTAAGGAAAGCGAATGCTATGTTGGCATTCATTTCAAGAGGAATAGTGTATAAGAGTAAGGAGGTGTTGTTGAGGCTCTATGGGGCACTGGTGAGACCCCATTTGGAATACTGTGTGCAGTTTTAGGCCCCCTATCTTAGAAAGGATGTGCTGATGTTGGAGAGAGTTCAGAGAAGATTCACGAGGATGATTCCTGGAATACAGGGACTAACATATGAGGAACGTTTGTCGGCTCTTGGGTTGTATTCATTAGAGTATAGAAGAATGAGAGGGGATCTCATAGAAACATTTCGAATATTGAAAGGTTTGGATGGAGTAGATGTGGAAAGGCTGTTTCCCTTGGTGGGTGAGTCCAGGACAAGAGGTCACAGTCTTAGAATTAGAGGGTACCCATTTAAAACAGAGATGAGGAGAAATTTTTTTTAGCCAGAATGTTGTGGATTTATGGAATTCGTTGCCACATACAGCTGTGGAGGCCTAATCTTTGAGGGTTTTTAAGGAGGAGGTTGACAGGTATCTAATTAGTCAGGGTATAAAAGGAATATGGGAAAAAGCCAGAAATTGGAACTAGACGGGAGAATAGTTTAGCTCATGGAGTGGTGGGACAGACTCGATGGGCTGAATGGCCTGCTTCTGATCCTTTGTCTTGTGATCTTGTGATGACCTCACATTGAAAGTGGCAGGTCAACTTGAATTTCAATAGAATATCTAAGTCTAGATAAAGCACAATGGATGAGTGGAGGCAGAGGTGATATAAAAGTGAATTAGGTATTCACAGCAATGCATTTGGAAGTTTACTTTTCGGGTCAAATATCATAGCGGCTGAGCTTCAATGGACCTTGGGCAATTATTATGCATTTCAGTATTAACCATGGGTAGTTTAAAACTGATGAAACATTAACAACTGTGAAATGCAATAGATTGCAAGAGACCAGCTGGACTCAATATTAGTGCTCAATGCACATTCTTCTCCCCACTGCCTCATTAGTTATTTAGTATTAGATGTATGAGTCATTCCAAAGATAAAGAAAATAACTGAAATGTTAGATTAGATTTCTTCCATTTGTGGGAAGAGGGAACTCTGGTAATGTAATGGCAGGGAGTTATATTCACACAGCATGACAGTGAAGCTAAGACTACAATATAGAGCAGCAAATTAAAACTTTGCTGGCCAATGGTGAGCATAAGAAATGTGCAATTACAGTATCTTGATTATCATTCAAGAAGAATCATCTTTATACAAATTGTAGAGAGATTTTACAAACCTGAATGTAGTATTCCTTACACACTAAAAATAAATGAAAATTTGTTTTGTGTTACTATCATGCTGGGCACTGGTGTGAAAATCTAAAAGAAATTATAAACAGACAATAGGCAATAGGTGCAGGAGTGGGCTATTCGGCCCTTCGAGCCTGCACCGCCATTCAATGTGATCATGGCTGATCATCCACAATCAGTACCCTGTTACTGCCTTCTCCCCATATCCCTTGACTCTGCTATCTTTAAGAGCTCTATTTAACTCTTTCTTGAAAGCATCCAGAGAATTGGTCTCCACTGCCTTCTGAGGCAGAGCATTCCATAGATCCACAATTCTCTGGGTGAAAAAGTTTTTTCCTGAACTCCATTCTAAATGGCCTACCCCTTATTCTTAAACTGTCGCCTCTGGTTCTGGACTCCCCAAACATTGGGAACATGTTTCCTGCCTCTAGCGTGTCCAATCCCTTAATAATCTTATATGTTTCAATCAGATCCCCTCTCATCCTTCTAAATTCCAGTATATACAAGCCCAGTCACTCAAACTGGACCACATTGTTAGTCTCAAATTTTTCTTTAGGTCTTTAAAAGAACCACATGTTAAAGATGCAGAGTAGAAATTGAAAAGTGTGCAAAGCCAAAAGTAAAAGTCAGGTGTATTGTTGTATGCATGAGTACATGTGTGTACAGGTGCATTGAAAAACAAACTTGCAGCAGCATCACAAGCACACGGCTTATATAAGTAGCATTAACAAGGGAAGTATAAATTATGATAAACTGCTCGCAATTTTTTATAAGAAATCACAATTAGAATGTAAAAACTCAATTTTAGTGTGAAGTGGTCAAACTGTAGAGAATTATGGCAAAGGATTATTAGGGTGGTACAATGGCATAGTGTAGTGGTTAGTGCAACACTTTACAGCGCTGTCACAAGGACATGGCTGGGGACGAACCCAGGTACAGGACACAGGTGCTGAGGCAGAGTTGATGGGCATTATCATCACTGAAAACGGAGAGCCAATATCTCAGAGTCTTTATACAGAGACAAGGTTCACATGGAGAATCCAGGAGACGATACAGAACTTAGAACTGACAGTCCTAAATAACCATGGAACAGGGTTACTCATACAAGAGTTGACCAACAAACTGGCAGCTCCTTGTTGTGATTCCAGGGTTATTATCCTGCAATTCCTGATGGGAAGCCGGTGTGTGTAATTTGCTGAACTGGGAACGATTGGAAATCAGGCAAGTGGGTTAGGGACCAATTAAAGGGGTAATGGGGAATTGCCAGACGGGACCATGACAAGTGCAAGTGATCTGTGATCAGGGTTTAATTTCTTCCTCTGTCTGGAGGGAGTTTGTACACTCTCCCGTGACCATGTGGGATCCCTCCAGGTGCTCAGTTTCTCCCCACATTCAAAAGCTCAAAGTAAATTTATTGTAAAAGTACTGTATGACATCATGTTCCAGCCTGAGATTCATTTTCTTGAGGGCATACACAGCAAATCGAAGAAACACAATAGAATCAATGAAAGACTGCACCCAACAGGACAGCCAAGCAACTAATGTGAGAAGGACAACAAACTGTGCAAATATGAAAGAGAAAATGACTTTATTAATAATAAATAAATAATACATATATAAATAAGTGGGTAGATACAATAAATATCAAGAACATGGGATGAATAGTTCTTGAAAGGTTGTGGGAAGAGTTCAATGAAGGGGCATGTAAAGTTGAGTGAAGTTATCCCCTCTAGTTCAAGAGCCTGATGGGAGAGGTGTAATAACTATTCCTGAACCTGGCAGTGTGGGTTCCGAGGCTCCTGTACCTTCTTCCTGTTGATAGCAGTAAGAAGAGAGCATGCCCAGGTGGTGGAAGTTCTTGATGACGGATGCTGCTTTCCTGCGACAATGCTCCGTGTAGATGTACTCAGCGGTGGGGAGAGCTTTACCTCTGATGAACTGGGCTGGATCCACTACTTCATGGAGAATTTTCTGTTCAAGGATATTGCTGTTTCTGCACCAGGCTGTGGTGCAACCAGTCAATAATCTTGCCATTACACATCTATAGAAGATTGTCAAAGTTTTAGATGACATATAGTACAGAGTTTATTGACTGGTTGTATCACATTCTGGTATGGAAACACTAATGCATTTGAATAGAAAATCCTACAAAAAAGTAGTGGATACTGCTCAATTCATCACGGGTAAAGCCCTCTCCACCACATTCCAAAGACATATGGGTTAGGGTTAGGGTTAGTAAGTTGTGGGCATGCTATGTTGACACCAGAAGCCATCTTTCAATGTACATGTGACAAAAAAAGCTAACCTACTTATCTATCTATTGTTTGGCTGGCTGGCTAAGGATCAAACTGATTGAAGAGAAGCAGCTGTTCTTGAACCTAGAGGTATTGAGTTTCAGTGTTTTGTACCCCTTGCTGATAATAGATGATATTGCCTGGATGGTGGGGATGTTTGATGATTATAGATTTCCTTCTTAAGGCAGTACATCTGTGTTAGTTTAGTGACAAGCTTGCTCTAGCATGCTTACTCATCACCACCTGTGATTCATCCAACAACAATAGTGTCATCAACTAATCTGAATTATTAGCCACACAGTCATATGCTGGAGTCCTATGCTTTGGGATTGATGGTGAATGCACATGCAATTTGTATTTCAGTCTCCTTGGTATGGTTTCTATTTCAATTGCAGCAATACCTAAAGTGGAAACGGTTTACCTGCACTGCTACTGGAAGTCATTTCCTATAGAAGCTGGGAAATAGCTTGAGACATTTTGGTTTCCATATGGAACATGACAAAAAAAAGACAATATCTTGGCCCATTTAGTCTTAGGAGGACTAATCTTCCCTGTAATCTATTCTCCTCTAGTTACTATCAACTCCCCCTGATTCTACAACAACCTACACATTAAGAACCATTTAAGTCATCAATTAACCTCCCAATATGCGCAATCTGAGAAACCAGAGTAAATGAAGGAAATCATGTAAGTATAGTACTTTGTCATGAGAAGCAGGGAATTTCAAAAGAGGACCCTGTCGGGACTTTCTGTGCAGTTTTAATTTGATAGGTAATTGGCAAGGGCCAATAAAAAGAAGTTAGGTTGAAGTGGAACACACACAAAATGCTGGAGGAACTCAGCAGGCTGGGCAGCATCTGTGGAAAATAGTATAGTTGACGTTTTGGGCTGAAACCCTTCTGCAGGACATTTTCTGTGTGCTGCTCAGGTTTCTATCGTCTGCAGATTTTCTCTTTTTTTAGGTTTAAGTGGAATGATCATTGTGGGAATGGGACAGGGTTAGAGCTGGGAACTGGCTCAAAACACTTTGGTGAGGACAGGTGGATGCTAGATTGAGCTTTCCATCAAGTTTCTCTTTCTTTGCATTGATACAGCAGTAAAAATGGTTCTAAGATAGTATTGTGCACCTTTTGCATGATGTGGAAAGTCTGCAAGACCTCCAGGGCCCACAAGGGCTACATCAGCGAGAAGTGTGTCTGGTTACAGCTCCTTACAAGCCATATGACGGAACTGCAGCTGGAGCTGGATCATTTGGGAGAATGAGGAGGTGATAGGTACAGTGGTGCTAGGAAGTCTTGAACCCTGGAGAATTTTCTCTACTTTTGCATAAGTATGACCTAAAATGTGATCAGATCTTCACATAAATCCTGAAGATAGATAAAGAGAACCTAATTAAATAAATAATACAAAAACATTATACCTGATCATTTATTTATTGAGAAAAATATTCCAATATTATATGTACTTGTTGGGAAAAGTATTTGAATATCTAGGGTAATGCCTTCTATGAAAGCTATTTGGAGTCAGGCATTCAAATTAATGGGATGAGATTGGAGGTGTGGGTTGATGAGGTGCCGTTCCCGATAAAAAAGACTCACAAAATCAGGTTACTTACAGAGGCTGCTCTTCTCAAGAAAGTTCTGATTATGTGCACTGTGCCTCAATCAAAACAATTTTCAGAGGAACTTAAAAGAAGAATTGTAGAAATGCATGAAGCTGGAAAAGGCTACAGAAGCATTTCTAAAGATCTGAGTGTTCATCAATCCACAGTTACAGAAAGTGTCTACAAATGGAGGAAACTCAGTACTGTTGCTACTCTCCCTAGGAGTGGGCATCCTGCAAAGATCACACCAAGAGCACAATGTGCAATGCTGATGGAGGTGAAAAAGAACCCAAGGGGAACAGCAAAAGATCTGCAGAAATCTCTAGAACTTGCTACATTTTCTGTTCGTGTGTTCACTATATAAAAAAAGACTACTGAACAAGAATGGTGTTTATGGAAGGGCACTACGGAGGAAACCACTGCTCTCCATAAAAAACATTGTGGCATGTCTCAAGTTTGCAAAAGACCACCTAGATGTTCTGCAGTGCTTCTGGGACAATGTTCTTTGGAGAAATGAGACAAAAGTTGAACTTTCTGGCAGAAATGTACATTGCTATATTTGGAGGAAAAAGGGCACTGCACACCAACACCAAAACCTCTTCCCAACTGTGAGGTTTAGGGCTGCATGGCTGTCTTAGAGCCTGTACAGCTTGGAATTCCCCTAAAACCCTCACTAATTTTTATAGGTGCACCGTAGAAAGCATTCTTCTAGGGTGCATCACAACCTGGTATGGAAGTTGTCCTGTCCAAGACCAGAAGAAGCTGCAGAAGATTGTGAACATAGCCCAGCACATCACACAAACCAATCTTCCATCCTTTGACTCACTACACCGCACGCTGTCGGAGCAGTGCTGCCAGGATAATCAAGGACACGACCCACACAGCCAACACACTTTTTGTCCCTCTTCCCTCCGGGAGAAGGTTCAGTAGCTTGAAGATTTGTATGGCCAGATTTGGGAACAGCTTCTTTCCAACTGTGATAAGACTGTTGAACGGATCCTGACCCGGATCTGGGCCGTACCTTTCAAATATCCAGACCTGACTTGCACTACCTTACTTCCCCTTTTCTATTTTCTAATTATGATTTATAATTTAAATTTTTATTATATTTACTTCGATTTGTACTACAGGGAGCACAAAGCGCAGAATCAAATATCGTTGTGATGATCGTATGCTCTAGTATCAATTTTTTGGTGACAATAAAGTAAAGTAATTGTTGAGGGAACAATTAATTCAAGACATTTTACAGGAGAATGTCAGGGTAGCAGTCGATCACCTGAAGCTTAATTGAAGTTGGATAATGCAACAAGACAATGATCTGTAACACAAAAGTAAATCAACAACACAATGGTTGAAAAAGAAGAAAATTCATGCTTTGGAATAGCTGAGTCAAAGTCCTGGCGATAATCTTACTGAAATGTTTTGGAAGACCATAGCACCAGAAGACATAGGAGCAGAATTAGGCCCACTGAGTCTGGTCCACCATTACATTATGGCTGATCCTGGATCCCACTCAACCCCATAGACCTGCCTTCTCACCATAACCGTTGATGCCCTGACCAATCAGGAAACTACCAATTTTCACTTTAAGTATACCCGCAGTCTTGCCCTCCACAGCTGTCTGTGGCAGAGTATCCCACAGATTCACTAATTTCTGGATAAAAAAGTTTCCTCCTTATCTCTGTTCAAAAGGGTTAGCCCTCAAAATTGAGGCTAGGCCCTCTAGTTTTGGATACACTCACCAGAGGAAGCATCCTCTCCACATCAACCTTATCTAGTCCTTTCATAATTCAGTAGGTTTCAATGACATCCCCACACATTCTTCTAAGTTCCCATCAGTACAGGCCCAAAGCTACAAATTGCTCCTTATATACTAACCACCTCATAACACCAGAAGGCTTAGGAGAAGAATTAGGCCCATCAGGTCTGCTCTGCCATTCCATCATTGCTGATCCTGGATCCCACTCAATCCCATACACCTTGCCAAATCCTTTGATGCCCTGACCAATCAGGAAACAATCATCTTCTGCCCTAAGTATACCCATAGACTTGGCTCCACCACAGTCTGTGTCTGTGGCACAGATTCACCACTCTCTGGCTAAAAAAATTCCTCCTTACCTCTGTTCTAAAAGATCACCTCTCAAATTTGAGGCTGTGCCCTCTAGTTCTGGATAACCCCACCATAGGAAACATCCTCTCCACATCCACCCTACCTAGTCCTTTCAAAATTTGGTAGGTTTCAATGACATCCCCACACATTCTTCTAAGTTCCCATGAGTACAGGCCCAAAGCTGCAATTTGCTCCTCATACACTAACCACCTCATTCCTGAAATCACCCTCATGGACCTTCCCTGGACTCTCTCCAATGATAATACATAATTTCTGAAATATGGGGCAAAACTGTTGATAATACTCCAAGTGCAGTCTGACTAGTGTCTTATAAAGTCTCAGCATTATCTCCTTGTTTTTGTGTTCTATTCCCATTTAAATGAATGCCAACATTGCATTAGTCTTCTTTACCACAGATTCAACCTGTAAATTAACTTCCTGGAGGAAGGACTCCTTAGTCCCTTTGTCCCTCTGATGTTTGAAATTTCTTTTGATTTAGATGTTAGTGTGCACTTTGGTTCCGATACTAAAATGCATTATCGTATATTTCCCAACACTGGATTCCATCTGCCACTCTTTTACCCATTCTTCCAATTCATCTAAGTCCTTCTGCAATTGCTTTGCTTCCTCAGCTCTAGCTGCCTCTCCGCCTATCTTCATATCATCTGCAAACTTTGCCATAATGCCATCAATTCCATTATCTAAATCATTGACAAACAATATATTGACCCCTGAGGAATACCACTAGGCACTGGCAGCTAACCTTTATTCCCACTCACTGTCTCCTCTTTGTCATACCTGTATCTTTCCTGTAATACCATAGGATTTATCTCATTAAGCAGCCTTATATATGGCACCTTATCAAGTGCCTTTTGAAAATCCAAATAAATAAACCCTACATGTTACTTTTTTGAAAAACTCTATCAGGTAGAAGGAACTGAAGCAAGCAGTTCATGCAAGGAAGCCCACCAACATCCCAGGGTTGAAGCAGGGTACCTTGAAACAGGGTAAGAAGAAGTGGCCTAAAATTCCTCCAAGCCAATGTGCCGGACTGATCAACAGTTACTGGAAACGTTCGGTTGAAGATATTGCTGTACAAGCGGGCCACACCAGTTACTGAAAGGAAAGGTTTACATACTTTTTCCAATAAATATGAGTTGGAGGATAAATGCGTGGCTGAGGGTTTGGAGCTGGGGCAGGGATTCAGATTTCTGGATCATTGGGACCTCTTTTGGGGCAGGAGTGACCTGTACAAAAAGGACAAGTTGCACTTGAATTCCAAGTGGACCAATATCCTGACGGGGAGGTTTGCTAAGGCTACTGGGGACAGTTTAACTAGGACTGATGGGGGATGGGAACCAAAGTGAAGAGATGGAAGAAGAGGCAGTTGGCTCACAAATAGACAGAGCTCGGAGACAGTGCAAGAGGCAGGATAGGCAGGTGATTGAGAAGGGACATGCTCAGACCAATGGTTTGAGATGTGGTTATTTTAATGTGAGGAGTATTATGAACAAAGGGAATGAGCTTAGAACATAGATCAGTACTTGGAGCTATGATGTTGTGGCCATTACAGGGACTTGGATGGCTCAAGGGCAGGAATGGTTACTTTGAGTGCCAGGCTTTGGATGTTTCAGAAAGGACAGGGAGGGAGACAAAATAAGTGGGGGCATGGCACTGTTGATCAAAGATAGTGTCATGGCCATAGAAAAAGAGGAAGACCTGGAGGGATTATCTACGGAGTCTCTGTGGGTTGAAGTTAGGAACAGGAAGGGGTCAATAATCAATTGGCATGTCCCTAGAGCAAGAGATTAGATGGGGAAGAGTTTGTTACATTTGTTCAAGAAGGTTTTTTGACACAATATGTAGATAAGCCTACAAGAGGAGAGGCTATACTTGATCTGGTATTGGGAAATGAACCGGGTCAGGTGTCAGATCTCTCAGTGGGAGAGCATTTTGGAGATAGTGATCACAATTCTATCTCTTTTACCATAGCATTGGAGTGGGACAGGAACAGACAAGTTAGGAAAGCATTTGTTTGGAGTAAGGGGAAACATGAGGCTATCAGGCAGGAACTTGGAAGCATAAATTGGAAACAGATGTTCTCAGTAAACTGTACAGAAGAAATGTGACAAATGTACATTTTTTTTTGCATGGAGTTCTGCATAGGTGTGTTGCAATGAAACAGGGTAAGGATGGTAGGGCACAGGAACCATGGTATACAAAGGCTGTTGTAAATCTAGTCAAGAAGAAAAGGAGAGTTTACAAAAGGTTCAAAAAGCTGGGTAATGATAGAGAGCTACAAGATTATAAGGCGAACAGGAAGGAGCTCAAGAAAGAAAGTAGGAGAAAGAAGGCATTTGACAAGGTACCCCATGCAAGGCTTATTGAAAAAGTAAGGAGGCATGAGATCCAAGGGGAAATTGCTTTGTGGATCAAGAACTGCCCAAAGAAGGAAAAGAGTGATTTTAGATGGCTTATATTCTGCACAGAACTCAGTCAGCAGTGATGCGCCTCCAGGATCTGTTCTGGGACCCCTACTCTTTGTGATTTTTATAAATGACCTGGATGAAGAAGTGGAAGGATCGGTTAGTAAATTTCTTGATGACACAAAGGTTGGAGGTTTTGTGGATAGTGTGGAGAGCTGTCCGAGGTTACAGCAGGACATTGATAGGATGCAAAACTGGGCTGAGAAGTGGCAGATGGAGTTCAACCCAAGTAAGTGTGAGGTGGCTCATTTTGGTAGGTCAAATATGATGACAGAATATAGTATTTTAATGGTAAGACTTTTGGCAATGTGGAGGATCAGAGGGATCTTGGGGTCCGAGTCCATAGGATACTCAAAGCAGCTGTGCAGATTGACTCTGTGGTTAAGATGGCATACGGTGTATTGGCCTTCATCAATCATGGGATTGAGTTTAGGAGCTGAGAGGTAATGTTGCAACTATACAGGACCCTAGTCGGACCCCACTTGGAGTACTGAGCTCAGGTCTGGTCACCTTGTTATAGGAGGGACGTAGAAACCAGAGAAAGGTTCAGAGGAAATTTACAAGGATGTTGCCTGGTTTGGGGAACAAGCCTTAGAATAGGTTGAGTGAACTCAGCCTTTTCTCCTTGGAGCGACGGATGATGAGAGGTAATGTGATAGAAGTGTATAAGATGATGAGAAGCATTGATCATGTGTATAGTCAAGGGCTTTTTCCCAGGGCTGAAATGGTTGCCACAAGAGAACACAGGTCTAAGGTGCTGCGGAGTAGGTACAGAGGAGATATCAAGGGTGTTTTTTTATGCAGAGGGTGGTGAGTGCATGGAATGGGCAGCCGGTGATGGTGGTGTAAGCGGATACGATAGGGTCTTTTAAGAGACTCCTGGACAGGTACATGGAGCTCAGAAAAATAGAGAATTGTGGGTAACCCTAGGTTATTTCTTAGGTAAGGACTTGTTTGGCATACCTTTGTGGGCTGAAGGACCTGTATTGTGCTGTAGGTTTTCTATGTTTACATACATGTAAACATGTATGTTTATAATACATGTAATATTGAATCATTTGTCTCAATACATAAATGAACAAGTATATTTTTTGTGTTATTTATTTAATTGGATTCCCCTTATTTAGTTTTAGGACTTACGTGAAGATCTGATCACATTTTAGGTCATATTTATGCAGAAACAGAGATAATTCTACAGGGTTCACAAACTTTCTGGCACCACTGTAAGGGTTATAGGGAAGGAGTCACATTGAAGCTGCAGAAAGTGGATAGCCAAGGGACTGTCTGGAGAGGGAATGGGAATGGGCAGATAGTACAGAGTATCCCTGTGTAGTGGCGTGTGAGCAGCCAGAGGTCGTGGTACATATTGGTACCAACAACATAGCTAAGAAAAGGGAAGAGGTCCTGAATAGTGAATACAGGGAGCTAGAGGGAAAGATAAAAAGCAGCGCTTCAAGTGTAGTAATCTCTGGATTGCTGCCTGTGCCATGTGCCAATGAGGGTAAGCATAGTTTGATAAGGCAGGTCAATATGTGGCTGACGAATTTGTGTAGGGGGCAGTGTTCCTGCTTTGTCGATCACTTGGATAATTTCTGAGGAAGGTATAATCAGTACAGTATGTATTAGTTTCACTTCAACTCGAGAGGGACCAATGTCCTTGTGGTCAGGTCTCTGGAGCAGTTGGGGAGGTATTTAACTCATTTGGCAGGGGGATGTGCATCAGAGTGATAGGTCGGATGATGGAGCAGTTGGTTTAAAGGTAGCAGCATGCAGGGAGACTGTGAAGAAGGATAGGCTAAGTTAACAAATTTCTTGACACACGCCGATGATAATAAACCTGATTCTGATTCTGATTCTGGATGGGGCATGAATGCATTCAGTTGGATAGGCTGAAATGTGTCTACTTTAGTGTGAGAAGTATCATGAATAAGGGTGATGAACTTAGAGATTGGGTCAATACATGGAATGACAACATTGTGGCCTTTACTTGGCTGGTATAAGGGCAGGAATGGCTGCTGGATGTTCTGGGGTTTAGACGTTTCAAGAGGGATAAGAAAAGATGTAAAAAAGATGGGGAGTGGCACAGCTAATTAGGGATAGTATCAAATTGATTTTCTATTGAGCAAGTGTTTCTTACAGTGAAAATGAGAAACAGGAAGAGAACAATCACTCTACTGGGAGTGCAATAGCAAGAGGGATGCTGAGGAGCAGACTGGCAGGCAAAGATGACAAAAATAATAGGATTGCTATTATTGACCACAGCTCCCTAAACTTTAGCATGGCCTTCAACAGGGATAGGAGCAGACAACATGGGAAAGTGCTTAATGGGGGAAGGGCAAATTATGATGCTGTTAGGCAGGAATTTAGGAGTCTAAATTGGGAACAGATGCACTCAAGGAAATATACAATGGAACACTTACATTGGTTTCTGGATTGATTTTACTGACTGAGTCAGGGAAAGAATGGTAGTGTGAAGGAACCATGATTGACAGGAGATATGGAATATCTAGTCAAGAAGAAGAAAGGAGCAACATGCACAAAATGCTGAAGGAACTCAGCAGGCCAGGCAGCATCTATGAAAAAGGATAAACAGCCAATGTTTCAGGCTGAGACCCTGCAATAGGACTGGAAAAAAAATAAGAAGTTAGAGCAAGAAGGTGAAGGGAGTGGAGGAATAGGAAATTTGTAATAGGAATAACACTGGGAATTATAGACCTGTGAGTCTTACAACAGTGGTGAGCAAATTCTTGGAGAGGACTGCCTGACACAGGATTTACAAGGATTTGAAGAAGCATAGTGTGATTACATATAGTCAGTATGGCTTTGTGAGGGGCAGGTCACACCTCACGAGTCTGACTGAATTCTTCGGGAAAGTGACAAAACAAATTGATAATGGTAGAGCAGTTGATGTAGTGCATATGGATTTTAGTAAGGTGTTCAACAAGGTTTCTTGGTATGCTTTTCAGAAAGTCATGGGGCATCCTATCCAAGGTACAGTACTTTGACTGCATGGGTTCAGAATTGTCAAGCCCACAGAAGGCAGAGTGTATAGTACAGTAGTAGGAGTGCCTTCAGCCTGGAGGTCTGTGACTGGTCGCAACCACAGGGATCTGTTCTGAAACCCCTGCTTTTTGCAATTTTGAGCAATGTCTTGAATGAGGAAGTGGAGGATGAGTTAGTATGTTTGCTCCCTGCTTTCTCCTTCCTATTTAGGACTAGGATCTAATGTTGCTCTGGCCCAACATACACTTGCACATTTGTCACTACTCCAGTTTCAGACTCACCACACGCACCCCTGCCAGCCACAGGTATACAACCCAGGCAATCAACAACACATTTTTCTCTGTTGCAAAAGAAAATGGGGCACACCTAGGAGCATCAACACTGGAGCAATAGCGTGCAAGCCCATGTCCATCAGCTTAATGAAACAAAGGAAAGATTTTAGAAATTTCCTGTAATGTCTTTATGTTCTTTGATTCTGCTGTTTAAGCGACAGAGCAACAAATAAACACTGTTTATTGATGGAAAAGACTATGTGAGTG
Organism: Hypanus sabinus; assembly: GCF_030144855.1. NCBI lineage: Eukaryota > Metazoa > Chordata > Chondrichthyes > Myliobatiformes > Dasyatidae > Hypanus > Hypanus sabinus. The sequence continues at coordinate 68,420,711 of NC_082713.1, read as the reverse complement.
TTTGCAGAGCACCCAAGCTCTGCCCACAAGGGACATCTTGGCTTCCTGGCTCATTTAAACTCTCCTACCCATTCCCACACTGACCAAACTCCTCCATTGCCATGGTGTGGTTAAACAGAATCTAGAACAGCATTTCATATTCCATTTGGGTGGCCTTCAGCCCAATGATGTGAACACTGAATTTCCTTTTACAGATGACCCTCTCCCCTGTGTTCCTTTCCCACTCCTAAGAGTCCATCGTGCATCTGTCTCCCTTTGATGGCCTTTTCTACTCCCACCTCTCACTACCTGGATTCATCACCTTCCCTTATTTGGTTCCATCTGCCATAAGCTCTGCTTTACCTGGTTCTACCTATCACCTGCCAGCCACTGTCTTTACCATTATCCCCACCGCCGTATGATTCACCTGCCCTTCATTCTTTCTCACCACCCCATCCACCGACTCCACCCTCTCAACAAACAATGATCTGGTTCCAACTATCACTATTCCACCCATTCCTCCAATTCGTCTAAGTCCTTCTGCAATCGCCTTGCTTCCTCAGCACTACCCACACCTATCTTCACATCATCTTCAAACTTTACCACAATGCCATCAATTCCATTATCTAAATCATTGACAAACAATGTTAAGAGTAGCAGTCCCAATATTGAGCCCTGAGGATCACCACTAGTCACTGGCAGATAACCAGAAAAGGCCACCTTTATTCCCACTCACTGCCTCCTCTCTGTCAGTCATTCCCCTATCCATACCAGCATCTGTTGAGTTCATTCACCACACTTAGTTGTTTCATATCTCAGCATCTGCTGTCTCTTGTATCTTCAAGAGATGATTGCTTTTGGCAGTTCATCAGTCTCTGCATCCTTGCAGCAAGATGTGAACAGCCAGAAAGGTCTAGACAAGGCAAGAGAGTCTCCATTCCTTGACATTCAATAACAATATAATTGCTAATCCCACATCACCATTAAACTACAGATCAGGAGCTGGGTATCCTGTGACAAATGACTTGTCCTCACACCTTCCCCAAAATCCTTCTACAAATCAGGGATCTGGTGGAATAGTCCTCATCTGCCTGGATGAGTGTAACTCCAACAACTCCCAAGAAGCTCTGCAACATCCAGGATAAAGTAGCCAACTCGACTGGTATGCTAAACATGCAAACCCACCACAGAAGCTGCTGACTATATTATCTAAAAATACAAGGCAGTTATTCACTAAGGAAGTTTTGATTGCACGTTGCTAACTTACATTTGCAACCACCAAGATGCGCAGGGTCTGAGGCACATCAGAATATTCTCCAAGTTGCAGACCATCCTGACTTGGAAATATATCATAATTCCTTCATAATTGCTTGATCTGAGTCCTGCAATTCTGTACTCAACATAATTATCAGAGTACATTCACTAGAAATATTTCAGTGGTTGAAGAAGTCAGACCATTACATCTTCTTCAGGGCAAATATGCATAAGTAATACATGTGAGAATTGCCAATAATGCCCAGATCATGAATCAATAACAAAAATGAAAAGTGAAAGGCTTTTGGGCCTGTTTCTAAACATTTCTGACAGAGGCACATAAAATCTGTTTAATAACTAAATAGAGAGCAATATAGGAAAATGATTAGAGGAAGGATACCAAGTTGTTAAGAAGGATCAGACAGTTCAAAATAAGTATGTGCATTGAGAAAATCATATTCAGGTAAGAATAATTTGTTGGGCCTTTGAACCAAAACAAAAGGTAGGATATTCAACAATGTTAAAAGGCATCGAGACGATAAGCCTTTGGTAATAGGCCCTCCAATACTTCTGGTTGCCTCGTTCAAAGAGGCTGCATGTGTGGCTCTTGGTTTGTCAATGCAGATGTATTAATTTGAGGATGCTATGAATATAACTACAGATTTCCACTGATTTTATTGTATTTCCTATGTATTGCTTGACCCACTGATGTCTTCCAAATAATTTTCTCACTCTAGCTCCTTTTTCTGTTTATATTTCTATAAATAGAAAAGAAATATGAAAAAAGTGATGTTAACTTATTTTAAAATGACATTACAGTGTGGTAAGATGCAACCTCACATTCTCTTCCCATTTCCCAAAGGTTCAATCACCTCATCAAATGTTTTGGATTCCCATCCATGTGCCTCCTTCCCCTCTGTAAGTCCAAATTCCTTGATGTTTCTCTGTTCAGGGTGACAGAGCTCCACTGTTGGGTTCAGAGTTGAGCGCATCATCGAGTGGTAGGTTAGATGCTTCTGGCCTCCTGCTTTTCCATGCTTTTTGCATTTGATCAGACCCATAACTAATTGAACCACACACAGTAAGCAACTAGGATTCTTCTATAGAACTGCAGTCTACAGGCAGACTTAATCCAACCCACAATTCTAACTAAAATACCATCTAGTCTTAAATATGGGAATTTGCTACATCAGGTTCTATTGCCTTCCTATACCTTTCTTGTTCTGATTGGAAGATGATAATTGGAAGTAGCTAAGAGAGGAAAGATGTGGTACTAAGTGGGCAGGGGAATAGGAACCAAGGGAGAAGAAACTCCAATGGATAGGTGTGTTGGTGAGGGGAAGATGGAACTGGATGGGGTGAGGTGACTAATGTATGTGCTGGTTGGGGTGGGAAGGAGGAATAGAAAGAGAACTGATTTGATTGAGTAGGGAAAGGAAAGGAACACATGGAAGTGGGTTATCTGTAAAAGGAAAATCAAATTTTCATACCCATGTGTTGTAGTCTATCCAAGTGGAATATGGTGTGTTGCTTTTCAGTTTGTGTTGCACTCATCATGGTGGTGGAGAGGGTTAAAGACAAACATGTTGCTGTAGTAATGGGGAAGAGAGCAGAAATGACATACAAACAAAAGTTCAAGATGGCCTCTGTGGAAAGAACTCAAGTACTTTATAAAATGTTACCAAATCTAAGCATTTTCTCACTGGTAGAGAACTAAGGATTTGGACTTCTATTTAACATGTACTTGATGTAGTTAAATATGTCCAGGTGTTAAAATATTGAAAGAAGAAACACTGTGTATGCATGTTTGAAAAATGGAAACCCAGGTTCTTTGTAATAGGGATCCAGCCATTTTAGATTTAGTTTCCATTTTTTATAAATCAAAACCCATGTTCTGTTATTTATCTATTATTATGGTCTCCAATTTAAAGATTCCATGGAGTATATATATACATAATTGACTACACTAAGAATTAGATGCAATGTCAAGGCTTCATCTTTTGCAGCTGTAACAATAATTAAGGAAACTGTCCTGAAGAGAACTAGGCACATAAGTGACAAAATAAATTACCTTGGGCATGATCAATCAATTTCCTTTAAAAAAATTAAAACCTTAGGTGGTAGATGACTAAATATTACACCTAGAATGTTGCTGAATCAAAATGCATAAACTAGCCAGACGACAATCTACCTCTGTTCTCTGTCATTGGTTGATGTCACAGAATGCTGGAACAAGAGTGATTTGGAATTGCTGTTGGAAACAGTCTCCACTGTTTCACAGTGCCTCCAATTACAAATTATTGTTAGCCCAAATGAAAATTCCATTCAGCTGTTACCTGGTGTGAAGTCACCTTGTGTTCAATAACCTGCCTGACAATACTCTCTAGTCTCATATCTTAAGAAGTAATGAATGACAAGCTATCTGAGAAAATGATTCACACATGAATCTGTGTTGATGTAGTATTTCTTCATCTAAGTTCCTTAAAGAGTTGTACAGAGCCCAGTGGTATAGCAAGTATAACACCAACCTCACAGCCCTAGAAAGCTGGGATCAGTCCTCACCCTTGGAGTTGTCTGTATGGATTTTGTTCTTTCTCCCTGTGACCATGCAAATTTTCTTTAGCTTCATCTCACATCCCCAAACACTGCAATTCGTAGGTTAATTGACCAGTGTAAATTGCCCTAGTGTACAGATGAATAGTTGAATATGGTGGAAATTAATAGGAATTTATAAAAACTGTCATTAAGTGTGTCCCCACAAAATCATCCAGTCTTCCCTTATCAGAACCATGAGGTTTGGAGCCAGCTGAGGGCCAGGTCAGTGGTATTAAGCTCTTGCGGTCAAGTTAAATACAAAAGGTCCAGGTATGATCTCCAGAAAGCCATCCCTCATGGGAAATGGCAATTCCAGACCAAACATGAATCACTGAAGATGCTCAACAGCTGTGGTAGGGCTTGAATGCTATCACTTCCCATAAAGTGAAACCAGGTGATATAGGTGACAGCAAGGCTTCGCTCCCAGATGATCTCATTGCCTTTTATTCTCACTTTGACCAAGAGAACACGGAGACATCTTGATGAAACCCATGGCCCCGGATGACCCTGTGACTCTGTTCTCTAAGGCCAACGTGTGAGCATCCTTTAGAAGGGTGAACCCACAGAAAGCATCTGGCTCAGACAGGATACCTGGCTGAGTATTAAAGACCTGTGCTGATCAGCTGCCTGGAGTGTTCACCAAGATCTTTAACTGCTTGCTTTGACAGTCTGAGGTACCCACCTGCTTCAAGCAGGCTTTAGTTGTACCAGTGCCTCAGAAGAAGATGGTAACCTGTCTCAACGACTAGCTTTCGATAGCACTTACATCCAGTATGATGAGTGCTTTGAGATGTTAGTGATGAAGCATATCAATTCCTACCTGAGAAGTGACTTGGATCCTCTCCAATTTCCCTACTGTCATAAAAGGTTAACAGCAGCTGCCATTTTACTGGCTCTTCATTCAATTCTTTCTTTTTTAAAAAAAATATTTATTTATTAAATTTTAGAAAATTACAAGAATAAATGTGATGATAAAATAGCAAGAAAAATAATATTAACCCTCCCCCCTCCCCTTAACCCTCCTCCCCTTAACCCTTGTCTAAAGAAAGAAAAAAAAGAAAGAAGAGAAAGATTGCCTGGATATCGGAGGATCCCCACATGCTCCATGGAGTTCAAAAATAATTTTGATATTTATTTTTTACTTTCCCCAATTACTATAATTTTATCTTCAAAGGACCTATGTATTTAATCCTATCTTTTGCAAGTATGGGAACCAAATTTTCAAAAATATATCATATTCATTTCTTAGATTGTATGTAATTTTTTCAAGTGGAATACAACTATGTATTTCATTATTCCAACGATCCATAGTTAAATATAAATCAGATTTCCAAGTAACTGCGATAACTTTTTTGGCTACTGCCAATGCAATTTTTATAAATTTTTTCTGATACTTATTCAATTTAAGTTTCGGTATTGTCCCTTCAATGTCTCCTAATAAAAATAATACTGGACTATGTGGGAGTTGTACTCCAGTAATTTGTTCCAATAAAAGTTTTATTGGCTCTTCATTCAATTCTGACAGATCTTGAAGATGGATGTATCAGAATGCCCTTCATTCACCAGAGCTCAGCATTTAATGCTATCACCCCTTTAAAATTAATCAATAACTTTCAAGTCCTAGGCTTCAATACCTCTTTATGCAGCTGGAACCTTGATTTCTTCATTTGCTGATCCCAGTCAGTTTGGATTGGCAGCACTATCTCCTCCCTGATCTCCATCAACACAGATGCACCACAAGGTTGTGTGCTTAAGCCCCTGTGCTACTCACCTTACACTTATGACTGTGAGGCTAAGCAGAGCTCCAAAGCCTTATTCAGGTTTGCCAAGTCAACAGTGGTGATGAATCAGCATACAGGAGAGAGATTGAAAATCTGGCTGAGAGGTGCCACAACAGCCAACTCTCACCCAATACCAGTAAGACCAAGGACCTTATTACTGACTTCAGGAGGAGGAAACTAGAGGTCCATAAGCCAGTCCACATTAGGGTATTAGGGGAGAAGTGAGTCAGCAGCTTTAAATTTCCTTGTTATCATTTCAAAGTATTTGTTCTGGGTCCAAAATGTAAGTGTCATTATGAAGAAAGCATAGCAGCGTGTCTTCTTCCTTAAAAGTTCATCTAAAACTTTGACAAACCCCTGTAGATGTGTGGTGAAGAGTATATCGACTGGTTGCAGCACGGTCTGGTGTGCAAGTATCAGTTCTCTTGTATGAAAATGCCTACAAAAAGTAGTGGATCCAGCCCAGTCCATCATGAGTAAAATCCTCCCTTTCAATGAGCACACCAACATGGAGCTAAGCAGCATCCATCATCAAGGATGCCAATCATCTAGGCTATGCTCTATTCTTGCTACTGCCATCAGAAAGAAGGTAAAAGAGCTTTCAGGACCAACTACACCAGGTTCAGGAGCAATTACCACCCTTCAACCATCTCAGGCTCTTGAACTAGAGGGGATAACTTCACTCAACTTCACTTGCCTCCATCACTGAATTGTTCCCAGAACCTATGGACTCACTTTTAAGAAATCTTCATCGCTTGATATGAACCTTGATATTTATTGCTTGCTTGCTTGTTTGTTTGTGTGTTTATTTATTTATTTGCTTGTTTGTTTATTTTTCATTATTGCAATTTATTTTTTCTTAGCTGCTAATACCTAAGGTACAGACAGAGCCAAGCATGCTCATTTCCAATTGCTAGAAATTTCTGGACTTTTCTAGTGGTGTTCAGTATTGTGGCTTTCTGGAGATTTACATAAATATTACTGTGTAGGCCTAGTTGTTTAGTGATACTATGTAGTGACTTTGGGATGATTCCAGCTGTGGGACAATGTATACCTTGACAATGTATACTATTGGGACAATGTATACCTTGTTCATGTTCTGTAGTCTTCCAATTTCCTCTTTAATTCAGTGTATTTCTGGTGGTTTTCACTTACTGATTTCTGTTTATTATGCGTGCTTGGAACAACTATCAAAATTCAAAGTTCAAAGTGCATTTATTATCAAAGTTTGTTTAAATTATGCAGCCTTGAGATCCATCTTGTTATAGGCAGCCACAAAACAAGAAACCCGAAAGAACCCATTAAAAACAGACCAACAAACACCCAATAAACAGAGAAAGAAAAAAATCACAAATTGTGTAAATAATAAAAGCAAGCAACAGCACTCAGAACTGAGCTGAGTCCATAGACATGAAGCCCGGAACCCACAGCCTCAACCTCAGTTCTTGACACAGTGGAACAAAACCGAACTTGCGGACAGCAACCCAGGAGCAGCCAGAGCAGGCTACAGCTTCAGCCTCTGCCTCAGTACCGCGGAGAGAGGAGTAAACTTCACGGGGCAGTGAGTAGAACCAGTTTGACCTTTGCCCTCGAAATCGACACTCAGACTTTTCATTTCATCCAATCCGGCTAAATGATTTAAGTAAGTTTTTCTTGGTTGCTTATCCTGAAATGTTATATCCGGATGGTTATTATAGATTGTCCTGTTTGTAATAATGGATTGGTTGTAATACAATTTGTCAGACTGATTCTAAAACTAGATCAGGCTTGTATTTATAAAAGATATGGTGTCTCTTACGAGCTTGCATTTTAAATTAGTAAATTAGAGATGGGTTTAAAGCTAGACTAAACCAGAGTGGGCATAAAGAGTCATCCTGGAAAATGCCTTGATTTATTTTGATAATGGTGGTTATGAACACTTTGGTGATTATAGTATGCCGATTGCTTCATCAGATGTTGTAAGAAGGTGATGTTCTCCCCTGAGAAACACTGACAGCAGTAACAACCTCTGGGGTTGGTAGATGACTTTGAATGCTGGCAGTATCCTTTTCAGGTTACCTGATGCCTGCCTGCCTATTCAACAATGCAACACAAGCAGCTCACTTACTCTCATGCCCAGCGCTAGCTCCCTGCATTCCTAGTGATCCCCAGGCAGCAGTCCTATCACCTTATTCCATAGACATCTCTCCATTACTAAAGTGAAAGGGTATTGCTTTTTATACCTACACCAGGTTTTGATTTCAGCCACCCCTAACGTGCAGAACAGATGCTGACCAGAGCACCACCCAATCTGTGTACAGATGTGCCTGAATTAGTTTCTGTTTTGGTCCATGGGTTGTATTTTATTTCTCACCTGCCCTGCTCACCTGGTGAGCTTTCCTCAATCCACCATCTGTGGTCATGTCTGATGGGAGACAGAAAACCCCTCACTGGTTATTATTGTTATTGTAGAAATTTAATTTTTCTCAGCTCAAGCTAGTAAAACCTGAGACACAGGCATGGCCAAGTGCACACATTTTTCAATTGCTGGGAACTTTTGGACTATTCTGGTGGTGTTTTGTATTGTGCCTTTCTGAAGATTTACATAGATGCTGCTGTGTAGTCCTAATTGCTTAACGCTACTGTGTAGTGACATTGGGATGATAACAGTTGTAGATATTATTATCAGGACAATGTATACCCTGTTCATGTCCCAAAGTCTTTCAATTTCCTCTTTTAATTCAGCACATTTCTACTGTTTTTCACATTTGTTTCTGTAAGTTATGCGTGTTTGCAATGGCTATATCTACTAAGTAAGTTATTTTTGCTTGTTTACCCTGTGTTATTATATCTGGATGTTTATTATGGATTGTCCTATCTGTAATAATGGATAGGTCATAATATAACTTGTAGGAAACTGACTCTAAAACTGGAACAAGCGTATTTATAGTAAGGTATGGTCTTTTATGCATTTGTATTTTAAAACAAAATTTTGTGAATGATATTTGCCACTTGATTGTGTCTGTATAAGCAATAAGATTGAGTTAAAATGCTGCAGGATCCTTTAACCTGTTGGATTGTTTCTAGTTTCTTTTAGCATTTTTTGCATTTAGCGTCTTAAATTTGTTGGTCTTTTATTTTGTATTTTTAATCATTATTGTGTTAATTATCTGTTCCTGTATTGCCACAATGAACCCATCTCTTTCTGCGAAGATGTTTCCAAATCTGAGGTAGGCTTTTCCTGCTTCCTTGTTGACATCTAATCTGCACAGATCGTGGCAATGTCTTCCATGGAGGGTCATGCTCTCCCATTGGTTAACGTTTTCTTCTATAGTATAATTTCATCATTCTTCCTGGTTGTGCTTTCATTTAAGTTTAGTAGTATGTACTTCTAAGCAGCATTGCATATGTTCACATGAAGTGCTGAATCTTGTTTTCATTGATGAAAATATATCCTTAGGATTTTTATCTGACTGTTAAGTAAAATTTTTTTATGTCTGTTATTTCTCTTCCTCCTTCTCTCCTAGGTAACATTAATTTAAGTGTGTTCAAGTGTGCACAGATTTTTCAAAAAATTGTCATTTCAGTTATTTTTCTTTGTAAATTTTCCCAATTGGTTTTTGATCAAGATATTATGCCAAAAGAATATCTTAATATAGGTATAGTGAAACTGTTTATTGCCTTTGTTATATTTTTGCTATTGTTACGTACCCCGTAACTGGGTGTCTCACCAGCAGAGAAAGAAGAATCCATTGGAGTCTGGTGGTACCAAAATTAAAGGTGTTTATTAGTAAACTACACAATACAATATCAAAAATGCAAATATACATATAAAACAAGTTAGCAGTAATAAACCTAAAAGTGTAGGAATAATAATAATCAATAATAAAGGAGCTCTATCGATGTCTAGGGGTAAATGAGTTGTCATAGGAAAATATAGAGTTCAGTTCATAAATGCTGAAGTAGTTATGGTTGTTGTATTGAAATCGGAGAGAGCGAGAGAGAGAGAGAGGGAGAGAGAGCGAGCAAGATGTAACAGCAACAGTTGCGGCAGGCAAACTTTTTATGGCTTTCTTAATCCATCGTATTGTTGTGGTCATTCAGTTGACCCCTCTGTTCTTCAGCTAGACCGTTCTTCTGTGGTGGACTCATCACTCTGGCATGAGTGGACACACACACACACAAGTCCCCACCAGCCCTGATGTAACACAGAGCTTTACTGACCGATCTCCTGGTTCGGTCTCCGAAGCCCCCACCTTTCTGTGGGTTCCCAACACTCAATCAGTGTCCATTGGTGTGTCTGAAGGGTGTCTCTCCAGACCTGTCTTTTATCCCAACTCACGGGGTCTCAGCTATCCATCAACTCTGAATGACCGTGTCCATCAAATCAGGCCACTCCTGCTATCTCCTGAGGAATGTTAATGAGCAAAGTAAAGTACTTGTAGTGGAAGGTAAATAATCCAGGAAGAGTCATAATACAGTAAATCAACAGTCTCTCTCCCCCTCTTATCTGTAGCAAATGTTCTTGCCTGGGCTTTATCTCTCTCTCATGAGCAGCATAGCAACAGCAATAGTTCGTAGTTCTCAGGAGGGGGGGGGGGTTGGGAATGGTTAATTCTGCACACCATTGACCATCAGGTCTGTTCATCACTCATTCATCACTATTGAACTCTGTTCGGCAGATTTTCTTGCCCCCTTTAAGTAAGTTCTGTTGAAAGCTTTCCCTTTATCACACTATGAACTATTTTTTTGTGTTTTGATACCCAAATACTTATATGTTTCCTACTCATCCATCAGTTGCATTGTATCCTGTTGCTCTGTTTTATACTCTGCCAGCTCAATTGCACCTTTCTTTATGTTTAATGTTCTGAACTTATCTAGTCCCCTGTTCATGTTTGTATCTTTAGAATGTAGTTCTGCTATTTGAATGAATTGCTTCTGCTTTTCTGATGAAGGAGCATGTTGCTGATGTATGGTAGGTATGTCAAGCTGTTATTCACTTTGTTGTTTCTGTTTTGATACCGTATATTCGGCCAATTCATTAAATTAAAAAGTGGGTTTAAAGCTAGATAAAGCCACGGTGAATTTTGATAATAGGGGTTGTTAATAGATAGGGTGATTATAGCATGCTCTTGCTTCATCAGGTGCAAGAATTTCACAAGTATTGGCTGTAGTTGATCTTTATTAAGCACTATTAACCACAAGTGTGGAAAAGAATCTGAAGAGGGCGTCTCTGGAAATGTGGCTCATTAGCCCCCCCCCCGCTAAGAACTACTGGATTCCGCGGCAAGAAACCTACTTTGGTCCTGCAAATCCGTGAGTTTGGGATGTCTCGCCCACCCAACCCCGCATTGTATGAATGTTGTGTAATTTACGGCCCCTGGCAATCGCCTGATGCCAAGAAATACCAGATCATACACTGCATACAATTAATCAGAAGTATACTTACGAATGTTAACTTAAGCAGTTATTAAAGGAAAGAAAAAAAAACAAGTAAAAAGGGCCCATTATACTTAAACAGTCAATTATGCGTGGTGGAGCTCACATTTTGAACTTGTCTGTAAACCACGCGCTGGACCCTCAGTCTGCATGAAAGCACACGCCACCTTCCAAAGGTCACTCAAAATCCATCTTGGGCAAATGGCTCTCCCACGGGAGTATTGGTGCTTCCTCCTCAAAGCCTTTAATCTGCACAATGCACCTTCTACAACAAGGACGGAATCCTCGACCATCTTCCCTCCTGTCTTCTCCCAGCTCCTGCCAACCAATCCTTCTCCACCCAGCGTTCTCTAGAACATTCCCCCAATTCCACCATCCTGATTGGCTGACACCATATTCCTAAGCAAAACAACAAACGTCTTATCTCAGCTCAACCCCAAACAAGCTGAAAGCGGAACAGACTGCTCTTACAGAACTGCTATAATGAAATACCTACAGCACAGCAGTAAAAATCTTACCCAGCATGTTACACGTAAGTATACAGTCGGCCCTCCTTATCTGCAGGGGATTGGTTCCAAGACCCCCCACGGATACCAAAAAATGTGGATGCTCAAGTCTCTTATTTAACCTGTCTCAGTGCGGTGAAAATAATCACAATCAGATTGAAAATAAGGTGGAAGTAATAAAGCAATCGGAAAGAGGTAAAATGCCATCAGTCACTGGAAAAGCATTAGGCTACGGTCAGTCAATGATCGGAACAATTTTAATGGAGCATTTGAAAGGCCCTGCCCTGATGAAAGCTACAATTATTACTAAGCAACGCAGTGGTTTAATTATTGAAATACGTATGTTTCTTAAGTGTTTTATATGCATAAAAAGGTAAAATACGTACTACATACTAAGAAAAACGTTTGACTAACTGGCGCTAAATAATACCAGATGTACCTGTTCCAACTTCAAATCTAATTTAAAGACGGACTCAGGAACGAAACTCATTCTTAACCCAGGGACTGCCTCTACTTTTAAGTCATTTCAATGTTACTTATAATACCTAATACAATGTAATGCTATGTAAATAGTTCTTATACTGTATTGTTTAGGGAATAATGACAAGAAAAAATAGTCTGTACATGCTCAAACAACGAGTGCTGGAGAGAGAACTTCCGGGTTTTCCTGATCTGCGGTTGGTTAAATCCGTGGATAAGGAGGGCCGACTGTATTGTGATTATCTAAATGAGTGGTGATTAGCTGAGAAATGTATGACGTTACAATTTTATATGTAATTTGTAAACAAGTAATAGAACGATATTATGTTGGGTCATTTGTGATTTCTACTTTGGGTAAGTGATATGTTTTACCTTCTGTAAAAACTCAGGCACTTTTTTCAGATTTTTAAGAAAATTGTTGATATGTATTAATAGGTACAGATTAAGGCTAGTAATTTTTATACCAATAACTATGAATGTTATTACTGCCAGTACTTTTCACGATGTGGGTATTTTTATAACCGCTTTTAGCATATCAATTGTAACTTCAGGTGTTTGCATGTCTTCAACTGTGTGTGTGCTTTCTTTTTCCTCCCTAATGATTAAAATTATTAATATTAATTCTTTGTTTCTCTTTCTTACTGTATTTGCACAGCTTGTTGATTTGTTTTGCACATTGGTTGTCATCTGTCCTGTCAGGCGTTGTCTTTCATTGGATCAGTCATGTTTCTTGTATTTACTATGATTGCCTGCAAAAAAAGAATTTTAGGGCTGTATATGGTGATATATATATACCTTGCTGATAAATTTACTGCAAACTTTGGAAGTCACGGAAATTATAATAGAATTAGTAGATCAGTGCAGGTTCTGTGAGTCAAAGGACCTGTTTTCTTGCTCAATAACTTTATAAGTCCCCTTGATTCATTCCTTCATTATGCAACATTAGAAAAAGAACACAAGTGATTATAGTTTTCTTCCTTGAATTGCAGGAAAAAAGACTGTTTCATTTCGTGCTCCCTTGCAGAAATACGACTGTGGCTTTTAGCCAGTGGGGGAAAAAATGAATGAGAAAACTATTTTTATGTGTAATGTCACACATGGGGCCAAGTATTGTTTGTTATCAATTTTTAAAATATGTTTTTTCATACTCCTTAGAGTCACATTAGGGGGAGATAAGTCAATTATACAGAATCTAAATGCTTGAGGAGTGACTGTGATGGATTCAGGAAACTGTTGAGTAGGTTGAATGCAGAACAACAATTCACTTGTGAACCTACTGATGTTTATAGACCTAGCTGTTCTAATTTAGAAATTAGATTATAAAGGGCAGTTTTGCCTAGAAATTAAATTTCACTCTTACTTGGTGCACTGAGTGTGTGCTGCTGTAGAGACAGACTCCAATCAGGGGCTTACAAAAAAATGCAAAATTTGGAAAATTAATTAAGGTGGCTTTTTTCATGCTGCTGAGTGAGTTAAATAAGATCTGTCACACCCAGAGCACTCAGAAGCATGGGGTGTGATTACAGCCTTAAATAATCTTTATTTTGGCCGTTGTATTAAAACAACATAAAAGGAGGTGAGGGATGACAAATCTTCAGCTAGTGTGATTACACAACCATCCTACATGATCATTTCCTCTGACTGAATCCTGCATTAGCAATACACTACTATGTGAAAAGGTATTGTCTATTTGACCCCTCAGTTTCGGACCAAAATCAAACTTCAACTGCTTACTTCTCTGCGTAGGTGCTCCTTAAATATGCCAAGTTGTTCCACCACATTGTGTGTGTTTCTCAAGACTTCCAGCATTTACAAAATCCTTGGTGTTTTCTTTAATCTTTCCCTCTTTCGCCTACAGTATACCTATGCCGGCTCAGATTTGACATCAGGGAAAAGTCCCTGGCTATCTTCCCTGTTCTGACTCTCATAATTTGATAAACTTCTATCAGATAATTCCTCAGCCCCCAAAGCTCCAAAAAATATTCAAGTTTGTCTAACCTCCCCTTAAACCTAATACTATCTAATCCAGATAACATGTAATAATTTCTCTTCTTTTTCGGTTCTCCCACATATGTGAATGTCTCAACACCTACGCTGACATGATTCCTAAAGATCATATATATAATAGATGATAATATGATAGAATTCATGCTGCAATTTGAGAGGGAGAAGCTAAGGTCAGATATATTAGTATTGTAGTGGAGTAAAGGGAATTACAGAGGCATGAGAGAGGAGCTCGCTGAAGATGCCTGGAAGGGGAAACTAGCAGGAATGACAGCAGGGTAGCAATGGCTGGAGATTCTGGCAGCAATTCAGAAGGCAAAGAGTAGATGCATCCCAAAGAAAAAGTACTCTAAAGGCAGGATGACACAACTATGGCTGACAAAGGAAGTCAAAGCCAACAGAAAAGCAAATGAGAAGGCATATAATAGAGCAAAGTTTAGTGGGAAGTCAGAGGATTGCAGAACATGAAAAAACCAACAGAAGGCAATTAGAAAGCCATAAGAGGACAAAATGAAATATGAAGATAAGCTAGGCAATGATATCAAAGAGGATAGCAGAAGTATTTTCAGATACAGGGTATATAAAGAGTAAATGAGAGGTGAGTGTAGATATTGGGCAGCTGGACAATGATGCTGGAGAGGTAGTAATGGGGGACAAGGAAGTGGCAGATGAACTGAATAAGTATTTTGCATCAGTCTTCACTGTGGAAGATACTAGCAGAATGCCGGAAATTTGACAGTGTCAGAGGGCAGAAGTGAGTGCAGTTGCTATTACTTGGGAGAAGATAGTTGGGAAACTGAAAGGTCTAAAGATAGATAAGTCACCTGGACGAGTTGGATTATACCCCATTGTTCCGAAGGAGGTAACTGAGGAGACTGTGGAGCCATTAGTAATGATCTTTCAAGAATCAATAGATTCTGGCATGGTCCCAGAAAACTGGAAAATTGAAAATGCCACACCACTCTTCAAGAGGGTGGGATGCAGAAGAAAGGAAATTATAAGCCAGTTAGCCTGACCGCTGCTGAGTATATAATATTTCAGTAATACTTGAGTAAATAGTGTATATAGATTGCTTGATGAAGTATTCTTGTTTGTTTAAATAATTCATTATGGGTTAAATGTAAAAATACACTCGTTGCATATGTTATCATGTTATGTGATATGTGCTTGCCTCTCTTAAAGTAAAACAAGAAGTTAGACTTACTTTTCAGATTCCTGAGTCCTTCTTTGAATTACTTTAATATTTTGGAGTTACAAAGCAGAACATTGGCAGCAGCATTTTTTAAGATGAACCCCAAATGGCTACTGACCTGTTGAAACACAGCAAGATATTTGAACTAAGGAAATTTCAGCCAAGCACATGCAGAGACCATAAGATATAGGTGCAGAATAGGCCATTTGGCCCATTGAGACTGCTCTGTCTTTTCATCATGCCCGATCCATTATTCAACTCAGCCGGAATCTCCTGCTTTCTTCCCGTATCCCTTCATGCCTTGACCAATCAAGAATCTATCAATCTCTGTCTTAAATGTTCATAAAGATTTGGCCTCCACAGCTGTTTGTGGTAATGAATTCCGCAGATTCATCACTACCTAGCTAAAGAAATCGCTTCTCATCTCTATTCTAAAAAGATGCCCCTCTATCTTGAGTCCATGTCCTCTGGTCTTAGATTCTCCCACGTAGGAAATATCTTCTCCACATCCGCTCTACCAAGACCCTTCAACATCCGATAGTTTTTAATTAAGTCACCCCTCACTCTTCTGAATTCTAGTAAATACAGGCCCTGAGCCATCAAACACTCTTTGTATGACAAGCCATTCAATCCTGGAATCATTTTCATGAACTTTCTCTGAACCCTCTCAAGTTTCAACACATCCTTCTGAAGATAAGGGACGCAAAACTGCTCACAATGCTCCAAGCAGGGCCTCGCCAGTGCTTCATAAAGTCCCAGCACTATGTCCTTGCTTTTATATTCCAGTCCTCTTGAAATTAATGCTCACATTGCGTTTGCATTTCTCACCACAGACTCAAGCTGCAAATTAACCTTTTGGGAATCCTTCTCAAGGAGTCCCAAGTCCCTTTGTGTCTCAGGTTTTTGAATTTTCTCTCCATTTAGAAAATAGTCTACCTTTTTTACTTCTTCTCTCAAAGTGCGTGGCCATACACTTACATTGTTCCATCTCCTACCTCTTTGCCCATTCTCCTAATCTGTCTAAGTCCTTCAGTAGCCTCTCTACTTACTCAAAAATACATCTCCAACCACCTCTCTTAATCTTATCAGCAAAACTTTGCAAAAAAGCCATCGATTCCATCATCTAAGCCATTAACATATATTGTGAAAAGAAGCAGTCCCAACACAAACTCCTGTGGAACACCATTAGTCACTGACAGCCAATCAAAATAGGTTCCCTATATTCCCACACTTTGCCTCTTGCCAATGAGCCCTGCTTTATCCATGCTAGTATCTTTCCGGTAATACCATGGGCTCTTAACATGTTAAGCAGCCTCATGTCTGGCACCTTGTCAAAGCCCTTTTGAAAATCAAAATATTCAACATCAACCAATTCTCCTTTGTTTAACTTCCTTGTTATTCTTCAAAGAATTCCAACAGATTCATCAGGCTAGACCTTCTCTTGAGGAAACCATGCTGACTGTGGCCTATTTTATCATATGCCTTCAAGAACCCAGAAATTCTATCCTAAACAATCAATTCCAACATCTTTCCAATCACTGAGGTCAGACAAACTGGTCTATATCTTCCTTTCTTCTGCCTCTGTCCCTCCTTGAAGAGTGGAGTGACAGTCTTCTGGAACCATTCCAGATTCTAGTTATTCTTGAAAGACTAATACTAATGCCTCCATAATCTCTTCAATCACCTCTTTCATAAGTCTATGATGTACATTATCTAGTTCTGTTGATTTATCTACCTTCAGACCTTTCAGTTTCCTAAGAACTTTGTCCCTAGTAATGGCAACGTTACACCCTTCTGACCCTTGACGCTCTGGAGTTTCCGCCATACTGCTAGTAAATTCCATAATGAAGACTGATGCAAAACACTTATTCAGTTCATCTGCCATTTCCTTGTCTTCCATCACTATTTCTCCAGCACTATTTTCCAGTTGTTCAATATCCACTCTCACCTCGGTTTTACACGTTAAGTATCTGAAAAAAACTTTTGGTATTACCTTTAATACTATTGACTAGCTTACTTTTGTATTCCATCTTTTCCTTTATTACTTTCTTAGTTGCTTTAATTTTTAAAAGCTTCCCAATCCTCTAAGTTCCCACTAATATTTACTCTATTATATGCCCTGTCTTTGGGTTTTATGTTGGCTTTTACTTTTCTTATTAGCCACTGCTGAGTCATCTTGCCTTTAGAATACTTCTTCCTCTTTGAGACGTATGTATCCTGTGCCTTCCGAATTGCATCCAAAAATTTCAGCTGTTACTACTCTGCCAACATCCTTGCCAGTGTTCTTTTCCAATCAATTCTGGCCAACTCCTCTCTCAAGCCTCTGTAATTTCCCTTACTCCACTGTAATATTAATACATCTGACTTTTGCTTCTCCTTCTCAATTTTCAGGGTGAATTTGATCATATCATAATCACTTTCCCTTCAGGTTTCTTTTACTTTAAGTTCTCTAATCAATTCTGGTGCAGTGCACAACACCCAATCCAGAATACCTGACCCCCTAGTGGGCTCAACCACAAGCTGCTCTAAAAAAGCCATTTCACAGAAATTCTAGAAACTCCCCTTCTTGGGATCCAGTGCTAGCTTAGTTTTCCCGATCGACTTGCATATTGAAATCCCCCATAGTTATTGTGACATTGCCCTTTTGGCATGCATTTTCTATCTCCCATTTTAAACTGTAGACCACATTCTTATTACTGCTTTGGGTGTCTGTGTTTAACTCCATTCAGGGTTTTTTTTTATTCTTGCAGTTCCTTAGCTCTACCCACAATGACTCAACAGCTTCTGACCCTATGATATCTCATTCTAATGATTTGATTTCATTTTTTACCAACAGATCTATGCCATCCCTTCTGGCTACCTGTCTCTCCTTTTTGCATAATGTGTATCCTCGGACATTAAGCTCCTAGCTATAATCTTCTTTCAGCCATGATTCAGTGATGCCTACAACATCATAAATGCCAATATGTACCTTTGCTACAAGCTCATCTACCTTATTCAGTACTCTGTGCACACTCAAATATAACACCTTCAGTCCTGTATTCACCCTTTTTATGTTTTGTCTGCCTTTTACATTGTAATTCATCTGTTAACTACAATTTTGCCCTATCATCAGTCTCTCCTTGCTAGGAGTCTCACTACAAGCCTTTGCTTGCAAACTAACTCTCTCATTCTGAGCATTATTACACTGGTTCACATCCATCTGCCAAATTAGTTTAAACCTTCCCGAATAACTCTTGCACATCTGTCCACAAGGATATTGGACCACCTTGGGTTTAGATGTAACCCATCCCTTTCATACAGGTTGTATCTTCCCCAGAAGATACAGTTAAAGGCGTTGAAATGTGTCTATTTCAATGCTAGGAGTATTAGGAACAAGGAGGATGAACTTAGAGCATGGATTAGTACGTGGAACTATAATGTTGTGGCCATTACTGAAACTTGGTTGGGGGAAGGGCAGGATTGAATGATGCAGGTCCCAGGGTTCAGGTGTTTTAAAAGGAATAAGATGGGAGGTAGAAAAGGGGTGGAGGGGAGTGGCATTGCTGGTCAGGGATAGTATCACGGCTATAGAAAGGGAGGATGCTGCAGAGGGAGTGTCCACTGAGTCGGTCTGGGTGGAAGTCAGAAATAGGAAGGGATCAATCACTGTGCTGGGAGTAATCTATAGGCCCCCCAAATAGCCCTCGGGACTCCGAGGAGCAGATAAATAGGCAGATTTTAGAATGGTGCACAAAATACAGGGTAGTAGTTATGGGTGATTTCAACTTCCCTCATATTGACTGGCAAGGGGGATAGATGGGGCTGAATTTGTCAGGTGTGTTCAAGAAGGATTCCTGACACAGTATGTGGACCGGCCGATGAGAAGAGAGGCTATACTGGATCTAATTCTGGGTAATGAACCTAGTCAGGTGACAAACCTCTTGGTGGGGGGAGCATTTTGGTGAGAGTGACCCACAACTCCCTTAGCTTCAGCATAACTATGGAAAGGGATAAAATCAGACAAAATGGTAAAGTGCTTAACTGGGGAAGGGCTAACTTTGAAGGGATGAGGCAGGAACTAGCAAGAGTAAATTGGAAACAGATTTTCAAAGAGGAAAGCACAGAAGTAATGTGGGAGAAGTTTAGGGTCTACTTGAACTGGGTTCAGGATAGGTTTGTCCCACTGAGGCAAGGAAAAAATGGTAGGAAGAGGGAACTGTGGCTGACGAAACATGTGAGGCAACTCGTCAAGAGGAAAAAGGAAGCATATGTTAGATATATGAAGGAGGAAGTAGGAGGGGCTCATGATAAATATAGGATAGCCAGGAAGCAGCTAAAGAAAGGACTTAGGAGAGCTCGAAGGGGGCATGAGAAGGCCTTGGTATGTAGGATTAAGGAGAACCCCAAGGCATTCTATGTGTATGTGAAGAACAGGAGGATGTCGAGAATGAAGGTGGGACTGCTAAAGGATAAAGAGGGCAACATGTGCTTGGAGGCAGAGGAGGTTGGAGAGGTCCTAAATGAATACTTTGCTTCAGTATTCACAAGTGAAAAGGATCTTGATCAGGGTGAGGTTGAAATAGAGCAGGCCTGTGTGCTGGACAATGTGGAGATTACGGAAGAAGGAGTGCTGGATCTTCTTAAAAACATCAACATTGATAAATCCCCAGGGCCGGTTATGATACACCCCAGGTTGTTGTGGGAATTGAGAGAAGAGATCGCTGGAGAATTAACTATGATCTTTGAATCCTCTTTGGCTACAGGGGAAGTGCCGGAGGACTGGAGAATGGCAAATGTAGTTCCCTTGTTTTAAAAAGGTAATAGGGAGAAACCTGGGAACTATAGACCAGTTAGTCTCACGTCAGTGGTCTGCAAACTACTGGAAAGGATTCTTAAGGATAGGATCTACGAGCATTTGGAGAAGTGCAGTCTGCTCATGAATAGTCAACATGGCTTTGTGAAGGGAAGATCATGCCTCACGAGCCTGATTGAGTTTTTTGAAGAGGTCACACAAGAAATCGATGAGCGTAGGGCAGTGGATGTGATCTACTTGGACTTTAGCAAGGCATTTGACAAGGTCCCCCACAAAAGACTCATCCAGAAAGTCATGAGGCATGGGATAAGTGGAACCTTGGCTGTTTGGATAAAAAATTGGCTTAAAGGAAGAAGGCAGAGGGTAGTTTTGAAAGGAAAGTATTCTGCCCGGAGGTCGGTGACTAGTGGAGTGTCACAGGGACCTGTACTGGGACCCCTGCTATTTGTGATTTTTATAAATGACCTGGATGTAGAGGCGGAAGGATGGGTGAGTAAGTTTGCAAATGACGTGAAGATTGGAGGATTTGTGGATGGAGCTGCAGGTTGTTGAAGGTTACAAGAGGATATAGACAGGCTGCAGAGTTGGGCAGAAAAATGGCAGATGGAGTTCAATCCGGAGAAGTGTGAGGTGATGCATTTTGGAAGGACAAACCAGAAGACTGAGTACAGGATTAATGGTCAGTTACTTAAGAGTGTGGATGAACAAAGGGACCTTTGGGTTCAAATTCATACATCCTTCAAGGTCAGGTTGATAGGGTAGTTAGGAAGGCCTATGGGATGCTAGGCTTCATTAACAGGGGGATTGAGTTCAAGAGTAGAGAGATCATGTTGCAACTCTACAAATCTCTGGTGAGACAGCACTTAGAGTATTGTGTTCAATTCTGGTCACCTCATTATAGGAAGAATGTGGAAGCTATGGACAGGGTGCAGAGGAGATTTACCAGGATGTTGCCTGGTTTGAAGAATAAGTCATATGAAGCAAGGTTAGCAGAGCTGGGACTTTTCTCTTTGGAGCGTAGAAGAATGAAAGGGGACTTGATAGAGGTCTACAAGATTATGAGAGACATAGATAGGGTGGATAGTCAGTACCTGTTTCCCAGGGCATCAATAGCAAACACCAGAGGGCATATGTACAAAATTAAGTGAGGGAAGTTTAGGGGAAACATCAGGGGTAGGTTTTTTACACAGAGGGTTGTGAGTGCCTGGAATGGCTTGCCTGGGATGGTGGTGAAGGCTAAAACATTAGGGGTATTTAAGTGCCTCTTGGACAGGCACATGGTTGGAAGAAAAATAAAGGGTTATGGGGTAGTGTGGGTTTAGTACTTTTTTTAAAAAAAGGATCATATGGGTCAGCACAACATGGAGGGCTGAAGGGCCTGTACTGTGCTGTAATGTTCTATGGTTCTAAGAGATCCCAATGATTTATAGATCTGAACCCCTGCACCCTGCACCAGTTCCTGAGCCAGGCATTCGACTGTCAAATTATTTTATTCTTACTCTTACTGGTCCCACCACAGGCAGTCAAGATTTTTTTTTAAAAGCTGCACAGATGTGTTCTCTGGAAGGGAAGACACAACTGAATTTTTAAAAAGTAAGAAAAGGCAAGTATATATAGGTTCATAAAGGATGAGTACTGGGTGATAATAATTATTTTAAAAAAGCATAAATGGCTAGCTACATTGGAAAGATTGACTCATTTGATTACACAATAGATAAATGGATTTTATATACTGAACAAATTGAACAGTATTTTGAAGCAAATTAAATAACCAATGAGAAACGAGTACCAATTTTGCTATGTACACTGCTTTTAAAGGCAGTTTGCTTTGAAGTTTAACTGCTTCAACCACACCAGCAGAGAAGAGATTTCCTGAATTTGTCAAAGTAATGCAGAAACATTCAGAACCAAAGTCATTGTTGATTGCAGAATGCTTTAGGTTTCATAAAGATATTAGAAAAGAAGGGGAGTGCATTTCAGAGTACATGGCTGAATTGAAGAAGTTATCCAAACATTGTCAGTGGCCTTAATAATCTACTGAAAGATTGCTTAGTTTGTGGAATCTTACAGGACAGCATTCAAAAACTGCTCCTAACTGAAATCCAACTCATATTTAAAAGTACATTTGAAGTCATTGTTTCAATGGAAACTGCAGACAGAGACACAATCGAGTTGCGGTCAGGAGCGAAAGTGAGTGTGAACAAAATTGCAATGTCTAAACAGAAAACAGCCTGGCCAAACAAAAGAGCACATCAGGCAAACAAAGATAGATGGACTGTTCAGGAGAAAAAAAAGATAAGAAGTCAAGTTGCTGTCTCCAAAAGAACACTAATCTGGATGCCATTGATGAAAAATCTGATAATGATGAGAGTGACATAGGACTGAGCACCCTTGAGATTTTCAATATGAAAACTAATGATAAGCAAGCAATATAGCTAACATCAGAAGTGAATGGCAAATTCATTAAAGTGTAATTGGACACTGGTCCATCTGTTTCAGTCATTCCACAAAATGAGTGTGAAGAGCATTTCAAAGATACTAACCAGAAACCTGCAGAAATGCAACGATGAATTTAAACAGGAGAAAAGATAACTCCTTGGGGAATGACATTCAGGACAGTGAAATATAACAAACAAAAAGCTACATTGAGCTTGTATGTGGTAAAAGCAGGTCCAGCATTGTGGGGGCATGATTGGCTGAGACAACTACAACTTGATTGGAGATCCATTTATCATTTGCATGCTACATCCCCTACAATAAGGTCATCTGAAAGAAAATTAAGGAAGCTACTAGATGATGTCACAACTGTCTCAAGGCCAAATACCATAAAACTTTGCCCAACAGGAGACAAACAAATGTTGGAGCCAACCTCTGTGCCCCTGGCTAGAAAGCATTTTGGACCAAAGAGGGACCCTGTTGCTCAGAGGAAGTGTGAATGTGCCAAAAACACTGGTCTGACTACAGCAGTTTTTGTAGGTAATATATCTATGAAAGCTTCTGGTATGTTAATGAGGCTGTTACTTGTGAACTGTGGCTTAGTTTTAAACTGGAAAGAAGTTCAAGGAGCTTCAGGATAGTTGCAAGCATTCAGCTTTTGTGAATATAAAGAACCAGAATCTATTTTGTGTGCATTAAGGTTATTGCAGAAAGGTTGTGTGGGAGACAAAAAGCTGCTTGTAAAAGTAGATGGAGGACCAAAGCCCAGCTGGATAAATGGAAAGCAAAAATGAAAGGGGTTAATGGAGGTACGAAAACAGAGGATTCGTCAGATGATGTTGTGGATGAGACCAAGAGAGAGTAAAGGGAGCAATAGAAGGATTAATAACAGACTACTCGGGTGAGCTAAATGCACCTTCCCAAGTGCAAGATGCACAGACTAGAAGAAGGAAAAGGAAAGGAAAGGAAGAAGAAGAAAGGTGCCCAGAGCTGTCATAACCACTTTTTGCAACCTCAGAGACATCCCACAAGAGTAAGAATTCCTCTGCATTGATTAAAACATTAGGCCTGGCTGGGACAATTTACAGTGCCTATAAAAAGTATTCACCCCCTTGGAAGTTTTTATGTTTTATTGTTTTACAACATTGAATCACAGTGGATTATTTTGACACTGATCAATGGAAGAAGTCTCTTTCTGGTCAAAGTGAAAACAGACCACTACAAAGTGATCTAAAGAAAGTTACAAATATAAAACACAAAATATTTGATTGCATAAATATTCACCCCCCCCCCTCTTTAATATGACACATCTAATCATCACTGGTGCAGACAATTGGTTTTAGAAGTCACATAATTAGTTAAATGGAAATGCAATCTCTTCCCACTTACGTTCATGCTTGACACTGTTTTATCCCCCCTTGTTCAATCTCTTCCCACCTATGTTCAAGACACTTCTCATGCTTTGAAATTTTTCAATGATTTTAAGTTCCCTGGCCCCCACCGCATTATTTTCACCATGGACGTCCAGTCCCTATATACCTCCCACCAGGACGGTCTCAAAGTTCCTCGCTGTTTTTTGGATTCCAGTCCTAACCAATTCCCCTCTACCAGCACTCTCCTCCGTCTAGCGAATTAGTTTTTACTCTCAATAATTTCTCCTTTGACTCCTCCCACTTCCTCCAGACCAAGGGTGTAGCCATGGGCACCTGCATGGGTCCCAGTCATGCCTGCCTTTTTGTTGGATTTGTGGAACAGTCCATGTTCCAAGTCTATATGGGTATCCATCCCCCACTTTTCCTTCGCTACATCGATGACTGCATTGGCGCTGCCTCCTGCACGCATGCTGAGCTCGTCGACTTCATTAACTTTGCCTCCAACTTTCACCCTGCCCTCAAATTTACCTGGTCCATTTCCAACACCTCCCTCCCCTTTCTTGATCTTTCTGTCTCCATCTCTGGAGACAGCTTATCTACTGATATCTACTATAAACCTACAGACTCTCACAGCTACCTGGACTATTCCTCTTCCCACCCTGTCTTGTGCAAAAATGCTATCCTCCATCTCCGCTACATCTGCTCTCAGGATGAGGCTTTTCATTCTAGGACAAAGGAGATGTCTTCCTTTTTTAAACAAAGAGCCTTCCCTTCTTCCACTATCAACTCTGCTCTCAAACACATCTCTCCTATTTCCCGCACATCTGCCCTCACCCCATCTGCCCACCACCCCCACTTGGGATAGGGTTCCACTTGTCCTCACCTACCACCCCACCAACCTCCAGGTCCAATGTATAATTCTCCGTAACTTCCGCCACCTCCAACTGGATCCCACTACCAAGCACATCTTTCCCTCCCCCCCCCTTCTGCTTTCCGCAGGGATCGCTCCCTACGCGACTCCCTTGTCCACTCATCCCCCCCATCCCTTCCCACCGATCTCCTCCTGGCACTTATCCTTGTAAGTGGAACAAGTGCTACACCTGCCCTTACACTTCCTCCCTCACCACCATTCAGGGCCCCAGACAGTCCTTCCAGGTGAGGCGACACTTCACCTGTGAGTCGGCTGGTGTGGTATACTGCGTCCAGTGCTCCCGGTGTGGCCTTTGATATATTGGTGAGACCCGACGCAGACTTGGAGACCGTTTCACTGAACACCTATGCTCAGTCCACCAGAGAAAACAGGATCTTCCAGTGGCCACACATTTTAATTCCACGTCCCATTCTCATTTTGATATGTCTATCCATGGCCTTCTCAACTGTCAAGATGAAGCCACACTCAGGTTGGAGAAACAACACCTTATATACTGGCTGGGTAGCCTCCAACCTGATGGCATGAACATTGACTTCTCTAACTTCCATTAATGCCCCTCCTCCCCTTCTTACCCCATCCCTGACAGATTTAGTTGTTTGTTTTTTTCTCTCTCTCTGCCCATCACTCTGCCTGTTCTCATTTTCTGCCGGTGCCCCCGTCCCCCTTTCTTTCTCCCGAGGCTTCCCGTACCATGATCCTTTCCCTTCTCCAGCTCTGTATCGCTTTCGCAATTCATCTTTCTAGCTCTCAGCTTCATCCCACCCCTTCCGGTCTTCTCCTATCATTTCGCATTTCCCCCTCCACCCACTACTTTCAAATCTCTTAGTATCTTTCCTTTCAGTTAGTCCTGACGAAGGGTCTCGACCCAAAACGTCGACAGTGCTTCTCCTTATAGATGCTGCCTGGCCTGCTGTGTTCCACCAGCACTTTGTGTGTGTTGATGCAATGTTAGCATTCATTTTGATAGGAATAGAATATAAACGCACATATGTACACTATAGTGGCTAGTACAAAGTGGCTAGTAAAATAGTTTTAACAGGTACAGAGGAGACATCAGAGGCAAGATTTTTACGCAGAGAGTGGTGAGTGAGTGGAATGGGCTGCCAGTGGTGGTGGTGGAGGCAGAAATGATAGGGTCTTTTAAGAGACTCCTGGATAGATACATGGAGCTTAGAAAATTAGAGGGCTAATTCCTAGAGGCCTAGGAAATTCTAAGGTAAGGACATGTTCAGCTCAGCTTTGTGGGCCGAAGGACCTGTATTGTGCTGTAGGTTTTCTATGTTTCTATGTTTCTGTGAGTTCTGTTTTTGGAGAATTGTGTGCAGTCAAGGTGCTTCAATTGATTGTAGTAAAAATACATATGTATTTGCAAGGTCCAACTGCTGGTGAGTCAGTATCCTGTCAAAAACTGCGCCATGAAGACAAAAGAATGCTCCAAGCAACTCTGTGAAAAGGTTACTGAAAAGCACAAGTTAGCAGATGGATACAAGAAAATTTCCAAGTCACTGAATGTCCCTTGGAGAACAATTAAGCCAGTTGTCAACAATGGAAAAAATATGGTACAGTTGTAATCCTTAAAAACTGAATGACTATGCAAGAAGGGGACTAGTGAGGGAGACCACCACGTTAGACCTATGACAACTCTGGAAGAGTTACAAGCTTTAGTGACTGAGATTGGAGAGACTGTGCATACAACAACTGTTGCCCAGGTGCTTCACCAGTTACAGCTTTACATGAGAGTGACAAAGAGAAAGCCACTATTGAAAAAGACTCACATGAAATCTTGGCTAGAGTTTCCCAGAAGGCATATGAAAGACTCTGAAGCTGGCTGAAAGAAGTTTCAATGGTCTAATGAAACAAAATCGAGCTTTTTGGCGCTATGTGTGGTGTAAGCCAAACACCACACATCATGAAAAACACACCATTCCTATGGTGAAAAATGGTGTAGCTGAATCATGCTGTGGGAATGCTTCACTGCATTAGGCCCTGGTAGGCTTGTGTAGGTAGTGCGTAAAAAGAATGCAGCAAAATACAGAGACATCTTAGAGGAAAACCTAATGCTATCAGCAAGAGCACTGTGTCTTGGGAGAAGTTTTATTTTTCAGCAAGACAATGACACCATGCAGAAAGCCAAAGTAACACAGGAATGACTTAAAGACAACTTAAAGTTAATGTCCTGGAGTGGCAAAGTCAGAGTCCAAACCTCAATCCAACTGAGAATTCATGACTGGACTTAAAAAGGGCTGTTTACTCACAATCCCCATGCAATCTGACAGAGCGAGAGTAGTTTTGTAAAACAGAATGGAGAAATATTGCAGTGTCCTGATGTGAAAAGCTGTTAGAGATCTATCCACACAGACTCAAGACTGTAATTGCTGACAAAGGTGTACCTACTAAATACTTATTTGAAGGAAGTGAATACTTATGCAGTTAATTGCTTTGTGTTTAATATTTGTGATTTAGATCACTTCGTAGAGATCTGATTTCACTAAGATACTCAAGAGTCTTTTTCTGTTGATTAGTGGTAAAAAATGCCAAATTAAATTCACTGTGATTCAATGGTGTAAAACAGTAAAATATGAAAACTTCTAAGGGGGCACTGTAAATTTACTTAGCTGTGGATGTCTGTATGTAGTAGTTATATTAATTATGTCGCATTATCTATTGTGTTGGAGTGTATAACAATCAAGGAGGAGTGTTGTGTATTTAATATTTGAGTAATATTGTAAATATATCATATTGCAAATGTATTGTAATATATTAATTGCATACATCATCATGCTACCCTGTGATATGTGCATGCCTCGCTTTAAGTAAAAAAAAGAAGTTAAGCCCATATTTTGGACTCCCATGTCTTCCTTTGAATTAGTTTAATGTTTTGAAGTAACAAAACATAACAACCTCAGTGGTTGGGAAGATGTTGGATTTGATTATTAAAATGTGGCTTCAGAATACTTAGAGGCACATGATAGAAAAGATCAAAGTCAGTATGGTTTCCTTAAGGGAAAATCTTGCCTGTTGGAATCCTTGGAGGGAATAGCAAGCAGGACAGGCAAAGAATAATCAGTGGATGTTGTGTACTTGGATTTTCAGAAGACTTTTGAAAAGATGCCACACATGAGGCTGCTTAAGAAGATAAAGGCTCATGGTAGTACAAGAAAGATACTAGCATGGTTAGAGCATTGGCTGATTGGCTGGCAGAGGGAAAAGAATGGGTCTTAAAAGAGCTTTTTCTGATTGGCTACCAGTGACCAGTGGTGTTCTGCAGGGATCAGTGTTGGGACTGTTTCTTTTTATATTGCCTGTCAATAATTTGGTCGGTGAAATTGATGGCTTTGTGGCCAAGTTTATGGGCAATATTAAGATAGGTGGAGGAACAGGTAGTGTTGAGGAAGTGGGAAGTCTGCAGAAGGACTTAGAGAATGGCCAAATAAGTGGTAGTTGGAATATAGTGCAGAGAAGTGCATGGTCATTCATTTTGGTAGAAGGGGTAAAAGTGTAGACTATTTTCTAAATGGGGAGAAAAATTTTTAAAAACCGAGGTGCAGAGGAACTTGTGAATCATTGTGCAGGATTCGCCAAAGGTTAATGTGCAGGTTGCGTCGGTGGTGAGGAGCAGATGCAATGTTAGCATTTGTTTTGATAGGATGAGAATATAAATACATATATATGTAATGCTGATGCTTTATAAGGCACTGGTGAAGCCCCTCTTGAAGTATTGTGAGCCATTTTTGGCCCCCTATTTAAGAAAGAATATGCTGACATTGGAGAAACTTCAGAGGAAGTTCAGAAGAATTATTCTGGGAATGAAGGACTTATTGCAAGAGGGCCAATTGATGGTTGTGGGCCTGTGCTTATTGTAATTTAGAAGAATTGGGGGATCTCATTGAAACTTAATGGATGTTGAAAGTCATAGATGGAGTGGATGTGAAAAGGTGGTTTCCTATGGTGGGGGAGTCTAGGACCAGGCAATACAGCCTCAGAATAGAGGGATGTCCATTTAGAATGGAGATGAGGAAGAATTTCTTTAGCTAGAGGATGGTAAATCTGTGAAATTTGTTGCCACAGACAGCTGTAGGGGCCAGGTCATTGGGTGTATTTAAGGTGGAGGTTGATAGGTTCTTGATTTGTCAGGGCATGGAAGGTTATAGGGAGAAGGCAGGAAAATGGGGCTTGAGAGTGAAATGGATCAGCCATGATGAAATGGTGGAGCAAACTAGATGGGCCTAACAGTCTAATTCTGCTCCTCTGTCTAATGGTCCAATGAATTAGCTCATTATTCAGGCAGACGTTGCAGCATGTCCACAGTGTGCAAGATTTGAACGTCTGCAAGAAGCACGTGAAAGCCAGGGAAAATGCACCACGTAACCATTGTACTGAAAATTCGGGCAGATACATGCAGACCACAATGCATCCGTATTCAGGTGGGGTTCTTTAATTCAAACAACTCCGCTCATCTGCCATGGGATTTGTTTTACCAGGAATTAAAAATAAAACTCATTGGTTTTATAATACTGCATGTGAGTCACAGAAATATCATCTCTCTAAAGTGAAAATGACCCAAAAGAGCCCAATACAATCTCCGATTAGGCTGATAATCCACTGGTAATTAGTGTTGTCACTTAAAAACTTGCATGACATTGATTTTATGTGCAGTTGGTGTATAGGAAACAGAATCTGTGTGCAAGCATTTTGAAACTTCTGTTTTGCCTTAAGCTTAAGGGAGGCAGATAGAAATTTAGTTTTCAATACAACTGCTGTTAAGAAGCTAATGGTCTGGTGTCAGGAGACCAGCTTATTCTCTACTTAAGCCATTTCGTTTGATGAGTTCTTAACAAATCTTAAGATTTCATCTTAAATTATTCTTCATCTTCATGTGTATGAGAATATGAGGAAACACAGGCAGACAATAGGGTAATATTTCAGTCACTGGGATGAATTAAATAGTAACGGGGGCCAAGATCATATAGTGTGATGAATACAGGTTGTAAGTTGTTATATTTGAATGCACATAGTATATGGAATAAGGTAGATGATCTTGTAGAGCAGATAGAGATATGGCGTGGCAGATATAATGTGGGCATCTCTGACTTATGGCTGAGACAAGAGCTTAGCTGGGAGCTTAACATCCACTGTCACAGCCATGGACCCTACTGCAGAGTCTACGGTCTCTCATGTACCGGTGGGCTGAAGAGCAGATTTGGCAACTGTGCCAATGAATATGCACATTCCAGCGAATCACTGCGGTGGTACTTTACTCCCTTTTTCGCATTGTCGGCTTGTCAATACTTGAGCAAAGCACAGCAACATTGCTCTCCCTTCTTACCTTCGTTCTTGTCTGAGAAAGGGGACTATTGTTTGACTTATGCTGGAGACGAGTAGCATTCATTTAGTATTTAGTTATTGCTTTCATCCATGGTGTTGGCATCTACTTCCTGTTTGAGAGTTTTAGTTAACAGCCCTTTTGGCCTGGAATTTATTGTTCTCCTTTCCCTTAAAATCCTGCCAAGTTAGTATTAAGGTCTGTGAACTGTCTTCTTCTCTCTCCCTCCACAATTAGGCCATATCCAAGCAGCTTGACAGTGAGTCTCCACCAACAAGATGGACCCAGCAGAGATGCACTTAATTTCCACACATTTGCAGTAGAGATGGGATGGAATGAGAGAGCTCTCAAACAGGGTGGACTGAACAGAGGGGTCCACCGCTAGATCACTGTCTGTGATGAGCAGGACAATCCGGATGGCCTGATTAATCTGGCTTTTCGAATTGATGACTGGGTAACTGAGCAGCACAGGGAAGACATGTCTCAAGCTTCCTACTGACTGCCTGATCACCATCTTTCCTCACTATCTCCCTCATCACATGGTAACTCGTCCATGGAGGAGCCAATAAGTGGGGTGCATGCGCCTATCTCAGAAGGAATGAGACTGGCACAGGAGAACAGGTTCCTTGCTCTATTGTGGTGATCCAGGACCTTTCTAGGGATATTGTCCCAAGAGGATACCAATCAGCAGGAAGAGGAGTTCTGATGGGTCAACTGTCTCTGCAATTAGCTTCCTCTAATTTCAAAATGCTCACAGCTTCGTTGTCGTGGAGGTCTTGGTCCCATGAACTTAAGGAATTTATTGACTCAGGTGAAGCCGGGAATCTAATGGACATATCTCTGGCTCAAAGATGGGGAGTTCAAACTCAAGAATTATGAGGAAAGATCAACATCACGACCCTGGATGGTTGATCTCTGGGCACCGGCCAGGTCCACCTTTCACCGAACCCCTCCAAATTGTGCTCGAGGGCAACCATAGTGAAGAACTCTCTTCCTATCTGGTTGATTCACCTGAACTGCACTGGTGCTTGGTCTCCCCTGGTTATCTCAGCAAAACCCATCGATTGATTGGGACCGGCTTATCTGTCTACCTGTCTGGGTCTAGCTCAAGCTCCACTCCATGAATCCTCCCTTGTGTCAGCTAAGGATGTGGACATGTCTGGGATTCCAACTGAATATACTGATATTCTTGAGGTGTTTGGTAACAAGGCCACTTTCCTGGCCATACGACTGTACTGTGGACCTCCTACCTGGTACTAATCTTCACCGAGGCCAGCTCTTGTCCCTCTCTCAATCGGAAATGGTTGCCATGGAGAAATACATTAAAGCAGCATTGGCCTTGGGTTTATCCATCAGTTAACCTCGCCAACAGGAGCAGGCTTCTTTATTGTGAGCATGAAGGATGGCAAGTTCCATCCCTGCATTGATTATCGGCCTTTAATCAATACCACTATGAAGAACCGCTACCCTCTTTTCCTGCTTGCCTCTGTATTCAAACATCTCCAGGGAGCAATCATATTTTCCAAGATTGATCTGCGTAAAGCTTATAATCTAGTTTGTATCAGAGAAGTAGATGAGTGGAAGACAGGTTTAAACACCTCCACTGGCCTTGTCTGGCCAATACTCTTGCTGTTTTTTTCAGACATTTGTTCTCGATGTGGTCAGGGACACATTGAATCGGTTTGTTTTTGTGTATTTGGATGGCATTCGTATCTATACTTACTCTCATCAGCCATATATACAGCATGTCCAGAGTGTTCTCCAATGGCTTCTTGAGAATAATCTGTACGCCAAGCCTGAGAAGTATGAGTACGATAAAGAAAGAGCAGGCATCATTTTTGGGCTATGTGTTTATACCATCCAGTGCTCAAATGGACTCAAGTAAAGTTCAGGTGGTTAAAGAATTGCCCAAACTGTCCACAGGCAAACAGGTATAGCGCTTCATGGGGTTTCTGAACCTTAATCGCCACTTCATCCAGAATTTTAGCTCTATCGTAGATCCCATAAATCCACTCACCTGGAAGACCCTGGCAAGACTCCATTGGACCGATGATGCTGACCAAGCATGTTCAGAACTAAAGCAACATTTCTCCTATGTCACATTGTTGCAACACCCAGACCCATCACAGCCATTCATAGCCAAGGGGAATTCATAAGATGCTGGCATTGGAACTGTCCTCTCTCAGCGCTCTTCTGCAGGTAGATGGCTTCACCCTGGCCTTTCTTTCCCTTGCTTGACTCAGGCTGAGCGCAATTACAATGTTGTGAACTGGGAACTTCTGGTTGTCAAGGAAGCCTTGGAGGAATGGCAACACTGGCTGGACTGGAGAGAGTGTCCATTTTCAGTTTGGACAGATCACAAGGACCTCCCTTATATTCAGGATGCAAAGAGAATTAACACACGTCCAGCAAGAATACTGAGGTTAACACTCTCTCACAGCAGTTCAATGGAGCTAAGGACAATGCTGATCCAAAGCCTATCCTTCCTTGCTCATGCATTGCTGCCAGTAATCTGGGGAATAGAGATGGAGGTGAGGGCTGCCCCAAAGTCAGACTCAGGCTCAAGTGAGGAACCTGCCAACCGACTGTTTGTCCCGGCTGCGGTGCTCTCCAAAGTATTGGAATGGGGTCACTCCTCCCATCTGGCTGGCCGTCCAGGAGTTCAAGGGACCCAAGACTTTATCAATAGCCAATTATGGTGGCCATCTACATCCCAGATATCCACAACTTCACATCTGCCTGTCCCACTTGTTCTCAGAACAAGATATCACACCAGAGTCTTGCAGGACTGCTATGCCCACTGCCTGTGTCCCAGCACCCCTGGTCCCTGCCCTCAGTGGATTTCATCACTGGGCTGCCCCTGTCTGATGGAAATACTACTATTCTGGTCATTGCAGATCAGTTCTCCAAGGCAGCCCACTTCATTCCCCTCCCTAAACTTCCATCAGCTCGTGAGATGGCCGCCTTCACGGTTCAACATGTGTTCAGGCTATGTGGCTTCCCTCAAGGCAGAGTGTCTGATTGTGGACCACTGTTCACTTTCCACTTTCGGAAGGCCTTCTGTTCCCTTGTAGGAGCCACAGACAGCCTCTCATTGGGTTTCCACCACCAAATTTAATGGCCAAACAGAGAGAGGGAATCAGGAGTTGGAGCCAACCCTGCCTTGCCTTGTCTCTCCCAAAACACATCCTGGAGTTCCCAATTGATTTGGGTAGAGATTATCCACTGTAACCTCCAGTCATTCTCCATTGGTATGTCCCCCTTTGAATGCCAGAGGGATTCCTGCCACCACTCTTCTCCGACCAGGATATGGGTGTAGGAATTCCTGTTGCTGAACAGCTGTTCCAGCACTACAAGCTCTCCTGGAGACGAGCAGTAAGACCATACAACGATAAGACATAGGAGCAGAATTAGGCCATTTGGCCCATTGTGTCTGCTTCATCATTCAATCATGGCCCGACTTCTGGCCTTCTGCCCGTAATGTTTGATGCCATGTGCAATCAGGAACCTATTGAGCTCTGCCTTAAATACACCCAACAACCTGGCCTCCACAGCTGTCCAGGGCAAAAGTTTCCACAAATTCACCACCCTCTGACAAAAGAAATTTCTCTGCCTCTCTGTTTTAATTGGATGCCCCTTTTTCCTGAGACTGTACCCTCTTGTCCTAGACTCCCACACCATGGGAAACATCCTTTCTACATCTACCGTGTCTAGGCTTTTCAACTTTTGAAAGGTTTCGATGAGATCCTCCTCCCTTTCATCCTTCTAAATTTCAGTGAATACAGACCCAGAACCATCAAATGTGCCTCATATGATAACCCTTTCATTCCCAGAATCATCCTTGTGAACCTCCTCTGAACTCTTACCAATGCCAGCACATCTTTTCTTCGGTGTCAAGAGAACAACCTCTCCCTCAATGTTGCGAAAACAAAGGAGCTGGGCACCGAGGACTTCACGTGTTCCATACACATCCTTAACAATTGACTCCAACGTCTTCCCAACCACTGAAGTCAGGCTAAGTGGTCAATAATTTCCTTTCTGCTGCCTTCTTGCTTTCTTAAAGAGTGGAGTGAAATTTGCAATGTTCCAGTCCTCTGACACCATGCCACCCTTTCAGCTTTTTGAATATCTTCTCCCTTGCAATAGTAACTGCACTCACCGCTAGTGTCTTCCACAGCTGAGACTGATGCAAAATACTCATTTAGTTCATCTGTCATCTCCTTGGCCCCCATTATTATTTCTCCAGCCTCATTTTCTGGTGGTCCTATATCCACTCTCATCTCTCTTTTATTTTTTATGTACTTAAAAAAGCTTTTACTATCCATTTTGATATTGTTTGCTAGCTTGCTTTCATACTTAATCTTTTCCTTCCTAATGATTCTTTTAGTTGCTTTCTGTAGGTTTTTAAAAGGTTCCCAATCCACTTTCTTCCCACTAATTTTTGCTTTGTTGTATGCCTTCTCTTTTGAGTTTACATTAGCTTTGACTTCCCTTATTAATCCCAGTTGCACTATTTCGCCATTTGAGTACTTCTTTGGGCTTCTCTGCTATGAGCTCAGAAACAACGTGCTCAGTAGGCTGATCTGCTCCGGCGACAGGGGAGGCCTTTCAAGCCAGGAGAGGAGGTTTGGCTGGCTTCCCCTGAAAGCTGAGAGCCACAAATTGGCCCCGTGCCACATGGGACCATTTGTAGTGGAAAGGTCTATCAACAAGGTATCGTATAGGTTGCACCTAACAGCATCAATGAAGATGTTCCGTGTTTCCCAGCTCAAGCTTGTTACTAGCTCTCCACTAGATCCAGCCACCCACCTCCCCCTCCGTCCTGCTTAGTGGTTCTCTGGTCTTTACTATACAGCACCTCCTGGCCATCTCTCTGGGGACGGGCAAAGTGAATTGGGAAGTGCAAATTCCTGAGGAATGCTCTTGGATCCTGGTGAATGAAATCTTGGACTGGTCTCTCATCCAGGACTTCCAGTGCGCACAGGTCTGCGGTGCCTCAGGAGCTGTGCCTAGAGAGGGGTGTCCTGTAAAAACCATGGTCTCGGCTGCAGGGCCACTCCTCGCAATAGGCTGTACAGCAGCTTCAGCAATTGTGCTCATGAATATGAGTTATCACTGTTTCATTGTGGTGTTATTTAACTCCCTTCTTTTTATTCTGTGTCTTGCTGAGACATGAGCAAAGCACAGCAACATTGCTTTCATCCATGGTGTTGGCATCTATTTTCAGTTCAAGAGTTTAGTTAAGGGTTCTGTTGGCCTGGTATTTATTGTTTTCCTTTCTCTTAAAGTTCAACAAAGTTCACATTAAAGTCTGTGAACAGTCAACTTGCATCAGTGTCTCTCCACACGGGCCATATCTGAGAACCTCGACATACACATTGCATCGAAAGGACAGGCAGGAATGACTCTATGTTGAAAGAAGTGACATAGTCGGAAGGTGTTGAATCGTTGTAGATAGAGTTAAGGAACTACAAGGGTAAAAATATCCTGATGGGAGTTGTATATAGACTCCAAACAGTAGTAATGATGTGGCCTAAAAATTTCAACAGGAAATAGAAAATGTATGCTAAAAGGGCAATGTTACAATAATCATGGTGGATTTCGGTATGCAGGTAGATTGGGAAAGTCAGGTTGATACTGAACCCCAAGAGAGAGAATTTGCAGGATACCTATCAGATGACATTTTAGAGCATCTTGAGGATTGATTCACTAGGGCAATGGTACTTTTGGACTGGGTGTAACAGTACATAATGAACTGTATTTAATTAGTGAGCTTAACGTAAAGGAATCCTAAGGAGACAGTGATCATAATATGATAGAATTTATTCTGTGCATTAAAAATAAGAAGCTAAAGTTGTAAGTTTGAGTTTTACGGAGGAGTAAAAGGAATTACAGAGGCTTGAGAGAGCAGCTGGCCAACGTTGATTGGAAGGGGACGCTAGAAGGAGAGACAGCAGAATAGTCATGTCTGGTTTTTCAGGGGACATTTGGAAGGTGCAGGAAAGATATGTACATCTCAAAGATTGAAGAAATATTGCAAAGGAAGAATGAGACAACCATGGCTGACAAGGGAAGACAAAGACAGCATACAAGCAAAAGCGAAAGTGTATGATATAGTAAAAATTAGTGGAAAGTTAGTGGGCTGAGAAGCATTTAAAAATAATAGGAGGCAACTAAAATATCTAACACAAGGAAATCTGCAGATGCTGGAAATTCAAGCAACACACACAAAATGCACATGGAACACAGC
The DNA here is from genome assembly GCF_030144855.1 of Hypanus sabinus. Taxonomy (NCBI): domain Eukaryota; kingdom Metazoa; phylum Chordata; class Chondrichthyes; order Myliobatiformes; family Dasyatidae; genus Hypanus; species Hypanus sabinus. Next base: position 68,384,394 of record NC_082713.1, on the reverse strand, counting down.
AGGCCAGGCAGCATGTATAGGGTCAACATTTTGGGCTAAGGCCCTTTGTTGGGAGTACTGAAAGGAAAGATAGTAAGAGATTTGAAAGTAGGTGGGGGAGGAGAAAATGTGAAATGATAGGAGAAGAACGGAGTGGGTGGGGTGAAGCTGAGAGCTGGACAGGTGATTGGCAAAAGGGATACAGAGCTAGAGAAGGGAAAGGATCATGGGATGGGAGGCCTACGGAGAAAGAAAGGGGGAGGGGAACATCAGAGGGAGATGGAGAACAGGCAGAGTGATGGCAGAGACAGAGAAAAAAAACTAAGTATATCAGGAATGGGGTAAGAAGGGGAGGGGCATTAACAGGAGTTAGAGAAGTCAATGTTCATGCCATCAGGTTGGAGGTTACCCAGTCGGTATATAAGGTGTTGTTCCTCCAACCTGAGTGTGGATTCATCTTGACAGTAGAGGAGGCCATGGATAGACATATTAGAATGGGAATGGGACGTGGAATTAAAATGTGTGGCCACTGGGAGATCCTGCTTTCTCTGACGGACAGAGCGTAGGTGTTCAGCGAAACAGTCTCCCAGTCTGCGTCGGGTCTCACCAATATATAAAAGGCCACACCGGGAGCACCAGACGCAGTATACCACACCAGCCGACTCACAGGTGAAGTGTCGCCTCACCTGGAAGGACTGTCTGGGGCCCTGAATGGTGGTGAGGGAGGAAGTGTAAGGGCAGGTGTAGCACTTGTTCCGCTTGCAAGGATAAATGACGGGAGGAAGATTGGTGAGAAGGGACGAGGGTGGGGGGGGGATGAACAGACAAGGGAGTCGTGTAGGTAGCAATCCCTGCAGAAAGCAGAAAGGGAGGAGGGAAGGATGTGCTTGGTAGTGGGATCCCGTTGGAGGTGACGGAAGTTACGGAGAATTATACATTGGATCTGGTGGCTGGTGGGGTGGTAGGTGAGGACAAGGGGAACCCTATCCCGGGTGGGGTGGTGGGCGGATGGGGTGAGGGCAGATGTGCAGGAAATGGGAGAATTGCGTTTGAGAGTAGAATTGATGGTGGAAGACGGGAAGGCCCTTTGTTTAAAAAAGGAAGACATCTCCTTCATCCTGGAATGAAAAGCCTCATCCAGAGAGCAGATGCGGCAGAGACAGAGGAATTGTGAGAAGGGGATAGCATTTTTGCAAGAGACAGGGTGGGAAGAGGAATAGTCCAGGTAGCTGTGAGAGTCTGTAGGCTTATAGTAGATATCAGTAGATAGGCCGTCTCCAGAGATGGAGACAGAAAGATCAAGAAAGGGGAGGGAGGTGTCAGAAATAGACCAGGTAAATTTGAGGGCAGGGTGAAAGTTGGAGGCAAAGTTAATGAAGTCAATGAGCTCAGCATGCGTGCAAGAGGCAGCGCCAATGCAGTCGTCGATGTAGCGAAGGAAAAGAGTGGGATGGATACCGGTATAGCCTTGGAACATGGACTGTTCCACAAAGCCAACAAAAAGGCAGGCATAACTGGGACCCATGCGGGTGCCCATGGCTACACCCTTGGTTTGGAGGAAGTGGGAGGACCCAAAAGAGAAATTATTGAGAGTAAGAACTGATTCGGCTAGACAGAGGAGAGTGGTGGTAAGGGGAATTGGTTAGATCTGGAATCCAAAAGGAAGCGGAGAGCTTTGAGACCTTCCTGGTGGGGGATGGAGGTATATAGGGACTGGACGTCCATGGTAAAAATACAGCGGTGGGGGCCAGGGAACTTAAAATCATTGAAAAAATTCAAAGCGTGAGAAAGGTCACGAACATAGGTGGGAAGGGATTGAACAAGGGGGGATAAAACAGTGTTGAGGTATGCAGAAATGAGGCCGGTGGGGCAGGAGCAAGCTGAGACAATGGGTCTACCTAGACAGGCAGGTTTGTGGATCTTGGGTAGGAAGTAGAGACGGGAAGTGTGGGGTGTGGGAACTATGAGGTTGGTGGCATGGGAGATCCCCAGAGCTGATAAGGTTGGTGATGGTATAGGAGACAATGGCCTGGTGCTCCTTAGTGGGGTCATGATCAAGGGGTAAATAAGAGGAGGTATCAGAAATGTATCTATAGATCTATGAGGAGAGAAAAGATGAAATATGAAGGCAAGCAGTCCAATAATATGAAAGATGTTACAAAAGTTTTTCAGATGTATAAAGGTTAAAAGAGAGACAAGAGTGGATATCATACCACTGGAAATAAATGGAGAGGTAGTAATGGGGGACAAAAAATGGTGGACAAACTGAATAAGTATTTTGTGCCAGTCTTCACTGTTAAAGACACTAGCAGAATGCCAGAAATACAGTATGAGTGTCAGGGGCAGAAGTTAATGTTGTTACTGTTGCTACCGAGAAGGTGCTTGGGAAGCTGAAAGGTCTGACAGTAGATGAGTCAACTGGACTAGATGGACTACACCCCAGGGTTCTAAAGGAGGTAGCTGTCATAAGGGACGTAAGGCTGGACCCACGAGGTGGCACGGCACGACAGCAGTGGCCTTTCAGACCTGGTGTTACTTTAATTTTCTATTTTAAGTTTGATACACAATTTTCGATTAGGGCACATGGATAACAGAGCGGCTATCTACCATCGCCAGATACTATTAAAATACAGAGATCGCCCAAAAACAAACCTTCACAAAGATATGCTGGCTGAATTACACAACATCGGCTTGCTGAGGGGAACAGGCCTATAATCCTCGGACTTGCCTGATGTTGGGAGCCGGAGATGGAGACGTCGAAAGCGATGTGCGAGGAAGCAGAAGCGAGGCAAACGGGCAGGGGTCCATACCAGGCTAAAAGCAAACCCTAGCCAGCCGGCTCTCCCATCCATTCTGCTCTCCAATGTCCGCTCCCTGGACAATAAAATGGACTACATCCGACTCCAGCGTAATGCTCGGTGGGAGTACAGAGTTTGCTCCGCGTTTGTCTTCACAGAGACATGGTTCACTGATGGGATTTTGGACGCTGCCATCCAGCTAGATGGGCTAGCCTTGTTTCGTTCGGACAGAGATGCAGCTCTCTCCGGTAAGACTTGCGGTGGCGGTGTCTGTGTTTATATCGACATGGAATGGTGTAAGAACTCTGTGCTGGTTTCCAGACACTGCTCATCGTTAGTGGAGTTTGTGGCAGTTAGATGCAGACCATTTTATTTGCCGCGGGAATTCACCTCTGTCCTTATATTCGGTGTCTACATTCCCCCCAGCGCTAATGCTAAGGAGGTGCTCTGTGAACTGTACGGGGCTATTAGCAAACTGCAGAACACACACCCTGATGGTCTGTTTATTGTCGCCGGTGATTTTAACCATGCGAACCTTAAGTCAGTGCTCCCCAAATTCCATCAGTATGTGGACTTTGCAATGAGGGGGGAGAACGTGTTGGACCTGGTTTACACAAACAATCCCGACGCGTACTAGGCAGAGCCCCGCCCCCACCTCGGATACTCAGACCACATCTCTGTTATGCTAATCCCAGCATACAGACTGCTCATCCGGCGCTCCAGACCAGTTCAGAAACAGGTGAAAACCTGGCCAGCAGGAGCCATCTCTGCTCTTCAAGACTGCTTTGAGCACACTGACTGGCACATGTTCAGGGAGGCTGCAACCGATGGCGACTCTACCAACTTAGAGGAGTACACGACATCAGTGACCAGCTACATCAGTAAGTGCATTGATGATGTTACTCTGTCCAAAACCTTCACTATACGTGCCAACCAGAAGCCATGGATGACCGCAGAGGTGCGTGCGCTGCTGAGGTCCCGCAACTCCGCCTTCAGAGCAGATGACAAGGCAGCTTTAACAACAGCAAGGGCCAAACTGTCCCGAGCCATCAGAGGGGCAAAGCGTGCACATGCCCAGCTAATCTACAGCAACTTTCAGGACAGCGGTGACATGCGGCGCATGTGGAAGGGCATCCAGGACATCACCAATTACAGGACAACATCACTTGGCTGACCAGGTGATGCCTCCCTCCCAAATGCGCTGAATAACTTCTACGCCTGGTTTGAGGTGGAAAATGACATGGCGGCGAGGAAGTCCACCCCTCCTGCGAATGACCAGGTGCTGTGGCTCTCCGTGGCCGACGTGAGAAGAACCCTGTGCAGGGTCAACCCACGGAAGGCTGCTGGACCAGATAACATCCCTGGTAGAGTGCTCAGAGGATGTACAGACCAGCTAGCAGATGTTCTCATTGACACCTTCAACATCTCCCTGAGCAGCTCCACTGTTCCAACGTGCTTCAAGGCCGCCACCATCGTCCCCGTGCCGAAGAAGTCTTCAGTGTCCTGCCTAAATAACTACCATCCCATTGTACTCACATCAATCATCATGAAGTGTTTCGAGAGGCTCGCCATGAGGCATATCAAGACCCTGCTGCCCCCGTCACCGGCCCCCTGCAGTTTGTGTACCGTCCCAACCGCTCAACAGATGACGCCATTGCCACCACCCTCCACCTGGCCCTAACCCACCTGGAAGAAAAAGACACATACGTTCGGATGCTGTTCATAGACTTCGGTTCAGCATTCAACACAATCATCCCTCAGGAACTGATTGGAAAGCTGAGCCTACTGGGCCTGAACATCTCCCTCTGCAACTGGATCCTAGACCTTCTGACTGGGAGATCTCAGTCAGTCCGGATCGGGAGCAGCATCTCCAACACCAACACACTGAGCATGGGGGCTCCCCAGGGCTGTGTGCTCAGTCCACTGTTGTTCACTCTGCTGACCCACGACTGTGCTGCAACACACAGCTCGAACCATATCATCAAGTTCGCCGGTGACACGACTGTGGTGGGTCTCATCAGCAAGAATGACAAGTCAGCTTACAGAGAGGAGGTGCAGCGGCTAATGGACTGGTGCAGAGACAACAACCTGTCTCTTAATGTGAACAAAACAAAGAGATGATTGTTGACTTCAGGAGGGCACGGAGCGACCACTCCTCGCTGAACATCGATGGCTCCTCTGTAGAGATTGTAAAGAGCACCAAATTTCTTGGTGTTCACCTGACGGAGAATCTCACCTGGTCCCTCAACACCAGCTCCATAGCAAAGAAAGCCCAGCAGCATCTCTACTTTTTGCGAAGGCTGAGGAAAATCCATCTCCCACCCTACATCCTCATCACATTCTACAGGGATTCTATTGAGAGCGTCCTGAGCAACTGCATCACTGCCTGGTTCAGAAATTGTGCCATCTCAGATCACAAGACCCTGCAGTGGATAGTGAGGTCAGCTGAGAAGATCATCGGGGTCTCTCTTCCTGCCATCACAGACATTTACACTACATGCTGCATCCGCAAAGGAAACAGCATTATGAAGGACCCCATGCACCCATCATACAATCTCTTCTCCCTCCTGCTGTCTGGGAAAAGGCTCTGAAGCATTCGGGCTTTCCCGACTAGACTGTATAACAGTTTCTTCCCCCAAGCTATCAGACTCCTCAATACCCAAAGACTGGACTGACACCTTGCCTTACTGTCCTGTTTATTAGTTATTGTAATGCCAGTACTGTTTTTGTGCACTTTATGCAGTTCAGTGTAGGTCTGTAGTCTAGTATAGCTTTCTCTGTGCTTTTTTTCATTATGTAGTTCAGTCTAGTTTTTGTACTGTGTCATGCAACACCATGGTCCTGAAAAACATTGTCTCATTTTTACTATGCACTGTACCAGCAGTTATGGTTGAAATGACAATAAAAGTTGACGACTTGAAATGCAGGGCACAGGCACTGAAGTACTGGGGGCAGGACTGGAGACCATGGCATTTGTGGAAACCATGGCATGCGTGGAGACTGTGGCATTCAGAGATGATCTTGGAGCTCAGGGATGATCTTGGGGTCCAAGGTGGTCTCAAGGCTTGGCTTCAGGCTGGGGCCTCGAGGCTTGGCTTGAGGATGGGTTCTTGAGGCTGGAGTTTTGAGGCTTGCCTTGAGGATGAGGTCTTGTCTTGGCTTGAGGATGGGTTCTTGAGGCTGGAGTCTTGAGGCTTGCCTTGAGGATGAGGTCTTGAGTCTTGGCTCGAGGATGGGTTCCTGGGACTAGGAATGCTGGGAGGATAGCCCCCTGGGCAGGCTGCAGAACCCCTGGGTAGGGCCCAGACCTCCCAGGCAGGACACAGGGGCCTGGGCAGGTCACAGGGCACAACCCATCAGAGGTGAGGGATAGGAAGGGGCAGAGTCCTCCACTGGGCAACGGCAATCCAGCCTGGCTTACCCAACAGAGACAAGGGATAGGGAGGGGCAGAGCCCTCCACCCAGGCAACAGCAATCTGGCTTGGCTTACCCAACGGAGGCAGGGGGTAGGAAGGGAGTTCGGTCCAGGGTGACTTCAAGACTCACTGTGGCCAGAAACTGCATAACTCACTCACAGAACTTGTCATTAACCATGGTACTCCAAGCTGAGACCCCACCACCACCACATCCCAGAGCCCTTTATATTCACAGCCAACTGATAGGCATCAGGTGCACCTCCTTGAGCCTAACCAAGTTAAGATGATCCTCAGGTTTGACTATTTGAGTTAAAGGTGAAACGAGGGGCAGTCAAAGGACCTGGAGTCAGGAGTCCACGGACTGGATCAAGAACTGGAATGTGGACTTCAGACCCGACCATAACAGTAGCTGAAGACATTGTGAAGGCATTAGGAAACATCTTTGAAGAATCACTAGATTCTGGCATTCTTCCTGAGGACTGGACATTTGCAAATGTCACTCTGCTAATTAAGAAGGGGGCGGGGGGGGAGGCTGAAGAAAGTAAATTATAAACCAATTAGCCTGAGCTGAGTGGTTGGCAAGATGTTGGACTGTAGTATTAAGAATGATTTTTGTGGTGCTTAGAGGCACATGATAAAATGGGGCAAAGACAGCATAGTTTTCTAAAGGGGAAATCTTGCCTGATAAATCTGTTAGAATTCTTTAAGGAACCAACAGGCAGGTAGACAAAGCAAAGTTAGTGGATGTTGTTTATTTGGATTTCCAGATGGCCTTTGACAAAGTGCCACACATGAGGCTGCTTAACAAGATCAGAGCTCATGGTATAATGGGAAAGGTGTTACAATAGATAATGATTGACTGACAGACAGGAGGCAAAAAGTGAGAATAAAGGGGCTAGAAGACATTGGTCAGACTGGAGTATTGTGAGCAGTTCTGGGCCCCTTATCTAAGAAAGGATATGCTGGTTTTGGAAAGGATCCAGAAGAGATTCATGAGAATGGTCCCAAGAATGACAAGATTAATATATGAGGAGTGTTTGATGGCTCTTGGCCTGCACTCCCTGGAGTTTAGAAGAACGAGTGGAATCTCATTGAAACCTATCAAATATTGAAAGTTCTGTATTGAGCGAAAGTGGAGAAGATGCTTCCTATCATGGGTGAATCTAGGACCGGAGGGCACAGCCTCAGAACCGAAGGTCGTCCATTTAGAACAGAAAATGCGGAAAAATGTCTTCAGCCGGAGGGAGACAAATCTGTGGAATTCTTTGCCATAGAAGGCTGTGGAGGCTAAGTCTTGGGATATATTTAAGATGGAGGTTGATAGGTTCTCGATTAATCAGGGTGTCAAAGGTTACAGGGCGAGGGCAACCGAATGGGGTTGCAGTAGAATCAGCCATGCTGAAATAACGGAGCAGACTCAATGGTCCAAACGGCCTTTGTTTTAGAGTCTTATCTAAAGTGAGAAATAATGTTGACTTGCATTGCTAGGAATTTTGCTTCTCTGTATCTGATTTCTAGTCAATCTTGAAGTTTTAGAGTCTATGGCATCTTGTCTGCACATGCTACTCATTTATAGCCAATTAACTACATTATTACGTTAATTTCCCATCAGTTCAAAAGGGATAATCTCAAATATAAAGTCCCCAGTTACCAACTGACTTCATTATCTTTCCAGGCATCAAAAATGAAGTACAAAGTCTTCCACTCATTGGTTCTTCCCTCAATGCTATTGCAGGCATCTCTTAATTTATGAATGATCATATTTTTGAACTCAGCTCGATGTAATTAATAGAAGTGAAAAAGGAGAGCATTTGCTGGGCACTGACAGTTTGTTAAGTTGTGTCATTTTGATAATACAAATAATCTTTAACAATCCATCAAGCTGAAATTTGTATCAACACCAATAGTATCAGAACATCAGTGACTATGCTTCTCACATTTTCTGCTGTCTGCTCAGCTTGCAAACCTGGCACTACCAATTGTATATGATGTTACAAATTAGGAACAGAATTTAACTGTCAGTCCTGAAGATTGTTCTGTCAGGTAATTAGATCTTGGTTAATCTGAGTGCACCTCAACACTGCATTCTCTTGCTCATCAACAACCTGCATCAAATAAGATTCTGTTCCTGTTATCCTTTGAGAAGGATGCTTATGGCTTACTCCCTGAGAAAAAAGATGACTTACCTCACCTCTGTCCTAAATAAGAATGCTTATTTGGGAACAGTGACCTCATTTTCCAGATTCTCCCACTGAAGGAAACTTCCTGTCCACACCCATTCCTTAGGACCGCTCAGGATCTTCTCTTCTAATTGACAAGTGCTCAAAAAGGCTACAATATGATTTTGATTTTTTTACTGTATGTTAATTTCTAATTGTCAATAAGACTATATTTTAACAATTTCAGATACATGTACTAGGTTTTTTGTGTCTTTGACTGAGGTTCTTGAGCCTAGGAGTATAGATTTTTCATAAACAATGCAATATCTGTGTCCTCTTTTTTTAGGCTGTGATCTGAACCATTCATTCATTTATTTGGCAACATGAGTGAATCTGCAGATGCTGGAAGTAAATAAAAAAAACACAAAATGCTGGCAGAACTCAGCAGGCCAGACAGCATCTATGGGAGGAGGTAATAACGACGTTTCGGGCCGAAACCCTTCATCACGCTCCTGATGAAGGGTCTTGGCCCAAAACGTCGTTATTACCTCCTCCCATAGATGCTGTCTGGTCTGCTGAGTTCTGCCAGCATTTCACATTAATTTGTTTATTTATTTACCTTCAGCAGTCATTTTTCACCACTGACAGCCGTGGTCATGGCAAGCTAGCTCTTCAACCCCTGCATCCTTCTGGTGAAGATATTCCCACAGTGCTGGGCAGTCAGTGAACTCACAGAGGAATAAAATCTGCCTGACTTGGTCCTCACCTGGCAACCTGTGGCAGATGCATCTGCCCATTCCTGCATTGCTAGATGTGACAAACACACTGTCTTGATGGTGATAAATTCCCATCTTCACAGTGAGGGTGCCATCTTATTGCATGGTGCTACAAGTATGCAAAATGGAATCAATTCAGACAAAATCTGGTAGTTCAAGACGAGAGATCCATTAGATATGATGGACCAGCAACAGCAGCAGAAACTGATACCATTGCAATCTTAAACCTCCTGAACCAATTTCCCATTCTACCATTTCTATCAAGTCAGGGATTAACACTTATTCAGTCAGATGTGCAATGGGGCATGCAGTATCTGAGATATCTGAAAATGATAAGATTCCAGATCACGGAGGCTGCAATAGAGGACTATAGTGCATGTGTTAAACAGAAAACACAGGATGCCATAGACAGAGTTAAACAATCTCATTATTGTCAGGTCAGACCAAAGCTCTGTAGTCCTGCCACATCTAATTGTTAAACAGCTAACATCTCGATCGTCAACATATAAAATAAATACAAGATTCAGTCACATTCAGAATCAGAATCAGGTTTATTATCCCCGGCATTTGTTGTGAAATTTGTTGTCTTTGCAGCAGCAGTATGGTGTAATACACAATAATAGAAAAAAATTATGAATTACTATACACACACACACATATATATTTACTAATTTAAGTTAACTATATATGTGTGTGTCTGTATATAGTAAATCTCAATTTTTTTCTTTTGTTGTGTATTACATCATACTGCTGCTGCAAAGACAACAAATTGACAAAAGACAATAAATAGTTAAATAAGTAGCGAATCACAAACATGCGAAAATCTGAAGAAGTTGGAAATCCAGACCAACACACACAAAATGCTGGAAGAACTCAGCAGGTCAGGCAGCATCTGTGGAAAAGAGTAAACAGTCAATGTTTTGGGAAAGAGCCTTCCTCAGGACAGAAGTAGTGCAAAAATAGAAAGAAAAAAAGTGATGTACTGGTCATGGGTTCAATTTTCATTCTGAAATCTGATGGCAGAGGGGAAGAAGCTGTTCCTGAATTACTGGGTGTGTATCTTCAGGTTCCTGTACCTCCTTTCTAACAGTAGCAATGAGAACACGGCATGACCAGGGTGATGGGGTTCCTTAATGTTGGATGCCATCTTTTTGAGGTATCACTCTGTGAAGGTGTCCTGGTTACTACATATTCAGTCAGAATTTCTAATAGATGATCTACCTTGGCTTCCTCCTTCTTCAATATCACAGAAATGTTCTTCCAATTAAATTCATTAAACACAGAACATAGTACATCACAGCAGCGTACAGGCCCTTCAGCTGACATTTTTGTACTGATTTTTAGCCTTCTCTGAGATCAATCTAACCATTCCCTCTGACATAACCCTCCATTTTTCTATCATCCAAGTGCTTATCTAAGAGTTTCTTAAATGACCCAATGTATCTGCCTCTACCATTATGTAGGATTCTCAGTCCCAGTAGCAGTGGTGTTAACTGTTCAGGCTAACAAAATGGCTTCTCTGTAATGCTCTAGTGGGATCCTGTGTCTCATATGTTTGGGTTATGGGTATTGATATAGGGAAAATTAACCAATGGAGAATTGTTATGCTATCTTGTCTGTGTAAGCTGAGCGGGAGTTTGCGGTCTTTTTCGGGAGGAAAGCGAGGAGGACAAACGTGTGTGGAGCAGGCAGCGGTTCCAGAGCAACAGATACTGGACATTGGTGGTTCGGATGGTGGCCAAAGGCTCAGAAGGTTGCTGTGGAAGGGAACCGGAGCCGTGAGCTCCAACGTATTAAAATATGTGCACAAACTGACAAACTGATTATTACTTTGGTGCCTTTAGGTTATCTGTTTCTACTAACCCATCACTAAGAAATCGCTATGAAGTTGCAATTACTTACTCGCTTTTGGGTATTGTCTGGTATTTGTCTTGTGAGCGTGTACTGGGGGGGCATTACACCGTATTTACACAGAAGTATTGATGGCGGTTTACCCTTGGCGAACAGGGGTGAACTGGAGGCACGGAGGCTACAATTAACTCTGGCAGGGCGTTCCATGCACCCACCTCTCTGTGTGAAAAGAACTTTCCTCTGCCATCCCCTTATACTTCCTTCCAATCACATTAAAATTAAGCCCCCGGATATTACCTATTTCCACCCTGGGAAAAAGTCTATTATTTATTCCTTGTGATATTAAGAAACAATTGAAAGCAGTGGATACAGAAAAGGGTATCAAGTAGGTAATATCTATGTGTAGTACAAAAGCTTCCAGGATTTATTGCACCTCTGGACACACCATTCAGTAAAGTTACAACACTGACATCGGTCTAACAATGTACCCAACTCATTCTACTCTTAACCATTGGCAAAGTGATGAAAGCAGTTGTTAACAGTACTATTAAGTGGCACATATTCACCCGTAACCACCTTCTCTATGTTGGTATTAGAGTATTCCTTTGGTGGAATATTAAATGTGCTCAAACACCTAACAAATTAGAGAAAAAGGCATTCCTTCCTCATGATTGCGTCCATGTGTTGGGCTCAGGATAGGGTGAGAAATCATGGACCAGTGTTTGCAACCGATAACCTCCGAGGGGTATAGGTAGGTTGAATAATGAAGTCTTTTTCCCCTCAGATTGGGAAAGAATAGACTAGAGGATCAAATACTTAGAGTTAAAGGTGAAATATTTAAGGGGATTATGTGGGGAGCGTCTTTACTCAGTGGTTAGTGTGAGTGTGGAAGAGCTATCAGCGGAAGTGGTAGGTAAGGGTTCAATTTAACTTTTAAGAGAAAATTCAATAGGTATATGGATGGGAGGGCTTATGGAGGGGTATTTTCTGGGTGCAGATAGATGGGAGTAGGCAGAAGACCAGGACAGATTGGACTAGATGGGCGAAAGGGACTGTTCCTGTGCTGGAATACTCCATGACTCAATGACAGGTCCTCGGAGATTTTAACACCCAGTAACCTGAAACTGCTCACTCATACCAATATTGACTTCTCAATAAAGATTAGAGTATGTTCTCTCAACTTCCTCCTTCTTGAAGTCCTCAATCAATTCATAGGTTTTCTGACTCTGAGTATGAGGTGTGTAATGACACGCTCAATCCTTTTCACTCCCAAATGCCTCTTCATTGCCATCAGAGATTTTACCAATAACAGTGACCTGCAAACTTATAAATGGCATTGAACTATACTTAGGCCCAGGGTCATGAGTGCAAAATGAGTGGAGCAGTGGGTTAAATATGTATGCTTGAGATGTGTCTCAAAATGCACTGGCAAAGATGAAGCCAATGATTATCAAAGAGAAAATATTCCAGTAGTTTGAGTCATTCCTGCTGTCTGATCACTATATTTCTCAAGGACAATTGGAGATAGCAAATTAATGCTGACCTGGACTACTTTACCCAGGTTTAAAAAAGAATTTTAAAAATATGTTTTTGGGTTTTTACCCAGAGACAGAGAAAGAATGAAAATTTATTTCCAAATCAGGCAGCTGCTTGCAGTTGTTGAAAACCAATCACCACAGCCTGCAAATATCCAGTTATAGTTTCTGAAGATGGTTTCTTATGCTTGAATATGTTTAGCCATTTCATAACGGACCTTCCTTCCATCATGAAGGCAGAAGTGCCACTGTTCACAAATGATTGCATAGTGTTCTCCTCCATTCCCAATTCCTTAGCAAATGAAGTCGCCCATGCCTGCATGCAACAAGGCATTCAAGCATGAGTTAATTTGCAGCAATTAACATCTGAGCTACAAAAGTGATAGGTAATGGCAATATCCAACAATTGTTTTGTCATCATTGAGTGCTCCACCATCAATATTCTGGGGATAAACTTTGACCAAAGCCTCACCTGGACCAGCTTTATAAATACTGTGGTTACAATAGTTGAGAGACTGAATATCACTGATATCCCTAAATATTAACTCTTTGCATAAGGAACAAACAGCAGTGTAATGGACTGCTTTCTACTTACCTAGATGAAGGCAAAATCAAGAAATTTCAGGGTGGTCAACACCATCCCGGATAGAATAGTTCCAGTGATTGGTGTTCTGTTGGTTCTTTAAAAAAGACAAGCTTGCATGGGTAAAAATGCTAGAAATATTTTATTTTCAGATTTACAGAATAGTTTCAGCTCAACCACATTTTACTATAGACACTATAACCTGCCAAAACCATGTGTGCTGCCTATTCACCAATGTCACTTCCAGTTCTGGGTGAACCATCCGTATTGTACAATGGGAACTGAAGTTCTTTATTACGCACACACATAAGAACACATCTTTTCCCTTTAAAGAAAACACAATGCTCCATCATCATAACAATAATGCTTTCCAACAAAGATATATACATTAACTTCAATTGTAATGAGCAAGTTCAGTCCCTTATTCATTCAACAACTCTCAATCAGTGTCTGAGATGGTTTAACGATTCCTTTTGGACTGTTTCTTGTTTCCAGAGACGTCTTGCTTTCACTTGTTCCATTAATACCAGTGTCCTTTTGAGAACTCTGATTCACATGTTTATTTCTTTCACATCCTTCTGCCAAGATCTTATCTGTTCAAGTCTATTCTTGTTCTTGCTATTGGAACCGTAATTCACTCACGTGCCTCATAATGGAATCCTGGACTACATCCACATCATCAGTGAGTCTTTGCACAAGTTCCAACTGATTCCGTCTCAGTTCATGAGCTCCTTCTGTTGGCTGTGTATCATAGATAGCAACTCCTTCTGCTGGTTTGTATTAAGCTGTTGCTATTGTTCTGACCTAAGGAACATTCTGATCTTCCCACCTTCCTTTTTATTTTTCCATTTCAACTTCAGAGAGGATCATGGAGATATGTTTGATTTCCAGTTATTAACTGGAAGTGGAGGAGAGACAGATTTTGAACCAGAGCTGCATGATATGGAAGCAAGACCGACGACTTGTCTCAGAAAGGCAGTATCCTTTATTAAGGACCTCCAGCACCCAGGGCATGCCCTTTACTGGCTGTTACTGTCAGGTAAGAGATACAGAAGCCTGAAGGCACACACTTAGTGATTCAGGAACAGCTTCTGCTCCTTCACCATCCAATTCCTAAATGCACATTGAACCCTTGGACACTACCTCACTTTTTTAATATATAGTATTTCTGGTTTTTGCACAATTTTTAAACTATTCAATATACATATACCATAATTGATTTAGTTATTTATTATTATTTTTTTTTTCTTCTGTATTATGTATTGCATTGATATGTTGCTGCTAAGGTAACAAATTTCATGTCACATGCCGGTGATAATAAAGTTAAATCTGAACCTGACTTCTGCTCGGCTCTGTCATCCTGACTGTCATGTTGGTGTGGCTGGTATGGATGTCTCTGGAAGGTGGAGTTTGTGTGCTTCTCTTGCATAACCCCTCTGGAGCTCTCATGTGTGTTATGAGTTTCTTGAGTTACACCTGATAAGCATCCGAGCCCCTCAAAGATGTCTGCATAGTCTTTGAGTGTTTGCTGGTCACCTTTGGTCTGTGACGCCACTACGAAAACTTTCCAGCTGGTTGAGATTTTCACATGCAGTCAGACCTAATATTGGCTGTACTCACTTTTTAACAACTGGTAGCTGTGCCTTTACATGCTGTCTCAAGTGTCAGAAGGTCACTATACAGCCCCCTTTTACTGGAATGTTCTCTCCAGTTTAGCCTGTCACTTTAAATTTCACCAGATAAATCTTGCTGTTTACTTTGAGACTCTAGTAACTGTCTACAGTGTCAAACTTGAACGGAATTACTGTCTCATTCACAGTCATTGGAACATACCAGTGCCAGCAGTCTGCAGAGAATCTACAAAAAAACCCTTCATTTCCTTAGTAACCATGTGCACCTTTCTCTTGGTAGTCCCAAGTTTGCAACACTTTGAAAAAATATTCTTCTTCCTAACATCATAGCAAGATTTTCCTTAAGCAGGACACATCTTTGGGATGTGTCACCCCCATATTTGCTGCTTGAGCCTAGCTCTTTGTTTTGCTACACACACAAAGTACTGGAGGAACTCAGCAGGTGGGGCAGCATCTATAGAAAAGAGTGCAGTTGATGTTTCGAGCCAAGACTCTTCAGTGAGTCCTGCTGAAGGAACTCAGCCTGAAATGTCAACTACACTCTTTTCCATAGATGCTGCCTGGCCTGCTGAGTCCTCCAGCATTGTTTGTGTGTTAATTGGATTTCCAGCATGTGCAGATTTTCTCTTGTTTGTGATCGTCTTTGCTTTGCTATTGCTTTGGGAAACACCTTGTGCCCTGTCCCTCTGTTTTCACAGCATGCATTATTGTTTCTGCCCTGTGCAGCTCTTTAGCTTGTGCTTATGTGGTCTCCACTGCCCTACACTTATCCAGACCCTTCTAGCATCAAATCTTTTTCCCAGGGCAATCTTTCTTTGAGTCCCTTATCTGGGATTCCACAAACCATTTTGTCTCTGAGTAGTGACTCTCTCAAATCTCCAGAGTCATAGGACTTGCACAGTGTGTGAAGCTCAGCTAACTATTGGTCAAGGCTAACACCTTGTTCCTGTTCTCAGGGAAATAATTTCTATCTTACAAATGTGATGTTTTTACTTGGGACAAAATACTTCTCAAATTCTGTCTTCAGAGTGTCCGATGGCAAAGCTACCTCATCAATTTGAAAGCTGTTGTAGATGTCCAAAGCATCATTGCCCATTACATGTGGAAAGATAGACACTTTCAATATGTCCTCTGCCCCTCTGGCTCTGCTCACTGCTAAAAATATATATTGAATCACTGTTTGAAGTGTTTCCAGTTATCAGCTCAATTCCTGGTAAAGTGCATACCTGTGTGAGGACTTAGGCTATCCACTGAGGGGATTTTTAAGCTCTGACCTCAATTTCTTAATGAACTTTGAGACAGTGTGTTCTCTTGCCAGCAGCTTCTCAACATCGGGGCCTAACGTCGCTTTCTTAATCGCTCACGGTATTCAGTTATGCTTCATATTTAGACCTCAGGCCGACTTCTGTCACCATGTTATGTTCGTTTTTTTAACAAAGGCAAACTTGCATGCTGGAACTATTTTATTTACAGACTGACTTCAGCTCAACTACATTTTAATCCAGACACTGTAGCCCACAGTAGCATGTAAGGCCATTCATCAGGCCTGGCAAGGAAGGGAGAAGAAGACAGAATTGAAAGGTGGAGGGAAGGGGAGAAGGACAAGCTGGAAGGTAACAGGTGAAGCCAGCTAGGTGGGTGGCGGAGGTGGGATGACTTAAGAAGCTGGGAGGTGATAAGACGAAAAGACAAAGGGCTGGACAAGAAGGAACCTGACAGGAGAGGAGAGTGGATCATAGAAGAAAGATAAGAAGGAGGGGCACCATGGGAGGTGATAGGCTGGTGAGGAGAAGCGGTAAGAAGCCGCAGTGGGGAAATGAAGAAGGAGGAAGGGCAAGGGCAAGTCTAGATAACTTCCAACCTGATATGAAAATTGATCTCAACAACTTCCAGTTATTTTTCCCATTCTTCCTTTTATTTACTAGCATTTTAATTACTTAGCAAAGGCATTTTACTTACTTGGAGTAAAGAGAGGCAAGACTGCTCAGGCATATGACGTCAGCCAGTAGAGCGGGAAAAGTTTAAAAAGAAGGTCGCCGTATCCAGTGGGCAGCGGATTCAGAGGCAGCAGAGTGGCAGGGCCTTGGCTCAACAGGCTTAGGCAATAACGGGACCAGGCGAGGTAGGTTTACCTGTCTTAATTGCAGAAAGGAAGTATGCATGTGGGGCCAGTGTTCTGTGCTTGGTGTCAGATATGGGAAGTCCTGGAGTCTCCCAGCCTCCCGGATGGCTGTACGTGCACCCGGTGTGTCGAGCTGCAGCTCCAAAGGGACCACATTAGGGAACTGGAGTTGCAGCTCGATGAATTTCGTCTGGTCAGGGAGAGCAGGAAGGTGATAGAAAGGAGTTAGAGGCAGGTGGTCACACTGGGGCCGCGGGAGACAGACCAATCAGTAATAGTCAGGAGAGGGAAGGGGAAGAGTCAGGAATTAGTGTTAAGGATCTGGCCTGAACACTGGGTCAAAGGGGCTCTGCTGATAGCTCTGCACCACGACAGTCCTTAAATTCTATTTTCTTTCACCTGGCCATGTGGGCTTTGAACCAGCCCCTTCCCTAATTGGACTCTTACCAATTACCCACTTATCTCCTCAATAGCACCCACCTGTTTCTGTTTTCACTCATTACCCGGTCTATTTAAACCCTGCCTCGACTCACACTCTCTGCCTGTTCGTCCCAGTCCTTAACTGAGTCATTCCAGCCTGCTATAGTGACTACTGCCAATGGAAATTGTTGAATTCTGTGTTTCCAGATTCTGCCCTCTCCAGGCAGCCTTTCCCGGGTAAGACCTCTGCCTGCCTCCTAGTGTTGAAAGACTGTTGCCCCTGTGGCCGCTAATAAAATACTGGTAAAAGAACATTCATTGGTCTGCACCTGAGTCCTACTGCAACTGGCCCCTCCTGACAATTAGTACCCCTGTGGCTGCCCCACTGAACAATTACTCCTGTTTGAGTACTGTTGGGGGGGGGGCAGCCTATCTGGGGGAAGTGACAGTGGCCATGCCTCTGGCACACAGTCTGGCCCTGTGGCTCAGAAGAGTAGGGAGGAAGGCAGTAGTGATAGGAGACTCTAGGGTTAGGGGGTCAGTCAGGCGATTCTGTGGAAACAGGAAAGAAACTCAGATGGTAATTTGCCTCCCATGTACCGGGGTCCAGGATGTTTCAGATCGTGTCGATGATTTCCTGCAGTAGGAGGGAGAACAGCCTGAGGTCATGGTACATATTGGTACCAATGACATAGGTAGGAAAAGGGATGAGGTCCTGAAAACAGACTACAGGGAGTTAGGAAGGAAGTTGAGAAGCAGGACCACAAAGGTAGTAATCTCAGGGTTACTGCCTGTGACATGTGACTGAGTATATGAATAGAATGAGATGGAGGATAAATGTGTGGCTGAGGAGTTGGAGCAGGAGGCAGAGATTCAATTTTCTGGATCATTGGGACCCCTTTTGGGGCAGGTGAGACATATACAAAAAGGATAGATTGTGCTTGAATACCAGGGGGACCAATATCCTGGTGAGGAGGTTTGCTAATGCTACTGGGGAGAGTTTAAACTAGAATTGTTGGGAGGTGGGAATGAAACTGAAGAGACTGGGGAAGAAGCAGTTGGCTCACAAATAGAGAAAGCTTGTAGACAGTGCGAGAGGGAGGATAGGCAGTGATAGAGAAGGGACACACTCAGACCAACGGTTTGAGATGTGTCTATTTTAACACAAGGAGTATTGTGATCAAAGTGGATGAGCATAGAGCGTGGATCAGTACTTGGAGCTATGATATGGTGGCCATTACAGAGACTTGGATGGCTCAGGGACAGGAGTGTCATGGCTGCAGAAAAGGTCATGGACGTCATGGAGGGATTGTCTACGGATTCTCTGCAGATGGAGTTTAGGAACAGGAAGGGTTCAATAACTCTGAGTGTTTTTTATAGTCCGCTCAATAGTGATAGGGATATTGAGGAGCAGATAGTAAAACAGATCCTGGAAAGTTGTATTAATAACAGAGTTGTCGTGGTGGGAGATTTTAATTTCCCAAATATCGACTGCCATATCCCTGGAGCAAGGGATTTAGATGGGATGGAGTTTATTAGGTGTGCTCAGGAAGTTTTCTTGACACAATATGTAGATAAGTCTACAAGGGGATTTAGCACTGGGAAATGAACCTGGTCAGGTGTCAGATCTCTCGGTGGGAGAGCATTTTGGAGATAGTGGTCATAATTCTATCTCCTTTACAATAGCATTGGAGAGAGATAGGAACAGACAAGTTAGAAAAGTGTTTAATTGGAGTAAGGGGAATTACGAAGCTATCAGGAAGGAACATGGAAGCTTAAATTGGGAACAGATGTTCTCAGGGAAATGTATGGAAGAAATGTGGTGAATGTTCAGGTGATTATTTGTGTGGAGTTCAAGAAAGAGAGTAGAGATAGCCCAGGAAGTTATAGGCCAGTGAGTCTTACTTCAGTGGATGGTAAGTTGATGGACAAGATCCTGAGAGGCAGGATTTATGAACATTTAGAGAGGTATAATATGATTAGGAATAGACAGCATGTCTTTGTCAAGGGCAGGTTGTGCCTTACGAGCCTGATTGAATTTTTTGAGGATGTGATTAAACACATTGATGAAGGAAGAGCAGTAGATGTAGTATATATGGATTTCAGCAAGGCATTTGATAGGGGACCACATGCAAGGCTCATTGAGAAAGTAAGGGGGCATGGGATCCAAGGGGACATTGCTTTGTGGATTCAGAACTGGCTTACCCACAGAAGGCAAAGAGAGGTTGTAGATGGGTTATATTCTGCATGGAGGTCAGTGACCAGTGGGGTGCCTCAGGGATATGTTCTGGGACCCTTACTCTTCGTGATTTTTATAAATGGATGAGGAAGTGGAGGGATGGGTTAGTAAGTTTGCTGATGACACAAAGATTGGGGAGTGTTGTGGATAGTGTGGAGGGTTGTCAGAAGTTACAGATAGGATGCAAAAATGGGTTGAGAAGTGGCAGATGGAATTCAACCCAGTTAAGTGTGAAGTGGTTCATTTTGGTAGGCCTAATATGATGGCAGAATATAGTATTAATGGTAAGACTCTTGGCAGTGTGGAGGATCAGAGGGATCTTGGGGTCCGAGTCCATAGGACGCTCAAAGCAGCTGCGCAGGTTAACTCTGTGATTAAGAAGGCATACGGTAAATTGGCCTTTATCAACCATGGAATTGAGTTTAAGAGCTGAGAGGTAATGTTGCAGATATATAGGACCCTGGTCAGACCCCACTTGGAGCATTGTGCTCAGTTTTGGTCCCCTCACTACAGGAAGGATGTGGAAGCTATAGAAAGTATGCAGAGGAGATTTACAAGGATCTTGCCTGGATTGGGGAGCATGCCTTCTGAAGACAGGTTGAGTGAACTCAGCCTTTTCTCCTTGGAGCAAAGGAGGATTAGAGATGTATAAGATGATGAGAGGCATTGATCGTGTGGATAGTCAGAGGCTTTTTCCCAGGGCTGAAATGGCTGCCACAAGAGGTAACAGGTTTAAGGTGCTGGGGAGTGGATACAGAGGAGATGTCGGGCTAAGTTTTTTACTCAGAGATTGGTGAGTGCATGGTATGCGCTGCCGGCAATGGTGGTGGAGGCAGATACAATAGGGTCTTTTAAGAGTCTTTTGGATAGGTACTTGGAGCTTAGAAAAATAGAGGGCTATGGGTAACCCTAGTAATTTCTAAGGTACAGACATGTTCGGCACAACTTTGTGGGCCGCAGGGCCTGTATTGTGCTGTTGGTTTTCTATCGTTCTTTGTTTTTCCTCTTCTTCATTTCCCCTCTCTGGCCTCTTACCTCTTTTCCTCACCTTCCTACCACCTCCCTCCAGTGCCCCCCTCCTTCTTTCTCCCATGATCCACTCCTCTCATATCAGTTTCCTCCTTCTCCACCAATCTTCTCCCAGCTTCTTACTTCATCTCCCCTCCCCCACCACCTGGCTTTACCTATTACCTTCTAGCTTGTCCTCCTCCCTTCCTCCACCTTCTTATTCTGTCATCTTCTCCCTTCCTTTCTCCTCCCGATGAGGGGTCTCAGACTGAAATGTTGACCATTTATTCATTTCCATAGATGAGTTCCATCCGTATTTTGTGTGTGTGTGTGTTTACAGCACGATTACATCCACTTTAAGAACTCCATTTGTTCAAGAATGGGGTTTTTGGCACTTTCTCAAGGGCACTGAGGGGCAAGCAATAAACACTGTGTGATGCATGGATGTCAAAAATGAACACACATTGGATGAGAAATTCCAAGGATTTCACCCAATGATAGTGATGGGATAACAATATACTGTACGTCCAATTTACGACAGTGTTTGACTTGAGGGGAACTTTCAGATGCAATACTTTTCACTTTCCTGGTTGATTGAGGTGCTAACAGCTCTCAGAATGCTCAACATCATCCAGGTCAAAGCAGCCTACTTGATTGGTTCCTCATCATCCGTCCTAACACATTAGATTAGACAAGCTTTATTTGTCACATGTACATGGAGACATACAGTGAAAGACTTCATTTGCATCAAATCAAATCAGTGAGGATTCTGCTGGGCAGCCCTCAAGTGTCGCTATACTTCCAGTGCCAACATAGCATGTGCACAACTCTAACCCTAACCGTGTGCCTTTGGAATGTGAGGCAACTGGAGCATTCGGAGGAAAGCAAGGTGGTCACATGGAGAACAAGCAGACCCCTTTCAGACAATGGCAGAACTGAACATGCATTGCTGGTGTGGTAATAGCATTATGCTAACCGCTATCCCACTGGGCCATCCCTTACACTACAGTGCAGTACTATGTGTTGTTTTCTAACCTTTCATAGATTTCAGAGGTGATCCTGAAGACATTTTGGTCAATTATTGTTCTACATTTTGTAGAATGTTGTAGTTGTGGTGTCCAAATCATATTTTCATGGCCAGCTTTTTCCTAGTTTTTGGTGAGCTTCATAAGGGAATCATTCCAATTTCCTTTCAACAATTACCATAAAAACAGTGCAAAGGCTTTGCATTATAAGCAGGTAAGTCATTCAACAGAGGATAGTAGCTTCTTATCTGCTCTAGCGGCCAGAGTACATGTATGTCTGGACTAGTTACATCTAGGGTCAATGATAATCCTTGCCCTCAGTACACCGCTGGTGAGGCCTTGACTTTTGTACTGTCAAGCGGAGGTGTTCAGTCTCCATACAAGAAATGGTCACTGCCTGGCAGTTCTGTGTGACTTGCCATTTATCATGCCACATTTAAACAATGTCCTGGCCTTGTTGCATCTCTGTGGAGCAACAAATAAAAGGAAACATTTTGCAGTTAACAGTGAATGTCTCTGATCCTGACTAAACGATGGAAGGAAAATTCTTTAACATTGCAACAGAAGCTGTTTGTAAATATTCAGCGTTGTACTGGTACAAACACCTGCCTGCACATAGTTTTGGAAGCACCTGCTAAGAGATTAATGGATGTGGTTTTGATCTATGGTAATCTTCCTTCTGATCTTCCCTGCCAGGAACTGAGTAAATACTCTGTGTTCAGTTTAAAAATATAGATAAGTCAGCAAAGTCACTAAATAAGGAGTTTCACTTTTGTGTATATGAGCTACACTAAACTTTGACAGTCAGCACATAAGCTGTCAAGGTGATGCACTATAAGGCTACTTTTTTTTAATTGGGGAAGTGAATAATGACATCAAGAGCTAGAACCTGAACTTCTCATGGAATCATGAATACAGTTGAACTAGTCATGTATGCAACTTTAGTAAATATATAATGCAGTAATCAGTGGTTGCAAAAGATTTTTCCCTCTAATTTGCAGGATCTGAGAGCTAATAATAGCATAATGTTGGTAACGAAGAATTTTGAATTGTGGGACTAATATTACGCCTCCTTATAAAATTAAATTTGATAAACCTTAACAGAGGATGGACAGAAGTTGAATTAAAATGGACGAAGTGAAATGACAGAAAAGGCATTAGGTTAACTGAAAGAAAAAAAATCAGTGAATGTTAGAAAGTGTACTGTATATATCTCTCTTTCTTTAAAATGCTGTAAAATAATAATTCAAACCCACTAAGAACAGGAGGTGCTGAAAATCTGAACTAAAGTATTGTGGCACCCTGGGTGGTGGGGCTCAACAACCCAGCCCAGCGTTCCTAATGACCAGCACTATTTATTGTTCTTGTGTTAAAATGTTTTTGTGAGGTTATGGTGGGATGTTCAAGTTCATTTATTGTTATATTTTAGCTTGGGTTATAGTTATTCACATGCGTGTTTGTGGGTCAGCCTCACTGTAACTGGGGTGTGTAATAATCACTGGTGCCATGCCACTGCACAGCACAGCCACCGGGAAACGCTGAGCAGGGCGGCTCCGCTCGAAACCTCCAGCAGAATCATTCCATTGTCTCCTCTCCGGATGGGCTGTTTGGGTAAACAGCAAGGCTCATATCTGGACGGTGTGTTGGAGGGCATCATAAGCTGTGCATTGGTGGACACGGGGTCAGCCCCCAGCATTGTCCTCCCCAACACGGACCAGCCAAAGGTGAACAATGACGACTCCGGTCACCGGCGAGTGTGTGGCGATGAGAGGGACGAGGTGGCTGCACATCACAGTGGAGCTAGCCAACATTTGGGCCTGGACCTGCTGGGGGGGCCTGAGTGGATCTGTCGGGGCATTACTCCACCTCGGCACTGAAGCTGTGGCTCTCTGGCAGGGCAGCTCCAGAAAGTGGACCGGGGAGGGAAGCAACAACCACCACCGGTTTCACAGCGGCCCGGCGGAGTGCAGCACACCCCACAGCAGCCCAGCACAACACAGTGGAACCAGGGACAAGCGGCAATGGTGGCGCTTCAGGTGGCAGTCAGCAATGAGTTAGACCATCAGCGGCTCAGCGAGCAACTGAGTGATCCCGTGCTGGCCCTGGGAAAGGGGACGGCAGCTGGAGTGGACAGAGGTGTCCTCCTTGGATCCAGAGATCAAAACCTTATACTTGTAGCAGGGAACACTGCAGTTGCGGGGCAAGTGGCTGGTCCAGCAGTGGCCGCTTTCCAACAATGGCAGACACCTTGTGCAACTGGTGGTGTCCCTGGTGCTGTGATTGAAGGCTGGTCCCAAAGACATTGTGAAAGCTGCACCAATGCTTCTACTGGCCTGGCTGCAGGCAGGATCTGATGCTTGCATGTCTCAGAAGGGGCCAGATCATTAGACTCGGGCATCACTGGGGGCCCCAGTATGGGTCTACTGCCCCACCCAGAAGAAGGGACTATTCCCCAAGCTTGGAAACCGTCAGATGGAGCCAGGAGAGGTGTTGAACTGCATCTCCAACGTGGTCTACTGGGTCCGGTTGCCTGAGTGGCGGAAGGTAGCCGTGCTGGCACTGTATCGGCCCTCAGCTGCCACTGACTGACACAGCGAGGCTGAAGGAAGGATGCGACACACTGGATGCCCTGCCTCTTACTTCACCAAACAATGCCTCCCATAGGGGGCTTCAGACACTTTGCGGTGGCCCAGCTGGCGGCGTTCACCAGTACCGGGATTTCTGGACTTTGTTGCGGACTCTGGGTTTGCCCGGGATGGCTGGCTCCTCGGATGGGGGCAGCGTTGCCTGCGCTATTTGTTGCTCTCTTTTAAAAAGGCTTTTGTAGGAATATGGTGGAATGTTCAAGTTCATTTATCGTTACAATTTACAGTTCTTTGCATGTGTGTTTGTGGGTTACCCTGATTGTATGCAGTGTGTCTGACAATCATCTCCCCGTCTGTGGGTGCTCTGCCTGGATCATTGCGCAGAGCCTGTTTTTGTGTTTGTAGCAGTAAAAATGGCTGTTGCATTAAACAAGCTTTTCTTGTCGTTCCTCAGGGACCAAATTCTCGCCACAGTATGAAAACGAATTGAATAGACTTTATTCTTGCATCCTTCAAATACATGGGGAGTAAAAATCTTTACGTTATGTCTATGTCTCAATGTACAATGTGCAATTTATAGTAATTTATAATAGTATGTACAACAGGAAAGTCTATATAATATAGAAATACAGTTGTGTCAGTATGAATTAATCAATCTGATGGCCTGGTGGAAGAAGCTGTCCTGGATCCTGTTGGTCCTGGCTTTTTTGAAGTACCATTTCCCAGATGGTAGCAGGTGGAACAGTTTGTGGTTGGAGTGACTTGGGTCTTAAATTTGTTGACAAAACTACACTGTACAATGATCCCCAATGATCCTTCAGGCTCTTTATCCACACCTGCCTTTGTAAGTGTCCTGAATAGTGGGAGGTTCATATCTACAGATATGCTGGGTTGTCCACACCACTCTCTGCAGGGTCCTGAGATTGAGGGAAGTAGTTTCCATACCAGGCAATGATGCAGCCTTCAAACCAAACTTCAAATGTCTGTGGTGAAAGAGGTGTTGTTGTGCATTTTTCACCACACGCCTGGTATGTACAAACCACATGAGGTCCTCGTCTCGGCCCAAAACGTTGACAGTGCTTCTCCTTATAGATGCTGCCTGGCCTTCTGTGTTCCACCAGCATTTTGTGTGTGTTGTGAGATCCTCGGTGATGTTTATGCCGAGGAACTTAAAGCAGTTCACCCTCTCAACCCCAGATCCATTGACGTCAAGGGTTAACCGGTCTCCATTCCTCCTGTAGTCCACAACCAGCTCCTTTGTTTTTGTGACATTGAGGGAGAGGTTGTTTTCTCAACACCACTATGTCAGCGTGATGTCATCTTCTCTGCAGGCTGACTCATTATTTGAGATTAGGCCTATCAGTGTAGTATTGTCAACAAATTTAATTAGCAGATTGGAGCTGTGAGTGGTGACAGTCATGGGTATACAGAGAATAAAGGAGGGGGCTTAGGACACCACCCTGAGAGGTACCTGTGTTGAGGGTTAGAGGGGCAGAGGGGAGGGAGCCCAATCTTACCACCTGCTGGAGATCTGACGTGAAGTCCAGGTTCCAGCTACACAAGGCAGCATGAAGGCTGAGGTCTCTGAGCTTCTTGTTGAGCATAGAGGGAATTATGGTGTTGAATGCAAAACTGTAGTCCAAGAACAGCATTCCCACATAAGCATCCTTCTTCTCCAGATGTGTAAGGATGGTGAGTAGAGCTGTGGCTATTGCATCATCTGTTGATTGGTTATGCCGGTAGGTGAATTGTAGGGGGTCCAGTTTGGGTGGCAGCAAGCTGCAGATGTAATCCTTGACCAGCCTCTCAAAGCATTTGCTTACTATTGAGGTGAGTGCGACAGGACACCAGTCGTTCAGACATATTACTTTGGTCTTTTTAGGTACAGAAACAATGGTGGATGTTTTGAAGCAGTAGGGTATGTTACACTGGGAGAGGGAGAGATTAAAAATGTCTGTAAACACACCTGCCAGTTGTGCCGCACACATCCTGAGTACTCGTCCTGGGATGCCGTCTGGTCTTGCAGCCGTTTGACTGTCCACTCATTGAAAACACGTGCGTACTTCAGGCTCGGCAATGACCAAGCAGCAGGTCTCTTTGGCGGCTCTCCTCAGGGGCTCAGTGTTGGTAACACCAAATGAAGAATAAAAAAGATTTAGCCCATCTGGGAGAGAGGCAGTGATGTTGGAAACTCCACTGTTTAGTTTTAAAGTCTGCGATGGTGTGCAGCCATAAGCTGCAGGTGTTGTTGGTGGAGAGTTGTGTCTGGATCTCGTCCCTGTATTGTTTCACCGCCTTGATGACTTTGCACACTTCGTAGCTGCATCTCTTGAGTTCCTGTTGGTCACTGGCAGTGTGAGGTCTGTGTTATACAGAAAGTGCTGCTCGCATGCAACTGTTGATCCAGGGTTTCTGGTTTGGATAGACCCTGACCGATTTCTGAGGGACAACATCCTCGATGCACTTCCAAATGAAACTTGTGACCCCTATCCATGAACTCGGAAACATCCTCAGCATGGAAGACGTTCCAGTTGACATCATCAAAGCAGTCCTGTAGCATGGAGTTTGATTGGTTGGACCAACAGTGGATGGTTTTAACTATGGCCACCTCTTGTTTCAGCTTCTGCCTGCAGCTTGGCATCAGCAAGATGGAGGAGTGATCCGACTTTCCAAATGGCTGGCAGAGGAGTGCTTTAAAAGCATTGTGGAAGGGAGAGTAGCAGTGATCTATCTCCCCATGTGCTCACCTGGATGTGATCACAAAACTTTCGAGAGACTTGAAATACTCACCTATGGAAAAAGAAACTGAGTTTTTTTTAGTTTAGAGAACCTCTGTCAGAGCAGACAGTTCTGACGAAGTGAACCAGGCCTGAAATGTTAATTCTGCCTTTCTTTCCGCAGATACAGCCAGACCTGCTGAGAGTTTCCAGCATTTTCTGTTTAAGTGCTGTTTGACCAATGCCTTTATAAGGCCTCAGCATTTCATCCTTGCTTTTAAGTTCTAGTCCTCTCAATGTGAATGCTAACATTACATTTGCCAACTTGCCATTGACCGAACCTGCAATTCAACCTTAAAGGGTCCTGCACAGCGAACGCTAAGTCTCATTGCACCACTGATTTCTGAATTTTCTTTCTGTTTAGAAAATGATCCATGCTATATTATCTCTGACGTTTCTTTGCCCATTCTCCTAATCTGTCTCAGTCAATCTGCAGATTCTTTGCTTCCTCAGCACTACTAGCCCCTCCACTTATCTTCATATTGTCTGCAAACCTGGCCAGAAAGCCACCAATTCCATCATCTAAATCATTCATATATAACGTGATAAGAATCATTCCCAATACTGACCCTTGCAGAACACCAACTAGTCACTGGTAGGCAACCAGAGAAGACCATAAGACATAGGAGTAGAATTAGGCCAATCGGCCCATCGAGTCTGCTCCACCATTTCATCATGACTGATCTATTTTCCTTCTCAGCTCCAATCTCCTGCTTTCTCCCTGTATCCCCTCATGCTCCGACTAATCAAGAATCCATCAACCTCAGTCTTAAATATACATAAAGACTTGGCCTCCGCAGCCGCCTGTGAAAAGGCCCCTTTTATTCCCACTCTTTGCCTCCTGCCAGTCAGCCAATGTTTTATTGATGACAGAACTACTGATAATGAAGGTATTCATGCCAAGCACTCCATGTGGCATGCTGTTTTTTGCAATACACACATGTGATCCATATTAACTTTTTTAAGATATACAGTAGGTGTAACATTTATTTGAAGAATTTCATTATTCTATTTTATTATCTGTGGGTGATTTCTTCAAAATGAGTGCTACCTTTGAGCCCAAAGAAGTAGAATACTTAATCTTCAGGTTCTGTGAATTCTACATTAACATCATTCTATTGTTCTAAAGTGGATTGCCCTTACAAGTGTAGAAGAGTATAAAACTATATTATAAATCACATGAAATGATATCAAACACAATGGTTATCAGAGTTAAAATGCATAACTTGTACTCAAGCTTTCTACAAAAAGGGCTATGTCATGTATGCTCGGCACTCTAGAATGAGATTTCGGTGCTATTGAAGGTGCACTTTGCCAAGACAAATCACTTTCAATTATTAAAAATGTTAAATGCTCATCATGGTTCACAGAATAAGTGGATTGCCTGCAGGTAAGCTTTTTAAATCAAAATCAGTTTTAGGCCTCATTTAAACAGTGCAGCTCTTCAATAATACCAAATCCATTTAAATAGTCCAGGAAATTTCAGCAATGAAACACAGCGTGACAATGTAGGAATATATTATGATTGATGTAGCAGCTGCTGCCACAGGAAGAAGATAGAGGAGGAGGCTATATCCTTCCCTATCAGTTTATCTGGAGTTTCTTGACATTTGCTGACAATAAGTTGGACATAGATTTAGACTAAGTAGACAAATGACAGTTAATCTATGTTCTGACTTGTAGGAGAATTTAGAATAGTAGTCAGTTGTTAGTACAACCTTGCTTTAACTGTAAATTTGACATCTGCCTTCATAGTTTTCACCATAAACCATTTCTCACTCCATATTTGGACATTCTCCTCTTCAGGTAATTTATTGCATGTGGTTATCTGCTGATTAACCTGGGAACATAAGATCAAAGTCTGTGTTATTGGGCCTTTTTGTTTATTGAAGAAGACTATATGTTTACTGATCTTTTACTTAATATGCACTTGACATTTGGGATCACAGGATATGCGTTTCTTTGGAGTGAACCTTACAAGCCTTATCTTCAGATGAGGGAGCTGTGGAGAATTACTCCAATAAAAATACATTAAAATATTTAATGAAATATCGAAACAACTATGTTTTGGGAGAATAATTCAGCACAACAATTAATAATCAGTGATTGCACCTTTTAAAATGTTAAGTGTGATTACTTTGCTCAGTCAAAACTCATCCATCATGGTAGAGTGAGATTGCTATTTCTGTACTCGTAGACTAATCATTTTTGAGCTGCCAATTTTAATTTTATTTTTTGTCTGATGGATTTAAATCATCCAATTGCTTCCAATCTCCCTTTGTCAGGATTCTGATCTTGGACGTAACCACCCCCAAGGGATTCTACTCATTTAACCTTTCCTGAATTCTATTTTAATGTCCCAAGCTTCTTTTTCGTGTTCTCTCTACCCCTTTCCTGATCCTCACCACCACTTTGGTGCCTGACATCTCTTATAGCTGAAAATGGTCGTAGACTTTAAAATTTTACAGGTGTTCCTTTGGACAATGCACATGATAGCATTCCTAAGGGATTACTATTCTCTCTGTTGTGAGGCAGCAGTTGTGAGCCTAAATGAAAGATGAGGCCAGGAACTAAGTGGGAGAGAGGAGCTGAAATTATGCTTTATTAAAACATGTTGTCAATGCAACTGTTAATCAGATACTAACAAATCGTTGAAATGGAACTTCACTGTCCTACCCTTGCACATTCTTGTGTGCTTTCTTTTTGAACCTGCAATGGTTATATTTTGCTGAACAGTATAACTAATGCAGTCTGCAAGATTTGAAATAGCAAGTTATATGGGAATTATATGCTTTGTTTGAATGGGAGAACATGAGAAACTGCAATGATATTTCTTAAAGGAAGAGGAAATAAAAAGAGAAATTCAACCGTAGCAATCAAAATTATGAAGTATTTTCCATAATAAGAAGCTGCTTCCAATGACTGAAGGATTGTTAGCCAGAGGACACATTTTTAAGATAACCAGTAATAAATATCAGCAACAGGACAAGAAGACTTTTTACCTGTAGGCAAATGACGTTGCTGTGATATCGCATTATATTATCGTTGAGCTATATTAGTAACATCCCTTTTAGGAGCAATGTGCACATTCTTTAGGAATATGTATAGTTCTGAGCATGCCCAAGATGGCAATGAAAGAGCTGCAGCCATTGATTATACAGTGTTCCACAGTCAGTATTCTTCATCACAAATTTAGTTTATAGATTGTAGTTATAACCTAGTTTGTAAGGGAAAGGCATGGGATTAAGAGGCAGTGAGTCAAAATACATTGCTCTCAGCAAGACTATTTAGACACGATGAGCTGGGCATAGTAAAATTCCATGATCCAATCTGCAAGATACAATTAACAATGAATAAAACTAGTTATCAAGTACAGAGGAGGTGGAGAGAATCCTTTTAGTACTTAAAACACACGAGAAACCACATTAACTATGTTAATATGTGGCCCTCTGGACTGCAGCCTGTGTGAGGCCAGTTAATTTTAACAACATTGCCAACCATTGGATAGGAGCCTGAAGTCCCACACCACCAGATTTAAGAACGCCTTCTTCCCTTTATTTATTCAGTTCTTGAACCAACCAGTAAATACTAACTGCAGCTTAAAATGAATTTTTTTTTGCTTTTGTTTTATTTTTGTAAATATCATTAAATTTGTTTATTTTATGTTTTTCTTATGAATGCTGTTTATAGAACACAGAACAGGACAACACAGGAGCTAAATGATGCCATGTGCCTTTGATACTGCTGCAAGAAAGTATTTCACTACAACTGTGCATACCGAACATATACATGTGCATATGACAATAAACTTGACTTTGGCTTTGAATATGTTGGATTGTAGCTAAGGAGAGATTCCACGAACTCTTACAGGATTTGCTGGTGTGGATGCAGGGGATCCAGAACCAGAGTTACAAGCCATTCACGACTAAGATCAGGATTACTTGCTTCACTCAGATAATGGTGAATTGTAGTATTTCAAAAGGCTGTAGAGGCCCAGTCATAAAGTTCATTCGATACAAAGTTCAATAGATTTCTGGATGTTAGAGCTCAAAGGATATGAACATACTGCAGGAAAGTAACAAAAGGTCAAGCACCATCTTGGTGAAATGCAGATAGTTTGTCCTGCACCCAGTTCTTGCTAGGGCTTCTTGTGAACATGCAATCTCTAACACATAAAATAGCATGAGCAATAGGTACTTGGGAATCCCAGTCCCTCCAAATTCTTTGGCCATCCTGACTTTGAAAGATATGTCATGATTCTTTATCATTGGAACTCCTTCGTTTAACAGCACTGACTACTATCAAACATACTGTCTGCAGAATATTGTGAAAATGGCTTACAACACCTTCCCAAGGACAATTAGTGATAGACAATGAATTCTAACCTTACCACTGACTCTTACATCCTACAAATGAATAAAAATGAATAACTTGATCAAATTTCATGATCAGAATGACAAACCGCAGAAGTGTAGATGTAGAAACTTCTTTACAGGCACTGCAATGTGGTTTAGCTCTTGCTTGGCTCTCACAATGTATCTCCCATTGCTACTTTAAAGAAAAGTCTAATCTGCTGATCTTCCTCAGAAAAGAAACATTTTCAACCACTAATTCAAAAGCACTAACAATAAATACCTTGACGGAAAACAATCTTTTTACGTACTTCTAAATATGTGCTATCGTAGGGACAGAAATGTGGGCAGAGGGGGTGGGGTGGCCCTGTTGGTGAGGAATGAGATTCAGTCTTTTGCAAGGGGGACATAGGGTCAGGAGAAATAGTCTGTGTGGATAGAACTGAGGAACAGTAAGGGCAAAAGGACCCAAATGGGTGTTGTCTACAGGCCACCAAACAGTTGCATGGATATTGGGTGCAAGTTGAATAGGGAGTTAACATTGGCATGTGGCAAAGGTAATGTCGCAGTAGTTATGGGGGATTTCAACATGCAGGTGAACTGGGAGAATCAGGTTGGTGCTGGACCCCAGGATAGGGAGTTTGTAGAGTGCCTACGGGATGCATTCTTGGAACAGCTTGTACGAGAGCCGACCAGGGACAAGACTATTCTGGATTTAGTGTTATGTAATGAACAGGATTTGATAAGCGATCGCAGTAAAGGAGCCATTAGGAGGTAGTGATCATAATATGATAAGCTTTTATCTGCAATTTGAGAAGGATAAGGGCAGCTTGGAGGTGTCAGTGTTGCAGTTGAACAGGGGAAACTATGGAGCCATTAGGGAGGAGCTGGCCAATGTTAGCTGGACGGATATCCTAGCAGAAAAGACAGTGGAACAGCAAATGGCAGGTATTCTTGGGAATAATGCACAAGGTGCAAAGTCAGTTCAATCTCCAGAGAAGGAAGGATTCAAAGGGGGGAAAGGGGCCACAGTGGTTGACAAAGGAAGTCAGAGATTGCATAGCATTAAAAAAAAAGGAAGTATGACAGAGCTAAGGTGAGTGGAAGGACAGATGATTGGGAAGTTTTTAAGGAACAACAGAACTTAACTAAAAAGGCAATACGGGTAGAAAAAATGAGGTACGAATGCAAGCTAGCCAGGAATATAAAGGAAGATAGCAAAAGCTTTTTTAGGTATGTGAAGAGAAAGAAGATAGTTAAGAACAATGTTGGGCCCTTGAAGAATGAATTGGGTGAAATTGTTATGGGAAACAGAGAAATGGCAGAAGAATTTAATGAGTACTTTAGATCTGTTTTCACTTAGGAAGACACAAGCAATCTCCCAGATGTATGGATGGGCCAAGGACATAGGGTAGCAGAGGAAATGAAACAGATTGACATTAGGAAGGAAATGGTGATGAGTAGACCGATGGGACTGAAGGCTGACAAATCCCCAGGTCCAGATGCTCTGCATCCTAAGGTACTAAAGGAGGTGGCCCTGGAAATTGCGGATGCATTGGTAATCATTTTCCAACGTTCTTTAGATCCTTGATCAGTTCCTGAGGATTGGAGAATGGCTAACGTTATCCCACTTTTTAAGAAAGGAGGGAGGGAGAAAACAGAGAACTATCGACCTGTCAGCCTGACATCGGTGGTGAGGAAAATGCTAGAGTCCATTATTAAGGATGAAATAGTGGCATATCTAGATAGCAGTGATAAGATTGGGCCGAGCCAGCATGGATTTACCAAGGGTAAATCATGCTTGACTAATCTATTGAAGTTTTTCGAGGATGTAACCAGGAAGTTAGACAAGGGAGATCCAGTGGATGTAATGTACTTCGATTTTCAGAAGGCATTTGATAAGGTCCCACATAGGAGATTGGTGGGTAAAATCAAAGCTCAGGGCATCGGGGGGAAGACATTGACATGGATAGAAAACTGGTTGGCATATAGAAAGCAAAGGGTAGCGGTGAATGGACGTTTCTCGGACTAGTGGGGTTCCACAGGGTTCTGTATTTGGACCACAGCTGTTTACAATTTACGTCAACAGTTTAGATGACGGCATTGAGAATAATATCAGCAAATTTGCTGATGATACTAAACAGGGTGGCAGTGTGACATGTGATGAGGATGTTAGGAGAATTCAGGGTGACTTGGATAGGCTGGGTGAGTGGGCAGATACTTGGCAGATGACGTTTAATGTGAATAAGTGTGAGGTTATCCGCTTTGGGAGTAAGAACAGGGAGGTAGATTATTATCTGAACGGTGTACAGTTAGGTAAGGGAGAAATACAAAGAGATCTTGGAGTCCTTGTTCATCAGTCACTGAAGGTGAATGAGCAAGTGCAGCAGGCAGTGAAGAATGCTAATGGAATGTTGGCCTTTATTACAAAGGGAATTGAGTACAAGAGCAAGGAAATCCTCTTGCATTTGTACAGAGCCCTGGTGAGACCACACCTGGAGTATTGTGTACGGTTTTGGTCTCCAGGGTTAAGGAAGGACATCCTGGCTGCAGAGGAAGTGCAGCGTAGATTCACGAGATTAATTCCTGAGATGTCTGGACTGTCTTACGCAGAGAGGTTAGAGAGACTGGGCTTGTACATGCTGGAATGAAGGAGATTGAGAGGGGATATGATTGAAACATATAAGAGTATTAAGGGATTGGACAAGATAGAGACAGGAAATATGTTCCAGATGCTGGGAGAGTCCAGTACCAGAGGGCATGGTTTGAGAATAAGGGGTAGGTCATTTAGGACAGAGTTAAGGAAAAACTTCTTCTCCCAGAGAGTTGTGGGGGTCTGGAATGCACTGCCTAGGAAGGTAGTGGAGGCCAATTCTCTGGATGCTTTCAAGAAGGAGCTAGATTGGTATCTTATGGATAGGGGAATCAAGGGATATGGGGACAAGGCAGGAACCGGGTATTGATAGTAGTTGATCAGCCATGATCTCAAAATGGTGGTGCAGGCTCGAAGGGCCAAATGGTCTACTTCTGCACCTGTTGTCTATTGTCTATCCCTGTATTTTGTCAACATCATGGTTCCTGGACCATTGCAATTGCTCTTGGTAGAGAGAAACTTAAGGAGGATTGAATAACTCCAGAGTAAAGAAATGGGACAATCACACTGAATATGTGAATACAGTGACATCAACAAAACTCTCCCTGCAAAATCCTCAGAAGTGGTTTGACAAGATGTGAATATAAAATTAATAATCCTAAGGGCATACACAATCTTCTGTGGCTGTCAAATGGAATAGTAGCACGGGAACATACTCTGCACCAGAATTCTGAAACACAAGACTGGCAATTATTACCTAATAATAGACATGTCATAGCCATTTTGGTACAGACTTTATTTTTGATAGTCATGTTAATGAACACCAGACTTAAAACCAATTGATTACGAAAGCTCTCATTGTTAGTTAATTAAGTCAGTCATTCAAATTCTTGACCTGACATTTTATTACAACTGGTTGTTTTCTAGATGGATAAATCACTGGTTTCCTCTAAGGATTGTGATACTGCTGATATTTTCCCCCAAGGCATCCTGGTCCTAGAAAAAAACATTTGAACACTCTTCTGTATTGATACAAGATGGCTAGCTCCGCGGGTCTTATTTGTGGCTATGAAAAGGCTTGAGTTGTGTTAGCAAGTGTTTTTTTTTAACTGGACATTAACCAATGAAGTGTTTTTGCTCCAAGACAAAGGTATGCTATTGCCATTTATGATGGTCACATGGCATTCAATAGGTTCACAGGTCCAGATTGTATTGTCACTTATTTTGCTTTTGCTCATTCTACATCCCCAGTATGTTTCTTCAAGTTAGAAATTCCCCTTGCCTTTCCAACTGTAATCATAGTCTATCAATACTTCATATTTATTGGCTTGCTGTTAAGCTAAAATTATTTTTAGGAATGAAACAACATTACAAGTTTCACATACTCTCCAACTGGTAATAGTAGTTAACAATGAATTAACCTAAATGGGAAATGAATAGATTTATCTGGGAAGACTCTTTTACACCCATCTGATTTTGTGATCCATTAAATTCAGTAGAATTCTGAATTAAAAGGTAAAGCTGACCGAAGTCTATACCTTTGCCACTCAGCAACTTCTACTATAATTAGTCCCAAGACTCATGAAATCTTCAAGTGTTACTCTATCTCATCATGGCAATATTGATCCAAACCTCAACCTCTCTTGGTCCTTTGTGAGGCAAAATAAATATGTTTTTCATCATATTTCATCCTATAGACTTAATATGGAACATTTCCCTGTCTGAACATTTCTGTTCAGACCTATATAGTCAAATAAATGAAAATATTTATGCCTTGGACGAAACTAATGGTGAAAACAGGGTCATCTTGTTTAGCTTCATTGCAGTTTCTTCTCTAGGCATAAATTATAAAAATTCTTTTATGATTGTCACATTTGCAGACTTTGTGAGATCAGAGCCCATCTCCACTGGGCTTTCATAACTCCCAACATTTGTAGATTCTTCTTCCTCTCTCTTTTTCTCCCTCCACTTTCCCTCCCTTTGGTTGCAAGCAAGATGCTAGGCTACTCAGTTCTCCTATTTTTATAAGAACTGATAGGATGTGTTGTGTATTTAATATTTCAGTAATATTTGAGTCATTTTACTGACTTAAGAGAATTTGCATTTTTGTGGCAATCCATATGTCTCGAGAGACAATCGTGTGACATTTTTTCTGTTGCTTTTTGGGGTTGTAGACGATTTGCACCTTCTAGAGTGACAGTCTCTTTCAGAGCGGCTGCAGGTGAAGGAGGAACGTGCTCTGGGTGATGAAGCTCTGGCTTTTTCTTCTGGCTGTCTTGTTGATGAACATGTTGGTCCCTGCTTTCTCAGCATGTTGTACATCACTTTTGACTTTGGCCCTCCATGCTGTCTGGTCTTCAAATGATTCCTCCCATGTGTTGAGGTCGATGCCTGTCAGTGCCATGTCACATTTTCAGACATCCCTGTAATGGAGGCAAGGTCTTCCTCAGCTTGCCATGCAGCATGTTCTTGGGAATGTGTCGCTGGTCCATCCGTTTGACCCAGCCTTCTGATGTATCTGTGGCTGAGTGGTACGTGGAATCTTTAAGTAATCTTGCACACACATATATATATATAAATATGTTGATTAAGTATTATTGTCTGTTTAAATAAGTAATTTCAGGTTATATGTAACAATACGTTAATTGCCTGTGACATACAGTATGTGGCTCCAAAGGTAGTCAAAGCTGAAGGGTGGTAGTGGGGACGAGCTCCCACTGCTAAACAAATGCTCTTCATGGCGTGTGTCTCAAGCAGCCTCTGACAACCAAGTCCAACTCCTGGCCTTCACGTGTGGCATAGTTCTTATGCCCGGCGGAACTGTTCTCACCGACAGAAGGGGCAAAGGTGGGCCAGTTGCTCTGGGCACATGGGGCTCATTAACCATGGATGGTAGCTCATCTAGGAGAGGGAAAACTCTGATTTCAAACTTCCTCTGCCTTCACGGGAAAGGTTTTGGGAGCAAACCCCCAGGAAAAATCCGGAGTCGGAGTCCCGAAGGCGGCTGACTGCTGTCCCCAGCACCGGCACGGCAACTCCTGCGATGCTGCTGTCACCAAACCGTATTGACTTCCATCGTTCCTTTGGATCTGTCATCAGCATGGAGAGGGGGGTCGCACTGCATGGGCAACAGACGGATCTCCATATTAACTCTGCCCCGGCTTGCACCCTGGAGAAGCCACTCCCGGTGACTACCAGAGGCGCAGCACCCATGGTCGACCACGACCGACGGAAGCCACATGTGTCCGCACCTCGCTTAAAGTAAAAGACAGAGTTACACCTGTATTTCCCGTGATTCCTTCCATTAATTTAATGCTTTGAAGTTACAAAACACATCATTGACAATGAGGTATTTTAAAATGAACCCAAGGTGTCTGTCGACCTGCTAAAGCGGAGCGAGAAATTTGAAATAAAAAAGACAGCTTAGCACGGCCCAGCATGTGGAGAGATGGTCTACAGAAGGGAAGAAGTGATTCAGTTTTTTTCAAGTCATAAAATGGAAGAATACAATCTTCATAAAGAGTGAGTACTGGGTGATAATAATCATTGAAAAAAAGTCAGAAATTGTTGTATATTGGAAAGATTGATGAGTTTGATTATGCAATGGATAATTGGCTGATATGTACAGAGCTATTTTAAAGCAACTGAAATAACCAATGAGAAGCAGATGCCAATTTTGCCTTGGGGTTAAAGGCTGACAGTTTGCTTTGAAGCTTGATTGCTCCAACCAAACCATCAGAAGTTACCTGCACTGCTTTTGTAAGAGTGATGCAGGAACATTGAGAACTAAAGCTATTGTTGATTTCAGAGTGCTTTAGGGTTCGAAAGTGTAATCAAAAAGAAGGTAAGACTATTTCAGTGTATGTAGCTAAATTGAAAAGATTATCTGAGCATTGTCAGTTTGGTAATGGGCTTAATGATACATCAAGAGATCATTTAGCTTGTGGAATCTTCAAAGAAAACATTCAAAAATGTCTCCTAACTTTAAAACAAGACCAAGTAGAATGTAAAAAAGTACCGACTTCTTGATTACATCGGAAACATTAGTCAGATAAATTTGGGTTGAACCTATTTATTTTTTGTGGTGCAATATATAACTGATGTAAAAAATTGTATTGTACTAATCTAAGTCAGACATTTATTGTATTTGTCATACTATCAAGACATAGTCTTGACCAATTTTTTTCATCAATTTTAATATTCAAATCAGTTTCCCATTTTTGTCTTGCGGTATGAATTCCTGGTTCAATTCTCTGTTTTTGAATCAAATTATACATGCAAGACGTAATTTTTTTAAATTTTTCCTTTTTGAATTAAAGTTTCTATCTCATTAGGTTTTGGCATTAACATTGTTTGACCCAGTTTATCTCTTAAGTAGGCCTTTAATTGAAAATAACAGAAAAGATTGTTTTGTGGCGACCCATTTCCTGGCGCATCCGAACCGACTCACAATTAGATAGCCCATGGGGGTTTGCGAGCACAGAGCTTTGGAGCCTCTGCACCATGGGGGGCCGGTTGAGGGAGGCTTAAAAGTGAGGCTGAAGTTTTCGAATAAAGTTTTTTCCTTCGACTGCAGTTACCGACTCCATGTCGTAATTTTAGCGCTGCGTGTAGCACACCGCTACAATTGGTGACCCCGACGGTCCAAATGATTTTTGGACCAGAAATGACTGACGCCGCCTCTGTTCATGCGGTTTCGTTGAAACTGCCGGGTTTCTGGACACAGCGCCCGGACCTATGGTTCCAGCAAGCCGAAGCCCAATTCCACGTTCGCCAGATCACCTCAGAAGACACCCGCTACTACTACGTGGTGAGCTCCCTCGACCAGGACACAGCGGCCCAGGTCGCGGAGTTCGTACAGTCGCCCCCGGCAGACGGCAAGTACACGGAATTCAAAGCCCTGCTCCTCAGGACTTTCGGACTCTCACGGCGCGAGCGGGCTGCCCGTTTACTGCACCTGGATGGCTTGGGCGACAGACCTCCATCGGCTTTAATGAATGAGATGTTGTCTCTGGCTGACGGACACACATGCCTCATGTTTGAGCAGGCATTCCTGGAGCAGCTGCCCGAGGACATACGCCTGCTGCTATCCGACGTGGATTTCAGTGACCCCCGGAAAGTGGCAGCCCGGGCGGACTTGCTGTAGAACGCCAAAAAGGTGAGCGGGGCGTCCATCGCACAGATCTCCCAGCCACGCTCCCGGCAGCAAACCAGTCCAGGCCCGGCCGCAGAGCCCGTCAACCCCTGGCCCAATGAACACTGGTGCTTCTACCACCAGCGGTGGGGCGCAGAAGCCCGCCGTTGTTGCCCGCCCTGCAAGTTCCCGGGAAACGCCAGGGCCAGCCGCCGCTGATGGCTACGGCGGCTGGCCATCGGGATAGCCTCCTGTATGTGTGGGATAGAAGGTCGGGACGCCAGTTTTTGGTCGATACTGGGGCTGAGATCAGCGTTTTACCTCCGACGAGTTACGACACCCGCAGCAGGGCACCGGGTCCCCCCCGAGGGCCATGAATGGCAGCACAGTAAGGACCTATGGCACCCATCAGGTGCAGCTACAGTTCGGCTCCAGCCAGTTCACGTGGGACTTCACACTGGCCGCCGTAGCCCAACCGCTTCTGGGAGCGGATTTTTTGCGGGCTCACAGCCTACTGGTCGACCTGCCCAGGAAGAGACTGGTACACGCCGAGACCTTTCAGACGTTCTCCCTGGGTGCAGCCCAGTTGCCAGCCCCTCACCTCGGCTCCATCACGCTGTCCGACAACGACTTCACCAGGGTCCTGGCGGAGTTCCCATCGGTTCTGGCACCGCAGTTCACAGCGGCCATGCCCAGGCACAGCGTACAGCACCACATCCCGACCCAGGGACCACCCCTCCACGCCCGCGCTCGGCGGCTTCCCCCGGACAAGCTCCGACTGGCGAAGGAGGAGTTCCAGAGGATGGAGGAATTGGGGATCATCCGGCGGTCCGACAGCCCATGGGCCTCCCCCCTGCACATGGTGCCCAAAGCGACAGGGGGCTGGAGACCGTGCGGCGACTACCGCAGGCTGAACGAGGCTACCACACCGGACCGCTACCCTGTGCCGCACATTCAGGACTTTGCAGCAAACCTGCACGGCGCACGGATCTTCTCCAAGGTAGACCTCGTCCGAGGGTACCATCAAATCCCGATGCATCCTGACGACGTCCCCAAAACGGCTCTCATCATCCCTTTCAGCCTTTTTGAGTTCCTCCGCATGCCGTTCGGCCTGAAGAATGCCGCACAGACGTTCCAGCGGTTAATGGACGCGGTGGGACGGGACCTGGACTTCGCGTTCATCTATTTGGATGACATCCTCATAGCCAGCGGCAGTCGTCAGGAACATCTGTCCCACCTCCGTCAACTCTGCGCCCGACTGAGTGAGTACGGTCTTACAATCAACCCCGCCAAATGCCAGTTCGGACTCGATACCATTGACTTCCTGGGCCACAGGATTACTAAAGACGGGGCAACCCCTCTGCCCGCTAAGGTAGATGTGGTCCGCCTCTTTCCCTGACCCACCACGATCAAAGGCCTTCAGGAATTCGTAGGTATGGTCAATTTCTACCGCCGCTTCCTCCCTTCAGCTGCCCGGATCATGCACCCCCTGTTTGCCCTGATGTCGAGTCCGAGCAAGGACATTAACTGGGACGAGGAGTCCGCCGCCGCTTTCGTTCAAATGAAGGAAGCTTTGGCGGACGCCGCAATGCTAGTACATCCCAGAATGGACGCCCCTACCGCCCTCACAGTGGACGCATCAAACACGGCAGTCGGTGGGGTGCTGGAGCAACTCAT
Organism: Hypanus sabinus; assembly: GCF_030144855.1. Classification (NCBI taxonomy): domain Eukaryota; kingdom Metazoa; phylum Chordata; class Chondrichthyes; order Myliobatiformes; family Dasyatidae; genus Hypanus; species Hypanus sabinus. Next base: position 68,343,734 of record NC_082713.1, on the reverse strand, counting down.
CGCAGGTCGCTGGCAACCCCTGGCGTTTTTCAGCAAACACCTGTGACCACCCGAGCTCAAGTACAGTGCTTTCGACCGGGAACTGTTGGCGCTCTACCTGGCAATCCGGCATTTCAGGTACTTCCTAGAAGGTCGGCCCTTCACCGCGTTCACAGACCACAAACCGCTTACCTTTGCATTTACGAAAGCGTCCGACCCCTGGTCGTCCCGCCAGCAACGCCACCTGTCCTACATCTCTGAATGCACGACGGATGTCCGGCACGTCTCGGGTAAGGACAATGTCGTGGCGGATGCGCTCTCTCGCCCTACCGTTCATGCCCTTTCCCAAGGGGTAGACTTTGAGGCACTGGCAGAGGCGCAGCAGGCGGATGAGGAGATTCCGAGTTACAGAACCGCAGTCTCCGGTTTGCAGCTCCAGGACCTCCCCGTAGGCCCAGGTGAGAGGACCCCACTCTGTGACGTCGCCACCGGCCAGCCCCGTCCAGTCGTCCCGACAGCATGGCGGCGCCGCGTTTTCGACTCCATTCATAACTTGGCGCATCCCTCCATCCGGACAACTGTCCAGATGGTTTCCAGCAGGTTCGTTTGGCACGGACTCCACAAACAGGTCAGTGAATGGGCCAAAACGTGCATGCACTGCCAGACGGCCAAGGTGCAGCGGCACAACAAAGCCCCACCGCAGCAGTTCCATCCCGCCCACTGGTGTTTCGACCACATTCATGTGGATATCCTGGGCCCCCTGCCAGTGTCACGCGGAGCACGGCACCTCCTGACTATCGTGGACCGGTTCACGAGATGGCCAGAGGCGGTCCCGCTCACCGACACCACCTCCAAATCTTGCGCCCGAGCCCTGATCGCCACCTGGATATCTCGCTTTGGTGTACCAGCCCACATTACCTCCGACAGAGGCGCCCAGTTCACCTCCAGCCTGTGGTCAGCTATGGCCAGCCTTTTGGGGACTCAGCTGCACCACACAACTGCCTACCACCCACAGTCGAACGGGCTAGTGGAGTGTTTCCACCGTCACCTGAAGTCGGCCCTCATGGCCCGCCTGCGAGGAGCCAACTGGGCGGACGAGCTTCCCTGGGTCCTGCTCGGCATCCGCACAGCGCCCAAGGACGACCTGCACGCCTCGTCGGCCGAGTTGGTATACGGCGCGCCCCTGGTCGTCCCCGGGGAGTTCCTACCAGCCCCAAGGGGGCAAGAGGAAGAACCCGCAGCAGTCCTGGGCAGACTACGCGAGAAGCTCGGTAACCTGGCCCCCATACCCACTTCACAGCACGGGCGGCACCCGACCTGCGTACCCAAAGACCTACAGAACTGTAAATTTGTGTTTGTACGAAGGGGTGGGCATCGGCCACCGCTGCAGCGGCCATACGAGGGGCCGTTTATGGTGCTCCGGAACAACGGGTCCACGTTCGTGCTGGACGTTGGGGGGAAAGAGGAGGTTTTCAAGGTGGACCGCCTCAAACCGGCCCATGTGGACCTAGCGCAACCGGCCGAGTTTCCGGCGCCTCGGCGCAGAGGCCGACCTCCCAAGCAGGTTCTGGCCCAGACTGTGGACAATGGGGGGTGTATCGCCGGTTCTGGGGGGGGGGGGGTGTTATGTGGCGACCCATTTCCTGGCGCATCCGAACCGACTCACAATTAGATAGCCTACGGGGGTTTGCGAGCACAGAGCTTTGGAGCCTCTGCGCCATGGGGGGCCGGTTGAGGGAGGCTTAAAAATGAGGCTGAAGTTTTCGAATAAAGTTTTTTCCTTCAACTGCAGTTACTGACTCCGTGTCATAATTTTAGCGCTGTGTGTAGCACACCGCTACAGTTTGATATTTTATATTTATTCTTTAATTGATCAAATGACATCAATATACCTCCTTCAAAACAGTCACCTATATATCTGATCCCTTTTTGAAACCAGTTATATAAAAGTTGATTATCCATTGTAAAAGGAATAAGTCTATTTTGAATTAGGGTTCTCTTTGCTAATAAAGATTTCTTTATCTCATCATCCACATTTACCTTATTCCATAAATCGATCAAATGTTTTAATATAAGAGATTCTTTCTTTTCCCGTATCCATTTGGATTCCTATTTATATACAAAATCTGGAATATTTTGTCCTATCTTATCTAACTCTATTGTAATCCATGCCAGTTTTTCTTCATCAAAAAAAGATGCAATAAATCTATTTTTTACAGTCTTGTTTTAAAATTCAACCTTTTTGGATAAATCTAAGACTTTTACTGGAACAAATTATTGGAATAGAACTTCCACATAGCCCAACATTATTTTTATTAGGCGATGTTGAAGGGATAATACCAAAACCTAAATTGAATAAATATGAAAAAAAATTATAAAAATTACATTGGCAGTAGCCAAAAAACCTATTGCAGTTACTTAGAAATCAGATTCATACTTAACTATGGACCATTGGAATAATGAAATATATAGCTGCATTCCACTTGAAAAAATTACATAATTTAAGAAATGGATATGATATTTTTGAAAATTTGGCACCCCTATCTACAAAAGATAGGATTGAATATATAGGTCCTTTGAAGATAAAATTATTAGTTATTTGGGGAAAAAATAAAGATATATACTAAAGTTATTTTGAACTCCATGGAGCATGTGGGGACCCTCCGATATCCAGGCAATCCTTCTTTCTTTCTTTCTTTCTTTCTTTCTTTCTTTTTTTTTCCTTTTTTCTTTTTTTTAGACAGGGATGTTAAGGGGGGAAGGGTTAAGGGGAGGGGGGAGGGCTAATTTTAATTTTCATTACTCTATTATTCTATTGTATGTAATTCTCTTAAAAATTGAATTTAAAAATATATTTTAAAAAAAAATCTGCTAACTGAAGCAGAGTTTAAATTCAAGTGAGCCATGGAAATCACTGTTTCAATGGAAATCGTAGACAGAGTTGCAGTCAGGAATAAAAGTGAGTGTGAGAAAAAAATTGCAGCATCGAAACAGAAACCGGCCAGGCCAAACAATCTGTGTTACCACTGGGGAAGTTGCTCACATACACCAAACTAATGCAGGTTTAAAGGTGAAACGTGCAGAATTTACAACAAAGCTGGTCACATACAAAGAGCACGTTGGGCAACTACACAGAAAAGAGAAAAAGCTAAGAAGTCTAGTTGCATTTTCAAAAAGAGCACTAATCTGCATGGGATGTCTAGAGAGTGGTAGCTCCTCTGGTGGTGGGCTTGTCATGCTCCACCCAGCGGCAGCTGATCTACCTTAGGACCCCATTGGATGCTCAGCTCTCACCTGTGGCTCCAAGTAATTGTCTGCATGTGGCAGTGGCCACATCCCGGTACACTGCTTCGACAGGCAGGTAAACCAGGTGAGGGTAGCCAGGCACCTCCAACTCCGGTGAGATAGGGGTATGCCTTCTCCAGCATACGTAGCCCAATCCAGCAGATTGGGCTGATGCGATCAACTACAAGATCCAACAGCCAAGAAGGCTGTGCTGCAATGTTTCATGGAAAGCGAACAACATGACAAGGCACAGAGGCCATCATGGCTACCACTGCAGCTGAGGAAAATCTCCAGTTGTGATGACTTGCACCATTGGACCAAGATTTTTGAGGCTGAGGGAGTGGAATTACCCCAGTGCAATGACCTTTTCACAATAAAACTCTTCCCACACTGGTTATGTCATCGTCGGAAATGACAGACAACCAACATAACCAACATTAATCTGATGAAAAATGATGATGTGAGTGACACAGGATTGTGTGGCCTTGAGATTAACAGTGTGAAAATTAAGAATAGATAAGCAAAATGGATTGCACCAAAAATAAATGGCAAATCAATTTGAAATTAATTGGACACTGGCTCTGCTGTTTCGATCATTCCACAAAAATGAGTTTGAAAGGCGTTTAAAAGATACTAAACTGAAGCCTGCAGATGTTCGATTAAGAACTTTTACTAGAGAAAAGGTAACTCCTGTGCGATTGACATCCGTAACAGTGAAATGCAACTACCAACAAGCCACACTCTACTTATATGTGGTAAAAACAGAAAGACCAGCATTGTGGGGGTGTGATTGGCTGAGACAAGTACAACTTGATTGGAGATCCATCCACATTTACATGCCACGACCCCTGCATTGAAGTCAACTGTGGTACTGGATGATGCCACAACTTCCTTCATGCTGAACACCTGTGAATTGTTGCCCAACAATGGACAAACAGGCATTGGTGCCAACCATTGTGGCTCTGGTTGGAAATCCTATTGGACCAAGGAAGGACCATGCTGCTTAGAGGAAGTGTGAATGTGACGAGTGCAGTAGTCCAACTACAACAATAGTTTTTATAGGCAATGTATTAGAGAAAGCTTCTGATTTGTTAATCAGGCTGTTAATTGCAAATGTGGTTTGGTTTTAAGCTGGAAAAGATTTTGAGGACCTTCAAGGATGTTGCAAACATTAGGCTTTTGTAAGTATAAAGGACCAGAATCTAATCTGTGTGCATTAAAATTATTGCATGAAGTTCAAGTGGGAGACAAAATGTTACTTTTAAAAGGAGATGCAAAGACGAAAGTCCAGCTGGATGAACGGAAGATAAAAAAGAAAGGAGTCACTGGAGATACGAACACAGAGAATTCGTCAGATAATTTTGTGGGTGCGAAAACCAAAAGGAGAGATCAAATCATAAAGGAAGCAAAAGAAGGATTAATAAGAGAATACTCCAGTGAACTAAATCACCTCTGAAGAACCCAAAGAGATGGCGTGAAGGAGGGAAGGAATGTGAGAAAGAAAAGGAAAGGGATCGATGTAGATCCAGAGAGGGCAAAGGAGAAGGAAGGTGTCCAGAGCTGTTAGAACCACTTCCTGCAGGCTCAGAGTCAACTCCTACAACCATCATGGAGGAGGCCCCAGAATCTGAGATTGTTTCACAGCTGCAAGTCTCACCTGCCAAGCAGAGTGATCCTCCCTGTCAGGAAATATGTTACCCACAAGAGTAAGAAATCCACCGCAGCAATTAAATCTTTAAGCCTGAATGGGGCAATTAAAAATTTACTATGCTGTGGATGTCTGTATATAGTAGTCGTATTACATAATATATTGTGTGTTTCATTCAGATACATGCTCTATTGAGTTGGAGTTTATAACTAAGCAATATATATATGTAGGTTGATTAAGCATTCTTGTTCATTTAAATAATTAATTACAAGTTATGCGTAAAAATATGTTAACTGCAGACGTCATCACACTACCACATGACATGTGTGTGCCTCGCCTAAAGTAAACTTGAGCATACTCACGTTTACAGTCTCCAAAGAGTTTATTTGAATTAATTTAATGGTTTGCAGTTTCAAAACATAATGGGATGAAATAGAGACTAATCATTTCTTCAGGTAAGGATGTGCCATGGGTTTATTTATTTTCTTTTCCTCATTCCTTGCCCTCACTACAGGTGAACCTTCCATGTCCTTTATCAATTCAATTTCTCCACATAATAAAAAAAAGAGCAGAGTATAGAGATAATTGGAGACGCAGTATCTCACTAGTTCAGTTCAGATGATAGAATTTCTTCCTTTAACTTTTCAATTTATGCTCTATCGTAAAGCTGTTTCAGTCCTTTCCATATAGTCTCAGCTGAAACCACAAAGCAATCCTGTGGGAGTTCACAGTCAGAGATACTGACATTTGAGCTGTTAAATTAATGCTTCTTTTGCCTATTTTGGTGCTTTAGGCAGATGTTGAAATATTCCATGGTGCTGTTCAAAGAACAGCAAATGTCACCCCTAGCAAAAATGCTCCTTCAGAAATAACAACACACATTAAGGGCTAAAATGAGCAACTTCTGTGGATCTTTCCTATTACACAACAGCTGTTTGGCTCCTGCATCATTGTCAGTGAAGCTCACTTAGCGATTAACATGGAACATTTCTGAGCAATGATCAAAAAAGGGCAAAATTCACTCTAACTCAGGGGTTACAGAGATCAGGAAGAAGCCCATATTGAACTTAAACCCAAACCTGCCAGACTGGCTAAATCAAGTCAAGTCAAGTCAACTTTTATTATCATTTCAACCATAACTGTTGGTACAGTGCATAGTAAAAATGAGACGTTTTTCAGGACCATGGTTTTACAGGACATAGTACAAAAAACTAGACTGAACTAGGTAATAAAAAAAACACAGAGAAAGCTATACTACAGACCTACACTGGACTGCATAAAGTGCACAAAAACAGTGCAGATGTTACAATAAATAATAAACAAGACAGTAGGGCAAGGTGTCAGTCCAGGCTTCGGGTATTGAGGAATCTGATAGCTTGGGGGAAGAAACTGTTATAGTCTGGTTGTGAGAGCCTGAATGCTTCGGAGCCTTTTCCCAGATGGCAGAAGGGAGAAGAGATTGTATGAGGGGTCCTTCATAATGCTTCATAAATCTTATTGAATATCCAGGATCATCTAGACTATTATGGTTTTTCTGTAGCACAACAAAGCCTCACTACTATCCACCAATCGTTATTCATGTTTGGTGGTGCTAAACTCAATGCCATTTAAATCCTTGGTTTAGAAGAGAGCGACAATTTTAAAACAACTTTCTGGCAAATGGATTGATCTCATTTTTTGTCAACTTTTAAACTGTTGGAGCACTCCATGGAGAATTTGGGACAGATTCATTTCCAGAAGAGCACTGCACTCAGCAAGTAAACTTTCCCAACTGATAACAATTCAAAAGACAAAGAATGACAGTCAAGGAAATAATACCAGATGGTAATATAACCCTGAAGCAATAGTAGAAGTCTTCATTTATCTGTATGATCTACTAACAGAAAATAGCAGGGTGCCAATTCAAAATCTATCCACAACTGCTTGCTTTGGCTACTTGTGGATTACATTAAAAACTCAGCAAACAGAATTTGAATATGCACAGAGAGAATCACACTGGGGTACAACTGTAAGTACAGCGTTTGATGCTGATCATTTCAATTCAAATGACAGGAAAAATGAGTTTGTGGCAATAGTGCATTGACGTGCCCACTGTGTTGTTACATGGACTGCTGCTTGAGGACTAGACTGTCCTGCTGCCTTAACAGAACAAGACTCTATAGCAAACTGAAGGAAAAGGGAGCCACGTGGAGAAAGTCAATTTTCCTTTGTGTTAAATGGGGGACTTAAGCCGAATGCCTAATGATTCAAAAGCAGTCCTACAGCAGCTTCATATATGCAGCTGATCTTAAAATTACAAAGTTGTTTTTTTTGAGTGAAAATATTTCTATTAATAAATACTGGCTTCATAGAAAAAACATTGCTGCAACTAGAATGGTAAAATTTCTGATTGACTTTGTAGCAGCAATTGTAAACAACAGGTTCCCCCAAGCAGTGAACAATACTTTGTGTTTCAACTGGCTTAATTTTTCTTATGATGGTGGTGATTTGAGAAATAAAATTCTAATAATGTAGAAGCCAATTCATAAATGTCCTTGTATGATGATTATTGATGATCACAATTTCACATTACCTTTTCAAATCCGCAAAAACTTATTTTCTCTGATGTTCAGGGAAGCTTCCTGAAATGTATTTGATCGCTCAAACTGTGAATCTGTACTTTAGATTTTAAAAGCATACATAAAACTGAAAGACTGGCAAACTTCGATAGTCTTGCTTTAATCCAAATATTTAATGTTATTCCCCAGAGATAAATAAACATTTAAGTACTTAGGCACTGAGCGTAATTTATAACTAGAGTTGAATTTACTCATGTTCCCTTGTGAAAAATTCCATTTTACATTCGTTGTGGTAACGAGCGTTGACTGGGGTCAAGAGGAGTTAGCTTGTTCCCGACGCTGTTGATAGCATTGTTGCATTGAAGTGATCAGAATAGGTCATTGCCCCTGAGGATAAGGGGTCCAATGCATGAGTAATCTGCCATTGTTTTGGGGCTGTAATCACCTCGAATTGAGCGTCATGTTTAAAGTAACCTGATGCATCGGAGCGGCAAAGGAACGAAATTAAAACAATTCACTGGAGTGGCGTCTCCTTCTGTTCATTTTTGTACACTGAATGTGGGAACATATTCATTGCCAAAGGGACAGTCACAGAGCCTTCTGGGACTCCAACTGGTGCTGTGATAACACAACATGGAATATTAAATTTATTTATCTTTCAGCAGAGCTTACACTGTATAGCATTAACACCAATGATCTCCAGAATGATCACCTCTTTCTTTTCAGTCTATTTCAAATGCATTAATTTTCTTCCAGGCTTTTTTCATTATTTACACCAAAGCCAGCATGATGAGAAACTAAATGAACTTTCTCGGTGCTTGGTTTCAATGCTTTTTAAATTCATTAATACATGTTCTGTGAACAAAAGGGCTCATGGAGAACAATTTAAACAAAGGTGAAGAAAAATCATGCTTTACACAGTTGCCTAGAGCACACTTTTGATGAAATATTACTTAATCCAAAGTAGCCACTCGTCAGCTTTGAAGAAAGGAAATAAAGTTACTCCAAAGTTGCCATCTTCCCCTTTTACATATGATGGCTTCATATGTTGTCAGTTTTTAGAAGCAGGGTGCAAACTTAACACTGCCCAGATTTCTACTTTTTATATTCAATGTTCTGTCATCCTCCCCTTAATCTAGGCTGATGATTCACTCTAGGGCTGAGAACATGATGATTGTCAAGATGTTATCTTTCAGAAGAAATTTTATTTGTCCTCCCTTGTAGGCTCAAGATTCCATGGGTTCCCACAATCTATGGACTCACTTTCAAGGATTCTTCATCTCATGTTCTCAATATTTATTGTTTGTTTATCTATTTTTAGTATTTCTTTTTTATTTGCACAGTTTGTTGACTTTTGCATACTGGTCGTCTGCCCTATTGGATGCAGTCTCTCATTGATTCTGTTGTGGTTATTGAGTATGCCTGCAAAAGAATGAATTTTAGGGCTGTGTAAGGTGACATGTACTGTAGGTACTTCCACAATAAATTTACTTCGAACATTGAAGAGGTCCCACTTCAATAAGTACACAGCTTTGCCTACACCTGGACACATCTTGTTCATGGTGTTCTTAAATTGGTTACTATGTTCCCTGCATTGCAACAGTCATTACATTTCAATGGTTGCCAAGTGTTGAGATACAATGAAATTGTGAAAGATTCTTTCTAAATAAAGATTGGTCTCCTTGACAGTATAATTCACATCCCTCACTGTTACTACAACATTATCTCAAACTGCTTTCACCAGCAATGTCGGCTTCACTATATAACACTATATTTTTGGCAAAAGGAATTCCATACTATTTCCCATCATACTAGTTACTGTATTTTATTGCCATTCTGTACTTTTTGACCAATGATGCCTATGAGGCACAAAAACACTAGCCACAATTATGGATATATTCACGTGACAGTTAAGAACAATGGACATTTACAAAATGGAGAAGATAACAGCATCTGTTAATCATAAGTTGGAACAATTTGATTCATACTGGGAAAAATGGTTTAACTACATTATTCTCACAAGTCAATGAGTAAGTTGTAAAAAAAGATCACTCCCGACTTTATACATAGTTTTCTTATTTTAATTGTTCTTTCTCTCCTCTCCTTTCTCTCCTCAGATTGTAGCGATGTGCTACACACAGCGCTGAAATAACGACACACAGTCGGTAAATCGTTTCAAGACTAGTTAATTCAAACTTCCTGGTGCTGGTATTTAAATCCCTAGCGCCCGCCCTCTCCGGGCAGAAATTACATCAAAGGTGCATTATCAAAGTCTCTCCCCACGTGCTGGCTATTTGTGAGCCGGTTCGCCTGCACAGAAAGTGGGTCGCCACATAACTCCCCCCCCCCCCCAGAACTGGCGATACACCCCCCCCCCCCCCAATGTCCTCAGTCTGGGTCGGACTCTGTTTGAGAGGTCTGTCTCTGCGCCACGATGCCAGAGCCTCGACCGGCTGCGCCAATTCCACGTGGGCTGGTTTGAGTCGGTCCACCATGAAAACCTCCTCTTTCCCCCCAATGTCCAGAATGTACGTGGACCAGTTGTTGTTGATCACCCTGAATGGTTCCTCGTACGGCTGCTGTAGCGGTGCCCAGTGTCCGCCCCTTCGTACAAACACAAACTTACAGTTCTGCAGGTCTTTGGGTACATGGGTCGGGGTCTGTCTGTGCTGTGAAGTCGGTATGGGGGCCAGGTTGCTGAGCCTTTCGCGTAGTCTGTCCAGGACTGCTGCAGGTTCTTCCTCTTGCCCCCTTGGGGCTGGTATGAACTCTCCCGGGATGGCCAGGGGCGCGCCATACACCAACTCGGCCGATGAGGCGTGTAGATCCTCTTTGGGCGCTGTACGAATTCCAAGCAGACCCAGGGAAGCTTGTCCACCCAGTTGGACCTTTCCCAGGCCATGTGAGCCGACCTCAAGTGACAGTGGAAGCGTTCCACCAGTCCGTTTGACTGTGGGTGGTAGGCAGTTGTGTGGTGCAGCTGCGTTCCCAACAGGCTGGCCACAGCTGGCCACAGGCTGGAGGTGAACTGGGCGCCTCTGTCGGACGTAATGTGGGCCAGTACCCCGAAGCGTGCTACCCAGGTTGCGATCAGTGCTTGGGCGCAGGAATCAGCAGATGTGTCGGTGAGTGGGACTGCCTCTGGCCACCTCGTGAACCGGTCTACCACCGTTAGGAGGTACCGCGCTCCTCGGGACACTGGTAGGGGGCCCACGATATCCACATGAATGTGGTCGAACCTCTGGTGGGTGGGTTCAAACTGCTATGGTGGGGCATTAGTGTGCCGTTGTACCTTGGCTGTTTGGCACTGCGTGCACTTTCTGGCCCATTCACTGACCTGCTTGCGAAGTCCGTGCCACGCAAACTTGCTGGAGACCAGCCGGACGGTTGTCCTGATAGATGGATGTGCCAAACCATGTATGGAGTTGAAAATCCGCCGCCTCCAGGCTGCCGGGACGATGGGGCGGGGTTGGCCGGTAGCCACGTCGCACAGGAGGGTCCTCTCACCTGGGCCTAAGAGAAAGTCCTGCAGCTGCAAACCCGAGACTGCGGTCCTGTAGCTGAGCATCTCATCGTCTGCCTGCTGCGCCTCCGCCAGTGCTGCATAGTCCACGCCCAGGGACAGGGCCTGGACAGCTGGTCTGGAGGGTGCGTCTGCCACGACATTGACCTTTCCCGAGACATGCTGGATGTCTGTTGTGTACTCTGAGATGTAGGACAGATGTCGCTGCTGGCGAGCCGACCAGGGATCGGACACCTTCATGAACGCGAAGGTCAACGGGTTGTAGTCCGTGAACGCGGCAAACGGCCTGCCTTCTAAGAAGTACCTGAAATGCCGGATTGCCAAATACAGTGTCAACAGCTCCCGGTAGAAAGCACTGTACTTGAGTTCGGGAGATCATAGGTGCTTGCTGAAAAATGCCAGGGGTTACCAGCGACCCTCGATGAGTTGTTCCAGCACCCCACTGACTGCACTGAATGAAAGCGGCGGCGGACTCCTCGTCCCAGGTAATGTCCTTGCCCTTACCCGACATCAGGGCAAACAGGGGGCGCATGATTCGGGCAGCTGAAGGGAGGAAGCGGTGGTAGAAATTCACCATACCCATGAATTCCTGAAGGCCTTTGATTGTGTTGGGTCGAGGGAAATGGCGGACCCCTTAGCAGGCAGAGGGGTTGCCCCATCTTTAGTAATCCTGTGGCCCAGGAAGTCAATGGTATCGAGTCCGAACTGGCATTTGGCGGGGTTGATTGTAAAACCGTACTCACTCAGTCGGGCGCAGAGTTGATGGAGGTGGGACAGATGCTCCTGACGACTGCTGGGCTATGAGGATGTCATCCAAATAGATGAACGCGAAGTCCAGGTCCCGTCCCACCGCATCCATTAACCGCTGGAACGTCTGTGCGGCATCCTTTAGGCCGAACGGCATGCGGAGGAACTCGAAAAGGCTGAAAGGGGTGATGAGTGCCGTTTTGGGGAAGTCGTCCGGATGCATCGGGATTTGATGGTACCCTCGGACGAGGTCTACCTTGGAGAAGATCTGTGCGCCGTGCAGGTTTGCTGCAAGGTCCTGAATGTGCGGTACAGGGTAGTGGTCCGGTGTGGGAGCCTCGTTCAGCCTGCGGTAGTCGACGCACGGTCTCCGGCCTCCTGTCGCTTTGGGCACCATGTGCAGGGGGGAGGCCCATGGGCTCTCGGACCGCCATATGATCCCCAATTCTTCCATCTGCTTGAACTCCTCCTTCGCCAGTCGGAGCTTGTCCGGGGGAAGCCTTTGTGCGCGGGCGTGGAGGGGTGGTCCCTGGGTCGGAATGTGATGCTGTACCCCGTGTCTGGGCATGGCTGCCGTGAACTGCGGTGTCAGAATCGATGGGAAGCCCGCCAGGAGTCTGGTGAATTTGTTGTCTGACAGCGTGATGGAGTCCTGTTGTGGTGCCGGCAACTTGGCTTCACCCAGAGAGAACGTCTGGAAAGTCTAGGCATGTACCAGTCTTTTCCCTTGCAAGTCGACCAGCAGGCTGTGAGCTCACAAGAAGTCCGCCCCCAGGAGTGGTTGGGCCACCGCGGCCAGTGTGAAGTCCCATGTGAACCGGCTGGAGCCGAACTGCAGCTGCACTGTGCGGGTGCCATAGGTCCGTATCGTGCTGCTGTTTGCGGCCCTCAGGGTGGGTCCTGGCTTCCTGTTGCGGGTGTCGTACCCCATCGGGGGCAAGACGCTGATCTCCGCTCCGGTGTCGACCAGGAAGCAGCGTCCCGACTGTTTGTCCCAGACGTACAAGAGGCTGTCCTGGTGGCCAGCCGCCATAGTCATCGGCGGCAGCTGGCCCTGGCAGGGCGGGTGACAACGCTGGGCTTCTGTGCCCCACCGCTGGTGGTAGAAACACCACTGTTCACTAGCCTCCTCACTCCTGCCTCTGTGATGTGTGTGCCCCCCTGCTGGGCCTGGTCTGGTCTGCTGTTGGGCGCTTGGCTTGGTAATCTGACCAACAGACACCACGCTCTCCCTCTTGGCTTTCCACAGCACATCTGCCCGGGCTGCCACTTTCCGGGAGTCGCTGAAAACTGCGTTGGCCAGCAGCAGATGTATGTCCTCGGGCAGTTGCTCCAGGAACGCTTGCTCGAAGATGAGGCAGGGCTTGTGTCCGTCAGCCAGGGACAGCATCTCGTTCATCAATGCTGATGGCAGTCTGCCTCCCAAACCATCCAGGTGAAGGAGGCGGGCACCCCGCTCACGCCGTGAGAGGCCAAAGGTCCCAATGAGAAGCGCCTTGAATGCTTCATATTTGCGGTCTTCCGGGGGCGACTGTATGAAATCCGCTACCTGGGCGGCCGTCCCCTGGTCAAGGGCGCTCACCATGTGATAGTAACGCATGAAATCAGAGGATATCTGCCGAATCTGGAACTGGATTTCTGCTTGGCTAAACCACACGCGTGGTCGCAGCGTCCAGAAAGTCAGCAGTTTTAGCGAAACTGCGTGTACAGATGAAGAGTCGGTTATCTTTGGTCCAAATCCCATTTGGGCTGTTGGGGTCACCAGTGTAGCGATGTGCTACACACAGCGCTGAAATAACGACACGCAGTGGGTAAATCGTTTCGAGACTAGTTTATTCAAACTTCCTGGTGCTGGTATTTAAATCCCTAGTGCCCACCCTCTCCGGGTGGAAATGACATCAAGTCTCTCCCCACGCACTGGCTATTTGTGAGCCAGTTCGCCTGCACAGAAAGTGGGTCGCCACAAGATAATTATTTTGTGGAGATTTGTGACAAATATGATTATATGATAGTAAGGTCGCTTTCGGTGTGTGCTGCATCTGCGAGGCTGGTTTTGACAGAGCTTCCATTGTGTGCTGCGTCTGCGAGGCTGAGTCGGGCGGCGCCTTGGATGTCCATAGCGGGGGTACTCCCTTCTGCCGCCGGCGTGGGATGGCGAGTCTGTCGGGACCCTGAGGACTTGTGGAAACTGTGGTGATTTCTTTTGAACTTACAGTCCTTTAACATCTTGGACTATTTTTACTGTGCCCATAGTCTGTTTTTTATCAATTATACTATTGTTTGCACTGTTGTAACTATATGTTGTAACAATGTGGCTTTGTGCAGGTCTTGTAGCTTTAGTTTTTGATCTTGTTTTTGTCTGGTGGGATTGGAACTCCTTTCCAGGGAACGCACTAAGACAGTAGCACGATATTAATACGCAGGAGCCTCTCCGGACTCTGGATTGGGGATTGCCAAACGTTACTTGGATTTTCTGGTGTAGTCTGTTTTGTCATATGCTTTTGTGATATCATTCTGGGGGAATGTTGTCTCATTTTTAAACTGCATTGCATTTGTGGTTTCTAAATGACAATAAACTGAATCTGAATCTGAATATGTACAGTATCTGAAATACATCTTATGGAAATGTTTGTTTGATGATAAACTTCAATAAAAAATAAATTACAAAAAAAAGAACAATGATCTCGAGAAGGCAGGAAATACAGAGAACCTTTAAGTGTGGGTAGTAAAGATTGTGTATTGTTTATTTGTAGAGTACAGACAATGTTTGAGAAATACAATTCCTCACTCAGGCACTGCAGTACTGTCACTGGCCAATGGCTTTAACAGGCCAGTTATAAAGACAAGTTAATTACATTGGAATGATTTCATTTCCACTATAAATTACATTGTACCTAACTGCTACTTTTAAAACCTCAAAAGACAAATTATGGCACTGAAATCAGGTGACAATAGTAACAGATTCTTGTCTTCTCGAATGTGGGCATAAATGATTATGCTTTTATTTGAGTAAATGGTGCTCTGTCAATACAAATTGAATTTAATTGAAAGCCAAACTGCAAAAATTGACATTTCCTCCTCTAGCTCAGTGGCAAAGAAAAAAATTGACTCAGTTCCAAGTTTCCCTTTCTCTATTTCAAACAAAGCAAAAATCAGAATGTATCAGAACCCAAATCTAGCAAGATTTGAATGTTAGTTAATTTCCCCCATTTTCTATTCCCAGTGTATCTACACAAAACAAACTCTATTAATGTAATTGTGACTCACTGAGAAACACATGATAAGAAAGAACTCATGAGTAAAGGAAGCAAACCGTAATTAAGAAAGGATCTGATTACTTCTTACTGGATTGCTGGCATAGTTTGTGTATCTACATCATTCTCTTGACTCATGTTGTTAATCTGGTTTCTGTTGTGGTGCTAATGGAGAGCTCCATCCCCGGAACAAATCTGTCAAAGTCACGTTCCTGATCAATGAAATGACTGCCTCCACAGAGCATGGATACATGATCTTGCCATTGCAGTCCTGATCATCTGCTTTCAACTGCTCCAGCAGCCTCCGGGGAAAGGCAACAGCCAGCATAGAAGAAAAAGGTGCCAGGACTGGTTTGCACTTTCAGCTGGCTTGGTTGGTGAAGCTATTGGCCAAGGATACTGTAATTTTCACACATCGACTAACTTACTATTATGCATTTTACAACACAGAAGGAAGCTATTTGGACTCTCAGATCTATGCCAATCCCCAGCAGACCAATTCCATTGGTACTATTGCTCCTCTTAGTTCCCTGCAACTGTGCAAGCTGTTTTGTTTTCCTCTCACATGCCCACCAACTCCTCTTTCATTTTTTGCCACTTGGCTACATGAGGGGTAACTTAAGTAGCCAATTAAGCTATCAGGAAGTGGAGGGAAACAAGAGCCCACATGGAGAATCACACACGCTCATGGAGAGAATGTACAAACTCCCCTTGAAAAGCTCCTGACTTCAGGATAAAACCCAACTGCTGCTGCTACGAGGCAGCTGCTTTAGCTGTGTGCCCATAGTCCAGGGGGTCCAAGGACCCCTTGTTTACTGGCAGTGGTTCATGGCATAAAAATAGTTGAGAACCTCTGCCGTAGACTACTTTGTGAGGTTTAATGGTGGGATCCTGCTTGATCCTACATCTCCATCCTACCCAATCCCATCTGATACCTCCATTACATTCAGCATCCCATGGCAAACCCACAGCTACACCGAAGGGATCATGGGATGGCCTGGAGTCCTCTTTCCCTCGAGTTTCTGAAATAAGTCACAAGTGACTAGAAAACAATTGCCTACAAAAAAACACTAATAGCAGCCCCTGAATTAAAATCAGAAATTGTTGGATGTACTTACTGGTACTCAATACCTCAGTGACCTCAGATAACTATCCTTTATTAAAGAATCAGAATCAGGTTTAATATCACTGACATATGTAGTGAAATTTGTTAACTTTGCAACAGCAGTGCAATTGAATACATGATAAATATAGAAACAAGCAAATTACGGTAATTACTATATACTTGTATATTAAATAGTTATGTTAAAATAAATCATGCAAAAAAAAACAGAAATAAATGTTAAAAAATAGTGAGGTAGTGTTCGTGGGTTCAGTGTCCATTTCGAAGTCAGATGGCAGAGGGGAAGAAGCTGTTCCTGAACCACTGAATGTGTGCCTTCAGGATTCTGTACCTCCTTCCTGATGGTAACAATGAGAAGAGGACATGTCCTGGGGCGATGGGGGTCCTCAATGATGGATGCTGCCTTTCCGAGGCACCACTCCTTGAAGATGTCTTGGATACTATGGAGGCTAGTACTCCTGATGGAACTTTGAGGTTTACTTTGATCCTGCGCAGTAGACCCCCATACTAGATGTTGATGCAGCCAATCAGAATGCCCTGCATTTGTAAAGCAGAAAAATACTTCAGATGAACCATCATGAAGAAGCACCAATATGAATAAGAGGTAGAATATTGCACATTATTTTCCTCTCTTTTTCCTGTGCCTGGGAATATTTTGGAGCAAATAATTGTCTGACATCAACAAACTAGATTGAGAATATGACAAGGCTACCCAATTATAGGGGCCAGAACAGAACTTACAACTACTAAGGCTGAAGCAGGAGTTTCCCCACCTGCCTCAGTAAAACACGAACATTAGTTCTTGTCCTGGATCTTGGCCAACTTTAGATATAGGTATTAGGAAAACCTGAGCAAAATCTAAGGCGGCACAATGTACAGATAAAACTTGCTTTACACATGGGCCGTCTGGTAGCATAGTGGTTAGTGCAACACTATTATAACTCAAGGCCAGAGTTCGGAGTTCAATACCAGTGTCATTCTGTAAGGGGTGTGTATGTCTTCCTTGTGAAGTGGGTGGGTTTTCCCCAGGAGCCTTGGTTTCCTCCAGTAGTTCCGACCTACTTGGTAGGTTAATTGGTCATGGTAAATTATCCCCTGATCAGATTAGTGTTAATCAGATCTGTCAGTGGAGTTGCTTGGGCAACATGGTTCAAAGGGCCAGAAGAGTCCACCCCACACTGTATCATTAAATTAATGAATATACAAATCGGAATCAGAATTATTACCACTGAATTATACGTGTAAAATTTGTTGTTTTTGTAACAATAAAATTACAAACGTAAAAAGGTGCATGAGAAAGGAGTAACAGAAGGAATGCTCATGAATCATTAAGAAATCGGATGGCTGAGGGAAGAAGCTGGTTCTAAATTGCTGAACGTGGGTCTTCAGGATCCTCCTCTTTAGCGTAGGGCAGAATTGGTTTCTCACAGAGAAGCTAAAATTTAAGTAAAAGAGAGTAAGGTAAGCTAAACCTCTATAAATCCCTGCTATGGAGAAAATGTTTCCAGAGGAGGCAGATTTGTAATGAAAGCAAGAAATGCTGGAGATACTCAACAGGTTGCTGCTCACAGCACCAATCTCCCAAGTTCAATCCTGACCTCAGATTTTTTTGCATAAACTTCTGACATTCTCCCTATGGGTTTCAGTGTGTTCTGGCTTTATTTCACATCCCAATGATGCACTAGTTGTTAGCTTAATTGTGTATTGTGTTGGAAATAAATTCCACAGAAGCTTTCAAAAAACAAATGTGAAAGAAGAGGGCCTTGAAATTTCTCAGAGATCTCTTTTCATTTGACAATAGACTGAGGAATGATCTAATAGATAGGTTCAAATTACTTATGTAATTTCAGCACTGAAGATGGGTCCTTTGACTATTATAGTCCATATCCCACTAATATCAGATAATCATTATGGAATCAAATCTGATATAATGTATTCTTTATCTAAAGGTTGGTGAGAACATGAAACTTGCTGACATCGGGAGTGGCAGAAGAAATTTGCCTGAAGTAAGTAAAAATAATATAAATTTAAAGGGAGATTAGACAAGCATGTAAGGGAGAAGGGAATAGAGGGTTAGGATGATACATTTAGAGTCACAGAGTCTTAGAAAAGTACAGCATAGAAACAAGCCCTCCATGCCAAGCAATTTAAACAGCCTACTCCTATCAACCTACACCAGGACCATAGCCCTCCATACCCCTGCGATCCATGCACCTCTCCAAACTTCTCTTAAATGTTGAAATCAAGCTTCCTCGCACCACTTGAGCTCGCAGCTCGTTCCACACTCTCATGACGCTCTGAGCAAAGGAATGTCCTCTCAAGTTCCTCTTAAACTTTTCTCCTTTCACCCTTAACACATGACCTCTAGTTGTAGCCCCACCTAACCTCAGTTGGAAAAGCCTGCTTGTATTTACATGAGAGAAAGATAAGAGGAGGCTTGATAAGGCATAAGCAGACCTAAGCAGCAGCAAGAACTAGTTGCATACTATGACAATGCAATGCTGGCATGGTGAGTTGAATGGTCTCCTTTCATGTTAATGATTCAATGATGTTAAAAACTGCCAACTGGTTATTTTATGTAGCTTAAAATTTACAGTGATTTTCATGTCAACAATGCTTTCCAAGTAAAGCAGTGAATGCATTTATTGATTTGTAATTTATTTTGTTGGAGATTTCAATACTCCTTAATATTCAGCTCCACTCTTCAGTGCCTAGTTTCTTTCACAGTTTTTTTTTTGCTGTATTCTATTCCGATTTATTCAGGGTGATGTACTTGATTGATCTCATCACTCTCTTACACATTTTTTTCTCTTTCTGCACTTCAAACTGTGCATCAGCTGCCTGGCAATGCATTTGAACATTTCAGGTAACAGATTCAAGCAGGCAAATGAGAAAGGAAGAGGGTGAAGGAAAAGGGCGGCTAGCAGACCCATTCTGAAGAAATTAAAACGACGTCTATACGAAATAAAACTCCCGGGGAATATTCATTCGAGAGAAAGGAACATATTCTGAGAGAACAGGTTATGAGAAAAAATGCATTAAGGGAAGGGGCTAAAGAATCACTGAAGTACACAAGACTAAATTGAAGGAGAAGTGAAAAGCAAGTATTATAGAGCACCAACAGTGAAAGCACTGCAGTCAAAGAAGATTCATAGAATATCTGCACTTTCTCCTGACTAAATATATACATTTCACCTCCATTGTCCAAACTTTTCACATTATAGAATGCAGAAGCAGACATATGCCATTCAGCAAATCATAAGCACAAAAGATTCTGCAGATGCTGGGAGTCCAAAGTAACATACACAATATGCTGGAGGAACTCAGCCGGTCAGGAAGAATCTATGGAGAGGACTAAACTGTTGATGTTTCAGGCCATGACCCTCCATTAGCCTCTGACCTGCTGAGGGGTGGGTGGGTGGGTGTGTGTGTGTGTGTGTTACACCAGGTCATTCAGCCTTTTATTTCTGCTAGCTGATCAATACAATCTTTGGATGATCCATTATTTCAATAAATTCTAGCAACATATCCACCCCCTTCTTAAAAACAACAGTGAACTGGCCTCAGTATAAGTGAGATGCACAAGCATACCACCCTCAGAGTGAAGTAATTTCTCCTGATTTCAGTCCTAAATCTTTGAATCTATACTCTAATTCTCTTCTAAGGTCAATGTTTTAGTTGCCTTCTTATTTACTTTACATCCACTTTGTGGTGAACTACACATACCTGTCTGGACA
This sequence comes from Hypanus sabinus, assembly GCF_030144855.1. Classification (NCBI taxonomy): domain Eukaryota; kingdom Metazoa; phylum Chordata; class Chondrichthyes; order Myliobatiformes; family Dasyatidae; genus Hypanus; species Hypanus sabinus. The sequence goes on along the minus strand of NC_082713.1, from coordinate 68,323,880 downwards.
CACCCCCTGCTGACTGCTCCTGTGGCTCCTCCCACAGACCCCGGTATAAAAGCCGATATCTCGCCTTCACGTCTCAGAGAGAGTTATTGATGGTGCATCAATTTTATTGACTGGAAGAAAGAACAAGCAGTGGTTGACCACCATTCTACATCCTGGAGACTGAGAGGCTGGGCTCAGGCCTTAATCGCCTTTATACCGGGGTCTGTGGGAGGAGCCACAGGAGCAGTCAGCAGGGGGTGTGTCCAGACAGGTATATGTAGTTCACCACATTCACCCCCCCCCCCTTTGTTTTAAAAGAGAGTCCCCATGTGACGAAGTTTCTTACAAATATATTTACAGGTTAAGTCTATCAGGTGGTCAAATCTGTCGCTGCGATCTATGTAGCACTGGCTGTGATTGCACAGGTGCCAGTGGTGATTGCACCAGACTCCCTTGAGGACATCAGGACGATGACCAGGGACTGCCAAGTCTGCGCTGAGTGCAAACCGCACTTCTACCGTCCTGAAAAGGCACAACTTATCAAGGCCACCCGCCCCTTTGAGCAACTGAGTGTTGACTTTAAGGGCCCCCTTCCCTCCACCGACTGCAATGTCTACTTTCTCAATATTATCGACGAGTACTCGCGGTTCCCCTTTGCCATCCCCTGCCCCGACACCACTACCACGTCTGTCATAAAAGCCCTGCGCCAGCTCTTCACTCTGGTCGGATACCCCTGCTATATCCACAGTGATAGGGGGTCCTCCTTTATGAGTGACGAGCTGCGCCAGTACCTGCTGGCTAGGGGCATTGGTACTAGTCGCACCACGAGTTATAATCCCCGGGGAAATGGACAGGTGGAGAGGGAGAATGCTATAGTGTGGAAGGCCACACTTTTGTCAAAAAGGTTGCCGGTCTCTCGATGGCAGGAGGTCCTCCCCGAGGCACTCCACTCTATCCACTCCCTGTTATGCACGTCCACCAATCCCACACCTCATGAACGCCTATTCTCTTTTCCCAGGAAGTCTGCCACTGGGACCATCCTACCAGTTTGGCTGACGTCCCCAGGGCCAGTGCTGCTCCGGAAACATGTGAGGAGCAATAAATACTCCCCGCTGGTCGAGAGGGTTCACCTTCTAAATGCGAACCCCCAGTATGCCTACGTGGTCTTACCTGATAGGCGGGAGGACACGGTCTCCGTCCGCAACCTAGCACCCACAGGAGCAGCAGACCACTACCCCGAACACTCCACGGTAACTATGAACCCTGTACCCGAGGTGGCACTGCGCACACCAGGCCCTACACAGACTCCTCACGACACTCCTATACCAGACGTCTCGCACATGCATGAGGGATCACTGACGCCTAGTGGGCTGACACCTCCAGTCAGGCTGGAACCAGCACAACCACCGTCTCCGGTGCAATCACCACCGGCACCTGTGCAATCACAGCCGGTGCTACGTAGATCGCAGCGAGAATTTGACCACCTGATAGACTTAACCTGTAAATATACTTGTAAGAAACTTCGTCACATGGGGACTCTCTTTTAAAACAAAGGGGGGGTGAATGTGGTGAACTACATATACCTGTCTGGACACGTCCCCTGCTGACTGCTCCTGTGGCTCCGCCCACAGACCCCGGTATAAAGGCGATTGAGGCCTGAGCCCTGCCCTCAGTCTCCAGGATGTAGTATGGTGGTCAACCACTGCTTGTTCTTTCTTCCAGTCAATGAAAGCCGATATCTTGCCTTCACATCTCAGAGAGAGTTATTGATGGTGCATCACACTTTTAAATCTGATCTCTTTTCAGGTCAACATTTTCCATTCAACACAATGTAAACGATATGTCTTTTTTTAACAAAGGTTTACTTCCTACTTATCTGTGACCATGAGACTGTTCACTCAATTGCTCTAAAGCTTTGAGGACTCTTTATATCCTCCACACAGTTTACATTCTCACCCACCCAGAGCAATGTTCTCACCAAACTGCAAATTGTTACATTCAAAGGTTCAAAGTACATTTATTATCAAACAATGTAAGTTATATAACCTTGGGATTTGTTTAGCTACAGGCAGCTACAAAGCAAGAAACCTGAAGAGCCCATTGGAAAAAAGAGATCATAACCATTGTGCTGAGAAAGAGGGAAACACAGACACAGACACACACACACACACACACACACACACACACACACACACACACACACACGCACACGCACACGCACACACACACACACCAGCAATCCGAACCAGATTGAGTCCTTAGATCTAGTAGGCCCAAGCCTGAATCTCAGTTCATCGTATTAGTGGGGTAAAAATGTCACAAAACTCACAGAGACAAAAGCCGCCGGAAAAGTTCACAGCCCTGGCGGTGCAGAAAGAGGAAAGGACATCACCGAAAAGCGAGTGAAATCAGCCCAACACTCAAGCTTTCTGATATTGAATTAATCAACATATCTAATTATACCTGATTGTAGTTGCCGTTTACCTCCTTGTAAAAGCTGCATTTGTTTCTACGTTCTATTTCCTTTTAGCTGATTTTTTGGTAAGAGCTCTATTTATTAAGTTTACATTTAACAAGAATGGAAGACATTATGCAATGAAACATTCCAGGCTTCAGCATTTAATCAACAAAACTGGACTAGCTGAAGATTAATTTGGCTTGCTACACATGAGGGGCAAAATCTACCACCCATCCTGCTTGCTAGGAAGTATAGAAAGAACTTTTAAATAATGATAAAACAGCAAGTAAGAATTATGTACAAAAGGAACTGTGAAAAAAATTATAAAATCAATAGAATAAGCTTTTCCAATGTATTGGAGCAAATTGAAAGCAATACTGCCATTTCAAATGTAGAATAATAACTCTGCACAATCCCACAGTGGCTAGCGCAACACTATTGGAGTACCAGAGACAAAGGGTGCAATTCTGCCCTGTCTGTAAGGAGTTTGTACATTCTCCCCACGACCCTGTGGGTTTTTATTTATCTATTTATTTATTGAGATACAGTGTAGAAGAGGCTCCGAGCTGTGCTTCCCCACAATCCACTGATTAAACCTGAGCCTATTCATGGGACAACTTACAATGACCAATTAACCTACCAACCAGTATTTCTTTAGGCTACAGGGGGAAACCCGAGCACCCAGAGGAAACCCACGTGGTCGCAGGGCGAAGGTAGAAACTGGTCCATTTGCTCCAGTCTCCTCCCACTTCCAGAGATGTACAGGTTAGTGGGTTATTTGGTCAGATTGTTCTAATTGGACAGGGTGGGGTCACTGGGCCAGAAGAGCCCATTACCGCACTGTACCGCTAAATAAAATAAAAATAATATTGAAAATGGAGACAAAAAGCAGCAAATGTTAAATAATTATTGGCATCTAATTAGTACAGATAAAGAGAACATCCTCAACATTTCAAGGAAATATTATTGAATCAAGGACAGTTCTTCCTCAACATTGATGGAAAATATTCATAGTGAAGAATATAATGACTCAGGGCCAGATGGTTACTCTGAAAGAGTGAAAAGGAAACATGAGTATTACATGCGGCTCACTCTAATCTTATCAAGTCACCATTGGAAAACCTCATGCCTTTGCTATTTAAGAAAGGTTAACAAAAAAAGGGATATTATAATTAATTAGTCTAACATATGTTCTGAAGCAAATGCTAGAGTCCATAATTAATGATTGAAGCTCTTTTCTCTGTTTTAATTTTTAAATATTTACAGTTTATTGGAGAGATCCAGGAAATCACTAACAAACTTGATTTTTATTTATTTAGTGATACAGCATGCAATAGGCCCTACAAGTAATGTCACCCCAGTGACCCCTACAACTGATTTTACCCTAACCTAAAACTCAGGACAATTTATAGTGACTTACCCGGTACAGTGCATCTTGGGAATGAGAAGGAAAACCCAAGCATTTCACGAGGAAGACATACAGAGACCCTTACAGAATGCCACCGGAATTGAACTCCAAATTCCAGAACAGCCCCGGTTGTAATGGCATCGCACTAACCGCTAGACTACATGGCACCCAATGAAAAATGTTTTGAACTGTGACTAATCTCTTAAATGTAGAATATCTATAGATAATACTGGATTTGATAAAATCATTTAATAAAGTCAGTCATAGGAAACTGTTAACTGAGATTGAATTTTATCAAATGGATTGCATTACTAATCTGGCTAAGAAATTAGCCGGCAGGAGATAGCCAACGGGGAAAACATCCAAGTCTATTGATCTACGAACATGAGAAAATCTGCAGTGCTGGAAATCCAAGCAACACACAAAATGCTGAAGAAACTCAGCAGGCCAGGCAGCATCCATGGAAAAGAGTACAGTGATGTTCCAGATCGAGATCCTTCACCAGGACTGGAAAAAAATATGAGAAGTCAAAGCAAGAAGGAGGTAAAGAGGTGGGAGGGGAGGAAGAAGTTAGGTGATAGGAGAAACCGGGGGAGGGGGGGGAAGGGAGGTATGAAGTAAAGAGCTGGGAAATTGATTGGTGAAAGAGGTGAAAGGCTGGAAAAGGGGAATCTGACAGGAGAGGGTAGAAAACCATGGAAGAAAAGGAAGGGGATGAGCACCAGAGGGAGGTGAAGGTGAAAGTGGAAAGCAGGAATGGGGGAATGGTGAAGGATGTGAGCAATTATTGGAAATTTGAGAAATTGATGTTCGTGTCATCAGTTTGGAGGCTATCCAGGCAGAATATAATGTGTTGCTCCTCCAACTTGAACATGGCCTCATCACGGAGGTAGAGGAGGCCATGGCCTGACTTGTCAGAATGGGAATGGGAAGTAGAATTTTCTGTAGATATATAGGTTAAGGCTGTGAAATCCTACACAGAGCAGAAAGGATCTGGAAAAATTCAAAATGTTTACCTACAACAATGATAGGATAGAAAGCCATGCAGTAAATTCTGTGAATGTCTTTAAACCAGGAGATAATATAAGTGTTGTAGATGGAAACATTAAATTACTGAGTGATATTGATAGATTAAGTGAATGGGAAATGCCCATTATGCTAGTAACCCTGTTTGCTGGAGACATTGTGGAAATCAAAATGCAAATCATTATCATATTTTTTGGGACTGCCCTGTTATCAAAGACTATTGGAGGGGGATACATAATGCCCTACAAGACATCTTTAAATGTGAAATCCCCTGAGAGAGTAAGACCATATATTTTGGATATATACCTCAAGAATGGTTGAAAAGAGATAAATATTTAATGAATATACTGTTGGTGGCTGGTAAAAATACTCTTACTAGGAAATGGTTATCACAGGAGAGCCCAATTTCAAATGCATGGATGGAAATTACAATGGACATTTACAAAATGGAGAAGATAACAGCATCTGTTAATCATAAGCTGGAACAATTTGATTCATACTGGGGAAAATGGTTTAACTACATAATGCCTCATAGGCCTGATTTCATTCTTACAAATCAATGAATATGTTGTAAAAAAAAAGATCACTCCCTACTTGTACATAGTTTTTTCCTTTTGCTTGTTTTTTTCTTTCCACTCTTTTCTTTAAGTGTATACCTCAGATAAATACTATGTGGAGATTTGTGACATATATGATAATATGATATATATGTACAATGTCTGAAATACATCTTATGGAAATGTTTGTTTGATGATGAACTCCAATAAAAAAAATGAGTAGACAGACCTACTTCCTCAATAGAGAAAAGCTAGAAATGGTAGAGTTAGATAAGCTTTGGTGGTCCATATAAGAATTAATCAAGCAATATGGATGGATTCAAGAATTTTTTTAAAATGAAATACTGTTGAATATAGATGGATAGAAATTATGCCATTCTACAGTATATAAAGCCTTTGTAAAACTAAATATGAGGTCCCGTGACCAATATCCCGCAAGGAAAAATTTAACATCACACCTTAGAAGGCTATATTGGAAGGAATGTAGCATAGATTGACCAGAGTGATAACTAGGTTTCCAAGGGTTAAATAATGAGGCAAAAATAGTATTCTTTTCTCCTGGTTATTTAGTTGAAGGTTTCAGGTGTAAAAATATAGTTAAACTTGTTAGAAATACAGGGATAAAAAGAAAATGTAATGCCAAATCATTGATAATAAAAATATTTGCACACAGATGATGATAAAAACTTGAAAATCTTTTCTTTAAAAGGCAGTTTATTACAGGTTAATAGCTAATTTTAAATTTGATGTTGATAAAGTTTATTAATAAGAGGTATAATGGGATATGGAGACAATCTGGAATGGAATCACATATGGTGAAGTATATTTCAAGAGATGCTGTTCTTGTTTCTTTTATGTTCTTATGATCATAGACCAGCGGAGATCTCCAGGGGACATATAGCCTACTCTTGGTCCTATGATTCACATATTAGAATGTGGAAAAATTAGCACTTGATTGGACTGAGGAAACTTGAACAGTTGAACCAATGCATTTAATAGTTATTGTTCATATCAAATTAGTAAGAGGATAAGGGGCAATAAACATAGAATTATTGCCATGTAATTAGCTACAAACAAAAGCAATTATAAGTGTTATTCCCAATTTATTTCCTACTTATTACACATTTACTTCCTATCTCTTTTGACTTAAGAAAGCTGTAGTAAATTTTTCCCTGTGGAATATGTGGAAGCATAGAATTGACAGTGAAAAATGGAACTTTCTTATGAATGTGATTGGTCCCAGCCCTTTTTAATTACCACTTGGATTTGTACTTACTCTTGACGATTTTTGTTCATTAGATCCTCTAAACAACTACTCAGGAGCTAAAACTAAATCTACATTTGCTTCTGTGCAATTTAAATCAAAATTTTTGTATTTGTGTCAAACAAAATGATCATTTTTCATTCCAAGAACATCACTTTAATACTTTGACAACATGATTTAAAAAAAATACAACTTCTATTTGTTCAAAATTGAAAAACATTCAGAACAAACCAGGGGTAGAGATTACATTATAAAGGGACTATGAGGATCTGCCAGTTAGTATCTGGACCTGGATTTCAAAAGGGAAGTTATATGTTGAGAATGGCCAATTATCTGAAGACTGCAGGGTTATTTGGATTTTTGGCAGACAGAAATGCCATGTGCTAGTTGAAGATCCTTTGGGGCATGGAAGGTCTGATATTTCCTGATATTAATATTTAGACAAATGTGGAACCATAAATAGAGGAATGATAATGTTATTGAAGCACACAAACTATGCCTTCACTAAGGTACCCAAGCTAGTCCATCAATAGACAATAGACAGTAGGTGCAGGAGTAGGCCATTTGGCCCTGCTAGCCAGCACCGCCATCATGGCTGATCATACACAATCAGTATCCCGTTCCTGCCCTCTCCCCATATCCCTTGACTCCGTTATCTATAAGAGCTCTATTTAACTCTCTCTTGAATGCATCCAGAGACTTGGCCTCCACTGCCTTCTGGGGCAGAGCAATCCACAGTTCAGTCACTCAATGCCAATCCCTAATATTCCACCCTCATGCACATAACTCTACACCATCAAACTGCCACATAACCTCCAGTGCAACACAAAAAGTATGATTTAAAATAATACCTAGGCTGACTTACAAGCATATATTCTGGCAAGTCTCTGACCCACCTCACTGATGAAAACTGCACTTGAATACATAGCATCAACTAACAGCATACTGACTATCAGCCCTGTCTGGGAACTTATCCAACTTACACTGAATCTGCACCAACTTTTCTTGTGAAAGGAAAGCTTCTCTTACCATTATTCTGTTTATATGCACATCTCCATGCCTTTCGCCCTGCTTCTGATTCAAGCAATTTGTTTGTGAATCTAGACCCTTCAACACAAAATTGCCTGGCATAACAGCTTCTTACCGTTACTCTCATTCTATGACCTCCATTCCCATATTCACGCTTGCACCACTTTCAGATTCTTGACGATACTGCCAGAATCATTCTCCTACTTCATTCATTCCAAGTATTCTTATTCCCAGTGTTTTGCGCTTACTCCTGGATTCATGCCATTTGTCTCAAATGCCTCCACCCACTCCCAGATACCTGAACCCACTTCTACAATCTGCAACCATGCAAATACTCAGATCAACACCCAGGCTCCACTCTATTTTCAAGACTCTAGCCAGTACTTCTCATCTGCTGGTCTCACCTCCATTCTCCTGTGCCCTTCTCCAGCTCTGACTCAGACAACAGTAACCACTCCCAGATCCCTGTAAACAAATCCCCAATAAAATTTTGCTCCTAATGCCGGATTCCTGTATCAAATCCCTGACTTCTGCTCTGTGCCATTGATCCCTGCACTTACTCTCAGCCATTAGTCTTTACTCCCATTCCCAGACACTACAATTGTGCTGGAAGCTTGGCAACTGTTGCAGGCTGCCCAGCTCAATCCTCACTGATTTGATTTGACACAAATGACACATTTGACTGGGTGTTTCAACATTCCTGTGAAAAGTAAAGCTAATCTCTATCTTTAGATATTCATCCTTATTTTCAGAATTATGGTCTTACTCCCAAATTCCTTTTCCCATTTGAACTCAGACAACAGTAACCAAACCCTCAACAAAATTCTGCACCTAATCCCAGATTCCTGTATCAAATCCCAGACTCATGCTCCATGCCTTTTAACATTCCAGGCTCCTGCACAATGCTCAGGCACCTATAATTATTGTCAGATCCAACACCCATTCCTCACAAACTCTTGTTCATACTCTCAGACACATTATCTCACTCCTAGACTCCTTCACCCATTCCCAATCTCCTTCCTCCATTCCATCCCTTCTATTAACCTACTACTGCCCTTACACCCAAAACTCTGTGCTCACATCTTGAGACAGATCTCACTTCCAAACCTTTGCTCCCATTCCCAGACTCCCACAACTTCCCCCAGGCTCCTGTACCCACTCTCAATCTCTACCACTCCCAGTCTACTCAATTCTGTTGTCCACCCAGACTCCCACTCCAACACCTCAGCTCTTACTCCTAGACACTTTCAACCACTCCCAGGCTTTTCAGATCCTGACACCTGAACTTTGCTACCTTTCCAATGTGCTTACATTCGCCCATGACTTCTGTTCCCTCTCTAGACTCCTGCGCCCTTTCCTGGTCTCTCATTCATTCCCAGACTTTTGCATCCACACTCCTAGTATCCTAAACTTAATCTGAATCTCTGTACCTCTGTCTGGGATGTCTTTACTCCATTCTTAAGCCAGCTTCCAGGTTTCTGCCTGATTCCAAACCCCTGACTTGAGTCCAGACTGCACAGAATCGAGACAGTTAGATAAATGGGAGCACTGAGCAGGCTTACGCACTTACTGCATCAGTAAAATCCCACGCTTGCAAACCCTCCTGTCTCAGCTGCTTCTGTGATCCTTTCCCACACACTGCTATTGTTCATTTCCAACTTCAGAACTTTTCAGGTTACAAACAGTTCTGAGAAATAGAACATTGTTGAAATGCAGGAAGCCTGTTCATTTCAGTGTAGGGAGGTTAATGAAAACTCAGTTCCTTGTCATTATGTTCCATAGGTTTCCCTGTCAATGGAGTATTAAAGACTGCCTTCTATTAAGCTTTTACACAATGCTATACTTTTCTTCCAATATTTGAGAAAGTCTGTGGGAAGTGACTAATATCTATTCTTCTTAAGAAGATCAGTAGAATATTTCAAGGTGAGATAAGGGAAATTATCTCTGAGTACTGAAATTTTAGAATTAGAGAATCATAGAGTTATACAGCCCTTCAGAAGCAGGCCCTTCAGCCCAGCTCATCCCTGCCAAGATATGGATACAAACAAGTCCCATTTGGTTCGTTTAGGGCCATATCCCTCTAAAACTTTTCTATCCAGGTACTGGTCCAAGTATGTTTTAAACATTATAGTTATATCTGCCTTTACAGCGTCCTCTGGCAGCTCATTCAATATACCAACCAGCCTCTGTGTGAAAAAGTTTCCCCGGCCTTTAGTTTCAACTCAGCTTCCCCAGAAAAAAGATTCTGGCCATCCACCTCCAGGGAAAAATGTCTCAGAATTTCCTTATATAGCAAGCTTTCCAGTCTCATGAATCTTTGAGACTGTAAGACCTAGAAGCAGAATTAGGCCACTTGGCCCCTCTAGTCTGTTCTTCCATTCCATCGTGGCTGATTTATTATCCCTCACAACCTCATTCTTTTGTCTTTTCTCTGTAACCTTGGGTGCCCTGGTTAATCAAGCACCTATCAACCTCCGACAGTTAACCCATTCATTTCTGGATCATTCTTGTGAACCTTCCAATGCCAGTATATCCCTTCTTAGATAAGGAACCCAAAACTGCTCACAATTTTCCAAGTGCAGTCTGACCAATGCCTTACAAAACCTCTGCAATACATCCTTGATTTTGTATTCTAGCCCACTCACAATGAACGTCAATCTCACATTTCCTTCCCTTCCAACCGACTCAACCTACAAATCAACCTTTAGGAAATCCTGCAGGAGGACTCCCAAGTCCTTTTACATCTCGGATTTTTGAGTTTTCTCTTCAATTCAAAAATAATTTATGTTTTCACTTCTTCTACCAAAGTGCATGATCGTACACTTCCCTATGTTACATTTCATCTGCCATTTCTTTGCCCATTCCCCCAATCTGTCCAAGTCCTTCTGCAGACATCCTGCTTCCACAACACTACCTGTGCTTATACTTATCTGCATATTGTCTGCAAACGTAGCCACAAAGCCATCAATTTCTTCCTCCAGATCATTGACATACAGCATGAAAGGAAGTGGTCCATCCACTCCATAATGTACTGATTAGGCACAGGAGTACATTCAACCAGAGACTCATTCCACCGAGATGTAACACTGAGCATCATAGGAAGTCATTCCTGCCCGTCGCCATCAAACTTTACAACCCCTCCCTCAGAGTGTCAGACACCCTGAGCCAATAAGCTAGTCCTTGACTTATTTCCACTTGGCACGATTAACTTATTATTATTTAATTATTTATGGTTTTATATTGCTATATTTCTTCACTATTCTTGGTTGGTGTGACTGTAATGAAACCCAGTTTCCCTCGGGATCAATAAAGTATGTCTGTCTGTCTGTATGTACTTGTGGTACACCACCAGTCACCAGCAGCCAACCGGAAAAGGCCGACTTTATTCCCACCCTTTGCCACCTGCCAGGCCACCAATTTTTTAAATCTATTTTCATACCTTTCTTGTAATACTATGGGCTTTTATGTTGTTAAGCAGCCTCATGTGTGGCACATTGTCAAGGCCTTCTGAAAATCCTAATAAACAATATCCACTGAATTTCCTTTGTCTATCCTGCCTGTTATTTTGTTCAAGGAAATCCAACAGATTTTTCAGTCAAGATTTGCCCTTTAGGACTTTGGCCTATTTTATCAAGTGCCTCCAAGTACCCTGAAACTTGATCCTTAATAATAGACTCCAACATCTTTCCAACCACTGAAGTCAGGCTAGCTGGCCTCTAATTTCCTTTCTACTGCCTCTCTCCCTTCTTCAAGAGCAACGAGACATCTGCAACTTTTCCATCCTCAGGAACCATTCTAGAATCTAGTGATTCTTGAAAAATCACTTGTAATGCCCCCACAATCTCATCAGCTCCTACTTACAGAACACTGGGATGTAGTCCATTTGGTCTAGGTAACTTATCTGCCTTCAGACTTTTAATCTTCCCAAGTACCTCTCTTTAGTAATGGCAATGACACTCACATCTGCCCCCTGACACTCTCACATTTCCGTCATTCTGCTAGTGTCTTCCACTGTGAATATTGACGCAAACTGCGTTCACTATTTCTTTATGCCCCATTACTACTTCTCCAGCATCATTTTCCAGTGGTCTGATGTTCACTCTCATTTTTCCTTTATTCATATATCTGGAAAAATATTTTGTATCTTCTATATTATTGGCTAACTTACCTTCATATTTCATATTTTCTCTCTTTATGGCTTTTTAGTGGCCTTTGTTGGTTTTTCAAGAGCTTCTCAATCCTCTACCTTTCCATTAATTTTTGCTATGTTATATGTCCTCTCTTTTGCTTTTATGCTTTCTTTGACTTTCCTTGTCTCATCTTCACTTTAGAAGACTTCTTCCTCTTTGCGTCTTCTAGATTTCCCCCAGAAATACCAGCCATTGCTGTTCTGCTGTCATCCCTGCTAGTGACCCCTTCCAATCAACTTTGACCAGATGCTCTCTCATGCCTGTGTGATTTTCTTACACCATGGTAAAACTGATGCATCTGATTTTAGCTTCTCCATCTCAAAATGGAGGATGAATTCTATCATATTATGATCACTACCTCCTAATGTTTCCTTTACCTTAGGCTTCCTAATCAAATCTGAATTATTACATAACACCCAATGTGTATCCCAGGATGTTAAGCTCCCAACTATGACCTCATTTCAGCCATGACTAAGAAAATACCTACAACATTATACTTCCCAATCTCTAACTGCGCTACAAGATCATCTACCTTATTCTGTAGACAGCATGCATTTAAATACGTGTTTCCTTGGATGTTTGGATGTTAAGCTCGCAACTGCTTTCAGTCACGAATCACTGATGCGCACATCATATCTGCCAATCTCTAAATGTGCTAAAAGATCATCTACTTTATTCCATATACTGTGTGCAATCAAGTATAGAACTTTCAATCCTGTATTCATCACCTTTTCTGATTTTGGCCCCCTGTTACCCTTTCACTCACCTGACTGACTGCAATTTTGCCCTATCATCTGCTTGTCCTTCCTCGGAGCCTCACTATGCACAGCATCTACTTGCATACCTACTGTCGCATCATCAGCCCTATCCTCCTGCTGAATTAGTTTAAATCCTCCCTTGCTGTACTCTTTGTACTCTTGTCATCTGGAATGCACTACCTGAAAAACATGCCATAGCAGATTCAAACACGGTGTTAAAAGGGAAATTATGCACTTATTGGAAGGAAAATATTTGAAGTGCTATTGGGGGTAAGCTTGGCAGTAGGCCTAATTGTATATCTCTTTCAAAATTATTGTTCATAGCCTGCCATGGACTGCATCCCATCTATGCTTTCTGGTGATCTGGTCTGGAGCTGGTCCCTCGACAAAGTTTTAATCTGAACTTCAGGTCCTCTGATCATAAGTGACAAGTTCCCCACCCACAGAATTACTTTTACAGCTGGTTGCTCCACCCACTCCCCCTCACAATTTATCAGCTGTCAAAGTCGTTAAAGCAATTGAATGTTATTGAATGTGTTAAATATACTCAAAAGTCTGTTAAAAATTAAATGTTCAATTATATTTTTAAATTCCAAAAATGTGCTAGAAGCAATAAAATTAAAACACTTTAATTGACCAGTAAACACTAAATAATGGGTAAATATATTTAGATTAAGAATTAAATTAAAATTATTGTAATTTTAAAGTAAGTATATCCTCTTTACTTACAATGAAATAAATAATGGCAAATCTGTATTTTTCAGTCCCTGTGTTATACCTGGAAATCAGAAACGGAGCAAGAATTTCCTTCTTAATTGAATTTCTGTCAGTGGTGTCCTAGAGCCTATGATCCCCTGATCCTTGCTGTGTTTAATTACTTGTGCAATGATAATGACATGTGTGTGTGTGCTGCCCCTCCTGCGTTGACAGGAGGACAACAAATGGTAGCTAAAACGCTCTTATCTCCCCCATGGGCTCCCCAGCACAGCTGCCCCTCTTCAGCTCCTTGCCTCTACGCATACATGCACAAACACAGATGGTGCGGCATGCAGAGGACACAGATTTCTATCATATTCTCTCCTGTATAAAAATAAGAGCTCGCTGTAGCAAAGCATCTGTGCCTCTGCCAATACTTGCTTAGCAACACTGTTGGCTTGAACAAAAAAAAAGCCTGATGTGTTAATTTCCACGACTGAGGGGGTAGGCAGCTTTCAAGCTTGGTCAGTACATCACTAGAATTTGTAACTTGCAATTGTAGCTACAATTTGCTAATCATCCATCATTCATTCGGCACTTTCCATTATCTGGCTTGAGCTTAATTTAACATTTTGTTAGTGGGTGTGCATATGTATTTGTGTAAACAAATTAGTTAACCTACAGCATTTCTGTGTAACGAGAAGCTGTGATAATTATATATTGTTAACAGAACCTGTAATTCCAATAAGAACATACTAACACAAAGAAATAGGAGTAGTAGTAGGCCACGAGGACCCCCCAAGCTTGCCCCACCATTCAGTAAGATTGTGGCTGATCTATGCTGGCCTCAGCGACACTTAAACTGTTGGTAGAAGTCAGCAAGTTAGGAGAGTAATAAACAGTTGACGGTTCGGATCGAGATTCTTCATCAGGATTCTTCTATACCAGTTCCCCAGAATGTTAAATTCAACAATCTTCCAAATAGTAAACTATCGCCATTTAAAATATAGCTAATGATCTGACTTCCACCATTCTCAGAGCAAAGAATTCCTAAGGTCCACTACCCTTTGAGAGAAGGAATTCCTATGCCCTTTAGTTTTAACTAACTAACCTGCAGCTATGTCCTCTTGTTTAAGTTAAAAACACCCCAACATTCACATTGCCAAGCAACACTCCCCACCCACCCCCCGCCCCCACCACTGCACCTTCACCATTCCCCTCCCACACCTCCACCACCTTAGGATCTTGCATACAATATCCTATTTTTGATAAGCAGACCAAAATTGTGCCAATGTTTCAGGTATGGCATCATCAACAGCCTAAACAACAATAACAAAACTGTTGCATTCTTACTCCAACTCCTTCGTAAGAAAGGTCATCATGTTGTTTGCCTTCTTAACCTCTTGTTGAACCTCACTGCTTATTTATTTCTGATTCATGTACTAGAGTAACTAGGCCCCTTTGAAGGGCTTCAGTCTGAAACATCAACTGTTCATTTCTGTCTCCTGACCCATTGCGTTCCTTCAGCATTTTGAGCATTTTGCTCCAAATTTCTAGCAACTGCAGACTCTCTTGTGCCTCACTCTAAACTCCACTCATTTGTAAGCTTTCTCCAGTCATAATGATTCAGCTTTAGATTTCTCTTCTTAAAGTGCATAAGCTCACACTTCCCTACAATGAACTCTGTTTGCCTGGTTTCCACCCAGTCTCTCAACCTTCTTGCAGAATCACAAAGACCCCATCTTGACATGCACTTCTACCATTTTTGTGTCACCAGCAGACTCGGAAACCTTACACATTCAGGTCATTAATGTAATCCATGTTCTGTGTGAATAGTATGCGTCAAACTGTCCACTGTATCTTGGCATATGTGACAATATGTAGCAAAAATTAACAATACATATTCAGATGAATTTCTCCTACTGGGAGCTGGAAAAAGAGGTTTTTCTTGAAAATCTCAGTTCCAATTTCAGAATAATTATATGTACAATTTAAACAATAAAAGGGCACAACACCTGCGTTCTATACTAATATTATTTCTCAGATTATCTGAAAAGGCACTTCCAATTACGTACCCTGCTTAGGCCACTCCAATGGAAGGTCACCTTAATTTTTCATCTCAGTTCTATGGAGGGCAATCAACTTTTCCACTTCTAACTCAAAAGCAGTTGCGAGGCTGCAAAACTACACAAAAGCAGAGCATCAGAAAATATTTGGTGATGAATGATTACTATAAGAGACGGCAAAAATAACAACTGTTCATTGCTGAATCTTGTCTGCTGTCCTGCTTTGTGTCAAGCCTCCTCTACAGCTTCTGACAGGCACTGCTTGTGTGTATTACCCCACTGAACATAAACTTGGAGAGGGTAGTGGAGAGCAGCTCATGTGATGAAGAAGATTCTCTCTGGGTCAGATAGCTTGGAGCTTTTTGTGACTTGAGGTGCTAATTGTAGCTTAGAAGTTGAGATGTTTTTAAGTGGGGGAATCTCAAACAAGGAGACATAGCTACAAGTAAAGTGGTTACAGTAGTTAGTTACAACCAAAGTGCATAGAGATTCTTTCTCATAGAGGGGGTAGTGAATCTTTGGAATTCTTTGACCTAAATGGTGGAAGCCAGATCATTAAAGATATTTAAAATGGAGATAGTTTACTATTTGAAACATTGTGGAATTTAACATTATAATTAATTATACCATTATAATTATTAGAAGCACTGGTAAGGAAAGTGGCATTGTCAGAACAGATGCAATGGAAATTATGTAAATAGATGAAGTTAAGGTAATAATGTATTAAGGTTAAACAACACTCACAAAATTCATCAGGACTCTACAGAAGGGTCTCGACCAAATCATCGACTGGACTTTTTCTCATACATACTGCCTGGCCTGCTGAGTTCCTCCAGCATTTTGTGTGTGTTGCTTGGATTTCCAACATCTGGAGATTTCCTCTAATTTGTGATTGGATTACTACTCTGCAAAGTCTCTTCCTAGTCCTGCCGGAGGTTCTCCGCCCAAAACGTCTACTGTACTCTTTTTCCATTGATGCTGTCTGACCTGCTGCATTCCTCCAGCATTTTATGTGTGTTGCTTGGATTTCCAGCACCTGCAGATTTTCTCTTGTTTGGGTACTAAGGTTAAAGTTGAGATTGAAGAACTAAATGTTTATGTTGGTAGGTCATGTATAATATAAAATAGGCTATTTTGTGCTGGATAATCCCAAGATTCTTGATTGTTACTGAAGATGAGCTCATCCAGTTAGTGATGAATACTCCTGGCTTGCCTTGCAGATGGTGGAAAGTCCTTTGGGTATCAGACGGTGAGTAATTTCTGTAGCATATCCAGCCTTTTGCCTTCTATTGCAGAATGCTGGATCAAGTTCACCTTCTGGTGAATGATATCTTTCAAGATGTTGGCAGTGATGTCTGAGCGATCTTAATACTGCTAAATGTGAAGTATTGATAAGTACAATCTAACTCTTTGCCTGGAACTCATGCAATGCAAATGCTTTTCTACCAGTTTTTATCCTCTGTCTGCATCTGGATGTGTAATTGTGTAATCTAAAAGTAGGCACAAATGGCAAACTTAAAGTCAGTGCAGGGGACAGCCCAGTGAGTTTGGGGACAACTGTAGGAACAGAGTCTGCATGAGATAAAAACGGTGTCAGAGACAGGTGAGGAATGGGCTTGCAGATTTAGGGTTCATTCATGTGCTGGCTATATGATGTTCTTCCACTCCAGTAGGATAAATACACCTCAGTCAGTGAGGGACACACTGGCCTGTCCACAGATCACTTGGAGGTCATATTCCTTCACTATCAGATAGCATCAGGAAGGAAGAAAGAAAGGGAAATCAGGTGCAGAGGTTTGCAGTCTAGGCTATAGGCCTTGAGAAATGGTCAGTGAGTGGCAGGAGGATGCTGGGATAGAGTGGGGGGGGGGGTTACTGGAAAGTGTGGGAATTGAGACTGAGGAACAAAGAAGATAGGAGGTTAGAGAAGAGGAAGAAAGATAAGAGGGAGAGGACTTAGAAACAAAATAAGGATGACAGGGAAATAGGGCAGGGTGAGTAGTTGAAAGCATGAGACCAAGTAAAAAGATAAAGAACAGGAATGTGTGTGCTTATGTCATTTTGTGTGTGTGTGTGTGAAAGAGACAGAGTGCGTGAAGGTGTGTGTATGCATGTGAATGTGTGTGTATGTGTGTATCTGTGTTTGTTTTCCACACACAGCAGTGCTTGACATCTGATTCTCTTGCATATCCCTCTCATCTGACCAATACCACTTCCTTTCATGTCTATGTGAAAGCTGCTGAGCACAGCCATACCTTCACAACGCTCCTTCAAGCACTCATCCCGTCATAATTTCCCTCCTTCTTCATTTCCCTGCCCCTCCCATCCAGCTGTTTCCCTCTTCACTAACCTCACCCCCCCATGAACATCTTCCACTTTTCAGAACTGAGGAGTGGGAGCTCGTCATTGTTTATAACGAGAGGCTGCTTAAGAAGAAAATGGTGTTCATAGGTTGCTCTGATCTTTACAAGTACTGCACTGTTAGTAGAGCTGCTGACAATATTCCTTTAATTATGATTTCAAAAATTATCTTGGGCTTATCTTATTTTGCTTCAATGTCACTGAGGAAAGAAAGGAAGAAAGTAATGCACCTGTTGTTTAAGAGACAGAGTTAATATGATTTTCATAGCAGGAGATGAGAAGACAATGAACTGCAAAGACAAAAAAGAACTGGCTAGTGGGTTATATTTCACAGGACTGGTACCATGTCCAGGGAATAGTGGTTATAGCGTGTGGTGACTGAATTCATTGTCTTCATTCAGCTGCAGGAGTCTGATGGTAGGTTTGTTAAGAAAAGGTTACAGCTGCTATGTTTTTTTTAATGGCAGTTATCCATCGTCCAATTTATGTATGAGAATTTTTTTTATATAAGAGCAAAATGAGGAAGCGTTATTGCTCAGTAGGCTTCTAAAAAATCTTTTCCAGGGTTGAATGTTAATGGCCTGAATTTCTCACATGAAACTTATAGGCCCTGTGGGAATGGAATGTGGTTGGCGATATTTATTAATGATCTCTCAAATAATAGAAGCAATTCTACAGGTATTGTGAACTGACTGCTTAAAATTCATTGCATGCAATGACTTTCCATAATTACATGTAATTAAACTTGTTACTAATGTTGAAAAACTTTGATGAGCACCTCCATGTGATTGAAAATGAATGTGTTTTAATTAGAAAGTACAATCAGTAACAAATAGGAAACTCAAATTACTTACTTATGGGTAAGTGACAAATGAGGGAGGTAAATTAACAGTGAATAGAACTTGTCAGAATTAATTTATCACTAGGTGAAACATCTTTTGTTTTTCTTTTGAATACTACCATGAAGATAGATTAACATATTCAGTAGTCAGCTGAAAAATTGCAGAAACTGGATGTGGCAGTGAACTTCTGTTATAGCAGTCCTTGAATGTGACCAGTTGTTTATTAATTACTTTTATAAATGTCATACAATACTTTTTTGACTTTATTGGCTACCACAAAGGATTTATAAAATGAGGGTATTTTAAAATGTTTTCTGCCACTACAAAGATCATAGATTAGCTTGGATATGAGAATTGAACTTCTTTAAATAATCCCAAATATTTTCAAAAGACAGTGGACAGACACCTGAAGCTAAATGGAGAACACTTTCAAAATTGACATAGGTTAAATGATGTCCTTCAATGCTATAATATCCTCCTATCTTAAATATCAATCATGATTGGGAACATCAACCAGAGTGCACTTAATAATGTCCAATAGCAAGGAGCCAATTTTAGCAACAATATCAGCATTTCATTGCACTTGCTCCTCTTTAACACACTACAAAACCTTCCATGCTTTGTCTCATAACAGATTTTCATTTTCCTTTCCCAAAGATTTGAGAAAGCAAAACACTATCAAACACATGAGCTTGAATTAATGTAGCATCTGTATCATGGCAAATCATTGCAAGAGGCATTGTTCATGAAAGTTTTTATACTCAATTGTATCTCAGGATATGGCAAAAGCTTAGTAGAAGACATAGATTTTAAGAAGTATCCTTAAGAGGTAGAGAGAAAGGCAGAGAATTTTACAGAGGGAATTCCATTGCTCAAAGTCTGCACAAGTAAAAACTGGAACTTTAATAAGGGACCTTAGAATACTGGGAAAGCATAAGAAGTTACACAAGATCATTACAGACTTTAAGGGTCCCTTCTTGCATTCCTTGGCCTTTCAAAAGCACTTTTACATTCACATATATAAGTGAGAAGCCCGAATCTAGTCAGACAAACCACTTGACAGGCATTCTCAGTGATTCCTCACTAACAGACATTCACATTTTAATGGTTACTTGTTGTTTACTCTCCAGACCTATAAATCCCACAAGCTAAAAGTTCAGAAAGTGTTAAATTGACATTCAACCTGACAGACATTCACTCATTACTTTACAAAATCTAATACACCACAAATGCTTGTCTTCAGAAGCACAAGGGGCTAAAATAAATAGCCAATAAAAGCAAGTGCAAGAATCACAATGTTTGATCAATCCACTCTTACATCCACTTCAGAATTCTTACCTGTCGTACATGTGCTCTATTACATGCTCAGCACATTTACAGTTTAACTGCACTACCAACTATTCATGCTCTAACTATGCAAGAGCCCATAAATTTACCAATATGGTGATTCACACTTCAACTATATGCATGCATGGTAGTTTCCACACTAAAACCCGGTTGCCATCCTTATTTGCTCTATAGGCTGCCAGATCATTTATACAGTCAGTAATATCAACAGCTCATTGACATAATCTTGGCAAGTCTCAATGCTGTAAGAAACTAGCATGATCTGAAGCTATTAAACTAGAGACAGTTTCAGGCTGCGACAGGGATGGGAGACACTCCATACCATATGCTAAGGTGGGTAACCTTCAAGATTTGTATATTGCAGGATAAAGTAGATTATATTAACAATCAGGCAGCAGTTAAAGTCAATAGCAGAAGTTAAACCTTGAGCAGTGGATGCAGAAAATGTAGTAACCATGCATATATATTTATGATCAGTGAATACTTCTTCAAATGCTCAATCCTCCAATAACATATTTGTCATATATTTCACTCAACATACCATATTGCCATTACTCATCCACCAGTAATCTATGTCAATCAGAAAATGCACCTACAATTCATTTACTCCATTACAGGCTCGCATGTTTATCATGGCCACAGGCACCATACCCATATCTCATAGCTTATACCCACTGCCAGCTATTTGTGTGTTAATTGTGCATGCACTAATGCATTTACCAAATCGCATAACAGTGTGACTCACACTATAATTGAGTACTGCTTAGCATATTGAAACTCATTTGTCACACCTTTCCTCTGGGCTCAATTAAACCTTTTTTTAAATACACATTTTCAATATGATTTTAGATTAGATCTGCTTAGGTTTTGGATCATTTTATTGCTTAAGTGCAGCTTTAATTGTTACATTGTAAGTGCAGCAATATGTGATACAGCTGGAAATTTCTTATGAAACTCACTGCACCACTGATAAATTAAACTCTCAATTTATGCTTCTGATTTTGGTATTTAGCACGCAGCTCAGGCCTCACAAGGCAGCACGCCATCCTAAATTTGATTTATTAACATTAAGTAGCAGATAACGGGAGAATTACTCAAAGTAAAAGAGTACACTAGATAAAGACAAAGATATTGAAGTGTGCACTAAATCAAAAATGCATTATTTACCATTCCCTTGATATGTGGATGTAAATTGACCTGCTGCTTTAATGGCTTAATATCTACAAATTTCAAAAGCAAAAATATTTTTTTTGATATTTCTCAGTGTTCAGAATTTCGGTAAAATTTCACTGTAGTTACTTTCTGTTACACTTTCTGAGTTTACTTTGACATCTAGATTTTGAGATGTATGAAGAAACCTGTTCATAAGCTGCAAACTGTAAGTATCAGAAAACTCGAAAACTGGGGTTATGTGTTTACTGCAAAAGGTTCATGAAGTTCAAAGAGTCCATTAGATGTTTGTGTCTGTGATCACATCATAACAGCACCATGTATTAAACACATAGCAGTCTCATTCCAGGTTTGGAAATGCATTTTGAGAAACAATTCATGACATTTCCTTTGTTCTTAAGGTTATGTGAATAAATAGAAAATGTGAAATGAATTGAAAGATTTATATTGGAGTTTTTGAAAATTTCCTTCCTTTTATTAATGGAGAAGTTCAGGAGCTCATACACAGAGCATTGCTGCTTGAAGCCAAAATGTTGTCATGGCCCAGATCATCAGACTGAACGTCCACCTATGACTCACGGATGACTTGCAGCCAAAAGTTGGGCTGCTGGCTGTTTATTGATGAGCTTGCTAAAGCCCAACAGGCTGGGGCTCCAACAAACTCAGTGTTGTTTGTCATTCAACATTTTTGATTGATCTTTGTTTCTGATAGGAATCCGCCACTTATGGAACCTCAGACATCCCAATCCACTGTTACATTGACAAGTGACAAGTTGCCAAATCATTGCTGTATCAGTGGTCCCTTCTTTTAGCAGTCAAGGATCCAAAAAAGAGTTTTCAGTGCATCAGCATCACTGTATAACAAGGGGATTTTGACTTTCTGGGCCCTCAAATAGGGCAGGTCATGTAACTGACGTCCACTTGCACTAATCACATGCGCTGCTTAGTTATTCCAGGTGGTGTCAAGGAAACTATTAAGCTGCATCTCGTTTTCGTATGGGGAGTGGCCTCAAAACCAATCCCTACCCTGATTAAGATCAAATCTGAGAAAGTCAGGAGGTCTGTGTGAAAACCCATGGAGGAAGGGTGCACTTAACACTTTTTTGAAGATTTAGCTTTGCTGTTGGTTTTAGCCTTTCACAAAATGCAAAAATATTTCTCCTGCCACCACTGCCAAAGCTCAGCATTATGGTCCTTCTTTGACCAATCCCAAAGACCATCCTCTCAACCACCCTTCCATTTCAGTCCCCCATCCTCTAGGCATTGTCCCACCCTCACCAGGTCCCAAACTGAGCCTGAGACCCATTCGCAGCTGGGGACCAGGTCAAGCTGTTCTTTCAGCACAGAACAATCCATTCATTCACGGAAATTCTCAAGGAAGTCTGGATTGCTTTCAGAAGAAGTTGCTTGCTGACACAAGGGCCAGGACACTTGTGTTCCTTCAGCTTGATGAAGGTCCAACGAATGTGAGCACAGAATTTCACAAGGTAGGCTATTACTGAGTGACCCCACTATTCCAGCAGCTTCTCACAGGAAATTAAGTGCTGTCATTTGGGTTGTATCTACTGGTGGGCAGGTGGAATATCTGGTCCCATATGGTTTGGCTTATGTAGTATTAATTTTGCCCTCAAATTGCCTAGTCTTATCAACTAAACATAGTAATAGAAACAGTGCAAAGTAATTTCAATAGGCAAGTTCAAAGCATCCTATGAATTTCTAATAAATCATCAATAAAGGAATTACAAACACAAAATCTGCAGATGCTGGAAATCTAAAGCAACACCTGCAAAATGCTGGAAGAACTCAGCAGGCCTGGTAGCATCTACAGAAAAGAGTAAACAGTCGACTTTTTGTACCAAGACCCTTCATCAGGACTGAAAAGAAAGATGAGAAGTTAGTATAAGAAGGTGGGAGAGAGGAGGAAGAAGTACAAAGTGCTGGGTATTAAGTGAAGTTGGGGGCTGGTGGTGAAGTAAAGACCTGGGAAGTTTCTTGGTGAAAGAGATAAAGGGCTGGTGGAGGGGGAATCTGATCAGCAAGTATAGAAGACTATGGAAGAAAGGAAAGTTGTAGGTGCAGGAGAAGTGATGGAAGGGTAAGGAGATAAGAAGAGAGAGGGGAAGCAGGAATGGAGAATGGTGAAGAAGGGAGTGAAGACAATGACCAGAAATTCAAGTGATTGATGTTCATATCATTAGTTTGAATGCTACCCTCAATAAAGGATATTGTTACAGTTTATGAAGCCAAAGAAAATATACAAATTAATGATTGGAAAGCAGGCTCACCTCAATAAATGACCTCTTGTAAGATTCTGCAGACTGCAGAAGAAATTTGCATTGAAAAAATAATTCGTGGGTCATTATATTCTTCTATATTATATGTTGGACTGCCAGACAAATAATAAAAACTTAATTGAAATATATCATTTTTGTTTATTTTAGAACAACTTGTCAAAGAAGCCTGATATCAAGCTTTAAATCTAAGTCAGCAAAGATGTCATTCATTAATTCTGCACAGCCTGGAGAGAGGTAAAATATTACCTAGAAACTGTACCTAGTGACAAACAAGGACACCAAAATGCTTGAGATCAAGAAAAATGAGCAAGTCCAATTAACTGAAGCAATCTAGTATTACTTCTCAGATCAGTGAACACTGAATGGAGGGCAGAACAAATCTCAACAATTCCTCCCTCTGCAGAAATGTGGGACTTGAGTGTTCATTCTGTGCAGAATGCAACATTTACACTCCAGGTCTGAAGCAAGAATGATGCAATATTTTTTTTTCCTTTTCACGTAAATGTGTAATCAAAAGTTGATTTGATACATTTTTTAAAATATCACAGATCTATCAGTGCTGCATTAGTCAGTTTACATTGCCTTTAGCAAAATCTACTTGGCTGTCGCAGGAATTATAAAATTTTAAATATGTGCAGTGAATTTTCACACTTATCAAGCAGCACGATGTCAGTGTATTACAGAGAATTCAACAGTTTTCTGTGTCTTGTTATTCTCTCAGGTTTAGTAAAGCACAGGCCAAACTGAAGATGGCAGTCCAAAGAACGTAGATCTCCTTTTTCACTTCCCGTTCTTAAATAACCACAATCTTAATCAATCTCTTTTCAACATTTCACAGACATTGCTTTTATCGCCATGAAATCTCAGTCCATTCCTCCAACATAGTCAGCTTCAAATAAGCGGGTAAGATGAATAACATCTGCTCTTTCACCTCCTTCCAATTCATCATCAAATGTCTCAAACACTTGCTCCCAGGGAAATACCTATTTGCTTGGTCATCTTTACATATGCTACATAGAAATCCCAGCCCACAGCACAATCTCATCTGCTCTGCAGAGACAGCCTGCTTGGCTGAACATTCCTGTTCTGTTCATAAGCATAGCCCTGAACATCTGGTCATTTGCTACTTTAATTCTCCATCCCAGTTCATTCTGACCTCAGCTATTGACAACCTTATGAAAAAGCACAATTTATAGTATATGTCTTGTTTTAACATGGACTTCAGATTTTAGCCACTTTCTATTATTTCCTGAGTATTCTGAGCCTGATACTGAGTGAAAAGTGGGAAGGCTATGGGGAATATGTCAAGCCTGATAATACAGATGGCCAAATAAAATTAACAATAGGACATTCATATCACCCTTTTCTTCTTCCAGGCACTATTCCAAATTGATGTCCTAGCTAGCTGCTGGGATTTAAATCAGTGCCACAAGGCTATAGATGGGGAGCTTTGATGACGGAGATGGAGGTCAGAACTAGGGCTGAGCAGACAGTTGCTCAGTAGCGAAGCTAATAGAGCACTTACCTCACAACTCTGCCAACTTAGGTTCAATCATCACACACAAACTGCCGGAGGAACTCAGCAGGCCAAAACCTTTCAACAGCACTGGAAAGGAAGGTGAAAGAAGTCAGATTAAGAATGTGGGGAGGTGAAGCTGGCACGTGATATTGCGACAGGTGAAGGGGAAGGTGGATGGGTGTGGGCAGGGAAATGAAGAGAGAAGGTGGGAGATGATAGCAATAAGAGATAAAATGTTGAAGAATGATCCAGGTAGGCGAGGACTGTGGACTATGGAAGAAAGGGAGGAGGAGGGGCACTAGAAGGAGGCGATGGGATGGTGAGGAAAAGATGTAAGAGGACAGCCAGAATGTGGAATGGAAGAAGAGAAAAGTTACCAGAAGTTAGAGAAAACAAAATTCATGCACCACGTTGGGGGCTACCCAGGAAGAATATGAGGTGTTGGTCCTCCAACCTGAGAGTGACCTCATTGTGACAGCAGAGGAGGCCATGGACTGACATGTCAGAATACAAATGGGAAGTCAAATTGAAATGGGCAGCCACCGAGAGATTTGGCTTTTTGTGATGGATGGAGCAAAGGTGCTTGACAAAGTGGTCCCCAATCTAAGTCAGGTCTGACCAGTGTAGAGGAGGTCACACCAGGAGCACCGGATACAGTAGATTATTCCAACAGACTCACAGTTGAAGTGTTCGCCTCAGCTGGAAGCACTGTATGGTGGCGAGGGAGAATGCGTTGCAGCAGGTGAATCTGAATGCCAAATTTTGTCAGCATTGTCACTTTCAGGTGCTGCTGCCTTGCTGTGAAGGACTCACAGATCTCGTCATTCTGTGTTTTCATCTGGATTGTGACTTAATCAATGGATAAGCCCATGTAGTGTTCCAGGAAAAAAAGGAACCCATTTAACTCATGGTGTACTTGGCCTAATCTGGCAGGGTTGACATCAAATCGCCATTCCAAGAAGATTTATGTCAAAATCTTTGTTCAGCTTCAGTTTTCACAGTATGGTATGGGCGTATTTCAAAGTGCATGTTCATTGTACAAATAACCATGTCGCAATTTGCCAGAACTCCCAAATTGCACTAAGAATATTCTGTTGAAATTTCCCTGTAAATTAGAATAATTTTGCTGCTTGTGGTACTGTGAAATCCAGAGGAATCCAGTTTTGGCTCCTACTATCTGTATTTCATGTTTCTTTAAAGATCTAGCCAAATTCTTACACTTCTCTATATTTTCTCCCTGGATCTCATCATTCGCCTTATGAAATGTCTTCAGATCACCTCTACCTTGAGCATTAGTCTATGGTGCTGATTTATAGCGGTTCTAACAAAGCAAACATCCAAACATTAAATGCGGAGTTCCCATTTACACCGTCCTATTGGTACAGATCTTTGCACAAAAGTGTCAAAGCCTGTCTGTTCAAGGATGTTGCTAGGATACCTACTTGAGCCCTCAGATTTTGGGACTTCAAATATGTATCCAGTGAAAAGTCAATTATTCAGTATGTTTTATTTAACCTCAACAATGAATATAGCAAAATGCATCGTGTTTTTTCCCTTCTTAATATCTGTTGAGGTGTCAGTCACATGGTTAGTTCCTCCTTGACTTTACTTCACTTGTATCACTTTACTGACAACGTACCCACTATACTTACAATTCCAAATGTCTTGTCAAAATGCCTAAGGGATTATAACATACCACAACTCTCGCCTGGTAAGGCACTATTCCTTTCTGGAATGACAGGATGATGATTCAATTTTATATCTCAATCCTCTTAACACGCTGAAAATTAGTCTAGGAATTTAGAGGCAGTTCATTCTGTGGCCTCAGTCTCACTGGAGACTCAGGCTAAAATTCCCTGCAGTCTACTCACTTGTAACCCTATTCCACTGAACCATTTGCAAACCCCGGGTCCCAGAGGTAAAACAATGAATTAGGTTAACATTTTAGCCAGCTGAATCATTTTAGTTCCCCAATGAATTTTTTGGCCTAGCTTATTTTGTTCTCTACTAATGGCAGAAACATGGATTTTTTTTTCTCTTTTAATGGATGTCAGATTCAAATACTGTTGAACATATTGTGCTCCGAATCAGTCATCAGTTACACTTTTGGAAGACATTTGAATGAAACATGTAATTGAGTTATCACTCTATTGTGTATCAATGAAATGCAAACAGAAATAATTTGCATAATATTGTATCATCAGCAGCATCCTTGCGCATAAGTAAATATCAAAAAAACTAATAAAATAAAGGGTACACAACTGAGAGAACACAATCTATATATTTTTTATTTGCAAACCTTCTTATACTTTTATGTCTGAATGCAATTTTGGATGGCTGCTAAAACACAATTCTGAATTAAGAGAAATCGATTAAAAATGCATTCGAAGTCTTTATTCCTGGGGGGTGGAGTTTCAAGATGGCGGCGTAAGCATCTGCCTTTTAGGCGCTCTTTATTTTTTTTAACTATAATCACCCTTTAATTAGACCTTTTCGAACTTAATCATATGAGTTGCTACCTTTGATTGACCCTTTTTTCCTAAAATAATAGTTGATCTAATCTTGTCAAACCTAAAATGGCTACAAGTAAGAAATCGGCTAAGGATCCTGTATCCATCGACGCAATTGTTGGTCTTTTGGACACTAAACTGGATGTTAAATTTGCGGCTATGGAAAGTAAATTGGACAATAAACTGGATGCTAAATTTGCGGCTCTGGAAGGCAGACTAGAAGGTAAATTGGACAGTAAACTGTTAAGTTTTGAAAGGAGAATTACTTCGAAAATATCCGATCTTGAAGGAGTTGTTAAATCGCTTGAAACTAAGTTTCAGTCGCAGGCGTTAGAGGTTCAACAGCATGGAAATAAGATCACGACTCTTGAACAATCAATTTGTGAAAAAGCACGTACAATTGAAGTGTTAGAGAAGAAGATAGAGTCGACTGCTAAAACTTTAGATCAGTACAAGTTTAAAATTACTGATCTTGAAAATCGTTCTCGCAGACAGAATTTGCGCATCATCGGAATTCCCGAAAAAGTTGAGTCCGGTGATTTAACTGAATTTTTCTCTAAATTACTGTGGGAAATTTTCGGTGGTGAAGGTTTGAAAAATGAACCTGTTATTGACCGCGCTCATAGAGTTGCGAGGCTTTCGTCTGTGTCTGATAAACCACGAGCGGTGATTGTTCGCCTTCATTATCCTCGTGAGAAAGAGCTTCTAATTCGATTAGCTCGTAAAAAAGGTATGATCTCCTACAGAAATTATTCATTTCGAATAGTTGAAGACTATTCGTATGAAGTTATGAAAGCCAGGATCGCTTTTAAACCAGTGATGGCAGAGATTCATTCGTTTGGTTTTAAACAAGCTTTAATGTATCCAGCGAAGCTTAGAATGGTGCTGCCCGACAACAGTCTACACTTTTTTATCACTCCTGAAGAAGCGAAGAAATTTGTTGAAGAATATCGATCCTCTAGTGCAACTTGAACTATGAGTTACATTGAAGATTTTTTTTTGGAGAGAGGATGTTATTTCATTTTAAGTTTTAACCCTGGAAGTTGGGTTATAACTTCTTATTTTGAACTATGGGTCTGGGTCTTTTTTTTTTACTACTATTATTATTGCTTATAGATGCTGTTTTAATTTTTATAATATCCTTTTTTTATATACGTTTGTATTTTGTAATAATGAATTATTTTTTTTCAAAATGTCGTTTCTTCTTCCCATAAGTCTTTACTTTTTATAAGCGTTTATTTGCTTGCCTGTATTTAGAAATGGAACAAAGGTTTTGAATTCTTTTTCTTTAGTTTTTTTTTTAAAATATGTTGTAGTGTCTATTAAATCTTTTTTTTTATAAAAATATTCTATTTTGATAACTTTTTTACTATATTTTCTTATTAGATTGCTGAATTTATATTCATATTTTGTAATATGGCTTTCTCAAAATGTCGTTTCTTCTTCCCATAAGTCTTGGCTTGTGAAACGTCATCTTTGTATCTGAATATGGAATTTCTTTTTTAAAGGTGTATCACATTTTTAAACTTTAATGTGCATTTTTTTTTTATTAATGATCTTTCTGGTTTTACTATTTTAGTTTTTTTTTTGATTTGTCTGATATGGGTGTGTATGTGTATGTGTATATATATATATATATATATATGTAGGTATATATATATATATATATATTTTTTTTTGCAACTCTATATTTTAATTGGGGTGTTATATAGTTTTTTCTTAAAAAATTTTCTTATGGAGCTGCCATCTTGAAATGGGGGTAATATTAGTATTAGTTTATGCGCCTGCCGCTTGGCTTTCTTTCAAAGGGTGGGGGGAGGGGGGAGGGATCTTTTTTCATGCTTTTGCTTTTTATTTTTTTGCTTTTAGTTTATGGGCTGACTTTAAATTGTTAATATTGTTGAGGTGTCAGGATCTCCGGTTGCTCCTGAATCAATTTTCCTTCTTCCTAAATTGTGGGTTATGTGTCTTTTTAACCTTTTATGTTACACACAATTAATATTGGTATGATGGATAAATCTATTAACTTTATCTCGTGGAATACTAATGGTTTAAATCATCCGATTAAACGTAAAAAAATATTTAAAGTATTCCATAGATTGAACGCTAATATTATTTTTGCACAGGAGACCCACATTAGGAGGGAGGATAATCAACGTTTTTTTAGGTTCTGGAAAGGTCAACAATTTCACTCAAATTGTACCGCTAAAATTAGGGGTGTGTCTATTTTTATAGACGCCTCAATTTCGTTTACACATTATGAAATTATTTCTGATCCACAGGGTAGATTTTTGTTGATAACTGGTTCACTTTTTAATCGGAAAGTTGTTTTAGTTAATATTTATGCTCCAAACTTTGATTGTCCTGAATTTTTTAAACGTTTATTTACTTCTCTTCCTAATTTGAATGAATATATGTTGATTATGGGTGGAGACTTTAATTGTTGTTTGAATCCTTCGATGGATAGATCTAAACCTATTCGAACTCTTCCGAATAGATCAGCTTTACTTATTAATTCTTTTATGGTTGATTCTGGAATTACTGAAATATGGCGGTTTTTGAATCCTAAAGGTAAAGAATTTTCATTTTTTTCACATGTATATCATAGTTATTCTAGAATTGATTACTTTCTTATTGATCATCGTTTATTAACAGATGTTATTGATTGTAAATACGATTCTATTGCTATTTCGGATCATGCGCCTTTGAAGTTATCTATCAAGATTTCGGATTCTTCTATCAATACTAGATCTTGGAGACTTAATGCTACTTTACTTCAAGATCCAGAATTTATTACCTTCATAAAACAACAAATTGACTTATTTTTTTCAACAAACTATAATGAAGAGATTGATAAAGGAATACTTTGGGACTCTTTCAAGGCTTTTATTCGTGGACAAATTATTTCATATTCCGCTGGTAAAAGAAAACAAAGATATTCAGATATAGCTTTATTGGTGGATAAAATTAAAGAAATTGATAAGATTTATTCCGTTACTCCTACCAAAGAACTTTATAAGAAGAGAGTTGAGCTTCAAATGGAACATAGTTTATTATTATCTTCTTCAATTGAGAATCAATTAATTAAGACTAGGGCTCAATTTTATATTCATAGTGATCGAACTGGTAAATTGTTAGCTAATCAATTAAAAGCTATTTCGACTAAGCGACAAATTATTAAAATTCGTAAACAAGACGGTAATTTAACTACTGATTATAAAGAAATCAATAACACTTTTCAAGATTTTTATAAATCTTTATATCAATCAGAATTTGACGGTGACCGGTTTACGATGGATAATTTTTTTAATAATTTGAATATTTCTAAACTGATAGATGAAGATTGTAGCTTGCTTGATGCTCCTATTTCTATGGATGAAATAAGAGAGGCTATCTCATCAATGAATTCAGGGAAAGCTCCTGGTCCTGATGGTTTTATTGTAGAATTTTTTAAAACTTTTTCTTTATTGCTTTCTCCTTGGCTATGTGAAATCTTTAATGATGCGTTTGTTAAGAAGAGATTACCTCAATCGTTTTATGAAGCTACTATCTCTTTAATTCTTAAAAAAGATAAAGATCCTACCTTATGTGCATCTTATCGCCCTATATCATTATTAAATGTAGACTCTAAGATTCTTACAAAAATTTTAGCCATTAGATTAGAAAAGGTATTACCACAGATTATTTCAGAAGATCAAACTGGTTTTATTAGGAATCGATATTCCTTTTTTAATATTAGAAAATTGATTAACATAATTTATACTTCATCACCTACAACCCCAGAATGTGTTATCTCATTAGATGCTGAAAAAGCCTTTGATAGAGTTGAATGGACATATTTATTTAATGCATTGAGAAACTTTAATTTTAGTCCTAATTTTATATCATGGATTAAATTAATATATTATAAACCTGTTGCTTCTGTTCTTACAAATAATTATAGATCCTCTTTTTTTCAATTATCTCGTGGTACGAGACAAGGTTGTCCTTTAAGTCCTTTATTATTTAATATTGCATTAGAACCTTTAGCTATTGCTATTCGTGAGTCTCCTAATATTTTTGGTATTACCCGTAATGAGAAGTTATACAAATTATCGCTTTATGCTGATGATTTGTTGTTATATATTTCTAATCCTAGTAGGTCTATTCCTGCTATTTTATCCTTGTTGGCTCAATTTGGTAGTTTTTCTGGTTATAAGTTAAACTTAGATAAGAGTGAGTTATTCCCTTTAAACGCGCAAACTTTATTGAGTGATAGGATGCCATTTAAAGTTGTTACTGATAACTTTATCTATTTAGGTATAAAAATCACCAAGAAATATAAAGATTTATTTGGACTGAATTTTTTACCTATGCTTCATCAAATTCAGCAACTTACTACTAGATGGTCTCCCTTATTTTTATCATTAGTTGGTCGGATTAATGCTATTAAAATGATGATTTTACCGAAATTTTTATATTTATTCCAAGCTTTACCAATTTTTATTCCTAAATCTTTTTTTGATAATATTGATTCAAAGATTTCCTCATTTGTTTGGCAAAATAAAAATCCTAGGTTAAGCAAAAGGCAATTACAAAAGTCTAAAAAAGATGGTGGTCTAGCTTTACCTAACTTTAGATTTTATTATTGGGCGAATAATATTCGTAACCTAATGTACTGGAAACTAGATTTGGATTCACCTGTGTGCCCACAGTGGGTAAATTTGGAATGTAGTGAGGTTAAGGGATATTCTATATTTTCCGTTCTTGGTTCTTTTCTTCCTATTGATTTAGCCAAATTCAATAAACAGATATCTAACCCTGTTGTTAAACATACACTACGAATTTGGTTTCAATTTCGCAAATTCTTTAATCTGAAAAACTTTGCTTTGGACAGCCCTATTTTATGTAATTTTTTTTTTAAACCTTCATTGACAGATCAAGCTTTTAGTATATGGAAAAGGAAAGGTATAAAATGTTTTCGTGATCTTTTTTTTGAAGGTACTTTGATGTCTTTTGATCAACTATCCAACAAATTTGAATTACCTAAATCTAATTTTTTTAGATACTTACAAATTAGAAATTTCTTACATAAAATTCTTCCATCTTTTCCTAATTCAACTCCATCGGATTTTTCAGATTTGATTTTTACTTTTAATCCTTGTCAGAAGGGATTAGTAGCTTTTATTTATAACATGATTATGAAGATACAGCCAGAAATATCGGATAGAATTAGACAAGAATGGGAAAAAGAACTTCGATGTAATATATCAACAGATAAATGGGAAAAAATTTTACAAATGGTTAATTCCTCCTCTATTTGTGCTAAACATGCTTTAATACAATTTAAAATTGTACATAGAGCTTATATGTCTAAAGATAAACTTGCCCGATTTTATTCGCATATCAATCCTCAATGTGACAGATGTCACTTAGAAGTGGCTTCATTGACTCACATGTTTTGGACATGTCCCACTTTACATAACTATTGGAAGGACATTTTTGATGTCATTTCCTCAGTATGGAATATCGATTTACAACCCCATTTTATTACTGCAATTTTCGGTATACCAAATGAAGATGGCAATCAGCTTTCCCCTTCAATCAGACGAATGATTGCTTTTGTAACATTAATTGCCAGAAGGTCTATATTACAAAACTGGAAAGAAGTAAATCCTCCTACTACATTTCAGTGGTTCTCCCAAACTATTTCTTATCTGAGTTTGGAAAAAATCAGAAGCACTATCTTTGATTCTTCAATTAAATTTGAAGAAACCTGGGGACCATTTATTCGACACTTTCATTTGAATTAATTTGGCTTATTTCAGATCCTTTTCTCTACTTATACTTGTTCAGGTATGGAGTTCTGGAGTTTTTCTTGACACCTTTATATATTTATAAAGTGCTATTATTGCCCATGTTAGTTTTAGTTTAGTATTTTTGTTCATTATATATTTTTTCTCATATATAATTTCAATTTTTTTTTCTTTTTTCGACGATTATTTTTGTTTTTCATATATATTTATATAGACTTGATTGATTTATGTACCTTTTGTTGATGGATGTTTTAATAGGATATTATTATCCTATTACTAATGTAATCTCAAGTCTATTGAATCTGTAATCTATTCATTATTTTGTGTTGTTTTTTTTATATATGAAATTTAATAAAAAGATTGAAAAAAAAAAAGAAAGAAAGAAGTCTTTATTCCTTGCAGGTTGGACTTCTTCCTGCCTGTGTACAGGCAGAAGCTAAAGAGTGTAGGTCCAGAGATTAGGAAAACAGGGAGGTGGTTGTAGGCTCGGCAGAGATGGTGCTCGGTGTCGGGGGGCTGGTTGGAGGATCGAAGTTTTCGGACGGACTCGGAGTTGACTGTGGTCGGAGCTCCCAAAGTGCCGTATCGGTAAGCTGTGGCGCTGGAGGTTCATGGCAGGAAGAGTTTTTCTTCCTTCTACCATCTGCGTGAGATGACGGGCTGTCGGGACTTTGAGACTTTCTTTTAAACCGTGCCATGGACTGCTCTTTATCAGATTACGGTATTGCTTTGCACTGTTGAAATTATGTGTTATAATTATGTGGTCTTTGTCAGTTAGTCTTTTATCAATTATGGTATTGTCTGCACTGTTGAAACTATATGTTAACTATAACTATATGTAACTATGTGGTTTTGTCTAGGTCTTGTAGCTTTAGGTTTGTCTGATGGGTTTGTAGTTCCTTTCCAGGGAACGTGCTAAGACGGTAGCGCGATATCGATACGCAGCAGCCTCTCCGGACTCTGGATTGGGGATTACCAAACATTATGTGTTTTTTCTTATGTGGTCTGTTTTGTGCTTTTTTGTGATAACATTGTCTCATTTTTTAACTGCATTGTATTTGTGGTTTATAAATGACAATAAACTGAATCTGAATCTGACTCTGAATCTGAATTTCATTGGCTCTTCACTCAAACTTAGAATGTCTGGACAGCAAAGATGCATACATTAGGATGCTTGTTATTGACTACTGTTCAGCATTCAGTGCCATTATCTCCTCAAGGTAAATCCTTAAGGTCCATGTCTGTGGCCTCAATATCTCCTTGTGCAATCAGATCGTCGATTTCCTCACTTGCAGATCCCAGTAAATTTAGATTGGCAACAACATCTCCTCCATGATCTACATTAGCACAGGTGCACCACAAGGCCGTGTGCTTCACCCCCGCTCTACTCACTTTACAATAACTGAGGAAAGTGAAACAATCAAGGAAACATCAAAGCCACGTGAAGAAGAAACATACTGAGACTCTGAAATACAGAAGCGTGCAGAGGAAACCCAGCAGGTCAGTCAGCATCTGTAGGGAGAGAAGAAGTAATATACATCAGAACAGTCAGGGTGGACAATAAGTGCAACTCCTGCCAGAGATGCACACGAGTAATTTGTTTATAAAAAAACACGTGCTGAAACTAGAAAACAAATTGCGAGAAACACACTCATCCTGACCTCCCTATCTCACAGCCTGTTACAATAGAAGTCAACATTGAATATCAATAGAAGAATCAAACACATAGATTTTTAAAATTGTTAAGTAAAACATGTAGAATTGGACTTTTAGTCCTTCATTGAACAGCTGGAAGTAGAAACGTCAATGTTATCAAAGAGGCAGTTTGTTACTGCATTGCTATGTAAAGTGAAAAACATCATCCATTTCTCGAGACCAGTTAAAATAAAAGAAATGGAGATCCCCTATACGTGGCACCCTCAAGTTACTCAGTTACGAACTGTTCGTTAATGTTATCATCTTAAAATATAACAGTTTCCACATTAAAACAGACAGCAACCAGCTCTCGCATACCTCTGAACTTCTTCACATTCTGTCACTTGTCACAAACTTTGTTTTGCTAAGATCACCTCCATTTAAATATTTGAATGAACAAAGCCGACTTTTCTGTAGAATAAAGGTAAAGTAATAGTTCATGTATCACAAATACTGCAGCAATTTTGTAGCATATTCAGTGAGATATGAAAATCCAGAAAATGCAACATAATTTGTAACTTCTACTTTCAGCTTCATGAAAAAAAAAATCTGACTGGCTTCCTTATCATTGGAGTGCATTGAATGGTGAATGTTCCTGAATTTCCGCAGTATTTGAAAATGAATGTCTCAAGAGGTTAGATTCTGTAATTTCAAGCCCAAAGGGAGAAATTTATGTCTAGTTAGTGCTTTGGCCACAGGCTGCAATGTCAAATTTTACTTGCTAATGTTCCTGGGAAATGTTTCCACTAAAAGTGGGGACACAAGTGATTACAGATCCTGGAACCTGGAGGAAAAATCAAACTGCACAGTGGGTCAAGCAGTATCTGTGGAGGCAGAGGGCTGGCCAAAATTTTTAGAGGCCCTGCATCAGAACTTGGAAGCAGTGTTTCAACCAGAAAAGGTAACCACAAATGCTGCTTCACTCACTCAGTCCCTCCAGCAGTCTGTTTTTTCGCTTCCGTCAGGGAAATTGCTTAGTGATAAGGAATTTCCCAACTTAACTGTTACATAGTGGAAAGAATTATCTTTGTGAATAAAGATCTATGAAAACTATTGCTCAATATTTATCAGACCAAAATATATAGACTTTATTCCAGAGATATGGAAGGAAGCAAACAACTTGTCCCCATTTGGCACTGATGTGTTACTGCAATGGAATTACCACACAAACATACTATGGTACAGAAAGAAATCTGGAGAGAAAATGCGATTTTACATTTGCAACAACCACACCACTTAGGAGCTTCTCCTTCTCATACAGATTTTTGAGAAATTTCTGTTATTCTGAGTAAGGGTTCAAGGGCACCTGAAGTGTTTTTGGTGTGAAAGGGTTGAAGAATTTAATGGTGGGACTCTAAAATCAGGTAGTTCATGAATAATGAAGAAATAAATTGTCTTGTTTACATGAATTAGTACATTGGAATGTGGGTGAAATACCATTAATCTGCTGTTTATATGTGTGCAGTTCAGATTTCTGCATTTTGTTACAATGACCCAATATCAGATTTTAGTAGACATAAAAGTAAACTAAACTAATGACATTACACAGCAAATTGTTTTGAGATCAATCAAATCAGTTGGCAGTTAGTGCCATAAAATTGTACTCTGTGATTTAATACTACAACTTATTGTTTTTAGATTATAATTTAAGTACTAACTTAAGCAAACTTCCACAATTTTACATTGAATCAATACTACAATTTTTTTTTCTGCAACATCCATCAAATTCCGTTGAGACTCTTTCATCAAATTGAGATAGGATTTGTTGAACATCCCAACAAATAAATCAATGGAGTTATTCAAAGCTCCCACTTCAAGTATGAAATGTTTTCATAAAATATGCCTTAGTGAAAGAGGAGGAACACACTCTCTTGTGTATGTTTAAAAGTTAATATTTTAAACTGTGGCATCAAAACGTATATATTTCATGGAAACAAAAAAACTATAAAATAGAAAACTCAAGAGCTATTACCTAAAAAAAGAAAATTAATTGTTTCACTCTAAATTAATTCTCAATCAATCCAAACTATATATTTTGCCCATTTCCTCCCCCCAAAAATTTCTATTTCTCTAAACATACAAATCTCAATTAAAAAAAAAGATTAGGAATTATACCAAAAAGCATACTTAAAGTTAAAAGTCACTCACATTTACTTTGTAATTACATTGTAATTACTTTGTAAATAAGATCAGCCAATTAACTAATCAAATCTATTAATAAATGCATCTCTTATAGTAATAGGGCCAGGTAGTAGGTATTCATTATTGCAGTGACAATGACTGTGGATTAACCAAACGTAAAAATTGCAATGTTATCTGAACTCTATTTACTGAAAAGATGAAAACATTGAAACACTTTAAACTCTTGCTTATACACCTTTCTTAATTTTGTTTGTTATATGAATTGATAGTTACATTTACTTTGGTATTTAAATATGCAACTTTTACAGTCAAATTGCAATGCAATTTTGTTTCATTTATTGGAAACTGGGTGTCTGCATTTTTTGCCTTTCATTAAATTTTCTTAAGAATGTGTGCATAAAGTTCCATTGTGGAGTTTTCCAATGAAGGTAATAGAACATTGCCAATGGATAAGTTCAAAGTACATATTTTTAAAGTATGTATATTTTATACACCTTGACATTCGTCTTCTTACAGGTGGCCATGAAACAAAGAATGCTAATAAAATCCTTTAAAAACAAAAGAAGGCTGGTGAACATCCAATGTGCAGAGAGAGAGCAAAAAAATCAGATCGTGCAGACAATAAAAGCAAGCAACCAGCATTCAGAACCCATATTCATAATGCCAGGCATCACTGCAGCCAATTCAGAAGTCCACAGAAGCCAGTAGAGATGACCTCAGTCCAGCACAGTCAAGCATCAAGATGAATTGGTTCGTCTCTTGCCCCTGACCCTAACACCCCAACCATTTCAATTTGGCCTTTTTCAATATGATTTGGACCTAGCAACAATGTAATAATGCAGGGTGTATGATTTGCAGGGAAACATGCAGGTGATACCATTTTGACGGTAAGTTGTAGTTTTGGGAAATGCTCGCAGAGCTATCAAGATAACTGCTATACACCTATTAATGGCACACATTGTAGATGTAGGGCACCTGTGATAGAAGAAATGCATAGTTAAAGTGGTAGATTGGATACCAATCAAATGGACTACGTTGTCCTGGATGGTCATATTGTCATAGAGCACTACAGCACAAAAGCAGGCTCTTCAACCCATATATTCCATGCTGAACTGTTATTATACCTAGCCCCCTCAAACAGCATCTGAAACATAAATATTCATACCCTGTAGCAATGTGCTACACACAGCGCTGCAATAAACGACACGGAGTCGATGAGCTGCAGTTGCAAAAGAGATTTATTCAAACTTCACGGCCTCGCTTTAAAGCCTTCCTAATCCCGCCCTCCCTGGGCAGGAATGCTGTAGGGGGCGCGTATTCTCAGTCCCGTCCTGCGCGCGGGCTTTTCCCCTTGCTGGTGACGCAGACTTGGCACCCTTTTTGGGACTGGCCTCAATGCCGGCGTGCACCGATTTGTGAGCCGGTTCAAGTGCGTTGGGAAGTGGGTCGCCACAAGCTCTCCTATTTAAGTACTTATCCAAATTTCTCTTAAATGTTGAAATCAAACCTATATCTGCCATTTCAACTGGCCACTCATTCCAACATTTCACCACCTTCAAAGTGAAGATGTTACCCCTCATGTTCCCCTTTAATATTTCATTTTTCACCCTATGACCCCGTGTTCTAGTCTTATCCAGCATTGATGGGAAAAGCCTACATTCGTTAATCTTATTTATACCTCTCATAATTTTGTATACCTCTATCAAATCTACCCTCAAACTCTCATGCTTCAGGAAGTAAAGTCCTACCATATTCAACCTTTCCCTCGAACTCAGGTCCTCAGTCCTAGCAACATATTTCTAAATTTTCTCTGCACTCTTTCAATCTTATTGACATCTTTCCTGTGGTAGGTGACCAAAACT
This sequence comes from Hypanus sabinus, assembly GCF_030144855.1. NCBI lineage: Eukaryota > Metazoa > Chordata > Chondrichthyes > Myliobatiformes > Dasyatidae > Hypanus > Hypanus sabinus. Next base: position 68,284,912 of record NC_082713.1, on the reverse strand, counting down.
GCACACAATATTCCCAATTAGGCCTCACCAATGTCTTAAATTACTTCATCTCCTTGACTCAATACTTTGATTTATGAAGGCCAATGTGCCATAAGCTCCTTTACGACCCCCACCTTCCTGTGATGCCCCTTTCAAGGAATTAAAAGACCATAAGACTATAAGATATAGGAACAGAATTAGTCCATGGCTGATCCATTTTCCCTCTCAGGCCCATTCTACTGTTCTCTTTCCATATCCCTTCATATCCAAACTAATCAAGACTCTACCAAACTCTGCTTTAAATATACCCAGTCTCTTGGCCTCCATAGCTAATTGTGGCAATGAATTCCAAAGATTCACCCCTCTCTGGCTAAAGGAATTCCTCTTCATCTCTGTTCTAAATGGACATCTCTATATCTGAGGCTATGACCTCTGATTGTAGACTCTCCCCCCACAGGAAATATCCTCTCCATATCCACTCTATCGAAGCCTTTCAATATTCGATAGGTTTCAATGAGGACGCCCTTCTTTCTTCTGAACTCCGGTGAGTACAGACCCAGATCGATCAAATGCTCTTCATATGTTAAGCCTTTCAATCTCAGAATCATTTTTGTGAACCTCATTTGAACCCTCTCTAAAGTCAGTACATCCTTCCTAAAAAAAGTAGTCCAAAACTGCTCACAATACTCCAAGTGAGGCCTCACCAGTGCTTTATAAAACCTTAACATTTCATGCTTGCTTTTATATTTTAGTAGTCTTTAAATGAGTGCTAACATTGGATTTGCCCGTCTCACCACCAGCTCAACCTGCAAGTGAACCTTAAGGGAATCCTGCACAAGGACACCCAAATCCCTTTATACTTCAGATTTTTGTATTTTTTTCTCTATTCAGAAAACAGTTTACCTTTTAATTTTTCTACCAAAGTGCATGATCATTCACTCCCCAACACTGTATTCCATCTGCCACTTCTTTGTTCATTCTCCTAATCTTTTAAGTCCTTCTGTAGCCTACGTACTTTCACAAAACTGCATGGCCCTCCACTTATTTTTGTCTCATCCACAGACTTTACAAAATAAGCTATCAATTCTGCCACCCAAGTCACTGAAATATATTGTAAAAGGTTGTCCCAACGCAAAGCCTTGTGGAGCCCTAGACACCAGCAACCAACCAGAAATGGTTCCCTTTATTCCCACTCTTTGCCTCTTGCCTATCAGCCAGTGCTCCTATCCATGCTAGTATCTTTCCTGTAATGCCATGTACCCTTAACTTGTTAAGCAGCCTCATGTGTAACATCTTGTCAAAGGCCTTTGGAAAATCCTAGTATACAACATCCACCATACTCCTTGCCTATCTTGCTTGTCATTTCTGTCAGGCAAGATTTTTCATTTTGAAAACCTTGTTGATTATGGCCTATTGTATCATGTGTCTCCAAGTATGCTGAAGCCACATCCTTAACAATCAACTCCAGCATCTTCCCAGCCACAGAGATAGACTAACAGGTCCTGGCTCTCTCCCTTCTTGAAGAGTGGAATGATAATGCAATTTTCCATGTCAGAATCTAGTGATTCTTTAAATTATTATTGATGCCGCCACAATGTCTTCGGCCATCTCTTTCAGAACCCTGAGGTGTACACCATCTGATCCAGGTGACTCATCTACCTTCAAACCTTTCAGTTTCCCAGATACTTTATGTATCTGAAGAAACTTTTATTATCTTCTTTAATATTATAGGCTAGCTTAACTTTGTATTCCATTTTTTCCCTCCTTTATGACTTTGTTAGTTGCTTTCTGTTGGATTTTAAAAGCTTCCCAAACATCTAAATTCCCACTAATTTTTGGTGTCTATTATATACCTTCTCTTTTGCTCGCATTTTAGCTTTGATTTCTCTTGTTGGCCAAGGTTGTGTTATCTTGCCTTTAGAATCCTTCTTCCTCTTTGGGATGTATATATACTGCACCTTCCAAATTGCTTCCAGAATCTCCAGGCATTGCTGCTCTGCCATCATCCCTGCTGGTGTTCTTTTCCAATCAATTTTGGCCCACTCCTCTCTCATCCTTTAGTAAACCCTTTTATTCTACTGTAACACTGATACATCTGACTTTAGCTTCTCCTTCTCAAATTGCAGGGTGAATTCTAATATACTATGATCATTTACCCCCAAGGGTTCCTTTACCTTGAGTTCTCTAATCAATTCCGGTTCATTTCACAACATCCAGTCGAGAGCAGCTCATCCCCTAATGGGCTTAACCATGAACTGATCTAAAAAGCCATCAAGTCATAGAGAAGCACAGCAATGAAAAAAGCCTTTTGGTCCATCTAGTCCATTCTTAAACCATTTATACTGCCTACTCTCATAGACTTCCATAGCCCTACTGTCCACATATCTATCCAAACTTCTCCTAAAGGTTGAAATTGAGCTTGCATACATCACTTGCACTGGCAGCTCATTCCACACTCTCAGGACTCTCTGAGTGAAGAAGTTTCCCTTCATTTCCTCTTGAACTTTTCACCTTTCGCCCTTGACCTCTAGTTGAAGTCTTACCCATCCTCAGTAGACAAAAGCATGCTTGCATTTACCCTATCTACACCCCTTATAGTTTTGTATACCTCTATCAAATCTATACCAATCTTCTACATTCTAAGGAATACAGTCCTAACCTATTCAACATCCTCTTATAACTCAGGTCTCCCAGACCTGGCAACATCTTGTAAATTTTCCCTGTGTTCTTTCATCCTTATTTCCATCTTTCCTGTAGGTAGGTGACCAAAACTGCACACAATACTCTAAATTAGGCTTCATCAACATCTTCTACAACGTCAACATAACATTTCCTGTACTCAGTACATTGATTTATGAAGGTCAATGTCCCAATAGCTTTCTTTACAACCCTGTCTACCTATAATGTCACTTACAAAGAATTATGGACCTGTATTCCCAAATCCCTTTGTTTTATCACACTCCTCAGTGCCTTACCGTTCACTGTGCAAGACCTACCTTGGTTGGTCCTACTGAAATACAATACTTTGCATTTGCCTGTAGTAACTTCCATCTGCCATTGTTCAGCCCATATTTCCAGCTAATGCAGATCTAACTGCAAACCATGACAGCCTTCCTTCCTGTCCCCTACACCCTCATTATTGCTGATCCAGTTAACTACATTATCATCCAGATCATTGAATGCCAAGCGACTGAACCTTCTTCACCAACCTCCCTTGCAGGACCTTGTCAACTGTCTTGCTAAAGTCCATGTAGACAGCATCCTCTGCTTTGCCTTCATCCACTTTCCTGCTAACTTCTTCAAAAAACTCTATAAGATTGGTTGACTTTCCTGAACACATTTGACAAACTTTATCCCATCTAGTCCTTTCACAGTGCAGGATTCTCAGTCATTATGTGGTAAGTTAAAGTCACCTACTATAACAACCTTATGTTTCTTGCAACAGTATACGATCTCTCTCTAAACCCCAAGGACTGTTGGGTAATCTGTAATGTAGCCCCATTAACATGATCATACCTTTCTTATTCCTCAATTCCACTCATAATTCCTCACTAGACAAGTCCTCCAGTCTGTGCTGACTGAGTACTGCCAGGACAGTTTCCCTGACTAATAACGCCACCCCACCTCCTTTAATCCTCCCTGCTCTGTCACGTCTAAAACAACAGAACCCCAGAATACTGAATTGCCAGTTCTGACCTTCCTGCAACCAAGTCTCACTATTGGCTACAATGTCATAATTCCAGTTGTTGATCCATGCCCTGAGCATATCCACCTTTCCAATGATACTTCTTACATTGAAATACATGCAGCTCAGGACACCAGTCGCAGCATGCTCAAACTTTTGATTCCTGACTTTGTCTGAGGTCTTACCAATATCTGTCTCCACAACCTCTCTACTAACTGTTCTAGCACCCTGGTTCCCACATCCCTGCAACTCCAGGTTAAACCCCACTTGGCAGCATTAGCAAATCTTCCCCTAGGATATTAGTCCCCTCCAGTTCTCATGCAAACCATCTCTTCTGGACAGGTCCCAATGATCCCAAAGTTCAAAAAATCTTATGCCCTCCCTCCTACACCAACCCCTTAACCACATATAAAAATGTATAATCTTCCTATTTCTGGTCCGACTGCACATGGCGCAGGTAGCAATCCTGAGATCACAACCCTGGAAGTCCTGCCCTTTAACTTAGCACCTAAATCCCTGAACTCCCTACGCAGAACCTCATCACCTGTCCTACCCATGTCATTGGCACCCACATGGATTACGACCCTGGCGGTTCACACTCCCACTTAAGAATGCTGAGAACTTGATCCAAGATGTCCCGAAGCTTGGGACCCAGGAGGCAACATACTATCAAGGAATCTCGTTCTCACCCACAGAACCTCCTATCCATTCCACTAATTAACAAATCCCCTATCACCAAGTTTGCCTCTTTCTCTCTTCCTTTCTGAGTCACAGAACCAGACATAGTGTAAGAGACTGTACCACTGTAACTTTCCTCTGCAAGGCCATCGCCACAACAGTATCCAAAGTGATATACCTGTTCTTGAAGTGGATGGCTACATGGGTACTCTGCACTGGCTCCTTAACACCTTTCCCCTTCCTGACTGTTACCCAGTTTGCTGTGTCCTGCACCCTGGATGAAACTGCCTCTCTATATGTCCTACCTATCACCTCTTCAGCCTCCCGAATGAACCGGAGTTCATCCAGTTCCAGTTCCAACTCCTTAATGTGGATTGTTAGAAGCTGCAACTGGATGCACTTCTCGCAGTTGTAGTCCTCAAGGACACTGGAGGTCTATCTGCCTTCCCATGTCCCACAAGAGGAGCACTCCACTATCCTGCCTGGCATCTCTACTGTTCAAACTGAGCAAGTGTAAAGAAGGGGAAAAAATCTACCTGCAGCTTTTCCTTTTTGCCTTCTCTGACTGAAGCCTCGAAGAACTGAAGTCTCAAAATCTCTACTCTAACTCTGTCCTCTCCACTGACAGCCACTGCAATGATGGACATTCTACCTGCATATTGAAATCCCGCCTGACTATCATAATTCTGCCTTTTTGGCAAGTGTTTTCTGTCTTCCATTATGATTTACAGACCACATCTTTACTACTGCTTGGGGGTCTGTGTATGATTCCTATCAGGGTTCTTTTTACCTTTGTAGTTCCTTAGCTCTACCCACAACAACTCAACACCCTCCAACCCTATTTCACCTCTTTCTAATGATTTGATTTCATTTTCTACCGACAGAGCCATGCCTCTCTTTCTGCCTACCTGCCTGTCCTTTCAAAACAATGTGTATCCTTTGACTTTAAACTCTCAGCTACATTGGGACACCCACAACATCGTACATGCCAATCTGTAATTATGCTACAAGTTCATCTATCATATTCCATACACTGTGCGCATTCAGATATAGCACTTTCTGTCCTCCATTCACCTTTTTCAATTTTGTCTGCATTTTACATTGCAACTCATCCTGTTGACTGCAGTTTTGCCCTATCAACGTCTCCTTGCTAGCTGTGTCACTGCACGCTGCCTCTGTTTGTAAACCAACTATCTCATCCCCAGCACTATTACTCTGGTTCCCATCCCTCTGCCAAATTAGTTTAAACACTCCCAAACAGCACTAGAAAAATGGCCCACAAGGATATTTGTCCCCATGGGGTTGGGGTGTAATCCAGCCCATTTGTACAGCTTGTCCCTTCCCCAGAAAAGATTCCAATGATCCATGAATCTGAACCCCTGCCCCTGTACTAGTTTCTCGGCCATGCATTCACCTGCCAAATGATCCTATTCTTATCCTCACTGGCAGGTGGCACGGGCATGCAATCCAGGGATTACTACCCTGGTGCTTCTGCATTTCAGCTTTCTACCGAACTCCCTAAAAATGCTCTTTAGGACATCCTCACCTATGTCATTGGTGCCAATATGTACCAAGGCTTCCTCCCCCTTTAGAATGCAGTGGACCCAAAACATCCTGGAAACCAGGAAATGAACCTGGTCAGGTGTCAGGTCTCTCAGTGGGAGAGCATTTTGGAGATAGTGATCACAATTCTATCTCCTTTACCATAGCATTGGAGAGAGATAGGTACAGCGTTTAATTGGAGTAAAGGAAAATATGAAGCTATCATGCAGGAACTTGGAAGCATAAATTGAGAACAGATGTTCTCAGGGAAATGTATGGCAGAAATGTGGCAAACATTCAGGGGATGTTTGTGTGGCATTCTGCATAGATACCTTCCAATGAGACAAGGAAAGGATGGTAGGGTATAGGGACTGTGGTGTACAAAGGCTGTTGAAAATCTAGTCAAGAAGAAAAGAAAAACTTACAGAAGGTTTAAAAAACTAGGTAATGATAGAGATCTAGAAGATTATAAGGCTAGCAGGAAGGAGTTTAAGAATGAAATTAGGAGAGCCAGAAGGGGCCATGAGAAGGCCTTGGCGAGCAGGATTAAGGAAAACCCCAAGGCATTCTACAAGTATCTGAAGAGCAAGAGGATAAGACCTAAGAGAATATGATCAATCAATTGTGACAGTGCAAAAGTATATATGGAACCAGAGGATATAGCCGAAATATTTGATGAAATTTTTGCTTCAGTGTTCACTATGGAAAAGGATCTTAGCAATTGTAGGGATGATTTACAGCAGACTGAAAAGCTTGAGCATACGGACATTAAAAAAGAGTATGTGCTGGAGCTTTTGGAAAGCATCAAGTTGGATAAGTAACCGGGACTGGACAAGATGTACCACAGGCTACTGTGCGATGCGAGGGATAAGTTTATGGAGCCTCTGGCAATGATCTTTGATTCATCAATGGGGACGGTTGATGTTCTGGAGGGTTGTGGATGTTGTTCCTTTATTCAAGAAAGGGAGTAGTGGTAGCCCAGGAAATTTTAGACCAGTGAGTCTTACTTCAATGGTTGGTAAGTTGATGGAAAAGAGAGGCAGGATTTATGAACATTTGGAGAGGCATAATATGATTAAGAATAGTCAGCATGGCTTTGTCAAAGGCAGGTTGTGCCTTATGAGGCTGAAAGAATTTTTGGAGGATGTGACTAAACATATTGATGAAGATAGAGCGGTAGGTGTAGTGTATATGGATTTCTGCAAGGCATTTGATAAGGTACCCCATGCCAGACTTATTGAGAAAGTAAGGAGGCATGGGATCCAAGGAGACCTTGCTTTTTGGATCCAGAAATGGCTTGCCCACAGAAGGCAAAGAGTGGTTATAGACGGGTCATATCCTGCATGGAGGTCTGTGACCAGTGGAGTGCCTCAGAGGTCTATTCTGGGACCACTTCTTCTTTGTGATTTTTATAAATGACCTGGATGAGGAAGTGGAGGTTAGTAAATTTGCTGATGACACAAAGGTTGGAGGGTGTTGTGGATAGAGTGAAGGGCTGTCAGAGTTACAACGGGACATTGATAGTGGCAGATGGAGTTCAACCCAGATAAGTGTGAGGTGGTTCATTTTGGTAGGTCAAATATGATGTCAAAATATTGTATTAATGGTAAAACTGTTGGCAGTGTGGAGGATTAGGGTGATCTTGGGGTCTGAGTCCATAGGACACTCAAAGCTGCTGCACAGGTTTATTCTGTGGTTAAGAAGACATATGGTGCATTGGCCTTCATTAATCGTGGGATTGAGTTTAACAGCTGAGAAGTAATGTTGCAGCTCTGTCGGACCCTGGTCAGACCCCACGTGGAGTTCACCTAGTTCTGGTCGCCTCACTACAGGAATGATGTGGAAACTACAGAAAGGGTGCAGAGGAGATTTACAAGGAAGTTGCCTGGATTGGGGAGCATGCCTTATGAGAGTAGGTTGAGTGAATTCAGCCTTTTTTCCTTGGAGCAATGGAGGATGAGAGTTAACCTGACAGAGGTGTATGAAGTGATGAGAGGCATTGATTGTGTGGATAGTCAATGGCTTTTTCCCAGGGCTGAGATGGCTAACATGAGATGGCACAGTTTTAAGATGCTTGGAAGTACGTAGGTATGGAGAAGATGTCAGGGGTACGTTTTTTTATGCAGAGAGTGGTGAGTGTGTAGAATGGGCTGCTGGCGACGATAGTGGAAGTGGATATGATAGGGTCTTTTAAGAGAGTCCTGAAGAGGTACATGGAGCTTAGAAAAATAGAGGGCTATTGGTAACCCTAGGTAATTTTTAAAGTAAATTCATGTTTGGCACAGCATTGTGGGTCGAAGGGCCTTTATTGTGCTGTAGGTTTTCTATGTTTCTATCCCTGATCCTGGCACCAGGGAGGCCAACATACCATCCGGGTGTGTCTATTGTGCCACAGAATCTCATCCCTTTTTCTTTGACTGTGGAATCTCCTATCACTTCTTCAATTCTCTTCACCTCTCTCCTCTTCTGAGCCATAGCACCAGACTCAGTGTCAGAGACCCGGTCATTGCAGCTCCGCCAGTAGGTTGTCCCCCTCAGTAATATCTAAAGAGGTATACTTATTATTGAGTGGAATGGCCACAGGGCAACTCTGCACTGGCTGTATATATCCTTTCCTTCTCCTGAAAGTCATCCAGTTACCCATCACCTGTAACCTAGGGGTGACTACCTCGCTGTAGTTCCTATCTATCACTTCCTTGTTCTTCCGTATGAGCCAGAAGATCCAATTTCTTAATGCATCCCCTGAGGAACTGCAGCTTGGTGCACCTGGTGCAGAGGATGTAGTTATCTGGGAGGCTGGAGATCTCCCAGAATTCCTAAATCTCACACACAGCGCAAAATGCTACCTCTGGAGCCATTCTATGCCCTAACACATGAGGAATGAACAACTAAAAACTAAAAGAGAAACTTACTAGCTACTTTTCCTCGCCTAAGCCTGATGAGCCAAATCCACTCCGAACACTGACCCACTCTTAACAAAGACCACTCCACTCATGGCATTTTTATTTACCCGTTCTAATGAATCCTGCTCAGTGATCTGTATTCCCAGATAACTCTTTTCCACCACATTCCTCAGAGATCCATGCTCACTGTGTAAATCCTACCCTTGCTTGTCCTCCCAACATGCAAAATGGTGTCATTTTTCTTGATCATTCTTAGCCCTGCATTCATCCAGAGAGTAGATCTGAGTGTTCCTGATCTCTGCTTAACTGACGTTGGAAAAGGCTTTTGGCTGTACAGAGAGGAAATCCGAGACAGCTTCTCATCTGCATTGACGGCTAGTTGACTTTTGTGACTGGTTAATGGTGACAAAGAAGGAGGTCTATAGAAATGGACAATCTTGAAATTCAGCTACAGATTGGCAACTATGACGTGGTGGCCATCTCTGAAACTTCGCTAAAGGATGACTACCATTGGGAGCTGAACGTCCAAGGATATATTGCTTATGGGAAAGATAAGTTAGGAGGCAAGAGGGGGTGGTGTGGCTCTGTTTGTAAGACATAATACTAAATCATTTGAAAGAGATGACATAGGATTGGAAGTTGTAGAATCTCTATGGTTGAGTTAAGAAATGGCAAGGGTAAAAGAACCCTAATGACAGTTGTATACAGGCCTCCAAACAGCAGCAAGGATGTGGATTACAAATTACAGCGGGGATAGAAAAGGCATATCGGAAAGGCAATGTCATAATAATCGTTGGGGATTTTAACATGAAAGTGGATTGGGAAAACCAGGTCAGTACTGGACATCAAGAGAGAGAAGTTATAGAATGTCTAATGGATGGCTTTTCAGAACAGCTTGTTGCTGGGCCCACTAGGGGATCGGCTGTGCTGGATTGGGTGTTGTGCAATAATCTGGAAGTGATAAGAGAGCTTAAGGCTAAGGAACCCTTAGAGAACAGTGATCACAATATGATTGAATTCACATTGAAATTTGAGGGGGAGAAAATAAAATCCAATGTGTCAGTATTTCAGTGAAATAAGGGAAATTACAATGGTATGAGAGGGGAACTGGCCGAAGTTTACTGGAAAGGGACATTTGCAGGAAAGACAGCAGAGCAGCAATGGCTGGAGTTTCTGCGAAAAATGAGGGAAGTGCAAGACAGATATATTCCAAATAAAAAGAAATTTTCAAAGGGAAGATGGATACTACCGTGGCTGAAAAGTGAAGTCAGAACCAAAGTAAAAGCAAAAGCATAAGTGAAGGCACAGAAGGAAGCCAGAGCTAGTGGGAAGGTAGAGGATCGGGGAGCTTTTAAAAACTTGCAGAAGGAAATTAAGAATATAATTCAGAAGGAAAAGATGAATTATGAGAGGAAGCTGGTGGCTAATATCAAAGAAGGTCCTAAAAGCTTTTTTAAATATACAGTCGGCCCTCCTTATCTGTAGATTCCGCATGTGCGATTCAACCAACCGTGGATCGGGAAAACCCAGAAGTTCTCTCTCCAGCACGCGACACTTGAGCATGTACAGACTATTTTTTCTTGTCATTCTTCCCTTGTGGCGGTTCACACTCTCGGGACTCGAACAGCCATTGGGAGCCGTGGGCAGACACACGGTAACGTGTTTGGAACTACCAGCTCGGGGCAGACCTACCAGGGACAGTCTGTCGTCACGTCAGCCCTGCGGGTTGCAGAGGCCCATGGGAGGGGAGATTGAAGTGCGCGATTTTGAATCAGTAAAGGCTGATGCACCATCAATAACTCACACTGAGACGTAGGCGAGATATCGGCTTTTATTGACTGGAAGAAGGAACCAGGAGTGAGTGTCTATCATACAAGGTCCTGGAGACTGAGGCCGATCTTCAGGCCGCAGGTCTCCTTTATACAGGGGCCTGTGGGAGGAGCCACAGGAGCAGTCAGCAGGGGCGTGTCCCGACAGGCACATAGTTCACCACATTCACCCCGGATCAGGTGGTCGAATCTGTCGCTGCGATCTACGTAGCACCGGCTGTGACCGCATAGGTGCCGGCAACATTGGCGATTGCACAGGGGACGGGGGTTGCGCGTGTTCTTGCCCACTAGGCGCCGGTGATCCCTCATGCATGTGCGAGGCGCCTGGTATAAATGCGTACGAAACGCCTGGTATACAAGTGTCGTGAGGAGTCTGTGTAGGGCCTGGTGAGTACGGTGTCACCTCTGGTGCAGGGTTCACAGTTACCGGAGAGCCTTCAGGGTAGTGGTCTGCTGCACCTGCGGGTGCCAGGTCGCGGATGGAGACCGTGTCCTCCCGCCCATCAGGTAAGACCACGTAAGCATACTGGGGGTTCGCATGGAGAAGGTGAACCCTCTCCACCAGCGGGGAGTATTTATTGCTCCTCACATGTTTCCGGAGCAGCACTGGCCCCGGGGACGTCAGCCAAACTGGTAGGGTGGTCCCAGTGACAGACTTCCTGGGAAAAGAGAATAGGCGTTCGTGAGGGGTGGCATTGGTGGACGTACATAACAGAGAGCGGATAGAGTGCAGTGCCTCAGGGAGGACCTCCTGCCATCGAGAGACCGGCAACCCTTTGGACTTGAGGGCTAAAAGTGTGGCCTTCCACACTGTGGCATTCTCCCGCTCTACCTGGCCATTACCCCGGGGATTATAACTCGTGGTCCGACTGGTAGCAATGCCCCTAGCTAGCAAGTACTGGCGCAGCTCCTCACTCATAAAGGAGGACCCTCTATCACTGTGGATATAGCAGGGATACCCGAACAGAGTGAAGAGCTGGCGCAGGGCTTTGATGACGGACGTGGTAGTGGTGTCGGGGCAGGGGATGGCAAAGGGGAACCGTGAGAACTCGTCAATAACACTGAGAAAATAGACATTGCGGTCAGTGGAGGGAAGGGGGCCCTTAAAGTCAACACTCAGGCGTTCAAAAGGGCGGGTGGCCTTGACAAGTTGTGCCGTGTCAGGACAGTAGAAGTGCGGTTTGCACTCGGCACAAATTTGGCAGTCCCTGGTCATCGTCCTGATGTCCTCCAGGGAGTACGGCAGGTTCCGAGCTTTCACAAAATGGTAAAATCGGGTGACCCCCGGATGGCAAAGTTGTGCATGAAGGGCGTACAGCTGGTCGAGCTGTGTGCTAGCACATGTTCCCCGGGATAGGGCATCAGGGGGCTCATTGAGTCTGCCAGGCCGGTACAGGATATCATAGGTGTAGGTGGAGAGTTCTATCCTCCACCGCAAAATCTTATCATTTTTGATCTTGCCCCGCTGTTGGTTGCTGAACAGGAACGCAACCGAGCGCTGGTCGGTCAGCACAGTGAATCTTTTGCCAGCAAGATAGTGCCTCCAGTGCCTAACAGCCTCCACTATGGCCTGGCCTTCTTTCTCCACCGCGGAGTGCCGAATTTCAGAGCCTTGGAGGGTGCGAGAAAAGAATGCTACTGGTCTGCCTTCCTGATTAAGGGTAGCAGCCAGAGCGAAATCGGAGGCATCACACTCCACTTGGAAGGGAGCGGTCTCGTCCACTGCATGCATCGTAGCTTTGGCAATGTCCGCTTTAATGCAGTTGAAGGCCGCGCAGGCCTCAGCAGAGAGGGGAAACAAGGTAGACTTGACCAGGGGGCGAGCCTTGTCTGCGTAATGGGGGACCCATTGGGCGTAATAGGAAAAAAAACCCAGGCACCGTCTGAGGGCCTTGAGAGTGGTGGGAAGAGGGAGCTCTAACAGGGGGCGCATACGTTCGGGATCAGGCCCAATAACCCCGTTTTCCACGACATACCCAAGTATAGCAAGGCGGGTGGTACCAAAAACACACTTGTCCCTGTTATAAGTAAGGTTCAGAGCTGCGGCCACTTGGAGAAACCGTTGGAGGTTGGCGTCGTGATCTGGCCTGTCATGACCACAGATGGTGATGTTATCCAGATAGGGAAATGTGGCCTGCAGTTGGTACTGGTCCACCATCCGGTCCATTTCCCTCTGGAAGACAGAGACACCATTCGTGACACCGAAAGGGACGCGCAGGAAGTGATAGAGCCGGCCGCCCGCCTCGAAGGCGGTGTAGGGGCGGTCCTCTGGGCAGATGGGGAGCTGGTGATAAGCGGATTTCAGATCTATTGTCGAGTACACCTTATACTGAGCAATCTGGTTGACCATATCCGCGATGCGGGGTAGGGGGTATGCGTCAAGCTGCGTAAACCTATTGATGGTTTGACTATAGTCCACCACCATCCTATTTTTCTGCCCAGTCCGAACAACAACCACCTGGGCCCTCCAAGGGCTTGTGCTCGGCTCAATGATCCCCTCCCTGAGCAGCCGCTGCACCTCCGACCGAATGAAGGCCCGGTCCCCCGCGCTGTACCTCCTGCTTTTGGTTGCCACAGGTTTACAGTCGGGGGTCAGGTTGGCGAACAGCGGTGGGGGAGGGATCTTGAGAGTGGAGAGGCTGCAAGTGTCGGTAGCGCAGCTGTTGGCCTGGTTCTGGATGGGATGTGTGTGTCCGTGTGTGTGTGTGGTCAGTAGCGGGGTATGTGAAGAAGTCCCACAAAACTGAGGATTCTTGACAGTGAGTGGTGGGAGGGGCCCGTCGTATACCATAGTCACACTTTCGAGATGGCTCTGGAAGTCCAGCCCCAATAGCACAGGTGCACACAGATTAGGCATGACCAGCAGTTCAAAGTCCCGATATTCTGTGCCTTGCACCACCAAAGTCGCTACACAACCCGCCCGGATGTCTGCGGACTGCGACCCAGAGGCCAAATGGAACCTCCGACTGACCGGCCGCGTTGCAAGTCCGCAGCGTTGCACTGTGTCCGGGTGAATAAAACTCCCAGTGCTGCCCGTGTCAAACAGGCATCCAGTCCAGTGGCCCTCTACCTGGATGTCCATCATGGATCTTGCAAGCTGGTGTGGGGCGCTTTGGTCGAGAGTTACAGTGGCCAGAGACCCGGTCAGCATCGGAGGGCCGGGGGCGGGGCGTACTGACGTCAACAAAGATGGCCGCTCACATCCGGGGTACCCGGTCAGCATCCGAGGATCGGGGGCGGGGCGTGCTGACGTCGACAAAGATGGCCGCCCACATCCCGGCATGCAAGATGGCGGCCCCCACGTTTCACCCGCAGCGCTGCACTCCGCTCGAGGTTGAGACTTACAGACCTTGGCGAAGTGGCCCCGCTTTCCGCAGCTGGAGCAGGTCGCTTCTCGCGCTGGACAGCGTCGTCGAGGATGTTTCTTTTGGCCACAGAAATAACAAAGCACGAGTTGCTTACGGGCCACAGCCGTGGTCTGGGTCGGGGAGCTCGTGGAATGGCGACTGGCGGCGGCGTTGGCGAATTCGCTCCCGGGAGCCGGCGGTGGCGGGGTCTGAGGCGTCCACGAAACCGGCGGGGAATCGCGCGACTGGACAGCGTCGGCGTTATGCCGCGCAGCTTCTAGAGCGTTGGCCTTCTCTATCGCCGAGCTTAAGGTAAGATCCGAGTTCTCCAGCAGCCGCTGGCGCATGTACACTGACCTCAGTCCCGTCACAAAGGCGTCTCGCACCAGCAGCTCCGCATGCTGTTCTGCCGTGAGCGTCTTGCAGTCACAAGCTCGGACGAGTGTCTGTAGTGCTCGGAGAAACTCAGCGCACGATTCGCCAGGCCGCTGTTGCCGGGTAGCTAAGCGATGTCTTGCGTAGACGGTGTTCACCGGCCGCAGGTACTGTCGTTTGAGGGCGTCCAGTGCCCCTTCATAGGTCGGCAGGTCCCGGATAAAGGAGTAAACTTTGGAGGAGACCCTCGAGAGTAGGATTCTGTGCATAACGGCGGGTTCAGTCGCACGAAGCTCCGCCAAGTACGATTGGAAGCATGCAAGCCAGTGTTCAAAAGCGAGAGCTGCGTCAGGGTCTTGAGGGTCCAAATCCAACCGGTCCGGACGCAAAACGGGTTCCATGTTTTAAAACTTCCAGTCAATAAAATTGATGCACCATCAATAACTCACACTGAGACATAGGCGAGATATCGGCTTTTATTGACTGGAAGAAGGAACCAGGAGTGAGTGTCTATCATACAAGGTCCTGGAGACTGAGGCCGATCTTCAGGCCGCAGGTCTCCTTTATACAGGGGCCTGTGGGAGGAGCCACAGGAGCAGTCAGCAGGGGCGTGTCCCGACAGGCACATAGTTCACCACAAAGGCATTCTGAGTTCAGCTCTCTCTGTCTCCGTGTGTTTCTTTAGTAGCGCGTTGCACGTGACTACATTGGTGACCCTGACGTTCCAGACGGCATCTGGAGCTGGCGACTCAGCAACCAGCCATGAGTCCAAGCAACTCGCACAGCGTGGTCTCTCTGAAGCTCCCGACTTTCTGGGCCACTCAGCCCCATGGTTGGTTTGAGCAGGCTGAGGCCCAGTTCAATATCAGAGACATTACAGCCGACGCCACGTGGTACTACTACGTGGTCAGCACGCTCGACCAGGAGATGGCAGGCCGGATCATCGACTTCCTACACCAGCCACCAATGGAGGACAGGTACACTAAGCTTAAGGTGCTCCTGATCCGTGCCTTCAGACTCTCCTGCCGCGAACAGGCCGCGCGGCTCCTACACATGGAAGGCCTGGGCGACCGCACGCCATCCAAGCTCATGAATGATATGCTGGTGCTCATGGACAGCCATAAGCCGTGCCTTTTATTTGAACAGTTGTTCCTCGAGCAAATGCCAGAGGACATTTGCCTCCTTCTCGAGAGTGAGGATTTCAGCGACCCACACAGGGTCGCGGCTAAAGCAAACGTCCTTTGGCAGAGCAAGCAAAGTGGAGCAGCCTCCATTGGCCTAGCCACGATTGCATGCCCCAAAACCCAGGCCCCACAAACGAAGCCGTCGAGACCCATGGGGGAAAAAGATGAAAGTTCGGCACAATGGTGTTTCTATCACCAAAGATGGGGCTCAGGTGCGCACAGCTGCCGTCCACCAGGTGCTTTTCCGGGAAATGCCGGGGTCAGCTGTCGCTAATGGCTACGACGACTGGTAAACAAGACAGCCTCCTGTACCTCTGGGACCAGCACTCCGGGCGGTGCTTCCTGGTAGACACCAGGGCTGAGGTCAGCATACTCCCCCCCTCGAACATGGACACTTGTAAAGCGGTCCCAGGCCCCAAACACACCACTGAAAATGGCACCAGTATTCGGACATCTGGCCTGTGAACTATCGCACTGCATTTTGGGTCCAGCTGTTTCACTTAGACTTTCACGTTGGCGGTGGTGTCACAGCCACTACTAGGGGCTGATTTGCTACAAGCCAACTGCCTCCTGGTCGACTTGAAAGGCCAGCGTTTGGTCCACGCCGAGATTTTCCAGCTCAGAGAAGCCAAGCTACCAGCCCTCCACCTAGATTCTGTGACCCTCTCGGGTAATGAATTCACCAGGGTGTTTGCGGAATTCCCCTCCATAGTCACCCCGCAGTTCTCTACGGCTGACCCCACGCACGGCGTGCAGCACCACATCCCCACGCAAGGACTGCTGCTGCATGCCCGAGCTCGCAGGCTCCTACCCGACAAGCTCCACCTCTCCAAGGAGGAGTTCCGTAAGATGGAAGAGCTGGGAATCGTCAGCCTCTCAGACAGCCCGTGGACATCCCCGCTGCACATGGTGCCCAAGTCCGCAGGAGGATGGAGGCCCTGCGGAGACCACAGAAGGCTCAATGACACCATAACCGCCGACAGAAACCCGCTACCCCACATCCAGGACTTCACGGCAAACCTGCACAGAGCGACCATATTCTCGAAAATCGACCTGGTCAGGGGATACCATCAGATCCCATTGCACCCCGACGACGTGCCCAAGACAGCCCTCATCACCCCGTTTGGCTTGTTTGAATTCCTGAGGATGCCTTTCCATCTCAAGAATGCAGCCCAAGCTTTGCAAAGGCTCATGGACTCGGTGGGACACGGCCTGGATTTCATTTTCATTTACTTGGACGATATCCTGGTGGCCAGCAGTTTGCACCAGGAGCACGTGGCACATTTGTGCCAGCTCTGCCAATGCCTGAGCGACCATGGACTGGCAATCAATCTGGTGAAGTGCTAGTTTGGGCTGACAGAGATCAACTTCTTGGGCCACAGAGTCAACCGACATGGCGCAGTTCCCCTACCGGACAAGGTCCAGGCCATCCGCCAGTTCCCCAAGCCCAGCACGGTCAAGGGCCTGCAGGAGTTTGTAGGGATGGTCAACTTTTATCATCGGTTTGTGCTGGAGGCAGCCTGCATCATGACCTGATGGCCGGCAAAGCCAAAGAAGTGACATGGGACGCGGAGTCCACGGAGGCGTTCGAGCAGGCCAAGGAGGCGCTGGCAAAGGCAGCCCTCCTAGTGCACCCGAGAGTCGATGTACCCAAGGCACTCACAGTTGACACTTCCGACATGGCAGTCGGCGGAGTCCTGGAGCAGCTCATCGAGAACCAGTGGTGACCACTCGCTTTCTTCAGCCGGCACCTACGGCCACCAGAGATGAAGTACAGCACCTTCGACAGAGAGCTGCTAGCGCTCTACTTGGCTGTCCGGCATTTCTGATACTTACTCGAGGGAAGGAAGTTCACGGTGTATATGGACCACAAGTCCCTCACCTTCGCATTGGCCAAGGTATCGTACCCATAGTCGGCTCGGCAGCAGAGACACCTGTCCTTTATTTCGGAATTCACCCCGGACGTCCGCCACATCGCAGGGAAGCACAACATCGTCGCCGACACACTGTCTCACCCCATCCTCCACTCAGTAGGCATATCGTCCTCAGGAACAGACTATGCAACACTGGCGGAAGCACAACGGTCGGACACCGAGATCCTGGCTTACCGCATCGCTATTTCGGGACTCCAGTTGGAGGACGTCTCCATCGGTCCAGCAGCGGATCGACTCCTGTGCGACGTGTCTACTGGTAAACCCCGACCCATGGTACCAGCGGCATGGAGGTACCGGGTGTTCTACACACTGCACGACCTGGCCCACCCGTTCATCCAGGCGACCATCAAGCTGGTAGCGGACAGATTCATCTGGCACGGTTTGCGTGAACAGGTCAGACACTGGGCCAGGACCTGCGTACACTGCCAGACCGCCAAAGTCCAGCGGCACATGAAGTCTCCCCTCTAGCAGTTCCAGTCGATGCACAGCAGGTTCTAACACATCCATGTGGACATCGTCGGCCCCCTGCCAGTCTCCCGGGGCACCAGGTAGATCTTTACCATGGTAGACAGGTTCACCAGATGGCTGGAAGCCATACCGCTCGCAGACACGTCCACTGAGTCCTGCGCCAGGACGCTCATTGCAAACTGGATCACTAGGTTCGGCCTCCCAACGGATATCACCTCCAACAGAGGGGCACAGTTCACGTCTGGTTTGTGGACAGCTCTGGTGCAGCTCCTGGGCACCCAGCTGTATCACACCACAGCGTACCATCCCCAGTCCAACAGTTTGGTAGAGCAATTCCACCGGCATCTCAAGTCGGCCCTGATGGCACGTCTCAGGGGCCCCAACTGGACAGATAAGCTTCTCTGGGTCCTACTGGGCATCTGCACAGCCCCCAAGGAGGACCTGGACACTTCCTCGGCGGAATTGGACTACAGCACCCCCCCCCCCCCCCTGACGGTCCCAGGCGAGTTCATACCAGAGGCCTAAGGTTTGGACGAAACTCCAGCAGCGGTGCTAAAGAGGCTGCAGGACAAGGTTGGGACCCTGGCATTGGTCCCAACCTCCAGGCATGGTCCCACGCCATCCTTCACCCCTAAAGACCTCCGAGACTGTGAGTATGTTTTATTCACAGGGGTATGTACAGGTCACCTCTACAGCAGCCGTATGAGGGACCCTTCAGGGTGATCTGGGACAATGGAACCACATGTGTCGTGGAGGTGGGTGGTCGGGAAGAGACTTTTACAGTGCACCGCCTCAAACCGGCGCACTTGGACATTGAGCAACCGGTGAGCCCCCCACCCCAGGCAAGCCACACAGACTGGGGGCTCCACTCCCCCGGTGGACATTTCTGGGAGGGGTGGTGTGGCGGCCCGCACACGCAAGACTTGAACTGTCATCGGGTGCCGCAAGCAGACACGCGGTAGCACATTTGGAACTACCTGTTCGGGGCAGACCTTCCAGGGATAGTCTGACATCACTTCCCCCCGCGGGTCACACGGCCCCATGGGAGGAGAGATTGAAGCGCGCGATTTTGAATCAGTAAAGACATTCTGAGTTCAGCTCTCTCTGCCTCCGTGTGTTTCTTCAGTAGTGTGTTGCGCGCAACTACACCCTTAAACAATGCAGTATAGCAACTATTTACATTGTATTAGGTTTTATAAGTAACATTGAAATGACTTAGAAGTACAGGCAGTCCCCAGGTTATGAATGAGTTCCACTCCTGAGTCCGTCTTTAAGTCGGATTTGAAGTTGGAACAGATACATCCGGTATTATTTAGCGTCAGTTAGTCAAACGTTTTTCTTAGTATATAGTACATATTTTACCTTTCTATGCATATTAAACACTTAAGAAACATACGTATTTCAATAATTAAACCACTGCGTTGCTTAGTAATAATTGTAGCTTTCATCAGGGCAGGGCCTTTCACATGCTCCATTAAAATTGTTCCGATTGTAGCCTAACGCTTTTCCAATGACCAATGGCGTTTCACCTCTTTCCGATCGCTTTAAACTTCCACTTTATTTTCAATCGTGATTGTGATGACTTTCATGAACAGAAACACCGCAGATTCAGAGTTGCACCACCAGGTGCTAATGTCCACCACATGGAGATATGTTAAATAAAGTCCGGGGTTCCGCTGGGTCCTAAAGACCACTGCACTGAGTCAGGTTAAATAAGGGACTTGAGCATCTGCGTTTTTTGGTATCCGCGGGGGGTCTTGGAACCAATCCCCCGCTGATAAGGAAGGCCAACTGTATAAAGTGTAAAAGAGAGTCCAGGGCAGTTATAGGACCAATACAAAATAATCCTAGAGATATTGTAATGGGAGATGCAGAGCTGGCAGAGGAACCGAGTGTGTATTTTGCATCAGTCTTCACAGTGGAAGACATCTGCAGTATACTGGACATTCAAGAGTGTCAGGAAAGTGAAGTTTGTGCAGTGAAATTATGACTAAGAAGGTGCTCTGGATGTTTAATGGTCTGAGGGTGGATAAATCTCCTGGACCTAATGGAATGCACCCTTGGATTCTGAAGGAAGTAGCTAGAGAGATTGTGGAAGCATTTACGATGATCTTTCAAGAACTGATAGATTCTGGCATTGTACCAGGTGACTGGAAAATCGCAAATGTTACTTGGCTATTTAAGAAGGGTGGGAGGCAGCAGAAAGGAAAATATAGACCTGTTAGCCTGATGTCAGTGGTTGGGAAGTTATTGGAATCAATTGTTAGGGATGAGATTACGGAGTACCTGGAGACACATGACAGGATAAGCCAAAACCAGCATGGTTTCCTGAAAGGAAAATCTTGCCTGACAAACCTACTGCAATTATTTGAGGAAATTACAAGCAGGGTAGACAAAGGAGATACAGTAGACATGGTGTACTTAGATTTTCTGAAGGCCTTTGACAAGGGGCCACACACAAGGCTGCTGAGCAAGGTAAGAGTCCATGGAACTACAGGGAAGTTGCTAGCGTGGGTGGAGCAGTAACCATTACCCTAAAGTTTAATCTCCAATTTGAGCCAGTTGAGAAGAAGGCGAATGTAATGTTGGCATTCATTTCTAGAGGTATAGAATATAAGAGCAGGGATGTGATGTTGAGACTCTATAAGGCACTTGTGAGACCACACTTGGAGCATTGTGTGCAGTTTTGAGCTCCTTATTTTAGAAAGGATATACTGACATTGGAGAGGGTTCAGAGGAGATTCATGAGAATGATTCCACAGTGAAAGGGTTTCCATATGAGGAACGTTTGGCAGCTCTTGGGCTGTATTCCCTGCAGTTCAGGTGAATGAGGGGAAATCTCGTAGAAACATTCCGAATGTTAAAAGGCCTGAATAGATTAGATATGGTGAAGTTATTTCCCATGGTAGGGGATTCTAGGAGAAGAGGGCATGACTTCAGGATTGAAGGACATCCTTTTAGAACTGAGATGCAGAGAAATTAACTTAGTCAGAGTGTGGTAAATCTGTGGAATTTGTTGCCACGAGCGACTGTGGAGGCCAAGTCATTGGATGCATTTAAGGCATGGATAGATAGGTTCTTGATTAGCCTGGGCATCAAAAAGTATGGGATGAAAGCAGAGGAGTGGAGATGACTGGATGAAGTGGATCGGCCCATGATTGAATGGCAGAGCAGCCTGGATGGCTGAATGACCTACTTCTGTTCCTTTTTTCTTATGGTTTTGTATAATCAGGACTCCGTGATGCGATGCTCACTCAAATGCAGGCTCTGAGAGTAGTCACACTCAGCTCAGTTCTGGAGTTCAGCCTCTTAAAGTTCATCCTTGGACCAAGGTTATGCTGATGCCTGGAAAAAAGTGGTACCGGTCAAACTTAAATTGGGCACATCCTTTGCTCTGCTTGACAAAACTATTGAATTCAGCTCCTATCACCTTGCTGACAATTGGGAGTAGATTCACAGTTGGAAGTATTAGTTCCATTGGATTTGTTCTGCTATTTATGAACAAAATATAGCTGCAGAATTTTTCATATTATCGATTAGATGCCAGTGCTTTAACCATACTATAATGGTTTGAGACCATATTGGTTGTAGTGTAGATTTTCTAATCGTGCAGTTGGGATTTTGTCTGGTTCTAAAAAGACAGAGACTCACAGATCACGTGTCTGTTTCATCCATATCAACCAGTGAATATTAAAAAGAAAATTACCATATTTATCCATATTAGCCATCCATATTAATCACATTTTCTCATGCTTGCTGCATAGTCTTTTATGCCATGACAACAGAAGTGCTGATCTAGACACTTCTTTAATACTGTCAGCAAATCTGCTTCCTCCACTCTCTCTGGCATTCTTTGCTGGTGACTTTGTTGTCAGGAATTTCTTGATATCATGTGGAGCGAATTGGGCAGCATGATAGTAGAGGTTAGCCCAACGCTTTACAGTTCTAGCCATCCAGGTTCAATTCCTGCCGCTGCCTGTAAGGAGTATGTACATACTCCTCGAAACAGTGTGGGTTTCCTCCGGGTGCTCCAGTTTCCTCCCATAGTCCAAAGACCTACTGGTTGGTAGGTCAATTAGTCATTGTAAATTGTCCCATGAGTAGGCTAGGGCAGTGGTTCCCAAAGGGGGTAGCTATGTGTCCTAAAGGGGTGTTAGGGGAAGTAGAAGTCATTGGGGAGTGGTCGAGACTTTTTGGGGGGTGGGGGTGACGCAGTAAGCGGCACCCTTACTTGAGTCACAAGATCTGACCGACCATTAGTCGAGCAGGCACTTCCAAAAATAAAAGGATGAGGCACTGGAACACTTGTTATCACAATGCATCTGAAACTCAGCAATCTCATCCAACCTTACCAAACAAACAGATATTATTGGGGACGCATGAATTAGCAAACAGGGTGCCCAACAGTTCCCCTTGACTCACAGCATGGAACAAGTTCAAGTTCTTGCAAATTAACAGTAATAAGTCAAGATTACCCTGTCACCTTTTTCAACAGATCTATTAAAAACAGGTCGTACAACGATGCAACACTGGTCCAAACCAAATAGTGCAATAAAGCCAATCAGTGATCCTGCAGACTCCAAGAATTCCTTTTGAAGTGTTTCAAGCAACCTTGGCTTTAATGTGTGGTCAAGAGCCATCTTTGGGGATTATGAGATCTTATGTAATTGGTCAAGTGTGCTAACTGGAATAGTACAAAGGTAACTTGCCAAACACCAACCCTATTGCAACTAACATTCAGTTTACAATCTGAATCCTTGTAAACGTAATTTTTGCTGTTGTGATCATCTTCATCCTCGTCTCGCCACTCCTATGGATGCTGCTATCATCATTCCATCTGTGTCAATTCACTGCCATCGTCAACATCCAATAGGCATTCCATGTTTGTGTAAATTTTTTATTTTAATGAAACCCTGTTAATGATGGATAAATATGTATGGTGCAATTTCTATGAAGCTATGGTGGTGAAGCCTTGAATTCTAATCCTAAGAAATGCTAAAAGACAAAAACTGCAGAAAGCTCAGAAATACAATGTTAAATACTGGGAGTATGGTTTTATTCTGTTCTCATCAGATCAGTGATGCCCATGTATTTTATTTGTAATACTGTACTGTCTAATGAAGCCATGAAACCATCAAGATTGCAGGAACTCTTCTGGAAAAAAAAAGACCCCCTAAAAAGGGTACTTATAGTTTAACTCAGTTCCAGAAGATGAAAAGAGTATTTGAAAAGTGTTGCACTCAAGTCTATTGCCACGAATTCTAAAAATGACCCTGATAGTGGTCTCATTGCTTCTTATAACATTTCCAAAATGATAGCAAAGTGTGGAAAATCTCATACAACTCTTGAAAGATTAATAGTGCCTGCTGTATCAGAAGTGCTCACCACTCTTCTCAAAATGGATACCAGTATTTTAAAATCAATTCTTCTGAGTAGGTTTGCTGGGCAGCACAGCCTGAAGGACCTACTCTGTGCTGTATCTCAATCAATCAATCAATAAATCAATATACTGGGCACATCCGGGTCTCAGGAGGAAGGCTGTTAAATGCTGGGAATCACCATCACAGAGTTTGAGAATATTGTTGAAGCCCTTTGTTTCTGTTAGCTGTTTAATTTACATGACTAGATATGGATGGACTGCAGTGCTTTGATCTGAGCTGTTGGGTGTGAGATCATTTAGCTCCATCATTTTAGCACACATGTCATCCTGCTTTGCAGCTTCACCAAATTGGCTCTTCATCCTGAAAAGAGAAAAAAACACTGAACCAAGATCCCAGTGACATGACTTGAAATGCACTCAGCTATATTCACTAACAAGTATTCAAATCTTGGGCTGACTGAAAATTTTAGCTACCAGTTTTTCCAAATTCATAATTTGTTTTCTCCCTGACTGACTGACTACAGGAAGTTGAGCAAAAAATTTCTTTCGCAAAATTAGAGCCTACAAGTTGGAATGAGACAGCGTAAGTAGGGGAGTGTTCTTGTCATCACAGGAAGAGAGTTTGGCTTAAGGGAAACATTCCAGATCTCTGTGTGATTTGTGGAATATGGGGAACCATGAAGTTCTCACTGTGCAAAATGGTTGGCAAAGTAGGAGTCTAAGGCCTATTGCAGTAGCCCAGGTGGGTTGCCGGAGAGTCATTGAATGGCCCCATTTGTTGACTGTTTTCAGTGATGTTCAAGGACTCCAATCTGCCGTGGCTCCAAAGGCAAATACGGACGTAAATGATGGAGTAAAGAATCAGATGGATGGTGGGGTAGAGAGGTATTGAGAGGTTTGTTGAACCTGGAGGAAGAAATTCTGTTCCACATGGTTAATAAACCAGTGCTAGTGTTATGAGTGATGAACAGACCTGATGGAAATGGGGTGCAGAGTTAACCATTCCACCCCCCCCCCAAGAACTATGAACTATTGCTGTTGCTGTGCTGCTACTGAGAGAGAGAGATGAAGTCCAGGCAAGAACATTTTTTTTTTACAGATAAGAGGGAGAGAGAGACTGTTGATTTACTGTATTTTGTCTCTTCCTGGAAAAATTTACCTTTCACTACAAGGACTTTACTTTGCTCGTTAACATTCCTCAGGAGATAGCAGGAGTAACCTGATTTGATGGACACAGTCATTCAGAGTTGATGGATAGCTGAGACCCCGTTAGCAGGGATAAAAGACAGATCTGGACAGACACCCTTCAGACACACCAGTGGACACTGACTGAGTGTTGTGAACCCACAGAAAAGTGGGGGCTTCAGAGACCAAATCAGGAGATCGGTCAATAAAGCTCACAGTGGGACAGCAGGGCCAGTGGGGACTTGTGTGTGTGTCCACTCATGCCAGAGTGATGAGTCCACCACAGAAGAACGGTCTAGCTGAAGGACGAAGTGGTCATAACTGAATGGTTACAACAACACGATGGGTTAAGAAAGCCACAGAAGGTTTGCTTGCTGCAGCTGCCTAATCTCTCACTCTCTCTCTCTCCAACAATTACAACACAACAACCATAACTACCTCAGCATGTATGAACTGAACTGAACTTTATACTTTTCTATGACAATTTATTTACCCCTAGACATTGATAGAGCTTGTATATTATTGCTTATTATTATTCCTACACTTTTAGGTTTATTATAGCTAACTTGTTTTATATGTATATTTGCATTTTTGATACTGTATTGGGTAATTTACTAATAAACATCTTTAGTTTTTGGTACCACCAGACTCCAACAGATTCTTCTTTCTCTGCTGGTCTGACACCCAGTTATGGGGTACGTAACACTAGAAAAAAAATCAGCTTATCTTCCCTCTCACAGTTACAAAGTTTCCTGAGGCAAGGGATGCCCAAACCAGCTGAGAGCATTAAAATAGAATAGAAAATTAGGAGTGCTCCTAGCATTCCTGCTTCCATTTCAGATTTCCAGCATATGCAAATGCTCTACTTTGGCTCAAGAATTAGAATGATTGGTAACATAAAGGTAATCGTAATATTTAAGTGGCCAACTGCTTGGCCTCAAGTGGGTTAGTCAAGTTTCATTTTATTTTTCAGGAATTACATCCAAGCTAAAGGGTGACTGAGATTTGTTCAGTTCTTTAACATCTGATCTGATCTGATCTGAAACGAAGCTATTGTGAGAAGAGTGAGCCACAAAATGCCATTAAACTACAATACCCAACATTATAACGACACAAAGCTGCTGTTTAATGTCCAACAGAAAATGACAAGACAACTTTTGAAGTTTGCACCATTGATAAATAGGTCTTTGCAGTGGACTTGCCAATGTTATAGATGCTGGCCAAGCAACCCTTAGATGGTCTATTTTCCACCTGCTACCTGGCATATTGCTCAGGTGATGAGAACAAGATGCTGTAAATACTCATCAGGTCAGGCAGCATTCATGGAGATAGAAACAGGACATGATTCAGTTTGATGATCCTTTATAATAGAGTTCAAGAAAGCTACATATAATAGAGTTCAAGAAAGCTACAGCATAAAAGAAGACCAACATGTCCATTGTGGCTATCAACTATTTTTCACTTTGTTAGACAAAAGTTCGTCAACCTGAAGCATTAACTTTGTTTCTTCATCTGTTAATTGCTTTCTAACTATGCTGGGTGCTTCCAACATCTTCTGTTTTAACTCCATAACACTTAAATTTTTGGTTATTACATTGTACTGATATAATAACCATCAATGTGAATGCAATAAAGCAAACTGGATGTCAGAAAGAATTTAATTACTGTAATGTTAATTTTATGATATCATGATCAGCATTTGATCCACTCAAAAATGTAAAACGAATGCAGACTAATTCAACTCATTTAGTCATAATTCTCTTTTTATTCCACTGTTTCCATTCTTCTCCTTTGAATAGATGGTTTTCTACATCAGCTATTATTTCATAGATGGCAAACCTGTTTTATTTTCTAAACGTAGTTGAAAATGCTTAAAGACCCTTGACTGCTTTAAACATTTCTCCCTCTTTCTCCTGCTTTGAAGATGAATGCAAATGTGTAATTACTCTATCATTCAATTTGTGCAGGTTAAACTTTTTATTAGGCAATGTTCCAAAGCATTGTAGACAAGGCCAACCAAACTAATGCAAAGTAAACCTTGTTATAAATATGGAGTTCAAATACGGATCAGCCATTGAATTATGGAACATGCTCCAGAGTCTGAATGGTTTACTTCTGTATCTGTCATCTTAACCGATTTTTATTAGTTACAATAAAAAAAAGATTATTCAATCAGAGGCCCAAAAATGTAATGTTTGAAGAACTCCCTTGGAGATACAAGAACAAGGCTTAGTGGTCAAACTAATAGTACATATTTGTGATTCATTGTTAGCTTTTGCTGAAGGGACCTGAAGTTCCAGTCCTCTGAGCCAGGCTCATCTGTTGAAATTACACAATTCACTTCTCCCTCAAGGTTCAGTAGCGTTGGAACTAATAATCTACTATATGGATACCCAATGGAAACCAAATGCTCCAAATGGATGTGTCAGAACAATGTAGGCCACTTGGATTTAATGGACATCTCAATAATTAACTTAAAATTGTGTCAGTATTTGTAAATTGTCATTTGTGCACTTTGAAAAAACTTACATCATACCAAATTTATAAAACAAATTATATCTATCTAGTGGCAAGAAATCTAGCAGCAACAATAACCTACAATACTTGCAAAAGGCATCTGAGTGGGAACAGAATTTAGAGCTGGGAATTCAAGACTGAATACACACAAAAAGTAACGATTATGTAAGGTTAATACTTGCTGTATTTAACATAGTAGCAAATCCTGTTTGACTAGACAAGGTATCTCCCCTCTTAAGTCACCTTAGAATCCACAGAACCAAAGGAGAGGTACCATATCCTTGACTACAAAAGGCAGCTTAAGAGGGAAAAAATGATTATTACTTTGAGCCAGAAGTACATATTAGATCAGATTTATGGTATTGAACATATAATGGAATATTTATGGACAAAAATTATGGCTTCTGATAGTGATTTTTAAGTACATGTTTGGACTCTCAACTTGGGATTGTGATGGAAATCTGTTTTTTTCTGAAATACTATTTCACATGCAACTCAGAGCAAAGATGAAAGATCCATGATATTTTGGACTGTAAATACAAAAGATAGGAAGACCAGGTAAATTTTGACCAACTCTACTAATATTTTCTTATGTAGCTTATTGTCAAATACTACAACATACTGCTTCCATAACAAGATGGTGCCAGTGACCAACATGACCAATGATGGTGTCCTGCAGACAGTTCACAAAATTACTTTTTCACTCTTTTAAATATGCTTCTGCTACTAAACTGCATGCAATTGTAGTTTACATTTTGATTATGTGTTTTTGGGCTGACTGCGTGATCTAGCACTTCTGCTGTCTCTAGGTGAATTCAGTGAAGTTGAGACTAGCGTGTGTAGCCTAAAGGTGTAGCACAAACCTATGACTGGGTCCATTACTTCTCACTGATTAAAGCATCAAGAAAAATTGAAATCAACAAGGACGAGTGCAGAAGGCGAGCTGGTGTTACATTTTCTTTCTGGTTTCTGGTTACTCTTTTTTCCCTTTTGCATGATTTAATTAGAGCGCTTCAGGCAGATTGGCTCTGCGGTCTGCAGTCAACAAATGACACAGTGTTAAACTGAACTGAACAGTAGTAAACTGAACACTTTGAGACCATCTCAAAGTCACTGATGTTTAATAATCTGTGTGTTTAAAAAAAAGGCTCTAGAGCTTTCTCAATGTATATATTGAATAATCTCTTGGGCTTCTAACTGGGTACATGTATTGATTTTAACCAACATTTCGATGAGTTTGTCATTGAAACATCAGTTAAAATCAATACCTGTACCTGGCTGGAGGCCCGAGAAGAGTTTATTCATTCTGTATGTTATTGGCTCACTTTTTGCCATTTCTGAGATTTGTTCTTTATTTTTGCACATTCAGTGTTTGATATTTTCTTTGAAATAACTCCATATTTTGTGGCTGCCTGCACAAGGATGAATCTCAGTGTTGTATACTGCATGTATGAATTGATAATAAATGTTTTTTGAATTGTTCAACCTTTCTATGAAAGCATTGGACATGATCAGAATTTCTGCCTAAGGTACTTAGGAAGACAGCGTTTGAACGCCTGGTAATAAATTATATGCAAAGTTTTCTGTAATCTTAAATTGAAAATGCTTAAATTCATTGCATAAGGATGGAGGACAGAA
Source organism: Hypanus sabinus (assembly GCF_030144855.1). NCBI lineage: Eukaryota > Metazoa > Chordata > Chondrichthyes > Myliobatiformes > Dasyatidae > Hypanus > Hypanus sabinus. The sequence goes on along the minus strand of NC_082713.1, from coordinate 68,256,268 downwards.
TGAATTGGGTACAATTGGATATAATTGAATATCAATCCCAGGGTAGCTTGATGTTCTAACAAAATGGTAATAACTCTTGCCCTGCAACTGATGAAGAAAGTAATCTGTCATGGAGTAATAAAACACAGAAACACACCTTTCTGCCCATCTGGTCCATGCGAAACAGAGCATCCTCCTTACAGTCAAAATTGCCAGCATTCAACCCACAACCATCCGAGCCCTTTCCCTTCATGTACCTAACCAAGTGCCTCTTAAACATTTCAATTGTACCCACTTCAACTTCTGACAGCTCATTCCAGTTATTCACCAGCCTCTGTAAGAAAGTTGTCTCTCAAGTCCCTTTTAAGCCTCTCCCCTCATGTCTTGTTATCTGTGCCCTCTAGTTGTGGGCTTCCCATCCCTGGGGAAAAGACTATGACTGTCTGTGGTGAACTACATATACCTGCCCCCCCCACCCCCCGCTGACTGCTCCTGTGGCCCCTCCCACTGACTGTGGCTCCTCCCATGGACCCCGGTATAAAGGCGATTGGAGACACAGCCCCGGCCTCAGTCTCCGGGATGTAGTGTGGTGGTCATTTGCTGCTTGTTCTTTCTTCCAGCCAATAAAAGCCTATTCCTCACCTCATGTCTCCGAGAGTTATTGATGCTGCATCACTGTCCGCCCTATTTACACCCGTCATGATTTACTAAACTTCTATGGGGTCATTGGTCATTGTCCTGTGCTCCAGTGAATAAAGATCCAGGGTGGCAAAGTAGTTTAAAATACTTTGTTAGCTGGCAGTATATCCTCAAATCTGTCCAAGTAGTGGGTACTGGCAGCTAAACTCATCATGGAGGATAAACAGGGAAGTGATCTAGCATTTGAAGAATAGGTAGTTATAGTATTATCTCCCTTTAGTAAGAATACCTGTAGCTATCTATATCGGATAGGATTTAAGATCTTTGTTTGAATTCAGAACTTTGCGGACAGCAAACCTAATAACTGCAATATATTGTGTTTATACTGAAGCTCTGACTGATGAAGGCCAGCATGCCTAGTGCCTTCCTCACCACCCTGTCTACCTGCACTGCCATTTTGAATGAAATATGCATTTCTTCCCCCAGATCCTCCTGTGTCACAACTTTCATTGCATGCATTGTATATATCCTACCATGGTTTGAATGCCCAAAATATATCACATCACATTTATACAAATTAAAATTCATTGCATTCATATCCAAATCATTTATGTAAATAATGAATACCAGAGGTCCCAAGACAGACCCCTGGGACACACAGCAGACACATGATTCCATTTTAAAAATTGACTTTCAGTCTTCATCCTCTGCTTCCTATCAACAAGCCAATTCAGAATCTAACTTGCTAGCTCCCCTGAATCTCATGCAACCTAACCTTTCAGATCAGCTTGCCAAGTGGGACCTTGTCAAAAGTCTTACTAAAGTCCACATAGACAACGTCTGCTTTCTTGCTTTCACATATCCCCTTAGTCACATGAAGCCATGCTGACAATTGCTGATTCGACCTTCACTATCCAAGTGATGGTCGATCACACTTCTCAGATTTCCCTCCAGTAAACTCACAAATGAATTCAGGCTCACCAGCCTGTAGTTCCTTGACCCGTTCTTGCTACCCTTCTAGAACAATGAAGCAACATTAACCATTGTCCATTCTTCTGGAACTTTGTCAATGAGTAACTACAAAGGAAGTATTTCTGCGATTTCTTCCTTGGCCACCTGTAAGGTATGGGGTTGCACTCAGTCAGGCTCTGAGGATTTGCTCACCTTTGTGTGCCACAAGGCTGGAAGTATCTCCTTTCTCATAATATGCATATGATTAAAGACCTCACTACTTACTACATTCATTTCTTTGGCATCCATGTTATTCATCTCAGTAAATGCTGATAGACATTAAATATCTCAGTCATCTTCTGTAGCTCCACAAACTGTTCCAGCTGCTGTCATCCAGGAAACGGTGCCGCAGTACAAAAGCCAAGCCCAACAGGCTCCAGGTCAGCTTCTTCCACCAGGCTATCAGACTGATTAATTCATGATGATACAATTGTATTTTTTATGGTATATTGACTGTCCTGTTGTATATACTATTTATTACAAGTTACTATAAATCGCACAATGCACATTTAGACTGCGATGTAAAGATTTCTACGCCTCATGTATGTGAAGGATGTAAGTAATAAAGTCAATTCAATTCATTCATATAGGCAGCCCTGATGGTCTTTAAGAGGACCTAGTAACTTCAGCTAAGCAGATTAGAAGCAGAGTCAGGTTTAATATCAGCATGAAATTTGTTGACTTTGCAGCAGCAGTACAATGCAATTCATAATAACAGAGAAAAAATTGTGAATGAAAGTAAATAAGTAAAAATTAGAAAAATTATATATATAAAATAGTTAAATTAAATAAGTAGTGCAAAAATAGAAATAAAAAAGTAGTGAGCCAGGCTGCATCTATGGAAAAGAGTAAAAAATCCTAATGAAAGGCCTCAGCCCAAAACTTCAACTGTTTACACTTTTCCACAGATGCTGCCTGGCCTGCTGAGTTTCTCCAGCATTTTGTGTGTGTTGCTTTAGATTTCCAACATCTGCAGATTTTCTCCTGTTACTGGGGTAGCATTCATGTGTTCAATGTCCACTCAGAAATCAAATGGCAAAGGGGAAGAAGCTGTTCTTGAATCATTGAGTGCGTACCTTCAGGCTTCTGTATTTTCTTCCTACTGAGAACAAGGCGTGACCTGGCTGATGGGGGTCCTTAAAGATGGATGCCACCTTCCTGAGGCATCGCTCCTTGAAGACATCCTGGATAATACGGGGAAGGATTGTGGAGTAATTGAAGAACTGTGGTGCTGCTAGCAGAGCTGATGCCACACAGTCACGTGGTCTCCATCCCGTGCTGTCTACGTGAAGTTTGCTTGTTGCTCCTCTAACCATGTGGGTGCTTGGGTTTCCTCCTACATCACAAGAATGTGTGGATTGGTAACCTAACCGACTGATGCAAACTGTTCCCAGTACGTGGATGAGCGATAGAATCTGCAGGGAGCTGATGGGAATAGGTTAAGTGCAGATTAGCATAATGGTTGGTGCAAACTCAGTGGGCCAAAGGACTAATTTTCATGCTATCCAACTCTATGACTCTGTAACAGTGTGTGAATAGACTATAACCAGAAGCATGTTTAATGGAGCAGTACAGAGCCCTGCACTCAACTACCACTTCCACATCCAAGGACTGTGCAGATTGTTGGAGTGTAGGTTATATGAAATGCAGTTACCATTTCTGCTCCAAGCAACATACATTGCCATGGTGAGTCTGGCCTGCTGCTGCTGTTTGTCTGTTCTCATTGAATGCTGGGGAGTGATGGATATTGAAGATTATGTCCTAGGTGGGTGAAGAAAAGCTGAAACTGGGGAGAAGCTGCCTTCCTTTGCTTCCATTTCCTCCCTCCTCATATCCAGGGCTGCTGTTGTTGCATCTTCTCCAGTCTCTCTGCACAACAGTATCAGCATTACCTACCATTACCTAGCACAACACTCTACAGTCCCAGCGATACATTTCCAGCCACTGCCTGTAGGGAGTTTGTACGTTCTCCCTGTGACCTTGTGGGTTTCCTCCAGGTATTCCAATTCCTCCCACAGTCCAAAAACATACCGGTTAGTAGGTTAATTGGTCATTGTAAATATTCCCGCGATTAGACTAGGAGTAAATTGGGGGTTTGCTGGGTGGTGCTGCGAGAAGAGCTGGAAAGGCTTACTCCGCACAGTGTTTCAATAAGAATAATTAAATTTAAAAGCCCACAGATTACAGAAATGATCATGTGATGCAGGCTATGCTCTCTCACAGCAGAAGTAGTTTGTGATTTTTAAGAGATATCTGGAAACACAATTCGTTACATTATAATTGGTTCCCAGCAGAAACAGCTTGGCATATACAGTGAATTGTGGTTCACTAAGCCATCAGTTAATTGGGGCAGCTGCTTAATTGGGGCACGCACCTCTTAAAGAACAGAAACTAATCAAGAAAATTGCCAAGATTCCCTTTGTTTATGAGGAGGAATTTCTTTAGACAGGGAGTGGTTAATCTGTGAAATTCTTTGCCTCAGGCAGCAATGCAGGCCAAGTCTTAATGTATATAGGCTTATAGATTCTTGATTGGTCAGGGCATAAAAGGATACAGGGAGAAGCCTGGAGATTGGGGCTGAGAGGAAAATTGGATCAGCCAAGATGAAATGGCAAAATAGACTCAATGGACCAAATGGCCTAATTCTGCTCCTAAATCTTATGGTCTTTTGGTTTATCTGGAACACAATGCTGCTTAATTGGGGAAGGAGAGTTTTGTCAAATAGGTCTCACTAGCATCAGTCGTGCACACTTGTGTGGCCATTAGAGCAAACAGTTTTTAAATAGTGTTCGTTGTAGGTGTTTAAGTCAAAAACCGGTAATTTTTGTTACTGATAGTTGGTGAGAAGTAGGCAGTAAAACAATTCAGAATTGTTTTGCTCACTGCTGTTCCAAGTGTTCAAGCTTGGAGATGCCAGAAATGCCCAGGAGTGAAAATTAAACAATTTCACTACTCTAGAAAGCAAGGTAGGAACTATGAAGAATTCGAAGGTATTGACAATCATCTTGAATGTTAAAATTGAAAGTGGAAATTTTAAGATGCAATCATTGATAGCATTGTATTAAAGCATTCCTTTTCAAATCTTTCTATTATTATTATTCAAAAATAACACAGGTACATCAAAGTAACAACACTTACAATGCCTCAAAAAAAAAGAAATTATCTTAAAGATTGAAAATTTTTGTGATTAAAAAGAAACTCCTATAAGCACGAAAAGTGAGAAAAAAAAGAAGAAACACATTGGGGGTACAACCCTGGAGCCATGCGTCATACAAAAAGCTTCTAAAAATAAACAATGTGCTGTCTTTACGACAGTTATTTAGTTTATAATATTTTCGCTTAGTAATTCATTCAATAGTATTTTCTAGTTAGAATTAGAAGTGTTTAAAGTATATTCATTGCATGTAAAATATATCGGCATGCGATGACGTCACATCCGGTTTCGCCGCGTCTTGTGGGAAAACACCGGTATGAAATTAGCGCGAGGTTGGGGGCTTTCCACGAGGCTCACCTGAGCAGAAGTTGTTTTGCAGGCATGAGAAATCACAGTGAGAGCAACGCTGTAAGTTAATAGATAATCGATATATTGAACTAAGATGTTAATGCCGATCCTGTTAGAAGTAACGATGGTAGATAATGTTTATGCTTTCGTTAGTTAAAGAATCGCGGATAGTTTGCATGGAAGTGTATTTAAAGTAGTCAATGGAGCAGGTAGACTCTCCCTGTATACTGCACCTTAGTGTAATGTAGTTATAGTCACCTTTGCAAGTATTTACACTTGAAATGTGATATTAAGGAAGGAACAAATACTGTATCAATCTTGTATTGTTTTATCAACAGTTTTCACCATATGTTAATGTGAAGAGTGAACAGTAAATGGTTAATCTTACTGCGATCTGGTTCTTATTAACTGGTTTATCTGGACGTTGAATTCAGCGTTATCAGTACACGCGAAGGAGAACGTTACAAACAACGAGCCACCAACAAGAAAGAAAGATATATCCAGAAAAAAAATTACACTTAGATCGTGGAGGAAATCTATCAGTTAACTGAAATGATAATAACGAGCAAATCAAATGAAGATTCAAAGATTCGACTCCTAATTTTCTCCAAGCTAAGATACAGCATCACTTGAGAGAACCATTGTGACAAAGTGGGAGCTGATATATCGTTCCATTTCAACAAAATGGTCCTCCTAGCTATCAATGTAACAAACGCAATAACATGTTGGTCAAACACAGAAATACCATGGATATTTTGAGGAATGATTCCAAAAAGCACAGTCAATTTATTAGGTTGTAAATTGATTCTGAGTGCTTTAGAAATTGTCGAAAAGACTGACTTCCAAAACTGTTTTAATATAGAACATGACCAGAACATATGTGTCATTGTAGCTATCTCAGTTTTACATCTATCACAATACTTGTCAACATTGGGAAATATTTTAGAAAGTCTCTCCTTTGTCAAATGGTAACGATGTACAATGTTAAATTGAATCAGTGAATGACTAACACAGATTGAAGAAGAGTTAACCAGCTTCAGAATCCGCGTACAATCCTCCCATATAAAAGTCAAATTGAGTTCTTGCTCCCAATCCTTTTTAATCTTAAGTAAAGGATGCTTATCCCTTTGTAATAATAAATTATAAATTCTTCCAATAGAACCTTTCATCGAAGGGTTCATATTCATAATAGTATCTAACAAGTCAGCTTCCAATATGTAAGGAAAATTACTTAAATTTTTTTGTAAGAATGTCTAACTTGGTATTGTAAAAAGTGTGAATATGAGAGAGAATATTTATCGACTAACTGTTCAAAAGACATCAATATGTCTTCTTTAAATAAATCCAAAAAATAATTAATACCTTTATTTTTCTAAAGTAAAAAAATTGGATCACTCCAGGAAGGTTTTAAAAAGTAATTACGATAAATTATACCACAACATTTAAATTTTTTAAGATTAAAAATCTTGCAGAACTGGAACCAAATTTTTTAAAGAGTGCTTAACCACAGGGTATAGGTTTAAATTAGCAACTTTAGCTAATTGTATATGTAGAGCAACTCCTAATAACGAAGTTAAATAAAACTGTTTCACAACTCTCAGTTCCAGGTCTACCCAAATTGGCCGATCATTCCTATCACCCCAATATAACCAAAACAACATATATCGCAAACTAACAGCCCAATAATACATTCTTAGATTAGGCAAAGCGAGACTTCCATCCTTTTTCAACTTTTGTAAATGACATTTACTAATTCTTGGTCTTTTATTATCCCAAATAAAAGATAGAATAAAAGAATCAATCCGATCAAAAAACTTCTTAGTCAAAAAAACAAGAGTATTCTGAAATAAATATAAAAATGTTGGTAAAATCATCATTTTAACTACATGAATATGACCAACAAGTGAAAATGTAAGTGGGCTCCATCTACTAAGTGAGTACTTCATCGAGTCCACTAAAGGAGGAAAATTTGCTTTATAAATATCCTTATATTTTTTAGTAATTATGACACCTAAGTATCTAAAAGAATCCGTAACTTTAAAAGGAATATTACCATATGTAGAAACAGATTCATTTAAAAGAAGTAATTCACTTTTACTAAAATTTATTTTATATCCTGAAAGATCTCCAAATTTATCAAATAAGTTTAGCAAAGCAGGAATAGATTCTTCAGGCTTAGATATATATACCAATCAATCATCACCATTAAGAGAGACCTTGTGCATGGTCTCATTCACAAAAATCCCATGAATATTTTTGGCTTCACGAAGAGCACTAGCAAGGGGTTTTAATATTAAATTAAATAACAAAGGACTTAATGGACAACTTTGTCTTGTCCCCCGTGATAGCTGAAAAAAAGGAGACCTACAGTTATTAGAGACAACAGTAGCAATGTGAGCTTTATATATCATTTTAATCCAATTATTAAAATTAATACCAAAACCAAATTTTTGTAAAACATTAAATAAATATTTCCATTTGACTTGATCAAATGCTTTTTCAGCATCCAAAAATACAGCGCATTGTGGAGTTTTAGAAGAGGGTGAATATATAATGTTAAATAGTCTCTGAACCTTTGAAAAAGAATAACGATCCTTTATAAAGCCTGCTTGATCTTTAAAAATGATTTTACCCAAAATACTCTCCAAGCGATTGGCCGTTATCTTTGAGGGAATCTTAGCGTTGACATTCAATAATGAAATAGGTCTGTATGAGGCACAATCAGTAGGATCTTTATCCTTTTTGAGAATTAAAGAAATAGAAACCTCATAAAAAGTAGAGGGTAAATCACTTTTCACAAAAGAATCTTTAAGTATCTCCAACATATATGGAGAAAGCAATTTTCCAAATTTTTTATAAAATTCTACAGGATAACCATCAAGTCCCGGGGCCTTACCAGATTGCATTGAAATATTAAAGCATTCCATTATCTGCACAAGCAGCCTGCACCAATTTTGTTCATTAAGTACACTGAATAAATTTTCCATCAATAACTCTTAGCAACTAATACACAGTTTTACAGTACTGATGTCCTTCCTATTGTTAGTGTTCTAATTTGTTCTGTCATTCATTTAAATGCCTACATAACTTGTTACTCAGTTTATCTTCTTTATACCTTTTTAACTATTTACATGAAAAGTTGGCTAATTGGCGCAGCCGTTAAATTGGGCCAAAATGTAATGGTCCTGATGTGCCCCAATTAATCAGACTCCACTGTATTGCAGTTCTGGTAAAAGAACATTTTGCCTCATTGTGTCCTATGTAACAATAGAAATCATGCAAATGTTTTTGTCTCTTTTATAATAAAATGTTAATACACATGTGACTAATTTCTTATTTTTTTGGATTTCCTTACATTTATAATCCTCAACCCACATATCTTTGCTAATGAAGGAAACCCACTCCAAGAACACAAAAATCTTCTTGCAATCTGTAAAAAAATTGCTGGAACATTTGCTAAGTATGAAGAAGAGATGTACTGTATCTTCTTCACCTTGCTAATGAGAGGATACCAGGTGGCATTTTTTTTTTTTTTGAAAAATGGTCAAGCATTGCACATCTGGGATTGGAATTAAGGATAGAAAGATTGGTTTCCATGGAGGCAATGCATATGGAATTGTGGATCTAGGTTTGAGCATGCTCCAAAAAGGATTTCAACTTTCACATATTTCACATATCAATAAGGCCATGGTATTAGCATCAACAATTCGCATTACTGCAACAAAATATTTTTGGCTGATGAAATTCATTCTGCTTTGACACTTGTTAAACAGTTTTCCATCACTGGGCACCGATTACACAATTGTGCACATCCTGAAAGGTATTGGACAAAGGTTAACAGGCTCAGATCTAAACTACTTCCCTCATCCCACTGTTACATACCCTGTAACTGGGTTAACAGACCAGCAGAAATGGAAGGATACGTTGGAGTCTGGTGGTACTGTAACTAAAGGTGATTATTAGTAAACTAAACAATACAATGTCAAAAATACAAATATGCATATAAAACAGGTTAGCAATAATAAAAACAGAAGTGTAGGAATCATAATCAACAGCAATAAACAAGCTCTATCAATGTCTAGGGGTAAATGAATTGTCATAGAAGAATATAAAGTTCAGTTCAGTTCAGGCTGAGGTAACTGTTGTGGTGTTGCAATTGCTGGAGAGAGAGAATGAGCAAGAGATTTGGCAGCTGCAGCAGGCAAACCTTCTGTTGTCTTCTTGTTCCGTCGTACCATTGTGGTCATTCAGTTATGACCCCTCCGTTCTCATCTAGACCATTCTTCTGTGGTGGACTCATCACTCTGGCATGAGTGGACACACACACAAGCCCCCACCGGCCCTGCCATCACACTGTGAGCTTTGTGACTGATCTCTTGATTCAGTCCTCTAAGCCCTCACCTGCCTGTGGGTGCACAACACTCTTTCAGTGTCCACTGGTGTGTCTGAGGGTTGTCTGCCCAGACCTGTCTTTTATCCCTATGGATGGGGTATCAGCCATCCATCAACTCTACGTGTCTATGTTCATCAAACTAGGCCATTCCTGCTGTCTCCTCAGGAATGTTAACGAGCAAAGAAATGTCCTTGTAGCGAAAGGTAAATAATCAGTGAAGAGTCATAATACATAAAGCAACCATCTCTCTCTTTCTTATCTGTAGCAGATGTCTCTACCTCTGTTCTTCATCTCTCTCATTAGCAGCATAGTTCCCAAAGGGAGGGGGGGTTAACTCTGGATCCCATTCCCATTAGGTCTGTCCGGCACTCATAACACCACCTACAAAGATTTCTCTTGCATTGTGTTGATTGGTCTCCAAAAAAATTAGAAGTCACCTTCAGATTGTTTGTGATGTTATTACGAGTGCTTCTCAAACCTTGGGCTCTTCAGGTTATCTTTAAAGTGTATTTGATTAACTAACAGAAGGGAAGTATATATATTATATTTTACATCTATAACTATATATTAGTTTCACTGTTAAGAATGAAATACAAGAATTGCTCATGTCAGTTCCACTCTTCTGCTATTCATTTAATTCATTCAATTTATGTGTTTGTTCCTGTTGTTTTGAAGCTTCTTTGACGAACTGTATGGCAATGAATTATTTCTGCGTCTCCTCAAGATATTGATAAACATTCAACAATACTAGAAGCCAGTATTTCTTTCTACTCATTGTGTTCATGTGCCTACTCACAAGCATTAGGTGATGACTGACTACATCTCACAGAGTCATAGAATAATAAGATCTTCTGTGGCACAGTCTTAAAATAAAATTGCAGGCAGAGGTCATTCTGCCCTAAGTGGTTGAAAAGGCAATTCAATTCACTCTGCCTTTTTTGCTCTATCAATTTCTCCTTTTAAAGGTAAATTTAACATTTTATACTGCTTGCAAAACAACTGTAGATGATAGAATTTTGAAAATAAAACAGAAAATATTTGAGATACTTAGCAGGTCATAAATGGCAGTTTCTTAATAGGAATGTTAACTTAAGCAAGCAGAATCTTGGTCTAACATTCCCATCTGAATAGTCCATGATCTGCTTCATAGAATCACCTTCACATTTTTGCAATGCACAAGGCCTACCTTTCCATACAAAAAAAATACCATTCCTTGACCCTAGTTTGACCTATTACTTTGACTTTGTCCATCTCAAGAAGTGCAATAGTCTCACCTTTAAAATATTCCAATAGGTATTCAATTTTTGGTTGTTTCAAGACAGGTTTCAGAGCCACCCCATATTCAATAATATTTATTTTTCTCTCCTTAAGTACAGAATGTTTGGCAGATGAAGTTTCACATGAAGAGATGGGTGTTGGTGACTCTTTTTGTTTTTGATAACATCTTTTCATATTTTTTATTTGGCTGTTGGCATGTGTGTCTGGATACTGAATTGTGTTTTAACATCATGGTTGGCACATTTGACCTGAATAACTAGTTGAAATGAATTAACCTCTCAAGTTGTAGTCTCTGTAGAGAGAAGCAGTTAAGGATCCAGGTTGATTACCTTCCATCAGAACTCTGCTGAGTATCACCAGCATTATCTATTTTTATTTTATTCTTTTACCCTTCTATGCTTATTAATAAATTCCCTTCCATTGCCTTTTCAGGCCATGCATCCTGGACCTGAAAGTAACTTCTCTTGTGCTCCCAAAGTTTTTGCCAATTATCTTAAGCCTTCACCTTCTGATGACTGAAATTTGATCCAACGGAAAATATTTCCTTCTTTCCACTCCACCAAAACCCAAAAAGCACAAAAGAGAGACATGGGTGAAGAAAATGGTCAAGAATTCTGGAAAACGTGGTTTGTTCAAACACTGTAGGCATAACTTTGTGGCTATAGAGTCAGTAGTTAATTGTGGATTGAATGACCTTGATACCCCACAAGCTGATTCCTGCAACATCGTTCTCTCTGTTCTGCCTCCTATACGTATTCAGTATCTCACCATTTTCTGATCCCTCTTCTCTCTAAGCCTCCAGTGCAAGCATCATGTCAGCATTTTACACAATGATTGAGAGCAGAAAAGTCACTGTAAATTTATTGTTGCTGACTTTGTCTCTTCATTCACTGATGAGAGGAATTTCATTTTTTTTGAGGATCTAGAATAAGGTGGGGTGAAGGGAGGTACAAAATAGGAGGGGGTTCTACATGAAGGGAAGTGGAATAAGAGGAAAGTTCAACCGCAACATGACATGAAGTATGTTTGTGGTTTATGAATGGTATGATCAAATAGCTGCCAACTTTTGAAACGTGCAATTTTTGTATGTGAATCTTGCAGTGCAGAGTTGAATGCTGATTAATATCGATTGTTGGTGGCTTCAAACAGTATATTGCAGAGAGTGGTTAAACTGGTAGGATATGGCATTTGAACATGAGTTCACTTACTTTGAAAATTCCTGTTAAATTACTAAACTTGAACTGCAGCATGTTCTTCAAACAATCATCCAGGATTTGGCCTCAAGCAACACCTGCTTCCACTGCCTCCCAACCGTGTCTGGAGAGTCTCCTGTTTTCATTCAAGCCTGTAATTCTTCCACACTCCTTCATGTTAAATATGCTAAATAATGTCTTGTATGTGCCTTCAAAATTCATTCTGTTGCATTCTGTAGGAAGGGGACACAGTGCTGATGGTACTGTTGTGTGCACTTAAAACAACCTCAGTAAATTCATAAGGCTGCAGATGCTAGAAATCCAAACAACACACACAAAATGCTGGAGAAACTCAGCAGGCCAGGCAGCATCAATGGAAAAGAGTACAGTTGACAAGACTGTCCTGACGAAGGGTCTCAGTCCGAAACGTCGACTGTACTCTTTTCCATAGATGCTGACTGGCCTGCTGAGTTCATCCAACATTTTGTGTGTGTTGCTCAGTAAATTCAGTCTGCTCTATCATAGGTACTAGCTTTCCCAGCACCCTGGAGATCTTCAAAGAGAGATGCCTCAAAAAAGGAGAATCCATTATTGACCACCATCACCCTCTTTTCATTGCTTCCATCAGGAAAGAGGTACAGGAGACCAAGGAACACGCTCAGTGATTCAGGAACAGCTTCCTTCCCACCACCACCAGAGATCTGAATAGACAATAAACCCATGAACATTTCCTCACTACTCTTTCGCACTACTTATTTAACTTTTGAAGTATATATACATATATATGCTTCGTACCGTAATTCACAGTTTTTATTATTATGTACTTCAATATACTGCTGCTGCATAACAACAAATTTTTGAGGACACATGCCGGTGATATTAAACCCAATTCTGATTCTGACTCAGAACCATCTAAGGATATACAGTATATCTGAGCCAATGCCTCTCCTTTCCACACCTAGCACTAGCATCTACTCTATATTCAAAGAGAAAACGTAAAAATTACTCTCTCCTACATACAGCCATTCTCCAAAGTAGCAAAGCCCAGATTCATTTACTTAAAGTAAAACTATACTAACCCTTTCTGAACTGGCAAGCTGCCTTTCGATTGCTCTATTTCTGTGCACCATTAAGTCTCCTGCTGATACCTGCAGACAGTAAACACCAAAGGAAGCACTGACTGCACACAGCAATCTTGTAAAACAGCTGGTAGCATCACTTTAATGCCCCTTTTTGAAAGTTATCCATTTCAACCCTTGTGGGGGTACACAGCATCCAGTGCCGCCAGTGGTTACTGTTCTTGTTATCACACCAAACAGCTGAGAAATCATTTCTGTCCTCAGCTGGGCTACTCGGCTGCTTTATTTAAGCTGCTGAGCCTTTGTCAGAGCAAATCTTTGCTGACAGCACTCTGCAATAAATACAGATAAGATAATGGGAGATTCATACTGTACACGGTTCACAATGCTGAGCAAATTAAGTTGCTATTGTTCTGTGAGAGCAATTTCTTCCAGTATTTGACCTCACCAGAAACCATTGAGGCAATATCAGGTGTCTTTGTCTTTACACAGTAAGCAACCGAAACTTAGAGGAGAGATTCAGTTGAATCCATGCTGATCTCAGCTGGGGTATCGGTAGGGACAATGAAATTGATCTCAGAAGCTCACGGTTAGACAGTGTCCAATAGATATTGTTACTTCAGTATGATACAAATCTGCTGTAATGTCACCTGGATGGAAACGCCCAGAGGATGCTAACCATCAATTTAACACACAATACCAGCATTTTTATGCTAGAAATGAAACAATTTTTATCAAATTGAGAGTAATGTTGAAAACAGCTTTCATTGTCGATCTATTTACTTCCACTTCTTAGCAAAGCACATGTTAAAACAAATAAATGCAGAGGAGGATTTTTGAGTGATATCTGTGAACAATTGTCCTGCAAATTAAATTAAAGGGGATATAACTTTGCACCAGGTAAAACCTGTTAAGAAAAATTGAATGAATTCTTCTACTCAGTGGGTCAGGCAGCATCCCCTCACTACAGGAAGGATGTCAAAACCAGAGGAAGGTTGCAGGGGAGATTTACAAGGATGTTACCTGTATTAGGGAGCATGTCTTATAAGAATAGGCTGAGTGAACTCGGCCTTTTCTCCTTGGAGCGATGGAGGACAAGAGGTGACCTGATAGAGGTGTAAAGATGATGAGAGGCATTGATCGTGTGGATAGTCAGCAGCTCTTTTCCCAGGACAGAGATGGCTAGCATGAGAGGGCACAGTTTTAAGGTGCTTGGAAGGAGATACAGAGGAGATGTCAGGGGTAAGTTTTTTTTACGCAGAGTGGTGAGTGTGTGGAATGGGCTGCCGGCGACGGTGGTGGAGACGGATACGATAGTGTCTTTAAGAAACTCCTGGATAGGTACATGGAGCCAAGAAAAATAGAGGGCTACAGGTACCCCTTGGTAATTTCTAAGGTAAGGACATGTTCAGCATAGCTTTGTGGGCCGAAGGGCCTGTATTGTGCTGTAGGTTTTCTATGTTTCGATGAAAATGAATAAACAGTCAACGTTTCGGACTGAAACCATCCTGATGAAGGGCTTTGGCTCAAAACGTCAATTGTTTATTCATTTCCTTAGATGTTGCCCTGACCTGATGGTTTCCTTCAGCATTTTGTGTGTGTTGGTCTGGATTTCCAACATCTGCAGAATCTCTTGTGTTTAACCATTCTACTTCTATTGCAGTCTCACACATATTTGATACATCATAATTCTACATTTAGAGATAATTTCTGCATGTTTTCTTGATTTTTAACAGAGTTTATGAATTTTAGTTTCTAATCTGGTATAAAAATTTCATAAAAGTTAGAACTGTAAATAACTTTAAAAGCAAGGATATGATAAACTGCTAGATAATTATTAGAAAATCTTACAAGACTATGAACAGGAAAGTCCAAAGTTTTTCTTGGTGAGGCAACACCACCTGCGAATCTGTTGGAGTTTCTACTGCATCCATTGTTCCCATTACAGCCTCCTCTGCATTGGTGAAAACAAATGTAAATTCGGGGACCATTTATTCAAGCACCATCACTCCATCTGCAAGAAGTCAAATTTCCTGGTGACCAAATATTTTAATTCCTATCCTCCTTCCCAACCCAACATGTTGGTCCATGTCCCCGCCTGTGTCATGATGAGGCCACTCTCAGGGTGGAGGAGCAACGCCTCATATTCTGTCTTGGTAGCTTCTGACCTGATGGCATGAACATTGATTTCTCTTTTCCAGTAATATTTTTTCCCTCTCCCTTCCCTCTTCTTCGACTACCCACTCTGGCCTCTTACCTCTTCTCCTCACCTGCCTATCATCTTCCTCTGGTGCTCCTTCTCCTTTCTCCCATGGGCCACTTTCTTCTCCTATCAGATTCCTTCTTCTCACAGGCCTTTGCCTTTTCCACCTATCACCTCCCAGCTTTTTACTTAATATGCCCTCCCCACCCACCTGGCTGCACCTATCACCTTCTAGCTTGTCCTCCTTCCCTTGCCCCCCCCATCTTTTTATTGTAGATTCTTTTCTAGTCCTGAAGAAAGGTCTCAGCCTGAAATATTGATTGTTTATTCACTTCCATAGATGCTGCCTGACCTGCTGAGTTCCTCCAGCATTTTGTGTGAGTTGATCTGGGATACTCCAGTTTTTGTTCAATTTCTCTCAAAACTGGAATTCTAAAGGACTAAATTATAGCAGTACGAGTGAATCTGCAGATGCTGGAAATAAATGAAAACACAAAATGTTGGCAGAACTCAGCAGGCCAGACAGCCTCTATGGGAGGAGGTAGTGACGACGTTTCGGGCAGAAACCCTTCATCAGGAGTGAAGTAACATGGGATGGTCGAGGGGGGGTAAGAAGTGGGGGGAGGGATGAAGTAGAGAGCTGGGAAGTGATAGGTTGAAGGGAAATGGGCTAGGGGGAAGGTGGAGAATTATGGGAAATAAAAGAGAAAGAAAGGTAGGGCTGGGGGGAGATTATAGTGAGGGGGGGAAAGGGAGAGAAAGAGAACCAGACTAAAATTATAGATAGAGATATATCAACAGAGGTCTGTGAGTTGGATGTTCATGCCGGCAGGTAGGAGGCTACCTAGGCGGGAGATAAGGTATTGCTCCATTAACCTGCATGTGGCCTCATCTTGACGGTAGAGGAGGCCATGGACAGACATGTTGGAGTGGGAGTGGTCTGTGGAATTGAAGTGTGTGGCCACAGGGAGATCCCGCCTCTGCTGGAGGTCTGAGCGCTGGTGTTCAGCGAAACAGTCTCCCAGTCTGCGGCGGGTCTCCCCAATGTATAAATGCCCATATCGGGAGCACCTGATACAGTATATCACCCCAGTTGACTCGCAGGTGAAGTGGTGCCTCACCTGAAAGGACTGTCTGGGGCCTGGGACGGTGGTGAGGGAAGAAGTGTGGGGGCAGGTGTAGCACTTCTTCCGTTTGCAGGGATTATAGCAGTGCTTGAATAATACATAAACCTCTATGTTACTTTGAGATGAATCACCTTTGCATTTATTTGGACATTTTAACTACAGAAATGACAATAAAAATAATCACGTACAATTAGTAAAGAATCCAACAAGCAAAAAAATGGCTTCTAAACACTCAGTTTTGATACACAACATATCAAAACAATCTTATGGTTGGTTAAGCAAGTGATTTTCAGTACTCAGTGAGCACTGTAGGCTTGTATATTTTGCTGCCACTGCCGCTCTTATCAAGGGGAGGAAAGAAAGAACAGTGAAAGTAATGGAATTGTTTTAAGTATCATGATTGTCTATCCAGATTTTTTCTCACTTTATAGTTTCATGGGCATTACTGGAGAGGTAACTGGCAAAAAGTTGGAGCTGATTGTTGTACCCCAAATGCAAAGTTATATTTTATTCACATTTCAAAATCTACCAGTTAGTTAGGGATGCGTTAAGTACTTATCCAACACTGGTTCTGTAAGGGAAGAAAGTAGGGATAAGCTCCCACTACCTATTAAATGCTTCCGATGACATGCGCTTCAAATAGCCTCTGACAACCAAGTCCAGCTCCTGCCCAATGAAGCAGTGGAGGATTCTTTACTAAATATATTTAAGACGAGGTTGGATACCATTTTGCATAGTAGGGGAATTACGGGTTATGAGGAAAAGGCAGATAGGTGGAGGTGAGTCCATGATGGCCAGATCAGCCATGATCTTATTGAATGGCGGAGTAGGCTTGACAGACCAGATGGCCTAATCCTGCTACAGTTTCTTATGTTCCTGTGTAACTGTCCATCATATTGTCCCCCTGTCCCTGTACCTTATTGTGAAGTCCTTGAATTCCCTCCTGTTTTTCAAAAGTCTTTCTTGTGTTGAATTTTTTTACATGTGTGGTGGTCCTTGCCTACTGTACTCCAATTAGAGATTCAGCTACCACTTGATTTCCTGTTTTCCTCACCACCCTGTGTGGTGGGGTGTTGTGTTGAAAGGTGTGGTGAACTTGTCCACTTTTCCTTGCTGGATAAGCATAGTAGACTTTTACAGCAGACTCTTGTAGTAGACTCTTGTGTTCCTCTGTGATCATCTGCATAGAGCTTATACTTCCGTTTTTGTTCTTTCTTTTCTTTTTCCATCCTTTTATTGAATTTTTCAAAGACAAATACTTAGCAGTCATAATAGTACAAAGGGAGTGGGATTACATTGTTGGCAATTAACACATGTGAGTAGAAACTATAGGTAACACCAATATAATTGACCACCCAAACTCTTAATATAGACAAAATACAAGAAAATAAAAAGATGGAAAAAAAACCCAAATTGAACAATCAAAAACAAAATAAACTAAACAAAACAAAGGTGGACTATTCTATTATATCAGATAAAATCATTAATATCGTCAACTCCGCTCCTCTACTCAAATTAATATATTGTGGCGACCCACTTCCCAGCGCACTCGAACCGGCTCACAAAGTGGCGCGCACCGGCATTGAGGCCGGTCCCAAAAAGGGTGCCAGGCCTTCTTCACCAGCAAGGGGAAAAGCCTGCGCGCGGGACGGGACTGTGAATATGCATCCCCTACAGCATTCCCACCCAGGGAGGACGGGAACAGGCAGGCTTTAAAGCGAGGCCACGAAGTTTGAATAAATCTCTTTTGTATCTGCAGCTCACTGACTCCATGTCGTTATTACAGCGCTGCATGTAGCACACCGCTACAATTGGTGACCCCGACGGCCCAAACGATATTTGGACCGGAGATGAACGACGCCGCATCTGTTCATGCAGTTTCGTTAAAACTGCCAAGCTTCTGGACGCTGCGACCTCACCTATGGTTCCAGCAAGCAGAAGCACAATTCCACGTTCGGCAGATAACCTCAGAGGACACACGTTACTACTACGTGGTGAGCTCCCTCGACCAGGAAACAGCCGCCCAGGTTGAAGAGTTCATACAGTCGCCTCGGAGGACGGCAAATACACAAAATTCAAAGCCTTGCTCATAAGTACTTTCGAACTCTCACGGCGCGAGCGAGCTGCCTGCTTACTGCACCTGGATGGTTTGGGAAACAGGCCGCCATTGACTTTGATGAACTAGATGGCCCTGGCTATTGGACACAAGCCCTGCCTCATGTTTGAGCAGGCATTCCTGGAGCAGCTCCCCGAGGACATACATCTGCTGATGTCCAACATAGATTTCAGCGACCCCCGGAAGGTGGCGGCCCGGGCAGAAGTGCTGTGGAAAGTCAAGAAGGAGAGTGGGGCATCTGTTGCATAGATCACCAGGCCACGCTCCCAGCAGCAAACCAGACCCAGCTTGGAAACAGAGTCCACTAACCCCAGAGGCAGGAGTGAGGAGACCAATGAACAATGGTGCTTCTACCACCAGCGGTGGGACACAGAAGCCCGCTGCTGTAGCCCGCCCTGCAAGTTTCCCGGAAAAGCCAGGGCCAGCCGCTGCTGATGGCTATGGAGGCTGGCCATCGGGATAGCCTCCTGTATGTGTGGGACAAGCGGTCGGGACGCCGCTTTTTGGTCGACACCAGAGCCAAGATCAGCGTCTTACCTCCGACGAGTTACGACACCCGCAACAGAGAACTGGGTCCCACCCAGAGGGCCATAAACGGCAGCACAGTAAGGACCTACAGCATCCGTACAGTGCGGCTACAGTTCGGCTCCAGCCAGTTCACGTGGGACTTCACACTGGCCACCATAGCCCAACCGCTCCTGGGGGCGGATTTTTTGCGAGCTCACAGCCTGCTGGTCAACCTGCCCAGGAAGAGACTGGTCCACGCCGAGACCTTTCAGACATTCTCCCTGGGAGAAGCCCAGATGCCAGCCCCACACCTAGGCTCCATCACGCTGTCCGTCAATGACTTCACCAGAGTCCTGGTGGATTTCCCATTGGTTCTGGCACCACAGTTCACAGCAGCCATGCCCAGGCACGGCGTACAGCACCAGATCCCGACACAAGGACCACCCCTCCATGCCCGTGCTCGAAGGCTTCCCCCAGACAAGCTCCGACTGGCGAAGGAGGAGTTCAAGAGGATGGAGGAATTGGGGATCATACGGCAGTCTGACAGCCCATGGGCCTCCCCCTTGCACATGGTGCCCAAAGCGACAGGGGGCTGGAGACTATGCGGCGACTACCGCAGGCTGAACGAGGCTACAACACCGGACCACTACCCTGTGCCGCACATTCAGGACTTTGCAGCAAACCTGCATGGCGCATGGATCTTCTCCAAGGTAGACCTCGTCCGGGGATAGCATCAAATCCCGATGCATCCGGACAACGTCCCCAAAATGGCTCTCATCACCCCATTCGGCCTTTTTGAGTTCCTCCGCATGCCGTTCGGCCTAAAGAATGCCGCACAGACCTTCCAGCGGTTAATGGATGCGGTGGGACGCGACCTGGACTTCGCTCTCATCTATTTGGACGACATCCTCATAGCCAGCAGCAGTCGTCAGGAGCATCTGTCCCACCTCCGTCAACTCTACGCCCAACTGAGTGAATACGGCCTAACAATCAACCCGGCCAAATGCCAGTTCGGGCTCGACACCATTGACTTCCTGGGCTACAGGATTACTAAAGACGGGGCAACCCCTGTGCCCGCCAAGATAGACGCAGTCCGCTACTTCCTCCGACCAACACAATCAAAGGCCTTCAGGAATTCGCTTCCTCCCCTCAGCAGCCCGAATCATGCGCGCCCTGTTCGCCCTGATGCTGGGTAAGGGCACGGACATTACCTGAGACGATGAGTCCGCAGCCACTTTCGTTAAAATCAAAGAAGCCTTAGCAAATGCCACGATGCTAGTGCACCCCAGAACAGACATCCCTACCACCCTCACAGTGGATGCATCCAACACGGCAGTCAGTGGAATGCTGGAACAACTCATCACGGGTCGCTGGCAACCCCTGCCATATTTCAGCAAACACCTACGACCACCCGAGCTCAAATACAATGCTTTCAACCGGGAACTGTTGGCGTTATACCTGGCAATCTGACATTTCAGGTACTTCTTAGAAGTTAGGCCCTTCACCGCGTTCACGGACCTCAAACCGCTTACCTTTGTGTTCACGAAAGCGTCCGACCCCTGGTCATCCGCCAACAGCAACATCTGTCCTGCATCACCGAGTACACGACAGATGTCCGGCATGTCTCAGGAAAGGACAATGTCGTGGCGGACGCTCTCTCTCGCCATACCATCCAAGCCCTGTCCCGGGGGTAGACTATGAAGCACTGGCGGAGGCACAGCAGGCAGACGAGGAGATCCCTAGTTAGAGAACCACAGTCTCCGGTTTGCAGCTCCAGGACCTCCCCCTAGGCCCAGGTGAGAGGACCCTACTCTGTGACGTCATCACCGGCTAACCATGCCCTGTTGTCCCGGCACCCTGGCGGCGGCGCGTTTTCAACATTCATAACTTAGCGCACCCCTCCATCAGGACAACCGTCCGGATGGTTTCCAGCAGGTTCGTTTGGCACGGACTCCGCAAGCAGGTCAGTGAATGGACCAAGACATGCATGCACTGCCAAACGGCCAAGGTGCAGCGGCACACCAAAGCTCTGCCGTAGCAGTTCCACCCCACCCACCAGCGTTTCGATCACATTCATGTGGATATTGTGGGCCCCCTGCAAGTGTTGCATGGAGCGCGGCACCTCCTCACTATCGTAGACTGGTTCACAAGATGGCCAGAGGTGGTCCCGCTCACCGACACCACCTCCGAAAGCTGCAGCCGAGCACTGATTACAACCTGGGTAGCTCGCTTCGGGGTACCGGCCCACATTACCTCCGACAGAGGTGCCCAGTTCACCTTCAGCCTGTGGTCAGCTATGGCCAGCCTTCTGGGGACACAGCTGCACCACACCACTGCCTACCACCCACAGTCGAACGGGCTAGTGGAGCACTTCCACCGTCACCTGAAGTCGGCTCTCATGGCCCGCCTCAAAGGGCCTAACTGGGTGGACGAGCTTCCCTGGGTCCTGTTTGGAATCCGCACGGTGCTCAAAGAGGATCTGTACACCTCTTCGGCTGAGTTGGTGTACGGCGCACCCCTGGTCGCCCCAGGGGAGTTCATACCAGCCGCAAGGGGGCAAGAGGAAGAACCCGCAGCAGTCCTGGACAGACTACACGAGAGGCTCAGTAACCTGGCTCCCATACCCACTTCGCAGCATGGGAGAACCCGACCTGCATACCCAAAGACCTGCAGCACTGTAAGTTTGTTTTTGTACGATGGGGCAGACACCGGACACTGCTACAACAGCCCTATGAGGGGCCGTTAACGGTGATCAGAAACAACGGGTCCATATTCGTGCAAGACATTGGGGGGAGAGAGGAGGTTTTCACAGTGGACCAACTCAAACCAGCCCATGTGGACTTGGCGCAGCCAGTCGAGATTCCGGCACCACGGCGCAGAGGCAGACCTCCCAAACAGAGTCCGACCCAGACTGTGGACACTGGGGGGTGTATCACTGGTTCTTGGGGGGGGGGGGTTATGTGTTGACCCACTTCGCGAGGCTGCCAAGCTTGAATAAATCTCTTTTGCAACTGCAACTCACCGACTGCGTGTCATTATTTCAGCGCTGTGTGTAGCACACCGCTATAATATAATATTAAGGAATTGGAAAAGGTCAAATTACATTCTATGAAAGTATTGAATAAATGGCCTCCAATTTTCTTCAAATTTAACCCAGGGATCATAGGTACCACTTCTAATTTTTTCTAAGTTCAAACAAGATATGGTTTGGGAAAACCATTGAGATGTAGGTGGAGGATTCATCTCTTTCCAATTCATTAAAATAGATCTTCTAGCCATTAAAGTAGCAAATGCAATCATCCATTGAGCTGAAGAGGCAGATCAATCATGGGTAAACCAAAACCTCTTCATCCTTTGGATGTAAAAATCTCCAAATTTCTGAAATACCAAAATCAAGCATAAGGGAATTAATAAAGGTAGCCAATTTATTTGGAAGTGCCTGATTAAACTTAGATGTATCCATCGAAGAATTTAAACAGCAATTAAAGTCTCCACCCATTGTCAACATATAGTCATTTAAATTGGGAAGGGATGTAAATAAATGTTTAAAAAAATCAAGATAGTCAACATTTGGAGCATAAACATTAACCATAACAACTTTTTTGTTGCAGAGTAGGCCAGTAATTAACAAAAATCTACCATTTGGATCCAAAATTGTTTCATAATGAACAAATGAAATTGAAGAATCTATAAAAATATAAACTCCTTGCATTTTAGCCTGAGAATTCGAACGGTATTTCTAATCTTTCCAAATCCTAAAAAAATGCTGATTATCCTCTTTCCTTACATGAGTTTCTTGTGCAAAGATAATATGGGCATTCTTTCTATGGAATACTTTGAAATTTGTTTTCTGTTTAATCAGATGGTTTAAACTATTTGTATTCCACAAAACAAAATTAATAATCTTACCCATCATAGTAAAACCAGTAATATGGTATGTAAAGGGTTAACCAGAAAACAAACTCATGAACCCAGAAGAGGAAGAAAGTTTCAAGGAAGGACCGGAAGTTACTACATATTGGACATTTCAGTAGTTTTAAAATAGCCCAGGTGAAAAAATCTAATCTAAAAAAAGAACTATCTCCTCCCCCCCACCCACAAAGACACAGAAATAGCTAGAGATTGGCCAAGAGATAAGCTAGAGCTAAATCTATCCCCATCTCTCCTGATGGCAGCCCAAAACATAAAAGGTTTAAAAGGAAAGCAACCCATAATCCAAAAAGTATATGAAGAAAATTATCAAAAAGAAAACAAGAAACTACTGCGATTTTTAAAAAAACATTAAATCATAAAACAGAATACTAAAATACTAATATTTCAGAAAAAGGAGAAAACAGAAACCAATTCAAGTTGTTGGTTTCTTTCACACATAAATAATTGAAAATGACGCAGCAAGAAATAAGGTCTTATGGGAAGAAGAAAGCAGGACAACATCCTAAAATGTAAAAAAAGAGAGAGCAAATGCATCACTGTTCAAAAAAAAGAAATCGAACACCAAAACATCTAATAAATAGTTCCAAAAAATAAAAAAAAGCAGAATCCCAAAAGGGAACAGAAAAGTTAATCCAGAAATACTAAAAATATCTACAGTACAAACCAAAAAAGAGAAACCTCGCATTCTAACTGACCAGATCAGTAAGCTGGTAAATAGCTTAAAAATTTAAGCAAAAGCCAAAAAAGAAAGCGGAACCTTAATTAGGCTGTAGCTAAAGAAGTTTGTTGGTCAAAAAATTTTTGAGCTTCATTTAATGACTTAAAGAGACAATGGGAATTATCAGTGAGGACAATTCTCAATCGGGCAGGAAACAGCAAGAATGGTCTGAGACTCATTTGAAAGACTTCCGACATCAGTCTTAAATGCCATTTGTTCCTTCAGAACCTCGGGGCTGAAATCTTCAATGAAGCAGAATTTGAAACCTTTAAATTCGAACATGCCTTTTCACCGAGCAAAGCATATCAAACGATCCTTAATATGAACAAAATGGAGAGGAAGAATAAATAGACTTGATTTAGAAGATTTTGGACGTGGTGTGCTATGAACATGGTTGATTTCTGGAGGGGCATTCAGAACTTCTGTGCCAAACACATCGAATAAAAATTGAGAAAAGGACTTGATAGTATCACCCTCCTCAACATCTTCGGGGAGACTGATTATCTGTAGATTCTGTCTTCGAGATCACTTTTCAAAGTCAGTAACTTTGAATTTATAATGATCCAGCTGTTGAGACATCGAAGCTAAATTTTGTTCCAGAGTTATAATCCTTCGGTCTCTCTGCCAGGCTCCTTCGTCAAGTTCTGAAATCGTTTCTTGCTGTAGCTCAAATTCACATCTAAGCAATCTAAAATTATCCTCAAGTGTCTTCAAAACTCCTTCGAACATGGCAAATTTTTGAGTAAGTTTATCATCTAGAAGTTTCCACATTGTTTTAAAATTGAAAGGAGGTTGCTTAGGTGGTTTCGTATCACCATCTTTTTTTCCATTAGGATCCGAATCATTCCTGTTTTTAGCTTCTCGTGATCTGGCGTTCATTTCCAGCGATTTAAAGTCAAAATCCAAAAATATGTCTATAATATAAGCCTTTTTGTGTAGGTATAAAAGAAAGTAAATAAGGGTGGCTACAGGTAATAGAAGTAAAGGGAATGGAGCAAAACCAAATTGAATCTCACGCCATGAGCGCCACCAAGAGACCTCTCTTTCATTTTTGTTCTGCATCCCAATCTCGTACTTTTGGCTTTGCTGTGTGTACCTCCTTTATGTCTGGTAACTTCCACCTCATTTTACTGTTGTAGAGAAGGTTGGCAGGACTTTTCCCTGTAGCAACATGTTCCACACATCTGTACACAGATACATACTTCCTTATTTCACATTTCCAGTCAAGTCCTTCTGCTTAAGCAATCCTAAACCTTTTCATCAGTGATGCATTTTGGTGCTTCACTTCACCATTTGCCTGAGTCCACTTTGGCCTTGTTGTCAGGTGTTTGATTCCACTACTCTCACAATATTCCTTGAACTGTTCAAACCAGAATAGTGATACATTACCTGATTTGATAAATACAGGCAGTAAATGTCCACTGAAAATGTTCTCCAGACTGTCAATAACTCTCTCTGCAGTTGTAGAGGTCAAAACGTCGTATTATAAAATTGGCTGTAGTAATCAACAACTACTAGAATGGAACTGTTTATTGGTAATTTAACAGCTGCCTTCTGCCAAAGACCATCCGCTAATGGTGTCAGTTTTATTGGTTCTGGAGGGTCAGGTTTGGATACTGTTTGATAGTTGTGACAATTTTTGAAGTGTTTATCTGCTGCTTTATCCATACCAGGCCACCAAATATTGGCTCTGAGATGGTTGTTTCTACCAACTGTTCCCAAGTATCCTTCATGAGCTAGGGCAAGTGCCTGTGTGTGCAAGGCTTTAGGTAGCACCATCTGCATCCTTCTGAGGATAAGGTTACTCACTACACACTGCTCATTTGCAATGGGTGCATATGTCTTACAGTTTTCAAAATGTCTATTCATGACGGCTTTATGTACCTCCTGCAGCTCTGGAACTGCGGCTGATGCACTCCCCACCTCCTGTGTTGTCAGGGTTTAAGACATAGCACTCACATCTATGAAGCTGACATGGTTCTCTGAATCCTTCTTGTGTCTCTGTTTCGAGCAGTCTCTTCCAGAAGCCTCGACTGTGGGTCTGCAATGTTCTGTTTTCCTGGCATGTGTCACATGGTTGCAATCTCAAGACCCGTCACTCTATACGTACACTTGGTTTAGATCTTGGGCTATAAATCATTTCCAAAGGTTTGTGATCTGTGATCAGGTCAAATTTTCTCCCATACTAATAAAGATAAAGTCTTTCACGAACCCATATTAGTGCTAATGCTTCTCGCTCTGTTTGTGAATACTTTTGTTCACAGTCTGTGAGACTATGGCTCACATCGCAGACAGGCATCACCTCTTCGTTTTGTTTTTGTATGAGTACTGCCCCCAGTCTGACTGGGCTGGCAACTGCTATTACTTTAGTTGGTGCCTCTTTATCAAAATAAGCCAACGTACCTGCTCTTGCAAGTTCCTCTTTTAGGGCTTTGAATGCTTGTCTCTGTTCTTCTCTGAACTTGAACTGGGTGTCCTTCTTGGTTAATTACCTCAGTGGTTCTGACAAAGTTGCAAACTGTGGTAAGAATCCGCTGCTGTAGCCAACAAGACCGAGGAACCTCCTCACTTCTGTGGCATTGTGTGATCCATGAACCTCCGTTACTGCTCGGGCTCTCTCTTCAGTTGTTTGGATGCCTTTCTGTGACAAAAGAATTCCCATGAAAACTAGTCTGTACATGTTGAAATGACATTTCTCTGGGTTCAGTGTCAGTCCACACTGTGAGTCTCTTTAAGACAGCATGCCGTCTCTCATCGTGCTGTTTTTGGTTAGGCACTTGTACAATCACATCATCTGAGATATTCTCAGCTTCTTCAGTTCCAGTGAAAGTATTTGCTATCTCATGCTGGTACTGCTCACTAGCTGATGACACACCAACTATCAGTCTCTTGTACCTATACACCACATTATGCACAGCAAATGTCTCTAGATTCTGGAGCTAGTTCTAGTTGATGATAGCCCAATTTCAAATCTAGTTTGTTAAACACCACAGCTCCATTCATACCCGGTAGTATCTCAGCTACAGTTGGAATGGGATATTCCTCTCTCACAAATGCTTCATTCGCCCTTGTCATGTCTGGGCCCATTCTAATGTTCGTGTCAAGTTCTAGTAAAATTACTTCTGGGCTAACCCAAGGAGATGGGCCTTCAACTTTCTCAGTAATGTCCATTTTCATGAGGGGTTCAGTTTTTTTCTCAATGGCCTCCGTACAATTGTAAGGTATACCTCTGAGTGGCTGGGTGACAGGCTTTACCTTCGGATCAATGCACAGACTGATCTGCTTAGTGTTCAGTTTTCCTACCCCTTCAAACATATTGGGTAATGCAGCTTAAGTGAGACTTTAACATCTGTCACTACCGACACATTTTTTCTAACCTGTAACACATCTGATTTTGTATCTGTTTCTCCACCTAGGAGTGGTTCACCAACTCTGCCTGGTCTGTTCTGTTTCCAATATTTACTTCACATTCAAACACCCTCTCAGCCTCCAGTGATGTGCTAGATGAATACATGTACAGCTTTCTCTTTTGCTTAGGAATATACGGAATGGTACTTTATCTTCTCCGATAAAGCTTTTCCCACACAGTTCCACCCAATATATCACGTCTGGCTCTTGCATCTACTAATGTGCATAGATTTACACTCCCTACACAAAAAGTAATTTTTTCAGAATACTCTGTCTCATTAACAACAAATGCAAATTCCTTCTGTTCATCCTCAACATTGTTCACTTTTTGTATATTTCATCCTCTTGTTGGGAACATTTTTGCAAATTTTTGCAATGCATTTTCTGCACATCTGTCCGTTTTGGGTCTCCAACCAGGTGATCTGTGTTTCCACACTTGTAGCATTTCCTTTCATTTCTATTAGTAAACTTTCTTTTCCCCTCTGCCGTTTTGCTATGTGTTGTGTCCTCACGATGTGAAACTCAGCACACGGTCTCTGGCTGGCTCATTTAGACGGACATGGCTGACAACTGTTCCTCTACTTTTTCACATTGTGCCGCTATTCCCAGTGTGTGAGTAAGTAAGATTATGCATATTGTCCAGTAGTTTTCTCTGCACATAGACTGAGTTACATTTTACCACTATGGCATCCCTGATTTGGTTGTCTGTGTCAATTCAAAATTCACAGTCCTTTGCTGCCTGCCGAAGGTGAGTAGAGAACTGTTAGGCCAACTCATCTTGATTTTGGACAAGCTGATGAAAATGTAGTGTTGACTTGTGGAACGAAGTAAGCATTCAGCACATCCATTGCTGCTGTGTAGTCTGTGAATTCTCCCGTGTCTGGTAGTGTTGAGAATATATCCTGCACATCTGGTCCTGCAAGGTACAAAGGTAGTGCTCTCCTTCTTTGTTTCCAATTGTCTGTTGCATTATTCTCCACTATCAGTCGCTTACCATCGGCGTAAAGTTCGAATAATTTGAGCCACTGTGTCCATCTTTGACCTAGCATAGCTGGATCCATAAAACTTTGAAAATGTTGGGTCCCAGATTTCTCCATTCCCATCAACTAATGCTAAACTTACTTTCAAAATCCGTATCCTCGTCGACACTCTTGTGTATTTGCAACCTACTTTAGTACATAATTAGATAGTGCATATATCAAGACATGACGCCTCATTCTCTGAACATGCCTTTATTTCCCATTCTCACTTCCCTGCTCCCTCACATTGCACGTTGTTCAGTCCCTGACTTATGATATCATCACTGTACTTCACAACTGTCAAACTACGTTAAATGACCCTACCATTTCAATGCATGACAGGCGTGGTCATGCAAAGTTCCTTATTGGCCAACAACCAGTCTCTTAATGTGAACAAAAGAGATGGTTGTTGCCTTCAGGAGGACATGGAGCGACCACTTCCCGCTGAACATCGACAGCTCCTCGGTAGAGATCTTAAAGAGCACCAAATTTCTTGGTGTTCACCTGACGGAGAATCTCACCTGGTCCCTCAACACCAGCTCCATAGCAAAGAAAGCCCAGCAGCATCTCTACTTTTTGCAGATGCTGAGGAAAGTCCATCTCCCACCCCCCATCCTCAGCACATTCTACAGGGGTTGTATTGAGAGCATCCTGAGCTACTGCATAACTGCCTGGTTTGGAAATTGCACCATCTCGGATCGCAAGACCCTGCAGCGGGTAGTGAGGTCAGCTGAGAAAATCATCGGGGTCTCTCTTCCCGCCATCACAGACATTTACACTGCACGTTGCATCCACAAAGGAAACAACATTATGAAGGACCCCATGCACCCCTCATACAATCTCTTCTCTCTCCTGCCGTCTGGGAAAAGGCTCCGAAGCATTCGGGCTCTTACGACCAGACCATATAACAGTTTCTTCCCCCAAGCAATCAGACTCCTCAATACCCAAAGCCTAGACTGATGCCTTTCCCTACTGTCCTGTTTATTATTTATTGTAATGCCGGTACTGTTTTTGTGCACTTTATGCAGTCCAGTGTAGGTCTGTAGTCTAGTATAGCTTTCTCTGTACTTTTTGTTATTACGTAGTTCATTCTACTTCTTTGTACTGTGTCATGTAAACTATGGTCCTAAAAAACATTGTCTCAGTTTTACTATGCACTGTACCAGCAGTTATGGTCAAAATGTCAATGAAGATTGACTTGACTTGGCCTAGTAGGTTAGTCTTTCTAGTGTGTTAACTACAAGGCAATATAATATAAAAGTTTTTGTGAAGGCTTATTTTGTCTTACTTTGTTGTTTCATGACTGAATATAAATGTAATGGAGTAAGGTGAATGTATTAATCTCTGTTCATGTAGTGTAAGCAAGGAGAATTTGTTTTGGAGTCTAGCCTATACGTGTTTGGAAGTTAAGCATGTGTGTGCCAAAGAAAGTATACCACTTAGTTAAGATGAGATGTATTTATTCATATTTTTGATGTAGTGTGTGAGGTAGAGGGTTTGGTGGGATTCTAATGTTGTTTGTATCATTTCTTTAGGTTTGCCACTACCATATTGGTTTTGTACATTTTGCTTAATTTATATTCATACTGCATTTGTAACTACTTGATACATAAGTGTGTGGACTGAAATCGTAACAGCAGGAACTGTTTATTTTAATTCATTATGTTGTTTTTATTTTCATAATCTTCTTTATGGATTAGAACAGCTAAAACAGATGAAGGAATTGAAGACCCGAAAAACTATTTGTTGTCCTGAGTGTATTTTTTCCCAGGCTATAAAATTTGGTACCTGGAGCGGGGTAATTCCAAACAAGTTTAAAGGGTTTTTGATTTTTGTATGCAATACAATATACATTATACGGTAGTGGTGAAGAAAAGGACAGCCATTCCTGTGGAACAGAAGGAGAGCCTATTGTGGCATGAACACCATGGTAGAGCCTTGAGACTGGGTTGGAACATCCAAGATTGATGTCAAGACGTGTAACAGTAGTCCAAAGCAACTGAGGCCTTGAAGTTAGCGTATTTTTTGCAGGAGACATCAGCAGGCTTGTTGTAAAGACTTTACAGAATTGAGTTTTCATAATGCTGCATTCAGAGGATGAGCAAACTGAACCTGATTTGAATGAACAAAATAGAGAGTTGCATAGTAGGCATGAGGAACCATGGCAACTACACATAAATTAAGCAAAAGGTCCTTTGTATTTGTATTTGTTCCAAGGGAAAGACACTTTGCTCCATTTATGGGGACATTGAAAAAAGATGGGAGGTCTGTTGATGACTTTATTGAAGAAGTCAAATGGGTGCTTCATGCTAGAAATCAGTCTGACTTGGATTAGTATGGTTTTGTTATGTCACTACTCGGGGTGCAGCCCTAGAAAAAGCACCTATGCACAGTGATGTTGAGGAAGACCAGGCTGATGACTTGTTCACCTATCTCAGGGAAGCACTTAGAGACAATCGTAGTGCATCCCAGTTGATATACAGCTTCTGTGGTTACAAACAACGTGAGAGTGAAGGCATAAGGGGATAGCACAGATCCCAAAAAGGTCTTGGTTGGTCAACAATTGCCAGTACCATCAACAATCAAAGACTTCCGATCCTCAGCTTCTGTAGACGGTTCATTCAGGGATTTTCAAAGATTGCAGGTCCACTGCATGATGTGGTGAACTTGTGTCTTAATGCAGGAAGTCTTAGTAAAACAAACCAATTGTTAAAACAGTCTTGGATAGAAGAATGCTAAACCACCTTTGACTTGCTCTAAGAGAAACTAACCAGTTCATCCATTCTCTGCTTTGCCAATTTCACACAGTCTTTCATAGTGGAGGCTGATGCAAGTAGTCATGGACTAGGAGCTGTTTTATACCAGCAACAGGGAGAGACGAAGAGGTTTATTGCATATGCAGGCCGACGATTGAGAAATGCTGAAAAGAATGACAGGAATTATAGCAGCATGAAATTAGAGCTGCTTGCACTTTAGTGAGCTATAGTAGAGAAGCTTTGTGGTTACTTATCAGGTTCTAAATTCACTATAATTACTGACAATAATCCGTTATCCCACTTGAAAACTGCCAAGTTGTGAGTAATTGAGTAGAGATGTATCTCACAGCTGTCAGTGTTTGACTTTGATGCTCAGTATTGCCCAGGTCAGAGCAATACCATGGCTGATGCTCTCTCTAGGCTGCCGTTTGCAGGGGAGCCTGAGCCTGTCTCAGAGGATGCGGAGTTTGACGGGTCTGTGGCGATCTGTCTGATCAATCACGGCATTACTCTTGACCCAGCACTGGATACAGCTGGTCTTAAGAGCTGTAAGGTTAAGCAAAAT
Source organism: Hypanus sabinus (assembly GCF_030144855.1). Lineage (NCBI taxonomy): Eukaryota > Metazoa > Chordata > Chondrichthyes > Myliobatiformes > Dasyatidae > Hypanus > Hypanus sabinus. The sequence goes on along the minus strand of NC_082713.1, from coordinate 68,224,842 downwards.
CGAGCTCTTGAAGACGGTACTAGTGATGTAAGCAGTCTGATGCAAGGAAACGCACCATTCATCCCAGGTTATTCTGATGGAGATTTGCAGACTTTTCAGCAGCAATACCTTGTGTTAAGTGCCTTCAGAAACTAATGGAATAAAAAAGGAAAGCTGAATGGCAAGGAACATAGACCTCTGCCTGAACCGGTTTTGTCTCTGTTAAAGCACTGGGGCAGTATCAGGGAGCTTATGGGTTACTGCATCGTGTAGGTGAGAATGAGAAGCACAGGGACTGTTATCGGCTTCTGCTACCTACACTAGCTTGAGGATTAAAGTTTTAGGGTATATGTATGACACTATGGTCCATCAAGGCATACACCATACTATCCACTTGTTGAGAAGCAGGTGTTTTTGGGTGGGCATGCGTAAGGATGTGGCACAGTGGATCACAAATTGCCTGCGTTGTGTTTTAACTAAGATGCTGCACCGTAAGATCCATCTACCCATGAAATCATTTCTTGCTTCTAGGCTGCTCAAAGTTGCTGTTGTAGATTTCACTACATTGAGCCAGCAACTGATGGGCCAAGCATTCTAATTTGAGGATCAAAAGGAAGATACCACAGCAAAGGTGCTCTTGAGGGGATAGTTTAAGAAGTACAGTGTTCCTGAGAGGTTGCATTCTGACAAAGCAGTAACTTCAAAAGTGAGGTCATAGCTGAGCTCAGCAAACTGTAAGGATTAAAGAAAAGCCATACTACATCCCATTATCCTACTGACAATGCTCAGTGCAAGGAATTCCCTTAGAACAACACACAATTTGTTGCGTACGCTGTCCCCAGAAAAGAAATGCAGGTGGCCAGCGTGTATAATGTGATGCCTCACGCAACCACCGGATATTCCCCTTATTATCTACAGTTCGGTGTTGATGCTCACTTGATGCCAGTGGATGCTCTGCTGGGGTGAGAACAGTCTGTGGACAGGAAATGTGACTGGTTAGCCAAACGCCAGAAATGTCTGAGTGATGCTCATGCCAGAGCAAAAGAATACTCTGAGCAGAATGCTGCAGAACGGATTGCCTTACAGGAAGATAAAATTAATTATCCTAAGATTGACATAAATGCACTGGTTTACCTCAAGAAGAGGCTATTAGCCCCTAATGAGATCCAGGATACTTTGAAATCAATTGTCTATGGCATGGTAGAGGTACTAGACAACACATACAGTACACTGTGGATCCTTTGGAGGGAGGGCCTATCAAGAGGGTAAACAGGAAAAACATCAGGCCCTGTGAGAAACTTCCCATCCCAGCTTCACGAAGGAGACTGCAAACTCCTGTAGTTCAGACTAGGCCTCCCCTGGGACATGAATCAGATTCTGAGAATAGTGAGATATTAGTAGGAGCTGTGTCAGAACCGGGTCAGAACAGCATCTTGACAACATATCTTCTGGAACCGAAAAAACTTATAGAATGGAGACAATTGTACCTGTGGTTGCTTATACAGGGTCAGATGTTAGTTGTCCTCCTAGACAATAGACAATATTCAATAGGTGCAGAAGTAGACCATTTGGCCCCTCGAGTCTGCACCGCCATTCTGAGATCATGGCTGATCATTCACTGTCAATACCCAGTCCCTGCATTGTCCCCATATCCCTTGATTCCCCTATCCATCAGATATCTATCCAGCTCCTTCTTGAAAGCATCCAGAGAATTGGCCTCCACCGTCTTCTGTGGCAGTGCATTCCACACCTCCACAACTCTCTGGGAGAAGAAGCTCTTCCTCAACTCTGTTTTAAATAACTGACCTCTTATTCTCAATCCATGCCCTCTGGTACTGGACTCTCCCAACATCTGGAACATATTTCCTGCCTCAATCCTATCAAATCCTTTAATTATCTTAAACGTTTCAATCAGATCCCCTCTCAATCTCCTCAATTCCAGCGTGTACAAGCCCAATCTCTCCAATCTCTCTGCGTAAGACAGCCCTGCCATCCCAGGAATCAACCTAGTGAATCTACGCTGCACTTCCTCAATTGCCAGAATGTCCTTCCTTAAACCTGGAGACCAAAACTGTACACAATATTCCAGGTGTGGTCTCACCAGGGCCCTGTACAAATGCAAAAGAACATCCTGTTGCAGAACCCCACAGGAGTAAATAAGTTAACGCTGAACAGCATTCTAACCCACATCAGGAAGCAAGGTCAGTCCGAGATGTAACCTCCATAGGTGCAGCAGCAGTGTCACAGATCATGGCTACTCTAAGTTCAGTTCTCTTCAGAGAAGCAGTTAGAGAGGTTAAAAGTACCTTTGCAGTGAGCAAGTAATCGAAGATGCATACCTGTATGCAGGGGAGAATGTAACCAGATAACTGTTGAATATTATTTTTTATTGTTAAAGTGCACTTAGGTAATGCCAAAACAGCTGCTTGTGCCTTTAAGAGAAAACCGTGATTCTAATACTGTTTGCATTTTTTCAGAATTGCCACTGCTGTATTGGTTTTCTATATATGCTGTTTTATTTATTGTCATACTGCATATGTAACTAGCTGGTACACAAGTCTGTGGAGCAAGATTAAGCTGAGATTGTAACAGCAGGAATTTAAAAAAAATAATTTTGTTGTTTTTATTTTGATACACTCTTTCTTCATTCAAACATCTAAAAGAGTTATAGGAATTAAAGCCCCCAAAAAAGTATCTGATGTTCTGAGTATGCATTTTTCCCAGGCTAAAAAAATTTTCATTATATTATTAAATTTGGTCCTTTCCTTAAATGTATTTTAGAAATAGTTACCAAACAGCAGAATACATGCAGTATATAGAGAAAGGGGTCCATGTAACCTTCATCAAAGGCATCCAACTATATTGTTGGCTGAGAATAATTCAGCCAAGACTATTTTGATCTGAGAAATTTATTTTTCTTTCTGCATTGGTGTTGCAACCATATTAAATGTCTCATTGCCACGTTTGTAACTTCAAAGTGACGTCTGACAGGATTAAGAGTTTTGAATGATTTCAAGTTCAAAACAGCAAAAACAAAATGGCTTCATACATTTGCTATTAATGCTCTAACACCGAATGAAGCAACAAGCCCTTAGTCTTATATGTTGATATTCATTGACTGTAGGTTAGTATATTTCTGCTGGTGGTTTACTTGCTTTTAAAAATTAATCCTCGGTGGAGTCCTGATTCCTGTGAATTGGATTTTTATTTTACTTCTATTTAACAGAGCCTCTACATAGTTTTCCCTGATTCAAGGTTTCAGATCTTTGATATTCCCCAGGTTTAGGGAAAAACCAACGTAAATAGCAATGTGAAGGATACTCAAAAGTATAAACTGCTTCAAACATTGAAATAATTATTATTGATCTTTTTTAAAACTATTAGATAAAAACTTATGCATGTGATTATTACAATTTTACCATCATTAAATCATTATTTATATGCACTTTAAAAATGATATTTTTACAATGTTTTGAAACAAATGCATTATAAGTAACTTTTGTATTCAACGATGCCATATAATTGGACAAAGAAATACGTAAAACATTTTTGTATTTTTATCATTTCATCAATTTTAATGGTGATTTTCAGGAAGAGAAGCTACTTAAATTGCTCTCTTGGTGATAGTTTGGTAAAACAATAGAGTCATAAAAATATTTTTCAATGCCTAAAAAAACTAGCCAATAGAAAAACAGTATTTTGAGGTCATCATCTCTCTAATATATTCTCATGTTGCCTTTGAAAAGGAAAAGCTCCAAGCATTTTAATGACCAAGAAATTGAAACAGGAATCATGACTTCTTTACACTGAAAAATAAATAGGAATATTAATTCTCAGCTCAGCAAATCAACTAATCATTTGCTGAAAATTTCTGTTCAGCAGTTTTCAATGCAAAATCCAAGAGTACTTCATAATTAGATATTTCAGCCCACCTTAGTTTGTAAACAAATATGAAATAAATATGGATACATCTAAGAGACTGCCTCTAAAGAAAAGAAGATATATTTGTACTATATGCAAATTTTGTAGCTAAGCAGTCAAGAAAACTACAAGATTCAGTACTTATTGCTTAGAAATGATCTATTGATCTATGATATATTGATATCTAAAGAATGAATAATAAATGAATTTGATGAAAGATAATTGACTTGTGAAATTCACCCATTTTTTCCTCTCTTACAGATGCTGCTTGATCTGTTATATATTTCCACCATTGACAGTTATTTCAGATTTCCAGTAACTGCATTGCAACTGAAGTAATTGTATCTCAAAATTTCAGCATTTCCTTATTTATTCATTCCCTTGTCGTCATTCATCTCCCTCCAGTTACATCTCGTCCAGACAGAGCACTGCAATTAATAAGTGTTTTTCATCCTCTCTCGGGCAGCTCCATCTCCACTTGTGTTAGTCTGTCTTTCTTGATGTCCACCCTGTAAGCCACCATAGCTCTCCAGGTCACTGAGGCACGAAAGCCTGCAAACCCTGTGATAAGGTTGTGATCCTCTTGGTGGAATTAAATATCATGTACTCCAAAAAAAGTTATGCTTCCCACATGCTCTTAGCCTTCTTTAGCCTAGCACTAGATCACATTCCATTCTATCTTTGACTTCACTGCTACCCACACGATCTCCATGTCCAATCATGACTTCCCCATACATTGCTAGCACTGAATCCACAACTTTCTGGTTTTATCCACACTTTAATTAAAGCTCCTAACCTCTCGTTTCCTTTACTCACTGTAGCACCTGCCCATAATGTACCGAAATTTTTCAATCAGCTGTACGTTGATGAAAATTAGAGGAAATGTCCATACAATGTCTAATTAATTGTCCATTTAACCTGGCTTTATGCTGATCAGAATATTACAAAAAGGTTACAACACTTCAAAGCATCTGTTTAAAATCCCTTTTGAGGCCTGGGCAGGCTTGTAGCTCAAAGACGAGGAAATATGCAGATACTGCAAATCCAAGTAATGCTGGAAGAACTCAGCAGCTCAGGCATCTATGGAAAAGAGTAAACAATTGATATTTTGGGCTCGAAACGTCGACTGTCATGCTGAATTGCTCCAGCGTTTTGAGTGTGAAGTCTATAGCTCTGGTGGCATTGATTCAGTCTGCTATGATTCAGATTCTAGGATTAGATATCTTAACACTGGGAAAAATATACTGTCTGCCTCCTCTGTCTATGCCTCTCCTAATCTTATAAATCTCTATTAGATCTCTTCTCAGCCTCTGCCTCTCCAGAAAAAACAACACGTTTATTAAACCTCCTGTTATATAGCACATACCCTCTAATCCATCTCTGGTCTGTGAGAATAATCCTGACCATTCAGCTATCCTCTGCCTAGACTTTGCTCCTATCCCTGTCCACCCCATTGATATCATTGGAGGCTGATTTGCATTTAACTTGAAGGACCCAATTGGGTTTCCTTTCTGTCCACTTTAAAAGCTATGAGAAGTATGTGAGCACCAGTGGATAGGTCACAATGGTAAATTTAATTATTCACCAGTTTTCTCATGTTGGTGCATTTAATGTTGTTCTAGATATAAGTGGAAGGGTTTTTTTTAAGGGATGGTCGATTAAACCTGTCTCTTTCCAAGCTTAGGTATTACTTCACTTTGCATGTGTGTGCTTTACTAATCAATCAAAATGCCACATATGGCCTCCAAATATACCAATGTAATAGAACCTGGTTGATATATCTGGTCACATACAACAGTGTTCAATTTAAAAGAAAAACATATTCACTATGACAGAAATTAGAAGATTGTAGGAGGTCGGCAGGTCTGAGAAATGGAATTCAAATATGCATGAAAGCAGTTCACGTTTATATTCCCATAACTTGAAATGCATTCTTAAATGAATATATGAGTTCTGTATAATGCACTCTGAGAAATGGTTTCATAGGTAATAATAATAATTCAGTATTATTTGGTCAGTTTCAGTTTGCCATAGGAAGGCACTGAACTTTCACGTGTTCAAATGACCTCTTGTGTATAATTATCTGCACTAAGATTAACATTATTGCCTATGAGGTAATGCAGCCAAACATTTTTAATGAGGACAGGATCTCACCTGGTGGAAAAATTACAGTAAGCAGTTAATACAAAGCAAATAATCTTGTTTTTGTCCAAGTATAACCAATATTTTTGAAGGACGGCCTCAGCTCTGAACACAATGCCCCCCATGAAAATCAGAAAATACCTACCTGAAGCTACAGAGTTACATACAAACCAATATGTATTCAAAATGCAGTACTTCTGGTAACAACAAGTTGATGAATGTCATCTTTTGTCAAATACATACATCAAGTCCAGCTTGTTTCAGATTGGATATTTAGGTTACCAGATAAATCCCATTTCTGACTTATTGCTAAGACTTTGTGTTTATTTGTGGTTGAGTAGAATGCCAATAATCAAAAATTATCATAAGACCATAAGACATAGCAGCAGAATTACACCATTTGGCCCATCAAATCTGCTCTGCCGTTCAATCATAGCTGGTCCTTTTTTCACTTCAGCTCCACCCCTTGGCCTTTTCCCCAGAACCTTTTTGCCATGTCCAATCAAGAACATATCAATCTCTGCCTTAAATACAACCTGGCCTCCACAGCTGCCTGTGGTAACAAATTCCACAATTTCACCACTCTCTGGATGAATAAATTTCTCTGTTTTTAGTGGACGTCCCTCTACGTCCCTCTATGAGTGCTGTGCACTCATGTCCTGGACTCCCTCTTCATGGGCAACAACCTTTCCACATCTACTCTACCTAGGCCTTTCAATATTTGTAAGGTTTCAATGAGAGTGCCCCTCACCCTTCTAAATTCCAGTGAGTACAGAGTAGAGCCATCAAACTTTCCTCATATGACAACCCTCATCCTTAATAATCGACTCCAAAATCTTCCCAAACACTCAAGTCAGACGAACTAGCCTATAATTTCTTTTCTTCTGCCTTTCACCCTTTTCAAAGATTGCATTGAATTTTTCAATTTTCCAGTCTTCTGAAACCATTCCAGAATCTAGTGATTCTTGAAAGTTCATTAAAAAGCCTCCACAATCACTTCAACCATCTCTTTCAGAACTCTGGATTGTACACCATCTGGTCCAGGTGACTTATCTACCATCAGACCTTTCAGTTTCCCAAGAACCTTCTCCCTAGTAATGGTAACACAAACTTCATGCCCCCTGACACCTGGAACTTCCATCATACCACTAGTGTCTTCCATGGTGAAGACTGACACAAATTATTTATTCAGTTCATCCACCATTTCCTTGTCCCCCATTACTACCTCTCCAGCATCCTTTTTCAGTGGTTCAACAGTAACTCTCACCTGCCTTTTATACTTCATGTATCTGAAGAAACTTATGGTATCCTCCTTAATATTATTAGCTAGCTTATTTTTATATTCAATCTTTTCCTGCTTCATGACTGCTTTAGTTGCTTTCTGCTGGTATTTAAAAGCCTCCCAATACTCTAACTTCCCACTAATTTATGCTCAATAATATGCCTTCTCTTTGGTTTGTATGTTTGCTTCGACTTCTCTTGACAGCTATAGTTGTGTCATCATGTTTTCAGAACACTTCTTCCTCTTTGGGATGTGTATATCCTGTGCTTTCCGAGCTGCTTCCAGAAATTCCAGCCATTGCTGCTCTGCCGTCATCCCTGCCAGTGTTCTTTTCCAATCAATTCTGGCAAACTCCTCTCTCATGCCTCTAATTCCCTTTCCTCCACAGAAATGCTGATACATCTGACCTTAGCCTCTCCTACTCAAATTTCTGGGAAAAGTTGATCACTTTGTGATCACTTGCCCTTATGCATTATTTTACTCTCTGATCAATTCATTGCACAACACCCAAAATTGAATAACTGATCCCCTAGTGGGCTCAACCACGTGCTGCAACCCTGAGGCATTCTAGAAACACCCCCCGCTTGGAATCCCATACCAACCTGATTTTCCAAGTCTGCTTGCATGCTGAAATCCCCTTGACTATTGTAACATTGCCCATTTGACATGCATCTTCTATCTCCTGTTGTAATTTGTAGACCACATCCTCACCACAATTTGGGGGTCTGTATAAAAGATAATTTTACCCTTGCAGTTCTTTAGCTCTATCCACTATGATTCAACACCTGCCAACCGTATGTCACCTCTGTCTGATGACTTAATTTCATTTTCAACCAGAAAAGCCATGCCGCTCCCTCTGTCTTTTTGTCTATCCTTTCAATATAATGTGTATCCTTGGACATTAAGTTCCCAGATATAATCTTCTTTCAGCATGATTTATTGATGCCTACAACATCTGTAACTGTGCTACAAGTTCAACGACTTTATTCCGCGTACTGCAACCATTTAAATATTACAGATTGTGTCCTGTATTCCCCCTTTTTTGATTTTGTCCACCTTTTAAATTGCAACGCATCCTGTTGACTGCAATTTTGCCCTATCATCAGCCTCTGCTTGCTAGGAATCTCACTACACATTGCCTGTGTAACCCAACTATCTCATCTTCAGCACTACCACTCCGGTTCCCATCCCTCTGCCAAATTAGTTTAAACCTACCCAAACAACTCTAGCCAACCTGCCTGCAAGGATATTGAGCCCCCTTCAGTTCAGATGTAACCCATCCCGTTTGTATAGGTCATTCATTCCTGTGAAGTGATCCCAATGGTTCATAAATCTATAGCCCTGCCCCCGGCACCAGTTCCTCAGCCATCCATTCACGTGCCGAATCATCCTATTCTTACCCTCATTGGAACATGACACATCTAAGAGAAGCACTGCCATGCCTTCTTTGTAATGGCATGTACGTGCTGGATCCAGGGTAGTTTCTCAAAGGTGATAATGGCAAGGAATTCAAAGTTGCTCACCCTCTCCACCTCTGATCCCCTGACGATGACTGGCTCATAAATCCACAGCTTCCACCTCCATAATGAGACATTGAGAGGGAGGCTGTCATGGCACCACAAGCCAGATTCTCAATCCCTCTTACATGCTGATTTGTCACCACCCTTGATTCGGCCTTCAACTGTGCTGTCGTCAGCAAGCTTAAATATGGCATTGAAACATAAGAGATACCTCCTGCTCATTTCCTGCCTTACATTCAAAACTAAGCATATTGAATTATTTTTAAGCATTCTAACTTTATCCCAAAAGTATCTGCACAATGTATTTTATTAAAATTCTAGATTTTGTAAGTCTGCTCCTGAATAGTGAATGAGGATGAGAGAATGAAAAAGAATCACTTCATGATACTGGCTGAAAAAGCAATGTTTTAAATAAGGTTAAGCTTGCATTGTATGAATCCCATGCCCTTTAATCGTGCAAGTGTACAGCTCTAAGTGGTCCTTGAATAGTTTTAGGATAAAGGAAACGCAAGTTATACGTTGAACATAAATAGCCATTTAAGAAATATGGTTAACATCACTGGATGACAATTTTTTTCAGAAGTGTTTTTTCCTCTGAAGTTGTTTTGTTTATGATAGACCACTTGAAGCCAGACACAAATATAATTTTAGATTACTTGCATCATCCAGGAAATTGGAGAAGCAAAAAATTAACTTTTATGGAATATAATGCATTTAATTGCATGATGGTGCTGATGCTTTGCAATAGTTCAACTAAGCTAAGAATGTTTTTATGATGATTTTCATTTATATTCAGTGTCTGAGGTTTCTTGCTTACAAGAATAATCAGCTAGCATTAATGGATTCCAGTAGCCTTGATACCATTTCTCCATTTCCACAATGTCCTGGTGAAATCTTTCACCATGCTTGTCACCGACAGCACCAAGATTTGCAGGGAAGAAGTCTAAATGGGAATATGGAAAATGAATCTTCAGCGACATGTTCTACTTCGTGATTTTGTATGCCTGAAACATGCTGTCAACCAGCTGCACATAGCTTGGAGCTCTGCAGTTACCAGGAAAGCTTTCAACAACATCCTCGAATGCCTTCCATGCAGTTTTCTCTGGTCCCACTAGAACTTCTTCAAATTGCCTATCAATCATGCCCTGTAGGGGTCGAGACGTTGGGAACCCAGCTCCCTCGTAAAAAGTAATGAAATAAGGTTTAAATGAAGAAGTGTTAACAAATATCGACTAGAAACTATTTATAAGTAACTCAGGATTATCTTTTGTTATGGCTCCTAAACTAAAACAGAAGAAAGCCTCTTCTTCGAAGACTGCGCAAATCGGCGGGGAAAAAGGTGAAGCCTCGGACTCAAGTTGGATCTTCCCCCGGCGAAGTGCATGGCACTTCTGAAGATGCGGGACAGGAAGTTGCAGCAATGTCGGTGGTCTCTAAGAAGAAACGGCAAGAACAACGCATGCGCGAAAGTATGCATGAACAGATATTAACAAAACTACAAATTCCAACTACGACTGGCAGTGAATTGGAAGTGGAATCAGACTCTTTTGAAAATTCAGAGGAAGAAGAAGAGGAAAAGAAAGAGGAGATTAAAGGAGACATAAAAGATAACCTGATATATATGACGAACGAATTAAAAGCTATAAGAACAGATATAAGAAGGATGCAGAATACACTCGATAATGTGGTGGAAAAACAAAAGAAGATGGATAATAAAGTTGAAGAGATGGAAGTAAAAGTTGAAGAAAACACTGAAAGAATAGTTAAGATAGAAGACAATAATCTTGCCTGGACAACAGAAAGAAAACGGATGTTGGAAAAAATAGATGCGCTTGAAAACTCTAGTAGATGAAATAATATCAAAGTTATTGGTCTTATGGAAGGTACAGAGGGAGAAAATCCAATAAAATTCTTTCAAGAATGGATTCCAAAAATTTTGGAAATGAAAGAAGGAAGCCAAGTAATTGAAATTGAAAGAGTACACAGAGCTTTAAGACCAAGACCTCAACAAGATCAAAATCCAAGATCAATTTTGATAAAATGCTTAAGGTACCAAGATAAAGAAATGATCTTGAAGGCAGCTACTCAAGATGCTAAAAAGAGAAATGGGCCATTGATAATAGAAGGGAAAAGAGTTTTTTTTTATCCAGTATAAGTTACGATCTTCTGAAGAGGCGGAAGGAATTTAATCCAGTGAAAAAAGCTTTATGGGAAAAGGGCTATAAATTTTTATTGAGCTACCCAGCAAAATTGATAATTTTCCTGGATAACAAAGAAAGAAGATTTTTCATTGACTACCGGAAAGCGGAGAAATTTGTACAAGAATTACCTAATGTCCACGAAGAGGAGTAAAGAATTATAGAAATGAAATGGACTAATGGTGAAGATTGAAACAAGGTTGGACTTGATGGACATTTATAAGAAAAAAATAGTCAAGGAGTATTAATTGGGAGTAGAGACATTAATTATTTTCTTTCTTTTTTTCTTCATTAATATATTTTCTTTTTTTTTGCTTTTGTGGGGGAGCTGGAGGAGCTCCTGATCGATGGCTGTGAGTTTCACGTGTACAATCATGGCGATTGCCATGACCCGTAAAATGGGGGGGGGGGGGTTAATGTTTTGTTCTTTTTATCCGCAACATTAGTGGGGGGTATTTTGTTTTTTTTATATTAGTTATCTTTCTTCTATCTTTCTTCTTTTTTGCCTGGATGGTTGGGGAGAAACTCATAGCAACATAGAGAATTTTAAAGAGTTCCCAAGGTATTATGAATGATTAATTTACTTAATTTTTTAAGTTTTAATTTTAATGGAATTAATGGACCTGTGAAAAGAAAAAGAGTTTTAACATATATTAAGAAAATGAAAGGAGATATAGCTTTTTTACAAGAAACACATTTAACAGAAACAGAACACAAGAAATTAAAGAGAGATTGGGTTGGAAATGTCATTGCAGCTTCATTTAATGCAAAATCGAGAGGAGTTGCAATTTTGGTTAATAAATCTCTACCAATTAAAATACAAAATGTAATAATTGATTCTGTAGGGAGATACGTGATTATACATTGTCAAATTTTTTCAGAATTATGGACTTATGAACATTTATGCACCAAATGAAAATGATGCAAAATTCATACAATAAGTTTTTTTTTAACTTGGCTGATGCACATGATAAAATATTAATAGGTGGAGATTTTAATTTTTGTTTAGATCCAGTTTTAGATAGATCAACTAAAGTTGCTACAAAATCAAAAGTAATAAAACTAACTTTATCATTAATGAAAGATTTAAATCTGATTGATATATGGAGAAAAATTAATCCAAGAGAAAGAGATTATTCATTTTATTCAAATAGACATAAAACTTACTCAAGGATTGATTTTTTTTATTATCAAAAAATATTCAAGATAGAGTGAAAATAAAGCAAGAATATTATCAGATCATTCCCCCTTGATAATGACAATGATAATGATGGATAAGGAGGAATCGATCTGTAGATGGAGATTTAATTCAATTTTATTAATACGTCAAGATTTTTGTGATTTTATGAAAAAACAAATTCAATTTTTTTTGGATACAAATTTACATTTAGTTGAGGATAAAATTGTATTATGGGAAGCGATTAAAGCATATTTAAGGGGTCAGATTATAAGTTATACATCTAAAATTAAGAAGGAATACACTGCAGAAATAGATCAATTGGAAAAAGATATCATAAAGTTAGAAAAAGAATCTCAAAGATATACGACAGAAGAAAAACGAAGACAACTTGTTAATAGAAACCTACAATATAATACACTCCAGACATATCGTACAGAAAAAGTAATTATGAAAACTAAACAGAAATATTACAAATTAGGTGAAAGATCACATAAAATTCTTGCTTAGCAGTTGAAAACAGAACAGGCTTCTAAAACAATAAATGCAATCAGAACAAGTGTAAATAAGGTTACTTATAAACCTTTAGAAATTAATGAAACTTAAAAAAAATTATACTGAACTATATCAGTCAGAATCACAAAATAAGATTGCTGAGTTAGATAAATTTCTATCACAAATAATCCTTCCAAAATTAAATTTGGAAGAACAGAAAGGATTAGATATGCCCTTTACATTAAAAGAAGTTGAAGAAGCTTTAGGATCACTTCAGAGTAATAAATCCCCAGGAGAAGATGGTTTTCCTCCTGAATTTTATAACAAATTTAAAGATTTATTAATTCCTCCTTTTATGGAATTAATATACCAAGTGGAAAGAATGCATAAACTCCCACAATCTTTTTTAACTGTGATCATAACTGTATTGCCAAAAAAAGATAGAGATCCTTTAAAACCAACATCATATAGGCCTATTTCTTTGTTGAATACAGATTATAAAATAATAGCAAAAATTTGATCTAACAGAATATCTAAATATTTACCAAAATTAATACATATGGATCAAACAGGTTTTATTAAAAACAGACAATCAATTAATAATATAACCCGGTTACTTAGCATAATTTATTTGGCAGAAAAAAGAGAGGAAATGAGTGTGGCAGTTGCTTTGGATGCAGAAAAAGCATTTGATAGATTGGAATGGGATTTTTTTATTTAAGGTATTGGAAAAATATGAGTTAGGAAAATCTTTTATACAATGGATTAAAACCTTAAATACTAATCCTCAAGCTAAAGTAGTTACAAATGGTCAGATTTCAAAACCATTTTGCTTAACGAAGTCAACTAGACAAGTCTGCCCATTATCACCTGCTTTATTTGTATTGGCAATAGGATCATTAGCTGAATTAATTAGAAGAGATTCAGACATTGGGGGCTTTAGAGTTAATCAAGAAGAATATAAGATTAATTTATTTGCTGATGATGTTTTGATTTATTTAACAAACCCATTGCAATCTTTGCAAAGATCATCTTTTAGATTGGAAGAATATGGGAAAGTATCAGGGTATAAAGTAAATTGGGATAAAAGTGAAATTTTACCCCTTACTAAAGGAAATTATAATCAATGTCGATTAGTAACGCAATTTCGATGGTCAATAAATGGGATAAAATATTTAGGTATTAGAGTTGATAATGATGTAAAAAATTTATATAAACAAAATTATTTGCCATTATTAAAAAAAACAAAAGAGGATCTTGATAAATGGATGATGTTACCAATAACATTAATAGGTAGAGTTAATGCTGTAAAAATGAATATATTTCCTAGAATGCAATATTTATTTCAAACTTTACCAATACAATTACCTCAGAAGTTTTTTCAGGAACTGAATGTAAGGAAATTTCTTTGGAAAGGAAAGATATCAAGAATATCATTGGAAAAATTGACATGTAAATTTGATTTAGGAGGGTTACAACTTCTAAATTTTAAGAGTTATTATAAAGCAAATCAACTTAGATTTATTGCATCTTTTTTTGATGAAGAAAAACCGGCATGGATTAGAATAGAATTAGATAAGATAGGAGAAAACATACCAGAAGATTTTATATATAAATGGGAACCCAAATGGATACAGGAAAAAAAAGAATCTCCTATATTAAGACAATTGATTGATTTATGGAATAAGGTAAATATGGACGATGAGATAAAGAAATCTTTACTAGCAAAAAGAACTTTAATTCAAAATAGGCTTATTCATTTTACAATGGATAATAAACTTTTACATAATTGGTTCCAAAAGGGGATTAAGTATATAGGTGATTGTTTTGAAGGAGGTATATTGATGTTGTTTGATCAATTAAAAAAATAAATATAAAATATCAAATAATACTCTTTTTTGTTATTTTCAATTAAAAGCTTATTTATGAGTAAAGCTGGGTCAAACAATGTTGATGCCAAAACTTAGTGAAATAGAAATATTAATTCAGAAAGGAAAAATTAAAAAAATTATATCTTGTATGTGTAGTTTGATTCAAATACAGACAATTAAATTAGGAATTCATAAATCAAGACAAAAATAGGAATCTGATTTGAATGTTAAAATTGATGGAAAAAATTGGTCAAGATTATGTTCTGATAGTATGAGAAATACAGTAAATGTTAGACTTAGAATAATACAATATAATTTTTTACATCAATTATATATAACACCACAGAAAATAAATAGATTAAATTTAAATATGTCTGACCAATGTTTTCGATGTAATCGAGAAATTGGTACTTTTTTTACATTCTACTTGGTCTTGTTTTAAAATTCAACCATTAGGATAAATCTAAGACTTTTATTGGAACAAATTACTGGAGTACAACTCCCACATAGTCCAGTATTATTTTTATTAGGAGACATTGAAGGGACAATACCGAAACTTAAATTGAATAAGTATCAGAAAAAATTTATAAAAATTACATTGGCAGTAGCCAGAAAAGTTATCGCAGTTACTTGGAAATCTGATTTATGTTTAACTATGGATCATTGGAATAATGAAATACATAGTTGTATCCCACTTGAAAAAATTACATACAATCTAAGAAATGAATATGATATATTTTTGAAAATTGGGCTCCCATACCTACAAAAGATATGATTAAGTACATAGGTCTTTGAAAATAAAATTATAAAGTAATTGGGGAAAATAAAAATAAATATTAAAATTATTTTGAACTCCATGGAGCATGTGGCGATCCTCCGATATCCAGGTAATCTTTCTCTTCTTTCTTTCTTTCTTTTTTTTATTTAGTTAAGGGTTAAGGGGAGGGGGGAGGGTTAATATTATTTTTCTTACTACTTTATTATCACATTTATTCTAGTAATTTTCTAAAATTTAATAAATAAATATTTAAAAAAGAAATCATGCCCTGTTTGATTTCTGGACCAACAAAAATGCCTTCCTTAATCTTGGCATCAGTTATTCTGACTTCTGTTATGAATTGAAATAACAGATATAGGCAATTTTTTTAAAATGTGCATGGTAGAAAAATTCCATGGTGATTTTAATGATCAACAGTCCAAAATTCATAACATACACCCAAAAGAATTGAGAAAGCAAAATCTTCGTTGTCCAGTGTTTTGTTGTTAACAGCCAGGAAGAAAAACCTGTCTATAATGTGAGTTTAGTAACCTCTGAGACATAAAGTAACTGTCATTTTACACGCAGAGCACCCACGCGGCTCAAATAGCATACAAAATTAATTGAAGATAAACCAAGACTTCTTGACATTTATGTAGTCTCTTTCCTTACTCTGCTTAAGGCCATGCACATGAAATGGAAGTGCTCAGAAAATGTGAATTGAACTGACAATATCCTTGTCATATCTTTGCCCATTAATAACTGGAAAAGCTTTAAACCAGTCTCCAGTGTCTTCATATCCTGGTTTCATTCATTTTGTTTGCAACTATGTCAATCCTTCTTCTTAATATAATGCTATATATGAAAATTATATCAGGTTTTCGGCTGCTTTTTAATTAACTTAATTTGTATATGCAATTAAAGTATATTTATAATCACCATGATATTACTCAACATCAAGTTTCGTCTAATTTGGATATCCAAATAAAATCAAATTAGTGCAAATTATTATTATTATCCTTTTATAATGAAAGCCATTTCATTTTATAAAGTCAATTATAAATGAAATTGTGGATATGTTTATATCATCATAGCTATTTCATTCCTTGTCTTGCTCCTAGACTTTGCCCTGGACCAATATTTCATTACAAACTAAAACACCACATCCTTAAAAATAGAAATTCTACAGCACATTAAATCTTTAATTCTATTCAAGACATTAAAACAATAATTAAAAGGTGAAAACCACAAGGTTTTAATCAATATCACAATGAAGTTAAGAGGAAAAGTTCAATAAGACCATGAAAATGGGCAGAGAGATCAGGATTTCTATTAACCTATTGGTATTGATGTAGATTTAGGCTGCTGCCAAATGGTGCTGCCTGTTTACTTCCATGATTAAAGTACAGTAGCCAGTACATGCTCCAAGAAGGAACTAATATAATGACTAGTAGCATTATGTGAAGCTAACCTGTACTCTAATAGCAGACCGCATTTCTGAAAGGGGAGACGCATTTATCTAGAACTTGCTCCCAGTGCTAGGCTGCATTCCTGTAGTCCTTGGCAGGCCTCAAAATACAGTGCAGCTGACTGGGGAAGGAAGCAATGGTAGCTGAGGATTAGAACCTAGGACATTACAATGCCGTACAGGCCCTTCCGCCCATGATGTTGTGTCAACCTTTAAATTTACACCAAGATCATGCTAAGCTTTCCCTCCATTTTTCTTTCATCCATGTGCCTATCTCAGAGTCTTGTAAATGCTCCTAATTGCACATTCCACATACCCACCATTCTCTGTGTACAAAGCCTATACTGACTTTCCCCCAAACAGTTTAAAATTATGCCCCCTCATAATAGCCATTTCCACCCTGGGGAAAAGCCTCTGACTGTCCACAATCTGTGCATCTTGTACATCTCTATCAAGTCACTTGTCATTCTCCTTTGCTCCAAATAGAAAAGCTCTAGTTCACTCAATCTTTCCTCTTAAAACATGCTCTCTAATCCTGACAGCATCCTGGTAAATCTCCAATGCACCCTCTTTAAAGCTTCTATATCCTTCTTATAATGAGGTGACCAAAACTGGACACGATTCTCCAAGTAAAGCTGCTAGAAAATAGAACACTTTGAAAATTGTGATTCTCGTCATTGCTTCAAAAGCAGCAAATGAAAGTCAAATTCTACTGCTGCTTGTCCAAATGAATGTCACACGTCAATAATGCACCCAACACTTCAGAACTCCGACAAGTCCAGCAAAGCTGCCAAGTCACACTCTGACACTTAGTAATATTGGCAGCCTTGCAAATTGCACAGAATGATCACAGTTGCATGATTTGGGCACAAAAGTAGTAACATTCACTTTCATCTTGCATGAAAATGAGAGCAGCTTGTGAATTTCTGGCCCTGGAAATGATAGGTTTTCTTTACACCAAAATTAGCCAAATTGAATGGATGGAATAATGCTTGCAATGGATTGAGTAGAATTAGGCCCACTCTACACTGAGATTCAGGAGTTATTTACTTCCATGAGCTGCACATTTCTGATTGATGTGACTCCACTGCCATTTGGCAAAAGCTATTGGTTTTTGGCTCTTAGTCTGGGCAGCAGCATTCATTTACAACTTGGAAGAAAGTGCAAACAGTCAGTAAGAGAGTGAATATAGGATAGACCATAGAAATAAAGTCAACGGGGAAGAGGGAAGTGATCAAGAGGAGGTATATAGAGCAGGACCAAGGTGATCAGGAATGTGTATAATCAGAAAGACAATCAAACAGAAATATGGAGGACCAAAGAAGTGGTTAGTGGTTGTGACAGATGTGGTAACTGATGGAGTGGCTGGATGGCTATGGTGGCTGGAACATCAATAAGGACTGTAAGAAAGAATGATTGCTCAATAGTTTTGTTTTCCACCATATTCTTTACAATTTTTATTTAAGCCCAAATCTGTGACTTACATTCTATTTGTTTTAATACTCTAGACCAATCTCCTGCCAAGAAATATAATTCTTTTTATATAGAATATTATGCACTACACTACGAAGTGTAAACTTGCCTCATAATATTATAGTTCCCTTTTTATTTTCTTAAAATTAGAGCATTTTGCTCTATTTCTTATTTCTATTTTGCTCTATCTTCTGCTTTTAAAAATATCACAATTTTGTCTGTTTTCTCATATTTTTCAATTTGAAAAATTGTTAATCTGATTAAAAGATCAAAGTTCAAATTTATTACCAAAGTATATAGATGTAACCATATAGTACCCTGAGATTTATTTTCTTGTGGGCATTTACAGCAGATGCAATGAAATACAATGGAATCAATGAAAAACTACATACAAAGATGGTCAAACAACAACCAATGTGCAAAAGAACACAAACTGTGCAAATACAAAAAACTAACACTAGTAATAATAATAAATAAGTACAGAAGACAAGAAAAGGTGTCATAAGGGTAAAGAACAATTTTGTAATAGATTCGATAATTCTAAATAAAGCCTGACAGAAAACTAGTAATCTTTCATGTTGTTATATTGAATTCCAAAAGGCGTTTGCCTGTGTCCCACACTCATGGTTAATAGAAGTTCTTAATATATTTAAACTACACCCAATACTTTGAAATTCTTGCAACATCTGATGGAGCACTGGTATACTATAATCATCCTTTCTACTAATAATCAAAAAAGACTAATCATCGTTATCAAAATAAACTGAGGTATTTTCCAAGGCAAATCTCTAAGTCCATTATGGTTCTATCCAGCTTTAAACCCACTTTCTAATTTACTGAATCGGACAAAAATTAGATATCAAATCAGAAACAACGAAATGAGCGCTACTTTAACACATCTTCATACATGGGTGATTTGCAATTAATTCAAATAGTAGAACTGTTTTCAAAAGATGGAGCTAATAGAATACAAAATAGAGCAGCCGGATGCAATACAACCAATGGATGAAAATGAAACATGTATCTGGAATATCAACAAGGAAAGGAAAAGAAAAAAGCTTTTGACAGAATTTATTTCAAGGTTTAAGAAAATCTGTCAAACAGAGCTCAACAGTAAAAATATAACTAAAGCATTAAACACCGTACCTATATTAATGTATTCTTTTGGCATAATATCTTGGTCCAAAACTGATCTATAATATTTACAAAGATAAGTAAGAATTGAAATGACAATTTTCAGAAAACTTCTGAATGCACTTAGATTAACACTAGATAGGACAGAAGGGGAAAGAGAAATAACAAACATTAAAAATCTACACAACAGTCAGATAAAACTTCCAAGGATATACTTTCATCGATGAAAACAGGAATCAACAATCCACACAAGCATATGCAATTCCGATAAGAAGTATACACCACTAAACTTAAATGAGACTACAAGCTAGCAAAATAAAGACATTATCACTATTGAAGAAAAAGTTAACTAATAGATGAGCATGGCCCTCCATGGAAGACATCCCCATAATCTGACAGACTAGATGTTGACAAGGGAGCATTGAACACCTGGTCAGAGTTGGAGACCTCTTCCCTGAAACAGAAGAGTTCCTGGTGGCAATACAAGACCAGGAGGATAGCACAGAAAATTATCAAAAATACATAATAAAAGACAAATGAATTCAAAATGATAAGTGTAGAAAATACCAAGAAAAACTAAAAACAATCCAACACATCGCAGGATCCTGTAGCAGTTTAACTCAATCTGATTACTAACATTCACCCAAACAAGTGTCAAACATCATTCATCAAAATCTTGCTTTAAATTATAAACTCATAAATGAAATCACATCTTACTATAAATACACTTCTGATCCAGTTTTAGAGCATGAAAACCACAAATTATATTACACAGATAGGACAATCCATAACAATCATCCAGCTATAATACAGGATAAACAAGCAAGGGCAACTTATTGCATAGATATAGCCATTCTAAACATTCTAAATATAAAAATCAACAAGTGAAGAACATTGATGAACAAGTGATGAAATTGAAAGACTTAGGAACATGAACAAGGTATACATTGTCCCAGTAGTAATATCTACAATGGTGTCATCCCAAAGTCACTACACATTAGCAGTGAGCAATTAGGGCAACACAGTAATATGTATGTATGTAAATTTTCAGAAAGCCACAGTACTGAACACCACTAGAATAGTCCGAAAGTTCCTAGCAATTCACAAATGAGCATGCTTGGCTATGCCTATACCTCAGATTTTACCAGCTTGAGCTGTGAAAAAATAGATAATAATAAATAAGTAATAAATAATATTGAAAACTTGAGTTGTAGAGTCCTTGAAAGTAAAAATGAAGGGTCCTTCAAAGCTACTCCAAACAGTCTGGAAGCAACATTCATATTTTTCATTCTAATAATGCAACATTGGAAAAGGAGAATATAAGAAAACTCATTATACCTAGAGTTTCTCAAAGTCATTGTCAAGGGAGCACCAGATCAGTTCACTACTCATAGAATTGTAAAGTTAACTTTAAGAAAGGGAGCTCCAGAAATTGTGTGGAAATTTTATAAATGTGTGCTGAATAATTCATAGATCTCAGATTATTAAAACTTAACCACAAAGCTAAAAAGGCTATTGCAGAAATGCTAAATTGCCTTCATAGAAGATGCCCAAATAACATTCAATGTAAAGATGAATTAGCAAGTCAGGGTCTTGCCGTCCTGCTGTGTTAATGTGTTGTCAGTAGCAAGTCATTAAAAAAAGATTCTCCAACATACAGGCAGGCTAAATAGCTACAGTTCAATTCTAAACAAATCATGATGATAACTAAGTATAAAAATGTTTACAAGAATCCTTTCTTTCTCATGCTATATTTACAGAATTAATGAAATGAAGGATCGGTAGAGTGATTTATTTTAAAGCGAAAAGTATTGAGCGCCTCTATAAACAGTGGGGAATCTTGCTGGAGATTAATTTTATTTATTTTTATTTACTTATATTTTATTTCGAGATACAGTGCAGAATAGGCCCTTCTATCTCTTCAAGCTGCACCGCCCAGCAACTCCTGAAATAATACTAGCCCATTCACAGGACAATTTACAATGACCAATTATCCTACTAACTGGTGTGACTTTGGATTGTGGGAAAAAACCGAAGGAGCCAGAGAAAATGCATGCACTCCATAGGGAGGACATACAGACTTCTTACGGATAACAGAATTGAACTCTGAACTCTGTCGCCCCAAGCTGTAATGGCACCCCATTAACTGCTACACTACCATGATGCAAATGTGTGACAAAGGAATGTAAAAGTATTGACGCATAAATAGTAGTTACTAATGTTTCTATTAGGAAAAGTTTCCCATTAAAATAATATGCTGGTGAATGTGTTGTGCTGCTGAATTGTAAGATATGTGAGACAAATTCAGCAGTGTGTACTTGGAAGGGATTAAAAAAACACAGTAAATATGAGGAAGAAGGACCAATCTCTAAGCATGGCTTATGTTGGCTCTATGTGCAATCAGAGAGATGCTTGTGATTGGAGGAAAGTCTTGAGAGGCAAACATTGACAGTATAGGAGTAGAAGGCTGCTGCCCCCAGAGCAAGAAGGGAGAAGTTTTACCTCAACAAATCTTTAATGATCATTTGATTTCTTCCCACACTAAAGGCAGATTCAAGACAGCATGCTGGTCCATTTCTTTTCACCATTGGCTGTTAATGTCTGGGGATGTTATCAGTAGAAGGAAGGGTTCCTACCCACTCCTCACGAGATCCATGAGGAAATGACCTGCGTCATTCTAACATTTTGATTGAGATATTGCTGCCTCTAACCATCTTCAAATACCACAAAGCTCCTGAATTGCCTTTTCAATTGACACAGGCACCTGATTTTAATTAGAAAATAGAACAGTAGAACATGGGAACAGGCCCTTCAACCCACAATGTTGTGCCAAATTAATTAAACTAATGACACCTAATTAAACTAATCCCTTCTGTCTGCACATGGACTGGATTCCTCCCTTCTCTGCATACTGATTGGCCTCTTAAAACTGACATGTTTAACCTGTATTTGACTTAAATGTGGCTCAATCACCAAACTCAGCTGGCTTCCAGACAAAGCTATAGGTGGCTAGGGGTAAACAGCATTCAAAATTTAAGTCCAGTTGATCAAACTTCAAAACAGATATGCAGATATTCATTTAAAAATTCCTACTCATTTTGTGTTGGAATGCAACCAGTTATGTACACAAACCCATCCCTCACTACTTGTGGTATTAATTGTAAATGTTTTGTTTCTGCTCTTTTAATGTGCTAATTTTTATTTTTGACATTTCTGGTTGCCCACTCTGTGCAGTCTGTTACAATAGTTCTGACCACCTTACTGCAGTAATGCGACTTGGGAGGGCAGCTAGCTCCCAGCTGATCCAGTGTGAGTTTCTAAAAACTCACTAAAAAGCCTATACTCTTACTGCATGGAGGGAGGTGAACTTATCTCCCCTTGCATCCAACATGTGCAATCCACACATGCTTTTCTTCTATCATTATCTTTTGAATATTGTATTTACAACTACTTTGTTTTATTTCATCTCATTCCCAATGGATAAAAGAGCTTTGCTTCTACTCAGTAGTTCCTGAATATAGATATTAGGACCACGATAATCATTTGACTTGGATTATTCAGTGAAATAATATACCATCTTCAGTTGACAGGGAGAAAGATTTGTCTACAACAAAAATTTAGAAATAGAAGCTAAGCTACAGTAAAACCTTTGTTATATGGTATTTAGTTAACCAAATCTGTTGGTTATCATTCCCTCAGGGCTGACTGTATGTCAGCCCAGGTGCTCTCATGGTGCTGGCCTGCTCAGCTGCTTCCTGTCAGGTAGAGAAGTATGATATCACTGAAGTTTTTCTGTACCTTTTAATGTTTGCCATTGTTATACTTTCTTGTCTGCTATAGACTGCTTAGGAAGCATTTAAACTATCTGCATGCAGTCTTAACTCTTTCCTTTGCAGCTATTCTGAGAAATATAGCCTGTTATTATTTCAATTCTGAAACATTTATTGGCTAACTTCTGTGGGTTTTAATTTTGATTGATACTTTGGTCATTTGCATGTAATTCAACCTGGCTCATATGGTCCTTGAAACAGAAGGCTGGCGAGGAGGGCAGAATCTAAAGTATATTCAATGTAAAGAGGACTGGAATTGGAATTAAAATTGTTTCACTGTCGTCAAATGTACCGAGATACAGTGAAAAGTTTTTCTTGCATACTGTTCATACAGATCAAATCATTATACAGTGCACAGTGTATTGAAGCAGAACAAGTTAAAGCAAAAACAGAGTGCAAAATAAAGTGTTAAAGCTACAGAGAAAGGACAGTACAGGTAAATAGTGTGTAAGATCAGAACAAGGTATATTGTGAGGTCAAGAGTCTATCTTATCGTACTAGGGTGCCATCAATAGTCATATAAGAGTGAGTTAGAAACCACCTTGGGATGGGTGGTACACCATGTGATTTCAGGTTTTTTTTTCATGTTTTGTGTTTTCTACCTGAAGAGAGGGGAAAATGTGCAGAGAGGCTTCATTCTCTGGAAGACTGACCTTACTCCACAATGGTGACTGAGGGTTTAGGTTTCCAAGGTGAGTAGTGACATATCAGTCCCCTTCTCTTCAATAAGTGCATGGAATGAATTTGGCTCATTGGGAAGAAATATAATGTTGTCAATGATGCTGCCTAAATTGGTCCTCTGTGTCATTTAAGCCCCGCCACAACTGCCCGGTGTCTCAGACTCAGTTTTGGACTGACACTGTCTCTTGGCATCACTGATAGCTTTACAGAGATTATTTTGTACTTTAGTTTTACTTGAATGCATTGACAGAACATGTAAAGAAAAGTAAGAATTAAAGACATAAATTTTGAATCAGAATGTGGGCGTTTGAGCCTGGTTTACTTAATATTTTCAATAAAAGTTTTGTGAGCTAGCACAAGAAATCCATATCAGTCATCCTTCAAAGTGAAACTGTTGTTGTAATCTGATGTATATTCCACATGATTAAGTGGCTATTTACAACATACAAAAACATTGTGGTGAATATATCCAACATAATCATAATCTTTATTATGCTAGATTTTAGAAATAATGCATTTTATCATTCTTAGCTCAGCTTCTCAATTGAGTGGGGTCAACTCTAAATAATGAATCTCACCAGGCATTCTTACTTAGCAGTCAAGAGACCAAAAATATCCCCCTTTCTTTTAAATAAGTTTTGTTCCTAAAGCATAATCTGATTATAAAATGCTTGTAATTTAAAAACCTTTTGCTTGAAGAACTGAAATATTGCTGATATAACAAGTGCTTCTTTTTAAACCCTTACACCTAATTTCACCTTCTTATTTGTTAATTTAGTTAATGCATTGAGTGATACTGTCCAGACTTGCAAGGATGAGTCAGACTCCAGATTGGATCTTTGCTGAAATAGCTACTGTGAGCTGTGGTGGTTCTATAATTATCCACTCTCCACAGAAGTAGAAAAGGATGTGAGGGGAAGATGGTGAGATAAATTAAATCATTGTGCTACTGGATACACATTCTATTCTCTGATGCTATTTTCTAATACCATTTGACATCAACACCATTTGATACCACTCAGGTTTGGTGGTTTACTTAGAAATATGGGTGTGTGGACAGAATTTTTGTTAACTTTATAGCCCTCATTTAAGTAGATCACTATTAATTTCTATTCAGGTTTATACATGGAGGAGATCCATTTTGGACAAGACCTCAGAAGAGTATCAGTGCCCTTTTAACATAATATGAGTCAGAATCTTCAGACAAGAGATACATGAAAAAAATTATTAAGTTATTCAAGAGTATAATACTGTGACAGATTTCCAATATCTGCATTTTTTTGTATTTCAGATACCATAAGTTGGTGAAGAAAGAAAAAAAATCAACAGCTACAAAAAAATGCATTTTCTTTAGTATGAATCATTCAAACAAGAAAGATTTACCTCGAGATGTGTGAAAATAAGTATCAGTTTCCTGATTGCCTCATTAAGTCAAGCAGAATTTCCTTTGCTTAAGATTGTACAGCACTTAACTTGTCTAGATTGAGTAATCCATCAAATGAAAAGGCAAATGATGAAGATTACACCTGCAACAATCAAATGATACTGGAGCTTCCCCGATCCTACAAAAAAAATATAAGACTTAACAAGGATTTGTTTGCATCCAGCCTTGTTATGAAATACACTTTTCAAGTCACTCCAAATCATTTTGAAAACGATGAAAAGAAAATGAAACATTGTTTAAGGGATAAACACCAGACATGGTTGGCTACCCATCAAAATAATATGAGCAATTCTAAAGTAAAATTGATCCTGTGCTTCTAGATGTTCTGAATTGTGTCTTATAGAGCAGGATTGTATTTGAATCAATGAGACTGCTGTTAATACTAGTGTCATTGAAAAAGGGTCAAGATTCAATAACAAGTCATTGCTTTTCCCGTCTGTCAGTCAGCTGTGCAACTGGCTGCTAATAGTAATTGACTATGGATATTGTAGAAAGTACTTTGAAAATCAAAGTGCCATCACACTATAAGTACAGAAATTAGAATATGTTTCCAATAAATCTTGATTCTTAATATTTCCTTTCATGCATTTATTGATGAGTGGTTTTGGAAGTTACTTGGGAGAATGGATAGCACAGCTTGTGTTGAGATGGTGTGATTAATCCTAACAAACCAAAGATAACATTCAGGGACATGTTTTGTCATTCAGAGCTCAAAGGCAGCACGACTATTGTCAAGAGTGGTACCTGGGAAATATTAAAATAAGCTGATGGCAGAAACAATTTTCTTAACCATAGAGCAGAAGCATTGTACTTGCTCTGTCATTGGTAGCTAAGTTTATGAGCCAAAAATACCTAAATCATCAGCTTTTTCATGGCATCATTACTAAATGCTGTATCTTTAATGGATGGCCAGCCATTAATGATGTATTTAGTGTCATAGCAAACAATTAGAGATATTCAAAGGTTTTATGAGTTGTTACTTTGCTTTATTGAGACTTTTTTAAAACAAGGAATATCATTGACAAATACTGGAACAAAATCGCATAGAACATCTACCTGCAGTTTTAACTATTGCAGATACTTAAACTGTATCATTATGAATTGAATTTGAAACTGAGTACCTATGATAAAAGAACAGCAACCTAATTCTCTGTACCACTGCTGGCATAATGCTGTAGGAACATGTTGAACAGGCTATACCGTCAAGGATGAATTAATAAATACATTAATGTGTAAGTATCCTGAATGCATGAATATGTAAAATATGATCAAAAAAGAACATTCTATGGAAATCGAGGTGCAATCTAATCAGAGTTATGCTGGAAAAATTTTTTCAAATGAAGTGGGTCATAGTTTGAAACAAAGAACAGTTTGAGTTTTCGTACCACATTTTTATCACAGGATAACAATACCATTAGCCAAAATTAAGATATAACTATAAAAAAATTAATTGTAAATGTTTCCCTGTATAAATCTGATCAAAATTCAGCTACTTATCTAGTTGAAAGTATTTTAACTCCCTTCAAGTTTATGTTATTATGCTTGTGGTCACAGACAGCAAAAAATAAGACAAGTTCCAAAATGCCTCAGGAAAAGTGAACCAGAGGATTTACTAAGAAAAGTGATAACATGCTTGAGTTTTAAGGAAGTGTCTGCAGAAAACAAAGGTTATTAGGTGAATTCAACCTGGCAGCCTTTAAGTGCAAACTCCAGCATAGGTACACAAAAGAATAGACTTTCTGAAAGCATCTTTCTGAATTATTTTCTATGCGCTGGCTGCGTTTGAATTCAAACACATTGAAATTAGCTGAAAGGAAATTAAGAATTAAGGTTTTCAATTTTAACGTCCTCACTTTTACCACAATTTGCTTTACTTCATATATAAAAATTCAAAAACTCTTCCCCTGCTACATTGATGACTGCATTGGTGCTGCTTCATGCACCCCTGTTCAGCTCATCAATTTCATCAACTTTGCCTCTAACTTCCAACCTGCCCTTAAATTCACTTGGTCCATTTCTGACACTGCCCTCCCCTTCCTTGATCTTTCTACCTCTGGAGACAAAATGTTAATCAACATCTTTTATAAACCTCCTGATTCCCACAGTTATCCTGACTATACTTCTTCCCTTCCTACCTCCTGTAAACATGCTATTCCCTTTTTCCCAGTTCCTTCGTCTCCACTGCATCTGTTCCCAGGATGTGGATTTCATTTCCAGGACATCAGAGCTGTCCTCCTTCTTCAAAGAATGGGGTTTCCCTTCCTCCACCATTGATGATGTCCTCACCTTCATCTCCTCCCTTTCCTGAATATCCATGCCAAGTTAACAGTGATAGAGGTCCTCTTGTCCTTGCCTATCACCCCATGAGCTTCCACAACTTCTGCCATCTCCAAAGGGATTCTACCACTAAACTTTTGTGGGGGATGACCTCCCGGGAGAATGCCTTGGTGAGCGGTTACAGTCCCTGACCATGGGTCCATGGTGCAGAAGGGGAAGAGCAAGAAGAACAGAGCAGTAGTGATAGGGAACAGACAGGAGATTCTGTGGACATGAATGGGACACACGGATTGTTTGTTGCCTCTCAGGGATGTCTCAGATTGAGTCCACAACATTTTGGAGAGGGAAGGGGAGCAGCTAGATGTCTTGGTACATATTGGTACCAATGACATAGGAAGGAAAAGCAATGAGGTCCTGAAAAGAGAATTTAGAGAGCTAGGTAGAAAGGTGAGAAGCAGAACCTCCTGGGTAGTAATTTCTGGATTGCTGCCTGCGCCATGTGCCAGTGAGGGTAGAAACAGAATAATTTGGCAGATAAATGTGTGGCTGAGAAGCTGGTGCAGGAGGCAGGCTTCAGGTTCCTGGATCATTGGGATCTCTTCTGGGGGAGATGTGACCTGTTCAAAAGTGATGGGTTGCATCTGAACCCAAGGGAGACCAATAACCTTGCGGGCAGTTTGTTAGAGTTGTTGGGGAGGGTTTAAACTAATTTGGCAGTGGGGTGGGAACAGGAGTGAAAGGACTCAGGATAGGACAGATAGTTAAAAAAAAAAGTAAAGGTAGCATGCAGTCAGACTGTCAGAAAGGGCAGGCAGGTGATGGGACTTAATTACAGCCAATGGGCTGAGTATCAAAACATTAGGGATGCAAAATCATAAAGGTTAGCAAATATGGTACTCAAGATGTTGTATCCAAATGTGTGTAGTATATGAAATAAAGTGGATGACCTAGATTGCCAGGCATGATGTTTTGGCCATCACTGAATTATGGCTGAAGGATGGTTGTCGTTGGGAGCTGAATGCCCAAGGTTACACGTTATATCGGAGGGATAGGAAGATAGTCAAAGGGGGTGGTGTGGCTCTGATAGTAAAGAATGGCATCAGATCAGTAGAAAGATGTGACATAGGATCAGAAGATGTTGAATCCTTGTGGGTTGAGTTAAGAAACTGCAAGAATAAAAGGACATTAGTGGCAGTTATATTCAACCCTCCCAACAGCGGCTGGGAGGTGGACCACAGGTTACAACGGGAAATCGAAAAGATGAGTTAAAAGGGCAAATTTATGGTAGTCATGGGAGATTTTAACCCACAGGTTGATTGGGAATATCAAGTTTCTCAAGAAAGTAAGTTGGTTGAATGCGTAAGAGATAGCTTTTTAGAGTAGTTTATCGTTGAGCCTACTAGAGGATCAGCTATACTGGATTGGGAGTTATGCAATTAGCCAGAGGCAATTAGGGAGCTTAAGGTAAAAGAACCCCTAGGAACCAGTGATCACAATATGAATGAGTTCAACCTGAAATTTGATAGGGAGAAAGTCAAGTCTTATGTAGCAGTATTTCAGTGGAGTAAGGAAAATAACAGTGGTATGAGAGAGGAATTGGCCAAAGTAAATCGGAAGGAGCGGCTGGCAAGGATGTCATCAGAGCAGCAATGGTGTACACTTCTGGGGAAAATGAGGAAGGTGCAGGACACATGTATTTTATAAATCAAGAAATACTCAACTGGTAAAATTGTACAACCATGGCTGACAAGGGAAGTCAAAGCCATTATAAAAGCAAAAGAAAGGGCATACAACAAAGCAAAAACTAGTGGAAGATAGAGGATCGGGAAGTTTTTAAAAACCTATAAATAGCAACTAAAAAAATTATTAGAAGGGAAAAGATGAAGTAAGAAAGCAAGCTAGCAAATAATATCAAAGTGGATAGTGAAAGCTTTCTCAAGTACAGGTATGTTAAAAATAAAAGAGAAATGAGAGTGGATATAGGACCACTAGAAAATGAGGCAGGAGAAATAATAACAGGGGACTAGGAGATGAACTAAATGAGTATTTTGCATCAGTCTTCACTGTGGAGGACACTAGCAATATGCCTGATGTTGTAGTGTGTGAAGGAAGAGAAGTGGAATAGTAACCTTCTTACTATTACAAGAAAGAAGGTGCTCAAAAAGCTGAAAGACCTGAAGGTACATAAGTCACCCAGACCAGATGAACTGCATCCTAGGGTTCTGAAAGAGGTAGCATTAGAGATTGTGGGGGCTTTTGAAATGATCTTTGAAAAATCATTGGACTCTGGCATGCTGCCAGAGGACCGGAAAAATTGCAAATGTCCTTTCACTCTTTAAGAAAGGAGGAAGGCAGCAGAAAGGAAATTACAGACCAATTAGCCTGGCCTCAGTGGTTTGGAAGATATTAGAGTCAATTGTTAAGGGTGAGATTTATGGAGTACTTGGAGACATAGGGCAAGATAGAACAAAGTCAGCATGGTTCCCTTCAGGGAAAACCCTGCCTGACAGGCTTCTTGGAATTCTTTGAGGAGATTACAAGTAGGATAGATAAAAGGGATGTAGTGGATGTTGTATATTTGGACTCTCAGAGGCTTTTGACGAAGTCCCACACATGAGGCTGCTTACCAAGTTAAGAGCCCATGGTATTACAGGAAAGTTACTAACATGGTTAGAGCATTGGCTGATTGGTAGGAGGCAGCGACTGGGAATAAAAGGATCCTTTTCTGGTGGGCTGCCAGTGACTAGTGGTGTTCCGCAGGGGTCGGTGTTGGGACCTCTCCTTTTTATGCTGTACAGGTTTCCCCCGCTATCCGAAGGTAAAGCGCTCCTATGTAACCGTCTGTAAGCCAAAATGTTGTAAAGCGAAGAAGCATTTACCATTGATTTATATGGGGAAATTTTCTGAGCGTTCCTGATCCAAAAAATACCTACCAAGTCATACCAAATAACGCATAAAACCTAAAATAACACAAATGTATAGTGAAAACAGGAATGATAAGATAAATACACAGCCTATATAAAGTAGAAATATTACATGTACAGTGTCGGTAGATCAGAATCGGGTAGACAGAGCACTGAAATGGATTTGTAGAAAAAAATCAACACGTACATGCAATTGCACGTACACACATGTGCACACAACTGCTTGCACAAGGTCTCATGGTCATGGTAGTCTTTCTCGTGGTATACACATGTATAAAGCGGGCGTTTTTTTTGTAAAAGCGAAAATCCTCTTTGGTTTGCAAAAACAGGTACTAATGTAGGTCTTTCGTAACAGCGAGCTGTCGTAAAGTGAACGTTCAAAAAACGGGGGCCGCCTGTATATAAATGATTTAGATGATGGAATAGATGGCTTTGTTGCCAAGTTTGCAGATGATATAAAGATTGGTGGAGGGGCAGGTAGTGTTGAGAAAACAAGCAGAATTCAGGAGGACTTAGACAGATTAGGAGAATGGGCAAGAAAGTGGCAAATGAAATACAATGTTGGAAAATGCATGGTCCTTTGTTAGTAGAAATAAATGTGCAGACTATTTTCTAAACGGGGAGAAAATCCAGGAATCTGAGATGCAGAGGGACTTGGAAGTTCTTGTGCAGAACACCCTGAAGGTTAACTTGCAGGTCGAGTCAGTGGTGAGGAAGGCAAATGCCATGTTAGCATCATTTCAAGAGGTCTAGCATACAAGAGCAGGGATGTGATGCTGAGGCTTTATAAGGCACTGGTGAGGCCTCATCTTGAGTATTGTGAACAGTTTTTGGGCCCCTCATCTTAGAAAAGATGTGCTGGCATTGGAGAGAGCCCAGAGGAATTTCACAAGGATGATTCCAGGAATGAACAGGTTATCATATGAGGAACGTTTGATGGCTCAAGGTCTGTACTCACTGGATTTCAGAACAATGAAGGGGGATCTCATTGAAGCCTTTCAACTGTTGAAAGGCCTAGACAGAATAGATGTGCAAAGGATGTTTCTCAGGGTGGAGGTCAAGGACAAGAGGGCACAGCCTCAGGATAGAGTAGCGCCCTTTCAAAACAGAGATGTGGAGAAATTTCTTTAGCCAAAGGGTGGTGAATTTGTGGAATTTGTTACCACATGCTGTTGTGGAGGCCAGGCCAATGGGCGTATTTAAGGCAGAGATTGATAGGTTCTTGATTGGACATGGCATTAAGGGTAATGGGGTAAAGGCTGGGAACTGGGGTTAAGGAGCATAAAAAAAGCATCAGCCAGAGTCAATGGGTCAGATGGTCTAATTCTGCTCCTATGCCTTATGGTCTTGTATCTGTACCTCCTCCCCCCCACTTTCCGCAGAGATCACTCCATCTCCACTAATTGTACTCCCAACACTTAACCCTGACCCTGCAAGTGATCTAAGTGCTTCATCTGCCCATACTCTTCCTCCTTCACCTCCATTCAGGGCCCCAAGCAGTCTTTCCAGGTCAAGCAACACTTCACCAGCAGATCCGCTGGGGTCATCTATCATGTCAGGTGCTCCCAATGCGGTCGCATCTACATTGGTGAGATCTGTTGTAAATTGGGGGACTGCTTCATCCAGCGCCTTTGCTCCATCCACCAAACACTGAACATCCCGGTGGCCAAACATTTTAATTCCTATTTCAACCCGTCGGTCCATGGCCTCCTCTTGTGCCAAGATGAAGCCACCCTCAGGGTGGAGGAGCCACACCTTATATTTCCTCTGGGCAGCCTCCAACCTGAGGGTATAAATATCAGTTTCTCTGTCCAGTAATTTTTTCCCTCCCCCTCCCCTCTTCTTCTATTCGTCACTCTGACCTTTCACTTTTTCTTCCCTGCCCATCACTTCTTGTCTGGCATCTTCCCCCTTCCTTTTCAGCCCTGACTTTCTGCAGACTTTCTTACGTTTGCATCTTTGGAGCTTTCCATGTTTCCTGTGCAGTCCTCAGCAAATTACTGCAACAACAGCGCACAGCCTCTTACCTACAAACTAACATAAATCCTGTGATTTACTTACTTCTGTCTTCCATTCAAAGATGGATTTTCACCTTGTGTTCCTCCTATTTTCTCTTTTCTCTTGCTCCACACTTCCATAAAAACTGTTCATCTGTAACATCTTTCTGTTATGAAGAAATGTCAGAGACCAGGAATGTTGTCTGGGATCTTGCCAAGAGTGACTCACCACTCACAATCACTCCTGAGACACAAAGAAACACAGAACTTAATGCATGAAGTTGTACCATATGATATTCTGACATCTAAGTCAGGGTCCAAAACAATGGGACATTGAGAAGGAGAGAGGATCTTGGTTGATTTATTATAATCAAAAGCAGTCAATGGGATGCAAAATCACATTCTTAGATTTGGTATTGCTATTTGTTTATCATTGTCATGTATATCAAAATGCAGTGAAAAGCTTTTGTTGAATTGAATCAAGATGATAAAATCAATTGAATCAAGATGATAAAAAGGAAAAACAATGCAGTTCATTTTTCCCATCTAACAATCAAATTTTTGAATGCTTCTCACTGCCTAATCATTCAAATTGCTTATAAATATTGAAAATTAGTTTAAATAATTAAATTAGAAAGCAAGAAGAAGGCCTAGGAGAAGATCATTTAATCCTTTGAGTCTGCACCATCAGTTATCAAGATCATGGCTGAATTATTGCCTCAACACCATTTTCCACTATTTGCCCTTTTGCCTTTATTCCTGTAATATGCAGGAATGTGTGAATGCGTTCAATCACTAAGCTTCCATAACCCTCTGTGGTACAAAATTTCAAAGAATCACCAGCCCTGCATGAAGAAATCTCTCCTCAACTCAATTCTAAACAGCCTCCCGCTGATTTGAATACACTGGCTTTGGTTCTCACATCCTAAACTTCTCAATTTTTTAGCTGCTTCTTGGCTGCTTCACTTTACCAGAATCAGAGTCAGAATCAAATTTATTACACTGGCATGTGGCATGAAATTTGTAAACTTAGCAGCAACAATACAATGATAGCATAGAAAGAAAAAAAATTAAGTAAGAATCAATTATAGCAAGTATCTATACGTGTATTAAGTAGATTTTAAAACGTGAGGTGCAGTGCCTATAGCAAGTATTCAGCCCCAACCACCCCCCCCCCCCAAGAAGTTTTCATGTTTTATCATTTTACAGCATTGATTCACAATGGATTTAATTTGGCTTTTTTGACACTGATCAACAGAAGAAGACTCTTTTGTGTCAAAGTGAAAACAGATTTCTATAAAGTGATCTAAATTAATTACAACTACAAAACACAAAAAAAATTGGTTGCATAAGTATTCACCCCCTTCAAGTCAGTATTTAGTAGATGCACCACAGGAAGCAATTGCAGCCTTGAATCTGTGTGGATGAGTCTCTATCAGCTTTGTAAATCTGGACACTGCAATTTTTCCCCACTTTTCTTTGCAAAACTGCTCAAACTCTGTCAGATTGCACAGGGATCATAGGTGAACAGCCCTTTTCAAGTCCAGCCACAAATTCTCAATTGGATTGAGGTCTAGACTCTGACTTGCCCATTCAGGACATTAACTTTGTTGTTTTAAAGATACTGTTGTGTAGCTTTGGCTTTAAGCTTCCGGTTATTGTCTTGCTGGAAAACGAATCTTCTCCCAAGTCTCAGTTCTCTTACAGACAGCATCAGGTTTTCCTCCAGGATTTCCCTGTATTTTCCTGCATTCAATTTACCCTCTGCCTTCAAAAGCTTTCCAGGGTTTGCTGCAGTGAAGCGTCCCCACAGCACGATGCAGCCACCACCATGCTTCACAGTAGCGTTTGTGTGCTTTTGATGATTGTGATGTTTGGCTTATGCCAAACAGAGTGTTTAGTTTGACAGCCAAAAAGCTCAATTTTGGTTTCATCAGACCATAGAATCTTCTTCCAGCTGGCTTCAGTCTCTCAGATGTCTTCTGGCAAACTCTACATGAGATTTCATGTGAGTTTTTTTTCGAAAGTTGTTTTCTCTTTGCAAGTCTCCCTTAAAGCTGCAACAGGTGAAGCACCTGGGCAACAGTTGTTGTATGCGCTGTCTCTCCCATCTCAACCACTAAAGCTTGTAACTCCTTCAGAGTTGTCATAATCTCTTGGTGTCCTCTCTCACTACTCCTTTCTTGCATGGTCACTCAGTCTTTGAGGACACCTGCTCTAAATAGATTTACAGCTGTGCCATATATTTTCTATTTCTTGATGATTGCCTTAACTGTACTCCAAGGAATATTCAGTGACTTGGAAATATTTTTGTATCCATCTTTTGAATTGTGTTTTTCAAGAACCTTTTCATAGAATTACTTAGAGTGTTCTCTAGTCTTCATGGGGTAGCTTTTCCTAAGATACTGACTCAGCAGTTAAACATTCTAGATGCAGGTGTATTTTTACTTCAAGCCTTGACTGCACGAGGTGATCTCCATTTAACTAATTGTGAGACTTCTAAAACCAATTGGCTGCACCAGTGATGACTTGTTGTGTCATATTTAAGAGGGTGAAAACTTATGCAATCAATTATTTTGTATTTTATATTTGTAATTAACTTAGTTCATTTTGTAGAGATTTGTTTTCATTTTGATCTGATAGAGCCTTTCTCTGTTGACCAGTCTCAAAAAAAGCCAAATAAAATCTATTCTGATTTAATGTTATGGATTTAATGTTTTAAACCAATAAAACATGAAAACTTCTAAGGCGGGTGAATACTTTTCATAGGCATCATGGGTTCAATGTCTATTTAGGAATTCATATGGCAGAGGGGAAAAACTGCTCCTCAATTGCTGAGTGTGTGCCTTCAAGCTTCTGTACCTCCTTCCTTACGTTAACAGTCAGAAGGAGGTACAGAATGATGGGAATCCTTAATAATGGACAGCGCCTTTTTGAGGCACTGCTCCTTTCATGTGTCTTGGATACTACGAAGGCTAGTACCCAAGATGGAGCTGACTAATTTTACATCTTACTTTAGCTTCTTTAGGTCCTGTGCAGTAGCCCCCTTCCCGCGTATGAATGACGCAGCCTCTCAGTATGCTCTCTACAGCACATCTATAGAAGTTTTGAGTTTAGAGGTAGGGAAGTTTTAATCTGAGTCTTCTAAGGATGTTGCTGTTGGAACGTAAAACTGCATTCATTTGTTTTACAGAAGTCTAGTCATTCTTGACGCTTATATTAGATAGGCATCTTGCTGCTATAATGCCTTTCATTTTGGCTTTTGCACAGTTTCTTCCAATCAATAAGCTTACACTTTCCATGATTTTCCTTATTTTATATTTGAACAAGTCTGAAGTACAGCCAAACAAGTTCAAAGAAATTTTAACCAATTTAAGAGAGTCACAAGACCCACAGCAGCAATTCTGGGAAAGGAATGTTGGTTCTGTTTGCATATTGGCTTATCTTCATGTTCTCTTTGGACTACTGTTTCAGTCCATTAAGGGATATAAGTATAGTAAAGAAGTCCAGAATTTCTTCCATTGTAATTTTCATCATGCTGTCTGCTAGAATTTTGACAATTGAAGTTTGAATTTAAAAGCTATTAAAGTTTAATTTATGTTTTTGTCA
This sequence comes from Hypanus sabinus, assembly GCF_030144855.1. Lineage (NCBI taxonomy): Eukaryota > Metazoa > Chordata > Chondrichthyes > Myliobatiformes > Dasyatidae > Hypanus > Hypanus sabinus. The sequence continues at coordinate 68,188,663 of NC_082713.1, read as the reverse complement.
ACAAACATTTGTAGTTTCTACATGGAATTCCTTTGCAATTAGCACAAGATGTTCTATGGCCTTAACCCAATTCCAGCATTTTGTTTGTTCTGTAGTCTTTGATCAGATCTGGAAGGAACTATATGCGAAAAAGAAACAAATTCTCGTTTTGTACAATTTTCCAGCACATTTTATTGACATATACTCATTTGTTAAAGCATCCTATCATGACGCCATATTTTTTTCTGAATAGACATTCCATTAGATTTTTTTCTTGAGTTAACTTGTTTTATATTTTAACCATTATCATAGCATCTGTCTGAATTATGTTTTTTCTTGTCTGTTAAAAGTAAGTGTAATCTCAAGATTAACTCATTTGTCCCAAAAAGTATCATGATCATTTTCATTCAATAGATCATGATTTTTATTCAATATGAGAATTTGCAGAATTTTTCTTATGGTTGTATGCAATAAATTGAACTTTCAAGAGTTAAGTCCATAAGATCATAAAATATAGGAGCAAAATAGGCCATTCGTCCCATTAAGTCTGTTCCACCATTCAATCATGGTTTGATCCAATTCTTCCTGTTATCTCCACTCCCCTGTCTTCTCCCCATACCCTTTGATGCCCTGGCTAATCAAAAACCTATCTATCTCTGCCTTAAATGTACCCAATGACTTGGCCTCCACAGCCACTCACGGCAACAAATTCAACAGATTTACTACCCTCTGACTAAAGTAATTTCTCCGCATCTCTGTTTTAAATGGACATCCTTCAATCCTGAAGTTGTGCCCTCTTGTCCTAGTCTCCCCTATCATGGAAAATAACTTTGCCACATCTAATCTGTTCAGGCCTTTTAACATTTGGAAAGTTTCAATGAGATCACCCCCCTCATTCTCCTGAACTACAGGGAATACAGCCGAAGAGCTGCCGGACTTTCCTCATACAGTAATCCTTTCATTCCAGGAATCATTCTTGTGAATCTTCTCCGAACTCTCTCCAACATAAGTATACCCCTTCTAAAATAAGAAGCCCAAAACCTCAAACAACAGTCCAAGTGCAGTCTCATGAGTTCCTTATAAAGCCTCAACATCACATCCCTGCTCTTATATTCTATAGCACTAGAAATGAATGTCAACATTGCATTCGCCTTCTGCACCACTGACTCAACCTGGAGGTTAACATTTAGGGTATCCTGCATAGGGACTCCTAAGTCCCTTTGCTCTCTGTATTTTGAATTATTATCCCATCTGAATAATAGTCTGGCCATTTATTTCTTTCTTAACACTACCCGCTCCTGCACCTTTGTATCATCGGCAAATTTAGCTACAAATGCATTAATCCCTTAGTCTAAATCATTGACATACATTGTAAAAAGCAGCGTCCCAACGCTGACCCCTGTAGAACTCTACTAGTAACCAGCAGCCAGCCAGAATAGGATCCCTTTATTCCTGCTCTCTGTTTTCTGCCAATCAGGCAATGCTCCACCCATGCTAGTAGCTTCCCTGTAATTGCATGGGCTCCTATCTTGCTTTACCTTGTCAAAGGCCTTCTGAAAATCCAGGGTTACCACATTTACTGCATCTCCTATGTCTACACTGCTTGTAATTTCCTCAAAAAATTGCAGTAGTTTGGTTAGGCAGGATTTTCCTTTCAGGAAACATGCTGACTTTGGTCTATCTTGTCATGTGCCTCCAGGTACACTGTAATTTCAGCCCTAACAATCGATTCCAACAACTTCACAGTCACTGAGGCTAACAGGTCTATAGTTTCCTTTCTGCTGCCTCCCACCCTACTTAAATAGCAGAGTAACATTTACAGTCTTCCAGTCATATGGTACAATGCCAGAATCTATTGATTCTTGAAAGATCATTGTTAATGTCTTCACAATCTCTCCAGCTACTTTACTTCCTTCAGGACCCAAGGGTGCATTCCATCAGGTCAGGAGATTTATTTACCCTCAGACCATTCAGCTTCCTGAGCACCTTCTCAGTTGTAATTTTTACAGCACAAACTTCACTTCCCTGACTATCTTGAACGTCCAGTATACTGCAGATGTCTTCCACTGTGAAGACTGATGCAAAATACACATTCATTTCCTCAGCCATCCTTGCACACTCATTTCAATATCTCCAGTGTCATTTTCTATTGGTCCTATATCTACCATCAACTCTTTTTTACCCTTTATATACTTAAAAAAGGTTTTAGTATGTTCTTTGATATTGGTCACCAACTTCCTTTCATGATTCATCTTTTCCTTCTTAATGACCTTCTTAGTTTCTTTCTGCAAGTTTTTAAAAATGTCCCCAATCCTCCAGCTTCCTACTAGCTCCAGCTTCCTTGCATGCCCTCTCCTTTGCTTTTACTTTGGCTCTGAGTTCACTTGCTAGCCATGGTAATGTCCTTCTTCCACTCAAAAATTTCTTCTTATTTGGAATATATCTGTCTTCCACTTCCCTCACAGAAACTCCAGCCATTGCAGCTCTGCTGTCCTTTCTGCTAGTGTCCGTTCCAGCCAACTTTGGCTCGTTCCCCTCTCATGCCATTATAATTTCCTTTATTCCACTGAAATACCAACACATTGGAATTTAGTTTCTCCTTCTCAAATTTCTAAGTGAACTTGATCATATTGTGATCACTCCTCCCTAAGGGTTCCTTAATCTTAAACTCTCTTATCACCTACAGATCATTGCACAACACCCAATCCAGCACAGCCAATCCCCTAGTGGGATCAACAACAAGCTGTTCTAAAAAGCCATCCATTAGATATTCTGCAAATTCTCTCTCTTGAGGTCCAGTATTGGCCTGGTTTTCTCAATCCACTTTCATGTTAAAATCCCCAACGATTATCATGACATTGCCCTTCTGACACGCCTTTTCTATCTCCTGCTGTAATTTGTAATCCACATCCTAGCTGCTGTTTGGAGGCCTGTATACAACTGCCATTAGGGTCCTTTTACCCTTGCCATTCCTTAACTCAACCGATAGAGACTCTATACCTTCCAAACCTATGTCATCCTTTTCTAATGATTTAGTATTATTTCTTATACACAGGGCCACACCACCCCCTCTGCCTACTAAGCTATCTTTCCGATACACTGCATATCATCGGACGTTCAATTCCCAATGGCAACCATCCTTTTGCCACGTTTCAGAGTTGGCCGCAATGTCATAGCTGCCAATCTATAGCTGAATTTCAAGATTGCCCATTTTATTTCTTATGCTGCATGCATTGAAATTTAACACTTTCAGTCCAGTATTTGTTGCTTTCTGTTCTAACTGCACCACGCCTTGATTTGTTTCTGTTTTCCCATTCCTCAGCCCTATCACTCTGGTTCCCATCCCGCTACCAAATTAGATTAAACCCTCCCTAACAGCTCTATTAAACCTGCCTGCTAGGATATTGGACCACTTTGGGTTCAGGTGTAACCCATCCTTTTTGTAAAGGTCATACCTCCCTGAGAAGAGGCCCCAATGATCCATGAACCTGAAACCCTACCCCTACATCAGTATCTCAGCCATGCATTAATATGTCTGATAACGCTATTCTTGAGCTTGTTAGCATGTGGCACAGGCAGCAATCCTGAGATTACTGTCCTAAAGGACTTGCTTTACAGCTTCCTACCCAACTCCCTGAATCCTCTCTTCAGGACCTCCTTCCACTTGTTTTCCAATCAAGTGCACCTTCTTTGGAAATGTTGATTGGGTATTTCCTCTCATCTGCTTCATGTGTACTCTGCTTTAAAGTAACCAGAAATTTCTATGTACTTGCATCAATTTGTAATTCTACTTAAAGTATTGATATAGAGGTGATTATTCCAGTTCTTCTAGTTTAAGGTGATGACAGCTTACTCGGGAATCACCAATTTGATGAGATCGAGAACGGCTTCGGGCTGGGTGTGTTGCTGCACTTGGATCTGGGTTCTTGAGCATGGCACTACCCAGTGCTTGGATAATTTAAAGGTCAGCCCAGATAGACTGGAAGCCTAAATCCAGTTGATTTTCCTTGCTCTCCCACGAATGTTTATTCCTTTCTCTGTGCCACTGAGGCTGTGACCTGATCCGGTTGCTGTGTGTTTCTGCCCTGCTGTTGTGATGAACTGAGAACAAATGCTTGGGCCTACGCTGGCTGCTCTGGGGGTGGATCTGAGTCTCAGTCTGGTTTGGGATGCTGTTGCCTTGCTTTTGGTGTTTTCATAATCTGTGTGTGTGTTTTGTTCTCCCTTTCTTTCTCTGTGCAGTTGTTTATGGTCTTTTTTAAAATTGGGTGATTCAGGTTTCTTGCTTTGTGGCTGGCTGTAAGCAGATAAATTTTAAGGTTTATTGTTTACACATTCTTTGATAATAAATGTGCTTTGAACCTCTTTATCTTTGAGTATTGTGCAGCTTTTTCAGTCACCTCTCACTCATTGTGTAAGAAAAACTATTTTAATATATCTCCCTCCTTTACCTTAAATAATGTTCTTAAGTATTTGAAATTTCCACCTTGGGGAAAAGAATCTAACTCGCAATTTATGGCCTTCATAATTTTATGTCCATACCCTCTGACAATCAGAGAAGATAATCCAAGTTCATCCAACCTCTTCCTAAAGCTATACAATTTAATCCAGGCAACATCCTCGTGAACCTCTTCTGCACTCACTACAGAGTATTGATATACTTCCTATAGAATGCTGACTAGAACGACACACAATTCTCCAAATGTGACTTAACTAAATTTGTTGCAGCTGTAAATGCAACATTTACTCAATATCTCAATCAATGAAGACAAGCATGCCCTGTATTTCGTTTACTATCCTATCTATTTGCGTTGCCCTATCAGTAAACTATAGATTTGCACACATAATATCCCTCTGTATATCAGTGCTCCCAATGTTGTGCCATTTACTCTATAGTTTCCACTTCAAAGGTATCAAAGATAATTTTAATGTCAGAAAAATGTATACAATATACATCCTGAAATTCTTTTTCTTCACAAACATTCATGAAAACAGAGGAGTGCCACAAAGAAAGAATGACAATTAAATGTTAGAACCCCAAAGTCCCCCCTCCAGCTCCCCCCTCCCATGCATAAGCAGCATCAAAGCAACGATCCCCCCCTCCTACACCAGCAAGAAAAGCATCGGCACCCCCCACTGAGCACTCAAGTGTGCAGCAAAGCATCAATGAAGACACAGACTTGCAGTACCCCAAAGACTACTCATTCACCCAATAATTTGATATACCCCAGGCTCTCTCTCTCCCTAATAAGGGAAAAAGAAGTGTCTCTGCTTCACAGCGAGAGAAGAGACATAACAAACAAATCACTGAATTACGATGTTAGAAGTCTGTTGCATCGTTTTTTCTGAGCTCTGTGCCTAAGGAGCTCAGGTCTCTGAGCACACAGCCAGCAGCCCGCTTGCTGCTTTCGATCTTCCATCTCTCACAACACACCAGTTTCCTGTGGAGGCACCGCCTCCATAGCCACGAAATCCAGGCACCCTGAAGGCTCACTAGTCTTCTAGGCCGCATCCTTGGCATATTGAATAGTGGCCAGTCATGAGACCCTGAGAGCAGGTCCCATTCCCACAAAGAACCAAAGTCAGTATGTAACTCCAGGTCAGGGTCTTGAAAAGAACCCTGAAAGGGAAAAATAGAGATATTAAGATAGAAATAAAGCTGTTTCCAATTTTGCAAGCAAAGGAGTAGCCGTTAGGTGCCATCGTCCTCCTAAACACCACCATTTATAGATTTGATCTCCCAGAATGTAGCATCTCACACTTAATTGGATTGAACTCCACCCCGCATTTCTCTGCCCACTTTTCCGACTGATTTATATCCTGCTGTATCATTTGACAACCTTCCTCATCATCCTCAATTTGGCAGCAACATACTTAGCTAGTTGTTCCACTACTTTAAATCAGTAACTTGTCACAACTACTAACCAGTTCTGGAAGGGGCTATTATTTGTACACTCATTGCCAAAAAAGGGACAACAATATGGATGCAGTGTTCGTTTGTCAGCTGGAGTCTTCTTGTCACTACCTTTTCCATCAACGTTCTGCCCTGAACGCTCCACCACTTACCATGCAATAAGAGAGTCATGGTGAGAATTAAGCAAACAATTCTTTCCACACTTCATGTGAAAAATTCTTGCATTTTCAGCATTCATTCTCTGGGGTTTCATTTTGCGATTGAGCCTTTACTCAGAATTCCAAAATGCTCACAAGAATTTTATATGCATTCAAGGAATAGATTATAAGCACTTCACATGAAGTTAATACTCAATATGATTTGAGTAGTCAGGTTTGAAGGGAGGATGGGTTTGGCCATTCTCTCACTCTCCAGCATTTTGCTAGTCTTGCTTTCCTGAATCTCTACAGTAAAAATTAAGAAACTTGTTGGGGATGATTCATTTTATCAAATATCTATTCTTTTCTTTTCCAGTCTGTTTTTTTCTTACTGATGAGGACATAACAGTTGGTAGCAGGAGTAGACCATGTGGCCCTTTGAGCCTTCTCTGCAATTCTCCAAAATCTTGCATTATCTTCTACCTCATTGCCAGTTCCTGGCCTATCCCCATATCATTTGATTTCATCAAAAGCAAGAACTCTATCATTCTCTGTTTTTAATGAAGAATGGTTGTGCCTTCATGGTCATCTGGGATAGAGAATTTCAAAAACTGCCTGCTCCCTTAGTAAAGGGATTTTTCCTCACCTCAATTTAAATGGTCTTTTGCTTATTTGGAGATGGCAATCAAGTAAGACAAGGGTTAAAAACAAGGTGATACCTGCATCTACATTGCCGAACAGTGTAAAGTAACGTAAGTTACAATGAAATCAGCATAAATTCTTCCATCTCTGAAGAATGTAGATTAAGTGTGTCATATAATAAACCTACTATCCCAAATATCAGTGTAGTGAACTTACCCTACAATTCACTTGACAATCCTTTTTCAGGTGAGGAGACAATGCCTATACATAATACTCCTGTTGTGATCTTACCAGTGCTTTAATATAACTACTGTAAGACACCTTTTCTCCAATGTTTGAAACCTCCCATTATAAACGCCAACAAACCATTGGACTTCCCAAATTACTTGCAGCGCCTGCATGTTAGCTTTCAGTGATTTGTGAATATGTACCTTTAGCTCCCTCGCAACTTCAGCTTTTCCCAATTTTCACCATTTAAAATATCATCTAAATTGACCGCAAAATTATCTGCATTATATTTAATCTATTATATGTTCAGCTATTTCCTTATCTAGTCTGCTTTGCTTTTGCCCTCACTGTGCTTACATACACAGCTACGCAGCGAGCTAAACAACATCTCAAAAATCACCTGAGATGCAAGCTTTCTTCAGGGTTTTGAATATGATCTCCTTACTTGTGAAACTTCAGAAAGTAAAGTAAAATACATATTAACTTCAATGCAGAATCATTGTCTGCCTGAATATACTAATGCTGTCAATTACCATCATAACTGGTGCTAAACAAAATAATAGATACACAACACTCCATTGCAATGCAGAGTAAACTCGTGGCACAAAGCTAAACTTAAACATAGTGTTTCCTTCAAAATATATTCATTAAATGTTCAAAAAGTTAACAAAAGCTTAAGATTCACATATATTGTTGTTTCAAGGGCAAATAAGAATAGAGATTAATGTCTTCCCACTATACATTTGAAATAGAATAAAAACAAGCCTGTGCAAGAAATGATATGAAAAACAGGACGAGATATTCATATAAATTGAACTGCATCACCAGAGGCCAGAATCAGAAGATCAGATTATTATTTAAATGGTGAAAGATTGCAGCTTGCTACTGTGCAGAAGAACTTGGGAGTGCTTGTGCATGAATCACAAAAGGCTGGTTTGCAGTTGCAACAGGCTATCGAGAAGCCAGATGGAATGCTGGCCTTCATTGCTCGAGGGATTGAATTTAAGAGCAGGGAGGATATGCTGCAACTGTACAGGGTACTGGTGAGGCTGCATCTGAAGTATTGTGCGCATTTCGGATCTCCTTACTTGAGGAAGGATATAATGGCTTTGGAAGCAGTACAAATGAGGTTCACCAGGTTGATTCTGGAGATGAGGGGATTAGACTGAGGGGCGATTGAGTTACCTTGGACTTTACTTGCTGGAATTCAGAAGGGTGAGAAGAGATCTTATAGAAACATCTAAAATTAAGAATGGGATAGATAAGATAGAGTCAGGAAAGTTTCCACTGGTAGGTGAGGTTAGAACTAGGGGACATAGCCTCAAGATTCAGTGGAGTAGACTTAGGACAGTGATGAGGAGGAACTGCTTTTCCCAGAGAGTGGTGAATCTGTAGAATTCTCTGCCCAATGAAGCAGTAGAGGCTACCTCGGTAAATATACTTAAGATAAGGTTGGATAGAGTTTTGCATAGTAAGGGAAAGGGCAGAGATGAGTCCATGGTCAGATCAGACATGATCTTATCAAATGGTGGAGTAGGATCAATGGGCCAGATGGCCTACTCCTGCTCCCATTTCTTATGTTCTTGTGTTCTTAGAATTATCTTTACTGTCACTTTACTTCTTTCTCTCCACTCATAATTGCACTTCTGCAACTTCTCAGTCTGCCATTGTATTGTCTCCAGTTCTGTGCTTTTGTGGATCAAATGTCTAGGTTTGACTTCCCCAAAAGCATTCAACAAATCTACATTTGGCAATGTTTAATTTTACCTCCAGTAAATCACAAATACACCATTAAAAGAGTGACCCTTGGATTTCTATGTGTAACAGTAACATTGCAATTATCTTTTGTGTCAAACAGTTACACTGGAACAGCATTGAGTATGTTTGATTTTATATATTGTCTATGTCATAAGGCAATATTAGACCCACATAAAGCAAACACAATAGTGCTAAATAAAACAAAAACAATGAAAAAATGCTAGAACCAGATAGCAGGTCAGAGAAGTTTTGTGGAAAGAGAAACAGCTAAACTTTTGGGTTCCATGTCAGAACTGAGATAGAGATATGATGTATATATTTTCACTAGGAGAGAAGATGGAAGAAGGATGGGTGGAACAGAAGGAATTCTTCAGATAAGATGAGACCAAATGAGTTAATACAGCAATTAGTGTCACGGTTATAAGTATTGCACATGTAATGTGTTGCTGAAAGTGTGTGGGACAGGCCCAGCAGACTAGACTATACCAATAGAATAAGAACATTGACTCAAAATGGTGACAAGTAAAAATGGCTGGTTCTGTTATGGACAAAAGACAAAGTTGTGGAATTCAACATTGAGTCTGCATGGCTGTAAAGTTCCCTGGTGGAAAATGAGGCTATGTTTCTTATGTTTCCATTGGGTCTTGTTGTAACGATCCCAAAGCTCAGAACAGAAAGATCAGAGAGGGAGTTTGATGGAGGACGAAAATGGTGGACTTGAAAGTAAGTGCTGAAGTAGAGTGTTGTAGGCTTAAAGAGTGAGAACAAGTTGTTGCTTCACCTGGAAGGACGGCTTGGATCCCTGTTTTGTGGCGTGGAAGGGAAATGAGAGCAGAGGTGCAGGAAATAGACAATATGTGGTCAAGGGCTTTGTCCACTATAGGTGAGGTCATTGTTCGTACACTGAATCCGCATAGAGGTTCAGAGCATCTGTGTGTAATGTCTCAGAGACAACGTGAAGATCATGTCCAGTACAGTATGTGGATTAAAGATGAAAAGAACAAAGTTAAATCTTACAGAAAAATGTACATTCTGACTTAATGATTTACACTTCCATCACACATATCCTGTACTTAGAATTATCTGAGGTAGTGGGAGATGGGTGAGAGAATGATGTGTTGCTTGGGAGGTGGCAGTCCTGTTAATCTGCCAGTGCAGCTTCACCAGAAATATACAGCAGCCTTTCTAATGGATCTTTTCACAGCACTTTTGCGATAAATCAAGAGAATCCCCAAAATAAATCACAATCAAAGACACAGGTAATACAGGTCTAGATAGTCCAATCCAAAACTTGATGCAGTGGAACATTTTATGATGAACGCTAATGATTAGACCTTTATTTTAGACCTCACACTTGAATTATTTTTGATACAACTAATTTTTCACCTCCTTGAACAGTGAAATTTATAGACAAGATGAAGACCTTGATTTTGGCATAAACAGAAACTGAGCAAACTTGAATCAAAGTAAATAAAAACAAAGAGAGGGAGAGAAAGATCAGATTAAGTGAAAAACGGGAAAATGTTTACCGTATGGGTGAGTGAACTTAAACGGTTTCTATTGTTTTCTTTCTGGCCCTTCTCAGCTCAGGGACACAAATCATGTCAATTACAGGAACTCAAGACCAGAAACTCTAGGAAGTTTCATCCAAGCAATGTATCTAAAGGTTTCATGAGATTGAAGGAGATATTAGCAGGGAATCCCATTTTGTAGAATGCTGGCATCAGCATGTAGTGATAGTTCACAATGAATTGCCGTGTTTTAATGTGTAAGTTATGATGACTATGTACTTAATACTATTTTCCCAGGAATATCTGACACCAGCAATTGAATGGTACTCAGGATGTCAAAGTAGTTGATTGTGTACAATAAGCAGATGGAGAGAAAAAATAATTTTGTTTCCATAACCTCATACGTTGTAACAAGGATCCGAATAAAACTTCCAATATAAACAGCTGTTTTTGGATAAACATGCAGAGAAGAGTAGGTTTAATGATCATTGGAGTGTCTACTTTCTGCGAAGGCTGAGGAAACTCCATCTCCCACTGAGGAAAGTCGCCCTCATTACATTCTACAGGGGTTGTACTGAGAGCATCCTGAGGAGCTGAGTCACTGCCTGGTTCAGAAATTGCACCATCTCGAATCGCAAGACCCTGCAGTGGATAGTGAGGTCAGCTGAGAAGATCATCGGGGTCTCTTTTCCCGCTATTACAGACATTTACACTACACGCTGCATCCGCAAAGCAAACAGCATTATGAAGGACCCCACACATCCCTCGTTCAAACTCTTCTCCCTCCTGCCATCTGGGAAAAGGCTCCGAAGCATTTAGGATCTCACAACCAGACTATGTAACTGTTTCTTCCCCCAAGCCATCAGACTCATCAATACCCAGAGTTTGGAATGACACTGATGTACCGTCAATAACTCTCTCTGAGACGTAAAGGTGAGATATCAGCTTTTATTGACTGGAAGAAGGAACCAGCAGTGAGTGAACATCATACTACATCCTGGAGACTGAGAGGCCGGGCTCAGGCCTTGATTGCCTTTATACAGGGGTCTGTAGGCGGAGCCACAGGAGCAGTCAGCAGGGGGCGTGTCCAGACAGGTATTTGTATTTCACCACATTCACCCCCCCTTTGTTTTAAAAAGAGTCCCCATGTGGCAAAGTTTCTTACAGGTTAAGTCTATCAGTTGGTCGAATCTGTCGCAACGATCTACATAGCACCGGCTGTGATTGCACAGATGCCAGTGGTGGTGATTGCACAGGTGCCAGTGGTGCTTGCACTGGAGACGGAGGTTGTGCTGGTTCCGGCCTAACTAGGCGTCAGTGATCCCTCACACATGTGGTATACACGCCTGGTATATACGCGTACGAAATGCCCGGTATATGAGTGTCGTGAGGAGGGCCTGGTGTGCACGGTGTCACCTCGGGTACAGGGTTCATAGTTACCGGGGAGTGTTCAGTGTAGTGGTCTGCTGCTCCTGCGGGCGCCAGGTCGCGGACGGAGACTGTGTCCTCCCACCCATCAGGTAAGACCACGTAGGCATACTGGGGGTTCGCATGTAGAAGGTAAACCCTCTCGACCAGCGGGGAGTATTTATTACTCCTCACATGTCTCCAGAGCAACACTGGCCCTAGGGACGTCAGCCAAACTGGTAGGGTGGTCCCAGTGACAGACTTCCTGGGAAAAGAGAACAGGCGTTCGTGAGGGGTGGCATTGGTGGACGTACATAACAGGGAGCAGATAGAGTGGAGTGCCTCAGGGAGGACCTCCTGCCATCGAGAGACCGGCAACCCTTTTGACTTAAGGGCTAAAAGTGTGGCCTTCCACACTGTGGCATTCTCCCTCTCCACCTGTCCATTT